>NC_062576.1:6462000-7728500 GCF_022837055.1 Prionailurus viverrinus
CAAGTCATAATTATATAGGATTCTGTATAGTAGTAAGATAGTTCTTATCTTTAGCTTATTTTTAATTACAAAATTGAATGACAAGTCTAAAAAAAAAAAAAAGTGTGAACCTACGTCGTGCATACATAAAAGATGAAAAATCTTAAAATAACACCAAATATAATTCAGGACTATTTTTACTCCTACACTTCATGAATGTAGGGTGACAAAAACTTTTACGTCTTTTAGAATAACATGCATTATTTTTAGTCAATTATCTAGAGTTACTGTACTCATCTCAAACGTATCACAGTCTGCTTCCAAATGATATTATACCACTTCGCTTACAGTGCAATCCTACAACAGTAAACTTCTGTTTCTCCCCTTCCATTCTCTGTGCTATTGATATTATAATTTTTACTTTTACATACGTTATTAACGTCACAACACGTTATTTTTACACTAGGTCATACTTTCATTCTTATGTATGTATGTACATTAAGTAATCTCTACACCCAAACGGGGGCTTGAACTCACGACTCCAAGATAGAGTCACATGCTCCACTGACTGAGCCACCAGCCAAGCGTCCCTAGACCATACTTTCTTTTTTTTTCTTTTTTAATTTTTTTTTAGGGTTTATTTATTTTTGAGAGAGACACAGTGAGAGTGAGGGAGGGGCATAGAGAGAGGGAGACACAGAATCCAAAGCAGGCTCCAGCCTCCAAGCTGCCAGCACAGAGCCCGACGTGGGGCTCGAACTCACAAACCGTGAGATCATGACCCGAGCGAACTCAGGTGCTTAACCGACTGAGCCACCCAGGCACCCCTAGACCGTACTTTGTCAACAGGAGTAGTATTGTTCCCCTCTTTTGGGGGCTGATTTGATAAAAAATACCTAAAAGGCTCCTTAGGAAGATGGTATATATTTGTTTTTTGTTCTAACAATTTTTTGGTATGCATTTTCTTAGGTTTTTCTGTATGTAGGATTATGTTGGGTAGTGTTCTGCAGGGGTCTTTTGGGTATGATGGGTTTAGAGTTTTCATTACTGATCTTCAGTCTGCTTGTTCTGGTAGTATTGGAAGTGGAGTATTGGAAATGTCCCACACTTACCGTAGAGCTGTTTCTCCCTTTGATTCTGTCAATATTGGCTTCACATGTTTAGGAGCTCCGATATTTGGTGCGTGTATGTTTGTACCTGTTCTGTCTTCTTAGGGAATTGCCCTTTTTATCATTATATGCTGCCCTTCTCTGCCTCTGAAATAGTTCCTATCTTAAAGTCTATTTTGTCTGACATCAATATAGCTACTCCTGCTCTCCTGTCATTACTGTTTTGTGTGGAATACCCTTTTTCATCCTTTAACTTTCAAGCCGTGTGTGTCCTTCTATCTAAAGTGAGCCTTGTGGACGGCGTGCAGATGGACCTGGCTTTTTATCCATTCTGCCAATCTGTCTTATTATCATGGAGTTTAATTCGTTTACATTCACTCTTGTGCTTGCTTCGGCAGCACATAGACTAAAGTTGGAAGGATGCAGAGAAGGTTAGCGTGGCCCCTGTGCAAGGATGATACGTTTACATTCACTTTTTCAAATTAGTTAATCTATTTATTTATTTTGGGGGCGGGACAGAGAGGGAGAGAGAGAGAATCTCAAGCAGGCTTCACGCTCAGCCCAGAGCCCGGTCTGGGGCTCGATCTCACAACCGTGAGATCATGACCCGAGCCAATGTGAAGAGTCAGACACTGTGGGGTGGCCCAGTTGGTTCGGCGTCTGACTCTTGGTTTCGGCTCAGGTCATGATCTTGCAGTTTCATAAGTTCGAGCCCTGGGTTGAGCTTTGTGCTGGCGGTGTGGAGCCCGCTTGGGATTCTCTCCCTCTCCCTCTCCCTCTCTGCCCCTCTCCCATTCACGTGGTCTCCGTCTCTCTCAAAATAAATAAACTTTAAAAAATTTTTGTAAATGAGTCAGATGATTTACTGAGTCACCCAGGCACCCCTCATTCATTTACATTTAAACTAATTACTGACCAGGGAGGACTTACTCTTGCCATTTTGTTACTTGTTTTCGGTGTCTTAGAGCTTTTCTCCCATTTACCCGGTTACTGCCTTCCTTTGTATTCAGTTGGTTTTTCGTTTGTTTTGTTTTTCTGTGGGGACATTTTAGTTCCTTCTCATTTGCTTTTCTATATATCCTACAGATATTTTCTTTGTGGTTACCATGGGGATCACACTTAATACCTTAAAATTATCGCAATCTCATTTGAATTGATAGCGACTTCAACCATATACAAAAACTCTACTTTTTTATAGTTCTGCCCTCCATTTGTTGTTGATGTATCAAACCACATCTTTAAACGTTGTATATCCACAAACATAGGTTTTACACACTTGGCTTTTAAGTCGTGTAGCAAATTAAAAGTCAAGTTACCAAACCGAATCGCCATATTTGCCCATGTATTTAACCATTACTAGAGAACTTTATATGTTCGTGTGGCTTTGATTACTGTCTAGCACCCTTTCATTCCAACATGAAGGCCTAAGCTGTTTCTTATAGGGCATCTCTAGTGGTGATGAATTCCTCTGGCTTTTATTTATCCGGAAATGTTTTAATTTCTTCCTCATTTTGTGAAGTTTTGCTGGATATAGAAAATTTGGCTGGCAGCTTGTTTGTTTGTTTTTGTTTTTGTTTTTCTTTCAGCACTTTAATCATACCACTCTTCCAGTCTCCATGGTTTCTGCTAGGAAGTCTGCTGATCATTTTGTTAAGGATCTCTCATACACGGTGAGCCACCCTTGCTGCTTTAGAAGATTATGTCTTTGGTTTTCGACAGTTTAATTATAATGTGCCCCAGTATAGGTGTCTTTGGGTTTATCCTCCTTAGAGTCCTTGAGCCTCTTGGATTTATACATCCATGTCTGTCCTCAAATTTGGGAAGTTTTCAGCCATTATTTCTTCAAAGAATTCTCTCTTTCTCTCTCTCCTCTCCTTCTGGGATTCTCATAGTGCCCATTTTGGCCCCCTTGATGGTATGCTAGACAACGCTTAACGCTTAGCCTTTCTTCACTTTTCTTCATTCTGTTTCTTTCTGCTTCTCTGAGTCAGTGATTTCGAATGACCTGTCTCCCAAGTTCACAGAATCTTTCTATGTTCGTAAGCTAATGTTAAGCCTTTGTCTTATACTGTTTCTTCAAGAACCATTTCTGGGTCTTTGGGTTTTTTTTCCTTTATTTGAACCATGGTTTCTTATTTCTGCCTTGTGATATTTTGTTGAAAATTGGGCATTTGAAACATGTCCCAGTTTTCAGAGACTGGTTCTGTGCAGAGGAAGACTTTTGCTGGTCAGCACAACATGAGGGCTTAAAGGTGTGGGTTTTATCTGGGTGTGCATCATCCCAGGGCCTGTGTGTGCGCCTAATCCTTCCTGGAAGCCTGGCTGCTTTTAAATGCCTTAATTTCCCAGAAGCGCCTGGATGGTCAGTCAGTTAGGCATCTGACTTGATCTCAGCTCAGGTCTTGATCTCAGGGTCATGAGTTCAAGCCCTGCATTGGGTACCATGCTGGACTTTAAACAACGAATGGATCAATCAGTCAGTCAATGAATGAATCAATGAATCAGTGAATGACTTAATGTTCCTGAGAGTGCCACCCCTGTCTTCTCAAGCCTCAGATGCCCTATCGTGTTCCTCAATCAGTAACCTTGTGCCGGGTGTCTGCAGACAGTCCTGTTGTGGGTTCCACAGGCCATGCCTGCTGCTGCTTGCTGCTTCCTCTGCTCTGAGATTTGAGCTGTGCTGCTTTTGACTGGGCTCCAAGTTAAGGGACCCAAAGATCAGCCCCTCAGACAACCCTTGACAGGCTGCTTTGCTCTCTGGTTTGTAAAAAAGGGGGACCCGGGACCTGGCTGACACTTCCCCCAAATCGTGCTGTGCCACACCAGGGAGCACGTGGGGGAAAGGGCACGTGAAAACACCTTGAAATGTTCTATCATTTTGAATGTAGCTTTTTCTTGCCTGGGCATTTGCTTACTTGCTGTAGATTCCCAGAGCTCCCGCAAAGGTATTTCAGCCGGTCTCTGGTTCTTTGTCACGTGTCAGGTGGTGGGGGTGGGGGAACGGGCCCGGAGCTTTCTAATCCTCCATCTTGCTGACGTCACTCTCTAGGCCTTTCGTTTAAATTTGTTACTTTTATTTTATTTTAAAAAAAATTTTTTTTAACATTTATTTATTTTTGAGACAGAGAGAGACAGAGCATGAACAGGGGAGGGTCAGAGAGAGAGGGAGACACAGAATCCGAAACAGGCTCCATGCTCCGAGCTATCAGCCCAGAGCCCGACGCGAGGCTCGAACTCACGGACCGTGAGATCATGACCTGAGCCAAAGTCGGACGTCTAACCGACTGAGCCACCCAGGTGCCCCTAAATTTGTTACTTTTAAATTGAGGTATAATTTATAAAGGTGTAAATTAAAAATTAAAAAAATTTTAACCATTTATTTTTGAGAGACAGAGGGAGACAGAGCATGAGCGGGGGAGGGGCAGAGAAGGAGGGAGACACAGAATCCGAAGCAGGCTCCAGGCTCCGAGCTGTCAGCACAGAGCCCAACATGGGGCTCGAACTCACTAACCGTGAGATCGTGATGTGAGCCAAAGTCAGACACTTAACTGACTGAGCCACCCAGGCACCCCAAGGATTCACATATTTATAATGCACGTTTAGAAATCCTGTCCTGAGAATTCTAGTATTATGACACTATCATTTGAGCTATTATGGAATCATGTAAGTAACAGTGATAAAACTGAAAGAGGAAAATGGTCAAAATTGCCTTAGAAATTAGTGCTTTATTTATAGATTTTAACAGACTTAGTAACAACAAAAATTCTATATTAATACTACCTTCAAATAGAATGAAGCGGAATCATTTAACTTTTAAGATTCACATTTGAGTATTCTTCTGTTATTAATCATTATTTTGAGAAAAATTTTATCAAGATTCTAATTTGAACCCCGCTATATATACTCTCTGAACTAAAAGAGCAAGGAGGCTAAAAGAGAAAAAAACTGAAAATTACTTGAGTGCAGAAATAAAGCTACCTAGGTAAGGTCCTGGACCGTCCAGTTGCTGCGTTAGAAGGCAAATCACCACCTCGGACCATGTGGACAGAGGTGGAATCCAGCACCGGATGTAGACATTTCTATTGCCTGTGGAGTATGTGTTGGGCCAGCAAAGACCGCTGGAGGAGAGAATCCCTGGAGGGCAGGATCCTCGTTTTCCTGAACGAAGGGAAGGACAGGTGCTCTTGGTCTCAGTCCCTGGGACCTCTTGTTCCTGGGTGACGCCTGAGTCGGAAGGGAAGTCCAGCATCTCAGCCAGCTGTTGTGGACAGATGAGTGTCTGTGCGTCTGGGCCTGGGTTCAGGAGGATGACGCACTCAGTGGAGGGTCCCTTGTCCAGCGGGCCTGAGCCTGTGGGGGACGTGGTCACACTTGGACCCTGCACCTTTACAACTCCACGTTCCTTCTTATTCCTGAGGAGTCTGGTTCCAGAGGATTCCCTGCTGGGCCTCATGAGCCCCTGCCAGATGCTTTGCCAGAAACATTAGAGACATATGTTAGGCTTTTAATTTCTTCTGAGTAACTTTTGTCTGAAGTCTGCCTCACCTTTTTTGTTTCCTCATGGGAAATGAGCTGGCCTTGAGAGAGGCCATTGAGGATTTCTGACGTTTCCGGAAGAATTTTGGTCTCTTGACCTGGTTCCAGCTCTTCACATGTGTCTGATCTTCTAAATTGCTGCAGAAAGATTCTCCTTTCTCTTTACACAGGGAATTCATTCTTGATTAAATGGTCAGTGGAGATTCATTTCTTCTTGCAGTTTCTGCTGGAACTCCTTTCACTATCTGTGACTTTATTTAGGGAATCATAAAAGAAAATGGAAAGTTAAAAAAAAATTTTTTTAATGTTTATTTTTGAAAGAGAGAGGGAGAGAGACAGAGTGTGAGCAGGGGAGGGACAGAGAGAGAAGGAAACACAGAATCTGAAGCAGGCTCCAGGCTCTGAGCTGTCAGCACAGAGCCCGAGGTGGGGCTCAAACCCACCAACTGCGAGATCATGAGACTAGAGCTGAAGTCAGACGCTGCACCACCCAGGTGCCCCGAAAATGGGAAGTTTTTAACA
This sequence comes from Prionailurus viverrinus, assembly GCF_022837055.1. Taxonomy (NCBI): domain Eukaryota; kingdom Metazoa; phylum Chordata; class Mammalia; order Carnivora; family Felidae; genus Prionailurus; species Prionailurus viverrinus. Next base: position 6,468,147 of record NC_062576.1, read on the forward strand.
TCCAGGTTCTATGCCCAGCACAAGCTTTCTTAGGTGATCACGAGTTAATGTAAGTTCTCTGACTCTAGAATTAGAACCTGGTTCCTCTAGAAGCAGTGATTCGGACTACACCAGCCCCGTCAGGTAAACACCAAACCCATTTTGAATATTTTTCAAACCCTGGGGACGGGGGATGGGCAAAATGGGCGAAGGGGAGAGCTCGGAGGTACAGGCTCCCGTCTATGGAATGAGTAAGTCACAGGGATGAAAGGCACAGCACAGGGAGCATAGTCAGTGGTGCTGTGATCACGTCATATGATGACAGGTGGTAACCACACTTGGGAGCACAGCATGACGTCTAGAATTATCGAGTTCCTACGTTGTATGCCTCAAACTAATGTAATATCGTGTCAACTATACTTCCACAAAAAAAATATTGCTTCAAACCCAGAAGATCCTATAACTCTCATATGTGAGTTATTATTGACACATTTTTAAATGTGTACTTTTTTATGCAAGTTTATAAATTTTCTTTTTTTCCAATTTTATTGAGACCCGACTGACACAGAACATTGTATTCATTCAAGGCATGCGACATAATGATTTGATGTGTGTATCCATCACCGTGTTTTTGTGTGTGTGACTACAGTGAAGCATTCTCTGGGGATTTAAAAATTTTTTTTAACTTTATTTTTGAGAGAGACCGCAAGCAGGTGGAGGGGCAGAGAGAGAGAATCCCAAGCAGGCTCCACGCTGTCAGCGCAGAGCCCGGTGCGGGGCTCAAACTCATGAACCGTAAGATCATGACCCGAGCTGAAACCAAGAGTCGGACGCTTAACCAACTGAGCCACACCAGGCGCCCCTCTCTGGGGAGTTTAAATGTGACCTGTAAGGGCACTGGTGGTTTTATCTTTCCTTGCTACTCTAACACACACGTGGTTTTGTCTTTTCTCAAGGCTTGTGAAAGCATCTCACTGAGCCGCATCGGTCAGTTTCTTCCAAACCCTTCGTGACCTGCCTTCTGTGGGCTTTCCAGGTCCCGAAGGAGCCGTCCCACCCGCGCCCCCCTCCCTCCGTGTCCTCTCCATGACACCGGCCAAGACTTCCCGGGGCTCAGCTGCAGGACAGGCTGGGGGTGGCCAGTGTCACTGGGGGAACTGACCCGGACTCTGGGCCCGTGAACCCTCTGGGTTTGACTCTTCGATGTGCTGACCTTTGTCTCTTCCAGCCCCTCTCCTGCTTCTGAAAGAGGCTTTCTGCTTCCTTGGAGAGGACACTGCTGAATCCGGGCGTTCCTGGGGCTCATTCCTCTGCTGGCTTTTGGAGGCCGTTTTGGTTGTAGTCTCCTCGCCACTGGGTGTGTTTTGGGGCATCTTCCGACGACTGACGGCACCGTTGTTCCACACGCTGAGATTTCTCTTTGCTCAGTTCACCTCTGAAACTTGACATGAAGCCCAAGTACAGAGTAGGAGCTTTCCAGATCTTTATTAATGGCCTCCAAATTTCATTTTTCTTGATTTCTCTTCTGGTCATCTGGCTTCCATTAACTTTGTTCCAAGGCCTCTAGACTCTTCGGGTGTAAAGCTGAGCTCCTCCGGGGAGGACACCTTGTCCTGTCTACCCAGAGCAGGCGTTCCGTGATGAACAATCAAGTACGACCCTCACCGTGGCCATCTCCCCCAGTGATCCGTCTCGGGTCCCCTGCCACCGTGTCACCACTGGGCACCATGACCAGCATGGCGACAAGCACTGCAGCCGTCGGCAGGCCACCGGGCGCTCCCCCGGCACCCACAGCATAGGACAGAGGAACCCCTGGGGCAGGTGGACAGGGCCCCGGGGGCCACAGGTGGTTCCTGGAGTTCGGGTCACCCCGGCCCTACCCGTCAGCCCAAGGGCTCAGGACACGTGTGTCTTACCACATGAGCCCATGAGCCGCGGGGGCCGGCGTGCCAGCCAGGCCAGCACCCTTCCTTCCCTGCATCATTCTGGGGCCCAAGGCCTTACCTGCCCTGCAGGGCGCACAGAAGACTCCTGCTCACGGGCCCCTCCTGGTTTGGGTCTGGCTTTGGAGAGGCTTGTGGAAGGGGTTCTGGAGGGTCCCACACAAGTGACTGCACTACGGGTCCCTTAAAAGCCAGAGGGATGTTCAGTGTTCATGTCTCAGGAATGTGAGGTCTGGCTGTGAGCAAGGAAACCTGATTCTGAACCCATCCCGCAAGTCCTTGAGGACGCTGATGTCACAGTGGGACTCCCAGGGGACACTGATGTCACAATGGGACTCCCGGGGGGGCCGAGTGCTCCTCCTGGGGGCCGGACGGCTGGGGCTGGGGCATCTGGGTCCCGGGAGGCTGAGCCCTGGCCAGCCCCCAAGCAGCTCCATGCAGGTTCCCTGAGAGGAAGCGGAGTCTCCCTGGCTGAGCTGCCAGGCCACAGGCGAGTCTGCCCCACATCCTTCCATTCCCGTGGCAACAGAGAGGGTGCCCTGCGGTGATGTGTTCACAGCTCCTCTGCGTGTGGTGAGTGGAAAAGGGGGCAAAAGGAAGAGGGCAGTATGGGGGCACTGGGGTGGTCTTGGGGAGGTGCAGATGGACAGGCCTGCGTCCGGCCCGCCCCTGCATCCAGGCCCCCCCCCCCCCCCCCCCCAGCTCAAAGGTCACCCGGTGCCAGAGAGCACAGCCGTGGGAAGGCGGCTGGGGTGCAATCAGCTGCTGGCGCAGAGAAGGGCTCCCAGGGAGGGCAGCTGATGGGGCGAGTGTCAGCTGGGGAGCTTGCACAGCCCCGTACAGAAAATGAAAGAATGGTGGGGTGGGGTTTCTAGACCATATGCGGGCACAGAGTCTTCCCCAGGTCACCCGGCACTGCTCCTCTGTCCAGGGCTTGAGGCGGTTTGGATCTGGGGTCCCAGCCCTTGTGTGGAGACCAGGAGGTCTCTTCCAGGAGGAACAGGGCAGATGCCCCTCAGGGGTCTCTTCTGACAGGCTGTGGCTGCAGGTTTGAGGGTGGGCCCGTCCTCTGTTTCACTAAGCAAACAACTTGACTCTTAACATCTGTAATCACTCCCTCACCACCACCCAGACCAAGGAACCGTGCATCTCCAGGGGCCCAGAAGCTTCCTGCAGGCCCCTCTTGGACATCACCATCCTCAGACGGAAGGACTCTTCTGACACAGCATCACCTTACCCGAGTCATTTGTCAACGTTTCGAGAATCCTCTGTGTTGCTCTTTCGGAGGCTCAAGAATTAAGTAATCCCCCCAACGTCACATGGTTATGAACTGGAGCAGGATTCAAACTCAAGACTCTCTCAACCCCTCCTAATCCTTTCATCTCCTGGCCCAGGGCCCCGAAAGATGGAGACTCTGGTTCCCATCCGGCGCACTGGGCGGCAGGGAGCCCTTGCAGGAGTTCTCTGCATCTCCTGGGGAGCTGTTTTTTCTGTCAGCGGCTGCCCAGGTTCCCAGGACAGCTCCTGGCCAGATGGGGAGAAGCAGCAGCAGCCCGCCATCCTGTGCCCAAGGTGCGCGAGGGGAGCAAGATGCAGAAAGGTAAGACTCTCATGTGAAAAGCGTTGCCTCACATGAACATTACGACAGAACAGTATGATCCGTTATGACAGAGCTTGTCTGTGTGCAACATATTTCAATGGTGCACTACCCGTGGGAGAAAGATGATGTTTTCCCCATTTTACAAATGAGTAAACCGAGGCACAGGGAAGGTAACACATTCAAGGTCAAATTACAAAGCCAGGATTCAATCCCAGGTCTTGCCATTCTGCCTCTTGAGGGCATTTTGTATCTATCCATCTGTTTCTGACCATCAGGTAAGACAGGTGAGCTGTTATGTGGCCAAAAATAATATCAGGGTGCCTGGGTGGCTTAGTCAAGCGTCCAACTCTTGATCTCAGCTCAGGTCTTGATCTCAGGATCTTGAGTTTAAGCCCTGCACTGGGCTCCGTGCTGGGCATGGAGCCTACTTGAAAAAAAAAATTGTCAATAGATACAGAAGTTATACAAAGGAACCAAAAGAAAATACCAGCACTGCAAGATGCAATAACTAAAATGAAAAATCCCCTAGGGGAGTTCAAAAACACATTTAAAGCAGAAGAAAGAATCAATGAATTTAAAGATAGGACAATTGAAACTGAGAAAAAAAGTGCACAGAACCAGAGTCCCATGGGACGCCATTAAATAGAAAAACATAGATGGTGGGAATCCCAAAAGAACAGAGAGTAAGAAAGGAGTCAAAAGAATATTTGAAGAAACAATGACCAAAAACCTTCTCAGTTTGATGAAAGATATGAATCTACAACTATAAGAAGTTGGATAAACTCAAGACAGAACACATTCAAGGACATACCAAAGAATCTTGAAAGCAGCAAGAGAGGTGACTTTTCTCATACAAGGAATCCACAGAAGATGAGCAGATTCCTCATCAGACTTTGAAGGTCAGAAAGCAGAGGGTTGATTTATTCAAATTGATGAAAGAAGGTGCCAGAATTCTGTATCCAGCAAAATTGCTCTTCAAAAGTGAGGGAGTTTGTTACCAACAGAACTGCTTTACAAACAATGCTAAAGGAGGTCCTTCCATTTGAGATAACTCAAAGCTGTAAGCAGAAATCAGAATCTCCAGTAAAAGTAAATACATGGGCAGTTATAAAAGCTATTATTATTATAATTTCGGTTTGTTAAGTCCACTTATTTTCTACAGGATTTAAAAGGCACATGCATTACAAAACCTAACTATATACAGATGTAATTTGTGACATCAGTAACAGAAGGGGGAGACGGAGCCATTCAGGATCAGGGACTTTTATGTGCTATTTAAGTTGGCACAAATTAGGTTGTTGTAACATTAGGATGTTAAGTGTCATCCCTGTGGTAACCACAAAGAAAATATCTATAGAATAGACACAAAAGGAAATGAGAAGAGAATCAAAATGTCACTATAAAAAATCAAATGCAAAAGGCAGCAGTGGAGGAAGTGATGGACAAAAAAAGCTATAAGGCACATAAAAAACAATAAAATGGAAGAAACAAGTTCTTTCTTAGGAGTAACTAAATGCAAATGTATTCAACTCTCTAATCAAAAGGCAGAGATTGAAGATGGCCAAGTAGGAAGCTCCAGGCCTGTGCTACCCCCATGGAAACATTGAAAATAAATACATAAAAGGACCTACAGACTGACTAAAATAACTATGGGACCTCTGGAAATCATTCCAAAATCTACAGCAACCAGGCGAACGCCCAATCGAGAAAAAGCCATGGTCAAAATGGTAGGGGATTTTGTGGCAGTTTTACTTGCCTTTGCCTCAACCCTTCCTGGCACGACAATGTGTGGTTGGGAGGAAGCAGCCTCCTCCTGGCTTCCTCCCTTCCTGCTGGAAGGAGGAGAGCAGAACTCATTGGCAATGTTCTGACCTGTCTGTGGACTGCCCAGGGGACTGGGGTTTCTGTTGTGCCTGACTTGGAGCTCAGACAGGGAAAGATGACCCATGGAGGGCTAGGGCACGCTCTCATGGGCAGAAGAATACAGTAACATCTAAGGTTCTGAGAAGAAGCTGGGGGGAGACTCTGGAAAACTAAGACTTTTGAAAAGCAGCCAGGTATACAGGCTGGGGATTGGGGGAAGTACAGGCCCAGGCGTAACACGTGCCCATAAAAGACCCAAGACTTAAGCCATTACCCTGGGTTGATCACAAGTCTTAGAACACACCCTGCAATTTAGTGAAGGTCTCCTGCCATTGTGCAAAGACTGGGCAGACAGGACTGTTTTTTCAAATGACTACTTTTCAACAAAGATCTCAAGGCATACAAAGAGACAGGAAAACAGGGCACAAAGAAACAAAATCTTTATCTCCAGAAACCATCCCTGAAGAAACATAGGCATCCGACTTACTAGAAAAGACTTCAACCAAGTAACTGTTAAATATGCTCGAAGAGCTAAAGGAAATCAAGAAACTGATACATGAACAAAATGAGAATATCAAAAAGTTATGTATGTTATTAAGGGGCTCCTGAGTGGCTCAGTTGGTTGAGCATCTGATGCTCAGATCATGATCCCAGAATTGTGGGATTGAGCCCTGCATCAGGCTCTGTGCAGGGCATGGAACCGGCTGAGGATTCTCTCTCTCTCAAATAAAATAAAATATAAAATTAAAATTAAAATCAAATTAATAAAATCTTTTTAAAAATTCTGGAGCTGAAAAAATGCAATAAAGGGATTCAACAGCAGACCTGAATAGTGAAAAGAATCTGTGAACCCAAAGACAGGTCATCTGAAATCACTGAAACAGAGGAGCAAAAAGGAAAACAAAGTGAAGCAGGCCTAAGGGACTTATGGGACACCACCACACAGACAAACATATGCACTCTTGGACTCCCAAAAAGAGAAAGAGAGAGAAAGGGGCAGAGAACTTATCTGAAGTAATGGACAAAAATTTCTCAAATTTGAGTAAAGAAATGAATATACAACTTTAAGAAACTCAACAGACTTCGACAGATAAATCCTGAGACACACACAGCAAACACTGAAAGACAGAAGGGCAAAATGGAAATTTTACATTACAGTAATCGGACTCGAGAACAACCAGGTAGGTCAGTAAGGAAAGACAGGACTTGAACAACACAACAGACCAAATGGACGTAACCAACATATATACAACATCCAACAACAGCAAAATATGCATTTCCCTCAAGTGCACGTGGAACATTCTCCATAATAAATGACATTCTGTGAGGCCACGAACCAAGTTTCAAAAAATTAAAAAAAAAAAGCATATAAAATATTTGCTCTTCCCACAATGTACTGAAGGTAGAAGCCAATAACGGAAGGAAAATTCATAAATATGTGAAAGCCAAGCAATAAATACATCGCAAGGGAAATTAGAACCCATCTTGAGACAAATGACTGAAAACACAGCATACCCGAACTGAAAACAGTGCTAAGAAGGAAACTTAGAGCCATAAATGCTTACATTAAAAAAAGAAGAAGGGCCTTAAATCAACCACTTACTTTATCCCTTATGGAACTTGGAAAAGGAGGAAGGTTAAGCTCCAAGCCAGCAGTAGGAAGGAAACAACATTACAGCAGAGATAAAATAGAGAACAGAAAACAATAGAGAAAGCCAATACAAAGCCAAGAGGTGGTTCTTCCAAAAAAACAAAAACAAAAAAACAACACAATGGCAAACCTTTAGCTAGATGCCTGCAGCGGGAGAAGAGGACAAGGACTCAATGACACAAGAGGGCATCTTACTGCAAATTTACAGAAATAAGGGTTATAACAGAGCTCTGTGAATAACTATATGCCAACAAAATGGTTAACCTAGAAGAAATGGACAAATTTCTAGAAACACACAACCTACGGAGACTAAATCATGAAGACATATCAAGTCTGGATAGACCTATAACTAGTTAAGGAGATTGAATCAGTAATCAAATACCTCCCGACAAAGGAAAAGCCCAGGACCCAATGGCCTCATCAGCGAATTCTACCGGACATTTAAGGAATCAACACCAATCTTCCTCATACTCTTCCAAAAGAAGGAGGGAATGCTTCCTAACTCATTCTAGAAGGCCGGCATCACCCTGATACCAAAGCTAGATGAAGACACTACAAGAAAACTATTGGTCAGTATCCCTCATGAATATGGATGCAAAAAATCCCCAACAAAACATGAGCAAGTCGAATCCAACAATAGAATAAAAGTTTTATACACATCATGACAAAAGAGGATTCCTAGGATGCAAGAATCACTCAGTATACACAAATCAATTGATTTAATACTCCGTATTAACAGAACGGAAGGGAAAGTAAATACTCTCAACTGACACAGCAAAACCATTTGACAAAATTCAATACCTTCTCATGTTAAAAACACTCAACAAACTAGCAATACTAGGAAAATACCTCAACACGATGAAACCATATATGAAAAACCCCACAGCTAACATCATACTCAAAGGTGAAAGACTGACAGTTTTTCCTCTAAGGTCAGGACAAGACCAGATGTCTACTCCCATTGCCTCTATTCAAGATAGTACTGGAAGTGCTAGCCAGAGCAATTAGGCAAGCAAAAGAAAGGAAAGGCATCCAAATTAGAATAAAACTGTTTGCAAACAATGCAATCTTATATGTAGACAACATTAAGATTACACACACATCATTAAATTAGCAAAGTTGAAGCCTAGAAAGCCAACACACCAAAATCAGTTGTGTTTCTAGACACTAACAATGAAGAATCTGGAAAGAAAATTAACAATTCCATTTAAAATAGCATCAAAAAGAATGCAATACTTAGGAATAAACTTAACCAAGGAGGCTAAAGACTTACGCACTGAGAACTGCGAAACACTGCTGAGAGAAATCCAAGACCGCACAGATGTTACTCTGTAATGCCTCTTCTGGGTATCATGGCTGGGTCAAGTCAACAAAGAAAATTATCCCACCAAGTGTCCATCAAATCAACGGAAAAACACAATGTGGTACATCCCTACAGTGGCATGCCATTCAGCCATAAAAAGGAGTGAAATTTTGATAGATGCTTCAACATGGGTAGACCTTGAAAATGTTACACTAAGTGAAATAAGACACGGAAAGACCAATATTTTATGATTCTACTTACATGAAGTACCTAGAATAGGCAGGTTCACAGAGACCAAGTAGGACAGGTGTCGGGGGAAGGAGGAGCAGCAGTTACTGGTTAGTGGGTCTAGGTGCTAGTTTGGGAGGATGAAAGTGTTTGGGTACATTGGCAGTGATACAATATTGTGAATGTTTTAATGCCACCGAGGTAGACCTTAACCAGTGGATACGCTGACAGATACTACGTGTATCTTTCTTACCACAATAAAAATATCTAAAAAAGAAAAATAAAAATGCAAACCAACAAACATGACCAGCATGTGAGGAACCAGTCAACAGCTTCAAAAATTTCTCGATCCCACAAGTTTCTGCTTTTGGTAGAGCACTTTCAACTGCCTGCCGTGTTTTTTCAGTTCCTTCTACAATTCTGAAGTCTGTCCTTTTTCCCTAGAAGGTCCTTGTCAGTATTTCAGGCCATTGACTTTCTTTTTTGCGGGACTGGAGAGAAAAAAAAGGACTCTCATCTCGGCACCAAAGTATCAGACGCCAAAAAAATGTAAAGTCGTGAGTTTATTGCATATGTAACAAAATGAACCTGACCTCCTGGGTCCAGCCTGCTGTACAATCACTGTTTGTTTTGTGTTTCCAGCTGGTTCCATAACCACATTAAATAGAACTAGTATTTCTTTAAATACTTTTGATTTTGACATAAAACGGAACATTAGTGTACAATTTTCACAAAATAAATCAGCAATAAAAACAGTGGGAAGAATAACAAGGATAGCAGCAATACTTAAAAACAAGACATTACAAAATAAATTAAAAAATACATTATAAAGTGGTTGAGAAACAAAAATAAACAAATTTTAAAAATTCATACTATGTTTCGGGAAGGCTGCCGTGCGGCACGCGCCTGGCTGCGGACAGGGCCGGGGGTATGGGGCGGGTTCTCTGCGGAAGGCCACTCCTGACAGCTCAGGGTGGAGGACCCCCTCACCTGAATTGGGACCACGCGGCCGAGCAAGCTCGGGGAGCACGGGACTCCTGGCGGGCAGAGTCTCCCCTCAGGGAGAGCTGCCCTGACTGTGTCCCCCAAGCAGCCCCTTTGTTTCTCCTTCCTACAGCGCTGGCAGAGCGGTGGTTTGCTGCATCCCTGAGGGTCGGCTGATGACCGCTGGTGAGGGCAAGCCTGCAAGTCGGGCCCCTGAAGCATCTGGGCCAAGGGGTGGGAAGGGGACGGCGGGGGCGGGGGGTGTTGGGGATCACCAAGGGCCACAAACGAGAGCTCGTGGGAACAGGGTCCACGTGGACCCAAAGTGGAGTCATCGGGAGCTTTTACCCACTGTCTGCCACACTGCTCTTTCCGTGGTTCAAAAGGCCTAATCCGAGGTTCTAGAAGTGCAATGCTACTGACGGGCCTGTCTGGCAAGAGTAAACCAGGGCTCTGGAAAGTTCTGCTCTTTCAGGCCCCACTGTAACGCACAGCTGACGAGGACGACTGATGAGGGAGGAAAGCCCCGCCTTACAGGCCGGTCCCGCGTGCTGGGCCCACGCCTGACACCCACGGGCAGCATGGGGCTGGCAGGCACGGGTTCTAAGGACTGTTCCTCCCGACAGCAGGAAGATCGTCTTACAGGAGCCACGTGCCACAGTCCCGCTAGACCCTCGTCTCCCCGCTCATTCCTGCAGCTCTGGGCCAAACCACAGGAACAATCCGTGGTTCCCCCGCTTGGTCTGGATGTGCCCTCAGCTCTCCGTGGAGGTCTCCTCCTCACACTGGGGGGTTGACGTGCACCTTCGAGAGAAGGCCTCTGTGGGGGAAGGGCCATAGCCAACATTTCCTTACTCTCGCAGAGGAAGGTTAAGAGGGAGGACTAGAGAGTCAGGGGGAGCCAGCTTCTAGAACGCCCTCTGAAGGACGATGGTAAACGAGCGAGACTCGGGGTAAGCCTGACCGGGGCAAGGCAGAACTTCTGACAGTCCAGGCCCAAGATACGGCCTGGACTTCCTGAACGGATTTAATCTCTCCTCTGCAGCAGTCACACTTGACATCCTCTCTACCCTGGCACCTCCTCCGTAAATGGCCAGATGCGCGCTCTCTCACAGCTCTTGGAACCCACAGCCGCTAGCCCACGGCCCACCGAACCAGGTGAACTTCTTCTTCCGAGGGAGGGTCTATCTCCCAGGGGTTCCCGAGCTCCCGCACGGCAGCCACAGAATGCTTCGGGGCAAGCCGAAGAACCACACGGCAAGACCCACAAGGGTGAGCTCGCCTCCAAACTCACCTAGCTCCGGAGGTATCCGTGACAAAAAGAGAGTCACCTGAAAGCCTTCCAGACCCACCTCAGACCCGCAGCTGGATCCCAACGCTTAACTCCGAAACCAACGGCAAACTTCCGACAGTGAAATGTCTTCCTGATGAATTACCCCGCATTTGCCCCCCCACCCCCCCACCAAACAAAACAACAACAAAAAACCAAACAGGACGATTGGCTGCTGCCCTTCACGGAAGTTCATCGCAAATCAAACCACCTTATTCAAATACTGTTGAACTTCTGTGCAAATTGGAAAATGGTGTTGGAAACTCAGGGTCCAGGCTTGCTTTGGCCTTGCTCGTCACGTGAGGACGTCTGGGCGAGCGAACTGAGTAGTAGCGATTGTTCGCGTCTCCACCCGACACCCGGGAAACGAGCAGAATGAGCCAGGGTGAAGGGTCCCCTCCACCGACAGGTTTGCGTTCGTGCCCTACTCTTCGTAAAACCGTAACTCAGGGTGGATTTAAGTCAGTGGGGTGGCCCGTTCCCTCTCTCCCTGTGAGGCTACTTTGCACCAAGCCAGCAGCTACAACAGCAGAATTCTGTTAGTTCAGCTCTTAGCAACTTCCGCACAACACTTGGTTAGTATTCAAGTGACCCAGCCGACCCTCCTCGACATACAGGTGGTGGGGGAGCCGCAGCCCGGGACTGGCTGCATGGATCTGAGGCTGGTTTGGTGTGTTCTTTTATAAGCTCTGTTATGTGGTATTTTCACTGGAAAAATATCTCAAGCTAGATAGATAATGTGGCAAAAGGGACTCTTAAAAGGAAGATCATTTTTCTCTATGCAAAACAAGTTTTTTCAGCCAGGATCCCCTGAAAAATACCCCAGGCCTCCAGCAAAAGCTGCCCCAGTTCCTTTACTTTTCCAAAAGGGAAGCACATTTTGGATGCAAGCTTCCTGCTGGGGCAGAATTCCAATGGACAATATGGTTATTTTTCAGTTAGAAATTAATCTGCTTCCCAGAGCAGGCTGCTAGGGTGTGACTGCAATTTGAGCTGCAGAACTTGAAAAGGGACCTCAGGACTGTCTGGAGACAGAAGAGCTACCGGTTACAAACCCTCAGTAAGCCAAGCTCAGTTCCAGAACCTGTGGGTCGATCCTCCTATAAAGACCGCAGGGCAGTGAGCCTATCACCAACCATGTGGGTTACAGTCGCTGCAGGGTATCCTGTGTGACCGAAGCCAAATGCTAAACCTGGCTGCATTTTATTGGATGGGCGATGGAAGGGGGGGGGGGGGGGGGGGCGGGGATCACTGTCAGAAAGGAGGAAAATATGGGTGGGAGCCGCCAACCAAAGTCCCCCCACCCCCCTCGCTCCCCCAACGAAAAGGAGGGGAGAAAACCCTTTCCCTCGGGTCATCTAGGGTTCCCGGGCCTCAGCCAGCTTCGCAGGAGGCGCACAGAAAGCTTGCTTTTGGTCTGGTGGTCATGAGCTAGAATCTGTTGCCTTTGGTTGCTCTCTTCACTCCACGGCAAACCCGCAAGTCTCCTCCACGGCCGTCAGCAGCTTCTCGTAGAGCTTCTCGTACGACTCGTAAGGTGGAATGTCGATCCGATTAAAGCTGAAAGAGGATAATAGAGCGACAGAGTCACTGCTGGGGCCATCTGGACCTAGGCCCTGGTCCAGGCGGGAGCAGAGCATTCAGGGCCTCGAGCTAGCAGCGTGTGAGTATACAGGCGGATGGGGCCAAGCATCTCATCGCCCAGCTGGGGTGGGGGGTACAGGCAAGTTTTCCACTCCCCCCTGGTGCTTTTCTGTTTCGAAAGCAAAGATTTTTCATGGAACACAGAACAAAATAAGTCCTAAGATCTTGAAAGCCAAAATTAAACCGATTACTATGTCCTGGTTATATCAGGACAAAGATCCTTCCTGATGCAGTGGTGGTTGTCTTCTTCGCATGTGGACCCCCGTAATCCAGACTGGCCGACTGTCGGATCACCACTGACAATCCACTGCCTGTCTGTCTAATCCTCCGTGACTTGACCTGAGACCAAATGGGGCAGTCTGGGATGTTTCCTGCAGAAACAAACTATTATCTCAAAACTAGTAAAACGTCAAATCTCTGATAGGAGGAGATAAATCAACATTTCCCTGGAGAAATTCTAGTGTTGTATTAAAAAAAAAAAAAGAAAGAAAAGGCATCCTTTAAGAAGGATATTCTCCCCTAATAAGTCAAAACATACAAAATTCTGACCGAGATAGTGACCTACTGAATTACTAGCGGTCAAGCAGTTAAGGATGGTTTTTGTCAAGAAAGAACTGGGCTAAACCGTGTGATAGTTTTTTTTCTTAAAGTTGGGACTTCAGCATCTGAGGACAGTTCTCACATCCATTTTGTTCTAAACTTTCAACTATGAAAGGGCAGAGTCCTAGGGAAGAAAGCGGCTGCCGTGGGTCAACACAATGCTGTGTCTGTAACAGCCACGCGGGGCTGGGCGCCACAGTCTCGGTAGGGCCTTGGCCATGTAAGCACTTGAACCCACACCCCTGGGTTCCCAATCAGGAAGCTTCTGTTGCAGTGTTACACATCTCGATGGCAAAGAACTGGCTCTCGCGAACCGGACACACTGGTCTTTTTGATACGTGGTTTCTGAGACAAAGCGTACGTAAGTGACTTGATTTTTAAACCGCAAGGGAAAATCATCTGCTACAGGTATGAGTGATGTTAAAATTTAGGAAAGTTAAGAAGTTTTCAATGTGCAAGATGCATCCATCACCAAGTTCCAAGAAGGAAAACACAGGAAGCAAAGACTGGGAACTCCGGATTGAAAATGACAACTCCCCCGCAGGGAGGTACGTGTGTGCACACGCGCGGCCCAGCAAAGGCAAGGCTGGAGCTGCCGAGTGCCAGCCGCCGTTAATCACATCTCACGACAAAACTGGTTTCACGAAAGAGACTTCCGATAACCCTCATGTGACACACGGCCAAGCGCTCATCCCACCTGACACTGGTTCCACGGCCAGTTGTCCTGGGGCGCAGGTAAAGGAAGCATGGGGAGTCACGCGCGGGGTGGCAGGCGCAGGGACAGGCTCCCCGCGATGCCACAGCGAGGTCCTTACCAGGTGTGGGCCTTCGGAAGGTTGTCTGTGTTGGCGTCGATCAGGTGGATGGTGAAGAGCCGGGGCCCTGCCGCGCCTGTAGAACCTTACGAGACAACATTCTAGTTAATGCACTTCAGAGGCGGGCCCCGGGCCCCACTGCCAACCACACCCTCGGCCCGATGCCCGGGCAGGTCGTCCTGCCGGACGGCCGTGGGCTTCACGCGGCGGCACAGCCTGCACCTGGGTTAGGACACGCTGACCGTCCAGCGACCTATCCCAGCCATTCTAGAAAATCGCAGGGGCAGAGACACGTGAGAGCTCTCCTCCTGGACCCTGGCCGTGGGCCCACTCAAGTGGGGATATTTGAAGGACAAAATCCTTAAATCACCAGTGACAGTTTTTCTTTTTTTTAAACAAGATGTTTAGCAAGTGGGCCCGCCCCTGGCAGAGGACAGCAGGGTTATGACAAAAGCACGATACACAGTCATGAATCCCCCAGGCGGAGGGACGGTGGGAAAAGAAAAAGACACAAACACCTAGGACAACAGCCCAGGGGGATGGAAGTAGCTTCTGTCACTCAAAGAAGTTCTTCAAATCTGGAAAAGTCTACAGGGAATGTTCTCTACATGAAATACACCTGCTATCTCTAGGAACATGCAAAGGTCCATCTGCTACATTTTAACATACTAACATTCTTCACCTTTTTCCTTCTGGCTCTCAGAGTTATCAAAAATCTGGATATCAGGTTTCTTATCAGCATCGGAAGGGACCAGAGAGGGGATGGGTACCTACACCAGACAGCGGAGCCTCTCAGGCAGTGCCTCTGCATAGAGGAGGAAACCGAGGCTCAGGAAGGACCCCTGGAGCTCATGACCAACACGGCAGCAGGAGACTCCATCTCCTGGCGCTCAGGCCGGGCCGCTCTCACCTCAGGGCTGCAGTGAGACGGCTGCTACCAGAAGACTCAGGAACGAATCCATGGTGCACTTTAGAACCTCTAATTTCTTTCCCCAAAGCCTTGCTGCTATTTGTACCCTCCCTCTGTCCCCCACTTCTGTAGGGGTGGGGGAGGGACCGGCTCCATGGGGTCCTTCTTCGCTCAGGTCTCGCCCAACTCAGCCCTGGGTGGGCACCAGGCTGGCCAGCACCCGCCACAGCTGCGCGCCCCAGATGACACCCCGCCTGCTGGGCACGTGGCCTGCAGGGACACCGAGAAAGGTGGGTTTGACAGGAAGCTGGGCTTTGTTTTGCTGAGGTTCTCACCCCCTTTGCGTCTACAGGTATCTCCTCTCAGCTTGGGCAGAGGCTAGCACCCCCGGAGCACTGGGGGGCCGGCAGAGAGAATGGCAACAAGAGGGCCCCCGGGGGTGGGGGCGGCCGTGGCCGCCAGGCGAGCACCTCCACGCCCCCAGCGTTCGCTACGAGAAAACACAGGCCGCGCCACTTCCTAGGAGACATTTCAGGAAAACACCACCACGGCGGTCCAGCTCTTCCTGCCGTGGCCGGGCAGGGGACATGCCTGGCGGAGACGCGTGGGGCCAGGAGCCCCGCCTCCACATCAGTCACCTTGCAAAGCCTTGAAGCCTTGGAGAGGGACCCGAGTGGACCCAGTCACGAACTGCAGCAGCCTGGCCCTCCTCTCCTCATCGAAGGTCTCCACGGCCTGCCAGAACCAGCGGACGATGTTGCTGTCGGCCACACAGTGCTTCAGCCGAGTGTTGGACTTCCAGTCGCTCACGTCGATCTTATCCAGGCCGCCTATGATCAGCTGCGAAGGCGTTTAGAGGCAAGTTATTTCTCAGATGTACAGACCGGGTCATGGCAGCCTCCCAGGTTCCCAGCGTCTGAAAGGAGGGAATTCGTGGCGTCCAAATAAACTAGCCAGAGACTCAGACAAGCGGAGAGGGAGACGGGCCCACGCTCCCAACAGCGCCTTTTCTTACAACCAGGTCTGCTCTCCTCATCCGCGAGGAGTCAGTACCAAAGGGCTGACCGGCGAGACTGAAGGGGCTGACTGTAAAACGGGGCCACCTCCCCGGGACCCCAGGGGCCGTCACAGCAGGGCTGGGAGGGGAGTGGTGTGCGAGTTTCTGCACCGGGTGGGAGGCCCACCCGGAGCTGCTGCCCGCCCACGGAGGCGCCTCGCCGCGGCAGAAAGACAAGGATTTCAAAGCCGTGAGCCACTTGGCACGGACGTGGGTAAGGGATGAATGAGTCTCTATGTTCACACACGCGAAGTGGGACACGAGAAGACAATAACACTTTGTGCGGAGTCTAATAATAGCTAGAACAGAAACACAAAGTTGACGTGCTGGCACAATCTGGTTATACGCGAGAGAATTTCCTCGATCCGAGGTAAATACGTGGGAGGGGTTTGGAAACCGCCACGGCTGGAGATCTTGAACATGAGGATAAGCCACAGGACACCCCGAACAATGTCTGGAGAATGATGTGGACTCGTTGCCGCCAAGCAGACACCTGTCCTTGTCATAAACAGGCTCAGACGCCCTCGACACCCCGCTGGCTCTAGGCCTATTAGTCGGGAGCCCCGACAAACCCCCGGCCTTGCCGCGGGGACAGACAAGCCTCATTCTGCAGGCAGGTTGTAAAACAAGAAAACACCGATCTCATTTGCGCCCTTTAATGCCTCCTTGGCTCGGCCCGGCGAGCACGTACCTCCAGTTCCTTCTGGTCAAACGGCTTCAGTAAGTGTTGAGGAATGAGTTCATTAAACCCCTTCTGAAGAGCCAAGAACTGGGCTTCGATCCCCCGCATGAACCTCCAATTTACATACAACCTGAGAAACAAATTCACAAGTTGGAGGCAGCATCGAGTGGTTCATGAAAAAAAAAAAAGTTTTCTCCACAGAAGGTTCTGACATCTGAACCTGGCACCCTGCCTGCCGGGCCTCCCCTTGCGGCGGGAGGAGGGGGCGGAGGTGGGGGCAGATGGGACGAAACCCCCACCGGCCGACGTTGCCTAGCCTCAGTATCAGGTTAAAAATAAGTCAGCACAGGCCCTTACACATGCTGATGCTTCGCTAAAAATAGCTGTAGGAATTAACCTGACCTGTTAGAGCAAGCGCCATAACTGAAAAGTAGACCTGAAAATGACACACAGGATACCGTGAGAACACGCGCCAGCCTGGCAGCCTCTGCACACGGACACGCCCGCATGCTTCCAATTCCCCAGTGCGAGCGACTGAACGTTTATTTGCCTGAAGAGGTAGGCGCCTGGGCGGCTCAGCTGGTTAAGGGTCCAACTCTTGATTTCAGCTCAGGACACGATCTTAGGGTTTGTGGGATCGAGCCCCACGTCAGACTCTGCACTGACAGCACGGAGCCTGCCTGGGATTCTGTCTCTTCTCGCTCTGCCCGACCCCTGTCTGCTGTCTATCTCAAAATAAACATTAAAGGAAAAAAAGAAGAGAAAACAAACTACTATGGAGTAGACTTCCTCGAGACTGATCTCAAGGAAACTTCTAGGCTTCTATTCTCTCCTGCGTTCACCACCTTCACACCCAGAATTGGGAGGTCACCTGCAATCCCTTCCCCAGCTTGGGCTCTGGAGTCATTATCCTCCCTTCAATGGGCCGGCTCTGGTAGCACTAGGGGCACCTCTGTGCACAGCCCCCAACACTGAACCCGACCGTTGCTGAAAGTCTGTTCTGTTCCTGGGATTCTGGTCATAGGTGCCGGCAGGGAAGGGAAGCCTCAAACAGCCAAGGAGTCTTGACAACGTAAATGTGAACCCAGCCTTGCCCAGATGGTCCCAGGCACCTGGATGTCCCCGCTGGCAACTTCCACGGTTCCCCAGAACATTACCGGACATATTCTTTCTTGTTGTCCTCTGTGACAGGAACGTTGCGACCATTGGGTTTCAGTTCATGCTGAAGAATCCTCCCGAAAGCATTGTGTTCCACACAGAAAGTGTGGTCTAGCACAGGGGTGATATCATTCTCTCTGTTGAAGTTAAGACACAAGATGGATGTCAGACCTCTGCCAGCATGCAGCAGCGAACAGAACCTTAGACGGAACGTTCCAGGAGAAAGACGGCACTTCCTGTCCATCACCCCAGAGCTGCAGGGGGGGAGAGGAAAACCTAGGTCCCAGAGCACGTGTGAGGGCAGGGGTGCGGGTACTGAAGGGGTACCACCGCTCCACTCTGCATGTGCCCGGACTCCGGGCTCCCTCATTCACAGGGAGGTGATGGTAGCTCTCTCGTTCTGGGATTTTATGAGACACGGTGGCCTGACTGCCTTGTAAACTGAGTCTCCGAACAGAAGGATTCACGAAGAGGAAACGGGGTCAAAGGAAAAGCAACCTGCAGAAGACACACCTAGAAAACATTCGCAACCCCTCCTTTAAGGCAGCCATTCCAAATGCATCCATTCAAACAAAGTAGCACTTGGAAGTTCAAGTGGACTCCTCTGCCCCCCGCATTTGCTGAGACGCAAGCAGAGTAAACGATTTTGTACAGGATGGAGGCCCTAACCCCCCCGGACTACCCATTTCCAGCCGGGGCACGTGAAGTGAGGCCGACCGGCACTTGGGGTGCAGCTGGCTCCAGCTCCCCCTCTCGCTCTCCCCCTGCAGAGCCTGGATCTCTCCCTCCTGTGAAATCGGCTCATTCACAAGGACCCGCAACCCCCGCGGTTACCACGTGACTGTGCCGACAGCTTCCAAGAGAGTTCTAGGATAATTCTAAAACAAAGTCGACTAAATATAGTTTTTCCTGATACTTTCTCTTACTATCAAATACTCTGCCACTAATTTTGTGTTGGGTGCTTTCCCTCTCGAGATTCACTGGACAGTCCAAAACAAAACCCACCACCCACCTATCAGGCCTAGGGATTAATTTTGTGGCCAGACCTTAATAATTTGAGGAAGAAATTAGTCTATGAAGTGAAACTGGCCAAACGTCATGAAGGAAGAAAGTCAACTGAGTATTTCTTGTTAAATCCACTTTTATGTTTTTGGCTGTAAAACAGCATTTTCTTTACTTCTCTTCCCTGACTTCACACCCATCCCTCGAAAACATTCACATGCACGCACACATGCACACAAAACAATTGTATTTGGTGGACAGTAAGATGGGTGAGGCATCTTCCATCAACTGAACAGTGAGTCGGTACTTACAGAATCCACACTAAGCTCTTATGGAGTTCTGGGTCCACCGACTCCAAATCAGAGAGCTGGATAGGTTTCCCCAGTAGCTGCTTATAGAAGGGAACCGTGAAGCCCCCGTTTATGTAGTGTCCGTGGAATACGGCGAGACCCATGATCCGACCCACAAAATGGAAATAAGACAGATGGTCCTGTAGGGGGCACCAGAGAACACATTTATTAGGAAAATGACCAGCCAGGGGTGGATACCTTGTGCTTTCTCCAAGCTTCTTGGGAGACCTGTCCCATGGGCAACCCGACACTGACTCAGTTGCTCACAGGTTGTGCTCACGATCAAAGGAAAGAAGGCTAGTTAGGTAGTCAAAATACAGAGCATGCATTTTGTATAGATCATCTGAACATTTTACATGCCCTTCGTTCAAACATGTCCTCAGAACTGCTACATCATTTGTGGTACTCAGCCTAAAAGGAAAATGCAGAACTCTTTGCTCAAAAATTATTAAGAATTTCAACATGGCAGCCACGGAGAATCAAACCAACACAGGCGCTTCTAAGTGCCAGGCGCCCAGGTAGCCGGCCCCCCGTTTTCCCCACTGCACTACAAACAGAGCAGGGGGCAATTCTCCCTGAGTCCCAGGAGAAAGCAGAAGAGAAGAAAATCCAAAGGAAATAAAAAACCAAAGAGGAACATAGAGGAAAATCATGGACAGCCCAAGTAACAGAATCATTCTAAAACCAGAGCTGTTCTGGTTTTTAACTGGGGAACCTCACATCTCTGCTTTCGAGGTGGAATTATAAGCAGAATTAATGAAAACCCCATTTCCATTTCCTGCTCTACCTTTCAGTGTCTATTTACCAGAGACTGAGTAAGTCCACAATGGATAAACCAAGGACTGACACTGGACCTGGAAATCTAGTTAAAGAACTTTCCAATTCGCCCTCTCTTTATTCATGGGTACTTACGGGGTTGATCGAAGAATCCGGGTTGATTTGCAACATGTAAATGTTGTCCGTAGAATACTGGAAGAGCCCATAATACGGATTCAACATTTCATGGCACAATAAATAGAGCCACTCCCTAGGAACAACAAAATGACAACCATTTTATATGTGTGAAAATGTCCAGTTTAGGTCTTACCAAAAGGACTGACTCCCTGGGTCCTAGAAGGCCACACTGCGGGATAACCAGGCCCTGAGAAAAGGTGTAGATTGGGCAGATTAGTCTGAGGAAGTAACAACTTGCGTCCGGTCGTCTGAGAAATGGCTTTTCTGGCCCAAACTCCCACGGTGGCTCCGAAGCCGAGGAAGAACGGCAGTGGGCTTCACCCAGCACCACCTGCTACGGGCAGTGCTCTCGGCAGGGGGACTCATCAGCCTGCCAGAACCTCAGCTAAGGTGTTCTCTGGGACTCTGCAAAGACCAGATCTCAGGTGATGATGTCAATCGTGTGGTTCCAATGGACAAAAGAGCAATTAATAAAGAGCAGTCATATCCTTCAACTTATAAAGGGTGTGCGTGCACGCGTGTATGTACACAAAACAGGAAAGATCTATATGCAGAGCAGAGAGGAAGAGGAGGAGGAAGAGGATTTACACAGACACTTGGACAGTAGTTAACTTTAGAATCAGCATTCTGGGGGATCTTCAGTTTTCTTTTGCCTCTTGCTAGAGAGTTTTTACATTTCCGACAGGAACATGTTATTCACATTTAAGTGAGAAGAAAACAGTTTGCAGTCCAGGCAGACAGGGATTGAGAACGCCTTTCACCCTTTATGACTTTCTTTTAAAAAAAATTTTTTTTAACATTTATTTATTATCGAGGGACAGAGAGAGACAGAGCATGAGCATTGGGGGGGGGGGGGGGGCAGAGAGAGGAGGAGACACAGAATCCGAAACAGGCTCCAGGCTCTGAGCTATCAGCACAGAGCCTGATGCGGGGCTTGAACTCACAAACCGCGAGATCATGACCTGAGCCGAAGTCAGACGCTTAACCGACTGAGCCACCCCGGCGCCCTTACCCTTTATGACTTTCTATCTTGTCGATTCTACCTTTTGTCATAAACATTTATCATTTTTATAATTTTAAAAAACAAGCTGAATCCATAACAAGATATAATTTCATGAGTTCTGAAATCTGGACGAGATACATAAGAATAAATTATTTTTGGAATTCCTTTATATTCCCATCATTTCATTATGTATTAAAAAACAAAACAAAACAAAAAGCCCCAAATCAGAAACATCCAACAGGGGCGCCTGGGTGGTTCAGTTGGTTCAGCGTCTGACTTCAGCTTCAATTCAGGTCATGATCTCACAGTTCTGTGAGTTCGAGCCCCACACTGGGCTCTCTGATGTCAGCATGGAGCCCACTAAAGATCCTCTGTCCCCCTCTCTCTGCCCCTGTCCCACTCACGTGCACACTCTCTTTCTTTCAAAAATAAATAAACATTAAAAAAATGTTTTTAAGAAACAATCGTATGGAAGCCAATTTGACAATTATATTTAATTTTTTTTGAAAAAATAAAAAAAATACATAAATAAAATTAAAAAGAAACAATCCGGCAAAACAAGCACTCTCAACAGCATCTGTGTGATTTGGCTCCAGGGTCAGGGGCGAGGAGCCCAGGACCGGGGAAAAAGCTTATGCAAACACCTGTGTCACTTCTACAGTGACCCTTTTATTCTTTCTACTCAAATCTCCTTTCTAATGGATACATTTCATTAAGACAGCAGCCCCAGATTTTATTCTGGAATTTCTTACTCTGTCAAACACAAAAGGCATGGAATTGAGATCAACCAGGAAAAGGATGAGCACACGTGCAAACGATCCAAGGCAACGGTGACAATACACAGAAAGGATCAGACTGCAAAAGATTACGTATCGAACTCAAGAGAACAGAAAGGAACTGGCAGAAACCAGGAGACTCCAAATGTCACACAATTCTTTACTAGAAAGGCAGAATTTCCCGGCTATAAGACCAAGGTTGAGAGTTAGGGTTTGAGAGGAATCCTTTTCAAAAGCTGAGGACCTGCCAACTGTCTAGACAGGAAGTGATCAAAACACAAGCAAATATTCTGACCGAGTCACGCACAAGGGAGGGAGGCGTATTAGGGATGTTAAGGAAGTGGTGAGGGGAGAGCTAACTATACAGGCAAAAGGGATTTTTAACGATACAGGAAATGGTTGAGAACCAAACACCGGGGAAGTGAGTGTAGACTGATTCTCATCGGCCAGATGATGAACACACACACACACACACACACACACACACACATGTGATTTAAATCTCTCTGCAGCTCTCTGAGACAGGTCTGATCCCCTGTAGATGTGAGGAAGGATCTGAGGGGTGAAACAATGCAAGATCACACTGGAGTAGGAAACCCAGGACTCACAGCTCTTTCCGCTAGACCACCGTGTCAACCAAGGGACCTCCAAAAAGGCCTCTCTGTGTGGAAGACTGGATAAAAACTGGGACATGCAGAAGGAACAGAACTCCTATCAGATCAAACCAAGCTATTCACATGCGTGCCTGGGGATACATAATACAGCCACGCTAAGACGGATGGTAGGTTGGAACAGTTTAGGGTCCTGAATTCCTGAAACTGTAAAGGAAATAGCAGAGAAGAGAAAATGCAAGTAGTCTGATTTGAACTGTTGGGGCAAACATGAACATATAACTAGGAAGCTTCTCACCTAAAAAGGGGGCAGAAAGCCTGATCCACTTGGCAGGAAACAGAACTCGCTTTATCACGGGCAAACAGAAGTTACGTTTGCCAAAAGAAAGACGGTTTCTAGAATCGAGATGGAGATGATTAAGGAAGAACTCTGGGACAGTCTTTTTTGTTTGTGTTAATGTTTTTATTTATTTTTGAGAGCGAGCAAGACAGAGTGTGAGCAGGGGAGGGGCAGAGAGAGAGGGAGACATAGGATCCGAAGCAGGCTCCAGGCTCCGAGCTCTCAGCACAGAGCCCGACACGGGGCTTGCACTCACGAACCACAAGATCGTGACCTGAGCCAGAGCCCGATGCTTAACCGACTGAGCCGCCCAGGCGTCCCTGGGACAGTCTTGAAAGGGAAAGCATTTCCCATGGAGGGCCAGTGCCCGCTGTGAGCTCACTACTGGGGAGATGCGTGCCTTTCTGTGCCCTTCATCCCAGGTGGACTCAGGAGCAGCCGAGGGCAGGAGGATGAAGGGCAAAGACAGGAGTGGAAAGGAGGTGGAGGAATGATTTTCTCCAGGGCCAAAGGGCAGATCGTGACTTCTAGCTAACACTAACCAGAGTTGGTGTTTTACATGTATTTGTGTAATTCTCTAACGCCTGTACCTCGTCAGATTGAGAACGCCTTTGGATGGGGACTTTGGAGGGGTGAAGGGGGCAGAGAACATGTTACTTTGCTCACTACTGTATCTCTAGTACCTAGTACATGGTAGAGTCTCCATATTTAATGGTTAATAAATAAACACAATTCTTACAAGAGCATACAAATTTTAGGGGTGTTCTCCTTTAAGAAGATTCAGTCCTGTAGGGCGCCTGGGTGGCGTTGGTTGGTTGGTTGAGCGTCCGACTTTGGCTCAGGTCACGATCTCACGGTGTGTAGGTTCAGGCCCCGCATCAGGCTCTATGCTGACAGCTCAGAGCCTGGCACCTGCTTCTGATGCTGTGTCTCCCTCTCTCTCTCTGCCCCTCCCCTGCTCACGCTCTGTCTCTCTCTCAAAAATACACATTAAAAAAACATTTTTTTTAAAGATTCAATCAAGTGAAGATTCAATCATAGATAAGAAGTTTTTAATTTTTAAAGTGTTTTGTTGCAATGGAATCAATAAATTAGTATGTTACGATCACATAAAAAGTGAAAACAATGTTGGAGCGGTACAGCCACTGTGGGAACCAGTGTGGAGCTTCCTCAAAAAATTAAGACTAGAAATACCAGGCAATCCAGTAACTCCACTACTAGGTATTTACCCAAAGAAATGAAACCACGGATTCAAAAAGATATACGCACCTCTATGCTTACTGCAGCATTATTTGTAAGAGCCACGCTACGGAGCAGCCCAAGTGTCCGTGGACAGATGAACGGATAAAGAGATGCGGTATATACGCATGATGGAATGTTAATCACCAAAGAAAGGAGATCTTGCCGGGTGTGGCAACGCGAATAGACCTAGGAGGTATGATGCTAAGTGAAATGAGTCAGAAAAAGACAAACACCACATGATGTCGCTTTTATGGGGAATCTAAAAACACAACAAAACAAAGCAGAAACAGACCCATAAATACGGAGGACTGATGGCTGCCAGAGGGGAGGGTGCTGCGGGGCCGGGCAAAATGGGTGAAGGGAAGAGGGAGGTCAGAGAGCGCTCCCTGTTGGTGACAGATGACGGCTACGCTTGTAGCGAGCAGAGTGTTCGACTTTTCAAAACGCTACGTTGCACACCTGAAACTAATGTAACATCGTGTGTCAACTATGCCTCGTGAAAAGTAGGAACTCGGAGATGAGCGAGTAAAATCAAATAGACTGCCTAGAATCACCACTTTTGTTCAAGTAAAGAAAAAATCCTGAGGCACTGGAAGCTGAACGCTCCTAGAAGGTGGGGGAAAACAAGCAAAGATGGGAAACAAAAAGAGAGACCTGGAGGGTCCATCCAGGGAGTCCAGCATCTGCGTAACTGGCATTTCAGAAAGAGCAAAGCGGGGAAACAGAAGAGGGGAAACTGAGCAAGAAGCTGCTGCTGGTTCGGCTGATCCAGGAGGGAGGTACGCTGGCGTGGCAGGTGCTCGTAGGAGCTGGGGGTTCCGTGAGGAGGGGATGGGAACTGGGGTTTCAGAGAAGACGGGAAGGCTCCGAGTGCACGCTCTGTGACTGTGGGCCACGCAGCAGACCGGGGCCAGGGATCTCGGGATCTCGGAGGCAGAGAAGGCCCTGTCGGGGGGCGTGTGAGCAGACCCAAGGGAACAGAGGGAATGGGCTACATGAGGGTCTCGGAGACACTCTAGGCAGAGGGGAGGTGAAGGCCAAGGCCCGAGGCAGCCACGGCGAGAGTGCAGCAGCCGAGGGGGAGCAGCCAGGGCCGAGCCTGGAGCACCTGCGGGGGTTCAGCTGGGGGCTCGGGGACAGGGGACGATGGCCGAGTCTCCAAAAAGCTCACGCCGGCTGCTGCTGAGCAGCGGCCTGTGCAGGACAGTGAGAAGCAGGGGGCACGTTCGGAGGAACAACGACAGATAGGACAGATAGGCCCCGAGCGGGGGGGGGGGGGGGCCCAGGGAGCTGGAGGGCAACATGCGGTCGGGGCAGCGCCGTCTGCTGAGGACCACGGACACGGGCAATGGGAGACGACAGGGGAGGGGGTGAGGGCGGGCACTGAGGTAGGACAAATGAGAAGCTGATGAGGGGCCCTCAGAGATTCGGGACCATCAGGCTTAGAAGGGTTCAGAAACCCCCACGGAGAGCCCAGGGCAAGCAAGTGTGGCGTTGACGGGAGCAGCACACAGACAGAACCCAGGGTGCCCTCGGCGACCCCGGGACTGAGCCGGGGGCCGCCAATGCTCTGGGTGAGGAGCACCCGCACGAGGACTGGCAGGGAGCCAGGGGGCAAACCAGGAGACGGGGGCGTCCGGAAACCAAGTGGAAAAAGTGCTTCGAGAATAGGGAGTGACCAGAGGCGTCACGTTCTGCTGACAGGCCAGGGGACGTAGAGGCCCAGGAGTCATCGCGGGGTCTGGGGGAGATGGAAGCCAAGGAGGGCATCCGAGGAAGCGGGGCAGGGGCGGTGTCGAGAGGAAGCAAGAGACATGGGAGCAGGACGAGGGATGCTCACAAGTCCCCCGAGGGCTCCTGCTTGAGAAAAAACAGGTCAATGACTGAGGCAGAAGCACCTTTGAACAAATTTGTGTTTTTCCTGGAATTTCTCTTTTCTTTGCTTTATTTGCCTCGAGTGCCTCCTTAACATGTAGACAGGAAGGGGATCGCGTCCGGGCAAGGTTCAAGAAGGGCGCCGTCCTAGCGCACACACGTGGAGACTGACCCCACAGAAAGGAACACGGTGAGGAAGCGAGGCGGATACGAAATAAGAGGACACGCACTGTGCGGGGGACGGGGTGGCTCTCCTACAGGGGGCCGTGCAGGGAACACGGGGCCACGTGGGTAGAGGTGCCGACAGACGGATACTCGGTGGCGGTGGAGAGACTCCACTGGGGCCGTGTGTTGTCAGCGGCAGAGGAGGCGCAGTTGGCAGCCGAGGGTGAAGGTGTCGGGGCCGAGGCAGAGGCCCGGGGGTCGCACAGGCAGGGACGCAAGGAGCACAGCATGGCTGCACCGGCCGCAGGGACCTCCCGGGGCTCATGGGCGCCAGCGTGGGAGAGGCCACAAAGTGGAGCGCACCACCCCCCGGCCACCCTCCAGGCCCCAGGACGGGACTGTTCAGAGGCGGGGTTTTGCCAGGCAGGGGCAGCAGGCCGAAAGGGCGGCGAGGGGGTAATCGTGACGGCGGATGACGCGGAAGCAGGGAGCAGGGATGGGAAGGGGGGCAAAGAACAGAAACAAGGTAGCAGACTCCGAGGGTGACGGGTGGTCCTGGATGAGGCCAAACCACTTCGGGTGAAGTTAGGACTAAAATCAGATTGGCTCCAGACCACTGCTCGGTGACGCTGGGTGCCCGAAGATAGGACAGCGATGCCTTCAAAGTCCCGAATGAAAATTACTTTCTTCCTAGAAATCTATAAAAAGGGCAAACTGCAAATGAACGTTTTCCGTAAGACCTTGGAAAATTCACCTCCCACACGTCCTTTCTAAGAAAGCTAATTGAGGGTACAGTCCAGTAACACAAGGGAGTAAACCAAGGAAGAGGGAACTACAGGATCCACAAAACCATGCTCTAACCCGGGAAAGCAGTGATGCCCGTGACCACGACTGTGCAGAAGACCTAAGGAACCACCAGTCAGACTGGGCAGTGTCCACGAGGGAGACACGCAGGGGAAGCGGGGGCGGGGGGTGGAGGGGGGCAAAAGATCAAGCTTAATCGGACAAAGTAAAGACAAAGCCTGGTTTTGAAAAAAAAAAAAAAAAAAAAAAAGAAGAAGACAAAGATGAAGAAATTCTTGGAAAATTAAAATTTGTTCTAAAGGCAAAAATCCTAGAAACCACTCAACCCCCTCAGCGAACAGTATTTACACGGTCCTAATAACGTAAACAATGTACTGATTTTCAAATTAAAGACAAATTTTTTTTGTAATGTTTCTTTTTTTGACAGAATGCAAGCAGGGGAGAGAGAGAGAAGACACAGAATCTGAAGCAGTCTCCAGGTTGACCTGTCAGCATAGAGCCCGACGTGGGGCTCGAACCCATGAGATCATGACCTGAGCCGAAGTCGGACACTTAACTGACTGAGGCACCCAGGTGCCCCAATAATGTACTGATTTTCAACACAAAACTACTAGGTAGGTAAGCACGGGGAGCTACTTAACTTTGGCTACAGAACAGACTATAAATCTCCAACCCTGGATGACAGAACATAGGAGGGGAGGGCAGAAGGACTCCTGGAGGGGAAGTCAAAAGTATTTATATCCTTCTTGCTTATGAAGAAAGAGGTCAAGAGACAATGTGTCCAGTTGACAAACCAACAAATAATGGTGAAAACACATCATGTCAAGTTACCAGGGCAATGATGGAAGATCTAAAAATTGTGACGGCGCCAGACTAGGAAGTGACAGTATTAAATTAGATCCAGTCTATCTGTGTCTGTGACCATAAATCCTGAAGTCAACGGATTATGCCTGAACTTGATCAGTTTAGTGACATAAAGTCATCCATCGGAAGAAACTGTTAAAAGGCAGTGGTCTCAAAGGTGAAAAGAGGCAGGACGGGAAACAGCAGCTTTTAATTCATCTACTTTTAAGGTCATTGGCACGAATGATCTTGACCAGCATTTCACTTGACAAAAGTCCTTTGACACAAATGCAATTTACATGCCTTTCTCCAACCCTGAAAGTCCTCTACTGAGAAAAGTAAGGCTGCCTCCCTCCCAGACTAATTTCAGGAGCAGGCCTCTCACGTCTCAGGTTAGAGCTGCCAGATGAAGCGGGGGGGTGGGGTGGAGTTGAAAAGTTTAAACCAATCTTTCCACAAAATAACAGAGAAGGAGATGTGTCCTCCGGTGGTTCTCGGGACATGCTCACAGAGCCCCGACAAACCCTTACTCCCAGAAGCACCGAATGCCATGCGGAGACACGCCCAGCATGAAGCGGGGCTGACCGAGAGCCTCACCTGGCCACTCCGCCATAATCCAAACCTTCTTCTCCCCGGAACTTGACCATCAGTCGCTTCTTCAGATCCTTTGGCCGCATCTTCATGATCTGGCGATAAGACTCCTGCACGGCAAAAAAAAAAAAAAAAAAAAAAAAAAAAAAAAAAAAAAAAAAAAAAAAAAAAAAAAAGGCAGCGTCAGAGAGAAGAACGGGTTGCATTCTTACTGTTCTACAGAGTTTCAAGGTTGTTGGTAATGGAGCCCGAATCAGGATAAATAGTCATTTAAATCTGAGTTTGATCTGATTCCTAGTCAGAATGTTGGTCTGATGTCCAGTGTCTGATGTGGGGTAGCCCCTGTCGCCTGATCTCCCCGGGTGTCCCTCAGGAACAAGGAGCTCGTGCCGGGCAACGTCATACCCAAAGGAAACGCACGCCCCCATTTTCAGCACAATCGCTAAAGGCCTAGGGACAGACATCCTCACCAGAGTCCATTTTCTCTACACAAATTGATTTTAATGAGGCCATACTAAGAACGACTTGTGTATTGTAACCAAAAGGAAGATGTCACTGGAGAATCTGAATAGTAAAAGAATTCGGAGCCTGTTTTTGTATCTGAGGTGAAAAATCGCATAATTTCCAGGGAGTCAAAAAAAGCAAAAAAGTATTTAAAGTAAGATCTATGGGGGAATGCCTGGGTGGCTCAGTCTGTTAAGCGTCGGACTTCGGCTCAGGTCATGATCTCACAGCGTGTGAGTTCAAGCCCCGTGTCGGGCTCTGGCCTGACAGCTCAGAGCCTGGAGCCTGCTTCAGATTCTGTGTCTCCCTCTCTCTTGGCCCCTCCCCCGCTAGCGCTCTTTCTCTCTGAAAAATAAATTAAAATGTTTAAAAAAAAATTTTTTTTAATAAAGTAAGACCTATGGGAGCTTACCCAAAACACAGAACACAGGCGGCTAGCCTAACCTTCAGCTACTTTTTTGTTTTAAGTGCAACTAGCTAAACGCTTGTAGATATTTTCAGTGATAAGTCACTTCAGACTCTTCCCCTGCTTTCAATTTAATGTAATTCAAGTCTTCCCATCCCCAGAGGGAAAGGGGATGCTGAGTGGAAATGATCTAGCAGCAAAATGTGAAGAATGCAGCTCTTTTCCCTCCCTGCTCAATGACCATTCTGGCCAGTCCATCCATTCGCCTAACTGTCGTCTGTGCCCGAGCATCGAACATGGCCCTGGGAGCTTTCAGCGCCCAGTGAAGACGGCACTGGGCTGCCTGCCGCTGTGTCTTCCGGTCTCACCCAGCCTCTTTTGATCACTCCTGCCCATGATTCCACAAAGGCAGGCAGGACGCAGCCCAAACATCACCGAGACTTTACCTTCCAATCACCTGCCTTGAGGAAAGGGCCCTGTCTACAGGAGGTCCCGCCTGTTTGGTGGCCTTGATCCCACAGGGGAGCTGTATGAAAGACAACCCTTTCCAGGAACCATCGGATCTTCCCGTTTCCAGAAAAGACAATAAAGTGGCCACTTGGCCCCGAAGCTTGTCTGAGGAGGCGATGCCCTCAGGTGAGATGGCAAGAGCAGAAGGAGGGATTGGTTCTGGAGAAACCATGCGGACTGCAGGAATATATAACCGGCACACAGAAGAGGATTTACAGTGTTATTTAGTGCTAGTTTCTGTGTGAGTCTCTATATTTTCGTTTCAGAAGCTCTCTAGCTTTTAAACTCCTACCACAGGAGGAAGTCCAGTCTATCTCTCTATATGGCCATCAATCCCGAAAAAGCCCTGCAATTCGCTGAGTGATAAAATCGGTACCCGAAACACCAAACAGAAAGAACCTGCTGTCTGTCGACAGGGTTTAACAGTCTATGCCTCCCTGCTGGTCGCGCCGAATTCCATACCTCAAATATTTCTTCTCTGGACACTTCGATGCGGCAATGACCAGCTTGGGGTTGCTGAAGCGAAAGCTCGTGTCTGAGGACCTTCAGCTTCTGGACTAAATCCCTCTCGTATCTCTGGGCGGGAAGCTCCTCATCCTCCACCGAGCCCTCGCTGGGCAATGGCAGCGGCTGGCTGGGCTCCTTTAGTTGGCACTGGTGACTTGAGAAGAACAGAGACATCAAGGTCACCCCTAAAGTAGCGGCCCAGGGAGCCACAAGCAATGCCCCCCACTGGTGAGGGACTGAGAAGCGAGCTCATCACACAGAACTGCAAAAGAAGAGATGTTCCTTCTGCTGACATAACCATGTATGAAGGCACATAAACACTGACAGTGGCCACCACTGGCCTAAATACAGAGGTCCAAATATGGCTTCAATCAAGAAGATACCCCAGTTCCAAGCAACTGCTTACCCTACAGCTTATCACTGCTGTAAATAAAAACAGAAATTGCTGTCATTTATCACACATCTGGTATGTATCTGAGAGACTGACCGATGCATTACTAGATGCGCCTTGGTAGTCAAAATTCAATGGAGCTGACGTGAAAACTTTCACGAGCAGGTTATCGTACAAGAGCAAACAAGGCAAGTGGAATCTAATGGGAACTATTCCTCATTTTCACGACCAAGAGATTTCTAAGCCCACTCACAAAACTCCAGCAAAATCAAGGACTAGGACTAGTAGAGGGATGAAGTGGCATTCGTCTTGTCCAGGTTTGGCCCCTAAGGTCAGGTGTCGGTGAGAAGAGCCACATGGGGCTCTTACGTTCTTGAGAACACGACAGAGCCAGAACACTGACTGTGGGATCCAAGATAACTCCCAGTTCCAAGTCATCCAGGAAGGACGGGCCCAGGAAAAGGCTCTGGCAAGCAGCAATATGGACTGCGGCAGCCCGTCCAGATGGTGACGAGCGGGCACTAAGGAAGAGCCTGGTTTCAGGGGCTCTCGTGCCAAGGGCCACACACTCCCTCAGAGAGCCACGTGCGGGAGCTTTGAACATGGAGCTGTACTGCCTAATGCTGTCATCTCAGTGACTTTTATTTAGGCTGCAAGCAAGAAAAGACGGCAACAATACAGTTTCAAAACTGTTCACAACTGAGGCGCCTGGGTGGCTCAGTCGGTTAAGCCTCTGACTTCGGCTCAGGTCATGATCTCACAGTTCGTGAGTTCGAGCCCCGCATCAGGCTCTGGGCTGACAGCTCAGAGCTTGGAGCCTGCTTCAGATTCTGTGTTTCCCTCTCTCTGCCCCTCCCCAACTCATGCTCTCGCTCTCAAAAATAAACATTAAGGAAAAAAAAAAAACAAAAAACTGCTCACGGCTGTCCTGAGAGTTTAAAAACCCGCAACTGTCCACCAGACATTTATTATATTTCGCTTACACTTAACCTCCACTAACAACACAGTCGATAAATTAAGAGAAATATTAGTAGAAAACATTAAATTACAAGCGTAAGAAATCTACAAAGATTCTGTACAAGTCTTACTTCATGATGTGATGTAACCTTGGGTCTGTAAACTGGGTTGTTCGGTTATTATGATCTACAAAATATATTCTCCCCGAGACTGTACTTCTGACTTCCCAGCCTGGTGGCAGTGGTCCGAGTTCATCACAGTTCACGCTGTTAAGGTCTCTGCCGAAATGGAAGAGAACAGACAGGTTTGTCCGTCTGAGTGTGGAGGCACGAAACCAAAATGTCAGCAAGAGGAACCACAGGAGTCCCTGATCAATGCGGCCAACGTCCCATTCTGCTACGAGGGACAGTCACGGCGCGACTCACGCCAAACTCCCACCGAGTCCAGGACTCCGTGCTGCAGGTGGCAGTGAAACCCGACAGATAAAAACGGAGCTCTAGGAGCCCATGACCCTGATGGGGAACATGGCTCATGGTCTACCCAGGGAACAGCGTTTCTTCCTCGAAAGAGGGCCAAGTAGCAGGAGGTAGATGATTGTTGTCAGAAAACCATCTGAATTTACAAGTTAAATTAAATGCTCAAGGTCACAAAGGCGGCTTCACTTGAAAGGCTCCCAGAAGCGCAAGTTCAAGGGGATATACTGACACCCCTTCAAAATCTCACAGTTCAGAACAGCAGCCCCGGGAAGCGGCATTCTCATGCTTTCCTTGCCTTTGTTACACGCGTGTCTCTGATTCTAACCTCTTGGTGAATGATCTCAGTACAATCCGGCCACATGGGAACACAACATTACTGGCCAAGTTGCTTGTCTAATCAGCACAAAGCCTGACGTTTCTTACAGCGGGTACTAGAGACACCTCATTCGTTTGCAGGTAATATTTCCATTCTAATTATAGACACTGAATCTTAAATTCAACAGAGACTTGGAAAGTCAGCAACAAGAAGTCTTTCTCAGATGAAACAAGTGATGAATAAAAAGGATGTGAGCATTACTAGAAATGTTATTAGGTAGTAATGCTATTCTGAAACAAAACAAAACAAAACAGAACAAAATTTGGAAAGGAAAGCAAAACGAAGAAAAAAAAGAAGAAACTTAACTCCATTACAGGGTGGGGGAGGGACGGGGGTCTCTCTGACCTGGGCTCAGATGTATGGCCTTGTAGAAGGAAATCGCATAGAAAAGCTTCATCTCCCCCAGGAATGGTCCCCAAGGGACTGAGGCAAG
The DNA here is from genome assembly GCF_022837055.1 of Prionailurus viverrinus. Taxonomy (NCBI): domain Eukaryota; kingdom Metazoa; phylum Chordata; class Mammalia; order Carnivora; family Felidae; genus Prionailurus; species Prionailurus viverrinus. Next base: position 6,501,010 of record NC_062576.1, read on the forward strand.
AGGGACAGTAAAGTAGAAGAGAGAAAGGGTAATAGAGTCTTTACATTTCCTTTGTAACTTTTTATTATGGAAAACTTTAAGCATATAAAAAAGTAGAGAGAGACCACTAATGAATAACCAACCTCGACAATTATCAACTCGTCACCCTATTGCACACCTAATCCCCCCTCCACTCCCCCCACCCCAGTTACTTGAAGCAAATCCCAGACGTGCTATCATTTCATCACCCGAAATGATATCAATATTGATATCAATACATCGTTGGTATTTTTAGTGTAAGATGGGAACAGCACATCTCGAAGGGCTTATTGGCTTTTCAAGCAAGGGCACGTGTGATTTCATCTAGAGCGAGGGTCTCTTTCAGTTACGTGATCTGATCTCAAGACACAGGTTTGCTTCCTAAAGGACCCACGGGCGGTACAGTAGCCGCCCACTGACCACGTGGAGTCTGAAGGGGGCAGCAGAGAGCCTGGGCCCAAGACCCTGGGATGACTCCTTCAAGCCCCAGGGGTGCTCCCTATCGCGGAGGGCAGGGGTGAGGGAAGAAGTGCTGGCGGAGGGGCGCTGACGGTGCACGCCCGTAGCAAACGTACCTTGGTATCCTGGGGTCGTGCCACGTGCTAACTCCAGTCTGCGTGTGCAAAAAGTAAACTTGCCCCTGCACCGTTGTCCTTTGCTCTGCACAAGAAATCAGAGGGCGCAATTAGTTCAATTCCGAAGAGTTTTCAACGAACCCTCTTAAGCACAGAGTCTAAGCTTCCTTTCAATATTCTTTAAAATCAGGGAGGAAAGGACAGTGGGTAGCTTCCGCCTGACCTCCCACTTGACAAGCCCCATGGAAGTATCTGGGAGGCTCTCACTTCTTCCTGCCCACACCTGCGGAGGCAGCGATCTCCTTACTTGGCCACACCCCAGGAGTCCCTTCCATCTTGGTGCTGACCTCACCTTGGCCCCGTCACCTCCGTCTGCTCTCGCTTCTGCTGTTCTCTGCACATCTAAATTATATTCCTCCCTCACCGGGTTCTCCTCTCTGCGGCGGTCAGATGATCCCTTCCGTCCCTTCTTTCCCTTGTACCCGACGCCGAGCTTCCCACATTCAAATTACTGAACGCTCCATCCACCCTCATCCAGCCCACGCATCGTTTTGGATTTTTTTGGGTATTCATTTGCCTAAAATTTTCACACGATTGCTAAACTGGGAGACTGGAGTGATTGCTGACAAATTCATGATGCACCAGATTTATCACCACCTTTTTCACTTGGCTTTCTTCTAACACGACCATCGCACGGCCCCACTCTGTAAATGTCCACAGTTACCGCACGTACAAGTTACTAAAACAAGCTTAAGAAATGCAACCCTGCCGCTCACACTCCGGCGTGGCTGGGTGGGTTCTCTCACCATAGCCTTCGGGCAGTTCTGGCGACTGGTGGCCGTGGGGACGGTTCTGAGGTGTCTGTAGTGACCCCCGGACCTCAGGATTTCGAAGTCGCTGTGCCTGGAGCCTTTGATCTTGACTTGGGGATTCCACAAACCTGCAGTCCCCTCCCCCAGCCGCAGCACCAGTACTGTCTGTGTAAGGGGCTGGCTCCTCCATGAAGCAGCTGAGAGGCCTTCCAGGTCCTGAGTCTTCATACACAGTTCTAGAAAGGAGAGCAGCACAGCACACATGGGAACACCGGCCCAACACAAGTGCCCAAAACCACACCCGTTTACTGTGCTTTTCTTCAACAAGATAGATGCCCCCAAGTGCCCAGCTGTACGAGATTCCTTCTGTCCCATCTAAACAGAAAGGTAGACTTTTTCATGAGGAACAAGCAGCCAGAGGGAGCCATCTGTCAAGTGCCAGAGAGGCCACTGGCGGGATCTCATCCTCGGGGAGAGTTGAATGATTCAAAAACCCAACCTTGTACTGTAAGGAGCTCGCAAAATGAAATTTCATATTTCTTGCTTTACAATCAAATCCACGGGGGCACCTGAGTGCTCAGTCAGTTAAGCGTCCGACTTCTGTTCAGGTCATGATCCCATGGTTTGTGAGTTTGAGCCCCACGTCGGGGTGCTGACAGCTCAGAGCTTGGAGCGTGCTTCAGATTCTGTGTCTCCCTCTCTCTCTCTCTGCCCACCCCCTCCCGGCTCTCTCACTCTCCCTCTCTCAAAAATAAACATTTATATATATATAGTCAAATCCATACTCCACTTTCCTTGTTACTTTACTCTCTAGTAGACCTTCAGGTTACAAAATACAGCAATGACTTTAAGTGCTCTCTAACATAAATCTTTACCTCCTAAACTTTTTTGAAGACAATTCACCTTAAAGGCTATTTTTTGAAGACTATTCACCTTAAAGCCTATTTTCCCTCATTAGCATTAAAAAAAATCATACATTGAAAACTTTCAAATATATACACAAATTGAGAGACTACCTCAACAACCCCCCCAAACTTGTCACCCAGCTACAACAATGGGCATCTCACAGCTACTCCTCCAGTGTCTCCCCTCTGCCAGGTTATTCTGAAACCAGTCCCGAAGTGTTTCCATTTCACCCTTAAATACTTCAGCTTATGTCTTGAGAAAACAAGGACTTCTTCCATCATCGTGACTAAAAACAGTACACTCATTTTTTTTAAATATCATCAAATACTAGTGTTCAAATTTCCCCAGCCAATTGTCTCATTACTCAGAATATAAACAAGGTCCCCAACGTACATCTAGTAGGTAGGTATGACTCTTTAAGTCTCTTTTATCATGAATTTGTAGATTCTCTTCTTCTTTATTTCTCTTCCAACGTAATTGTTGAAGAGTTGTCTTCTACACTCTCCAGAGCGCCCCCTTCTGGATGCTGCTTAGTGTTCGGCAGCAATTTCTCGGTCCTCTTTCCAAGGGGTGTGTTAATGTCAGATTAACTCTCTTTTGTGCTGTTTTAGCAGCTATTAATGGTTACTGCCCAGCTCCATTAAGGCATTGGGGATCACAAAACTGTGATAGTGACCAATGAGCTTTTAAGTTTTTCTGTGTGTGTTTTAGGGTTTTTCTGCTGAGTGTCGTTATGAACTCAAGAATTTTAATATATTTGATTTGTTTCAATCCACTAGTTATAATTCTTTCTTTAAATTTGTAATGTTTATTTATTTATTTAGAGACAGATGCAGCAAATGGGGGAGGGGCAGAGGGGCAGAGGGAGAGGGAGAGGGAGAGGGAGAGAGAATTCCAAGTAGGCTCCGTGCTGTCCGCGCAGAGCCCAACATGGGGCTCAATCTCACAGACCCGATCATGACCTGAGCCGAAATCAAGAGTCGGAGGCTTAACTGACTAAGCCACCCAGGCGCCCCTACGGTTATAATTCTTACTGATGCTCAAACACCCATCTTTGGCCAGCACAAACCTCTTTAAATTGGATCCTGAGTCTTACGGGCACAACCCCACTAGTCTTTACAGCTTCCTTTATAAACAAGGAAACTGGACCCCAGTTTTATCCCAAACTGCATCTCAAGCATTCGGCACAAAGGTGTGAAGGCTGTTTCATAGACAGTGAGAGCCCAAGGCAGTAGAGAACTCAGCAGGCATCGCCACGGGGATACGTACCCTTCGTTCTCTAACAGTCCTCGGCAGTCTACCACAGACCCTCCAGTGCCTATTCTGTCTCGTGTCTGTAAACTGACTAAAACAGAAAAGAACGTCTTGCATTAAAATCCAGTGGCATTCCATACAGTCGTGATACAGTGAGCCATTGCAAAGGTGTAACTTACGTACAATATTATTATACAAAGCGAGGCACATGTATATCCATAAACACAGCTAGTCCTGTGCTTTCACATCTGAAGCATTTACTCCATTACATTAGCTCTACACCACTGCATACTGTTTGAACATTCCTTGTAAATGTGGAGGAGAAGCTGTGTTTTCACGCTCTCCATAAAAATAACAAATGCCCGGTATTCACTTCCTCTAAGTTACCTCACTTTTTAAGAAGATCTTGACTCATGTTTAATAAGGACACAGAGAGCACTTTCAGTATCTGCAAAGTCTAGATGAATTTAAATATTTATTCTCTGTCCTTACTGTGAACAACAAAGACGTTTACAAAGTTGCTTCTAGTTACTCGTTTTTCCCCTGGCACATCACTCCACAGAGAAAAAGAAATCACAAACAGGAAAAGCATTAAGTGAGAACTTTCTCATTATGATAGTTTTCAGGATGCATACCCGCTGTTGACTTATTTTGGGTCAAATATATTCAAGACAATACCTAAAAGATTTGGGGTCGTGACTCACTCCGGTACACTGCTAAAATACGAGGTTTTCTCCGATTCCTTGCAATGCACACAGGCAACATTTGAATTACCCTAAAATGCTAATGAAATGGGGTGGATAACAGAACAAGCCACTTAACAGATAAATAAATCACTTCCAATGGAACACCTCCAGTCAACACTTGTAACACTAGCACATTTGATCTTTTTTTTTTATCCTAAAGAATTCACTCCTGACTCTATAAAATCCTATCACATGGAAGTCTTCAGAAGTCATCTTTGCCTTTTATGCATATTACAGGTCTTCCTGAAGAAACTATTTCTCAACTCTGGTACATGTGGCCACCACTCTTGTCACGTACACTTGGTTAAGACCGTGGCAAATTAATTGTCTATTAACGTGGTGATTAAAATTATATTTAAAAATTATAACCTGAAATCTTTTTGTAGCCTAGTCATTTTAACTCAACTTGGAATGACAGGATGAAGAGAATTCAATAAAATAATAAAACCACACAAGACGAAAGTTTCTAGCGTGGAAAAGATGGCCCCGGATGTGGCTCGTCCTTTGAAAATATGTCACCACGGTCAGTGCCCGAGTGCGCTTTCTCGGTGATGGAGAGCTGAATGTTAAATTTTGAAAAAGCATCTCTTTATACAGATGAGAAAGTTCTTACCCACTATTTGGCCACGAACTGCATCAGTATCTGAGGGAGTTAGTTTGCATAGATCCAAACGCTGGTCTGCAAACAAATAATTCAAAACTTAACCCAGGGAAATGTTAACTAGGGAGGAGGGCAGGAATTCTGTATTCGGTATTCAAAAGGAAAAAAAAAACAAAACGAAAAGATGCCTCATAACCCTTCTTCAGTTGTACTATAAGGCAGAAGAGCATTTTGGTTCTTACATCCAGTATCTTTTAATCTGCTGATGGCGTTGGAAAGCAGCCGCGCACAGCCCAGAAAGCCAGCTCCCTGCTTCTTGTGAATCTTCTTGTGGTTCCACACGCTGATGGTTATGGAATCAGTTTTCCCAACATATCTGAAAACATACAAACTCCTTTTTAATTGCCTCTTTGAATTACGATAGCCCGTTGAGATTTCATCTGATTGACTTCTTAGTACAAAGGAATCCTTTTAAAATGACGTTGGCTCTATATACCCCACACATAACAGGTGCTCAATAAATACACATCTACTAACTTCAAGGGGCTGGGGAAAGGCCGACAGCCAGTTATGTAAGAAGCATACGTGCGTAACTACATCATGATAATCATCCTATAACAGAGATTCACTCTATTTTTATAGTTCCAAAGGACGATGACATAATTCATAAAATCTCACCAATTAAGCATAACGTAGAATACTAGTTTGCAGCAAGGGCCTACTTATAAACCACAGATGCACCCAAAGCACATTAAAGAGTGCTTTCTACCTCCACCTACTCTTCATGCAAATCAACCAGAGGGCAGTTTTCGGGAAAAGGGGCAACAACCATCTCCCAAGCCACTTAGGATTCCTGAGTGTAACTAAAATGAGTCTTGGAATCTGGTTACAAAAAATCCCACCCAGACTCCATGCAATCTGTATTAACACAAAACCAATAACCACTCAGTATTCTTTTGATGACACTGTCTTAGCAGGGTATCTAAAATCATGGTGTATCTAAAATCATGGTCTTCAAAGTGCGATCCATCTTAGGAATGAATGTTACATCCATTCAATCATACCAGCTATATTTTCTACAACAAACTTCATCTTCTCTTGTAGAAAATATAGTTCCTACTAAAAAGTAGAAATTTTAAAAATCAATAGAAATATAAGCAATATATATTTGAATAATAAGTATGTACAATAATAATGCATTTTCAAAAAGATTTTATTTTTAAGTAATCTCTACATCCCACATGGGGCTTGAACTCACAACCCTGAGATCAAAGAGTTCCTTGCTACACCGACTGAGCCAGCCAGATGCCCCAATAATAATGCATTTTTAAAGTAAAACTCTACAACAAGCTTCAGAGGTTCACTGTGGGGGGTGGGGGGGGCGAACAGCATACAAAGGACCTGAACTATACCCCTTTTTCTCCTGTCAGCATGGCCAGGAGATGGAGAAGTTTGAAAAACACAGTACGGAAGCAAACCATAAAAATCTATGAACATGTCAAATGCAAGAACTTCCAAGTATACAATAAAATTAGGCAATATGTATTCATTTGTTATCAGTGAGAAGTTAGTAATCATTTTTATTTTATTATTAAGTGCTTCTCTTGAAAGCTAGATTCCTGGTGCTCCCCAAATGGCTTAACAGAATATTCAACTCACAGATCATAGTGCTGGTTCCATTTTGGGTCCAATGTGTTTTTCACAGTGTCCGTTGAGTGGCACTGCCCAGATCCATCCACCACAATCTTTGCAAAGGGGTCGGGGAGTCCTAAAGGAGAGGAGACGGCCACACCGGGATGAGACTACACATCCATCCATGTGACACAGAACACAGTCTCACAGGCTACAGAGAGCTTTGAGATCATCTAATTTGGTGAAGAACTTTACCCTGGGGCACTGTATTCTCTAATTTAGGGTTAGTTTGATCAGCAAAATAAGTTATTTCTATTTAGCTTTCTAAGAAAGGCAACCCAGTCTGACACCACAGATTTTTAGGGGCTAGAAAACTACAAAAACTAGGCTTAAATTTAGAATCATTTCTGATGATCACCAACTGGGCTAATTAAATGGAAGAAAAGAGATCTATAATTCATTATATTTATACCTCCTAAAAAAATAACACCTAGCAATCTTACTTACTGGGCTTTGTCTATTTTATCTACGAACCCAAGTATTCACCAAGTCTTAATTAGGTGGGTTCCTAAATGCTGGCGTATGAGTCGCACAGATTTATAGGATCAGAGAGGCGGCAAGTTAAGGGTTTTAGAGACATGCTTGATGGGGACCACTACTCCGGAGGTTCCCAGCTCCTTGAATAAGGCCTGTGAACCTAAGTTTCTTCACCTTTAAAGTGTGAATAATACCACTTAAGAACTGAGCTGCATTCTTGTGAGGATCAGAGAGTGAAGAAGTTCCTGCTGCAGGCACCGACTTGATAGTGGTGAATTTCTGCAGTTAAGGGGTGATTTCTTCCTTCGGAAAAAGATCCCCTCTGGTTTTTACGCTTCCTTTAATTATGAGGCTTTTAAAATGTGATTTCATTTCTAAAATTTGACTAACAATTTGACTCAAACCCAGCTCTTTTACAGAAAAGCGTCTCGTGTGTATTTGAGCTGAGAACACTTCATCCAGCAGAAAGCAACAGATTCAGGGCTAGAAAGACGGAGAAGACAGGGTGCGGCCGGAACAGGGAGTGAGACAGTTTCTCTTGTATGAGTTATAACGCTACGCCTAGGAGCTCGAAGCCTCCACATTGTTGCCAACTTGGAAATGAAGTTTGTCAAACCATGGGTCCGTTCGGTAGAAGGCAGAACTCTGAGGGGAGTATGTCCAGTGTTGCCTTTTTTTTTTTAAGTTCAAATTACAAAAATATGTGAAGAATACTAATACTGTAAGAGAGCAAAAGCAGGTGTGTACTTACTGAAGAAATCTTTCTTTGCAAGGTTCTTGGCACATAACACTGAAAACAAACAGAAATGCTAGGGTTAGCATTTATGGAGAAGATTTTCATCGCACCTAGTTGCCATGGACTGGATTGTATTGGACCCACCCCTTGGCCCTCAATTCACGTGTTGAAGCCCTAACCCCACTGTGATAGCATTTGCAAGAGGCCTTTATAGGAGGTGCTTACACTTAGATGGGGTCATCAGGGTGGGGCCTTAAGGTGGGATTAGTGCCCTATAAGAAGAGACCACAGAGCTCGCTCTCAGTCTGTTCTCCATGTAAGGGCGCAGCAAGATGGCTGTCTATATGCCGGAAGTGGGCCCTCACCAAGAACCAAATCTGCCAGCGCCTTGATCTTGGGCTTTTCCAGCCTCCAGAATGGTGAGAAATAAAGCCATCTAGTCTATGGTATTCTGTTATATCAGCACAAACAATTGAGACACAAGTCTATATTTGCAACACAAAAAAAATTCTAAAAATTATCTTTGCCAATGATGTCTTTCAAGTTTAGTAGCACATCACACACACACACACACACACACACACACACACACACACAAACTGACAAGCAACTAAAAAGTATTTTCTCCTCCAATTGGGAGTCAGCCATAACAAATATAATTTTTTCTTTTACTTTTTTTTAATGCTTACTTATTTTTGAGACAGAGAGAGAGAGAGAGAGAGAGAGAGAGAGAGAGAGAAAGCACAAGCAGGAGAGGGGCAGAGAGAGAAGGGGACACAGAATCTGAAGCAGGATCCAGGCTCCAAGCTGTCAGTGCAGAGCCCAACACAGGGCTCGAACTCATGAGCCATGAGATCATGACCTGAGCCAGAGTCGGCCACTTAACTGAGCCACCCAGGCACCCCTAAAATGTTTTAATTTAAACTTGAAATCTGAAACACACAGAAACGGATTTATCAATATGCTCTTATGACTGCATAGGATCCCATGAATGCCAATTCAGATGAAGACCTACAATATTTACCTGCATAGCTCCTGCTGATAGCAACAAAAGGAGCTGTGCATCTCTGATAGTCTAATAAGTAAGACAATTTTGCAAATGCTAGAGAATAGAAAGCAAGGGGAGATTGATAGAAAATATTGGGCCATCATCAAGTGCTGTCAAAAGCAAATGAGAAAATACATATTAAGAATTTAGCACAGGGGTGCCTGGCTGGCTCAGTTGATTGAGTGTCCAACTTCAGCTCGGGTCATGATCTCACAGTTCATGAGTTCAAGCCCTGCTTTGGGCTCTGTGCTGACAGCTCAGGGCCTGAAGCCTGCTTCGGATTCTGTGTCTCCCCCTCTCTGTGCCCCTCCCCCACTCATGCTCTGTCTCTGTCTCTCAAAAATAAATAAACATGGGGCGCCTGGGTGGCGCAGTCGGTTAAGCGTCCGACTTCAGCCAGGTCACGATCTCGCGGTCCGGGAGTTCGAGCCCCGCGTCAGGCTCTGGGCTGATGGCTCAGAGCCTGGAGCCTGTTTCCGATTCTGTGTCTCCCTCTCTCTCTGCCCCTCCCCCGTTCATGCTCTGTCTCTCTCTGTCCCAAAAATAAATAAACGTTGAAAAAAAAATTTAAAAAAAAAAATAAATAAATAAATAAACATTAAAAAAATAAAAAAAGAATTTAGCATGGGGGTGCCTGGCTGGCTCAGGCAGAAGAGCATGTGACTCTTGATCTTGGGGTTGTGAGTTCAGGCCCCACGTCCAATGTAGAGATTACTTAAAAATAAAATCTTTGTTAAAAGAAAAAAAGAACTTAGCACAATGTTGGCATAGAGACAGAATACAATTAAAGCGACTGTTATTATTGTAATAATGAGGTGGCATCAATTACTGTGAAGAAATTTTGTCACCTAATCTGTCACATGATTAAAGCTTACCAGATCAAGGGAAAATACACCAATGGCACTTTTAGAGTGCTTCACAAATTTTGCCAATTTTGAAGAATGTAGTATTTTTTTTAATTTTTAATGTTTATTTATTTTTGAGAGAGAGACAGAGCACAAGCAGAGGAGGAGCAGAGAGAGAGGGAGACACAAAATCTGAAGTAGGTTACAGGCCCAAAGTGGGGCTCGAACTCAGAAACCATGAGATCGTGACCTGAGCCTAAGTCAGACACTTAACCAACTGAGCCACCCAGGCACCCCAAGAATATAGTGTTTTACTATAAACATTTTAATATATTCATATGATATATTGCTCTGCAAACTTTTCACTTAATATATTTTTTGTGTAACAGCATTATCAGATATAATTCATACACTATACAGCTCATCTATTTAAAGTGTGTGATTCAGTGGTTTTTTTAGTATATTCACAGGGCCACAGGATTGTACAACCATCAATTTTATTTTATTTTTTTAAGTTTATTTATTTTGAGAGAGAGAGAGCACAGGAGTGAACGTGAGCAGGGGAGGGGCAGAGAGAGAGGGAGAGAATCGCAAGCAGGCTCCATGCTGTGAGCACAGAGCCCAAAGTGGGGCTCGATCTCACAAACTGTGAAATCATGAGCTGAGTTGAAATCAAGAGTCAGACACTTAACCAACTGAGCCACCCAGGCACCCCATCACCATCAATTTTAGAACATTTTCATCATCCCTCCAGATAGAGATCCCCTACTCATCAGCAATTACTCTTCAGTTAACCTCAACTCCCTCTACCCCACTCCTAGGCAGCCACTTATCTACTTTATGTCTTTGTGGATGTGCCTATCCTGGTCATTTCATATAAACGGAATCATACAGTACATAGTATTTTGTGACTGGCTTTGTCCACTAAGCAGGTTTTTTAAAGTTCACCCATGTTGTAGCATGAATCAGTGATACTCCATTGTACGGAAAGACCACATTTTCTTTATCCATTTATCAGCTCATAGACATTTGGGTTGTTTCCAATTCAAGGCCACTATGAATAATGCCATACAAGTTGTTGTGTAGACATAGATTTTTGTTTCTCTTGTTGGGAACCTACGAGCCGTTATGCTGCACATTTCGAGGACGTGTCAGACTGTTTTCCACAGCATCCGCACCATTTTATCTTCCCACTAGCGGTGTCTAAGGGCTCCCATTTCTCCATGCCCTCACTAATACTTACTGTCTCCGTGGCTTTTCATCTCTCTGGTTGTCATTTGCATTTCTCTGATGACTAATGACTTTGAGCATCTTTTCATGTGCTTACTGGCTACTGGTATATCTTCTCTGGAGAAATTTCTATTTAAAACTTTTTTTTTTTTTTGCCCATTTTTAAGTTGGGTTATTTGCCCTTTTATGTGAGAATTCTTCATTCTAAATATGTCGATATCTACAGACAAGATATCCTCATCAGATACAGGATTTGCAAATATTCTCTCATTCTGTGGGCTTTCATTTTCTTGATGGTGTTCTTCGAAGCAACAAAGTTTTAATTTTGAGAAAGCCGAATGTACCTATTTTCTTTGTCGCTTGTGCTTTTGGGGTCATGTTTAAGAAGGCCTTGCCTAACCAAAGGTGTTAGAAATTTACTCCTTTATTTTCTTCTAAGAGTTTTAATACTTTTAGCTTTTTTACACTTTCAGTTCTTTTTTATTACAAAAAAAATTTTTTTTAAGTTTATTTCGAGAGAGACAGAGACAGCGCAAGTGGGGTAGGGACAGGAGGAGAGAATCCCAAGGAGGCTCTGTGCTGCCAGCACAGGGCCTGACTCGGGGCTTGAACTCATGAAACAGTGAGATCATGACCTGACCCGAAGCCAAGAGTTGGCTGCTTAACCAACTGAGCCACCCAGGGCACCCTTTTACACTTTCAATTCTTAACTAGACATTTAGCCTATGATCTATTTTGGGTTCATTTTTGTGTGTGATGTGAAGAGGTCCAACTTCACTCCCTGACAGATGGCTACCCAGTTATACCAGCACCATTTACTGAGAAGAATATTTTTTCCCCATTGACTTGTCTGGACTCTTGCTGAAAATTAATTCCCTGTAAATTTGAGAGCTTATCTGTGGTCCTTCAATTCTAGTCCGTTGATCTACATGTGTTTCCTCATACCATGACCACACTGTCTTGATTACTGTCTTAGTCTGTTCAGGCTATATAACAAAATACTACAGATTAGGTAGCTTATAAAAAACAATTACTTCTCACAGTTCTTAAAGTCTGAGATCAGGGTGACAGCACAGTTGGACAAGGGTTCTCTTCCAGGATGCAGACTTCTTGTATATCCTCAGCAGAAGGGGCTACAGATCCCTCTGGAATCTGTTATAAGGCAGTAATCCTATTCTTTAAGTTTCCACCCTCATGACTTAAGTACCTCCCAAAGGCTCCACCTACTAATACTGTCACCTTTGGGGGGAGGGGGAACATAAACATTCAGACCATAGTAATTACCATTAGCTTTATAGTAAGTTTTGAAATTAGGAAGCATGAGTCCTCCTCCAATTTCATTCTTTTCCAAGACTGTTTTGGTTACTCTGGATCTGTTAAACTGTCATGAATTTTAGAATCAGCTCGTTAATTTTGGAGGGGCAGTGAGGGAAAGCCAGCATGGAATTTGAAAAGGATTTCACTGAGCCTGCGGGTGTATGGGGGAGTAGTGTCATTCCAACAAGCTTAAATCTTCTACTCCATGAACATGGGATGCCCCCCTCTTTCATTTAAGTCTTCTTTAACTTTGTTTCATAATTTTCAGAGTATCAGTTTTATACTTCTTTTGTTAAACATATTCCTAAGTACTGTATTTTAATCTTTTAGATGCTATTGCAAATGGAACTGTTTCCTTCATCACATTTTCAAATTGTTTCTTTTTTTTTTCTTTTTTAATGTTTACTTATTTATTTTGAGAGAGAGAACAAGTGAGCAGAGGAGGTGCAGAGGGAGGGAGAGAGAGTATCCCAAGCAGGCTACACACTGTCAACGCAGAGCCCAACATGGGGCTTGAACCCACGAACCACAATATCACAACCTGAGCCAAAACCAAGAGTTGGATGTTCAACTGACTGAGGCACCCAGGGGCCCTTCAAGTTGTTCATTTGTAGTATACAGAAATACAACTGATTTTTGTATATTCAACTTGTATCTTACAATTTTGAATTCATTTATTAGCTCTAATACTTTTATTATTTTGAATTTTCTGTATGTAAGATCATACCATCTACAGATCTAGCTTACTTCTTCCTTTCCAATCTGAATGATTTTCTTCATTTCTCATGCTTAACTGCCCAGTACTTCCAATACAATACTGAATAGAAGGGGTGGACATCCTTTATCTTGGTCCTTATTGTAAGGGGAAAGCATTCAGACTTTCAACCATTGAGTATGATGTTAGCTGTGGGGTTTTCGTAAATACCCATATTTAGTTGAGGAAATTTCCTTCTGTTCCTAGTGTATTGAGTGTTTTTATCATGAAGCACTGTTAGCTTTTGTCAAATACTTTTTCTGCATCTACTAAGATGATCATTTAGTGCTTGTCCTGTATCTGTAGGTATGAGGTAGTACATTAATTGATTTTCAGATGGTATGCCAACCCTGCATTCTGAGATAAATTCCACTTGGTTATGGTGCATCATCTTTTTAGTGTGCTGCTGGTATTCAGTTTGCTATGAATTTATCAACATTTTTTGTTCTATATTCATAATAGATATCGGTCTATAGATTTCCTTTCCTTTTCATTTTGTATCAGGGTGATAAAGACTCATAAAATGAGTTGAAAAGTGGACTCTTCTGTTCTTTCTCTTTAAGTTGGTGAAGAATTGGTATTCATTTTTTTTTTTTTTAACGTTTATTTATTTTTGAGACAGAGAGCGACAGACCATGAATGAGGGAGGGTCAGAGAGAGAGAGAGAGAGGGAGACACAGAATCTGAAACAGGCTCCAGGCTCTGAGCTGTCAGCACAGAGCCCGACGCGGGGCTCGAACTCACAGACCGTGGGATCATGACCTGAGCCGAAGTCGGAGGCTTAACCGACTGAGCCACCCAGGCGCCCCGTCATTTTTCTTTTTTTAAAAAACATCTTTTTAATGTTTATTTTTAAGAGAGAGTGCGCATGTATGCACAAATGGGGGAGGGGCAGAGAGAGGGGGACACAGGATCTGAAGCGGGCTCTGCGCTGACAACAGACATCCCAACATGGGACTCGAACCCATGAACCACAAGATTATGAGCTGAGCCGAAGTTGAACGCCCAACCAATAGTCACCCAGGTACCCCAGTATTCATTTTTAATATTTAGTAGAATTTGCCAGTAAGCCATCTAGACCTAGCTTTTTCTTGTGGAAAGTGTTTTCAATTACTTATCTAATCTCTTTACTTTTTATACATCTATTCAGATTTTTCATTTCTTCTTAAATCAGCTTTGGTAGCTTGTGTCTTTCTAGAAATTTGTCAGTTCACACAGGTTATCAATTTGTTGGCATACAGTTGTTTACAGCATTCCCTGATAACCCTTTTTATTTCTATATTGTCAGTAGTAATATTTTTCTTCAATATAATCTTTATGCCCTTCCTTCCCATTGGAAATACACATACACACACTTTCTCTCTTTTTCATCTTTTCTGTGGGTAGATCATAATTTATAGCTCCTGCTTGCTGTTTTGTTTCTGTAATTACAAAAATACTTGTAAAAAATGAAAACTTGGAAATGTGAGTAGAAAATGAATGCCCCTGAAATCTCATCATTACTCTTTGCTTAGGATTCTCCTGGCTAGTTACACATGCTTATCATTCCCACTAAATTTTAGGATCATTTTGGGGCGCCTGGGTAGCTCAGTCGGTTAAGTGTCCGATTTCAGCTCAGGTCATGATCTCATGGTTCATGAGTTCGAGGCCTGTGTGGGGCTCTGTGCTGACAGCTTGGAGCCTGGAGCCTGCCTTGGATTCTGTGTCTCCCTCTCTCTCTGCCCTTGCCTTGCTCACACTCTGTCTCTCTCAAAAAGTGAATATATGGTATAAAAAAAATAATTTAATTTTAGGATCATTTTGAGCAAATTCAAAAAAATTACTTCATGAATAAATTTGAGGGGAATCTATCTCTTTACCATATGAAGTATTCCTATTGTTGAAGGCAGTACATTGATCCATTTATTACATTCTTCTTTAATGCTCTTAAGTGATGTTTTAAAGTGTGTCATAAAAGTTTTCCACATTTCTAATTGCATTTATGCTGAACTGTCTTTTTGTTACTATTGTGAATGGGAGTGTCCCTTTCACTGAATTTTCTAATTGTTCTTTGGATATAGGAGAGCTATTAATTTTCTTCCATTAATTTAACATCAGCCATCATTTTCAACTCTCTTCAAATGCACCTGCGATGCTCTGTTCCCTTCAACTTCTCTTTTCTTTCCCACAATTTGAAAGTCTCAAAGGCTCTCACATCAAACTAAAATGTTCAAAACTGAAGTTGAAACCTTCCTACTCTACTTCCTACTCTCCCAGAATCCATTACTTCAGAGACGGTCAGCTACGTGCAACAGCTGCACAAGCCAGAAATCTATGCTTTTCCTTCTCCATCTCCCTCTAATGCCTTGACTCCTCACCATCTCTACCCTTGTTCAAGTCCCCAACATCGGCCATCACCAAGTACTCTTTTCAAAATTTAAACCTCTGATCTCTTTCCTTTTTAAAAATTCCATACTGGCTTCCCATTGCAAAATTCCGTCTGTCATGTTCTGACCCCAACCTACCTTGCCTTTCCAGCCTCAAACATTATCCACCAGCTCCAGGCCCTCGTGTTTCTAAGGTGCTGGTGCTGGGCTGCTTCTGAATGGAAGAATTCTGCTCACGTCTCAAAAAGGTGAATCTTCGCTCATATTTACAAGACTAGCGATGTTTTAATTTAAGGCTCATTGTAGTGGAATTTGATGACATTGTGAAGTGGAGAAGGTCTCAATAGTGTCAGCAAAGATAATCCTGCCTCAATTTTGTGCAAAGATCATTTAGGGCCATAGTGAATCTAGTTTGGTTAGTGGAATAAGATTTCTCCTACTAGAATAATTTTGTGATCTTGCCCACTCTAGGAGATAAAATGATGAAATGTAATTTATCACAGCATAAAATCGTACTCTATCTAGAACTACGACTCATTTCTAAACAAATATGTTAGACACCAATTCTGTGTGAGGCTCTGAGGATACAACAACGGACAGAAAAACGAAGCTTACTTCTTTCAGTGTAGACCACAGCGTGGTGGCTTCAACTCCCAACTCCTGGGTGCCCCTCTACTGTGGACACATCTTGTCTCTTACATTCCATAATTTCCTAATCACATACCACAATCTCCTAATGTTGGGGATAAGAGCAAATTACATAATGTTCACTTCGCGTCAGGAAATGCATGGAAGTTTTAACTTGAGGTATCTTCAATTAGTAAGACACCCTCTTCACTAGGTCGCTGACGAAGGCAGTTTCCCTAAAACACCGCTTGTGGTTTCACCCACCCCCAGGATGAGTGGCCATGGCACAAATTTAGTACTTTATTATAATAACCAACTTTAGAAATTTTCTGTCTTTTTTTAAGGTTCTGTATTTTGAGAAAGAGAGAATGAGAGAGCGAGAGAGAGCAGGGTAGGTAGGGGCAGAGAGAGGGGGGAGAGAGAATCCCAGGCAGGGTCCATACTGGCAATGAGGAGCCTGATGCGGGGCTCAAACTCACAAACCATGACTTGACCTGAGCCAAAACCAAGAGTTAGATGCTTAACCGACTGAGCCACCCAGGTGTCCCAAGAAGCGTTCTAATTTGTGTCAATACTTCCACTGTTTTTCTGTTTCTGGCTGTCATTTTTATTCCCCCCTGCTCCTGTACTTACACGTGTCACCGAGTCCTATCTTTTCCTTCTCCTACAGGTCTCTCAAATTTGCCCCTTCCCCTACTTTTGTACCGGCTCTCCCATTCTTGGCTTCACTGACTCACAGCTCAATGGAAAAGCAATGGCGCCCTCCCTCCTCAGGACACTCAGCCGCAACATCAACCTTCTGAGACGCTATTTGCGTGTCCCGAGGCTCTAAAAGCTCCAATGGCTTATTTTATTCCAATGCATATTTTACCGCTAATCTAAATTTCTCCCTGGGTTCAAAGGTGCTCCATTCCCTCATATCACTTGTGTTTCCCACCATTCTTCAAAGTATAGCTTGGTTCATCACCGCCTCCTACCACCCCAACCGTTACCACCTCTACGCCATTATTCTTCCACTCAACCCACTCAACAGCCTCCTTCTCTTTGCTGAGCTCCAGTCTTCACAGTCCAGGCAAGGCCCCTTGTCGGTGAAGCCACTCAGACCGGTATTTCCTGAATGCCACTCAGTGATAACACTTTCACTAGTGCCAAAATGAAAAAAGTGAGGACAATATGGTGTGGTTTTTGTAAAAGGGAACTAAATCATTTTAAATGCCTGTCCTGTGTTCTGGTGTTAGGTCTTTTCTCTATTTTTTCCCTATTACGATATCCCATCCTTACTGAAAATGAGGTAAGAGAAAATAGTGATAGTTTCACCAGTGACTTGGCAAAATAAATAGCTGACAATCTTATGTTACATTTACGTTAGTTTCGCCTGATCTGAAAATTGCTGCTCGTAACCACCAGCAATCTACTCCCTCGTCTTGCTCCTAGTTAGGAACCATATGGTTGAGTTGACTGTTACTTTTCACACAGGTGGGCCTCACCCCCCCACTCCCCCGCCCCAGGTAAGAGAGGGGCTTCGACAGGGGTTTCATGTAGAGCTGGCCAAACAATCGACAGCCACGAAACATAGACTCTGATAAGCAAGAACCAAAAAGCCAGAGAGAGTAACAGTGATATAAATACAGAAAACTAAGGTATCTCAATCATTTAAAACATCTAAGTAGGGGCACCTGGGTGGCTTAGTCGGGTAAGCATCCAACTTCGCCTCAGGTCATGATGTCACGGTTCATGAGCTTGAGCCCCACATTGGGCTTTGTGCTGACAGCTCGGAGCCTGGAGTCTGCTTTAGATTCTGTGTCTCCCTCTCTCTCTGTTCCTCCCCAGCTCATACTCTGTCTCTCTCTCTCTCTCTCAAAAATAAATACATATTTTTTTTAATTAAAAAAAAAACACGACAACTGAGTGTTAAGATAACAATTACATTAAAAATTTCAATTCAATGTGGCCAACACTGGATTCATAAGATCACTTAAATTAAAAAAAAAAAAAAAAGATCAATCATGATCCAGCAATTCCACCCTTAGGCATAGAATCAACAGGAATGCACACGTATGTTCACCACATAGAATGGTTATAGCAGCACAGTTAGCAACAACCAAAGACCAAGAACCAATGAGACATCTATCAAGAGTACAATGAATAAAGAAGTTGTATTCACAAAATGGAGTATTA
This sequence comes from Prionailurus viverrinus, assembly GCF_022837055.1. NCBI lineage: Eukaryota > Metazoa > Chordata > Mammalia > Carnivora > Felidae > Prionailurus > Prionailurus viverrinus. The sequence goes on from NC_062576.1 coordinate 6,519,192, forward strand.
TATAGCACTGAGACAGATGAACACAACTACACACAAAATTAGGAAGGAATCTCACAAACACGATATGAATGGAAGACACGGCAGATGTTATACACAGTGCCATTTACACAGAACACAGAATCCACAGAGCTAATATATACTGTTGAAGTCAGATATGGCCAGACTCTGTCTCTTGATCTGGGTGCTAATGACACATGTGTGTTCAGTTTGAGAATTCGGTGAGCTGTACACTTAAATATTTATAAATCAATCATAAAAATCAATGGAACAGAAAATACAAATATAGACCCATAGGTATGAGATCAATTGATTTTCATCAAAAGTGCCAGGATAATTCAATGAAGGGGAAAAAAGGATAGTCTTCTCCAGCCTGGAAAATGGGATATGCAGTTAGAATAAATCGGATATCCTTAGGGTAAAAATAAACAAGCTTCAACTCCTACCTCACATCATACATAAAAACTGACTTGAAACGGAGCACAGACTTAAACATTACGTACCATTAAGAAAATGAAAAGGCATTTTTCCCCAGTCAGGGAAAAATCTTCAAAATACATATATCTGACAAAAGATTTGTAAACAGGATATATAAAGAACTCTTACAACTCAATAATCAAAAGAAAAACCACCCAACTTAAAAATGGGCAAAGAATGGGCACCTGGGTGGCTCAGTTGGTTGGGCATCTGACTTCGGATCAGGTCACGATCTCATGGTTTGTGAGTTTGAGCCCCACTTCAGGGTCTCTGCTAATAGCTCAGAGCCTGGAGCCTGCTTTGGATTCTGTGTCTCCCTCTCTCTCTGCCCCTCCCCACTCATGCTCTGTTTCTCTCTCCTTCAGATATAAATAAACATTAAAAACAATTAAAAAAAAATAATCACAGAAAACTCAGACACTTCACTGAAGAAGATATCAAATGGCCAGTAAGCACAATTAAACATGGCCAACATCACTAGTGATCGGTGACATGCCCCAGGTGTCACTACAGTACCCGCTAGAATAGCTAAAACTAAAAAGACTGACAATACTAAGTGCTGGCGAGGATGCAGAAGAACAACTCTCAGACATAGCTGGTGGAAGTGTAAATCAGAACAGCTGCTTTGGACAACTGTTTAGTAGACATGTACCCTATGACCTAGCAATTCTACTCCTGGATTCTTGTCCAAAGAAATGAAAATATAATAGCCACAAAAAGATGTGTACGTGAAAGCTGACAACAGTTTTATTCATAATCACTAAAATGATAACCTAGCATCTATCAACAAGTGAACGGACAAATGGTGGTATCTCTATAAAAAAGAATGAATTACTGATACAGTCAAAACATGGGTAAATCTCAGTAGCATTAAAAACACTTTAGAGTACATGCCATATGACTGCATGTATATGATACTTTAGAATGGGCAACATTAATCATTATAAAAAGCAAATCACTGGGTGACTGGGTCCAGGGGCTAGGTGGGGAAACTAGCTGCAAAAGGTCATCAGGAACTTTCCAGAGTAATGAAAAGATTACAGATCTTGACTTGCGTGGTGGTTATATGAGTGCCATATATTTGTTACAACTCACTGAACTATAGATACACTTAAAATGAGTGCACTTTACTCTAGGTCAATTATATTTCAATAAAGGTCATTTTAAAAGTAAGAAAAGTCATAGTGGTGGACAAGAATACAGAATGACACGAGAAGATAATCGGTATATTTTATTGGAAAAAGTTAGGTTTCTTTTTTTTATTAATTTTTTTAAGTTTATTTTGAGAGACACCAGCAAGCAAGCAGGGGAGGGGCAGAGAAAATCCCAAGCAGGCTCCACATTGTCAGCGTGGAGCCCAATGTGGGGCTCAAACTCACAAACCACGAGATGGAGATCCAAGCCGAAAGAGTACCATGCTTAACCAGCTGAGCCACTCAGGCACCCCAAAACGTTACATTTCTACTATCATCGACCATTAAAAGAAAAAGAGGCTCCATGGAGAAATGTATGCTTCTAGGACCAGGACACGTAATATATACTTGTGAGCATCTTGTAGTGACAAAAAGTAAGAAAATGCTCAAAAAAAAAAAAAAAAAAAAAAAAAAAGAAAAGAAAAGAAAAGAAAAAAGGAGTGAAAGAAAAAGAAAACAAAGGGAAAGAAATAGAATCCCACCACACTTCCAACTTGGATAAAACTGACATGTTACTTACTAGGTTTCCAGAATGACAGAACACACACCAATAGGAATGATGAAATAGATACATAAGACACACATACACATAGCTCTGCACACAAATTAAAGGAACCTCTAAAAGATAGAGACCAAACAAGAAAAAGAGGAAAACTTTAGCCATAAACAGATGACACAGCCACAGGCAGGTGACTGTGACTGCAGAAGGTGGGACCAACATTGTGGCATCCCAGGCATGGCCACAGGAGTGGCGAGTCACTGTGGCAGGTGTGGCAAGGTTCTCGTCAGGCATGCCCACTGTCCAATGGGAGCCAGCGACCCAGGGCCAGTCTCTGCCTCCAGCTGCGGGACTGACTGCAGAGTGTGGTTCTGGGACACAGGATGGTGTCTGGGCAGAAGCAGGGGGCGGGGTTCAAGTTCAGAGCTCATTCATCGCACAGAATAACAGCTCTCCTGCAGCACGTCTCTCCCTCATCCCTCCATCCCTCTCACACCTTGACTGAGAAGCAGGAAATCCCAGTTGCAGAAAGAAATACATAACTAGGAATCACTAAATGTTTACAGAAGTTGCATCATGGGAGAGAAAATAAACTCAATAAAATCATTTTCCTTCTAAAACAGAGAATACCCATTCTTTTCAAACACATGTGGAATTTAGAAAAGCAGACTGTGTTCTAAGCCACAAAGGAAACTTAAACAAATTTCCCAAGCTGATAAACAGTCCACATTCATTCACTAAATGTAATAAAACATCCACACCAAATATATAGCCTAAACAAATCCTCACTTCTGGAAATTTTTAAATCTATTTTTAAATAACTCTTGTGGTCAAAGTGGAAAGGAGAAGCTATTTACAATCAAATGAAAACAAAAAATACTGTATGTTAAAATACATAGGCTTAACTTCATTAAAAACCCAGAAAGATGGAAAACATGTGAACCAAGCTTCCAACTCAAAAAAGATAAAGGGGCTCCTGGGTGGTTCAGTCCGTCAAGCGTCTGAGTTCGCTCAGGTCATGATCTCACAGTTCGTGAGTTCAAGCCCCACATGGGGCTCTATGCTGACAGCTCAGAGTGTGGAGCCTGCTTCGGATTCTGTGTCTCCCTCTCTTTCTGCCCCTCCCTGCTCACACTCTGTCTCTCTCTCTCTCTCTCTCTCAAAAATAAACATTAAAAAAAATTTAAGATAAATAATCCAAAGGCAGTGAAAAGAAGGAATTAATAAAGATAACAGCACACATTAATGAAAAAGAAAAGAGTTGCCAATAAAATCAGAAGCCAGTGCTCTTAAATAGTTTTTTTTTTTAATGAACAAATCTTTTTTAAGTAAGCTCAAGAGAAAAGAAAGGCAGCATAAATAACCCATGCAAAGACAAAAGGAGGAGATAAAACCCAAAGACTAAATTTTACAAATCGCAGTAGTACACAGGTGCAACTTTAAAGCAATGGTTAAAGTGGAAACTCTTCTAGGAACATATACATTGCCAAAATTGGGCCCCAGAGTAGTAAAACCCTGACCACTACTCATAGTTAGGTGAAATGGTAATTGAAAAGCTCCCGACAAAAATAAGGCATCAAGCCCAGACAGTTTTACAGGAGAATTCTATCAAGATTTCCAGATACAGATAATTCCCACCCTATAATAAGAGGAGCCATTCCAACCAAGTTCATGAGGCTGATGTCAAAACCAGAAACGACGAGAAAAGAAAAGAAAATGGCAGACCATGGTAGATATACATAATGCTCCCCGTATCTGGTTCTCCTCTTCCTTAAGACAAATGGAAGACTACACTTCCCAGCTCCCTCAAGTTGGTTGGGACCATGTGACCATAGTACTCCTGGCAGAAGTGGTGTGTGTCACTTCTGGGCCAAAGTACAGCATAACTGGTAAGTTATCTCTGTGCCTCCATGAGATGGTAGACCAGCAGAACCCCTATCAGCCAAGAAAGCTGACTGACTATATGGAAAACAGCCCCCACTGACTCGCAGTGAACAGGTACAAAAAGTAAATAACGGTAACCTGAGGAGAGTGGGTAGGGAGGGTCAGCGAGGGGACAGAGGATGGTACAGGGAGAATACCAGGCTAGGAATTAATGGACTAGAGGGACTTTGGCCTGACATTTGTATTCTTCTATGAGAAGGATGTATTTATTTATATATTGCCTTTATTTATTTATTTATTTATTTATTTATTTTTTAAATGTTTTATTTATTTTTGAGACAGGGAGAGACAGAGCATGAACAGGGGAGGGTCAGAGAGAGGGAGACACAGAATCTGAAACAGGCTCCAGGCTCTGAGCTGTCAGCACAGAGCCCGACGCGGGGCTCGAACCCATGGACTGGGAGATCATGACCTGAGCTGAAGTCGGCCGCTTAACCGACTGAGCCACCCAGGCGCCCCTATATATTGCTTTTTAAAAAGAGATCTCAGGGTGCCTGGGTGGCTCAGTTGGTTAAGCAACCGATTCTTGGTTTTGGCTCAGGGCATGATCTCACAGCTTCGTGGGTTCAAGCCCGGCATCAGGCTGTATGCCAGCAGCACAAAACCTGCCTGGGATTCTCTCTCTGCCCCTCCCCCACTCATGCTCGCTCGCTCGCTCTCTCTCTCTCTCTCTCTCAAAATAAATAAACTTAAAAAATAAATAAAAATAAAACTAAATCTCATCAGTCCCAGAAAAAAGAGAAAAAGATAATAGACACAGGAGAGGGAAAGAAGAAGGAAAACCTGAAGAGGGAAGAAATTCACTTAACATCTGGAGAAGAATCTCATAGTATTTGTAGAATCTTGGATTGGGAGAAATTTTGACATTACCCTTTTGACAGATTGAAACTATTTATTGATACTCCCCTCTCCTCCCCCCATTTATCTTCTTTTTAAACCAAGGGGGAAATAAACATGGTATTTATTTTTCAAAAAAGTTTCCAGGTTTGATTTTGTGGGAAGCAATGTGGTGCAGACATGTCTGGTGCAGACATATATCTAGGGGTAAAGTGAATAATTACTAACTGTAAGACTGACCACAATTTCTGATATTTATTGAGCCTACTCTATGCCAAACACTATTAATAGCACTTTACAGATGATACTTTACCTAGTATTCACAACCGATAAGGGAACCAAGGTTAGGTGAGGTTAAGTTACTTGCCCAAGACCCAGCCTGTAGGAGGAAAATCTTGAGTCTGAAGCCCAAGCTCTACACGGCATCATATTTTGCTACAGTGTGTTTTGAAAAGGTATAATTATGGTGACAAATTGACATACAACACAAGGAAGGCAAAATACTCTAGAGAAACATGTATTTTTTTTAAAAAGTAAACAAAGATGACTTTTAAAAAAAAAAAGGCAACTCTTCTAACTAGAGAAAGGAAAACAGTCGTAAAGTAATGGCACTTCATTAAGTATACATTTTATTTTTTTAATGTTTATTTATTTTGAGTCAAAGAGCAGGGGTGGGAATCCCAAGCAGGCTGCATACTGCAAGCGCAGAGCCTGACGTGGGGCTGGAACCCACAAACTGTGAGATCAGGACCTGACCCGAAATCAAGAGTCAGACGCCTGACTGAGACACCCAACTGCCACTCATTAAGTGTACATTTTAAAATACACCAACCTGTTAAGATATAATTCACAAACCATGAAAACTGTACTTTTAAAGTATAAATACAGGGGAACCTGGGTGGCTCAGTCGGTTAAGCATCCAACTTTGGCTCAGGTCATGATCTCTAGTTCGTGAGTTCAAGCCTCACATCAGGCTCTCTGCTGTCAGCACAGAGCCCGCTTCAGATCCTCTGCCCCTCCCCCTCTACCCCTGGAATAGCCAACTCGTTCTCTCAAAATAAATAAACCTATTAAAGAAAATAAAGCATGAATACAATTCAATAGGTTTTTAGTATATTCAGTTGTACAACCACAACCATTTAATGTCACAATATATTAATCATTTCCCAAAGAAGCCCTGGCCCATCAGTAGCCACTCCCCATTCTCCTTTTCCCCAGTCCCCAGCAACCACTAATCTGCTGTCTCTGTGCATTTGCGAACATGTCGTATACATGGAATCATACACATGTGTCGTTTATGATTGGTTTCTTTCATTCAGCATAATGTTTACCATTTCATCCTGAAAGTTTCATTCATGTTGTAGCAAACATCGACACTTCATTCCTTTTTGTTGTCAAATAATATTTAGCTATATGGATATTCCACATTCTGCTTAGCCAGTCATCAGATAATGGACATTATTGTTATTACTACATTTCAAGAGCTGTTTTGGCTACTATGAATGACACTGCTAATGCACATTCGTGTAACAAGGTTTTATGGAGACTGATGGGTTCAAATTTCCTGGGTATATGCCTAGCGGGAGAACTGTGGGGTCACAGGGTCTCTCTGTGTTCAATTTTCCTGGGTATATACCTAGGGGGTGAATTGCAGGGTCAGGGTCACTCTATGTCCAACATTTTGAGGAACTGTCCAGTTGTTTTCCAAAGTGGCCACACAATTTTACATACTCACCAGCAGTGTATAAAGGTTCCAACTTCTCCACCTCCTCACTACCTCTTATTATCTGTCCCAGCACCATTTGTTGAAAAGACCATTCTTTCGTCCCACCTAATCATCCTGACATCACAGTCAAGAATCCATTCACTATAAATGTGTGGATTTCTGGACTGCTCCATTCCATTCCATTGATCTACATGTGTCTGTTCTTACCGTGGACAACATTCTGTCTCGATTGCCATAGCTTAGTAGTAAGTTTTATAAGTGGAAAGTGTGTTTCCAACTCTGTTCTAGTTTTTCACAACTGTTTTGGTTATTCTGGATCCCTTGCATTTCTATATGAATTTTACAATCAGCTTGTTAAATTCTGCAAATAAAGCCGCTTGGGATTTGGATAGGCAGGTCCTGTGCGGCATCCGTCCAGGAATCTGGAGAGTGCTGCCATATTAACGATTTTAAGTCTCCAGTTTATAAACATAGGACGTCTTTCCATTTACCTAGGTTTTCTTCAACGGTGTTTTGTTGTGGTTTTTGGCGTACAAGTCTTGCTAAATCTTTTTGTATTACTTTAAGGGGAATGGTTTTTAAATTTCTTTTCCGGTAGATTAGTGGCTGCAAAGGAAAGGTGGGGATGACAGCTAAGAGGTAACAGTGTTTCTTTTTGGGGTGATGAGAACGTTCTACAGTTAGTTGCATGTTGTGATGGTTGTACAAGTCTGTGAATATACTAAAAACCACTGAACGGTATACTCAAATGGGTGGATTTTATAGGATGCAAATTCTATCTCAATAAAAATGTTACAAGAGAAAGAGACAGAGAGTGACACATAGAACAAACCCTATCGGGTAGATGAAACAAACTTAGCATGTTGTACTTTCCCATTTATCTCAAAAGGAAAGACCGTTCCATTTCCCCAGGCCAATGTCAAAGACACTGTTAATACACTGGTGGTTGCTTAGAAACACTAACTCCTATTAAGTTGATCTGCAACAAAGTTTGCCACGACTGCCATAATATTAAGCTAGGGGGAGGGGGAAAGAAAGCTTCTGCTGTTTACTTTTCTAATGTTGACCAAGTGCATTTCAGAGTGACACATTAAGTCACCTGCCCATTAAGCAAACCACCTAAAGGCAGCTGCGATGGTTTCAAAATTGTTCAGACAGCCTCTCAACTGAAATCCCTGCTTCCTCTGTTGGTTCGAATCCAGTTGTTCTTAAAACACTGTCAAAATCCTTTTTGATAGTATCTGAAGGGTCTCCACTGCCTACAAACTGCTTTCTTTGGCGTTCAAAGCACAACATATGGTTTCTCTTGATTTACTTTACCAACCTTATCACCTAAATACGGTTCATTTAACTGTTTCTAGACAACATGGCAATTTTTACCTCTGGGCCTTTTTTCGTGTCACATGCTGTCCTCTATGACATCTAACCAATGTTTCCTGACCTATAATATGGGCTTCACAATAGTGCAGGTGCACGGTCGGCACTCGGTATCTGTTGAAGAACCCTACTTCCTGTTTGATGCTAGGCTCTGTCCCAAGCACTTCACCTAAGTTATCTCCTATTCCTTCCACAAACCCTGTGAAGAAACCCAGGGTCTGAGAGGCTACATGCACCGACCCGCTGTCTGGCGATAGAAATTCTACTCATTCTTGGGCTACAGCTGATACCCTATCTCTTCCCTGTTAAACCGACAGCAGTTGCTCCTTTCTCTGAACTTCTGAAGTATTTCCTGCCTTTGACACGTAAATCTACCCTACCTGAATTTGACTTGGGGGAGACCTTCTTTTTTAGAGCAGTTTTAAGTTCACCACAAAACTGAATGGAAAGTACAGAGATTTCCCACATCCTCCCTGCCCACCCCCCACCCCACTATCAACATCCCTCACCAGAGTGCTGACACATCACGGTCACCCAAAGTCCACAGTTTTACATCAGGGTTCATTCTTAGTAGTGTACATCCTGTGGGTTTCGACAAATGTGTAATGACATGTATACAGCATTTTAGTAGCATCCAGAAGAGTTCCAGTGTCCTGATACTCCTGCACATTGCCTGTTCATCCCTCCCTCCCTGCTGACTCCTGGCAAGCACCGATCTTTTTGACTATGGGTTTTGCCTTTTCCCGAATGTCATATAGCTGCAAGTATACAGTATGTAGCCTTTTCAGATCTTCTTTCACTTAGTAACAGGCATTTATGGTTCCTCGTGTCTTTTCATGATTTCATAGCTCATTTCTTTTTAGTAGTGAATAATAGTCCCCTTGTCTGGATGTATCACAGTCACTTCCCAGTTTTAGCAATTACGAACAGAGCTGCCACAGACATCTGTGTGCAAGTTCTTGTGTGGACATTTTGCGTCCCCACCAGCAATGAATGAGAGTTCCTATTTTGCTCTACATCCTTGCCTGTACTTGGTGGCACTGGTGTTTTGGACTGCAGCCATTTTAATGGGTGTGTAGTATTTCACTGTTGCCTTAATTTGCATTTCCCTGGTTGATATATGATAGGGAGTCTCTTTTCATATGCCTATTTGACATCTTTAGATCTTTGGTGAGATGTTCATTCAGGTCTTTTGCCATTTTTTAATTGGGTTGTTTGTTTTCTTGTTGTTGAGTTTTAAGAGTTCTTTTTATATTTTGGATTAAGTCTTTTATCAGTTATAGCTTCCGAAAGTATTTTCTCCCTATCTGTGGCCCTTGTGTTATTTTTTTTTATTTTTCACATTTTTATGTCTTATAAATTCGGGTTAATTTTTTCTTTTTTTCTTTTGTTAAAAGTAATCCCTATGCCCAACATGGGGCCCAAACTCACAACCCCAAGGTCAAGAGTCATCCGCTCTACTGACTGAGTCACCCAGGTGCCCCTGAGCTTAAATATATCAGTTATTTTGGGTAGCCATACTGCTCCTTCACCTTGGGAAGTAATACCACCCAATAGTTAAATATTTAATATTTAATGAAAAGTCTTATCTTTCACATAGAAGACCATGGGTAGCCCTTCTATTCCGTGGCAGCCATCAGTTACCAGGTGGATGGCTCATGGCACACTGGAAGCTATGCAGAAGAACACAGGCTTGCGGGCGGTACACCTGCTCCCCATGTTCCCATGCCTCTTTAACCCCAACTAACCCAATAAAGCCTCAGCCTAGGTACATGGCTAGTCCCGATTTTGTCATTTTGCAGATTTGTGTCTGCTGTGGTGGATGCAAGTGCCCAGATCCTAAGGGTGCAATCCACAGCAAACCTGGCTAACCATGGGTCCTAAACACCTGCAGCTCGCACATGTAGCTGGAACTGGTCACCTCTGGGACCTTAAGAGTCCTAAACTCCTACTAAGCTGGTGAAAATTCCACACACAAATTCTTTGAAGTTATCCTTACTGATTTGCAAACCAGAGTTATCAGAAGATATCGGGGGTATCACCAAGCCAATCCATAGACATGAGGAGATGCGTGGCCAGACATCTCCTGGCTGCAACTATTGTGGCTTTGGAAAGGACTGTAAGTTTCAGGACACTATCGATAGTTCTCACAGTGTTGTGTGAGAAAGTCCCAATACTCTTCATATCCACAGTCACCACTAATTTAAGCAACCTCTGTAAAATTCAAACCTTAAATTTGATCTGTTAAAACGGTAAATGTCTGTACCTTATTTCATGAATGTGTTGTCAAACTTAAAAAATTAAATAGTGGTCCCAAGCCAGTTCAACGAGAAGAGAACAGTCTTTTCAACAGATGGTGCTGGGACAACTTGATATCCACACGCAAAGAATGAGGCTAGACCCCTACCTCACAACATTCACAAAAATTAGAAGAACTTGCAGGCATAAATCTTTATGACCTGGGACTAGGCAGTGATTTCTTAGATGTAGCATCAAAAGTATAAGCAGCAAAATAAAAAATATATAAATTGAACTTCATCAAATTAAAAACTTTTCTGCTTCAAAAGACACTATCGAGAGAGAGAGAGAGAGAGAGAGAGAGAGAGAGAGAGAGAGAGAATCCTAAGCAGGGTTCACACTCAGTGCAGGGCCCAATGTGGGGCCCGATCCCAGAACCCTGGAACCATGACCTGACCCAAAATCAAGAGCCTGATGCTCAACCTATGGAGCCCCCCAGGCGCCCATGAATAGATATTTCTTCAAAGAAGATACATAAGTGGCACCTGGGTGGCTCAGTTGGTTAAGCATCTGACTTCGGCTCGGGTCATTATCTCGCAGTTTGTGAGTTTGATCCCTGCATTGGGCTCTGTGCTGACAGCTCGGAGCCTGGACCTACTTCGGATTCTGTGTCTCCCTCTCTCTCTGCCCCTCCCCCACCTGTGCTCTGTCTCTCTTTATCAAAAATAAATAAATGTAAAAAAAAATAATAAAAAAAAAAAGAAGATATATAAGTGACCAATAAGTCCATGATGCTCAACATCAAGTTATCATCAAGGAGACACAAATAAAAACTATAAGGAGATACCATTTGGTGTCACTTTGAAAAATAGTCTGACAGTTACTCAAGCTGTTAAGCATACAGTTGCCATATGAACCAGCAATCCACCCCTAGGTACACATAAGAGAATTGAAAACAGAATCCTGCACACAAGTGTTCATAGCAGCATTATTCATGATAGCCAAAAAGTAGATACAACCCAAATGCTTATCATCTGATGAATAAGGAAAATGTGGTATGTTCCATACAATGGAATATTATTCAGCCATAAAAAGGAATGAAATCCTGATATAGGATATATGCTACAGCATGGATGTACCTTGAACATATTATGTTGAGTGAGTGAAGCCAAATACAAAGGGCCACAAACTGCATGATCCCATTTATATGAAATGCCCAGAATAGGCAAGTCTATTGCCATAGACTGAATGTGTCTTCTCAAAATTCCTATGTTAAATCCTAATTCCCAACATGACAGTAGCTGGAGGCAGGACCTTTGGGAGATGATTAGGTCATGGCGTAGAGCCTCAAGAATGGGATTAGTGCTTTATAAAAGGGACCCCAGAGAGTTCCCACACCCCTTCAGCCGTGTCAGGACACAGCGAGAAGGTGCCATCTATGAACCAAGAAGCCGCGCTCCCCAAGCAGTGAGCCTGCCAGCACCTTGATCTTGGCCTTACCAACCTTTAGAACTGTGAGAAATAAGTGTTTATTGTTTATAATCCACTCAGTCTGTGGCATTTTTTTATGGCAGCCTGAACAAACTAAGCCATCTATAGAGACAGAAAGTAGATTAGTGGCTCTAAGGGCTGAGAATAAAGTGGACAGAGCCTGACTGCCACAGTATGTGGGCTTTGTCTTGAGGCGGGGTGATGACAAATCCCGAAATTAGATGGTGATGATTGTGCAACTCTGTGAACATCCTATACTACATTCAACACTGTAGTTTTTGTTTTTGTTTTGTTTTGTTTTTTGAGAGAGTGTGTGCCCACGAGCAGGGAAAGGACAGACAGAGGGAGAGAGAATCCCAAGCAGGATCTGCACTGTCATTGCAGAGCCCAATGCAGGGCTCGAACCCACAAACTATGAGATCATGACCTGAGCCGAAATCAAGAGTCGGATGCTTAACTGACGGAGCCACCCAGGCACCCCTGACTTGTAGAATTTAAAGGGTAGAGTTTATGGCATGACCATTATGTTGCAATTAAAATATTAAATGCACTAGTGGTTAGAGGACTAAGTGTTGTTTGTGTTTTGTAAGACAAACCCTTCAGTCTCAGCTTTCTCTTATTGGTAAGTTACAGGTCATTGTTTAACATGTTCTGCAGACTGTGTGCAATAATACGTGTTAAATAAATTCTTCAGGCGGGGCTAAAAAGATAATGGCCAGCTACAACGAAAGGAGTAGATGATGTAGTGTCTGTCCCAAAAGAGATTACAGTTTAACTCAAGAAACAAAACGCATCAACAGGAAAACCAAACAATAGTGCAAAGCAGCTCACTTTTGCTAACCAACATTCAATTACTCATCAAGTCATATCAATTCGTCTTTTGTAGTATCTTAAATCTATTCTTTGCAGTCCCAGCGCCATTGCTCAATTCCAGGCGACTCCGGTCTCATGTCTGGGTTCTTACAATAGGCTCTGGCATCTCTTTTCTCTGATTCATTTGAATCATGAAGTAATTATTTGTTGGATAAATGAATAGAACACTCTTCATTATGTAACTCCCCTACACATAAACCTCTGAGGTTAACTCCACTTCCAAAGTGAAGTACAAATTACTCCCTGCCCCACGCCCCTCCCCCCTGCACGTCCCCATCCCCCTACCCCCCACTCCTTTGCTGGGGTCCCTCCCACCACCACCTCCTCCTCCTCTTCACCATCCAGATCTCTGCTTCCCTCTGAGCCTAGTTCAAGTTCAAGGCTCTCTTCCTCCATCAGCCATCCCCTCTCCTGTACTGCCCTGTCAAGTTACACTTTTTATTGGTTACTTACATAAGTCTTCAAACAGACTATAAACTCATTGAAAGTAGGACCCATGACAGAGGTAAATCTAAGACTAACATCTTGCTCAACAAACACTGCCATATGGACTCGAACTTCCAAATGAGCCGTACAGATGACCAGAATGCAGAGAAACAGAACATTATTGTGGGGATGCTTGAGTTGCATGTGCTTATTTCTGTGGAGGTGAGACAGGCTGAACTTCAAAGAGCGACAAGTTTTGGATATATGAAGAGGACGCAGTGTCAGAAATTAGATGGGGTGTGCAGGGGGAAGGAGGCGTATCACGGGACCCACGTGCCCAATGCTTGCGTTTCACAGGGAGGATCTACACACTGATACAAATCGAATCTTTAAAATACAATTAACTGGGTTTTTCGTCTTCAAAACCTTTCAAAACTCTACACTACTCATGAATATCACATTGAAAAGTAAACTAGCAATGATCCCCTGAATAATTTGGCACTTGCATGGACACAGAAGTCTACATTTTCTGCCTGTTACTCACCTGTAATAAGATTTTGGGTTAACTTTTCTGCAAATCCACCTACATGGATCTTTTTATCACACTACGAATTTCTGCTCAATTTAAATCTCCAAATAGATGGTATGTGTGCAGTAGGAAGGGGCTCATTCTTCATATGCTAATATTATTATAACTGCTTAAAGGACATTGGCCTTCATTTGACAGCATGTAAAAAAGAGCTTACTTCCTGAAAAGAAAAAAAAAACAAAAACACATGAATTTATGAAGACTGGAAACTACAAAAAAAAAAAATCATGAACATAAATTAGTAAAAGTCAGTTTAGAAAAGGATGGTGGGAGGGTGCCTGGGTGGCTCAGTTAAGCGTCCAACTTCAGCTCAGGTCATGATCTTGCAGTTTGTGAGTTCAAGCCCCCCATCAGGCTCTGTGCTGACAGCTCAGAGCCTTGAGCCTGCTTCCGATTCTGTGTGTCCTTCTCTCTCTGCCCCTCCCCTGCCTCACACTCTGTCCCTCTCTCTCTCTCAAAAACAAGTATTTTTTTTTAATTTAAAAAAAAAAAAGAAGAGGAGGAAAGAGATGGTGAGAAACAGGTGGAGAGCAGTTGATGCTTCTCAAACGTGCACCATTTTTCCCAGTAGAAGCTGCACACGAACACGTGACTCCTCTGTGACCTAGACCAGGTGGTGCAGGGGTCTGGGTATAATCTCAGGTGTTTTGAGAGGGGGGCATTAGAACAAAGCTCTCACAAAATGGATCTTCTACTCACTGATCATGATTAAAGCAACCGTCAAGGTCAAACACACTGCTCAGGGCTTGAGAGCTACCAGCCTGCCCTCTCTTTCCCTGAAGCTTACCACTACCTCAGCTTGTTGCCAGCGCCCCCCTCCCCGCCACCCCGTGCTGCCCCCATCTCTTCTTCCCACATAAATCCATGCCCCTTACAGGCAGCTTCTGTAACTCAATGTGGGGGGGTGGGGAGGGGGAAAGATGGAAAAGGGGAGAGTGAAGGCAATGAATTTTAGGGGAAAACTAATTAGCAACCTCTGCCTTCTGTCCTGAGACATTAAATACCCCAGAGCTTACCATTAAATGCACAATTCGTAACAGAAAAAAAACTGGTGAAATGTGAGTAAGCTGTTACAGTTCCTGGTATTTAATTTCAATTTTCTTCTCCTACCACCAACCAAAAATGTCCCATAAATGTAATATCTTCGTTTAGAATCTTTTTCTTAGAGCAAAAGTCATAAGAGATGACAAGTTTTCTATATGACGTCACTTTCGCTGCCCAAGGTTACACTGCAAATTTTTAAACGCTGCACACACAAAATTCTGCTAGGGTTTAACCCTACAAAGGAGTCAGCAATGTCTTAAAGTAACAGCTATGCTCTAGACCAGGGACTGGCTAACCATGGCCCGTGGGCCAAATTTTTGTAAAAAACAGGCCTTCTGCCGGTTTTTGTAAATAAAGTTTAAATGGAACACAGCCACGCTCATCTGTTTACTAAGTGTCTGTGGCTACAATGGCAGAACTGAATAGTTGTGACAGAGACCATATGGCCCACAAAGCATAAAATATTTACTATCTGGGCCTTTCAGAAGAAGGTTGCCAGCCCCTGCTCCAAATTTATAATAGTACTGACTGTATACACAGAATAACCTCAGTGGACAAGCTTCTCGAGGATTCATGAAGAAAAACATATCCCCAAAATACCACCCTGGCTTTTGACTACTTATTCATTTATTTATATGGATGCTAAATACAAAAACAATTTGAAATTTTCGCAATGCATATCCACCGAACTTGAACCAGATGTCAGACACAGTCATTCCACAAGAACACCATGAAGCATTCCTCTCAAATTGCTATGTTGTAGTCTACTGAAACCATTTGCAGACTACAAGTAGAAAATGATGGAAAATGTCCATGTGTCTCTCCGAGAGTCTGGGCATTCACAACACTCAGCTCGGCCTTGACTCAGAAAAACGTGTCACTGTCCGAGGGGAGAGTGGAAACTGCCTTTCGGAGGCCTTTACTTCCCAAAATGCCAGGCCCTTAAGGGCTCTGAGAACTGGGATGGTTCCCAATTCACTCCACCCACAAACACGAACTGTGTGAATACGGGAAGCCCTTCTCCAAAACCACCCAAAGAAAGGACCCATCTCTGGGCCCATCGCCTCCCTCAAACATAAGGGGTCCTTGCCCAGGTCTTCATGCCAACTGAGGCTAAGTCCTCTATTCTTCGGAGCCTCCTTTGGCCTCTACCCCAATCTATGTTATGATAATTTTGTCTTTGTAGCCCAAGACTCGTCATGCAGATCACTCTGGGCTCTATCTCTCCCTAACGTCTCCCACTCTGGGCCGGAAGCATATGCTCCCTCCTTCTAAGACAGTCCTCTTTGCCTAATCACCTCCGCCCTCACCCGGATGTACAGATCCATCCCAGCTGGATCACGAGGGACCCAAAGCCATACAGAATCCTTCTTCACTTGAAATTATCAAGGCCTGGGTTCAAATTGCAGCCCAGCTAGTTAGCAAACGGGTAGCATGGAGCACACTACCCAACCTCTCAGGGCCTCCAATTTCTCATCTGTACCACAGAGATAATACTTCCTACTTTTCAGGGTTATTGTGAGCGTCAGAACAGGCACGTGATAAAGACAGTTGCTGTTAGAATTAACTATCTTACTAATTACTACTAACATTACTACTCATTAAGGACTTAACTGTTTATCTGACAATGTGACAGCAACTCTACTCATTTCAATTCACTAACTCCTGGTGTAGGTAATATTTATCCCCAGTTTACAAACATGAAAACAGACATAGAGAGGCGTACTTGCTTAAGATAACAATACATGTACTGCATGGTGGGTCAGGACCCAATCCTAGTCATTGGAGTAGCTGAATCTCATTAGTCATGAAGTCTGTATTTGTGAATTTGCCTACTTGTTAAAATTACCGGCGAGGGGCGGGGGGGGGGGGGGGGGGTGCGGTGTTGGGTGGCTCAGTCAGTTAAGTGTCTGATTTCAGCTCAGGTCATGATCTTACAGTTCGGAGGTTCAAACCCCACATCAGGCTCTCTGCTGTCAGCTTGAATGCACTTTGGATCCTCTGTCCCCCTCTCTTTCTGCCCCTCCCCAGCTGTGCTCTCTCTCCCTCTCTCTCTCTGAAAAATAAACAAACATTAAAAAAAAAAAAAAAAAAGGTGGGGGGGGAATGGAAGCTACACACAAAATATACACCGTTACTCGCTGTTCCTTCCTACTTCCAGAATTATAAGCAGCTTTGTTAATCTCGGAAACCCCTATATTCAGAAAACATTTCCCAAAATGAATTACGAATTACTCAAATTTAAAGCTGCCTTCAATCTGGCATTCTCAATACTGTCAAATTTCCTTTCCTCTCACTGCAAAGCCAACCTCCTCTCTGCTCTCAGCTCTAGCTCTAGCAATTAGGACAGAATGCAGACAGTCCTACCACCACAAAGATGTATTGTGTTTCATCCCGGAAAACAAAGATTTCCCTGGAATTCACTCCCCCAAATCCAATAAAATACAACAAAGCAAATACCCTATAACAACATTAAATTATTACCCAAATCACCAGAGCTCTACAGAAAAGGCACCCAAATTTTGAAGAGTTTTTGTCATTTCGTTCCTAAAATTCTCATGCAAAAAATCATTTTATGCCAAGCTAAGCACAATTTGACTTCTCTTCTCCTCATGTAAAGGACTACTCTTGAAGACATGGTCTTCATTTAAAACAAATTCTAAAATATATTGTCCTATATGTACACTCTGCTGTATGTATACTTCAATTAAATGGGGGTGCCTGGGTGGCTCAGTCAGTTGAGTCTCTGTTCAGGTTCAGGTCATGACATCATGGTTCATGAGTTTGAGCCCCATGTCAGGCTCCACACTGACAGTGCAGAGCCTGCTTGGGATTCTCTCTTTCCCCTCTCTCTCTGCCCTCCTCCACTCATGTTCCCTCCCTCTCTCTCAAAATAAACAAATACACTTAAAAATTAAAAAAAAGCCAAGTACATAACCCTAGGTTAAACTGAGATAAGCCAATTTTTCAATTACGAAATGATTATAAATAATCTGCTGAAATGAAAGCTTTGCAGGCAAAATATTAAAGCTTTGATAGTCTTTCTACATTGTAACACATTAATGTGAATTTTCAAAAATAACAGATAACAAAAGTCAAATTGTGGGTTTCATTAATAGCCCAGTTGATATGCATGAGATGAAAAATAATTGAAGAAAGCTGTTTGAAACTACATATATCTCAAAATTACAGTCCAGTAGTTGTTACCTAAAAGTAACCTTAAATATTTCAGGACAGCAAATTAAAAATACTAGAACTACAAATGAGACCAAACTAAAAATTCATCTAGAGGTTGAAAGTGAGCGTAAGTTACACGGAAAGCTTGCAGGATCTCCCATCAGTTGTTGGAACCCCCATCTTCTGTGCACACACACATCAATTAAATAAAATAGTGATGGAATAATAAATTACAATAATTTTTAAAATTCATAAATATTCCCTCTTATAACGAGTAGCTTTGTAGATCATAAAGAGAATATCTCCTATTAATTGAAAATGTTAAAACTTAACAAGTTGAGGGCAATACTTATCAATTTTTAAGTAACTCCACAACTCTTTTTTAAAAAAAATTTTTTTAGTGTTTATTTTTGAGAGAGCGAGCGAGCGAGAGCGCGGGGGTGGGCAGAGAGAAAGGGAGACACAGAATCTGAAGCAGGCTTCAGGCTCCAGCTTGTCAGCACAGAGCCCAACGCAGGGCTTGAACTCACAAACCGTGAGATAAAAACCTGAGCCGAAGTCGGATGCTTAACTGATTGGGCCACCCAGGCGCCCCTCCACAACTCATTTTTAAAATACTTATAGCTCTGACTAAATTCGTGTCGTTTAAGTCACGTTAACCTCGGCAGATGCACAGGACACTAACAGGTGAATTTGGAGAATACAAAAGGGAATTCAATTCAAATACCATCTGTTCTGCTGCGAGTTTCTGTAACACAGATGACCTCATGTTTGATTGGTAAGTGGGAATGACATCATTACAGCATGGAAGCGTCGCCGATTCATTTGTGAGTTTCCAAAGCAAAGAAGGGGAGGGAATGGAAGTACGTGAAATCTCAGGCAAGAAAAAAAAAAAACAAAAAAAAAAACAAGCCCTCACCTAACTTGCCTTAGCAACAAGTTGTAGTTTAAGCAAGCTGCGAACGGGAGCCTGCACCCGGGCCTCACTCCCCAGAGGGGTGCGGCCACAGCCAGGCCAAGGTCTCACTCAGCTGGGCTGTGGCATTGGTTCCTGTCAACGCTCCCTGTGAGGCCGGCGCCACTGGCTCCGAACTCGACTTGTGTTTGCATCGTCAGACACCCACTATCCATGCACCAATTCAAGCATTGCTAGAATTTCCACTTTGCTATTTTTGTATACTTTTAGTATCCATTTTAGCAACCTGTGCCTATGGTCCAGGTAATCAACTGAGGTACCAATTATGCTTTTGCTAGTAATTACTAAGCAGCATACATCTTGAGAGATCTGCCACAACCTTCCTTACTCGTAAGACACTGTCTCTTGAGAGCGTGCGTGCGCATGCGCACACTTGCACGCCTAAGCGGGAGGAGAGACCGAGGGAGAGAGAAAAAGAGAGCCCAACGCAGGAATCAATTCCATGACCATGAGATCATGACCATGAGATCCTGACCTGAGCCAAAATCAAGAGTCGGGCGCTTAACTGACTGAACCACCAAGACACTGTTTTTAGTGCATGATTTGCAGGATACAGGATTTTTCATGAACATAAATATTCCATCATAGCACAAAAAGCTCGCTTAAACTTCAGGACCTAAAAAGAAGATATTTTCTTAAAGATCTCAGCTTAGAGAAAGGACCGTCTCTTCATCAGTTTGCCAAAGCTGCCGTGACAAAGTAGCAGGTGCTGGGGGCTTCAACAACAGAAAATTTAGCTCACATTTCTGGAGACTGGAAATCCCAGATCAAGGTGCCTGCAGGGTCACCTCCTTCTGAGGGCTGTGAAGGAGAATCTGTTGGACGCCTCTCTCCTGGCGTCTGGGGGTTTGCTGGCTCTCTCTCGTGTTCCTTGGATGACCGACACAACTCCTGATCTCTACCTTCATGCTCACATGGCATTCTCCCTTTGTGCTCGCTGCGACCAAATTTCCCCATTTGATAAGGATTCCAGTCATAATTGGATTAGGGGCCTACCTGACTCCCTTTCACCTTGCATCTGTGATGAACCTATTTCCAAATGGGAAGACACCATTTTTTTTGTTTCTTTTTTTTATTTTTGAGAGAGAGAGAGAGAGAGAGAGAGAGAGAGAGAGAGAGCGAGCGCACACAAGCAGGGAAGGGGCAGATGGAGGAAAACACAGAATCCGAAGCAGGCTCCAGGCTCTGAGCTGTCAGCACAAAGCCCGACGCGGGGCTCAAACTCACAAACCGCGAGATCACGACCTGAGCTGAAGTCGGACGCTTACCTGACTGAGCCACCCAGGTGCCCCGAAATTGGAAGCCACCTTTTGAGGTACAGCAGGGACTGAGGACTTTAATATTATGAATTTTGGAGGGTCAAAATGCAACCCATAACAACCTGTATCTAATTCACAAACTGGAAAAATACTAAAAACCATCAGTATTTTCAGCCCCTGGTAACAGCAGATGAGGTAAATCGATCTGCTGAAAACAGTGAAAGCTGCAAGAATATGACAAGCATGTTCCTAAAAGCACCAAATAGCTAACAAGGTAGGGAGGATGTACTGAACCCTAATTCAAGTCAGTGCTTGACCCAGAGAGAACCAAGAAGTCCCGCTGCATCTTGCCCTTCAGTTATTTGCTAAAAAGTTGCCCTTTTAGGACTTGGGGGATGAGGGCTGGAATCTGTTAACTGCCAAGGATGGGGTCCTGGTGAACAGTATCTCAGTTTGGGCCGGCCCTCAAAAGGCAGCAGGCTGGGAGTAAGAATTCTGAGCAGCCCAGGTTTGTATTAGCTGGATGGCCAAGAAAATCTCAAGCCTTGACTCTGGACTACTAGTGACAACTTTCAAATACAAATGTCTAGTGCCCTTGAACTATGGGGTAAACCACTGGCCAAGCTCCAGGTGGTCACTTGTGGGCTACAGACAGGTGAGATACAAATAGCACTGCAAAGGTTATGAACACAGAACTGAGACACTGAAACCACAACCCACAGAAAGCCGTTTGGAACACACACCCTGAATCCAACCAGGTCAACGCCTGCTAAAACAAATACATCAACATTCACCATAGGATTTAAACAAGACGCAGAGCCTCATAGCGTAACATTCAAAATGTTCAGGATGTAATCCAAAATTAGTCAGCATACAAAGAACGAGGAATTGCCACTCACATGGGGGAAAAGATAGACCATGCAAACACTAATGATAAGAAAGCCGGAGTGGCTCCATTAATATTGGACAAAGTGGACTTCAGAACAAAGAAACCCATGGGGGATAAAGAAGGACATTCCATAAGGAAAAGACGGTTAATTTGCCAACAAGGCAGAACAGTCCTAAATGTGTATGCATCTGACACCAGAGCTTCAAGACACATCGAGTAAAACCTGACAGAAGTGAAAAGAAAAATAGAAAAATCCAAAATTACAGCTGGAGACTTCAGCACTTCTCCCAGTAATCGACAGAACTGACAGACAGAAGGTCAGCAAGGACACAAGAGGACTGAGCACCCTCCACTAACTGTATCGAGCAGACATTCATCGAGCACTCCACACAACCACAGCAGTGTCACCTTCTTTTCAACACACATGGAACATTCATTAAAAAAATCTTAACAAATGTAAAAGAATTGAAATTGTAGAATTAGGTCCTCTGATCATAACAGAATTAAACTACAAAGCAATACCAAAGGTAACAGGAAAACCTCCAAACACATGAATAGTAAACACCACACTTATAAATAATTCATGGATGAAAGGGAACATCTTAAGGGAGGGGATAAAAAAATATTTAGAACGGAAAGAAAAAAAATTTTTTTTTTTTTAAATTTTTTTTTTTCCAACGTTTATTTTTTGGGACAGAGAGAGACAGAGCATGAATGGGGGAGGGGCAGAGAGAGAGGGAGACACAGAATTGGAAACAGGCTCCAGGCTCCGAGCCATCAGCCCAGAGCCTGACGCGGGGCTCGAACTCACGGACCGCGAGATCATGACCTGGCTGAAGTCGGACGCTTAACCGACTGTGCCACCCAGGCGCCCCAAGAACGGAAAGAAAAAATTTTAATTACTGCATCAAAATCTGTGGAATCCAGCTGAAGCAGTACTTAAAAGGAAATTTAGAAATTATTTCTTGGGGCGCCTGGGTGGCTCAGTTGGTTGAGCGCCCAACTTTGGCTCAGGTCATGATCTTGCAGTTTGTGAGTTCGAGCCCTGCATCGGGCTCTGCGCTGACAGATCAGAGCCTGGCGCCTGCTTCGGATTCTGTGTCTCCCTCTCTCTGCCTCTTCCCCGTTCGTGCTCTGTCTCTCTCTGTCTCTCAAAAATGAATAAACATTAAAATTTTTTTTTCATTATTTCTCTATTTTTCTAATGTAAAGGGCACAGTGGAGTCATAGCTGAAAATTAAAATTTAGTTACTTTCTGGGGCTTGATATCCCATATTGTAAAAGTGGGCAGAGGACCCACCAGTAGGTAATCACATTAAGATTAAGAAATCAGGGGTGCCTGGTGGCTCAATCGGTTAAGTGACCGGCTCTTGATCTCACTTCAGGGAATGATCTCACAGTTTTTGAGTTCTTTGAGTTTGAGCCCTGCATCGGGTTCTGCGATGACAGCATGGAGCCTGCTTGGGGTTCAGTTCTCTCTCCCTCTCTGCCCCTACTCCACTTGTGCTCTCTCTCAAAATAAACAAATAAACTTAAAAAAAAAAAAAAACGTTAAAAAATAAAAAAAAAATCAATACCTACTAACTCTAATTTAAACTGCATTTTTACAATTTCTCAAAAGTCATTAAGAAGAACAGTAACAGAATATTGAAAGTATCTTTTGTTGAGTACATCAATGTCCAAAGAGTATCCCAACCAATTTGGCTTAATATTTCCAACACACACCATTTAAAAGGCTATGTTTCCAATCAAACTAAATAAAATACAGTAAAAGTAATAGAAAAAGATGGCACAGGAATTCTGAAGAAAAAAAAAATCTCCATTAGCTAGCTTCTTGTGATAAAACATAAAAAAATTCACATCTTTAAATAACCAGAGGTCATGATCATTACCCATAAAATGTTACATACGAAATTTTTATTAGAAAAGTTGCAAATGGGGGCACCTGGGTGGCCCAGTCGGTTAAGTGGTTAAGTGTCCAACTCTTGATTTTGGCTCAGGTCATGATCTCATGGTTTGTGAATTCAAGCCCCACATCAGACTCCGTGCTGACAACATGCAGCCTGTTTAGGATTCTCTCTCTCTCTCTCTCTCTCTCTCTCTCTCTCTCTGCCCCTCCCCTGCATGCGTGCAGGAGCTCGCTCTCAAAATAAATAAAACATTAAAAAAATAAAATATAACAGATAATTGCCTTATTTTTAGTAAAGAAATGGAGGTTGGGAAAGGGAAACTATAATATTTTAATTCCAAAAGAATACCTTATGGACATTACAAAAAGCAGTTGCATTAGAAGGACATCTACGAACATGCTAACCAAAGAAAGAGGTAGAGAGATCATAAAACACAGTAAGCCAGGTGGTCTTACAATGTAAAGGGAATAATTCTTAGAACTCTGACATTTTATGACTGGGCCTATAACACAGAACACTCCACTTCCTTGTTTTCATCACTAACTGATGCATATTTCTGCCCCCTGTCACCACACATCAGCCCCCTATTCACAAATACTCTGCCTGGAGCTATATGGAACAAAGGACAGCAACAGAAAATGACACAGTGCACCTAGAAAGTGCACTGAACAGGGGCGCCTGGGTGGCTCAGTCGGTTAAGCATCTGACTTCAGCTCAGGTCATGATCTCACGGTTCCTGGGTTCGAGCCCGTGTCGGGCTCTGTGCTGACAGCTGGGAGCCTGGAACCTGCTTCGGATTCTGTGTCTCCCTTTCGCTCTCTCTGCCCCTCCCCCGCTGGCACCCTGTCTCTCTCTCCCAAAAATAAACATTAAAAACATTAAAAAAAAAAAAAGTGTACTGAACACTAATAAGCTTTGTGACTGATTAAAATTGGACAGATTCATGTCTGTACCATATCTGGTCAAGAGAAACTGCAGATAAACTTAACTGCATAATACAGTTTTCCACCCAGCCATGTATTAGGGATTTTCAACCCTTTGAACATCTTCCCTGTCCATTAAGATTATAAGGTCCTTTGAGCAGTTTACTCTACCTCATTCCTTTAAAATAACATTTAAGGAGCGCCTGGGTGGCTCAGTTGGTTAAGCATCCGACTTCGGCTCAGGTCACGATCTCACAGTTCGTGGGCTAGAACTCTACGGCTCTATGCTGACAGCTCAGAGCCTAGAGCCTGCTTCAGATTCTGTGTCTCCCTGTCTCTTTGCCCTCCCCCACTCAGGCTCTTTCTCTTTCTCTCTCTCTCTCAAAAATAATTAAATATTACAAAAAATTAAAATAACATTTAAGAATTGCTTTGGCCAAGCCCTGTGCCACTGGAGAAATAGAGGTGATTGAGTCTCCGCCTCTCACCTTTGGCAGCAGCAAAGACATGTATAATGTGAAAAAGGTTGTGCAGACCCTGCAGTAGGAAGATGAAAGAGGGGCCAGCCCCTGCCAAGCAGGAGACACAGAGGGAGGTCATTCTACATGTACGAGGACATGTTGGAGAGGCTGATACATTCAGGGACAAGGGTGTGCTTCTAGGGGATGTTGGTTTAAGGAGGCAGAGAAAGGGCTGGGCCATACTAGAAAAGGTCTCACCAGCAACTGCTCAAGAATTTGGACTTTACCCTGTGGGCAATGAGGAGCCAAACAGGATCAGACTGGCTTTTTTAGGAAGCTATAAACTCTGGTACTGGAGTAGAAAATGAGAGGGAATGGATTGGAAGAGGCAGGAAGCGGGAAGACTGACCCATCTGGAGGCTGTTTAAATAGTCTAGGGAGATCTTATTTCGATTTCCTCCCCCTGCAGCAACTAGTACACAGTAACCTTATGCATAGTAAAACAAACAAACAAACAAACAAAAACAATGTTGGACTGAACTAACTCAAGAAGGAAAATACCTAAGTTGCTTACAACGTGCTTTTCTGTTTCCTGAGACAATTCCTTCCTCAAGACGGGGTGGGGGGAGGGGAGGAAGAAGCCACAACATCATATACACTCATAACCAATGCCTTTCACACCATCCTAATATACAGCTAAGATCCTTAAGAATCTGGGTTCTCACAGATTTTCCTTGTCTTCATTTTATCACATTTTCACTCATCTCAAAACATTAGTGGAAAGAGTTTTGAAAAAACCTGCTAAGCAAATACCCTGGCCAGAGCATGCCACATACACATTTCAAATAATGAAACCAAGTAAGGGGGTCAATGTATAGGTAGTGCCAGTTTGGGATATGCACTGATTTATCCATCAAGATATAAATCTTCAATGGATACTCCCAATAACTGTTCCAGAAGCTGAATGTAATCAATCGTAAAGATGTGGTAGATGATTTAAAATAAGATAGCATCTACCCAATGCAATCCCTATCAAAATTCCATCTGGTTTTGGTGGGGGTTTTTTTGCATAAATTGACAAGCTGATCCTAAAATTTGCATGGAAATTCAATGGACCCAGAAGCCAAAACAATCTTGAAGAAAAAAAAAAAAAAAAAAAGAACAAAGTTGGAGATTCACACTTACCAATTTCAAAACTCACAACCAAGCTATGATAACCAAGCTGATGTGGGACTGATGGAAGGCTGAACATACATAGGTCAATGGAAGAGAACTGGAAGTCCACAAAAAAATCCTTACATTTATGTCACCTGGTTGTGGACAAGAGCGCCAACATAAGTTAACGAGAGAATAGCCTTTTCGACAGATGGTGCTGAGACAACTGGATATCCACATGCAAAAGAATGAAGCTGGAGCCTTACCTCACACTGTACATAATAATTAATTCAAAGTAGATAATCCAAAGTTAATGTAAGAGTTAAAACTATAAAACTCTCTTGGGGTGCCTGGGTGGCTTAGTAGGTTGAGCATCAGACTCTTGATTTTGGCTCAGGTCATGATCTCATGGTTCACGGGATAGAGCCCTGTGTTGGGTGGGCTCTGTGCTGACAGCTCAGAGCCTACTGGGGATTCTCCCTCTTCCTTGCTCTCTGCCCCTCCCCCACTTGGCACATGCTCGCGCACTCTCTCTCACAATAAACATGAAAAAAACTCTATAAAACTCTTACAGAAAGAGAATAGGACTGAATCTTTACAATCTTGGGTTTGGCAATGGTTGCTTATTAGATATGATGCCAAAAGTGTAAGTGACAAAAGAAGTAATACGTGAATTGTACTTGATCAAAATTAAAAAGTTTTGTCTTTCAGAAGACACTATCAAGTAAAAAGACAATCCACAGAATACTTCAAAACTATTGGAAAATGTCTGATAAGGGACTTGTATATGGAATATATTTAAAAAGCCTCTCTTATCTATGTAGATATAAATAGATGTTAAGAGGGATGCTTGGGGAGCTCAGTTAAGCATCCAACTCTTGATTTCGGCTCAAATCATGATCTCACGGCTTTGTGAGTTTGAGCCCTACATCAGGCTCTGTGCTGGCAGAGTGGAGCCTGCTTGGGATTCTCTCTCTCTCTCTCTCTCTCTCTCTCTCTCTCTCTCTCTCTCCCCCTTCCCCACTCATGCTGTCTCTCTCAAAATAAATAAATAAACTAAAAAAAAAATAAAAATAAAAAATAGATGTAAAGATATCTATTTATAGATAAAGGGGATTAAGAGGTATGAACTTCCAGCTATAAATAAGTCACAGACATGAAAAGTACAGGAGAGAATATAGTCAATAATATTGTAATAATGCTGTCTGGTGACAGATGGGGACTTTACTTATTGTGGTGAGCACTGAATAACATACAGAATTATTGACTCAATATGCTGTACTGGAAGCTAATATAACATTGATTACTTCAATAAAAATGTTTTTAAAACTCCTAAAAATCAGTAATAAAAAGACAACCAATTTCCAAATGGGCAAAGGATTTGAAGACTTTTCTCAAAAGAAAACATACAAATGGTCAGTAAGTACATGAAAAGGTGCTCAACATCAGTAGCCTTTAGAGAAATACAGATCAAAACCACAGACACTTAACTACTTCACACCCATTAGGATAGCTAAAATAAAAATGACAATACCAAGTACTGGTGAAAATGTGGAGAAATCAGAACACTTAAGCTTTACTGGTGGGACTGTAAAACGTTTCAGCCACTTGGGAAAATAGTTTGGCAGTTCATCAAAATGCTGAACACAGAGTAGCATATGACCCAGCAATTTCCCCACTTAGGTATATTCCCAAGAGACCTGAAAACATGTAGGTCTACATAAAAATGTGTGCATGAATTTTTATCACCAGCATTACTTACAATAGCCCAAAAGTGAAACAAATCAAATGCCCATCAAGTGATGAATGAACTAAGAAAATACGGCATACCCACACAGTGGAATATTACTCTGTTATTCAACAATAAAAAGGAATGGGTGATCTTGAAAACTTCCCTAAAGTGAAAGAAAAAATGACATATTGTATGACTCCATCGTTATGAAACGTCCAAAACAGACAATGCCCGTACAGACAGAAAGCGGATTAGTGATTACAGGGGCTGGGGAGAGGGGATATGGGGAGTGACTGCCGGTGGGTACAGAGTTCTTTTTAGGCCATGAAAATGCTCGTGCTCACTTCCGCAGCACATATACTAAAACTGGAATGATACACAGAAGATTAGCATGGCCCCTGCACAAGGATGACACACACACCTGTGAAGGTTTCTACATTGTTTTCTTGCCATTTGCAATGACATGGATGGAACTAGAGAGTATAATGCCAAGTAAGTGAAATAAGTCAGTCAGAGAGAGACAAATACCATAGGATTTCACTCATACGTGGAATTTAAGAAACAAAACAAACGAGCAAAGGGGGGAGAAAAGAGAGAGAGAAACCAAGAAAGACCCTTAACTATTTATTGAGTACTGATGGCTACCAGAGGAGAGGCGGGTGGGGGGACGAGTGAAATAGGGGATCGGGATTAAAGAGTGAGCACCAGGTGATTAAAATTAAAACTTAAAGGTTGGGGGGGCCCTGGGTGGCTCAGTCGGTTGAGTGTCTAACTCTTGATTTTGGCCCAGGTCATGACCCCAGTATCATGGGATCGAGCCCACAATCAGGATCGTGTTGAACAAGGAGACTGCTTAAGATTCTTTCTCTCCCTCTGCCCTCTCCCCTACTTGCAAACTCTCTCCTTCCGTCTGTAAAGAGAAAGAAAGAAAAAGAAAGAAAGAAAGAAAGAAAGAAAGAAAGAAAGAAAGAAAGAAAGAAATCTTCAAAAAATTGGTCTAAAACAAGACATGGTGATGGTTACACACCACTGTGAATATAATAAAAGCTCCTGAACTGTATACTTTTAAAAGCACATGAATTATATCTCAATAAAGCTGTTACGCATGTATATATTTTTAAGACAGTACCCACCTGTGGTTTATCAACTAGATCGGCATCTGCATCAATGGCTTATTTTTTGTTCTATTACCAATAAGCTTAAAAATTATTTAGCAAAATACTAAACCAGAAAATCATCACAAAGGTGGGATGGACAGCATAGAGATAGGACTCTCTGAAGATTTTTAACCTTAAATACCACCAGCATGTTATTCTCTTTCTAAACATATGCAATTAAGATCTATCTTAAAATTGTCGGGTTAATCTCTTCGGCATGAACAGTCTGTTTTTACGAAGTCCAGAGCTATTCAGGCATGTGGGTTAACTAACACCAAAGGGGGAAAAGTACATGGTGAAAACGTGGGCTGTAACAACTGAACCAGAATGGTTTCCAAGGGACTGCAACAAACGATGCTTGAAACTAAACGAGTCTCTGCCTTGTATTTTTAACAATCAGTCCTGGGTCATTATTAACAACTAAGTTTATAAATACTTGTGAAAATTAATGAAGGGAAATCCCACGAAAGTGGATTCAGGATGCCAGAAGAGGAGGCTAGAGGGACACCACTCAATGTCAATTACAGACCGTTAACAGAAGAATCCTTGACAGGAAAGAATCGTGGATTCCAGGCCCCGATACTGAAATGTGCATTGCATCTCCTACAAGAAATGGACCATCCCAGCAACTCGGCCCATGAGAAATCGTCACCCTGAACTCCTGCCTTTCTCCACTGGACTTCCTCTCAACTTCCTCCTTCTTTTCCATAAAATAACCTTCTTGTCCTTTGTTGGACTGGCCTATGGCTTTATTGTAGCTTGTTTGTCCTGAAATGCAATTCTCTGTTATTACCAAATAAACCTATTTTTGCTGGTAAAACAACTGTTTTATTTTTAAGGTTAACGTACTCAAACGTTAACTTAAAATACACCGAGGTTAACAAGCCAGAGAGCAGGAAATCTGTGAATTTGGTGCCAGAAAGATGTTGCACTTCATCTAGTAAGAAAGAGAGCAACCAGCACCTCAATTTAAAAATGCAGTGACAGGGCACCTGGGTGGTTCAGTCAGTTAAGCCTCGGACTCTTGATTTGGGCTCAGGTCATGATCTCACAGATCATGAGTTCGAGCCCCAAGTCGGGCTTTGTGCTGACAGCGCAGAGCCTGGTTGGGATTCTCCCTCTCTCTGCCCCTCCTCTGCTCACGCTCTCTTGGACTCCCTCAAAATAAAAAAGAAAAATTAAATAAATAAAAATACAGTTCCAAATTCTGAGCCAAACATTATAGAAATGTATATATATAATATATATATATTATATATGTATGTATATATATATATATATATATATATATATATATATATATATCCAGCCTTCTTGGGGAATGCATGAAAAGAAGCACATTTATCTGAGTAAGTTTTAGATCTTTGTTAGAAGACAATCATTAGCTCCCACTAATAGTTTATAAGTTAATACGGGACACATTCTATCAATGATCAAACAGACCAAACTCAAAGATTAGACAAGGAAGACTGCACGATGTGGACTGAAGGAGAGAGGAAATGTAGATAGACTCTGTGAAGCAACAAGAATATTCAGAATCAAAGACAGACACAAGATAATACTCATCAAATTTCAAGTCCAAATCCAAGAAACTATGGCTAGAGATAAATCTGGCAGGCCAAAGAAATCCTTACTTAGTAAAGTGATTTTAAGTTTATTTATTTATTTTGAGAGCAGAAAGTTCAAGCAGAGGAGAGGCAGAGAGAGAGAGAGAGAGAGAGAGAGAGAGAGAGAGAGAGAGAGAGAGAGAATGAATGAATCCCAAGCTGCCAACACAGAGCCAGATGCGGGGCTTGAACTCACAAATCATGAGATCATGACCCGAGCTGAAGTCGGACGCTTAATGAACTGAGCCACCCAGGCACCCCAGTAAAGTGATTTTGAGACTAAAAAAAATAATTATGGGGCACCTGGGTGGCTCAGTTGGTTAAGCGTCCAACTTCAGCCTGGGTCATGATCTCACGGTTTGTGAGTTTGAGCCCTGAGTTCAGCTCTGTGCTGACAGCTCAGAGCTTGGAGCCTGCTTCAGATTCTGTGTCTCCCTCTCTCTCTGCCTCTCCCCGGCTCACACTCTGTCTCTCTCTCTCTCAAAATTAAACATTAAAAAAAATTTTTTTTAAGCAATTAGATGAAGAGGTAACCAAATTTTAACTGCACTCTAATTTTTCTGCCATTTATTTTCATGTTAGAACTCAGTTCAATCTTCTGAAAAGTTACCAATGAACCTGATTCTTGACGAGCAATGCTACTATTACGTCCTAAAGAAATTGGGGGCGGGGGAAGGGGCAGTCATGGTAAGAATGTTCCAGCAATGTTAACATGCCATTTCCACTAACTTAAATAGTGGGATACTATGTTCCTGGCTCATACTTGTGTAGAGGTTTAAACATGCAAATAAATACACTACAGGAGGGGCGCCAGGGTGGCTCAGTGGGCTGGGCATCTGACTTTGGCTCAGGTCATGATCTCGAGGTTTGTGACTTGAGCCCCACAGCAGGCTCTGTGCTGACAGCTCAGAGCCTGGATCCTGCTTCGGATTCTGTGTCTCCCTCTCTATCTGCCCCTCCCCCACTCACACTCTGTCTCTCTCTCTCTCAAAAATAAATAATATTTAATATTTAAAAAAATTTTTAAATACACTACAGGAGACATGCACAATTAAATTTCAAGCTGAAACGCAATAGATATATTTATTGTATGACGTGCAATCAATTTTTGCATTAGAAGTGTGAACTCCACATCTGAAGATCCAAACATTTTAATTTTACATCAAAGGAGGAAAATAATATATACAAAAATATACAGTAACTTCGTTTTTCTTAGTTTGCATTCCCATGTCTAGACAAGCTTAAAAGACTATTTTAGTAGGATACTGGAGACGGTAGGGAAATAAAAATACATATATTATGGTGTGGATTTGAAATAAAAAAGATAAGGAACCATAAGTTGGCTCCTTTTACAGGAGCATACTAGGATTATGAATTTTGATCCCATTTAAATCTATACTCTGCACAAAATACAGGCAAAATATGATTTTCTATAAACAGAAACTTGAAATTTTTATATCCTATTCTAAAATGTCACTAACATTTTAATGGAGTCATCTCAATATTTTTCTGTTCTTTAGGGGCACCTTGGTGACTCAGTCTGTTCAGCGTCCGACTTCAGCTCAGGTCACGATCTCACAGTTGGTGGGTTGGAGCCCCATGTCAGGCTCTGTGCTGACAGCTCAGGGCCTGGAGCCTGCTTCGGATTCTGTGTCTCCCTCTCTCTCTGGCCTTCCCCCACTCATACCGTCTCTCTCTGTCTCTCAAAAGAATGAATAAATGTTAAAAAAAATAATAAAAATAAAAATAAATAATATTTTTTTGTTATTTGTACATAGTACTAACATCCCATACATTTGTCTCTTAGGAGTTCTGAAAGAGAATTTATCTACTGTAGCCAAATCAATATTATAACAAAGGCATGCTGTATGGCGGTGGCGGGGGGTGGGGTGGGGATAAATTTCTGGATTCAGTGATTAAAGAAAACAAGGACTAGGGAGTAAACGGTCTGGTAGAAATTCACTGAGAGCAGAGACAATGTGCTGGTCTGATGTGCAGGTGCGATACTTACAAACAAAAGTGGGCAGGGAGCAGTGATGGAAAAATTGAAACTACAGATGGCAGCTATCTTCTAGCAGAATCTACACAAACCTGGAAGTTCTCACAGCAGAGTCACAGCATTCTGCAAAATTAAGTAAACACTGAGAAGTGTATTTGTATTATCTGGAGTTACCAAAGGAACTAAAAGATGGAAACTCAGGGGCGTGGACAAAGGAAGGAAAAGGTATTGTCAATGTTTCAACCTAATCTCTTCGGTACTACTTTACCATTTTATTTATTACCAAATGCAGGTATTCAATTTTTAAGACCAAAAATTTTAATTAAGGATGAAAGAAAAGGACATTGTTCGATCTCCTTATACACACAGTAGATCTGTTTCTAATCTGAAAAACATTCGAAAACAGTGTTCATATGATCCCATGACAATAGAGTATAATAACAATGATAGTAAGAAATGTTGATACAGGCACAGAACAAAATCTGTAGGCTCATTTTTTTTTAATTAAAAAAAATTTTTTTAACATTTATTTATTGCTGAGAGACAGAGAGACAGAACACAAGCAGGGGAGGGGCGGAGAGAGAGGGAGACACAGAACCTGAAGCATTCTCCAGCTCTGAGCTGTCAGCACAGAGCCTGATGCAGGGCTTGAACCCACAAACCGTGAGATCATGACTTGAACTGAAGTCGTATGCTTAACGGACTGAGCCACCCTGGGCGCCCCTGTAGGCTCACATTTCAAACTCCTATACCAAATTATCTTATGGGTTAATGGGGCGGGAGCAGGGGGTAGGGGAACAGCAAGTAACTTTCACTTTCTATACCAAGTAATACTGTAACTTTAAAATTGAATATACCCTGGGGTGCCTGGGTGGCTCAGTTGGTTAAGCATCCAACTTCAACTCGGGACATGATCTCATAGTTCATGAGTTCGAGCCCTGTGTCGGGCTCCGTGCTGACAGCTCAGAGCCTGGAGCGTATTTCGGATTCTGTGTCTCCCTCTCTCTCTGCCCCTTCCCTGCTCATGCTCTGTCTCTCTCTCTTTAAAATAAACATTAAAAAAAATATATATTCTATAAAATTGAATATATATTACTTTTGTCAGGGATCCTAAAGATAAAGAATATAAACTAAAACACGTACGCCTAGAAAAGTAACTGAGAGGGGCGCCTGGGTGGCGCAGTCGGTTAAGCGTCCGACTTCAGCCAGGTCACGATCTCGCGGTTGCGGAGTTCGAGCCCCGCGTCGGGCTCTGGGCTGATGGCTCAGAGCCTGGAGCCTGCTTCCGATTCTGTGTCTCCCTCTCTCTCTGCCCCTCCCCCGTTCATGCTCTGTCTCTCTCTGTCCCAAAAATAAATAAACGTTGAAAAATAAATAAATAAATAAATAAAATAAAATAAATAAAAAAAAAAAGTAACTGAGAAACAAAACCAGAGTAAAAGATTAATAGCAGTATTTCTGAGAGAAAGAAAGAATGGGCAGGTTATTTTTTCCCTTCATGTTTTTCTGGGTTTTGCCCCAAATATCATACAAACCAGCTATATTCCTTTATAATGGAGAACTTGTATTTTTTACAAACGATTTTTAAGAATATCCTCAGATGAGAATCTTCTAGTATAGGCATGTTGACCCACCACTTCCTTAAAAGTATCCAGCTTTATGGAATATCAACATATAAATATTTCATCAATTCTAAGGCCTACATATTAACATCTCTGAAATCAAGATGCATCTTACAATCAGCCAGTGACAGTTGGGATACAGTTGTCATTGCCTGGATGCGTGTGGCGATCAAAAGTACCAGCACTAGGGGTGCCTGGGTGGCTCAGTGGGTTGAACGTCCCACTCTTTTTTTTTTTTTTAATTTTTTAAAATGTTTATTTTTGAAGAAAAGAGAGACAGGATGTGAGTGGGGGAGGAGCAGAGAGCAAGGGAGACACAGAACCCAAAGCAGGCTCCAGGCTCTGAACTGTCAGCACAGAGCCCGATGCAGGGCTCGAACCCACAAACTGTGAGATCATGACCTGAGCCGAAGTCAGACGCTTAACTGACTGAGCCTCCCAGGGGCCCCAAGCATCCCACTCTTGATTTCAGCTCAGGTCATGATCTCCTGGTTCGTGGAATCAAGCCCAGTGATGGGCTCCTTGCTGGGTGTGGAGCCGGCTTGGGGTTCTCTCTCTCCCTCTCTCTCTGCCCCTCCCTCGCTCATACATGTGCTAAATAAATATTTTTAAAAATTAAAACATTAAAAAAAAAAAAAAGCACCAGTAGTAAAACTTAGACAACAAGGTAAACACAGAACTATCATATGACCCAGCAATTACGCTCCTGGGTATATACCCAAAGGAATTGTTAGCGGGAGCTCAAATAGATACTTGTACACCCATGTTCACTGGAGCGTTATTCACAATAGCCAGAAGGTGGAAAGAGCCCAGGTATCTATCAACTGATTAACGGATTAACGAATTACAGCATACCCGTGCAGTGAAGTGGTATTCAGTCATACCATGGAAGGAAACTCTGACACACAGACATGAATGAACCTTGAACATTATGCTAAGTTGAAAGAAGCCAGACACAAAAAGACAAAATACTATATGATTCCACTATTTTTTTAAGTCCATTTATTTTGAGAGCGCATGAGTGCACATATGCACGAGCAGGGAAGGGACAGAGAGAGAGGGAGAGAGAATTGCAGGCAGGATCTGCACCGTCAGCACGGAGCCCAATGTGGGGCTCGATCCCAAGAACTACGAAATCACGACCTGAGCCGAAACCAAGAGACAGACGCTTAACCGACTGAGCCGCGCAGGTGCCCCTGTATGATCCCACTTTTACGAAATATCTACAGCAGGCAAATGCATTGAGGAAGTAAATGAGAGGTTACCACGAAGCTGAGAAAAGTGGAGATGAGCAGTTATGACTTCATGGTCACAGAGCTTCTGTTTGGGATGATTAAAAAAAAAGTTTGTAAATACACAGTGGTGACATTATGAATGTAGTTAATGCCACTGAATTGTATACTTAAAAATGGTTAAAATGGTAAATTGTTAGATATTTTTACCACAATTTGTAAAAATTACTAATGTAACAGACCAAAACCCACTGGATGGGTAAACTGTATGAAATGTGAGTTGTATCTCAATAAAGTGGTTTTTAAAACTTGGGGAGCTAAGAATAGCCCATCCTTCTGAAAAAGTGTCAGTGTCAACACTATGGCACAGCACGTGGAAATATACAAATTATCGGTGATTCTGTGCCAAACGGTTGAGGAGAGATGGACACTGAATATGAAGATATCTTAGGAATTCTTTCATCTCTCCTGCTTTTTCTTTTTAATTATAACGCACAAGAACACTACACGATAAAAATCTATATTTCAATGAGCTATCTGTTCAAGACTGTAAAATAAAAATGTCAGATCATAAGAAAGCCACGTCACTGTTTGACTCTCAGCATTTTGCTCATCGAGGGGCACCTGTAACGGCGCGTCTCGCAATCAGTGTGCACATGCCACTCACAGCACCATGTACATATGGGCCCGCGTGCACACACACATGGGCCCTTTCCCTAAGCAACCTGTGAAATCACACATACATTTGCATTCCCAAACAGTAATTTCTGAAAATAAAAAAGCACCAGGAAGACTATGTGAAATGAATACCATTTGGCCAAATTCCGTGTTGGCTGTTGCAAGCACTCAAAGAAGGCACTGGCTTCACATGGAGGTATGACACAGCAGAAATCTAATACAGATATAATGTCTATTACTCATTTGGAGCCATGACTCAGAGTATTTTAAAAATACATATGGAAACCAGAGTCTTTTCATAACTAGACTACAAACGAGAAACTCGTGCCAAGACGTGACAAACACAAATCTTAAAAAGCTTCACAGATTTGAATCTCCCATTTAAAACACAAACTATTTTATCAATGCTTTGATGTAATCCTGAAATTGCAGGAGCCACAGAGTTTAAAAGCCCAGGAACATTTTTCTGGTTTTGATGATGCTAATCACCTGTCCAATTAATGGTCAATGATCACTGCAGGACATATACAAGTTCAGGGAAACCCGCGTATTGATGGAGGTGATAATCGGGGTCTCTTGTTGCATATAAAAAGCAATTTGCAGTGGATACACCCGGACGCAACTTTTCAGCTGGAAGAAAAGTACTGCAAAACTTTCCATTTTTACAATAACTTAATCATTTGGGTCACTATAGAAGTGACGGATGCTCATCAGAAATCAAGAGTAAACAATAAAAGCGTACCATAATCTCACCACCTAGCTCTAACTTCCATTCCTGTTGTCACGTGGAGCCTTTCCGTGTAGGTCGGAGAGCGAGCGATGAAGTGCCCAAGGGCCCAGCTGTGGGCCGGACTTACAGATTCAAGTCCGACCTCTTCTACTCACTGGCTGAGTGATCATGGGCCAACTAGGCAACAGTTCTGTGCCTGTCTGTCAAGTAGGAATAACAGAAGCTCCTTCATCAAGTTTTTAAATATAACGATCCCACACATACAGTTTTGCTACCTGCTTTTTCGCTTAATAAAAAAAAGCGTGAACCAGTTTCCATGTCATTAAATACCCTTTATGTTTAAGGGCCACAATGCATTCCATTACACAGTTGTTCCACAATGTACTCTGACCCTCAGAGCCAGGCATTTAACCATTCCCAGTATGTCTGCTATTCCAACAGGCCTTTACACGAGACCAGGAACGGCTGGGAGGTAGACGTCCTAAATCTCAGGGACAGAGACCCTATGCACACACAGACCAGGCCATTAGCCTAGGAGATGGCCTTTGTGCCTCCCAGCCACCTGAGCCACCTTAGGCTTCTCACCTTTGGTGCCCAGCCTCCTGGCCATTCGTGAGTCCCCAACAGTCTTGCAATAAATTCTCTTATGCTTAAATTAGCCAAAGTCCGTTTCTGTTACTTGTCACCAAAGCACTTTCCTGATACACATGATAACATTCTCTCCCGTAATACTCCATTACACACACACAAATAATGATGCCACCATCCAACCTCTCCAAGTCAGCTGTGTCCCAGGAAGGAGTAGGTAAAACCAGACAGCTCTAGTGCAAAGCACCGAAGTTCTCTGAAAGATAGACATTTTTATCCCAGTGAAAATTCTGCTCTGAGAGTCTTCATGCACTTATAGGCCTGGGATGCTACAATTAATTACACAGAGTATATAATCTATAAAAAGACCAATCCAATCTTTCTCAGAGGAAAAAAAATCAAATTGCAAATACTACTATTACTACTAATAACTAGTAATATTTATATACTGTTGTAAATAGCTTACCTGCTAGTCATTTAATCGTGGCAATAAATTTGTAAGCACTATTGTTATCCCCATGTTATACACAAGGAAAGTGAGGCATCAGAGAGACTGAGTAACTTGCCCAAGGTCACACAGCTATTCAGGATTTGAACCCAGGCAATCCAGCTTCAAAACCTATGTTTTCAACCACCATATATACTGCTTCTTGACTTTTGTCTCATAACGACAGATTTTTTAATTATGATCACATATTACATCTTCATTATTATGTGTCAGAGTTGGATATAAATGGCAAAGGGAGATTTCCCACATAGATGAACTCCAGTAAGTACTTCATCTTCTACCGTGGCTTCTCCTGCTAAGACTATGTATGATCCCAGTACCTAAAACAATCTATGGGGCGTCTGGGTGGCTCAGTCGGTTAAGCGTCCGACTTCAGCTCAGGTCATGATCTCACGGTTCGTGGGTTCAAGCCCTGCATCAGGCTCTGTGCTGACAGCTCGGAGCCTGAAGCCTGCTTCAGATTCTGTGTCTCCCTCTCTCTCCGCCCCTCTCCCAATCGCATTCTGTCTCCCTCTCTCTCAAAAATAAATAAAAAAAACATTAAAAAATAAAAATAAACAAAACAACCTATCATTCCCCTTCCTCCCCGAACAAATGCCAAGTGCTGTTCCGTTTCTAAGCCTTCCCTCAAGCGGTTTCCATTATTTAAAACACCCTCCGAACCCAACACCCACCTGCCTATTCCCATCCAGGAACGAAATGGCAATCTCAAATGCCACAATCCCCACACACCTCCCTCAAGCCTATCCAGATGGAATGAATCCGCCTGCCCCCATAGTCCCGTGATTCTGTTTACCTCCAGTAGAGCATGCATTACAATCTGCTAGTTTTTTCTCCCCATCCATCCCTTCCCAATGTAAGGTTCTAGAAAGCAGAGACTGACTACATCTGATAAATTCTCTTCTTTTACTTGGTGCCCTCCACCGTACAGAATAAAGTTATCGCAAGAAGTAGTTGCTCCATTAATGATGACTGAGCTTAAGGGAAGCAGGCTGTGGAAATCTATCGAGAGAGACTATCCCAAAGAAGCAAAAAGGAAAATATCAAAGAACTAGAAAAATTTAGCTTATCATTAAGCTACTCTAAATCCCTGTAAATAGAAATCTCAACACCTATCATTAAGAGACACTATCATTTGTGGAATTTTAACATGTATCTCAATAGGTCCTTTTATGGTCTGAATGTGCACACTGTGGGAAACGAACAAGGAAATTTTTTGGAAAACTATTTAAAACATTTGGTAAATACTGGGAACACAAGGTCATATGAACCACAAAGAAAAAGTCGAAACT
This sequence comes from Prionailurus viverrinus, assembly GCF_022837055.1. Lineage (NCBI taxonomy): Eukaryota > Metazoa > Chordata > Mammalia > Carnivora > Felidae > Prionailurus > Prionailurus viverrinus. The sequence continues at coordinate 6,557,798 of NC_062576.1, forward strand.
CTGGCCACCACCATAGTAAGCAGTGAGGGTTATAACTGCAGGCAAACCAGACAGGTGGTCTGCTCTCACTTTAAGAAACCCATTGCCGGGGTGCCAGGGTGGCTCAGTCGGTTGAGCATCCGGCTCTTGATTGTGGCTCAGGTCATGGGATCGAGCCCCACATCGGGCTCTGCGCTGACAGCATGGACTGCTTGGGCCTCTCTCTCTCCCTCTTTCACTCTGTCCCACTCTCTCTCTGCCCCTACCCAGCTCATGCTCTCTTTCTCAAAATAGAATCCCATTGCCTTCTGTATCTCTTATCTTCCTTCTTTGGTTTTCCTCAAGTCATTTATGGATTAAATCAAAGCTAAGAAGCTCGTTGCATTTTCTGAATTACTGCTCATTCCTACAGTGAAGATGAAATATTCCCTTTGAGTTTTTCCCATATTGGAAAAGTAAATGTGGAAAATGGCAGGAAGAAATCCAAATAATTGTAATTATTAACCAAATGGAACTAACGTACTATTACCGTTGATTCTATGACAAGTTTTGGGGAAAAGAAGATTCCTGCATCAACAAAGACAACTCCCTGCCCACACCACCTGTGGATCAAACACAGAAGGAGCCCTCCTGTGCCATCTGTAGGAAGGGGTAGAAATGAAATCCACCCTTACCACCTGACACATGAAGTCCTCTGCCACCATGAGGAACCCTCGCCAGAAGGAGCATCTGAAAGAATGCATTCTTTTCAGAAAACTAAAGCCTCACTTTTATTATTTTTTGTGAAGATTTTCCTCTTAAGCAAACTCTACACCCAAAGTGGGGCTCAAACTTACAACCCCAAGATCAAGAGTTGCAATAAACTTATAAGTTTACTGCTCTACTGACTGAGCCAGCCAGGCACCCATCACCTCTCACCCCCAAAATAAAACCCACCTTGAGGTCTTTCTGATTGGACTTGGTTGATTCCTTCTGATTCACACTCATTAGGAGTTCCTGGAAATCCCTTGCGTATAAGACAACTAAAAACAGGAAAACAACTATCTTCAAACTCAGAGAAAGTTGCATACACATGACCTCCAACAGTTTCCACCGGAGATGATCTTTCTGTTCGATTTGCGAGACTGCCTGTGCCAAATAGCATACAGTTATAGGAAGCAAGCAATATTAAGCTGGTCCCAGCCTTTCCAAAGCCAATTCCAAAGTGGCACCAAATGGTATTCCCAGAGAAAAGAGGTTACCCTTAATGAAATCGCACTTGTTCTTTTGAGTATTAGTAACAACACTGGGGTAGTGAGACACATGATTGTCCACCTCAACAGCAAATTTATTTGCACTTATCTACACCTGGCCCAGAAAATATGTGACAAATATCCCGAAAGAGTGAAAAGGAGGAAAACTGAGGTTGTCACTCTAATTTGCCTATCTGAGAACACTTTCAAAATTGTTCTTAAAAAAAAAAAAAAGGATTCATAATAGACATGTCTAAACTCACTTAAAAACTTTTAAGAAAATCCCATGAAAATGTGTGAAAGGCACTAACAACAGAGCTACTCAAACCACAGTGAAAGTCAAACCCTGCTCACAACCTAAAGAACACTCGGCCATTGTTGCTGTGTGGAGTCTCAACAGCTGGTCCATACCAGGCATTCCCTGTTACACCCTTGCACTCAAGACTTACAATTTGTTTTTTAATATAACTTATTGTCAAATTGGCTTACATACAACACCCAGCGCTCATCCCAACAAGGACTTTCAATCTTTAAAAGATTAATAGGATCTCTCATCTTGAAAAGAAGCATTCTTTTAATAAAGAATAACAACACCAGGATGCTTGGGTGGCTCCGTTGGTTAAGCATCCACCTCCTGATTTTGGCTCAGGTCATGAACTCACAGTTGGTGAATTCGAGCCCCGTATCGGGCTCTGCACTGACAGCACGGAGCCTACTTGGGATTCTCTGTCTCCCTCTTTTTCTGTCCCTCCTCCCCACCTCAATAAATAAATAAATGAACATTAAAAAGGGGGAGGGTTCCTGGGTGGATCAGTGGGTTAATCTTGATCTCAGTTCAGGTTCATGACCTCTTGATCTCGGTTCAGGTTCATGATCTCATGGTTCATGAGTTCTAGCCCCACGTTGGGCTCTGAGCCTGATTGGGATTTTCTCTCTCCCTCTTTTTAGAGATGTGCACGTGCCTGGAGGTATGTGTGCACATCCTGTGAAAGCACATATGTTAAATAAAGATCCTTCTATGTTATGTCTATGCAACTACATATGCAGTCACAGGCCCCTCTTGTTAACCTCAACCCCAGACTTTACTCTCTCTCTGTATGACTTCCCCACATGGTGACCAATGAATGACACAGCTAACATCTCAGAGGTTAAGTTTTCAAATTGCCTAGAATAGAACTATACCAGATAAGATGGCTTAAACATCAGTCAGATGGGTAAGTTTCAAATCCAGTGACCGCATCAACCAAACTAGGGCACGTTTTAGAAAAGGAAAGGGTACTATTATTGATTATGCCAGGACAGCAGGTTTAAAACAGAATTGTTCCAGACAGAAACAAAAAATACAGTTACCCTAGAATATGCCCACCAGATGAAATTTTTTTCCACTTCCAAGAGACATTTCTACTGTTCTATAGATGCCAAAACATGCAATAAATCACCTTCTCTTAGGCATGCTATTTGATAAGGGCAGATAAATTGGAACCTGGGGGAAAAGGAAGGCAAGATATGACTAAGTCTTGAAATATGTTGTCCAATAGACTAATGCAGAAACTGATAGCATTCCTGCTCATCCAAGATTTGAAAAGGACACAGAAGCATTGTCCATTAGATGCACATCACTTTCCAGAGTCATTTTTTTCAATTTAATCACTAAAGACACAACTGTAAGCCTAAAGTAATATACACAGCTTAAATCAAGAGAGAGGGTTACTAAGAACCATGGGTGGAATTCTCAATCTACAAGATTAACAAACCTGTGTTGTGGAGAGATTAATTTCTTCTAATTGATATTAAGAACCTAATTTCACTTAATTCTAAGAAGTTGAAAATCAGTCTGCACCCTTGGAAATAAGATGTTAAGGGAATCAGATGACTTTTTTTAACGTTTATTTATTTTTGAGAAAAAGAGAGAAAAGCCACAAGCCAGAAAGAGGGAGACAGAGGATCTGAAGCAGGCTCCTTGTTATGAGTGCAGAGCCTGACATGGACTCGAACCGAGAGATCATGACCTGAGCCAAAATTAAGAGTTGGCCGCTTAGCCAACTGAGCCACCCAAGCACCCCTGGAATAGGACGATGTCTTATGTGCAACTATTTACCCATGTTCTCTCCTCTTCCCTACTCTGTTATACTCCATCCTGTGATACTGGGGCTAGGACTCCCAGATCCCATGCTGGCAGGCTCCCTGTTCACTTCTGCAATGCAAAGTTCTAGAGAGAGGGTGAGAGATGAGGAAGAAAAAGAGGCTTCTTGCCTGTTTCCCTATTTCTGTTAACATCGCTCCAGCAGCAGCTGAATTTCCAAATGTAGAAATTTATCCACAGATAGGCTTGCTGATGGGTAAACTGACACACATGCATTACAGCATCGTGTGTAAAAGTACAAGACTATAGACACCCTATATGTCCGTTAAAGATGGTCAGGCAATTTAACATAAATAAGGCAGTAATGGAGGAATAGAGTAACCAAAAAAAAGGGACGTAAGACATACAGAAAACCAATATCAAAATGGCAGGGGGGCCTGGCTGGCTCAGTTAGAGGAGCCTGCAACTCTTGATCTCAGGGTTGAGTTTGAGCCCTACATTGGGTGTGAGATTACTTAAAAACAAAAGCTTTTAAAAAAGTAATAGACATCTTTGTAATTTTTTTTTTTTTTGGCCAGTGACAATAATTAGCATTTTATTTTCTTCACTATGGACCCGACAATAAAGCCCAAGTCTAAAAGCTGTACCTGGTTATAGTCTCCTTAGTATAATTGGCTATGTAACACAAATGTAAAAGCTTCACGGATATTGGTAGAAGTTTTTCTTTATCAGCAAATACATAAATGTATATTAAACTCTTCAATTGAAAGGCAGAGATGGATGAAATGGATAACAAAACATGATCCAACTATATGCTGTTCACAAAAGATTCATTTTAGATTCAAATACACAAATCGGTTAAAAGTGAACATATAGATGGGGCGCCTGGGTGGCGCAGTCGGTTAAGCGTCCGACTTTAGCCAGGTCACGATCTCACGGTCCGTGAGTTCGAGCCCCGCGTCAGGCTCTGGGCTGATGGCTCAGAGCCTGGAGCCTGTTTCCGATTCTGTGTCTCCCTCTCTCTCTGCCCCACCCCCGTTCATGCTCTGTCTCTCTCTGTCCCAAAAATTAAAAAAAAAAAAAAAAAAAAAGTGAACATATAGAAAAAGGTATTCCATGCTAACAGTAACCAAATTCAACAGCTAGAGTGGCTATATTAATTAATATCAGACAAAATAGACTTTAAGACAAAAACTGTAACAAGGGACAAATAAAGACCTTATGTAATAATAAGAGTCAATTCATGAAGAGGATAAAATAATTATAAATATTTATAAATATATATGCACCTAACAATGGAGCCCCAAATATATAAAGGAAAAACTGACAGAATTGAAGGGAAAAAAAAGGAAGTTCCACATTAATAGTTGGAAGTATCAACACCCCACTTTCAATAATGGATAGAACAATTAGAATAATGGATAGAACAAGGAAATAGAAGACTTAACACTACAAACCAACTAGACCCAACAGACAAATAGAACATCCCATCCAACAACAGCAAAAAACACATTCTTCTCAAGTGCATTCTCCAGGATTAACTATACATTAAGCCACAAAAAAAAAGTCTTAATAAACTTTAAAGGACTGAAATAATTCCAAGTATCCCTTCCAAAGACAGTGGAATGAAGCTGGATATCAATAATAGAAGGAAATTCGTAATTCACAAATGTGTTGAAGTTAAACAATGCACTTTTAAAAAATTAATGGGTCACATAAACATTACAGGGTAAATTAGGAAATACTTTGAGATAAATGAAAATAAAAATACCACGTTTTGAAACATAGGAGATGCAACAAAAGCAGTGCAAAGAACTGGAAATTTATACCTATAAATGCCTACATTGATTGAAAGAGGAGGATCTCAAGTTAACAATCTAACCTTCCATCTAAATGAACTAGAAAAAGAAGGGCAAACTAAACCCAGAGGAAGCATAATGAAACAATAAAGATCAGAGCAGAGATAAGTGAAGTAGAAAATTAAAAAAGAAAATCAACAAAACGAAAAGTTGGTTCTTTGAAAAAGCCAACAAAACCAACAAATGTTTAGCCAGACTGACCAAAGGAAAAGACTACTCAGATCACTAAAATAAGAAATGGAAGTGAGATTGGTCATTCTTGCTGATCTTAGAGAGATGAAAAGGATAAGAGAACACTATGAACCACTGTATGCCAACAAATTAGAAAACCTAGATGAAATGCAGAAAATCTTAAAAACACAGAAATCACCAAAACTCACTAGAAAAGAGCAAATTCTGAATAAGTCTAGAACAAGTAAAGATTCAGTAATCAAAACACATCCAAAAAGGAAAAGTCCCAGGACCAGATGAGTTCACTGGTGAATTCCACCCAAATTTTAAATAAAAATTAACACCAACCTTCCTAAATTCTTTCAAAACTAGAAGAAGAGGGAATACTTCCTAACTCATCCCGTGAAGCCTCTATCACCCTTATACCAAAGTCAGACAAAAACATCACAGACCAAAAACTTGTGAAGAGAAATGCAAATAATCCTCAGTGAAATACCAGCAAATTGAATACAATAACATATTAAAAGGATTCTATACCAGAACCAAGTGAGTTTTATCCAAGAAATGCAAGGGTGGCCAAACAATAAAAAATCATTTAATGTAATATATAATATTAACAGAATTTTTAAAACTGCAGTATCATTGAATTAATGCAGAAAAAGAATTTGACAAATTCCAGTATCTGTTCATGATAAACAAAAAATAAAAACACTCAACAAACTAAGAACAGAAGGGAACTCCCTCAACTGGAAAAGGGCAGCTATGAAAAACCCACAGCTAACATCATCTTTGGTGATGAAAGGCTGAATGGTTTTCCCCTAATAACAGGACTAAGATTAGAATGTCTACTCTTGCCAGATAAAAAAGCATCCAGATTGGAAAGGAGACAATAAAACTATCTTTTTCACATATGACATAATCTCATCTACAGAAAGCCCTAAAGAGTCCACACAAAAGCTATGAAAGCTAATAAATGAGCTCCACAAAACTGCAGAACACAAAATCAGCATACTAAAATCAGTTATATTTCTATACGCTAGCAACGAACAATCCAAAAAAAAAAGCTAACATGCCACTTTACCTTATTGAAAAGAACAAAATACTTAGCAATAAATTTAACCAAAGAAGTACAAGACTTAGACGCTGAAAACTACAATACATTGTTACATGAAATTGTAAAAGACCTAAATAAATAGATATCCCTTTTCATGGATTATAATGTTCAATAATGTTTAAATGGAAATAATTCCCAAATTAATCTACAAACTCAAAGCAATTCCTATCAAGACCCACCTGCCTTTTTATAGAAATGGACAGATTCGGGGCACCTGGGTGGCTCAGTCGGTTAAGCATCCGACTTCGGCTTAGGTTATGATCTCATGGTCCGTGGGTTCGAGCCCCGCGTCGGGCTCTGTAATGACAGCTCAGAGCCTGGAGCCTGCTTCGGATTCTGTGTCTCCCTCTCTCTCTGACCCTCCCCCGTTCATGCTCTGTCTCTCTCTGTCTCAAGGATAAATAAACATTAAAAAAATTAATAAAAAGAAATAGGCTCATCCTAAAATTCATACAGCATTGCAAAGGATCCTGAAGTCAAAACAATCTTGAAAAAGAATAAAATTAGAAGACTTACACTTCCTATTTCAACTTACTACAAAGCAATAGTTATCAATATAGTATGAAACTGGCATAAGAAGAGACATTCTAGACCAACAGAATATAATTCAGAGTCCGGATATACAGCAATACATTTATGGTCAAATGATTTTTGACAAGGTGCCAAGTCCAATCAATAAGGGTTTTCAACAAATGGTCTTTCCAACAAATGGTGCTGGAACACCTAGATATCCACTTGCAAAAGGATACATTTGGACCCCTATCTCACAACATATACAAAAATCAATTCAAAATGAATCAAGGACCTCTATCTAACCGCGAAAACTATAAAACTCTGAGGAAGAAACACAAGGGTAAAGTTTTTATTACTTTGGATTAGGCAATGGTTTCTTAAATACGACACCAAAAGCACAAACAACAAAATTAAAAAAACAGATAAATGACTTTATCAAAGTTAAAAAATCTTGTGCATCAAAGGACCCTATAGGAAAGTGTAAAGACAACCTACAGATTGGAAGAAGATATTTGGAAATCATACCAAATAAGGGTCTAGAATCCAGAATATGTTTAAAAAAAACATTTATAACTCAAAACAAAAATACAAACAACACAATTGGTAGACATTTCTCTAAGGAAGATATGCAAATGGCCAATAAGCACATGAAAAGACCCTCAACATCTTTAGTCATTAGGGAAATACAAATCAAAACCACAGTAACACCTTATACCCATTAGGATGGCTATAATAGTTAACTCTTAGGAAGGAAGGAAAAAGAGAGGGAAAGAAGGAAAAGAGAGAAGGAAAGAGACAGAGAGAGAAAGAATGAAAGAAAAAGAAAGAAAAAATGAGTAAGCGTTTGCTAAGATGTGGAGAAACCGGAACCCTCATACACTGCTGGTGGGATGGTAAAATGATGCAGCCACTATGGAAAACAATTTAGCTGTTGCTTTTTAAAATTTTTTTTTCAACGTTTATTTATTTTTGGGACAGAGAGAGACAGAGCATGAACGGGCGAGGGGCAGAGAGAGAGGGAGACACAGAATCGGAAACAGGCTCCAGGCTCTGAGCCATCAGCCCAGAGCCCGACGCGGGGCTCGAACTCACGGACTGCGAGATCGTGACCTGGCTGAAGTCGGACGCTTAACCGACTGCGCCACCCAGGCGCCCCTAGCTGTTGCTTTTTAAACACAGAATTCCAAATGACCTAGCATTTCTACTCTGAGGTATATATCCAAGAACACTGCAAACATATGTTCACACAAAAATTTGCACATCAATGTTCACAGCAGCTTTATTCATAACAGCCAAAAAGTGGGAACAACCCAAGTGTCCATCAACTGATGGATATAGAAAATGTGGTCCATCCATCCAATGGAATATTATTCAGCCATAAAAAGGAATGAAGTAGTGATACACACTACAACGTGAATCAACCTCGAAAACATTATGCTAAGTGAAAGAAGCCAGACTAAAAAAGGCCACATATTGTATAGGACTGCATTTTTCTGAAATGCCCAGAATCAGCAAATTCATTGGGCTAGAAAGCAGATTAGTAGTTGCCAGGGTGAGGCTTGGGGGGTGGGGGGGGTGGGGGTGAGGGGGATGGAGAGTGACTGCGCAGTGGGTATTGGATTTCCTTTTTGGGATGATGACAATGTTCTGGAGTTCGACAGTGATGACGGTTATACGTTGGGAATGTACCAAAGCCACTGAATCATACATGACACCAGTATGTATCAATCAGACTGATATATATGGAAGCTTTCCAAGATATATTACTGGGTGAAAAAGCAAGGCATAGAACTGAGTATATGTTCCCCCTAAAGAAGAAGGGGTGCGCAGGGAGAGGAAAAATATATAAGCATTTTTATCTAATACACCTTTGCAAAGATAAACAAGAAGGTTACCACCAGACTGTCTCTGGGGAAAAGAACTTCAAGGATAGGGGCTGGTGTGAAAACACTTCCTTTTTAAAATAAGCCATCTTGTACAGTCTACATGTTGCTCCATGTATAGATCCTCCCCAACCCCTGCCAGAAAACAGCAACAACAACAAATTGACCTTTGTGAAAGGGGAAATATTTAAATAAAGGGGTGGTTATATAATGAAAATACACTAATGGGAAGATTGTTGACCCACACTGGGGCAGAAAGCGGGGTGGGAATGAGATTCTACATGTGTTTGACAATGTAAGGGACTGGTATACTGTTTTAGAATATAATTACACAAGTCCCAAATATAAGGGCATATGGATAGTGTGATGCTTGCACAACAGACACTGAATGGCTGTCTGAGTATGTGACAGCCTCAGTATGACCAGCCTGAGTTTGGCTGGTCCAGCTACAAATACTGCCCAGGAAGCCGTCCTCAGGCTCCCTGACTCCCTAGGGGCAGGGAAGCCTGGTTCCTCCCTCCTTCCACTTCAGACCAAGCTCTCCAGCTGGGGCCTGTGGGCACCAACAAGTAAGGTGTCCCATGTTGAAAGGATGTAAAAACATGTTTTCTCGGACTCTGGGAGAAAGAGGGAGATTATGCAGCACACCCATGATTGCCATCAACGACCCCCTTTCAACTCTTTCTGTCAGCTTGAAAGATCTTGCAGCTGTATTGTTCTCCCAAAAAATTAAATGTACTGGCTTATTAACTCATGGCTTCTAAGTCTCCAGGTACATTTACAAGCATACAAAAGGAAGTCCTATCATTACCCATCACTACCTACAATACAACCTAGACAAAGTGCTGGTTTTAGCCGTACTTCCTTGGACTGGTGACTGTTTCCCATTTCTGTTGGATTACCATCAAATCTTGCCTCCTAACCTTTAAATTCACCACAGAAGCTGCTAGTGATTCTGGCTACCATGACAGAACCCCCTGAAGCAGCTGGGGGTGACAGCCAGTCCCTTCCTGCCCCATCTTCTTTATTTCTAGAGCAGGGGGAAAAAAACAACACCAAACCTGGAAGCCCCACATAGCAGCTGCTTTTGTGGTCTGTGACTTAATTTAAGGAAGTATTCTATGAAACCTCCAAAAAGAATCTAAATTTAGATCGAAGTCTTTCACCACCAATGCCAGCCTCTCCAGTTAGGAAACCCACACGCACAGCAGCACAGTAGGGGGGGAAAACAACAAATTTAAAATACACATAAAAGTGTCATCATCGAGGGATTGAAGCTAGAATTATTCAGGCCAAAGATATTTTCTTCTGGTACTACCAACATCTTGGTTTTTGATAAAGGAGTAGTGATTACAGAAACTTTTAGGGAGAGAAGCAGTGACATAAGGGAGACAGGTTTTCTGTACGAGATTTCTACTAAGAGAGCTAGGAACTACTCTATATACCAGGATGTCTGTAATGACTTAAGTCCAGCATCGAAGTATTAAGATCAACATATTGCCTAAAAAGAGTTCTCTAACACTGAGTCAGACAGGAAGGAAAAACCACCTACTTAACACTACTATTTCCCCAACACCTCACTCTTCCCAAGTGTGTCAATTTAGACCTTGAACTCTGAGGTAACAGTCACACTGGGATGACTTGATATTAATGGCAATTAACAAGGAGATAGCACTCTCTCCTCTGCATTATTTTTTCGCCTTGAAGAGTGAGTCTGTCTAATCCATTTATTTATTTTGAGAGTGAGAGAGCATGAGTAGGGGGAAGGCAAAGAGGGAGAGAGAGAGAATCCCAACCAAGCTCCACCCCGTCAGCACAGAGCCCGCTGCGGGGCTCAAACCCATGAACCGTGAGATCGTGACCTGAGCCAAAGTCAGACGCTCAACCGACTGAGCCACCCAGGCGCCCCTTGTCTGATCCATTTAAAAACTAATCTTCCCAATGTTCCACTCTCCCAATAAAATTAAAATACAATATATAATTTGAAAGTTAACATTCAACAGCCTATCCTACTTCATACCCCAGAAAGGTTCTATTTTGCAAGCCGTGTCTGTAGACAGATTTCAGCAGATAACTGTGTAAAAGATAAAAAGAGAGTGAAATTTTCTCTGTTCTTTCCGCCTTGCATCCTCCTCTTCTCCCCACCCCCCCATCAGCTGGGAAACATTCCCAGATTCTTCTCAAGCTTAGTTTGGAAGTAAAGCTGAGCCTTGATAAACACGTAGCCCAGGAAATGCTCTGGATCACAGACCACTTAGAAGACTCGGTCTATCCTCTCCCAAGAGACCTCTTTCAAACTCCACTTGATAGGGTGGGCAGGCAGTTTTAGATTTTCACTAAAACCTCCTGGAACATTACTGAGTGATAAAATCCTAGCAGTCTGGCAACTATACAAATGGTGGAGAGAGCACCACACCCAAAACAAGCTCCTGAGACTTCAGGGAAACTATGGTTCCAGTGAGCTCCCCATGTCGTTTACCCCCTGTGGAAATCAGGGAGCCGGAAGGGGAGCAGTGTCCACTAACATCGCTTCTGCGCATTAACTCCTACAAGACGGCTGCTTGATGCTGGTGGGACACAACAAAATAGCTACAGGGACCTGTTTTTAGTATTTCTGAAATGTTAATGTCCTTGGCCCAGCACTACCAAAAGGACGGACTCGATCACACAGACATCAACCATATTTCTTTTTCCATAATCACGATTTCACATCCTTTCTCCTGTGTCTTTTGGCTAACCACTGGTGTCACACTCGGTTTCTGTTAAAAACGTCTCCAAGACCCAACCATTATCTACGCTAGCAAATTCTCTCCTAAACTTGGTTCATGAGTTCAAACGCTGGATTAAGTGGAACCACAAAACGCTCTATCTCAGAGGGGCAACCAGTTTCATGATACCATTAAATAGAACATACCATTCTTTCACAGGGAGAGGGTGGTGATGAGGCCTGAGGACCAAACCAAATAGAAAAACAGCACAGGCACAGCCTGAACCAAGAATGCTCCAACTTTTACCAACTGACGGTTGCCAGAGGGAAAAGGCGATGGGGGGTGGGGGATGGGGGATGAGCAAATTGGGTGAAGGAGAGAGGAAAGCACAAGAAGGAGGAAGTCATAGGGATGAAAGTACAACATAGGGAATATAGTCAATGGTACTGTGATAGCGTTGTATGTATGGTGACAGATGATGGTGACATTTGTAGTGAGCACAGCATAATGTACAGAGTTGTCAAATCACTATATTTACACCTGAAACTAATGTAATATTGTATGTCAACTATAGTTCATTTAACAAAAGAGGGGGGAAAAAAGGTGACTTCAAACTTTTGGGAATCACTAAAATTTTACAGTTGAGTCTTGAAATGAGGGGATGGGGGGGGTTGGGGCACTGACATCCCCCATCCCTGTACAGTTGAAAATCTCTGTGTAACTTCTGACTCCCCCCAAAATACAACTACTGGTAGCCTACTATTAACTAGAAGTCTTATTGATAACATAGACAGTCAACTAACACGTATTTTTATGTTATATGTATTATATACTGTATTCTTACAATAAAGTAAACTAGAGAAAGAAAGTTAAGAAAATCCTAAGGAAGGAAAGACATTTACAGTCCTGTACATTTATTATATATAATAATATATATAATTCAACACAGTTCAAACCTATGTTGTTCAAGGGTCAGCTGTATTTATTTTTTAGAAGTGTAATTACCGAGTAATGTTACAGTGATAATATACGTGACACATAATAACAAGGCACAGTTTATTCTGATTTTTAGTGAATAATCAATAGGAATGTACGCCAAGTAGGAAACGGCAATAAAAAATATTTAGTAAGAGGTGGTGGAAATTTGAGACGATTCACTTTCCTTTTTATATTGTTACTCATCTCTGTCACAATAATGCCAGTGCCATTTGCCCCTCCATAAACAATCTTGAAGCGATCACTTTCTGGGAAGGTTGGTTGAGAAAGTGAGCTCCTAACTGAATGATGTTTAACGGCGATTTTAATTTGAAGAAAAGAACTAGCTTCAGAAACAACGTTTACACCAACATAGAAAGTAAGAAGCAGGGGCGCCTGGGTGGCGCAGTCGGTTAAGCGTCCGACTTCAGCCAGGTCACGATCTCGCGGTCCGTGAGTTCGAGCCCCGCGTCGGGCTCTGGGCTGATGGCTCAGGGCCTGGAGCCTGCTTCTGATTCTGTGTCTCCCTCTCTCTCTGCCCCTCGCCCATTCATGCGCTCTCTCTCTCTCTCTCTCTCTCTCTCTGTCCCAAAAATAAATTTAAAAAAAGTTGAAAAAAAAATTAAAAAAAAGAAAGTAAGAAGCAAAGTTAACTTCACGAAGCCGTCACCTTTAATCCACTTACAAGATAACTCAGTGAAGCCTTAGGCCAGGGAGCCTCTACCATATGCTGGGCAACAGCTGGGCACCAAATTACTTCATTTATTCCTTGCAACAGCCTTATGAGGTAGGTCTTATCTGAGGCTTAAAGCTGAAATGCAGGGCTTGCCCAAGGACACTGGTATGCGGGGAAACTGGGAGGACTGACTCCACAGTCTCCAAAATGAGGACAGGAGGAGTACCTACCTAAGTAAGTTTACTGAGAGGAAACTCGTGAGAAGTGCCTAGCATCGTGCCTTCCTGGCGAGTAGTAAAAACCTCAATAATTGACAAATAGCTTCATCATTACTGCCCAGAGTGACCCCAATCCTGAACAGCAAACCTGAACAGGAAACCCCGGTCAGGTGTATCCTAAAACCCACATCCAACCACAGCGCTCACCTTAGAATTCCACAGGATGTAGTTTGTATACCTGACCTAGTTTCCATAAAAAGAGCCAAAGGCCAGAAGAGGCACTCCAAAGAATAACGTCCCAACACTAAAGCTTCAAGCTGGCATTTGTCAGACTCTCAATCTAGAATCTCTTTGGAGAGACTCCAAACAGGGTGTGAAGGTTGTACAGCCCCCAGCATAAGTGATCCGGGGCAAGAGCCCTGGACCTTCCACGGGATCTGCCTCCCCACCTCAAGGAATTCCATACGTGCACTTTAAGTTTAACCTATTTTGCCCGCAAAAAGATTTTAAACAGTACCTGACTGTAAATGGAAATAGTTCCAGTGTCAAAAAAAAAAAAAAAAAAAGATTAAAAAAATCACTCCACAAACACGAATTTACCATCCATACTGGAGGAGCCATAGTTGGGCTCCAATTAGAATTTCTAAGAAGGATTCTCAGAAAGCATGTTGCAATAAACCATCAAGATACTAAAGTGAGCACATCAGAGGAAAGGCTAAGGCAGCCTTCCCTGAACACCTGCTGTGTTTTATCAGGATGTTCAAGATCATTTAGTATTTACATCACTTAACTTGCTTCACAGACACTTATCTCCGACCCCCCCCCCCACACACACACACCCACCCAATTGGAATGGTTTTTCAAGGGCCATACAGGGAATCTGACGTTAACTTTGTAACAACGCACAGACTGGGTAAACAAGTATTTCCCTTCATCTGGTCTCTGACCCCTTCCTGGTGTCCAGTATGTTACTTTCCAGACAACCTAGCACCTAGTTGTTATTCAATAAATATTTGTTAAAAAGAAATTTTGTAGACCATTTAGTCTAAACTTGGCCCCCACAAAGGATTCCTGGTAAAGCCTCTAGAAAGACTATCATCCAGTATTTGCATAAAACAGCAACACGCAACACTCACTTTGTGAAGGGGCCGAATTTATTCCCTCATTAGACAGTTCTCACTGTTACCAAGTTCCCCTCCAACAGGCAGCTGCACACAGTAGGCATCACAACTGTCATTCTCCAAGCGCTTACCCTCAGACCCTTTTTCTAGAACTTTCTAGAGTTAGAAAGTGGCAAAGCCAGAATTGGAGCACAGGCCTCTAGCGTGGCTGGCTCTTAGCCATGGTACTACATTCACTGGATCCTGTGCTGCCCTCTGGACACAAAAGACCCCCTTCTACACATCAGAATTTATCAGGTCAGTTCCAGATCAAATCTCTCTACTGCTACCCAGACCCCTCGGCCTGTCACTGAAGCCTGTGTCCTCTGTTCCCTCTGTTTGGCCACCCTCTTGCCCCATTCTGTCTTTGCATGTGCTATTACCCCACAGTCCCTGTCCCCATGCAGATCTTTCCAGAGCGACTTCAAATTTGGCCTCCCCAGCAGCTAGGCCTCTGTGGCCCACAAGGAGCTGTCTTTTCAATCTAGCACCTTTTTTTTTTTTTTTTTTTTTTTTAATGCTTAACTGTTTCTAGTGCCTGTCTCACTCCCTACTGTACTGTTAAGTTCTGGGTAGAGACTATTTTTGTAACCTTTCTCTCATCCTTAACACCTGTAAGTATTGTGCTCAATCCTGAGTAACACAGTGAATTGACTTCGGTGCCTACCCTCCTTTGAAAATAATCTGACTAGAAAATTAATATCAAATTCGAATGCAAAAATTATAAACTATAATGTCAAAGAATGAAGCCTCACTCAAATAATAAAGTGCTTATTTCTTCTTTGTATTTTTCAATAGATATATATTCCCTTAAAGGATAGATAGGCTACAATGATGTAGTAACACACTGTAGTCACAATTTCTCTGGTATTTGTTTATTTAAAATGATTATTCTTTGGGGGCACCTGGGTGGCTCCATGGGTTAAGCGACCGACTCTTGATTTGGGCTCGGGTCAGGATCTCACAGTTGTGAGATCAAGTCCCATTTCAGACTCTATGCTGACAGCACAGAGCCTGCTTGGGATTCTCTTTACCTCTCTGACACTTCCCCCACTCTCTCTCAAAATAAAATAAACTTTATTTATTCGTGCATGCAAATGGAGGAGGGGCAGAGAGACGGAGAAAGAGAGAATCCTAAGCAGGCTCCACACTGTCAGTGCTGAGCACAATGCTGGACTCACAATCACGAACCATGAGATCATGACCTGAGTCAAAATCAAGAGTTGGATGCTTAACCAACTGGACCACCCAGGCGCCTCTAAAATGGTTATTCTTTATTGAGATGCCCTTTTGTTCTTTAATGATAATCTGAACTGGGTTTATTTGGTGTTACGTATTTCACAGCTGTTAAAAAGAAATAGGCAACACCAATCAGGAAAGACTGACATGATGTAGAAACAAATGAACATAACAGAGGTTTCATTCTCTGCTATCATTACATGTCCAACACAGGTTGTGTTGTCATTGTTGGGGCGGGATGGGGGGCGGGGGGGGAGTACATGGACCAGGGCAGAAGGGGACTCTCCGTGCCACGTAATCATTCAGGGACCCAGGCTGACAAAGGCCCCACCATGTGCCACATGGTCCCCAGTGCTCCACGGAAGAGCTGGAGGCTCTTCCTGTTTTGGCCCCACAGTGGGACGAATCACTTCTCACACTTCACTAGCCAGAACAAGTCACGTGGCCCCGCCTAAGCAACAGAGATGTTTCTGCTACAGAGACAGCTCTGGGTGTACGGACAATGGAGCGATCCCTGATCTATATTATGTGAACAAGCAAGGTGAACAAAAGTGCACATCATATACTGTCATCTGTGTTAAAGAGAGAGGCGGGGGACAAAGGGAAATGAACAGAGACCCTTTGGAAGAATCCAAGAGAAACCAGTAGTGCGATGATAATAATAGCTACTTCTCTAGAGGCAAGTTCTTGGCTGACAAAAGACAAGGAGGGTAGGAGACTTATTTTTAATGAATACCCTTTTATATCATACGTGTACATCATCTATTTAAAAACTCCGACTGAAGTTTTTAGGCTGTGATGTATACACTTCAAATTAATGAGTTGTTTTATTTTTCTTTTCTGAATAAAGTCCCATCTATTCTAATATAAGAAATGCCAAATCCTTGACTCACACTGCCTGAAATTAAACACCTGGAGTAACACCGACATCATCATACCCTTTTGCAAAGCCTTGCTGAGAGATTTTGACTGGCTCCTGTCTATTCTAAACATAAACATCGCTACTGTACAGGTGATAAGTGCTGACATTGATAAACTGTTTCCTTTTGGAAATATTTTTTGTTGGTATTTCAACAGAGGTACCATTTCCTAAAGTCAAACTCCTTGTCTGAAATAAAACATAAATTTTTTTTTCCCTACCGTTAGGCTGAACCCTAGACAAAATCCAGAAGCCAAACCTGGGTTTCCAAAAAGAAAACACACACTGTTGTCTCAGAATGCATGAAATTATGGAATGTGCAGAGTGAGTCTTTTCCAAAATCATCACCAACACCCTCAAATACTATTTAAATACTTCATGTGCCAGATGTGCCTGAGGACAGCCTCTGGGGCTTATGACGAGGCTCGAGGCTCGAGGTAAGCCATCGGCACATCTGTTCCTCTCCTGCAATTGTCGTGAACAAAAGTGGAACCCCACTGACATTCAGTTTGTGAAGTAAGCCATAAATAATGCAATAAGTAAACAGGTATGACAAGTCTCCAAAAAGACTTCCGTGATTCATTTCAAAGTTAATATCAAAAATAGACCTAAAAAGAGAGAGAGAGAGAGAGCGAGCCAAAACAGGCTTACACTGCTCCCGTCACAACACCCGAAATATCAGGCTCCAAGAGAAACAGCACGCTATCGAGGCTATGTGCTATCCTCATAGATTTTTCTCTAAATTCCAGCATAGCATATCACATAGCAACTTTTTACTGCACCAAGTTGGTACTTGAAGAGCCTGTGACTACTGCTCAAACTCTACAATGTGCTTCCACATTTAAATTTTACTGGAAAATCAAATACCACGCATTGCTTCCAAATATCAATATTATGCCTTCCAAACTGAATGTGTTTGTGTGTATCAAAGGCGCCTTCCTAAGCAGGCTCTCTGCCAACAACCTGTGCTGTTCTAAAACGTTCCGGGCACTATCATTTCAGCTACCTTGAACTTCTGATGAGTGTTAGCCAACCAATTATTGATGATTTCCAAAAACATTATCTCCACTTTTTTCTAAAGCACTGAAGAAAGCAAATCACCAGTTTCCAAGCCTATCATGGGTCTTGTATAATCCATTATTAAACCTACAGAATGAAGTAGCAATTATTAAACCGCCAGTATCGCAACACGAGACCAACACCAACATAAGCTTAGGACAAACACCAAAACGAAGAGAAACTTCAGATCACACCATGTCTTCAGTCTAAACTGAAGACAGATGATATTACTTTGTGGTACTTTGTGGGTGTGCACACAATTTCCAGGACTTGCAAGTCAGAGTAGCCATAATACCGTGTACCATTGATTCGAAGACATTTTCTCTTATTTTAACATCTCTGAAATCTTCAAATGAATCATGCTGTAGTGTTATACTGGTGTTTCTTTTTTAGTGGTACATAAGGCAATGGTGTGACTTTCAAAGTCACCTTAGATTCACTGAAAGATGACAATATTAATATTAGCTAACATAGAACTATGTACCAGACACTGCATGTGGATTATTTCATTTAATACTCATAAACTCTAAAGTGGCTCCAACTATTTCCCACCGTCTTTTTTTTTTTTTTTTAAGCTGAGAAAACTTAGAGATGAGGTCACTCATCTAAAGGCACAGGCTGGCTCCAGCCCAACTCCTAACCACCCCACCTGGCTGGCTCCACAGAGGAAAGAACTTGCAGATGAGAGTGCCAACCATTCCTTGGAACATGGGTTCAAAGCTCAGCCATGAGCGCCCCCCCCCCCCATTTTTTAAGCCTGTTTATAAGCCCCCCTCCCTGTTTTTTAGGAAAATGGCAAAGAAAATGCAGGGCTCCAAGTATCACAATGGATATTATTTCAAAGACTTTATTATAAAGAAGGGCTGGTAATCGCCTTATAAAAAATTATATTCTTGCATAAAGAACAATTTTTTTTCTTTCTATTCATCCTGAATTCAATGAACAAATAATTAACATGCATTTTTTCCCCTCTCAAAAAATACCCTATCATCTCTAGGGAAATGACATAAGAATTTCTAGAATCTGTACCTGAATTTTGTTTAAGTCTTAGTACTTGAAATAGTCCCAAATAACACAACAATCCAGAAACATTCTATAACATAAATCAACAATAACATTTGTTGGGGTAAGTTTACATATAAAGCTACCATTCCTAACTCTTAGCAAAAATATTTGGCACCTTTACAGAAATACATCTTTTGCTTCACACAAAGAAGGCATACTTATTTTTCAGAAGTTCATTAAATGGTAGCTTTCTCATCCTCATGTTCAGCATACACAAAGCCAGAATTATACATTTTTTTAATGGCATCATCTAGTTGGTTGTTGGTTGCCTGCCCAGCATCCATTTTTCTGTTCCCTCAAAATGTCCCAGTCCTGTATGCTGGGTAGGACTAACACCATTACTAGATGCCAAGATGGATCCTGACTGCCCAACCCGCACATCCCAACAACCTTACCACAGTGGTTGGTTCAGAGATGGATGCATGACCCAAATCAGGCCAACCCAACAAGAGGATTCAACTCCAGGACTTCTACTCCAGCAAAGAACTATTGGAAAAGTGGACTTTTAACATCTCTGCTGGTTAAAGCCAGAAGGAAATCACTATGGGAGCATGTGGAGCCATCTTTTGATCACAAGAGAAAGAGACAGCCAAGAATGGTTCTGAGGTCACAGCACTGAGAACCAAAGAGAAACTGGGTCCTTGTCATACAGTGAAACTACTTTTGGACTTTTCAGTTAACTTACTGAATAAAATGCTTTCTATTGAACCAATTTAAGCTAGGGTTTAAACCACTTACATCTGAAAGCATCTTGTTTTTAAAAACTAATAAAAAAAAAACCTCAATGTCATGAAGTGTGGTATTGTAAATACATGGCAGAAATAAAAACGTGACACTGGCTGAACAAAGGAGGCAGGGTAAAATTCAGCGAACACCCTACCTGGTCAATGATGTCACTTACTAAGATGGTGTGGACTAGGATCAGAGCGCCTTGGGGAATGGCTGCCGTGCAAGGGGGTGGGAATAAAATCATGAGCTATCCAGAGGCAACTGGCTGCTCCTGTGCAAGAGAATGTAATGGCGCTCTGAACCATAAAGACTATCTATTTCCCCTTCTCGGTTCTTTCAAATAGTAGTCTTTAGTTTGGTCTCCTGATCTCCCTCCGTGGTTGTACACAGTTCAACTTGCCAGTGTCCATCCCTAAATCATCCGACCATGAGAAGCTCCACGACCCTGACAAAGACAACCGGCCGTCTTCACCAATGCTCCTGGAGCTGAAGCTAGAGGCAGTGAACACCGAAGCAGACGGTGACGGAGCCGTCCTAGCCAAGAGAAAGGACAATGTGAACAAATCTCTTTCCAGCTCCCCTTTAGAAGAAGCGAAAATGAGGGCTTTTGTAGTTAATCTTTTAACATCTTGGAAATCGAGAAATAGCTGATGCTGTAGCAGGATGGTTTTGGATGCAAGTCACATTCAAATCGAAAAGGGCACGAGGCAGCTGTCTAAACAAGAGATGCTCGCAGCTTGAACTAAGAGAGAGGCAAGGGGCATAGAGAGAAGACACGCTCCAGATGAACCATGGCTGCAGAAACGAGAGGGCTTGAGGAGTTAGACACAAAGGATATGACAACATGTCTTGGTTTGGGGTTTGAGCAACTGAGTGGATTTAATGAAGCGAGCAAGGCTGGGGACAGAAAGGTTTCTGGGGAGGAGAAAATCAGGAAAACTGGGACATGTAAAGTTGAAGGTGTCTACTAGGTGTGTGTGGGAACAAGAACATCACCTTTCCAATCTTGCACAATCAAGGAGGAAAAAAAAGGCTACCTTACAAAAAAAAACAAACAGAAAACACCTTACCTCATGTTGTGAGTTTGTGGATTATCCTCACTGAAGCCTAAGGAGAGTTAAATCAACGTCCCATGAGAACATGTAGGCCTTCTCCTGCATAGGATTATTGATTATTGTAAAGTATATGAATTTATTATAGTTTAGATTAAGTGTGCTTCTGAGTATTTCCGTAACTGCACATGATATGATTATCCATTTAGGACAAGAGGAACTATCCTTTTCTGTCCTGTAAAATGTGTTTTTAAAGAGTAAAACAAGTTGCCTGCTATCTTTTTTAACCTAGAAATAAAAACACATACAAAACAAAACAAAACATACAACGCTCTTGGGGCTTGGTTTGACAGCTTGGCTCAAGTGAGGAAATATACTTGAGAACTCTTTGGAAATGAAGAAACGCAGACAGAGAAGGCATTGCTATTATTGACATGTACGAGCAAGCATCAAGCAAATCTCAAATCTATCATTTGTAGGTAATATATGTAGAAATACAATTCAGTAAAATTTAGACTTTTTATCCCAAAGATCTAGGAGAACTATAAGGCAATAAATTACAGGTGGTTACAACTTTTTCTACTTTTATCGAGTCAGTTATTACTTCTTTAGGCACAGCTAAAATTAATAAGCAAGCCCATAAAAAGTTTAAAGCAAATATTGATCATAAATATTTAGGGAAAATACCAAGTTATTGATGCTGGTTTATGCAAGTTAGCATTTTTGTCCCCACTTTAGGGATGAGGCTATTTTCTGAAAATAGGTCAGAGGGAACCCCAAATGACATTCCAAATAAATGATATAAACCAGCACTGTTATTTAGAACCAAGACCCCAATCTTTCAAAGGGCTCACTGTAGAAAGTAGATCTCAGGGGCACCCGGCTGGCCAGTCGGAGGGGATGTAACTCTTGATCTCAGGGTCATGAGTTTGAGCCCCACGTGGTGTGTGGAGATTATTTGAAATTAAAATCTTAAAAAAAGAAAAAGGTAAATTTTTAAAGAGAGAGAGAGGGAGAAAGAAAGAGAAAGAAAAGAAAAGAAAACCAAAAAGAAAAGAAGAACGAAAAAAGATTGATTTCGGGACCAGATTTCTCAATCTGGAAAAAATTTGGGCTTACTTAGTTTCATGCTGGAACAATTTGTGTGTGAGTGTGTGTGTTTGTGTGTGTGTTTAAGTATCAGAATAAACATATTCTCTGGGAAAAAAGTTTGTTCAGATCTACAAAGTATGCAGAGTATTTTTCACTCTCCAGAACCCAGGAATCTTCCTGTGAAGAAATACATATAAGCATGGCTATATGCCTTTAGACACTATTTTAGCCTTTTAAAATATATTTGACACAATTATTTTGAATTTTCAGAACACCTGCATTTGAAAACAATTTCAACCAATGTACTAGTTGTCCTAAGAGATTAAGAGCTGTAGATTCTTTTTTGTTTTCAACATTTTTAATTGTTGAAAAGCAATCTATTCTCAAGAGGAAAGAGGGGGAGAGATCAAACAGTACAAAAGGAATACAGTGAAAACATGTCCCTCTCACCCAGATCCTCAGGCCCTGGTTCTCCCCCAGGGACAATCACAATCAGTATTTTCAGCAGTACCCTTGCAGTGATACCCTATACAAATAGGTCAATAAATTTCCCCTTTTATTTTTTATTTATTACTCAAATAGTATTACAACATTCACTCCTCTGAATCTTTTCCCCCCACACAATAATGTGTCTTAGAAAGTGCTTTGTATCAGAATCTTATAAGCACAATCTTATTCTGTTAAACAGCTACACATCCTTGGGTATATAACATAATTGATTTAACTAGTGCTCTATTAATGGCACATTTAGGTTGTTTTCTCTCCTAGTCTCAAACAATGCTGCAATGATTTTGCATAGATGTGTTTTTAACTTATTTACTTATTCATTTTTAAGTGATCTCTATACCCAATGTGGGGCTCAAACTCGTGACCCCAAGATCAAGAGTCTCATGCTCTTCTGAGCCAGCCAGGCGCCCCTTGCATATATCTGTAAGACAAATTCCTGGAGGCAAAATTGGTCAATCAAAGGCATAGACATTTATTATCTGACAGTACCAAGCTGCTGTCCTTACTCTATTGTATCAATTTACATTCTCAGCCAACAATGGAAAAGAGCTTCCACTTTTCCACACCTTTGTCATCATAACATATTTTCAAACTCTTTGGTCTCTGCCAATCTGCTTAGTGAAAAACTGTTTCACTCCCAGTTTCAACTGGTATTTTGTTTGGTATGTAGGGCTGGGTATCTTTTCCCATGTTTGAAACCCATTCTCTGTCTTTTCTGAAGTGTTTGTATTCTTTGCAAATAGGTTATTGGCCTTTTTCTAATTGATTTTGAAAGCTCTTTATATATTAAGGAAGCTAGACTTTCATTTTCGTATAGACTGCAAATTATTTTTCCTAGTTTGTCTCTGCATATCAACTTCTATCCATTTTTTTTCTCACGGAGAAATTTTCTATCCAACTACTTAAGTCTTTTTAATTGCTTATAATTGTTTATCAGCTGATTCTTTTGGACTTCTAAAACAAATAATAGCAATTTTGCTTTCTGCTGCCTTTCTCTAGTTAATAACAATTTTGACAGAGCACATCCCTGTATTGTTCCCGATTTTAATGGGAATGCTTCCAAGGTTTCACAATTAAAGATGAGGCTGGCTTTGGCAACTAATGCTATTTCTCCAGGGAACTTTCTGAATGCATAGAGAATTTAACAATTTGTTCTTGAGTATTACTTTTCACGTTTATCAGTAGGTTTTATAGATTTTCTTCAGTGTCAAAGCATACCATTAGTGTTAGCACTGACATAATTATTTGGGAATAAGAAATAACAGGAACCTATGGCCCTCTATTTACACCAGGCTACCCTATAAATAATCCATAACTACGCATCAAAATATTTAATCCGCATCAAGTCCTTGTGCAACATGCAAAGGCAGGTATCTTGCATCACAGACAGGCAAACGGAGGCTAAAAGATTGTAATTCCACCCACCCCCTTTCTTCACTTCTGTGAGTTAAAAATCAAATTCAGACCTTCTGACTCCCCGAGTCAGTGTTTAAGCCACAAGAAAGTACCGTGCGTGGCCTTTAGAGAATCTAGCGAATGCCCAACGTACAAAGAAAAACGCAGGCCGCTGTCTACATCCCGCAGCCTCACAACGTTCTCTTCCAGACTCCTGAAAGCAACCTCCAAGTTGGACTCGGGAGCTGAAAACATCTGAAATGTATCACCCAGCAGCCGGCAAAATAGGTTCATGCTCAGTGATACACGATGTTGCTGACATTCCTCAGCCAATTAGAATTCCTTTCAGCTGCAATGGAGGTGAACACAGCTGGAATGAGAGTGGGGCGCGTCACCAGGCGCAATGATTGTACATTATTTAAGCCTTGTTTTAAAATAATAAAAGAGCTCCCCCCACTTTAATCCGGAAGCATGGAAACAACATTCCACTTAGTTTAAATATCCAAACGGATTACATTGCATCTATAGACACAACAGTAATTCTAACATTTTAAAAAGAAGGTATTTCCAGTCCACATGGCTAGGTGCTTGTGTGTGTGTGTGTGTGTGTGTGTGTGTGTGTGTGTGTGTGTGTTTTCAACAGAGCTTTCCAGCTCATCTTTAAGTAGCATGCCTTAGGGACGTGGTCAGCTAGAATGAGGTGGATGACAAGCCAATTTAAGTTAGGGGTTGTCTCTCAATAACATTCACTTACAGAACAACAAGCAAACCAGTCACTTAGATTGTTCAGTGACAAAAATAAAATAAATAAATAACCACATATTTTTAATTCTCTACTGGTTTAAAAATATTTAACCTCTGAAACGGTTTGAAATTACAACAATTTGATCCAAGTAAGAATCCTAAAAATTAGGGTTTCTCAACCAGAGAATCAGAGCACTGCCAGGATACTAAATTATTTCATCTATTTCCGAAGGTTTTTGAACTTCCCTTTTGCTCTTGGCACTCAATAAAATGCACAATTCAGCTACTTTAACTTTTAACCAGTGTCCACAAACATGTTACAAAACAGCCAGTTTAGTTAAGTGGATCATTGAGCTGATGTTGAAATATTATGGGTCAGTCTTTTTTTTTTTTTTAATTCATGAGGAAATACTTCTTCCCAAGTGACTCAGCCCCCAGAACCTCCCCTTACACACAGCACAACACGCCAGAACCCGACAATTCGACCAAACAGAGAAAATGAAAATTTGGGGACTAGAAGGAAAAACTCAAAGTTCAGACACCACTTTTATGGTTGCAGAAATAGGAGTTGTGAACTGAAATAATTAGACTTGAAGTCAAAAATTCTAGTTGGATATCACTACAATTACTATCGAGCTATAGACAGAAATAAAGTGTACAAGGTATTTCATCTCTCAGGTCAGTTAGGGGGTCAAGAAGTTTTAAAAAACGGATTTGAGGGGGAAAAAAAAGGTTTTTCTTAAGACCTCTCCAATGTGGTCAAATCACAAATACAACCTATATTTGGCAGAATGTGATTCCTTTTCAAGTAAAACTGAAGCTTAACTTTTGCAATAGTTACTTGAGGTAGCACATCCCACACCCTTAACCAGCATTAATCCAGCCAAAGAAGTGCCTTCACAGTACCTTCATAAATCTGAGGCTGAGCCCGAGGAAAACTCAGAAGCAGCTCAGGGCTAAACACTGATGACTTATGCCAGCTTATCCCGGTTTCGTCGTTAAAAACCAAAGTGTTGCCTGCCTTACATAAGCGAGGTTCTCTGCTGCCATAAACCAATAAAGGGAACTCTCTTAACAGCCTTCTTAACCTTTAAGAGAAACAGAACTATTTCAAATCAATTAGACCACCTGTTATTGATCAATTACAGTTATTAACAGTTATTACTACAACTGTTTCTCTCCAAGTCGCATCATCTGGACGCCAAACCCCAAGTCGGCCTTACTTTCCATGTGCTACAACTTTAAAAATAGCCTCCATTTCCATATGCTATCAAGGAAGGCCTCTTCCCTTCTCTCTACTTGGAATTAGAATTTTTCTCTTTGCAACACGCAGTCACGCTTCAAAAGATATAAAAACACAAGGAGGTCTGAGAGTGTTTCAAGGCCTAAATACCCAAAAAAGTTTAGGCATCTGCTATTTCAACTAACTGGTTAACATTGGAATAAAATTTAATTTGCTTTAAGAGCACTGTGGAACCCTTAGAGCCCCAAATTCCATTCTTTTACCCAAAGTGGCCTAAATTCATTTGTGTACCACATAAGAAACAAAAGTTTTTGCAAATCCTGCTTGAACTTAAAACCGTTTCCGAAGTGTTTGATTTGCCAGTGAACTCTAAATGTCTGCAAGATAATGTTAAGATCACTTTGATTTTGCACATATTATGCCCCAAACCTACTGAAACTATTTAAAAACTATTTTCCTGTTAAAACATCACCAAGACATTCATTAAAGTTAAATTCTTTTAAATATAAAGACTCAAATATTCTTCTACTACATAGGCCAGGCTTCCAAAGCAGCTCCATATACCACTCAACAGTTTTCAAAAGCTGAAAGGGCTCCAGAGGAAGGAAAAAAATATATCATAATCAATACACAAAATTAATGCTTAGCATAAATCAAACATAAGAGCTGTGTTTTACCACAAATTTCTGAATATCAGCATTGAGATTTAATAACACAAAGCATAAGTACCCAACATAATTTAGAATAAGTAGGTAGCCAAATGGAGAATCAAAGATATTAGAATAAAGTTGAAATCTCGGGGCATCTGGGTGGCTCAGTCAGTAAAGCGGTTGGACTCTTGATTTTGGCTCAGGTCACAATCTCATGGCTCGTGAGTTCGAGCTCAGCTGTTAGCGCAGAGCCTGCTTGGGATTCTCTCTCTCTGTCCCTTCCCCGCTCACTCTCTAAATCTCTCTCTCCAAATAAATAAACATTTAAATAAAATTTTTAAGTTGAAATCTCATTTTATATGATGAAACTGAGACCCCAAAAGGTCACATAATTTGTTCCATATCATGCAGTTTAGGATAGAGCTGAACAAAATCAAGTCTTTTTTTCCCTAAGCAGGCTTCACGTCCACCACGGAGCCGAATGTGGGGCTTGAACTCACGACCCTGAAATCAAGACCCAAGCTGAGATCCAGAGTGAGACACTCAACCCACTGAACCGACCCAGGTGCCCCTCAAGTCTCTTAATTCTAAATCCAATGCTGGGGCGCCTGGGTGGCGCAGTCGGTTAAGCGTCCGACTTCAGCCAGGTCACGATCTCGCGGCCCGTGAGTTCAAGCCCCGCGTCAGGCTCTGGGCTGATGGCTCAGAGCCTGGAGCCTGTTTCCGATTCTGTGTCTCCCTCTCTCTCTGCCCCTCCCCCGCTCATGCTCTGTCTCTCTCTGTCCCAAAAATAAATAAACGTTGAAAAAAAAAAAAAAAATTTAAATCCAATGCTCTCTTCATCACCAAATACAACTGTGGACCCCAAAGTTCTAAATGCTCTTTATAACTCCCATGCCATCAGATGTCGCCTTGAATTATGCTCTGTGTGGTATTACTGACTGGTTAGAATGTCCCTCATTTTTAAAAATATTTTTTTCAAATATCACAGGTAGAAATAAACTCTGAAACCTGTAACAAAAGCATACAACTTTTAAAAGATGGCTATCCAACAGGCCAGAAGTGAAGGGAGTTCAAACTGCCCCTGAAAGCTCGAAGATGAGGCCAAAACCACCCCCTCTTCAACGAAATATCTGGTTCCAACGTTACAACATAAATGAACTTTCAACAGACAACTGCACGTGGGTCTACAATGACCACTCAACTCTCCATCCTGTTGCGGGGATGACCACACTCACAGATCATCTCAGACCGCCAATAACATCACCAGGGGTGAAGGGAAAAGGTGGTTTGGAAACAACACCCTTTACCTGATCCTTCAATATCAAATGCCATCCAAAACTCTCCAAAGCATTTCTACATCTGTGGCACCTAAATTTCTGAATCCAAAAATAATTTGGGAGGACAAACCAAGTCCTCCCCACCCCCTTCACACAGGAAAGGCCCAGACCTGCCAATTAGGCTTGATTAATATATATATTACACCTGACACACTCTCATTAGAACCTATTCCTTGTGAAACATTAATCATATTTCTACCAAAACTCATGAAGTCAGGTACTTCTGCTTTTAACAAAATGAAACCAATCTGATGTCAATTACAGTTTACACTGTAAATGAGAATCAAATTAAAGTTGTCAGTAATTAAAGTTTTACAAGCATCACAAAGTCAAAAACATGGCTTTCATGTAACCATAAAAATAACAATGTTATACATTGTTATCTCCACAGTGAGAAGTGTTTCCTACAAGTCCTGGAATAAAGGATGATGTTTCTCCAGAAGCAAAGATCCCTGGAATATATGGCTGTCACTCCACAAAACCAGGGTCTGGATTTGGGTCCAAATCATCTGATCTGAACATATCATCTCATCATAACCTAATGTGACCTCTTTATAAAAAAAAAATTATAACTCTTCTCTCGAAACAAACAAAAAATCATGCAACAACCATGTACCTTCAAAGGAAACTTTAGTTTTTAAACAATCACCCATTGTTGTTTTCATGGATTTTACCGACGAATTAGTGTTACGCATCTGCGATAAAGTGTCCAAAATGCTCATTCTGTCTGTGAAAGGATCTGACCAGACTCTGACTTCGGAGTCCTCACCACACGGGCCACCGAACAGAAAAATCCAGGGGAAAGCCCCCGTCAGGAATTAGCCTGAACTTTTTATTTCCTTTCCAGGGCTGGAAATATTCGAGTTCGGAAAGTCCCGCAGCAGAACCGCATCTGCAGCCCTACAATCCCGCCTCAGGTGTGAATGTGAGCTGGGAGGCGCGGCCGCGGCGCCCTAAGCCCTGAGGACACCGAGAAGGGGCGGGCGAGGGCGCAGACCGGCCCGGGATCTCCGGGGCCCGCTAGCGAGGGGCGCCTCCCGCAGACAGCTCGCGTCCACACTCCTCCAAACCCGCGCGTCGCCGGCCCGCAGAGCCTCGCGCTCACCCTTGAAGGTGGCACTACAGAGGCTCCTAGGAGACACGGGCATTTCATTGAAAAGACTAAACGGGAGCGAATCAAGGAGCCTGCGTTAGTGCAGCTGCCAGAGCCTCCAGTGGGGGGCGGGGCGGGGGTCCCTCAGCGCCTCGGCAGGGCTCAAGGATGCTGGGGGGAGGGGGGGGGCGGTGACGGCAAAGTGCAATGCAGAGAAGGAAAGAATTGAAGAAGCACGGTCAGGAGTAGATAGTGGCCTGGCCTGAGGGAGAAAGGAAGTGGAGCAGACCGAAGAGGTCTGGACCAGCGGGGAAGTGAGGAGAACAGGACGGGGAGAAGCCACGAGATAGGACTGAGGAATTCGAGGCTGAAGGAAAGGGTGGAGGCAGCGAGACAGAAGCAAGGGGGCGGGGCCGGGAGATAAGCAAGGGAGGGACTAGGTAGAAAATGAGGGGCGGGGCTTAGGGGGAAAGTGAGGGAGCCCGGCCAAGGGAGAATAAAGGGGCGGGGCCGGGAGGGGAGAAGCCGGGGGGCAGGTGGGGGGGTGGTAGCGGGAGGAAGGTACAGAGTGTGGGGGAGGGGGCGAGAGCCGGGGGCAGGAGGGAGAAGCTAGGGGGCACGTCCGAGGGCAGACAGGGGAGCGGGAGACGACGGGAAGGTGGTGAGAAGCGAGGGGCGGGACCGAGAGCAAGGGGCGGGGCCTGGAGGGAAAAGCGAGGAGGCAGGTAAGGGGAGAGGGAAGAAAGCGAGGGGTAGGAAAGAGGGGGGGGGGAGATGAGGAGTAGGGGCGGGGCCACGAGGGGGAGAACCGAGGGGACAAGGCGGGGATGAGGGAGGGGGGCGACCGGGGTGGAGGGGTGAAAGCAGGAGGGGAGAAGCGAAGGGGCAGGTGGGGGAAGGAGGAGGAAAGCGAGAGGGCCACGGGGGGGAATCGGGGTGAGAAGCGAGGGGGCGGGGCCGGGAGCAGCGAGGGGGCGGGGCCGGGAGCGAGGAGCGAGGGGCACTCGCCGAGGGGGGTGACGAGGTCCTGGGACAACGGCCGGCGTGGGGGAGGGCCACTCCACCGGGGCGCTCTGCGGGAAATTCCGGGGCTGCTGGGGGGCCGTGCGGGGCGCCAGGGGGCGTCGGGGGAGCGGGGGGGGGGGGGGCGGGTGGGCCTCCCACCGGCCGTACCTGTCAGACGGATCTTGATGCTGGAGCCGTTCCTGCGCGTCCCGGGGTTCGACATCTCCCGCCAACGATCGGGCAGCCGCGGATCCAGCGCCGCCGCCCCCCGGCCCGGCCCGGCCCGGCCCCGCCGCCGCCGCCTCAAGGTTACGGCTCCGGGCTGGGCGCCGGGGTCCGAGCCGGGACACAAACTCCGCGGCCCAGGCGTCCGGGCGGCGGGAGGATGGTCGAGCCGGGGGATCCGCGCTCGACCCGGCGCCCCCGACCCTCGCTCGCTCCCAGCCGAGCCCAGTCCGGAGCCGCCTCCGCCGCCGCCACCACCACCACCTCCTCAGAGCCGGACGCCCGCCGCCCTCGCCGCTTCCGCCGCCGCCGCCGCCGCCGCCTCCCGGAGCCGCGCGCGCTCCCGCCGCCGTGCCGGCCCGGCCCTGCGCGCGCCCGCGCCGTGCGCCCCCGCGCCTGCGTGCGTGCGCGCGCCCGCGGACACGCCGGGGCGGGGCGCGCTGCGGGGCTACGTCGCCGGCCCAGCCTCGGGCGCGCGGGCTCTGGGAGCCGGGGCCCCCGGCTTCCCGCGTCTTCCCGTTGGGAGATGAGCGAAGGCGTTCGGGACTTGGGAGTCGAGCGCGCCTTGGAGGCCCGCGGAAAGAGGAACCGGGTCCGCCTGGGCCCGCGAGCCGTTACCCTCGGTCTTCGCCACATTCTCCGAGGGAACGGGTTTGCAGATGCGGACGGAATTGATTTTCCAGGTCTGTGTCTCAAGCCTCGGGGCCCCCGATAGCTATTGAAAAGAGGATTACGTGAAACCGTGGCCTGTCACTACACCAAGCACCTTGCACAAATAGTCATGCAACACTTTTTTTTGAGCAAAGGGCTTTTAAATAATGCACTTTCAACGGAGAGATTTCTCAAAGACACAGTCCCCTAGGTGTGTTCTGTGCAACTAGTGCGCTCTATTGACCCATGACAAAGTCTCCAGAATCGCAGGAAGTGTCATTTATGGCCACGGTAAACAAGATGGGAGAGAAGGATCAAGTTGAGAGGTGGATGTTTGTGATTATCCAATCTGCATACAATTCAACCCAACACAAAGGCAGCTTTACAGCCTGCCTTCCGCTAACACTTCCCCCTATCAGACTTGCACAGTAGGACTAAAAGCTAACATTTCCCCTCCTCCCGAGTGGCAGGGTAGAACTAAATCTCGTTAGGCTTTCTCCAACAAACTCCTCTCTTTGTTAACCTGTAATGGAGAGGAAATACTATGTTAATAGAGAGGAAAAGCTGGGCGTGTTTACCAAATTTGTTTTTGACCAACTACCTAATTCTTTGAAAGCCTTTATTTGGTTTGTGTCTTAAGGAAACCAGGCTCTGAGCCATTGCAGCCAGGGAATTTTCCTGGAGTCACAGTTCAGACTAGAGCCCTCTTTCTAGCGCCCCTTGACATGCCCCCCTGCATGGGCTCATTGGCTGAGCCCAATGAGAGGGGAGTGTGTGCTGGGCTGGGTTCAAAGCTGCTTCTTGAGCCTCAGTCATTCAAATAAAAAGACAGGCCTAGATCATTTCTATGGCCCACTTGCAGCTCAAACGTTCAATAATTCTAGTGAAATATCCAAGAATACAAGCTATGTTTAAGCAACAGAGCAGTAGTCCCAGAATCTAGCAGTTTCTCTGTAGGCGACTGTCACTATGAGTGAGTCCCTGGGGTCTGAATAAATCCTTTCAGAGTCTCTAATCCTCACCTCAAAGTGATCTCCATTCTTCTTTCAGTCCACCCCAGTATCTCACCCTTCTTTTCATTCCCACATTCAAGAAGTCCCTTCTTTCTCAACCAAGCTAAACCTCTCTCTCTCTCTCTCTCTCTCTCTCTCTCTCTCTCTCTCTCTGCTTACCTGAGTGGTGGCCCCTGTTCTAATCCCCAACTATTCCTGACCTAAAATCCTTCCATTTCTTAACCTTCCTGTTTTCTCACCTGCCTAGATGTCTGGGCCTTCCTTTTCCTGATCATTTGTTTCCTCAACACCTGAGGCAGGAGGTCACTTCTGGAGGTTACTGAAAGGCATTTCATTTACTCATTAACAAGTAATTGCTGTTGTCATTTAACCAGCTACACCTAATGGTGTCTTTCAACACAGCCTGCACTAGTAAGACTTTCCTAACTGGAAGCTAATGTATTATTCATCAGCAAACACCAGCCACCTACTATGTGGTTAGGGACAAGGAATACAAAATAAATAAGTCACAGCTGTAGCATTTCAGAGGCTCAGTGGACTGGATGAAACAGACAGGAGCAGCTGACAAGGACACAGTGACAGAGGTGTGTACCGAGGGCTAGAACATTGATTACAGGACCGTTCTACCTGGGAGGAGGGAGATGGGAAGATCACAGAAGAGTCCCAGAATACCTTGATCTAGGACCTAAACACAGTGTTCAAGTTCGTCGGGCAAAGACATTGTAGGCAGAGGGAGGGGCTGGCACAGAGGCATGAAAATAAATGTTTTCTCCAACCGTTCACGGCACAAGGACAGTGACACAGCTGCCGTATCTTCTATCCTCACACCTGACTCTATTAAAAGCTGACAAAGATGATAAAAGGTATTGGCCCATGTCAAATTCAACAGCCACAATTTTAGGCTAGGCCTGTGGGCCAGCCCTTATATTGAACTTCAGGTACCTTGATTTCCTTTGATCGTGTATCAAATTTGTCAAAAATACTATCTTCTAAAGACATCGGGAACAAATAGATGGGAAATGCTTAACAATTCTGCTGAGACAGAGATGAAATTTGGTGAGTGTCTTCAAGGATCCTCTTTGCAATGCCTTTACAAACGAGCAGTTTTGACCCTGCTTTCTTTGCAGGATTTGGCAGTTCATTTTATTTCTCCCAAATGTATCACTCGCCTTTGTCGGTGTTATTGGGCATTTGAAACGCTTTCCAGTGGGGGAGGAAAAAAAAATCTCTCTTTGGATCCAACGATGCAGTAGTTCTTAACCTGTCTTTGGAGTCCCAAACCTTTTCAGGGAATCTGGTGGAAATAATGGATCCTTTCCCCCAAATTCATGTGTGCAACTCTGCACCAAATTTTACATCCAATTTCAGTGGTTCATGCATGATCTCCTGAAACCAATTTGTGGGCCCTGTAAGGTCCCACAGCCCCTAGATTAAGAACTCCTAAAGGAAATGATCAAGCAAATCACACTGGGAATACCCCATTTATGGGTGTTGAGGAGCCAATACAGGGGTAGCCCCTTTTGAAGGCAGCGGGTATTCTTGCTAAAAAGTTTTAATTTCTCTGGAATAAGTGCCCCAGAGCTGTGGCCCACACACACCCACACTCTACCCTGGCTCCACCACGTTACCAATTGGTGCCAGAGCAGGTTCATTAAATTTGCCAAGCCTCACTTTGCTCATCTGTACAATGGAGATAATAATGCCTCTCACCCACAGTTATTGTGAGGTTTAAATTAGATGTAGATTTAACAGTCTACTAGAGCAGACACATGGTAAATGGTAGTTCTGATTAGTACAGGTAAAATACATATGCTAATCTTTCCCCCAAACTTGGTAGTACTATTACCCTAGGGAAATTGAGGATATTATGCAAAGGATCCCTGGTGGCTATACCAAATACCCATTGAGAGCATACTGCTATACCTGAGCTGGTGCCTCTGTGGCAAGTGGCTAGATCAGACCAGCCTTAAGGTCTTGGTGTTGTGTTTTTTCTTTTTTTTTTTTTAACACTTATTTCTGAAAGAGAGAGACAGAGCACAAGTGGGGGAGGGGCAGAGAGAGAGGGGGAGACACAGAATCTGAGGCAGGCTCCAGGCTCTGAGTTGTCAGCACAGAGCCCGATGCGGGGCTTGAACCCATAAACTGTGAGATCATGACCTGAGCTGAAGTCAGATGCTTAACCAACTGAGCCACCCAGGTGCTCCTAAGGTCTTTTCTATATCTAGGATCTAGGCCTCTTTTGCTTTTCACCTAAACATTAAGTTTTTAAAACAATCAGATATACAAAATTTATGATTAATTAGCACATTTATTTATTCTTTTATGCAGTTTCTCTGCATAAAAAGGAGAAGTCTTTAGGATCTTCCTCTAAATTACACCCTAAGCTTAATATTACCAATATGCAGGGTAATATCGTTGGCAGGGTTTATTATCATTGGTAGGGTCTTTTTTTTTAATACAACTGTTAATTAAAAAAAATGTTTGAGATCACTGTAAATTGACATGCAGTTGTAAGAAATAATATGGAGAGATCTCTTGTGTACTGTGCACCGTTTCCCCAATTGTAACATTTTACAAAACTGTAATATAATATCACAACCAGGATATTGACATTGATACAATCCATTAATACTCAGATTTTCCCAGTTTTACCTGGACTGGTGTGTGTGTGTATTAAGTTCTACACAGCTTTAACACCTGTGTGGGTTTCAAGTAACCACCACCACAGTCAAAATACTGAATAGTTCCAACACCTTCCCATCCTCATGTTGTCCTTTTATACCCCCACCTTTTGTCCCACCCCCCAACACCTGGCAACAACTATCCTCCATTTCTAAAATTTTGTCAATTCAAAAATGTTACATAAGGGGAATCATATACAATGTAGAATTTTCGAATGGAATTTTCTCACTCAGCATAATGCTGGCAGACTCATCCAAGTTGTTACATGTTTCAGTAGTTTGTTCCTTTTTATTACTGAGTCCTATTCCATGGTTTGGATGTATTACCTTTAATACATGAATGTTTAACCATTCACCCTTTGGAGGCTAACTCTTGTTTTTGGTTATTACAAATAAACTACTATGAACATTCATGTGCAGGCATTTGCATGAACATAAGTTTTAATTTCTCTGGAATACGTGCCCTAGAGTACAATTGCTGTGTCATATGGAAATTACAAGTTTAGTGTTTTAAACTCAAGTGGCTGTAGCATTTTACTTTTCTACAAGCAATGCTTCTTGGCATCCTTGCCAGCATTTGGCATTGTCACTATTATTCCTCTTAGCCATCCTGATAGGTGTGTAGTTGTGTTTCATGGCTGTGGAATTATTTGAGATTTAGATTATTTCTTCAAATATATGCAGCCAAGGGATTAAGGACAATTCTAGAAAAGCGTAATTCTAAAGTCTTTCTTTAAAGATCCTAGTTGAACCCTACAGTCTATGTTCAGAAACAGCTGAGGTCAAAGTGAACATGAGAAAATGAACTGCTATTATACATTTTAAAATGTCGTTTATGGGGCACCTGGGTGGCTCAGTTGGTTAAGTATCCAGCTTTGGCTCAGGTCATGATCCTGCAGTTTGTGAGTTCGAGCCCCACGTGGGGCTCTGAGCTGACAGCTAGGAGCCCAGAGCCTGCTTTGGATTATGTGTCTCCCTCTCTCTCTGCCCCTCCCCACTCATGCTCGCTCTCTCTCTCTCTTTCTCTCTCCCAAAAATAAATAAAACATTAAAAAAAATTTTTCTTAATACAGTTTTGTCTATGGAGTGCTTCCCACTTAAATGAGCAGTGTTTTAAACAATTGACTATCCTAATAAAAGTAGTTAAGACACTATTAAGAATAAGCTCATTGTAAAAAATTCAGACATGACATTTTTCTCGTAAATAAACAAAGGTGATGTCCAGACTTCTGATCTACTCCTCCTTCAAAATCTCATGGGGGCTCCTGGGTGGCTCAGTCAGTTAAGTGTCCAACTTTGGCTCAGGTCCTGATCTCACACTTCATGGGTTTGAGCCCCACATTGGGCTCTGTGCTGACAGCTCGGAGCCTGGAGCCTGCTTTGGATTCTGTGTCTCCCTCTCTTTCTGTCCCTACCCTGCTTGTGCTCTCTTTCTCTCAAAAATAAAATAAACGTTAAAAAATGGTTTTAAAAATCTCATGATTTATATTGGTCTAGAAAAATAAGATAAATATTCCCTAGGTTTGTTGTAGCTCATCTGTAATATATTAAGCAACAATAACCAGAGAAATCAACAAAACAAAAGGATTCCCAAGTAAGACCCTGAATCATTGTTTATTGGCTAAAAATTGATGCTAGCTTTTGGACAGAATTAGAGGAAGCTCCACTATATTCTGAGCTATTGGTTCTCAAAAGTATGGTCACCCAAAAAGCAACATTGCCAGGGAACTGTTAGAAATGCAAATTCTCAGGCACCACCCCAGACTTACTACATCAGAAACTCAGACGGTAGGTTCAACAATTCACGGTTGAACCAACCTTGGGGTGATTCTGATGCAGGCTTGGGTTTGAGAACCACTGTGAAAGGCAAACAATTACCTTCCTCTTGTTCTAACTCAAGGAAGACAGCAGTGATGTGCAAAATCCAAAGCAAAGGTATTTGGGCCACAATGTCAAGAACAACTATAGGTTGTTTAAGTTACTATAAGTAACTTAAGCAAAAATGGGATATATTAGTAAAGAGCTTCAGGGAGGTCACAGAATCCTTGCTAGATTTTATGATGGAAAATGGGCAGTGATCAACACATCTGAACAGCCAAGGAGCAGATTTTTTTCTTAATCAGAAACAATATGGCCAGGACGACACCCCTAGAATTAATGCTCCCCTAGGAATTAATGCCATCTGTCCTTATGACTCAAGATTGTAAGCACCAGAAGGCGTTCCCGGTTGGCTAAGTCTAAACCAGGCCCCAAGCCCTGGCTGCCTGGGGATAGCGAGAAGGGAAGATAAAGCCACTGTTACTTTTGTAGTGGGAAACTGAGCCACCACCTCGTGCCCAAACGATGCACAGGAGGGCTTTCTCCCAAATAGGAAGGGAACTGAACAACCCCTACATGGCTAATGTCTGCCTCATGAACATGATGGGAGAGGGAGGGCAGCAGACTAATGTTTGATATGATTTGATTAAACTGATACCAATAACTTAGAGTTTGGTTTTTGATTCCCCAAGCACACACTGACTCTAAGGTGAAGACAGAAGAAACCTAACGAGAGGAAAGGCAGAAGGAATTCTATGATTTAAAACAAATTGGAAAATTCGCAAATCGCACACTCTTGCACTAATTATTAAAAAAAAAAAAAAAGACTTGTAGTATGTGACGATCATTTACCATGGTCTATGATGGCAAGGAGGTGCCCCAATTCCCCGATCCTCCAGATGCACTGAACCAGTAACCAAATCCCTGCTCTCTCTGCATTCTGCACAGTGTCTGAATCAAACTCATCTTTCTCCCGAGATCCGGCAAGGCTCTAATCTTACCCTGATTGTGCAAAAATAGAAACGAGTACAGATGAATGTGACAAAGATTCTCCTAGTACCAAGAAAGGGGCGGGAGCTGTGTACCTCATTATTTAAAGGCATTCATGTAAACAAATTAAGTTAATTTGCGGTTCTGGTTTGTGTGAGGGAGGGATGCTTATATAATTATTAGCTTCTATTCCTGCTTAGTGAACGTGATAAAGATTTTTGAGGATAGCTATTTCCAATCCAAGTTCACGCTTTCTTCAGTGCCCGTCCATAGAACTGTCCATGTACTTAAAGCAGACTCTTTGTTCATATATCCGTCTCTCTAGACTGCATCAAGCGTCTGTCTGCCCAGGATCTCCCTGGAGGGATGGGGGAGTGGTGGGGCTTAAGCCATAGAATAGCTCGACGATGCCCATTTTTTCTTCCCAGGAACGATATTTTAGAAAACACGGTCTAGTCATTTGTATGCACCGATTTATAGTATACGTTCACTTTTCCTCTTTATTGTACTGTAGGATATAAGCAAACATTTATTAGGAAATTCAGTGTGCCATGCAATGTGCTAATGTGCAAGGAATTTTTTCTGCTATTAGAAACATTTTTGTTGGGGGACACGTGGGTGGCTCAGTCAGTTAAGCATCTGACTTCGGCTCAGGTCATGATCTCATGGTTCATGGGCTCAAGCCCCGCATCAGGCTCTGTGCTGACAGCTTAGAGCCTGGAGCCTGCTTCAGATTCAGTGTCTCCCTCTCTCTCTTCCCCTCTCCTGCTCATGAGCTGTCTCTCAAAAATAAATAAACATTAAACAATAAAATTATTAGAAACATTTTCGTTGTAAAATACAACACACGTATGGAAAAGTGAAACTCCTAGATAGTCACCAGCAGGTAAAGAAACAACATCTCCAGACCCCAGAAGACACCTGCATTCATCCTCCTGATTACAATCGTTCCCAGCCTCCTCTCCAGGTAACCATTCTCCTCTTATAATAATTTCTTTGTTTTTATTCATAGTTTTGTTAATTATGAATCCCTAAGCATAGTTTTCTTTTGCCTGTTTTTGAACTTTCTATAAATGGAACCATACAGTAGGTGCTATTTTGTGTCTGATTTCTTTCTTTTACTCAACACTGAGATTCATCCATATTACTGTGTTGTGGCTATAGTTCACATGTTTTTATTGTTTGCATAGTATTCTTTGAATACACTTCAATTTATCCATTCATGGGCATTTGAATGTTCCACTTTGGGGCTAATGTAAACATTATGCTAAGCCATATTTTGACTAATATGAACATAATATTAAATAGCATTTCCTGATTACTAATAGGGTGTTACTTTGGCTATTTGGAATCCCTTTAGCAAAGCACATATGCAATGTTTTGGGTTTCTTTGTTCATTTTTCTGTGGGATTTTCTGCCTTTCATACTGATTTATAGGCATTTGTTGTGTGGCTTGGATATCAGCTGTCAGGGTTTTTTTCCCCAATTTTTTTTTATTGTGGCAAAATACACATAATATAAAATTTACCACATTAACCACCTTTAATTGTAAAGTCAATGGTATTAGATACATTCATAATGTTGTGCTCCACCACCATCATCCATCTCCAGAACTCATTTCATCTGGTAAAACAAATTCTGTATCCATTCAACAACTCCCTATTCTCCCTGTTTTCCAGCCCCTGGGCATCACCATTCGACTTTCTGTCTCAGGGAATTGGACAATTCTAGAGAGACTTCATATAAGTGGAATCATACGATATTTATCTTTTTGGCCTGTTTCACTTCACATAATATCCTTAAGATTAATCCACATTGTAGCGTGCCAGAGTTTTCTCCCTTTTCAAGGCTGAATAATATTCCATGGCATGGAGAGACCACACTTTATCCATTCATCTGTCGATAGACATCTGGGTTGCTTCCGTGTTTTAGCTATCGTGAATAATGCTGCTTTGAACACAGGTATACAAATATCGATCTTCAAGACCCTGCTTTCGATTCTTTTGGGTAGATACCCAAAATGGAATTGCTAGATCATATGGCAATTCTAATTTTATTTTTTGAAGAATCACCATACTATTTTCCATAATGGCTACACCACTTGACATTCCCACCAGCAGTGCATGAGGGTTCCAATTTCTCTACATCCTCACCATCACTTGTTATTTTCTGGTTTTTGATAGTGGCCATCCTCATGGCTGTGAAGTGGTATCTCATTGTGGTTTTGATTTGCATTTCCCTGATGGCTAATGATATTTATCACCTTTTCATGTGTTTGTTGGCCATTTGTAGGTCTTCTTTGGAAAAATGTATATTCAAGTTCTTTGTCCATTATTGAATCAGGTTGTTTGGCAAAGAACTTTTAAAGGTCAAAAAGGTATTTTCCCTGCATTTTGTGGCTCACCTCTGGTAGTGGAGACCATCACATAAGCAAATAATGTATGAATGAGGCAGAAGAAAGGCTTCCCTTTCTTGTGGACACCAATATGCTGTTGGTATCAGTAGACTAGGGCAAGGGTTTGGCTGCTTCACCTGGATGGATGTGGAAGGAGACTTGCTTGTTGAGTGTTTTTGCCATATACCTTAAGCAGCAAGTTTCTAAAGAGTTTCAAAAATTCACAGTGATTAATTCAGGAGCATCACCAGTTTAAATTTTATACCCAGGATGTATGATTGGCAACTTTATTTCTCATAAGGCACCCCTAAACCTTAGCTTTTTGAAGGACTCAAGCAGCTTTCTCAACAAGCCACATCTATTTCTGCTGTGAGTTTTCATCTTAGGTTGTCACTTAGAGGTATAATCAATTTAGACATTGTTGTTTGCTCAGCGAGCAAAGTCTGTGATGTCTTAACTAAGCACAGGACAGGGCTGCCAAGCCTCTCTCTAATAAGTGAGAGTCTTTGGAATCAAATGGGAATACAGTTTTATTCTAAGGAAAGCACTAGCCACAAAGGAGAAAAACTGTACTTACTACGGTTGCATTTGTGAATTATGGTTGGATTCTCATCTCACTGATGAAGATTAAGAGGCTTGTTATGGGATGTATCTAACAACATTGGGATATTGTTATCCCAAATAAACTATATTGCATCTGAATGGAATATTTTGATAATAATGGGCTGTTCTTAGGAGGAGAATGCTTCCCATGGAAAAAGGGTAGAGCTAAGTATCATTAGAGATGTTTAATGGAACATATCAGTTAATGCCTCCTTCCCCTAAAGGAGTTTCCATGCTCTGAATGCAATCCTTTGCAGAATAATTCCTATGTAAGCAGGAGGGAAAATGGGGTTTGGGGATTGGTGCCAACAATCAATGACTTAGGAAAGCTGTGAATGTTCCAGTGCCTGAAATACAGCAACGGGGTAGCACTAGGTTGTTTCGCCAAAGAGCCATTTCTCTTCTTATTGGGAAGAATTGGCCTGCAAGTTCAAAAGACAGAGTTGCCAACTTGACCTTAGGGTCAGTCAGATTAGAACATCCTGGGGTTTTGACAGAAGAGTACCTGTAGTTAGGAAGCCAGATTTATGGCTGTGGGCAAAGAGAAAGCAAGCCTGTATCTAGAGCACACCAGCTTATTAGGGTAGGTATATTCCTTGGAAATCCTTCTAGAGAAGTCCCATAAAGTCACTTTCAAGCCTCCCATGTCTGCATCTGTGTCTTTACCTTTCCACCAGGGATGGTGGAGGGTCCTAAACAAGCAAACAAACAAAATCACTTTCGAACCTCCTTTGGATTCTAATATCTTGATCACCCAAACGTTACTTTCCCTACCTTTCCTTAAGACTAGAGACATACCACAATTTAACAGTCATTAGAGTTTCCTTTCCTCAAAATGCACAGAGAACTAAGAACCCAAGGCTTATAAGAACCAGGATAAACCCAGAGCGATTAATTCCCTAGCAATCCCCACATTCGGGATACAACTGGGAGTGAATCTGGCTTCAGCAGAGTGGTCTTAAAATACTCTCCTATTTGCTGGTTATGTGATCATGGGTGAGTCTGTCTCTGAACTTCAATTTCTTCATCTACAGAATAGATATAATCCCAACATCATGCTGTTTTTATAAGAATTACTGGTATGGGAGATGTTATCTGTGAAAACCCTTGGTGAAAGTATCATTTAAATAATTGTTCTTAATCTAGGGGTATTTGTATCTAAGCCTGCAGGCTTCCAGAGAAGGACTTTGGTTTCCTTCATGAATTTACTCACCTGAATGTGTAGGTAGTAACCACACTTTATAAATAATAAAAGTTCCCATAGTTTTGCTAATTGTCAAATGTTATGATTCTCCCACTTGCCCTGCACGCCCCCCCCCAAAAAAACACTTAAAAAGTTTTCTAAACAATCACATTTTTTAAAGACAAGCAAATCATGGGGTGCCTGGGTGGCTCAGTCCATTGAGCATCCAACTTCACCTCAGGTCATGATCTCACAGTTTGTGAGTTCGAGCCCCGCATCAGGCTCTGTACTGACGGCTCGGAGCCTGGAGTCTGTTTCAGATTCTGTGTGTCCCTCTCTCTCTGCCCCTCCCCTGCTCACGATCTCTCTCTGTTTCAAAAATAAATAAACATTAAAAAAATCAAAGACAAGCAAATCAGAGATATGGAGTATTTTCCCATTTATAATTCACCCAAACCCAGTGAAAGGGTGTTTACTTTGGAGAAGAGAAACTCACACGCTGAAACGCCTTTTTATTACTGGTAACTCCCAAGTCATTTCTCTGACTTTCATTGTATGGAATTATGCTTCAGGAATTTAGGACTCAAATTCATATTCATGCAGCACACCTTGAGAATACACAATTCTAATGTCTTCAAGGTTTTTTATTTTTAATTATTATTAAAACCCTAGCAATGACACAATTGGGACTCTCCCTCTCCTGTAGCCAGAGGTTAGCAGTTTGATGAATAGTCTCCCAGAATGTTTTTTCTACACATATACTACCAGATATGTAATATTCTTACAAATAATATATATACACTGGTATTTCTTACTTACTTACTTATTTATGGGGGGGCGGGGTCAGGGAGGGGAGGGGCAGAGAGAGCCCAAGCAGGCTCTGCACTGTCAATACAGAGCTCCACGTAGGGCTTGAACTCACGAACCATGACATCATGACCTGAGTGGAAATCAGAGTTGGACACTTAACCAACTGAGCCACCCAGGTTCCCCTACACTGGTATTTCTTGATTTACAAAATGAAGACATTATCAGGCTCCCCATTGTGGAAGATAAGGAGTTCCCTTCTCCTGCCTCCATTTTTGTACATGCTTTGTATTTTTACTTCTTCTATTCGTACTTAAAAATTTGGGGGGGCTCGTGTTTGCTCTTTTATCAGCCCATATGTAACGCATGATCCCCACCATGTTTAGGTAAGGATATTGGTGCCTGTACCTTCTGTTCCACTTGTCCCACCTTCATATCTGTCAGCTGAACCCTGACAATGTCAAGGACGACAACATTCATATTCTCTTCTGCAGGCAGAGTTGACTTCCCCGTTTTGTCTGTTGGTTCCATGAGTTGACTATTTCAGAATCAAGATTAAAATCACACCACATTTTGTTTGCTTCCTGTTTGGCCTTGAGTTTCTTATGTAATTTTTTTACCTGTTATTTCTAATTGTCTTATTTTCTTCTTATTGATGGAATAGACATGTTTTCTTCAAGTCATGAACATGATCTGGCTTCTTAATCATTCTATTACTTAGATCTATTTCATTTCTCTTGTTGAAAACATTCTACCTGGAGCTGCCTTTCTGTTCTAATATGGAACAAACAGCTTTCTAGCTTCCCTGTTCAACTGTTATCCTGAGATTGCATTTCACTGGACTTCCTCATTGGTCGCATTATTTCTTGTATCTTATGTTTTTCTTTTTGGTAATGGGGGCAGTAAGATGGTTTTCATCCTTTTTTGATGGTGTACATTCTCAAGTAGCTTACTTAGAAAGTACTTGAAAGGTAATCCTCCTGAGTTTATATCTGAAAATACCATTATGCCTTATATGAATATAGAATTCTCATTTGTAAGTAATTTTCCCTCAGAACTTTCAAGGCATTGTTCCATTATATTCTACACTTTGGTGTCCCCAGAGAGAAATCTGATGTTAGTCTGATTCTCATTCTTTTGTACATAATATTTCTCTTTGGAAATTGTTTGGATCTACTATTTATTCTTGGTAGTCTGAAATTTCACAACACTGAATATAGATATTTGTCTTTTTCTCATTCGGCTTGGCATTCAGTTAGTCCTTCAACCTTGAGATTCCTTCAATTCTGATAAATTTTCTTTTATGATTTCTTTGATAATGTCTTTCCCTGTGTTTTCCCTCTCACTTGTTTATTTTTTTGGAACTTCAGTTACTCTGATGGTGGTCCTCCTGAACTGATCCTCATTCTTCCAACTTTTTCAATACTTTGTTCCTTTCTGGTCTGTAGTCTGGAATCTTTCCTTGCCTTTATCTTCAAACCCTTCCCATGAATTTTGTCCTGATAATTATTTAATCTCTGAGATTGTTCCTGTTTCATAGCTTCTTGCTCAATGGTTACAGTCCCTGTTTTCTCAAATCTGTTGAGAATATAGAGAGCAATTGCCGTACCTTCTCTGAGTTGTGTCTGTTTTTCCTGCAGACAGTTTTTTCATTCACTTGGGTGTTTCTATCTTGATGGTTTTCTTCTTGTGCCTGATCATGCATATTTAAGAATGGGAGTGTGGGTTAATTTTTCTGGACAAATGGTTTGGATTTTTTGTATATACACATCTATGTGTTCCCATTAGGATTTTCCCATGAATAGATTAGCTGACCAGGT
Source organism: Prionailurus viverrinus (assembly GCF_022837055.1). Lineage (NCBI taxonomy): Eukaryota > Metazoa > Chordata > Mammalia > Carnivora > Felidae > Prionailurus > Prionailurus viverrinus. Next base: position 6,601,687 of record NC_062576.1, read on the forward strand.
GTCGTATGGAGGTGATAAAACGTTTCTTAACTGGCAGGTAAGGAGAAATGCATTGTGATTCTTCATCTTTTGTATATGACTTATTTTTACTGTCTGGAAATTTGTAGGATCTTTTCTTTCACCAGAATTTTGAAATTTTACAATGATGTGCTTTGGCACAGGTTAATTTTAATCTATTTTTCTGGGCTACTCATTGGAACCTTTAAATTTGGAAATGTTTACTTCTGCTTTGAGTTATTTGATAATTTGCTATCCTCTATTATTTTTTGTTCTGTACTTCTGAAATGCTTCTATTCAGATTTTGGATTGCCTAGACTTCAAGATTCATATAACTTCATCTTTTCTAGATTGTTGTCATTTTTGCTCTGCTGCATGGGAGAGTTTCTCAACTTCATCTCCCAACCCTACTATTGAGTTGTTCGTTTCTACCATCATTTTTAATTTCCAAGAGTCCTTTTTGATCTTGGACTTTTTAATGTTTATTTTTGAGAGAGCAAGCGAGCAGGGGGAGGAGCAGAGGAAGAAACCCAAGCAGACTCCACGCTGTCAGCACAGAGCCTGACATGGGGCTCAGTCTCACCAACTGTGAGATCATGACCTGAGCTGAAATCAAGAGTCAAACACTTAACTGAATGAGCCACCCAGGCACCCCTGATCTTGGCCTTTTAAGAACAGAATCTTATTTTTGCTTCATGGAAGCAGTATCGTATCTCTCAAGTATGCTAATATTATTTTTTGTTCAATTTTCTTTCCCTTGCATGGCTTTTCTTTCAAACCCCCTGCCAGCACTATTTGTTTTTGTCTCTATCGTGTCAGAGATCTTCCTAAATATCTGTGGTTCTTGATCTATTTAAGAGTGAGATACTAAAAAGCTGATCAGAAGTTCTGAGACCTTGGGGTAATCTAGCTGGCTTGTTTCCTTGTGGAACTCACAGTGTCAGTGTCTTTAGGTTTTCCCTCTAGGGATGGTCATATTTCCCAGAGAAAGATCTTCTAGGCTCCTGCCTAGAGGATATACACCTGTCTGATAGCATTCCATTTACCCAATGGGATATGGGGATAAGTGGGGACTCACCATTCCCTATGCAATTTACTTAATCCCCCTGTATTCATCATGAATCTGTTTTTAACCTTGCCCAATATATTCTAGTACAGAGACTTTTTTTTTTTTTTTTTTTTTTTTTTTTTTTTACGTAATTGAGAAAACAAACTTCCAGTTTACTCCCAGAGTGGGGAAGGGTCAGACGATCAGCTTTGTGGAGTGAGAGAATATAATGGCTTTTAAAACATTTTTTTTTTTTTTTTTTGTACAGAATGAGAGCATGCACAAGTGGAGAAGGTGGGCAGGGGGAGGGAGAGTCTTAAGTGGGCTCCACACTCAGCACAGAGCCCAACCCCACGACCTTGAGATCATGACCTGAACCAAAATCAAGAGTCAGATACTCAACCAACTGAGCAAGCCAGGCACCCCTATAATAGCTTTTAAAAAAATTATTGGGAAATTCCTATATTCACAGGAAAAAAAAAAAAACAGAATGGCATAATAATCACCAACCCCACCTGCCATTACCACATTGCCAGTTCTACCCATTTCTCTCTTCCACGTCCCTCATTCCATATTACTTTGAAACAAATTTTGAACATAATTCCATCTATAATCATTCAGTACAGATCTTGAAATTTAAGGACTTTTTAAAAAATATTTTTGAGAGAGAGAGCATGAACAGGGGAGGGGGAAACAGTGAGAGGGACACACAGAATCCAAAGCAGGCTCCAGGCTCCAAGGTGTCAGCACACAACCCAACACAGGGCTGAAACCCACAAGCCGTGAGATCATGACCTGAGCTGAAGTCGGACGCTCAACCGACTGAGCCACACATGTGCCCCCAAAATTAAGGACTTTTTAATATAACCTTAACATGATTAAACCTGAAAAAATTAACACTTCTTTAATATCAAAAATAACACTTCTTTAATGTTCAAGTTTCCAATTATCTCATAAACATCATGTGTTTTATTTATTCTTACATTCATTTGTTGCAATAATAGAACTAATATCCACAAATTCTGGCTGGCCAATATTTTTTAAGTTTGTTCATTTTTAGAGAGAGAAAATGATGGAGGGACAAAGAGGGAGAGAGAATTCCAAGCAGTTTCCACACTGTCAGGACACAGCCTGACATGGGACTGAAACCCACAAACCACAAGATGACGACCTGAGCCAAAACCAAGAGTCAGACGCTCAGCTGACTGTGCCACCCAGGCACCCCATAGTTAATAGTCTTTTAAGTCTGTATAAGTTTCCCTCGTGTACAATTTTTTCATTGGAATTTACTCAATGAGGAGATAGAGTTGTCTTCCAGAGTTTCTCACAGATTGGATTTTGCTGATCGCATCTCTGAAGTGTAGTTTAACATTTTTCTCTGTCTTCTTCATTTTCTGTAAATTGGTAGTTGGATCTAGATATTTAACGGTTTCTTTCTACTGTTCTATCTTCAAGTTCACTAATTCTTTCCTGTCTGCTCTATTCTGCTGTTGAGCTCATCTAGTAAACTTTTCATTTCCATTATGTTTTAGTTCTAAAATTTCAATTTGGTTTTTCATCTGTTCTATTTCTTTGCTGAGACTTCACTCTGAATGATGTCTTTTAAAATGTGAACACATGGTAGAGTGGCAGAATGGGGTAGTCAGCCTCCAAGGTGGCTCCTAATGATCCCTGTCTCCTACTCTTCATACCTTTGTGTAACTCCTCCCAAATTCTACCAGGGTGAGTCTGTGTAACCAATAGCATATGGCAGAAATCATAATGTATCACTTCTGACATTAGGTTATAAAGGACTATGGCTTCACTCTTGAGCACGCTTTCTCTCCCACGCACACAATCTCAGATCATTTGCTCTGGGAGAAGCAAGCTGTCCCATGGTCAGGAGATTTGGGTAGTCTGTGGAGAGGCCCATGTGATAGAGAACTAAAGTCTCTAGCCAACAGCCATGGAACCTACTACCTATGACATAAGTGAATTTTGAAGCATGACCCCCCCCCAGTTGAGCCTTCAGATGAAAATGCAGTTCTAACAGAAGCGTTAATGTAATCTAATGAGACTTGGAGCCAGAACCACCAGCTAAGCTGTCTGCAGATCCCTGGCCCACACAAAAAAATGTGTATGGTAATAAAGTTTTTTTTAAGCTGTTAAGTTTGGGGGAATTTGGTATATAGCAGATAACAATGCATCAAGGTTTGTACCTGATTCCCTGATCTACCACTAATTAAACGATGCAAGACATCTTGCATTAAAAGATGAATAGTCTTGTGAGCTTCAGTTTCTTTCATTGGAGACCAATGACCATTTTTGCCCCACTTTTCAAGGTTGGTATGAGTTGCACATAAAATATACAAGAACATTATACAACTATCAAACCCAACATATTTTGCAGATGAAAACTGGAAGCCCAAAGGAATGAAAAGAATTGACAGATGAAGCATCAAGAAGCAGAGGAATTGCAGAACTTATCCAGGCTTCAACTATTTCAACAAAGAGCCAGGGAGCACCTGGCTGGCTCAGTTGGAAGAGCAGGTGACTCTTCATCTTGAAGTTGTGAGTTTGAATCCATGTGGGGTATAGAGATTAAATAAAAACTTAAAGAAAAAAAAAGCCAGAACTGGAACCCATGGCTCATGACTCCAGGTTCAGTTATTTTTGCTACTATACCTAAAATCTCATGTGCTATTATCATTAAACATGGTCACTCCACGTTTCAGGAAAATAGACAGCAGATAAATTATAGATCGTAGATGGTAGACCAAGATAATTCCATTTTTTCTAACTATGACAAACTCGGCATAAATGTGAGAGAGTCAGAGTTGTTTCAATTCAGCTTTAATATCGTAAAGCTGACAAATGGTCAGTTAACTCCTCCTTTCTGTTGCCCTGCCAGTCACCCCAACACACGGAGTTCAGGCACATGGGCACCCAGCCAGAAGGTGACTAACACCATCTCTTTGCACCCAAGCCATGTACAATAAGCACATAGCTCCTTTTCTTTTAAACCTCGCTGGACAAGTTGGTATCAGTATCTTTAAAATACAAATGCTCCTTTCTTATGCAATTTTAGTAAAAAATAGTTGACTGGGAGGAGAGAAAAGAGGCTAGTAGTATTTTGAACCAACAAGGTTAGACCATTTGGGCAACCATGACTCACCTCAACAGGGTTTCAAACTTTTTTTCATTAAAAAGTTTTCTCAAAATATTTTTGTAAACTACCTCACCTTCTGCCTTTCCCCCAACTTCAGTCTTCTGATAGGGGGTAAAAGTCGCATTTAAAAATGTTGAAAAAGGGGCGCCTGGGTGGTGCAGTTGGTTAAGCGTCCGACTTCGGCCAGGTCACGATCTCGTGGTCCATGAGTTCGAGCCCCGCGTCGGGCTCTGGGCTGATGGCTCAGAACCTGGAGCCTGTTTCCGATTCTGTGTCTCCCTCTCTCTCTGCCCCTCCCCCATTCATGCTCTGTCTCTCTCTGTCCCAAAAATAAATAAACGTTGAAAAAAAAATTTTTTTTTAATAAAAAAATAAAAAAATAAAATAAAAAAATGTTGAAAAAGAAGCTGATCTCAATCAGATTAAAAAAATAGGTATATGTGGACTCAAACTGGCAGAGAAAACACAAGCATAAAAACAGTTGTGTTGATGGGGCACCTGGCTGGCTCTGTCAGTAAAGCATAGGACCCTTGACCTCAGGGTCTTGAGTTCAAACTCTACATTGAGCATTGAGAATAAAAATAATTAATCAATCCAAAATAGTTGTGTTGGAATGGTAGGATCATTTTTCCATTCTTAGTTTTGTTTTTAATTAAAATATATATTTATATACAATATAGAACTATATGTATATAGAACTATATATATTTATATATAAAATAGAGTTATATAGGGGCGCCTGGGTGGCGCAGTCGGTTAAGCGTCCGACTTTAGCCAGGTCACGATCTCGCAGTCCGTGAGTTCGAGCCCCGCATCAGGCTCTGGGCTGATGGCTCGGAGCCTGGAGCCAGTTTCCGATTCTGTGTCTCCCTTTCTCTCTGCCCCTCCCCCGTTCATGCTCTGTCTCTCTCTGTCCCAAAAATAAATAAACGTTGAAAAAAAAAATTTTTTTAATAAAAAAAAAAAAATAGAGTTATATATATGTTTATATATGATATAGAATTATATATATAGAACTATATAGTAATGTTTTATATACAATTTAGGTTATATTTTTTTTTAATTTTTTTTTTAACGTTTATTTATTTTTGAGACAGAGAGAGACAGAGCATGAATGGGGGAGGGTCAGAGAGAGGGAGACACAGAATCCAAAACAGGCTCCAGGCTCCGAGCTGTCAGCACAGAGCCCGACGCAGGGCTTGAACTTACAGACCGGGAGATCATGACCTGAGCTGAAGTCGGCCGCTTAACCGACTGAGCCACCCAGGCGCCCCTAGGTTATATTTTTTACACTGTATTTTTTAACTTAAAATTCAAGTTTTATACAATGTCTTAACAGAATGGGATTTAATAAATCTTTTGGACTTAAATAATAACTAGTTATGGTTTAGTTTTTCACCCTATGTGTATCTTTAAAGATTCTTAAGTTGCAAGCAACCCAAACTAACTCTGGCTACTTAAACAAAAAAGAGAACCTATTCTAAAGAGTATGGAAGAGCAGAGAGGACTACAAAGAAGCCTTGGAGAAGCAGGAAGCAGGTAACCACAGAAAAATGTCCATTCCACTGAGCATAAGGCCCTGCCACTGGACTGAGTGAATGCTTTCCAACTATTTGTTTCTTCTGTGCTCAATCCCTAGGTCTAAGATTCAGAGTCCTTGGCCAGAGATGTGCCAAGCTAGGATGGCCTGAGCTGATAAATGAAAGAGGGAGTTGAAACGGAGTCTCTTGGGTCCACTTCCACATGGGAAAGCAAAACACCAAAGATCTCATCCCACCAACATAGCCCTCAGCAGCGGGCATAGTCACCTCAAAAGTTGATGAGGATGCTCATTGGAAGATATAATGTCCACTAAATCGTAGCTTTGTTCTCACCACTAAAGGAGACATTTGTGAGAACATGAATGGTCTCTCAAGAGTATTTCTCTAAGGTTTTTTTTTAAGCTTATTTATTTATTGAGATCCTGGAGGGGGGGTGAGGCATAGAGGGAGGGAGAGAGAGAATCCTAAGCAGGCTCCATGCTGTCAGCACAGAGCCTGACACAGGGTTTGATACAGAAACTGTGGAATCATGATCTGAGCCAAAATCAAGAGTCAAATTCTTAACCAACTGAGCCACCCAGGCACCCCTATTTTTTTTTTAATATTTGAGAGAGAGAGAGAGAGAGAGAGAGAGAGAGAGAGAACATGTGAGCGAGGGAGGGAGAGAGAGAGAGAGAGAACGTGTAAGCGAGAGAGGGAGAGGGAGAGAGGGAGAGAGGGAGAGAGGGAGAGAGAGAGAGAATGAATCCCAAGCAGGCTCTGCACTATCTGTGCAGAGCCCAATGCAGGGCTTTATCCCATGTCATGACCTGAGCCGAAATCAAGAGTTAGATGCTTAACTGACTGAGCCACCCAGATACCTCCCAGCAGTATTTAAAATTTTTTTTAACGTTTATTTATTTTTGAGACAGAGAGAGACAGAGCATGAACAGGGGAGGGTCAGAGAGAGAGGGAGACACAGAACCCGAAGCAGGCTCCAGGTTCTGAGCTGTCAGCACCAAGCCCGATGCAGAGCTCGAACTCATGGACTGTGAGATTATGACCTGAGCTGAAGTCGGACGCTCAACTGACTGAGCCACCCAGGTGCCCCAGCCCCCAGAAGTATTTTAGACGGACACCCACACATCTTTCCTCCTCACTTATCAAGGACCAGCGAAGACATGCTTTGGGCATGACATTTTGGTGTGATGCTTCAGACCACAATAGAATTTGATCCCATCTCTACACTCAAATAATATAAATCAAGTCCAATCCTCAGAGCATATCCCACATCCATCACAACACTACCAAGTATTGTGGTCCTAGGTCCTTCCCAGCCCATTCTACTCTCCTTATGACCATCACCCACACAGCCTTCCCTGAAGAATGTTCTGTACTAACAGGCATTCCATGAAAAGGGAAGGGGAAAGAAATACGAATTACTGGTTAAATCAAGTCTACAAGCCAAAGTTTGTCTTAAATAGCTATAGACCATTTTACTGTTTTTAGTGTCTTCCTTTAAGATCCTTAAAGGTAACCACTAAACCACACATTCTTAGGAGATGAATTCCACATGGCTTTAAGACGCAATTGTTTTAACAGCATTTTTGATAGATGGAGGTGAATGTGTCGAAACTTTTATTAACATTCAGTTTAAAAAGCTTTACACCTGCGGCATGCCAAGATCTAGAAGATTCTTAAAGAAGTTACCCATTAGGGTGTGGTCCTTGGTTTAGAAGTCGTGGGGCCTTGGTAATTTTTTGTTAAGTGGTTTAAGAATTCACAATCTTGGTCCAGGGCTGGTAATATTGTGCCATTTTCTTCTCCCTTCAGGGAAGAAGAGACACTATTATACCTGCAGGCTCCCAGCATGTTATTGCCTTACAGGTGACTCTTTAACATCTTCTATGGATTAACAGTTTGATCAAAATCAGCCTCAAGGCTCCCTCAGAAAAGAGGGTGAAGGAGAAAAGCACCAAAATATTTCTCAGGCTCTACCTTAAATACAGTTTATGTGTGTGGTAAAACATACGTGCCATGGGGCGCCTGGGTGGCGCAGTCGGTTAAGCGTCCGACTTCAGCCAGGTCACGATCTCGCGGCCCGTGAGTTCGAGCCCCGCGTCGGGCTCTGGGCTGATGGCTCAGAGCCTGGAGCCTGTTTCCGATTCTGTGTCTCCCTCTCTCTCTGCCCCTCCCCCATTCATGCTCTGTCTCTCTCTGTCCCAAAAATAAATAAACGTTGAAAAAAAAATTAAAAAAAAAAAAAAAAAAAACCAACGTGCCATAAAATTCACCACTTTTAACGATTTGTAAGTAGAGAGTTCCATGGCATTAAGTTCCTTCACATTTCTGTGCAACCACTACCATCCATTTCTAGAACTTTGTCATTTCAAACCCAAGCTCTGTACTTATTAAACACTAACTCCTTATTTCCTTCTCTTCCAGCTCCTGGCACCCACCATTTTCCTGCAGGCCTCTGTGAGTTTGATACTCCTAGGTCCCTGATGTAAGTGAAATCATATGGTATTTGTCCTCTTGTGTCTGGATTCTTTTTAAGTGCAGTTTTGATACATAGAACAGTGCCCTTACAGTGAGTAAGGACACAGTGTAGGTAGTTGTTACTTCTACATCAGAAGTCTTTAGCCTGGAGCCCTTGGATGAGTCCTAGGAATCTGAAACTCCTTTAAGAGATGGGTTTCCTACTTACAAAGTTTTGTAGGAGCCTTAACCCAGAAGATGCTGATTGCTGTTCTGGGTCCTCTCTGTTTTGAGAGCACCCCCTTGGTCCCAAACCAGTATTGACTGACTTCAGGTAGCAACAAACCACCAACATGGTTGTATTTGTTGTATGTCTCTGGATTTTGCTGACGATTCCAATTTGTTGCCTAATGGAGTGTCACTCATTCCGTAAAACCCCAGCCCTATGTTTAGCGGGCCACTTAAGAACTTTGAGCTCACCTTCATATGAACCCTATCTAATGCAAACGCAACTCAAAACCACAATAAGCCACAACTTCATACCCATTAGAATGACTAGGATCAAAAAACCAGAAAACAACACGTATTGGTAAGGATGTTGAAAAATGGGAACCCTTGTGCATTGCTGGTCGGAATGTACAATGATGCATTCCCTGCGGATAGTAGTATAGCAGTTCCTCAAAAGTTAAAAATAGAATTACTATATGACCCAACAATCCCACTTCTGTATATACACCCAAAGAACTGAAGGCAGGAATTCCAAACAGGTATTTGTTTGGTATTTGCTCATACTCAAAGCAACATTATTCCCAGTAGTCAAAAGAACAGTCCGAGTAAAGATCCATGAGGAATGAATAAGCCAAAATGTAGTATACACACACAATGGAATATTACTCAGCCTAAAAAAAGCAAAGGTGATTCTGACACCAGCTACAACATGGATGAACCTTGAGGGCATTATGCCAAGTAAAATGAACCAATCACAAAAGCACAAATACCGTATGATTCCACTTACATGAGCTATTTAGAGTAGTCAAATTCACAGAGACAAAATGTTAAATGGTGGTTGTCAGGGACTTCGGGGGAGGAAGAATGGGGAGTCCATGTTTACTGGGAACAGAGCTTCACTTCGGAAACATGAAAGACTTCTAGAGAGGATGGTGGTGACTGCTACCCAGCAACATGAAAGTTTTTTTTGTTTGTTTTGTTTTTTGAGAGAGAGAGAGAGAGAGAGAGAGAAGGAGCACACACAGGGGAGGGACAGAGGGAGAAAGAATCTTTTTTTTTTTTTTTAACATTTATTCATTTTTGAGAGACAGAATAAGAGTGAGGGAGGGGCAGAGAGAAAGGGAGACACAGAATCCAAAGCAGGCTCCTGGCTCCGAGCTGTTAGCACAGAACCCAGTGCAGGGCTTGAACTCATGAACCTCGAGATCATGACCTGGGCTGAAAAGTCAGACACTCAATCTAGTGAGCCACCCAGGCACCCCAGAGACAGACAATCTTAAGCAAGCTCCACACTCCACTCTGAGCCGACTTGGGGCTCAAATCTTAAGACTTAGGTTTGATCTTATGATCCTAGGACCATGACCTGATCCAAAATCAAAAGTTGGATGTTTAACCAACTGAACCACCCGGGTACCCCTATGAAGGTACTTTTAATGACCCTGAACTATACACTTAGAAATGGTTAAAATGCTAAGTTTTATGTTGCACATATTTTATTAAATAAAACACATATAAAGAAATGTCTAATGCTGTCTGATCATTATTCCCTGCTCCTGCAGAAAAGTTAAAAGCCTTGTGTGCAGTTTATCCCAAACCCTGTGTTCTGGAAAGAAACAAAATGCAGTAAGTAGCAAAATCATTTTTCAGAAGCTGGGACTGCCTTAGTAGGGTTTTTCAGTAAAAAAAATAATAATAATAATTTCAGGGGTGCCTGGGTGACTCAGTTGGTTAAGCATTCGACTTTGGCTCAGGTCATGATCTTGCCTTTCCCAAGTTCGAGCCCCACGTCAGACTCTGTGCTGACAGCTCAGAGCCTAGAGCCTGCTTCAGATTCTGTGTCTCTGTCACTCTCTCTCTCTCTCTCTCTCTCCCCCTTCCCTGCTCATGTCTCTCTCTCTCAAAAATAAAAACATTTAAATAGAGATAAAAAAATAAATCACTTCAGCATCATAGCCCTTCCCTCCTGCTCCCTTCCTCACAAGAGGAAAGCAGGGGGAAAGACAAAAAAAAAAAAAAAAAAAAAAAGAACAAAATTCTAAACCAGAGACAGCAGGGCAAGCCTTTATGGGACTAGAGTGATTTCCAGGAGCCGGGAAGCTGCCCCTCAAAGGCAGTCCATTCAACATGGACGGGGGGAGAAACTCAGAGCTAAGTCACAAGAGAAGCCCACCTGTCCGGTCACCCACCTCCCAGGGGCAGCACAGGCACCTGCCCAGTGATCACCTGCTAAGGGGCCTCACCAGGAGGTGTGAGAGCTCCTTCCCGCTCTGCAATCACTTACCTCACAAAAATGGTTCTCGATAATGTTCAAAGCAGTCAGGGCAACCTGAGGGTTCTCATGAAGTTGCAAGGCCTCAATTTTATCAACACCACCGATTTCTTCTATCAGGAGACACATGTTTTCCTTCTCTGAAAGCTTCTCTGCTGCCTGTGGGCATGTAAGAAAAAAAGCTCTTTGGAGGCGGAGCTTCGCCTCAGGGGAGTCAAGGGCTCCTGTTCCAGAATGGGCAGCCATAGTTTTATTTTTCCCTAATTAAGACTGCAGGATCTTACTCCTCTTTTGGGTATTTATAGTACACATATTTAGGTTTATATTAATTGCACAAAATACAATTTTTGCCAAGTAAGCTGCCCTCCACAAATACATTGCTGTTACTGTTTAATAGCTATCTCCCTTCTAATTAATGGAAATGGTTTAAAATACAGTTTGAGGGGGGCACCTGGATAGTTCAGTCGGTTAAGCATCTGACTTTGGCTCAAGTCATAATCTCACAGTTCGTGAGCTCAAACTCCACTTTGGGGGAGCCCTGCTTCTCTGTCTCCCCTTCTCTGCCCTTCGTGGTATTCTCTCTCTTCCCCTGTCTCTCTCCCCTTGCTCACTTGTGCCCTCTCACTCTCAAAAAAAATAGGAATACAGTTTGAAAGAATGTTCAAGTAATGCTTTATTTTTGAGAGAGAGCATGAGCAGGGGAGGGGCAAAGAGAGAGGGGGACAGAGGATCTGAAGTGGGCTCTGCACTGACAGCAGTGAGCCCAATGTGGGGCTTGAACCCACAAACCATGAGATTACAATCTGAGCCGAAGTCGGATGCTCAACCGACTGAGTCACCCAGGCACCCTAAGTAATGCTATTTAAATACAGGTGTTCTGGCCCTACCCTCACGGTAAAGCCTTGAGAGGTAAGACTAAGGGGACCCTGAGCAACACCATGGCAAATAACCAAGTCTCTGGAAACAAATAACATGAGTGGATTTAATCCAATGCTGATCATCGGATTTATCATCTGGGGCTGTTCATTCATTCAAACACTTGTACATAGACTGTGGGCGAGGCCTACAAAACTAGAGCTCAAGATGGGATTTAGAAAAGGCCTTTTCATAACTCATTTTTGGGGCATACAGGTAGATAATTGTTGCAATACAGAAAGTAGAACACAGTAAATGATCAGTGGTTTACGTTATAGAAGATGTGCATAAAAGGCTTGGGAAGTAGCACACCTTCTTGAAAAACAGTGCTGTGCCAGGGCCAACCATAGGAAACTCCCAGCATTCCCAAAACAAGGAATGGCAAGGACAACTTTTTGAAGGGTTAAGTGTTGCTTATTAGGAGAAGAGGGAATAATCCAGCTAGCTAAATAGCCTATTTGGGGAAAGAGAAGTAAAGAAGCAGCTTTGGTGTCATCTCCGAAGGGCTCTGCTCTTTATTTTGTGAGCAATAACCTCCTGTGGTCCAAATTAAACCTTATTTAGGTCACACTGTCTACCTGATGAGAGTCTGTACTGTCTTGTCTAAAGCTGGACACTCTTTGATCTATCTGGGGTCCAAAATGAGTTTTGGCTTTCAGTGAAGAAACCAAGGCAGGACCAATGAGCTAGGATAGCCTCAGAAAGAAAGCTGGGGGATGTGGGATGACCCAGGGCAAGCAGAGCCCTGGAGAAGGATTCTGGATGTTGGCAAAAGAGCAAACAGCCCCAAAGTCACTTCAAGCTGCACTCTGCCGGCCATTAGAGGCTCTCTGCTACCTTGTCCTCCTAACCTGCTATTCCAGTGCCTTTCTCTGATCTATCAGATGTGGTTTTCCCAGATGCCTCCAAGGAAAAAAAAATCCCAAATGTTTAATTCAAATGAAACAGATGAAGTTCAATTTCTCCAGCCCACAAGTGTGCTTTCACCAATGTGTTATGTCGTTATGTCCAACTTTGTCTATGGGCGGCCAAGTCTCTATGCTTCATCCATGTGATTTGTTCAGTCTTCATGTCTAATTGGGTGCTATTTCAAATCTGTTCTTGACTCAGGTCAGTTCTTTCTAAGACAGTTACATGAAAAGGATGATTAAAGTGAGCTTTTAAAAGGAATCCCCTGGTGTTACTTTGAAATTCTTCAAACGGCTTCGTCGCATATAAAAGGACCTTAACCAGATGAATATAGCCAGCCTTCAAGATGGCCTCAGATGATCTCTAACTCCTGATATTCACACCCTTGTATAGTTTCCTCCCATGTTGAGTGGGGCTGATCTGTGTAACCAATAGGACCATGTTGTTGGAATGACTTTCAAGGTTAGGTCATAAAAGCCACTGGGGCGTCCACCTTGCTTTCCTAGATTGCTTCTTCCAGAGGAAGCCAGCTACCATGATGAGAATACACATAAATGGTCCTATGAAGAGCTCCAGGTCCAGGAAAGTGACAACTTTCCAAGCATATGAGTGAGCCATCTTGAAAGCTGCTCTTCAGCCTCCATCAAGCCTTCAGATGAAACTGCAGCCCCAGTTGACACCTTGAATCTCATAATAGACCCTGAGCCAGAACCATCTAGCTAAGCTATCCCCAGATTCCTAACCCCAGAAACTAGATGAGATAATGAAGTAAAAGCTTGGTTTGGGAACATAATTCGTTCCAGAAACATGCTCGTAATCCAACACACTTGTCTATCAAAGCTAATTTCCCTGAAAGCAATAATGGGAACTCAGATGAATCATTCCACAACCCCAAAATATTCATATAAAAATCATTAGAATACTGTAATATAATACAAAATAAATACAAGGTATAAAGAAACACTAATTAACCTGCACTTATCTTTGAAAATCTTTATGGCTGGTGTGAAGGAGACAAGGGAGAGGAGGGTTATTGTGTGGGACGAACTTCACTATCACTAACAGAATCACTGCTATCTATTGGCTCAATAGAATCTTTTTCTTTTCATGCAACTTTAACAAGGAGCCTATCCGATGACATTGCTTTTGCTCCTTTTGAGAATTTTGCAGAAATAACATTGCATTGTTGTTAAACAGATTAATTGCTCACACTGCTACAGTCTTATTTGTGTGGGGCTTTTCTACAAAATTTTGCACTGTCTCCCACATTTCACACATCTCCATAATCTCATTTGAAGTGAGGGATTCCTCTGCCTTTTTCTTCTCTCCTCTGCAGAGGCGATCTCCTGCAAAACCTCTTGCTGTTACTCACGAAGCAGACCCATCAGTCTGTCAGTGGTCAGCTCCCGGCCATGTTCCCCTACCAGCTCTTGAATGTCACCCTCCTTCACCTCCAGTCCCATGGCCTTTCCCAAGAACACAATTTCATCAACAACTGCTGGCTCCTATTCATAAGAAAGCCCCTCTAAGTCATGTCCAAGAATGCAATCGGGCCACAGTTTTCTCCAAGCAAAATCAAGGGTTCTCTTGGTGATCCCATACCAGGCTTTATCAATGATCTTGAGGCAGTTCATGATGTGCAAATGATTTTTCCAAAACCCTGAGAGGGTAAGGTTTGTTCCTTTGGTTACCTTGAAGCATTGCTGAAATAGTGCTTTGCTATGAAGCTTTTTAAAGTTCGAAATGAACCTCCTGATCCATGGGCTAGAAAATTGGAATGGTGTTGGGAGGAAGGAACTTGACCTTAATGAACTCAAGTTCCTTCAGTAAGTGGTCCTCAAAGCCTGGCAGGTGAACAGGAGCATTATCCATAACCAGTAAGGTTTTGTGTGACAAATTCTTTTCTAAAATTCTGCAGGACTGAAGGCCTCATTGATCCACCCAATGAACAAGATATGAGTGACCCAAGACTTACTGTTGGACCTCCACATAATGTTTAACTGGCTCTTCTGCACCTTGCATTTCTTGAAGGCTCATGGATTCTTGGAATCATACACGAACAGGGGCTTGACTTTAAAATCCCCACTTGTGGGGCACCTGGCTGGCTCAGTAGGTTGAGTAGGTGGCTCAGTAGGCTGACTTCAGCTCAGGTCACAATCTTGCAGTTTGTGAGTTTGAGCCCCACATCGGGTTCTGTGTGGACAGCTCAGAGCCCGCTTAGAATTCTGTGTCTCCCTTTCTCCCTTTCCCTCATTCACACACACACATGCACACACACTCTCTCTCTCAAAAATAAATCATAAAAAAATAAAATAAAATCCCCACTTGTGGGCACCTGGGTGGCTCAGTCAGTTAAGTTTCTGACTTTGGCTCAGGTCATGATCTCATGGTTCATGGGCTCAAGCCCCACATCAGACTCTGTGTGGACAGCTCAGAGCCTGGAGCCTGCTTCAGATTCTGTGTCTCTGTGTCTGTCTGTCTGTCCGTCTCTCTCTCTGCTCCTCCCCAGATTGTGCTCTCTGAATAATAAGTAAACTTAAAAAATTATTAAAAACAAAATAAAATCCCTGCTTGCATTAGCACCAAGCATGAGGGTGAGACGGTCTTTTGTGGGCTTGTGACTGGGCATTATGTGCTCTTATCTTGTAATGTCGGTCCTCTTTGGCATCTTTTTCCAAAAAAGCCCTGGCTCATCAAGTTAAAAACTTGTTCTGGCAGGTCACACTTGGAAACCATGAGCTTCTGGAACTCGGTGACAGTAGCTTTAGCTGCCTTAGCGTCGGAACTCGCAGCCTCTCCATGTCTTGCAACACTATGGATGTCACTTCTCCTCTTAAAGTTATCAAACCAGTCCCTGCTTGCTTTGAAGACTTCATTTTCTGTTGACATACCTGGCAGTTTACTGACAGGGTTGGTGTACAAGGCCTTTGCCTTCTTGCAGACAAAGTTCTTGGGCACAGCATCACCTGCTAGTTTCTTCTATCTAAAACAAAAGCAACTTTTCTACATCTTCCAGAACATGTGGCCATTGCTTTGATATTTGATATCCTTTTGCTGCATCCAGCCCCCTTCTTTCTTCTTTAATATTGTGCAAATGGTCAACGTCGACTTCTTCTAAAATCTTGCAGTTTTAGCCACTCACATACCTCGTTCATACTTCTTGATTTCCTTCTTCACTTCCACCGTAATCATCTCCTTATTACCATCTTTCTTTTCAATCTTTTTCTGCCTGGGGGCCACGTCTAAGCTCGCATGGATGTTGACTATAGTAATTATTAAACTCTTGTCATATACTGTATTTAATGTAACTAGCAATAAGGCATAGAGTAAAGGGTCTATATCTACAGGCAACCTGACCTAGAATGGGAGAATTCCTAAGCTTACTCTTGTATGGAAAAGCAAAGGACTGTCCACAGGTGCTTTGAAGTGACAAAAAATACACTAGTGCCAGTTGTGGGTACCTTCCAACATTCTGAAAAATCGTCAATTTCTGCCAAACACTGCAGCCTGAAACTGAGCATCCAAGCGTGGAAGATGATCGCCCACAATCCAGTAGCAAGAGAGAGAGAAGAAACATTGGCTCAGTTGTGATCATGGGACATTCGGCATCATGTATGACTTGTATTGCAAGGCATAGATTGTTTATCAGGTTAAAACTTATTATAAATGTTTGCTTGTCTTGTAGAACATGCACAGAACAAGTTACTCACAATCCAAGGTTTTATTGTATTTGTTTTAGACCAGTAGGGAGTAACTGATCATGCAGCAATATAGAACTGACACAAATGGTTTATGAACATTGGCTTAATTTGCCTTTATTTAAGAAATAAAACTTTCCTGGAGTTCTAATTCAAGGCTTTGTAGTCCAATTTCAGCATCTATCTCTGCTAACTTCTTGCTTCTCTTTCAGGTGTACCCTATGTTTTAGCCTTCTAGAAGAGCCAGCCATGTGGTGTACAGGACTGCTTTTCCCGGCTTCAAACATTTGATTGGTTTCTCCATCTCACTCAGAGTAAGCCAAGGTTTTCACATACCTTATGTGATATGGATGCTCTGAGCCTGACCACCACCTTCCATCCCTTTGCTCCCGCCCATCCTTGAGCCCTCTTTCCCCAGATATCCATAAGATTCACTCATTTCTCTTTGATCTTTGCATGCATGTTCTTCGTGAGACAAGTTTCTCCTGACTACTACATTGACGGGATCACCATTACCTTCCTGCTCTGAGCCATCAGCGACTGACCCTTCATCACATAAACTCCCAGTTGTTGGGTCTGTTTCTCTCCCCATTAATATATAAGCTCTACCAGAGCAAGGACTTTGTTCTGTGGTATCCTGAGCATCTGAAACAATGTTAGGCATATGGTCACTCACTTGAAAAAATGAAGATGGGCCTTCTTTGAAAGGCCTCTTGTTTTTGTTTTCCATAGGATGCATGAATAGGAGGAGGGTTGGGGGAGTGGAAAGAGAATCCACATAGGGGTTTTAAGAACCAAAATAAATGCCTTCGGTTTGGAGACTGCTATTTCAAAACCAACCTGCTTAAAAAAACAAAACAAAACAAAAAAACCCAACCTGCTTAGAGCAGCTCACCTTGAGGATAAGAGAGATAACATCAAGGATGATGGTAACAATTTTGGGGTCTTGGATGGTAAGCAGATTCACCAGTGGCTCCAAGACTCCAGAGTGGACAAGCTGGATCAACTGGTCTATGGTGCCTCCAGTTGTGAAGTTTGCCACGGTCCAAACAGCCTCTTTCTGGACTTTAAATTCTCCCTGAAGAAACAATGTTTACAATCTTTATGGATCCTTAAGAACTTAAATATAGCAATGCTAACTTAGTTCAATTTCTAGGTAGGCTGGTGACAGCCAAGACTGTATATATAATTTACATTGAACACATCAGCAATTTGCCTCTAGTTCTTGAACAGAGGATAGCACCTTTGAGAAGCCAAGGAGCAGACAGGCTCCCATTAGGACTTAGAGGGAAGTTCTAAATTGGAATGGACTCATTTCCTTAAGTCAGGTTATGGGAATAATATAACGAACATAAACCAATCCAGATAATCTATATATATTAGAAATTATCCTTGGAATTATTTTATTTTTTAACTTGTGAGAGAGAGAGAGAGACAGAGTGTGAGGAGGGGAAGGGCAGATGCCCTTAGTCTTTCGGATGCAGGGAAACTATGGACAAGAAGCTCCATAGCTACAAAGCTGAGCACACAAAGTGATCTCAGGGAATGAGCCAGACCAGAGGTGTCAGAGGAAGACCATTGAAATATCACTCAATGCATTCCTTGCATTTGTAAGAAACACTTTGCCCAGAGATCTGGGAGTAATTTATCATAGATACTTCTATCCCTGTGCAGAAGGAGTTATTCCCATTTTATGGCTGGGGAAAACTGTGACCTCAGTGTAAAAGGAAGAAAGAAAGGAAAGAAAGAAAGGAAAGAAAGAAAGAAAGAAAGAAAGAAAGAAAGAAAGAAAGAAAAAGAAACTCAATAACCAAAAACAACTTCGGGCTCCAAGCCAACTGTAGTTCAAAAAGCAATTTGAGGGGCGCCTGGGTGGCGCAGTCGGTTAAGCGTCCGACTTCAGCCAGGTCACGATCTTGTGGTCCAGGAGTTCGAGCCCCGCATCAGGCTCTGGGCTGATGGCTCAGAGCCTGGAGCCTGTTTCCGATTCTATGTCTCCCTCTCTCTCTGCCCCTCCCCCGTTCATGCTCTGTCTCTCTCTGTCCCAAAAATAAATAAAAAATAAATAAATAAATAAATGGGGCGCCTGGGTGGCGCAGTTGGTTAAGCATCCGACTTCAGCCAGGTCACGATCTCGCGGTCCGTGAGTTCGAGCCCCGCGTCAGGCTCTGGGCTGATGGCTCAGAGCCTGGAGCCTGTTTCCGATTCTGTGTCTCCCTCTCTCTCTGCCCCTCCCCCGTTCATGCTCTGTCTCTCTCTGTCCCAAAAATAAATAAACGTTGAAAAAAAAAAATTAAAAAAATAAATAAATAAATAAATAAATAAATAAATAAATAAAATAAAATAAAATAAAATAAAAAAGCAATTTGAAGTAAGATTACTTCTTGATTCAAGGCTGGATGTCTTTTTAATTTTTTTTTAATGTTTATTTATTTTTGAGAGAGACAGAGAGAGAGAGAGAGAGAGAGAGATGAGACAAAGAATCCCAAGCAGGCTCCAGGCTCTGAGCTGTCAGCACAGAGCCCAATGTGGGGCTCGAACTTAGGAACCATGAGATCATGACCTGAGCTGAAATCGGACACTTAACCAACTGAGCCACCAGGTGCCCCCATGACTGGAGGTTTCTGATGAGAATCTATATAGACTCATGGTAGCACACAGGATAGGAAGCATCTAATAGATCAAAAGATGCCTTGATTCAGGTTGCACACCTAGGAACCCACCATCCACCCGAGGACAGGAACACCACCGGCAGCTTCTCTTATCCCATCCTATTCCACTTGCCTCCCTGCCCCCAACCAGACAAAACCACTCCTGGCTTTTGTCACCTATAGATAATTAAACTGAGCCCATCCATTCAAAGGGGACAAAAAGAAATGCTGATGGATAGGAGTTGTCCTGGGGAGGGAAGTGGGAATCTGGAGGAAGAAGGAGGTTTTGTTTTACTTCTACTCTTATATCTGGATTTTCAGTATATATTACCACTCCAATCAATGTGATTTTTTACGCTGAAAAAAATCCAGTGTACAATATCACCATAACCCAATAGGTTCTTCCTCCTCAAACAGAACAAAACTTCCCCCTCTCTTGACAAGTAGAGTGGATGCCACATTCTTCTAACACCAAAGATAAGCCAATATTTACCAGCTCAGGATTTTTTTTCTGAATATTTGAGCTGGGGGGGGGGGGCAGGGGTGGGAGGGGTCACCTTTTCATTGAACAATGCTTGTTTAGTCTCCTAAGTCTTTAATGGGTTGTCCAAAATGGATGCTTCTTCCTTTTTTTTTTCCCAGGGAGAATTAGGAAACTAAGGTTTCATAGCTCTGTTGTGATCTCGAGTAATTTGCTTCTTAGGTGGTGTCTGAACTCCTGAAGGGGTTCAACGTGGGGCCAATTGGAAAACAGCCTTTTGTCACAGAATGCACCACTTACATTTTTTAGCAGAGCCACCAAGGGAGGCAGCATGCCACAAGCAATCAGCTGCTGGATGTGCTGGCAGGGCCCTGCGGCCACATTGCTCAAGGCCCAAGCCGCCTCCTTCTGGATGGAAGACCTGGGATGCATCAGGAGCTGGGGCAGCACGTTCAGGATGCCCGCGTCAATGGCCACCTGGGTCTGGTGATCTGTTCCTGTGACAATGTTCCCCACGGTGCGGAGAGAGGGGATCTGGAAGAACAAGGCTGCAAGTGTAAGCAAGCTTTGCCAATTTATCACAACAGAAGGGGACAGTCACACCAAGCTATGTGCACTCCCAAATATGCGTCCTGCTATGTTGATGGTGCTCAGGAAACCTGTGAATGATGATCAAATCCATGATCTTTATTAATTCAGCACATCCATAGCCATTTGCATAGTTTGAAGGTACTTGCTAGCCTCTCAACAGTTCCAGGTTCAGTGAGACAGAGGTCAAGGGATGGCTTTATTAAGAAATGATGCTGTCCTTCCATAATCTTACACTGGGAAAATCGCTAAATTGATTACAGTATTTATAATGTGGTAACTTCTACTGAATTTGTATTTAGCAGGAGTGTCAGGTTCCTGCTGTATACTTAATTGGAGCTAATGAGATCCCAATGGCATTTGTTGATGTGTTCACAAACACCCTCTCAACTCTGAAGGTCCCCAGGATGGGTCTGTAATTGGGCTCAAGACAACAGTCCTCTGAGGGCTGACTGTGCATTCATTTTGGTTTCTCTGCACTGTAGTGGCTGCCCCAGCACAGACCACCAACAGTTCTAGAGCTTTCCTAGCCTTTCATGCTAGGTATCTGCTACTCAAGTGAGAGGTGGAATAGGCCAATCACAGCCTTGGAAGGATGGTTCCAAATGGGCCCTCGACACCCAGGACATACAGCTTCTTATTCTCTTCATACCCTCCCTCCTCTCAATATCATCCCCCCAAACTAACCTTGATGTCTGAATAATATTATGCTAATCTAGGCACAGATGATTGTGAAGCCTGCATAAATATACAAGGCTAGCCATAGAAGTCAAAAGGGGCACCCATGTTTTAAGGCATATCTTCAAGAAGCTTATAAGTGACATGTTTCCTATCCTAGCCAAGTATTTGATGTTGACTTTGTTTCATTTTTACCTAGACTATTTCAGTAGTCTAATAACAAACTAGGGAGAGGATAAGAGGGAATTTTCTTTTACCCTCGAGTAAAAAATTTAAATGTTATAATGAGCTTTACGTTAGCACACACACGCACACACTCACGCATACCCTGCATTAGCCAACTGGTTAACATCCACATGCACGGACCACTGGAAGGAAAGGCCACAAAAGGGTGGAGGGACCAGAAGCGATTTCAATGTGCTGCTTTTCTATACTTTCTAGTTACCAGATTAAGAAAAAGTAAGTTACTTAACATCCACTAGGCTTTTCGATCAAAATACATTCAAGTCCTTGGCTAGACAGTAGCAGAGACCAGGGCAATGCAGACCACAAGCTTTGTTCTAGGTAAAGTATTAGAGCTGATGGTGGGAGAGGTCTCACTCAAGTGAGTATGACTCCCACATTCTAGTTGGAAGGTTCATACAGAGACAGGCAGGACCAGGGACATTTACCAAGATATTGAGCTCTGAGCTGGTCATGAGCTGGACCAGCCTGGGTAGGACACCCGTGTCTACCACTTGGCCGATGCGCTCATTACAGCCATCACTGAGGTAGGACAGGGCCCAACAGGTGTCCGAGAGAACCTCGCCATCTTCATGCTGCAGGAGGTGGAAGAGCACGGGCAACATTTGCTTCACTGCTCTCTTGCAGGGGTAAGGGCTCTTGTTTCGGCAAAGGTTGGACAAAGTCCATGTGATGTTCCGCAGAAATGTGATCTGTAACAAGGAGACTGCTTCCAGCATCAGGGGCAAAGGAGGAAAAAGGCCAATGGCTACATGTCCTTGCCATATTTCATCAATATTATTGACCAGTGTGAAGCAAAGAATTTGAGCTTCACGCAGACTTTGTTCTCAGTAGTGATGCACACTAGGGAGACTGAGAACGAGTTTAGGTTTCCTATTCAAATGTTATATGTAGGTTTCCTTGGATTCTTCAAAATGTCCCTCCCACCTGGACTCAGTTGATGACCCTGTTTTCATTTCTCATCGACAAAACAAAGGTCAAGCAGGAGTTGCTTGGTCTGCCTAGTAACCCTACCAACATGTGGCAACCACATTTCTGATCTTTGTTCAGGGGTCAGTCTTCCTACTCCACATCTGGATCCCATTTTTGCCTTTGAAGATTCTGTCCCCATGACCACCTTTCTGCCCTGGATCACTCCCACACTCTGGGACCCCTCCGTCTCTCTAGCCATGGTCCTGCTTCTATTTGTAGAGTCCAGCCCTCAAGGATGTGTCTATATTTGCATCTACCTTGCAGCTTCTTACTTGTTCTTCCACCCCTCTGGTCTGATTTCTGCCCCTACTTCTTTTTACTTAGTGATGAAATCAGCTTTTTCCAAGTCACCAAATCCAACAGCTGCTTTTTCAGTCTTAAAGTTACCATCCCTATCAGAGGTATTTAGTACCCCTCTTGAAAAAGCTCTTTTTGGCACCTATGACCCCAAACCTGCATTTCTATCGCCAAATGGGCTGTTTCTTCTCAGTCTTTGGGGTGGGCTCTGCCTGTCTTCGGAGTGTCAGAATTCTTGAGACTTAGTCACAGGCTCTCCTCATACTCTAGGTCAGGGGTTGGGGCAAATTCTTTCTATAGAAGGCCAGATAGTAAACACTCTCAGCTTTATGGACCATAGGGTCTCTCTGGTGCAACAAGTCATCTTTGCCCTTGTAACATTACAAAAGCAACCGACAATATGGGCATAAATAAATGGGGATGGCCATGCTCCAATAAAACTTTATTTATAAAAGTAAGCATCTAGCCCTGCTCTAGTTGATCTTGCCAAGCTGGATGACAGATGTGTGCACAATCATCTAGACCAACATTATCCATCCTGACATTGCTACGATGGTGTCTCTCACACTCTTCAACTTAATATGTACAACTAAGGCTCTGATTCCTTCTTCCCTCCATCTTCCCATTTCTCTAGGAGGACCGTCATAACAAGCTAACCCAAAACCGGAGGGCATCCTTGCTTCTTTCTATCTCCCATGTCCAACATGGCAGCATCCCATCTCTGTTTGCTATCATTTTACAAGCAGCCAGAAGGTCTTTCTAAAAGATCAGATCACTTCACTTCCTGCCTTGAGATCCTTCAAAGCCTTCCCTCTGTCAGCATGAGGAAGTCTAAGTCCCTTGCCCTACTTTTCCTCTTACATTGCTCTCTCCTTGTGAACTCCCTGGTCATGTCAGCTTTTTTCTGGTTCCATTAGGTCAGGTTTTCTCCCACCCTGAGGGCTGGGTATTCCCTTGGCTTTTAGAAGCTACCTTCTCTTCATTTTTGTTTGAAGCAAATCTAAAACCCAAATTTATCTCCAGTGGGGTCGGGGTGGGGGAGCTCTATTGTTGCCACATCAATCAACTCTGACTCTAAGCTTCAAATCAAGACCCAGTACCCAGGAACATAACTGGAGACCCATTAATTCTATCTGTGCCCCTTGAATGGAGAGCTTAGTCATCTACTTTTGAAGGACTATAATTTTAGAAAAACTCTAATGGAACTCTTCCAATGCCACCCCCCCAAAAGTAAAATCAGCACTAGTGGCCCCTGGGGGCAAATTTCCATCAACCTCTACCCAAGGTGATATTCAGTCCTAGGTCTTGCTTATAAGTGCTGTCCTAAGGGGCAAGGCAGCACCCATATGACCTAACTGACTTGAAAATACTTCCACAATTTCAGAAACGTGTCACCTAGCTAGCTTTTCTACTTTAAAGACACTTACAGGTATGGTTGATGAAACCAGGGCCAGCAGATGTGGAATGGCATTGCTCGAGATAACCAGGTCTCTGAATTCTGGGCCATCACCTTCAAATAGATAAGAATGTGACATCTGAACAGGGAACAAAGAGAATCCTGGAGGTAAGCGACTACTTTTTTAAAAGCCTGTGCAAAGGGTGAGATGCCAAAATGCATTCCTGGGTTGGGCAAATACTTAGGATACCCATGAACTAGATTCTCTGTCTCCATCATGTTGGTTGGGTAGATAGACCAGATGTGTGCACCACACAGCAATGACTGTCATAGGCAGTCTGTGGACACATCAAGGAGCCAGCCAATAGCCCAGGAAGTGTCCTCGAGACTCTAAATGCCGATGGTACTTCATAGCATGGTTCTCAAGAAGATGAAGGCTATTACAGGCCAAATTGTCTTCCCAGAAGATGTTGACATGGGACAGAGGCTTCCAAAAGCAACTCAAAACCAAGTCTGGGAGATGGGTAGATGCTAGCCATCTGCTATCTGCTGCTCAAGTGAGAATACCAATTTGAGACCCTAGAAGTCTCAGTTTGTAATTCTTCAACCACCAGGACAAGGCATATGTTACTTTATACTACCCGATTTTGCCTGTTCCTTACTGAACCAGACAAAATGAGGGACAAAGTCTCTGTAATAGGTGCTTCATTTCTGCAAGCATTTACCACGCAGACTTACTTTATATTCTGCATTTGCTATCCCAATACCCTAAGTCCTTGGAGGTCTCATCACAGTGTTTGCTTCTGCTGATTCAGTCATGGTGGGTTGTTGACTCTCTGAACTTGAAACTGCTAACATTTGGCTGATCTTAATTTGTCAAAATCCAGAGGGGCCCAATTGAGTTCATATCCCTCCCAAGAGTATTGTATTTATATCCAGCCAGGAATGCTAGAACTTTCAACACTGTCGCACTAACTCCTCAGTTCGTGCTTTCCTGGCCCATGCAGGGAATACAGCAGCAAGCCCCAAACTCACAAGGCCATTTTAGGATTGCATTTTCAGGGAAGACTTTTACCCCAAACTGAGGAAATATTATCTTTTGTTACATTCCCTTGGCAACTTTTACTGGAGGTAGAATTTTTTCAAGGTCCTGCATTATGAATGGGTGCGTCATAAATGTCACAGTGCATGGGTCAAAGACTGGTCTTCTGTTCCTGAGGCCATTGAGACCTGAGGCCGTAGGACCCCAGTATTGGCAGATGGCCTTAGGCGGCCTTTAGCTTTCAGTACGTACTGCATCATCTAATTTCAGCTTTAATTTTCAGCCTCTGAACTTGACTCTGAATTTTGGAAAAGCCTGTCAGGCCTCCCCACTGTTTCTAGATATTTAAACTCAGATGATCAAGTCTATGATGCTACCCAAAGAACTCCCATAGCATGCCAGGCCAGGTGCCTGACCCACTGGTTTCCTAGCCCTTTATGAGGAGTGTCTTACCTGCTATATTACCAAGGGCCCACACTGCCTGTTCACACACAGTCATGTGGGGGGAAGACAGGAGCTCAACCAAAGGTTGGATGGCCCCACTTTCCACAACCGCCTGAGTCTGCTCTGAAGTCCCAGAAGCAATGTTGGTCAGAGCCCAGGCTGCCTCGAACTGCAAGCAGGGGTGAAGTGATGACTTCAGGAACTCCACCAGCCTGGGAATGAGCCCGGCTTCAACAATCAGTTTTAGAGGAGGGTTCCTTTCACGGGACAGCATTTTCCTTCGCAATCAGAGGGAAAAAAATAAAAGCAAGTCATGTGAGTCTGATATTAAGAACCTCCTTTACAAATGCTCTTGGCATTTCTAGCTATCAAACAAGACTAACAGCTGGGCCAGAGCCACTTAATATCCTAAAGTCCAGCCCATGGCACTTGGCAGTGATGAAGCAACATTTTTCCCTTCAGGTATTATCTATGAGCAGAGATTCCTATAGAGGCCAATTTAAATTAAGCAATTCATCTCTGACAACACTTGCATATCTTAAGATGTTCTCAAGGACAGTGTAGAGGAACAATTTAGTCTTGCTTTTGAACAGACTCACCTTCTCTTATGTTGCATGGGCATTTTGTCACTGCCACAAAACCAGGAAGGCCCCTGAAACTTATTCCTAGCTTGGAACCTATGAATAGCAGAAGTCTGTTTAGCCATACCTGGCTGCCTGGGTGGCCTGGAAACATAGGTCTGGATCTGAGGCATTCACACCATTGATTATTTCTTGCAGGTTGAGGCTGACCTGCAAGAAGAGATGCTTTTGGGTCAGAGTCTCTGCGAAAAGGAACCATGAAGGTCATCTGGTCTAACCATCTATCTGATTAGAACAAGCTGGCTTGGGCAGTATGCTGGTCTGCATTAGGGGAGAGAAAGACATTTGGTGGTCTTATAGGACACACAGATCTGTGGGACCCTTCCCATGCTCTGGGGAAGGGGTAATTCTTATAATCACTTGGATTCCCAGCACCTTGTCATTCCATGAAGAACATGCTAGTTATGATCAGCAAAAATACAGTAAGGATCTCCAAAAATTCTCTTCTCCAAAACACCACCACTACCACCACCACCAACAACACAAATAGAATCAACCTTCCAAACTCTAGAAACTAACCAAAGGCTTGTAGCCCAATTTGTTTTGAGCCAAAAAGAGATTATTCAAGAAAAACAGCTAATCTTGAAGAATTCTAGGAAACAAAAATGCATCAACGTATGAACAGGATTATACATCCTGATCGACTGGGATCCAATCTGGGAAGGCAGGGGTGGTTCAACATGGGAGCATCAATGTAGTAGGACATATTAATAGAATATTAATTCTATTAATAGAATTAATGGGGGAGGAACATAAAATTATCTCGATAAATGCAGGGTAAGAGCATTTGACAAATTCAACCACCCTTCCATGATAGAATAGCTGGAAATAAAAGGAAACTTCCTTAACCTCATAAGGTCATTTTTTTTTCTATAAAAAAAATCCCCCCTCAAGGGAGGGGAGGGTGGGTGATGGGTATTGAGGAGGGCACCTGTTGAAATGAGCACTGGGTGTCGTATGGAAACCAATTTAATAAATTTCATATTAAAATAAATACATAAATAAATAATAAAAAATAAAAAAATCCCACCTCTCGCATCACAATTAATGGTAAAAGATGGAAAGCTTCCCCTTAAGATCAGGAACAAGACAAGGATGCCTCCTTGCTCTTATTCAACATAGTATTGGAAGTTCTAAACAGATTAATTAGGTAAGAAAAACAAAGCCATCCAGATTGGAAAAAGAAGTAAAATTGTCTCTATCTGCAGAAGACAAAAACTTGTATATGGATGATCCTGAAGAATCCCCCCACATACACACAAATTAGAGCTAACAACCAAACATAGTCCAGTGAAGGGTTAACATACAAAAATCACTTGTATCTCTATATAGTAGCAGTGAACACTCCAAAGCTGAAATTAATAATTTTATTTACAATAACATCAAGAAGAATAAAAGACTTGGGAATAAATTTAGCAAAAGAAGCACATGACTTACATGCTGAAACTATTTTAAAAAATGAGAGAGGGCCTAATATATTAAAAAATACCCCATGATCATGAATTGGAAGACTTAATGTTGTTAAGATGGCAATACTCTTATAAACTGGTCTACAGATTCAGTGTAATCTCCATTAAAATCCTAGCTGTCTTTTAAAAAAAAAATGAATTTATTGTCAAATTGGCTTCCATACAACACCTAGTGCTCATCCCAACAAGTGTCCTCCTCAATGCCCATCACCCATTTCCCTTCTCCCCTACCCTGATCAACCCTCAGTGTGTTCTCTGTATTTAAGAGTCTCTTATGTTTTGCCTAAATCCTAGCTGTCTTGCTAGAAGAAATTGGCAAGTTGATTCAAAAATTCATGTGGAAATGCAGGGGATTCCAAATAGCTAAAATATCTTGAAAAAGAAGAACTAAGTTGGAAGACACTTCCCTATATCAAAACCACCACAAAGCTACAGTAATCAAGTCTGTGCTACACGGACATAGGGTAAACATGTTGATCAATGGAAGAGAATCCGAAGTCTACAAATAAACTCTCACGTGTATGGTCAGCTGATGTTAGACAAGGGATTTAAGACCATTCAACAGGGACAGGACGGTCTTTTTGATACGGGGACAATGAGATATCCACACATGGGATGATGAAATTGGACCCCTAACTCACACCATTTACAAAAGTTTATTCAAAATGGATCAAAGGTCTAAATGTAACAGCTAAAACTATAAAACTCTTAGAAGGAAACTTGGACATAAATCTCTGTGACCTTGGATCAGGCAATGGATTTTTTTTTCATGTTTATTATTTTAGACAGAGAACATGAGTGAAGGAAGAGCAGAGAAAGAGAGAGGGAGACGAAGGATCCGAAACAGGCTCTGTGCTGACAACAGAGAGCCTAATGCAGGGCTTGAACTCATGAACCATGAGATCATGAACTGAGCTGAAGTTGCTTAACCAACTGAGCCACCCAGGCACCCAAGGCAATGGATTCTTAAATATGATACCTAAAGCACAAGCAACCAAATAAAAAAGTAGATAAATTAAACACTTTCAAAATTTAAGACTTTTGTTCAAGGATTCTACTAAAAAAGTAAAAATGACAATCTACAGAGTAAGAGGAAATATTTGCACATCATGTATCTGGTAAGGGTCTAGTATCCAGAATAGACAGTGTAAAGAACTCTTACAACTCCACAAGAGAAAGACAAATTACTCAATCTTAAAATTGAGCAAAGGGTTTGAGTACACATTTCTCCAAAAGATACACAAATAGCCAATAAGCACATCAAAAAATGATCATTAGTCGTTAGGAAAACATACCAAAATTCCAACAATATAGCCCTTTGTACTCACTAGATGGCTACAATCCCAGAATGGACAAGTGTTGGTAAGAGAGCCAGCATGTACAATGATACAGCTACTTAGGCAAACAGTTTGGCAACATATTTGTTTCCTATTGTTTCTGTAAAAATTACCACAAATTTAGTGGCTTAAAACACCACATCATCTTCTAGTTCTGGACATCAGAAGTTCACAATCAGCTTCACTGGACTGAAGGCAGGGCTGGCTTCTCCTGGTGGCTCTGAGGAAAGAATCTGCTTCCTTGCCTTGTTCAGCTTCTAGAGAGGCCACGTGCATTCCTTGGCTTATGACTCCCTCCCTCCATCTTCAAAGCACAATATGCTCATCTCCCCTTCTGTGGTCCTATCACCTGCTCTGACTTGTCCTTCATCCTTACTGTAAGGGCCGATGTGATTACACTGGGTCCATCCAGATAATCCAGGATAATCTCCCCATCTCAAGACCCTTAACTTAATCACATCTACAAAGTCCCCTTTGCCATACAAGGCAACATTTATAGGTCCTGGGGATTAGGAGATGGAGGTATTTGGAGGGGGAGCCACTGTTCAGTTTACCTCCAGCCTCAAAGAGTTAAACAGGATGACAATATGACCCCGCAATTCTCCTCCTAGGCATGCTCCCAAGAGAACTGAAAACACATCCACACAAACATTTGTGCACAAAGCACCATTATTCATTATAGCCAAAAAGTGGAAATGCAAATGTCCACCGACTAACGAATGGATAAACAAAACTTGGCATGTCCATACAATGAAATATTATTCAGCCATAAAAGCCATGAAGTCCTGGGGCGCCTGGGTGGCTCAGTCAGTTGAACATCTGATACTTGATTTCAGCTCAGGTCATGATCTCACAGTTTGTACGTTTGAGTGCCAAATTGGGTTCTGCACTGACAGTGTGCAACCTGCTTGTGATTGATTGATTCATTCATTCATATTCTCTCTCTCTCCCTCCCTCCCCCTCCCCTACTCACATGTGTACACGCACATGCTCTCTCTCAAAATAAACAAACTTGAAAAAAAAAAAAGGAATCAAGTATTGACATATGTTACAACACAGACAAGCCTTGAAAACATTATGCTGAGAGAAAGAAGCCATGTACAGAAAGTCAGAGAATGCTAACAGCCATTCCGTTTAATGGCTGCTAATGTGTCATCAGATCTACTTGCCCAGATCGAATTTAGCTCTGCCCTGTAAGACTCCTAATCCTAGCAGGGTGCAATAATGCATGTGGATGGTTAAGATGGGACACAGACAGTGGCAGATCATAAAAGGATGTAGAGCCACGACTATCAGAGTCTAAGAAGAGAAACTCCCCAGTCAAGGTATTCCGGAAAGGACCCACGAAAGACAGCATTAGGCTGCACATCAATGCAGAATTTGCACTGAGTGAGGTTGGGGTGGATGGGGAACTGATGATGAAGGACAGCACTCGGGTCCTAGGCAAGACTTTATATGCTGAGTGACTAGATGTAACCCCTCATTTCTTATTTCTGGCCGAGGGATGGTAAGTTCATTTCCATTAGAAGCTGCACTTCATCTACCCCATCTCTCTCAGAACATAGATCCCAGACTCACAGCCACAAAGGTAATGGCCCTTTGCTTTCCAACACCACCAGCTTACCTCTACCCCCCTCCTTAAAGACCCGGGATTAGCGTTTGCAAGTTCCGAATGTATTAAACATTTTCAAGCCAGAGAAACCTGCTGAGCCACCGTCCTGAATGCCATATTCCCAATGTACGTACTCCTTTGGTTAGTTGTTCAGAAGCTGGGTCAGAGGAGACATTGGTGATATTTCTCCTCTTTAAGGCCTGCTCATCTTTCTTGGCCTTCCGGAGCTCCAGGCTGACTGCCATCCGCTGTTGCCGCCTCATCTAACGAGAAAAAAGAAAGAACCAGAGCCCTTAGAGCAGGGGAGTCAGGTTGTCACCCCATTTAGCTAAAACATGCCTCAAAGCATCTGATTTCACTTTTACAGTGACAACAGTAAACAGCCCAGAAGAGTTAATATTACACAGTAAATAGTCAGCACGGTTTACCGCCTCTGCTTTCTCCTAACACCACATCCAGAAAAGTAGTTAACTTTCTTCCCAAAGTGAAGGAAACCTGTCTACATTCTCGGCAGGCCAGGACTCTCAGCTGTAGAACCATCCAAGCAAAGTGTACCATTGTCCCGAGTCTGAGCACATCTCTATCAGTACTGATTGGTCCCGCAAGGGCAGGCCTGGGCCTCCCAACTGGAGATCTAGGCAGGGCTGGGGACCATGGCCTCTGAAGACATGACCCACATGTCCCTGACCATTTCCACCATTAGAGATCAGTCTACAGGTCATTGGAGCCTTGATCCAGCCCTGGATGCCAGACCGAGGGAGAGTAAAATTAAAAACAAAACAAAATAGACCCTTTTATCTTGGTTCAGGACAAACTCCTCGACTCTATTGAGAATCCTGGGGGAAATGATCTAACCTGGGTTCCCCACATCACCTTCCCCTCCATTTCTGATACATTCCAGCCATGAGATTTTTACTGCACTACTGCTTCATAGGGCGAAGCAGTTGCTTGGTACTCACAGATGCATCTTTGCCTCGGTACTTAAATTTTCTCAGCCTCTCTTCTGGAGCATCCAAAGTCGGCATATTGACTGGAACAGTCAACCACCTGTAGGTAGGGCAGTTACCAGGAGATTTTCAGTGCCCAGTGTGTGGGCTCCTATGTGACAGCCATCCTTGCTCTAAGCCCCTAAGGGGCCCCCGGTGAATCGGAGAGCAGACTCAGGAGGCCAGCTTGCACGGGCATCACCATACCAGCTCAACAAGCAATGAGACCGTGCAAGCACAAAGGAGACCAGCCCTGGGCTGCAGGAGTAAGGGATGCCTTTTAGATGCCTTTTGGCTTGAACCTGGCCTGTGGTGGCTGGGATAAGCTATAAGGCAAGCACAGAGCCATCTCACGTGGCTGTGTCCAAGGAGTTCTGTACAGAGCATACGTGCAGGCCGGTGGTGCCCAAACCAGGCTAGGACAGGAAGAGGATGGCCCTCTTCTCCCACACCCAATCCACCAGCCCTTGGGTCAGGATGGTCTCCAGCATGACCCACTCATTCTAACTCTGGTAGATTGCTTCCACCCGAACCAGGCCACCATCACCTTTCAGCCACACTAGAGCAACTGCCTCCCAATGGTTCTCCCTGCTTCTACCATTGCTCTATTCCAATCTGTTCAATACACAGAAGCCATGTGATCTCCTAAAGATGAGCATCTGATCATTTAATTCTCCCTGCTTTAAAACACTCTACTGGCTGCCTGCTGAGTTTAGAAGAAAACTCAGTTCCTGTGATACCCATCCTGCGTGATCTGGCCCAAGCTCACTTCACCTGCAGCAACACTTTGAATTCCTATGTAAACATCTAAGGATCTTCTCAGTCTGTTCTATAATCTCGACAGATTTTACCACCCACCCAATATTTTCTTGTTTATCTTCCTTTCCCTATTCCCAATCACAATGGGGTCACATATGTCCTAGCTACAATTCCTCAGCCCTTTCATGATGCATGACATATAGTGAGTAGGTACTCAAATCTTTGAAGGTGGTGGGTGGTAGGTCACAAAGAGAGCTGGTCCCCAGTTAGAGGAGGTTATTCAAATCAGGCCACATTTTAACTTTCTACAAGGCAGCTGGGAATGACATTTCTTACAAGTGTGCAATGAACGTCCATCTGTTCCCAAGAATCCGGGATGAGCCAGACAACACTGGAGAGAAAACTGGATAAAGAAGACCAGAGTTGGGGTGCCTGGGTGGTTCAGTCTGTTAAGCGTCAGACTCTTGATTTTGGCTCAGGTCATGATCTCACAGTTCATGAGTTGGCCCTCCGTGCTGACAGTGGGGAGCCTGCTTGGGATTCTCTCTCTCTTTCCCTTTCTCTGTTCCTTCCTCTCTCTCTCTCTCTCTCTCTCTCTCTCTCTCTCAAGAATAATTTTTTAAGTTGTTAAAAAAAGAAGAAGAAGAAGACCAGAGTCTATTACCTCTATTCTTGAGCATATAACAGCTGGGAATAATTTGGCCAGGAAAGACTAATTCAGACACATCAGTTTGGATGGGACCGTGTAGGCAAGTAGAATTCCAGAAGTAGAGAGCCAAGACCGAGGTCTTAAGAAGAGAGATGAACTCCGTTTGAGAACAGAACGAGAACAGAGTCTCGATGACATTCCTGGTAGGGCCTAAAAGAAAGAACCAGCAAGGGACCAGGCAAAAAGAGAGTTTGAGTCAGAACAAAAGAATGATAGTGTCTGAGGCACAAGCTGTAACAGCAGCTACCAGGCCACCGAGGACGATTCCCTAAACACAGTACCACCGGCCAGCCACAGCTTGAAAGAGCAAGCGGGCTAAGCCTCAAGCCAGAGAGTAATCATGTTCTAGACTTTCATCTACTTTTAAATAATCTCAAATTCTGCTCCGTAAGAAAGAAGAGTTGCTTTTAAGGACCAAAAGAACAGAACATCCTTTTTTTAAAAGTAGGCTCTACACCGAACACAGGGCTTGAACTTACCACCCTGAGATCAAGAGTCACATGCTCTACTAAGCCAGCCAGCCAGCCACCCCTGGGACACTCTTTAAAACAGCATCTCCAAAGAGTTTTGCTAGTCGGCTAGAATAACCAGGGTCAAGACAGTTATCAGCTGGAAACAGATTTGTGTCAGAGCAAGGAGCTTTACCTTACATCTCCAGGAGATAAGGCACGTGGCATTTTATCAGTCTGGAGTAGAGTCGTATTAAGGGCTCAGTTCAGGGAGCAATGGCCAAAACATTTATTGCATGCCAGGAATGTCGGGCACTCGGGATTAAATGAAGCAACATTAACAGGAAGGTGGAGAGAGCCCCATTTTACAGGTGGGGAAACGGTGTCAGAGGTCACTTCCCACAGAAGCCCAGAGTGCCCACAGCTGTGAAACATCAGAGCCAGGACTTCAGCCTCAATCTGACTGTCACGTCTGTGCTTCGGATCACTAAGCTCTGTAACGAGGTCTGAGGAGGAAGACAAATCACTACCACGGGTGGCACTCAATGCACGGGGGAGACGCTGGAAAATAGGAAAACGTAGGTTTTAGCGAGGGAGGCCACTTCATTGCCATCTTATCTACTGTTCGTGGCCCGACCAGCTCAGTCCAGGAGACCCTCTGAATGTGCATGAGGCCAGTTTGGTACAAGGGGATGAAATGCTTTTGTTTCGGGAGAGACCCAAGGCAGTGCCTGCTCCAGGACTATTGCCACGGGAACCACACATCCTTCTGCCACAGCCCGGAACGTGTGGCCACAAGGGAGCTTAGAAGTAGATCCAGGGGTTCAGGTGATCGCCACCTTCCTTCCAAATCAAGTATCAAGCGAAAGGCCGGTAGGAGATGCCCAAGCAGAAAAAGTTCAACTTCAGATGGAACAGGGTCCTTTCCCCTCCCCCACCCCCGGGGGCATCTCGAAGGAGCAGCTTGAAAGTCACGGATTTAGCCAAACCACTCATTTGGGGATAGTCTGCAAAGCAAAGCAAATTCTTCTGGCTTTCGCAAGTTTCTCTGGCCTCAGCTCCAAGTGTGCTCTCTTCCCCTCACGTTCCTATTTGTAGCGTCCAGAGAGCCATTACCCTGACACCTTTTACCAGTCGCAGGAAAGAGCCCAGGCTCGGAGGTAGGCACAAGATCAAAGTCAGAACCTGTCTTCGTCGGTTCTCAGAGTTTGAGATCCAAAGAAAGCCAAATTAGCTATTTAGGCAAACATCACCAATGTAGGCTTTACTGACCCAACCTCTGGCCACCTCTGCTGCTCCCCACACACTAGGAGACTCCTAACCTGAGGAGTAGGTGGCAAGGGACCCTGGCCAACCTCATGGTCTCCCAGGCTCCCAAGCTGCTCTTGACTTTTTGTTCCTTTTGGGGGAAAGGGAGACTAGGGGACTTCTAAGTCTTGTTGATGGCACGGAGTCACTTTCTCTGGTTGGGGCGTTACAGGCCAATTTTTAAATACTTTTCTAGATCCAGCCGAGCTCTGACTGTTACCATCTTTCAGGAATTGAGAACGGTTTTCAATTAAGATCTAGATCATCCAAGAGTCAGCTTCTAGAAAGTATTTTTCAGATTTTTACACACATTCATGGTATAGAAAATTCCATACCTCAGAAATGGATTGAACATTAACTTCCATAACCTACCCCTCCTCCAAGTTAACCTTTAAAAATTCACAAGCGTACCAAGGGGCTAATTATAGAAGGGGGGTTTGATAGACACAGTTTGGCCACATGTTTCTCCACTTGCCTGTACTGTGGACTTTTTTTTTTAAGTAATCTCTACGCCCAACATGGGGTTCGAACTCATGACCCCGAGATCAAGAGTCACATGCTCTACTGACTGAGCCAGCCAGGCACCCCAACTGGGGGCATCTATTGACGTATATTCAGAACTGCATCACTAACACTTCTTTGAACAGTGGGATTTGTTTTAAGCTAAAACTACACATGGGGTTGGATCAAGGGTCATTCCCCGGGAAGGGCTGGGGTCACTGAGTGTGCATGGGTCCGAAAGCTCGCACAGCAGGGCTGGAGTACAGGGTGAAGAAGCAACCATGGGGGCATACAGGGCTGGGGGTGGGGTGCCACGGACACAGGGACCCCAACTTGACACTCACAGGGGCTTACCAACGTGGGC
This sequence comes from Prionailurus viverrinus, assembly GCF_022837055.1. Classification (NCBI taxonomy): domain Eukaryota; kingdom Metazoa; phylum Chordata; class Mammalia; order Carnivora; family Felidae; genus Prionailurus; species Prionailurus viverrinus. The sequence goes on from NC_062576.1 coordinate 6,636,824, forward strand.
AAAACATGTCCAGACACTAAGCTTGGCGCAGGGAAACACACAGTCGGGTGTGCCTCCAAGGCTGGGAAGCAGAGGGCCCAGCAAGAAAGGAGTCAGGAGACCAGGTCCTCTTCCTGGTGGTCCTACTGTGAGGCTTGGTAAGGCTCTGGGAGGGGGCAGAACCACCCTGGGAGTGATTCCTACAGGTGAACATGTCTTGGTGGGCATTTCAGGGAGAGGTTACACAGGCACACAGACCTATAGGCTGCCGTGTGGTCAGGCCCCATGCACCGTCAGCCCCAACATGGGCTCTGAGGAGTAAACAGACACCCAACAATGGTCACATCCTCTTCACCCACCCAGAGAGCAAGCCGAGCACCACTTAGCACAGTTTCTGTAAACCAAGGCTGAGTTCAACAGGAAGAGACCTGGCCTAGCCTCCCTGGGAGCCGTCCCTCTACGCAGGCCGCAGGCTTTTGCAGAGGGGACAAGGCTGCAGCAGCCTCACCCAATCCCCAAACAGGAGCAAGGTGTCCCATCGATGCCCAGACAGAGGATTCCAGGAGGACACGGCCACACCCGGAACCCCCAGCGCCCACCCAGTCGTTACTCACCTAGAAAGGAAGCACAGCCTCCAGCCCCCTGTGGGCCTTAAATGCCCTCAGCAATCAGCAGGTGTTTCGGGGCGTTTGGCCCTTCCCCACAGGGTTGGTTTCTGACTCAAGTCAATGGATCTGGGCTTTGGATGTGCATTGGAACCACATGGGGAGCTCTGAGCAGCTTGCTGCCTGGGCCCCAGCCCTGAGGCGGATGGAGTTGGTCTAAGAGGAGGCCCCGGACTCCAGCTGCTTCTCATGTCCGGATGAGGCACAGACGGGAGCCTTGAAGGCACCATGGACCTTCAGCCTCTGCAGCTGTGGCCTTTTGAGACCCTTATGAAGTATCCACAGAAAAGGGACAGGGTGGGGTGGGGATATCTCCCTCCAGGAAGGGGTTTACATTCTGGGTGTTTAGGTATCCGGGATCTGGCTAGATTGGCCTCCTCCTAAAATGGGAGTATTAGGCTTAACACTGCTGTGGAACAGTTACCAAGTGTTTATTCCCAAATCAGACTGGGAGATTGGGTGATGGTGAGAATGGGGTTGGCTTTCGCATCAAAATGGAAATGGGAACAAAATTTCACATGTTGATTCAACAAATATTTATTGAGTCCTCACTGTGTGGCAGACCCTGAGTGCAACGGTGAACAAGATGACTTGGTCCCCACCCTCCCATCAGAAGTAGACATGGGCCCTTCCCAGCAGAGTGGGAGCAGGACCATAATTGGGAACATAAGGCAACGAAGATCAGGGAGGGTTTCCTGGAGGAGGTGATACCAGAACCAAATCTTCAGAAGAAGCAGGAGTTAGCAGGTAAAACACTGGGAGAAAAAGGCTCCAGGCAGAGGAAACAGCATAGGAAAAGGCACTGAGGCAAGAAAAATGGCTATGGTTCCCCTGGAAACAGAGGCCATTCAGGATTGCCAGAGGGGTGACAGGGTCAGGTGCCAGGGCAAAGGTGACCTGGTGTACAGGGGAGGGCTCCGTGGGGGTTGTCCGCTCTGGTCCAGGCAGTGAAGGCTGTGCTGTCTGAAGGGGACTTTATTTTTAGTTTAGTTTAATTTAGTTTATTTAAGTTTATGTATTTATTTTTGAGAGAAAGTGAGAGAGCACAAGCAGGGGAGGGGCAGAGAGAGAGGGAGAGGGAATCTCAAGCAGGCTCTGTGCTGTCAGCACAGAGCCCAACATGGGGCTCGAACCCACAAACCGTGAGATCTTGACCTGAGTGGAAATCAAGAGTTCGACGCGTAAGCGAGGGAGCCACCCAGGCGCCCCTTTAGTGTGTCATTTTAGAATTTTCAGCTAGCCTCGGAGAGCTGAGGAGGACTCTTTCTGGGGGCGGGGCTAGAGGGAGGAGGGGCATATGGGGGCGTGGCTGGTGGGGGTGAAGGTGGGAGGGTCTGACTCCAAGACCTCCTGGTTCCTGGAGGGGGAAGTATGGGGAGAAGCCAGGTTCTGAGTGAGTGAAGCGTGGAGCTTCAGGGTTGGACCCTCACACTCAGGTTCCTGGAGGCCATCAAAGTGCGGATGCAGCCACTAGATTCAGGGCTGGAGCGGGACTTGGTGACCCACTGGATGTGGTGGTGGGTGACAATGACAGAGACACATAAGTTGATGTAGTTTCAAACCGAGGTGGCTGGTGAGTAGTGGGCATTCGGGATGATTTACAGGAGGCCTGAACTTGTGGGATCCAAGGCTATCAGAGGGACGATCCCAGGCCCCCTTGCTCTGCCCAAGGCATTTGAGATAACCCACCACTCTCCCTGCTCCAGAATCCCCCTCACATCCTCATCCCTGCTTTGGCCCGTGTCCCTTCCCCTTTGGGCTTTTCCACAGACACAGCTGGAGGGATCCCTGCAACATTTAGCTCAGGTTATACTAGTGCTCCCCAACATGCCTACAGATCGCCTATGAGGCCCCGCATTGCCTTGCCTCCCCCCCCACCCCGCCCCGTTCCACTCCTCCTGGCCTCACTCCCACTATTGTCCCTCTTCAGCCACCACAGCTTCCTCACTGCCAGTCAAATGCATCTGGCCAGTGCTGGCCTCAGGGCCTTTGCACCTGCTACTCCCTGTGCCTCCCTCACTTCCTTCAGGTCTTAGTTTTTAGAGACCATTCCTGGTCACCCTGTCTAAAATCAAACTTCACCTCAACACTGCATTCCCATCAGACTCCCTAGCAGCACTTGTTAACATTTAAATGCAGAACATTTACTTGTTTATTTTCCACCTCCTGCTCTGCCACCAGCCCCCAGAGCCTGGTGGTGCAATCTCTATGAGGGTGGGGGTGTTGTCTGTTTAACTCGCTGCTTTATCCCCACTGCCAGGAAGAGTCACTGCTCATTATATTTGTGGAATGCATGCATGGGCATATGGGTCCCAGCGCCAGGCTCTCCCCCTGCCCCCACTGTGTTACAGGTGTCCCTCCTCCATCACTCAGAATGTACCCAGGATGTACAGTGGGCATGCTCAGTAACCTTCCCAAGCCAGGCATCGAGCCGGTGTCCTTTGAATAAATCGAATCAGCGTGCACACTGGTGCCCACAGCTGCTATGCGAAGGACTCAGAGAAGCAGGAGGAAAAGCAGTTTGGATGGACCCCGAGTCCTCAAATGGAAGTCACTTCATCCTCCCCTACGCCTAAGCCCCAGTCATGAGTAACAGCCACATCATCCACCAGACTGGGAGCCTGACATCAGCCCCCCACTCCCCGTCTCCTTCCTCCATCAGCCCGCCCTCCACTGAGCCCAGCTCCTTGGCCCTCCCGACCTCTGCTCTGCTGGCCATCAAGGGCCACTTGCCCACTGGTCTGGCGACACTTTCCTATAACACCTGTCCAACAAACTCTCACATTAAATTTTCAAGAGTGAATTACCCAGATGGGTTTATTTATGTGGTTTTTTAAAAATTATTCTTTAATGTTTATTTATTTCTGAGAAAAAAAGACAGTGCAAGTTGCAGAAGGGCAGAGAGAGAGGGAGACACAGAATCCAAAGCAGGCTCTAGGCTCTGAGCTGTCAGCACAGAGCCTGACGTGGGGCTCCAACTCACAAACCATGAGATCACGACCTGAGTCAAAGTCAGATGCTTAATGGACTGAGCCACCCAGTCACCGCTACCTGGTTTGTTTAACCTGCCTTGACTCCTCTGATGTAGTAGGGATTACCAATTTGGTTTCACAGAGCAGGAAACTGAGGCTGCTGACATTGACTTGACTTACCTGAGGTTACATGATGGGGGAAGGCCAGGTCTGTGCGGCCCCATGTTTGCCTCAGGACTCTGACCTGTGTTGGGATGGTGCCTGGCTTCCTTCCTCCCTCCCTCCTTCCTCCCTCCCTGCCTCCTTCCTTTCTCCCTCCCTCCCTCCATCCTTCCTTCCTCCCTCCCTCCCTCCTCCCTCCCTCCCTCCTTCTTCCTTCCTTCCTTCCTTCCTTCCTTCCTTCCTTCCTTCCTCCCTCCCTCCCTCTGTCCCTTTCTTCCTTCTGTCTTTTATGGTGGTAAGATACACATAACATAGAATCGACCATTTTGGGGGCACCTGGGTGGCTCAGTCAGTTAAGCATCCGACTTTAGCTCAGGTCATCATCTCGAAGTTTGTGAGTTTAAGCCCCGCGTTGGGCTCTGTGCTGACAGTTCGGAGCCTGGAGCCTGCTTTGGATTCTGTGTCTCCCTCTTTCTCTGCCCCTCCCCCATTTGCTCTCCGCATCTCTCTCTCTCTCTCAAAAATAAATTTAAAACATTAAAATTTTTTTTAAAAATCCACCATTTTGGGGCTCTTGAGTAGCTCAGTTGGTTGAGTGTCTGGCTCTTGATTTCAGCTTGTCATGATCTCACAGTTCGCAGGATTGAGCCCCATTTCAGGCTCTGTGCTAAGCATGGAGCCTGTTTGGGATTCTCTCCTTCTCCCTCTCTGCCTCTCTCTCTTTTTCTCTCTCAAAAATCAATAAATAAACGTTTAAAAAAAAAAAGAAATACCTGGCATATGTTTCCTAATTTCTTAAAAAAAAAATCGACCATTTTAACCACTTTTGAGTATACAGTTTGTGTATGAAGTACACTCACACTGCTGTGCAACCATCACTGCCCTCCATCCCCAGAACCTTTTGATCTTCCCAAACTGAAAGTGTGTCCCCATCAAACCCTAATTCCACAGCCCCCTCCCCCAGCGCTGGACACCTGACCTTCTACTTTCTGTCTCTAAGAGTTCGACTCCTCCAGGGACCTCATGTAAGTGGAATCGCACAATATTTGTCTTTTTGTTACTGGCTTAATTACACTTAGCATAACGTCCTCAAGGTCCATCCATGTTTTAGCATGTGGCAGAATTTCCTTCCGACTTCTTTCTTTGAAACAGGAACACGTTTTTGGGGGGTTTTGTTTTTTGTCTTTAGGAACATACTTTTTTACTGGCATCCCAAGGGCGGGTGGTGTGGGGCAGACGTCCTCCCAGACAGGAAGGAGTATTTATCACTGATGTCACATCTCTTATAATGGCCAATGCGGGGGGGGGGGGTAATAAAAGCAGGCTGATTTCTAGTTAGTGCTCATCATTGTCTCGAATCCTCTATGGTCAATGCATCGCCTTGTTGCCCGTGTTCCTGGTCAACTGCTCCCCCCACCCTCCCGGCATGGTCATTCACTGGTTATTTATAAATTTCTAGTCATCATATTATAATATAAAAGGAGTTTCAGAAAAAGAACTCCGGAATTGGAGAGCTGATGTAACAATTCCTCAGGGGATTTAGGAAAAGTTCTGTGATGGAAGTCAGTCTTTGGGAATCCGCTGCTCCTGACAAAAGCAGCTGTCAACATCCTTGGCCTCTGCATGTGTGAGTGTGTGTGTGTATGCGTGTGCGTCCACACACACATGTGTCAGAAAATCCCCCAGGGCCTAGGGAAATTTAACCCTCCAGGGTGATGACCCTTAGGAGCTAAGTTTAGATTCCTCGTAGGTGCTATTTGGCCTAGAAGCAGGAGATGAGGAAAAAGGGGATCTTAAGGAAAGAACAAGGCAGGCAGGGTGGGATACTGGAAAAGGAAACCAAAGGCTGATTCTTCACCAGGTCTGCAGGCTCTCTGGTAAAATCGGAACCTGAATTCCTCAATCAATACAGTAGCTATTTCCTAAGAGTGTGTTCTGTTTAACGGCCTGGTCCAGCATCACCGCTCCCAAGTTTCCTCATCCACCTGATTACCCTAAGCATTTTCTTTTCTGGGAACGTGGGGGCAGTCTACCCAAGTTTCTTCTTTCAGGGCACCGGGGTGGCTCAGTCGGTTAAGCGTCTGACTCTTGGTTTCAGCTCAGGTCATGATCTCACGGTTCGTGAGTTTGGGCCCCGAGCTGGGCTCTGCGCTGACAACATGGAGTCTGCTTGGGATTTTTCACTCCCTCTCTCTCTGCCCCTCCCTGGCTTGCTCTCTCTCTCTCCCTCAAAAAATAAATAAATACACATTAAAAAAAAAAAGAAGTTTCTTCTCTCTGGGACCTCTGATTAGCAGAGGCACAGATCATGCCCAGAGTCCAGGGTCATGTGTGGCTTTCATCAGACACCATGTGACCCAGGAGCTGGGCTGTGGACAAGGCTCCACAGAGACCAGCTACTGGACACCCACCCTATGCTGGCTCTGCCAGGTGCAGGAGTGAATCAGAGTCCCTGCTGCCAAGGAACTTAGAACTCACCTGCCATCACTTGAGCACCTGGACTCTAATAATCACACAAGACCTTTCCCTCTGTCATTAGCACCTCACCTATGCACCTCACCTAGCACCTCACCTTACAACTTGGTAAGATAGATATTATTATCATCCCAGATAACTAAATGGGGTAGGTATTCAATGACAGCACTGTATGTCCAGCATAATGCTCCTACTCCCTGTGATGGCTCTGTGGAGGATATGCTGTCTTCACAGAGTGCAGGAAAATAAGGCCAAAGTTCACTCCAACCCAGTCCCTGGCTCCAGAGAGGGTGCCCGCTGAATGGACAGATGGGTGATTGAATGGATAGATGGATGCAAGGATGATGGATGATGGATGGATGGATGGATGGATGATGGAGGGATGGTTGATGGATGAATGAGTGATGGATGAATGGATGATGGATTGATGATGGATGAAAAGATGATGGATTAATGGATGATGGATTATGGAAGAATGATGGGTAAATAATGGATGAATGGATGGACTAACGGATGATGGAGGAATGATGGGTGGAAGGGTGATGCATGATGGATGAGTAGCTGATGGATGGATGGATGGATGAATGAGTGGATGATGGATGACAGATGAGTGATAAATGAATAGATGATGGATGGATGGATGGGTGGATGATGCATGAATGGATAATGGATGGATGGATGGATGGATGGATGGATGGATGATGGGTGAATGGATGATGAGTGGACAGATGATTGATGATGGATGGATGAATGGCTAATGGATGAGTGGATGATGGATGATGGATGGATGATGGAGGAATGGATGATGGAGGAATGATGGATGGATGGATAGATGATGGATGAACGGATGAACAAATGGGTGATGATGAGAGAAGAATGGATGAGAGATTACCCAGCTGAGTTGGGGTTTGAGTTCCCCTGGGCTTTCCAGTCACTGGACTTTATTCAACCTTGGGAGATTTATAGAAAGTAGAGAGACTCCTACAGAAAAATAAGAATAAATACTTCCTGACAAAGAGGAATGATTCCCTGGGGGATGAAAAATTGGAAAGATTTTTAGATATTTTTTAAATAATGATATGAAAATGGCACTTCGGTGCCAAAAAAAATCAAATTGAGATATAAGTCTCAGTGTGGTATGAGAAAAAAAAATGTGCAGTGGGAGAAATTGATCTTCAGCAGCCTTGACCACCATATTTCTGGGATACCATAAAATTCACCATTAATTAGGAAATCTCCAGTTGGCTTGGAATCAGAGACTTTTTAGGCTGGGCTGACTTTGGAGAACTTTTTGTCCAGGTTCCAGCTTGTCTCTGTCCCAACTGCAAAGCGCTGTGTTCAGAAAAGCCTGCCTTAGGCCCTCCCTTTTGTTTCAGAGCCTGCAAGGAAGATTCCAGCAGTGGCCTGCTGGGGCTCACCCTTCCCTGACATGACCCTGCAGGATTCCAAGGGTCTCTGGGGCGAGGGGCTATTTCTGGGCCCAGGCTCTGTGTCCATGTTTGGTCTTCAAGAAGCACACTGTGAACTTTCCTCCACCTGCCAAGACTTCTCCCCGCAGCCCTCCTGGGAGGACACTGGGCCCCTTTCCTCCAAGGCGGCAAACAACAGCTGAGAATGCAGCTTCTGGCCCTTACCAGGAAGGACCCTCCAACCACTGCCCTGGGGCAGAAAAACGAAGGGAGCCTCTTGAGACACATCGACTGACATTTGTTTCTTTTTTCCCCCCCCCTAAAAAATAATTCGAGATCCTAAAAATAGTCTTCATTGAAAAAACTCCAGGCAACACTGATACGTTTAAAGAAGGTTTAACCAAAAAATCACCTGAAATTCTGCCTCCCAGGGCTAACCGGCATGATCATCTGGCTGAACATCCTTTCAAATAAACTCTTGGTGCATCTGTTCACACAGGTGCCATTTTGCAAAAACGGCTTCAAGCTATTCTATAATCTTTCTTTAAAAAAAAAACACAACAAACCCAACAGTATGCAGTGGGCTTTGTTGAATGCCAATGAATATGAATTTACATTGTCAGTTTAAAAAATATTTATTGTAAGGTGCCTGGGTGGCTCAGTTGGTTAAGTGCCATACTCTGGATCTCAGCTCAGGTCTTGATCTCAGGGTTGTGAGTTCAAGCCCCACGTTGGACTCCATGCGGGTCATGGAGCCTACTTAAAAAAAGAACATTCATTGTACCTTAATTTAACTTTACTTACATGTACATAATTTATATTATTACTTGTATTCACTTTATTAACTAATCCCCTATGGATGGACATTTAAGTTGTTTCAAACGTTTTGTGGAAAGCCAGCCCAGAGCTGCCTGAGGAAGGGGGGAGGGAGAGGAGGAAAGGAGGAAAGGAGGAAGGGAGAAGGGAGGGAAGAAGGAAGGATGACCCTTGAGCTTCTAAAGAGGGCTGAGGCGGGAGCCTGGGGCTGGGCGGTGCCTGAGGAGAGGCAGCTCTGGGTCTAAGGCTGGAGGAAAATGCCAGAAGCCTCAGGCCTGTATCAGTGGCTTTTCCAGATCAGAGGGTTCCAGAGCCTGAATTACTCTAGGGCTGTGGGTCCAGCCCCATCAGCCTAACAATAACCACACACTCAAACTGTGTGGAATGTGGAGCTGGAACCGAGAGATGGCAATGAGATGCACCCCCTAGGGGGCAGGGATCAGGGTGCTAAGGACACAAACCCTGCAGATACCTGCAGAAGCAGGCTGAGGAACACGGAGGCATTATAAATATATTCCAATTCCGTTCCGTCTCCTCCCAACTCCAGCCACAAACCAGGCTATCAGAACTCCCGGCTCCAACCCTTGACCTTGCTCAGAGGAGCCCAACATCCTCCATGGAAGCATCACAGGAGATAAGCAGAATTAGATGGAAGTAGAATCTCTTGGCGTCTCCATCCTGTGTCATTTGGGGAGACCCTTAATAGGTAGGAAGTGTATTCCCACTTGAAAGCATTTTCAAGACAAGCCAGAGGCTAAGAGAAAATATTTACAGAATACATATCCAACAATGCTTTTGTATCTAGAATATATAAAGAATTCTTCTTTTGACTTAAAAACTGAGAACAAACTGAGGGTTGATGGGGGGTGGGAGGGAGGAGAGGGTGGGTGATGGGTATTGAGGAGGGCACCTTTTGGGATGAGCACTGGGTGTTGTATGGAAACCAATTTGTCAATAAATTTCATTAAAAAAAAAGAAAAAAAAAAAAAAAGAAAAAAGAATTCTTCTTTTTTAATGTTTATTTATTTGAGAGAGAGAGAGAGAGACAGACAGACAGACAGAGCACCAGCAGGGGAGGGGCAGAGAGAAAGGGAGACACAGAATCTGAAGCAGGCTCCAGGCTCTGAGCTGTCAGCACAGAGCCTGACACGGGGCTCGAACCCATGAACCATGAGATCATGACCTGAGCCGAAGTTGGACGCTCAACTAAGCCACCCAGGCACCTCAATATATAAAGAATTCTTAAAATTCAATATAAAACAAACAAACAAAACATGGGCAAAAGATCTGAATGGATACCTCACCAAAGAAGATATGTGGGTAGGAAATAAGCATGTGAAAATATGTTCAACATCAGGGGCACCTAGGTGGCTCAGTTGGTTAAGTGACTAACTTTAGCTCAGATCATGATCTTACCATTTGTGAGTTTGAGCCCCACATCGGGGTCTCTGCTGTCAGTGCAAAGCCTGCTTCAGATTTTCTGTCTCCCTCTCTCTCTCTCTCTCTCTGCCCCTCTCCACATTCTCTCTCTCAAAAATAAACATTAAAAAAAAAGAGAGAAAGAAAATATGCTCAACACCATTCATTGGTGATGATTAGTTAAAAGTTTAAGAAAGCATTTTCAAGTCCATAATCCCACTTGATCATTTCATCAATTCTGTGAGATTAATAGTCGTTATTATTATTATTATTATTATTCCCATTTCATAGTGGAAAAAATAATGGCTCATGGAGCTTAAGTGACTTGCCCAAGGACAGAACTGAAACTCAAAGCCATGGAGCTCTTTCCACTTGGGAGGTTTCTGCGATCTAAGAATGTTCTAGAAGCAAGCACTTAGTATCTGATTGGATAAGGTCACACTTTTCATTTCAAGCAGGGAAAGAAGACCACGCCAGACCCACATACCTCCCACCTTCATGGATAGACAGGCTGACCTTGTAAGCCTAAGTAGGACTTAGAACAGGGCCTTCCCCTCTGGGTGCCTGGGAACATATGGAGCAAGTGACTGTTGAATGTCCAATAGCACAGCCTCTCTTAGGCTGGAACACCTACCATGTGGACCTTCCATAGCTGGCTCTTTGCTTCATAGAAAGAGGACCTGTTCCAGGAGCAGTTGGTTCCCAGCCCAGGGCCTGGCACACACGGGAGGAAATCTGTAGCTTTGACTTCCTGGTCCTGGATCTGGACAAGGGTCTGAGTTTCTTCAACATACCTTGACTGAGAACTCGGTTGCACCTGAGTTTCTGGGTCCTGGTCCTGGCACTGGGGGCAGCAGGGGGGGAGGCCTCATAGGGCACTGAGGTTGGGGGTCCTCAGGCAGAAGGAACAGTGGACACAGGATTGATCAGGTGCCATTCTTCCACCTTTATCTGCTGTATCTCCTCTGCCCTCCCCAGTCTGTCTCCCATTATAGCACTTAGTACAGTGTTTTCGCACCAGAGGCCAAGGGGCAACAGTGCAAAGCCCTCGAAGGCAGAGAAAGTATCTAACTAATTGTCTATCGTTGCTAGGGTAGAGCAAAGAACTTAGCCCAGAGCTCACAGAACTGGCAGAAGGAAGGAAGGCGGGGGAGAGGTTGACGCATAAGGGCCAACGGCCCTATTTCCTAAGCCAGCCCTTTGGGGGCAGGGCCCAGCTCTTTGTGTGTCTAAGTCCAAGGGTTTCTGGATGTAGATGCCAAGAATAATTCCTATCTCAGCTGCCACCCAAACACAGTATTGTGCTTCGAGTCACTGTTCCCACCGTATGGTTCCAGCTTTCATTCATACAACAAATATTTATCGATCATCTCATAGATGCCAGGTACTGTACATCTATGAACTCACTTAATTCTTAGAACAAACCTCTTTAGTAAGTGCCACTACCATCCCCATTTTACAGACAAGAAAATGGAGGCTTGGAGAAGTCACAGAGCTAGTAAGGGGCACTCTCAGAAAATCTGGTTTTAGAGTCCTGTTTTTGACCAACATACTCTACTGCCTTCCAGGCCAAGTCTCTGCCCTCACCACGCTTACATTCTATGAGGGAAAGAGCCCAGAAATCATCTAATGGATCCAAAATGCCCTCTTGAGAGTGATAAGTGCTAGAAAGAAAAATAAAGCCATGTCTCAGACGCTGACTCACTGTGTGTCTTTGGGCAAATTGCCTCACCTCTCTGAGCCTCTGTCTTTTTCATCTGCTAAAAGCAGGACCTTACTCATCTGCCCCACCCACCTGCCCAGGTCTTTGGAAAGATCCAAATGAGCTAATGGACACAGGAGCCCTTTGTCTTAATTGAATCGATAACAACCCATGACTCCAGGGAAATTTTTTCCCCTAGGGGATCTAAGTCAGCTTGCTTTCTATAGAAAGGCATAACCAAACTTCCCCCATATATCTTTATGAGCCAGATAATTCCAAGTCCAGTGCTATTCTTACTGTATTTCTAAAAGCAGAGAGCATCACGTGTCCCCACCTACTCTTGGGAGGTACTAGTCACCTGACAGTTGCTTCAAGGGCCCTCCCCCAACCAAGCACTCTTACTGAAATGGAACTTTCTGGAACACCGACCACTAAAAAAGTCCGCAGTGAGAAGCTCAAACCATGAGAGACTAAGGGGCAGGTGCTAGATACCCTATGGTTGCTCCAGATCCGTTTGCCACCTTGCCTCATGTTGCAGGAGGCTGACCCCCCCCCCCCCGGCTGCCTCCCCAAGTCCCTGCTCTCTGGCTTCTGGTTGGGTGGGTCTGGTTGAGCAGTAGCCGGGCCTCTGAGGACCTCACTTTTCCCACAACCATATCTGGGGGGTGGTGGCTTTCTCGATGTCTCTCTACCCACTGTCAGTTCCCCTTAACCCTGGTCCACCTTAGCCAGTAGTCTCTCTATTAAACCCCAGGCCGAGTGTGCAGGTGCTCTCTCCTGCTGGGGCCTGGACTGAACAGTAAGAGACTGTAGGAATAAGCTGGAAGCATCCCTGCTTTGGTTGGGGCATTCCAAGGATGCACTCCAGGCCCCAGCTTCCCGCCACCAGCCCCCCGCCACCAGCCCCTCGAAGTCTCTCCTGGATAACTATCTTCAAAGGCCCCGGGGGAGGGTGGGACATGGGGAGGCCTCGACCCTTGCTCCACCCAAAGATGGTCCACTTACATATGTTGACAAACCAAACTTCTGTACAAAGATCTGCCAATTCAAAGTTCTGCCACTGGGCACCTGGGTAGCTTAGTCAGTTGAGCGTCAGACTCTTGGTGTCAGCTCAGGTCATGATCCCACAGCTTCGTGGGTTCCAGCCAGTGCAGAGCCTGCTTGGGATTCATTCTCTCTCTCTCTCTCTCTCTCTCTCTCTCTCTCTCTCTCTGTCTCTCTCCTCTCTCTGCCCCTCCCCCACTTGCACTGTCTCTGTCTCTTCAAATAAATAAACTTAAAAATCAAAGTTCTAAAGAAATTGAAAACAACTCTGTCAGGTGATCAGAATTTGGTTGGAATAGCACCTCAGCAACATCAATAACAGCCATGCTTGGAGGTGTCTCAGCCAAACTCTTATTTTACCTTTGGGGAAACTGAGGCCCAGCATGGGAGAAGGGTGTCAAGTATTCGGGCAGAGCAGGTGCTAATAAAGTTTCCATGTCATAACTGCTTATTAATACAATTCTTCATTGATGGATTCTAGTTTTCAGAACACAATAACAACGCCACAAGAATCAGCTGATAAAAGGGAAGTGTCTGCAAAATGTTAAAATGTACTACATTAAAAGTTATTTGATTACCAGGGCACTTGGGTGGCTCAGTCATTTGGGTGTCCTACTTCGGCTCAGGTCATGATCTCACAGTTCGTGGATTCGGGCCCCCGTCGGGCTCTGTGCTGACAGCTCAGAGCCTCGAGCCCACTTCCAATTCTGTGTCTCCCTCTCTCTCTGCCCCTGCCCCCCTTTCTCTCTCTCAGAAATAAACATTAAAAACATTGAAAAAAAAAGTTCTTTGATTACCACAGTAATGTAGCTTCTTCACAGGCCCAAACCCAGAGAAACAAAAAAGGAAATCAGTTCTGTGCTCAAGTGGGTTCCTTTTTCCTTTAAGAGTGAATTAAGGCATCCACAACCTAAATATAAACTCTAAAACCATACAACTCTTAGAAGAAAACGTAGGGGCAAATCTTCATAACCTTGAATTTGGCAGTAGCTTCTTAAATATGAGGCCAGAAGCACACTCAACAAAAGAAAAAAAATAGATAAATTGGACTTTGTTAAAATTAACTTTTGTACATCAAAGGGCATTGTCAAGACATTGATCAAGCCTACAGAATGGGAGAAAATATTTGCAAATCATATATTTGATAAAGATCTAGTATCTAAAAATATATAAAGAGCTCTTATGACTCAACAACAGATAAGACAAATAACCCAATTAAAAATGGGCAAATGGGGGCGCCTGGGTGGCGCAGTCGGTTAAGCGTCCGACTTCAGCCAGGTCACGATCTCGCGGTCCGTGAGTTCGAGCCCCGCGTCGGGCTCTGGGCTGATGGCTCGGAGCCTGGAGCCTGTTTCCGATTCTGTGTCTCCCTCTCTCTCTGCCCCTCCCCTGTTCATGCTCTGTCTCTCTCTGTCCCAAAAATAAATAAACGTTGAAAAAAAAAATTTAAAAAAAAAAAAAATGGGCAAATGACTTGAATAGACATTTTTCCAAAGATATGCAAATGACCAAAAAGCACATGAAAAGATGCTCCACATCATTGGTCATTAGGGAAATGTAGATAAAAACCACAGTGAGATACCACTTCACACCCACTAGGATGACCATAATTAAAAACAAAACAAAACAAACAAACGACAACAACAAAAAAGGAAAATAACAAGTGTTGGTGAGGATACAGAGAAGGTAAAATGATTCAGTCACTGTGGAAACAGGTGGTTCCTCAAAAAACTGAACACAGAATTACCAAACAATCCAGCAATTCTATTCCTAGGTAAATACGTATTTAATTTTTTTAATTAGTTTATTTCTGAGAGAGAGAGAGGGAGGGAGGGAGAGGAAAGGGCAGAGAGAAAGGGAGAGAATCCCAACCAGGCTCTGCACTCAGCGTAGAGTCCGAAAAGGGGCTCAATCTCATGAACCGCGAGATCACCACCTGCGCCGAAATCAAGAAAGAGTCAGACGCTTAACCTACTGAGCCACCCGAGTGGCTCCTAGATAGATATATTTTTAAAAAACCGAAAACAGCCACTCAGACAAATAAATGTAACTATGTTCATAGCAGCACAATTCACAATAGCCAAAAGGTGAGAACAACCCAAATGTCCACCAATGGGTGAACGGATAAAGTATGGCAGATACATACAATGGAACACTGTTCGGCCACAGAAAGGAGTCAAGTACTAACGTCTGCAACAAGGAGGGTGAACTTTGAAAACATGATGCTAAATGAAAGAAGCTAAGCCCAAGAGGTCACATGCCGCATGATTCCATTCACATGAAATAACCGAGAATAGGTGAAACCACAAAGACAGAAAACAGCCTGGTGGTTGCCAGGGTTGGGGAGAGGCTGTTTAAAGGCTCCCAGGTTTCCTTTGGGGCTGATGAAAATGTTTCGAAACTAGACAGAGGTGGCGGTTGCACAACATGGTGAATGTACTCAGTGCCATTGAGTTACTCACTTAAAATGGTTACTTTTATGTTCTATTAATTTTTCTCAATTCAAAAAACAGTGACTGGGGGTGGAGAGAAGGGTGATGGCAGATGCCAGGAAGAAAGACCTCCAGACGCATGTTGCTTCCAGACTCAGAGACCATCTCTGACCTGGAGAAGGTACAAAAGTCACTTAGAGTCCATTCTTCCCACTTCACAGGTGGGAAAGGC
This sequence comes from Prionailurus viverrinus, assembly GCF_022837055.1. NCBI lineage: Eukaryota > Metazoa > Chordata > Mammalia > Carnivora > Felidae > Prionailurus > Prionailurus viverrinus. The sequence continues at coordinate 6,652,131 of NC_062576.1, forward strand.
AAGCCCAGTGAGGGCAATGACCTGCTCAAGGTCACTAAGTGCATGAGAAGCCACGGAGGAACTGGGGACCACCGGGCTTTAGGACTCAAAGCTGGAGTCACATCATGATATCTCTGCTGGCCATGGTGGGCTGGAGGGGGCCTGTGGCCGTGAGCAAATGAGTGAAGTCCAAGCTCACACCGGCCTTCCAGGCTAATCATCAACCAGTTGGTTATCTGGGCTCATCCATGCCAAAGGCTTCAGATGACTCAACCCGGGTCTTCCTCCTTGAGAGTCGACTCCCTCCATGAGCAGATTCCCAGCTTTAAGTGGAAAACACATTAGCCAGCTGTTCTATTTCTGCCCACCGCCCGCACCCCTGGGCTGAGGTCATCAGTTTCCCCACAAGGGCAATGGGAGGAAGGAGGATGTCCTAAAATTACAGCATTCACTGATCCCCCCTGAGGGACCCGGGAGCATCCAGTCAAACGCTGGAAGGTGAAGCCAGCTGAGCCACCAGAGCCCTGAGGGGGTTCTTTTCTTTTTTAAGGTTTTGCTGGCTCAGACCTGTTGGGCAGGTATAAAAGGGAATGGCCAGCCTCTGCTGGGCACCCAGTCTCTTCCAGTGCTGTCTCAGGTGGGTACCATGGGGGATGCGGGGGGAGATGGGAAAGGGGGAGGTGGGGGCTGCGGAGGGGCCACCTGAGGAAAGTGGGTGTAATGATGAGAGACTGGCAAAGGGGGATCAGGAGATGAGCATTTTTTTGAGCACCAGTCTGCCCCAGGGGCTGCAGAGGGAGCACCTCATTCAGTGCTCCAGGGGACGTGGACCTGAGGGTGAGGAGGCAGCTGCTGGGGGGCTCGTGCCACATTCCACAGCGAGACAGGAGCCATCGCGATTTGAACCCAGATCAGTCCCATTCACTGTACCACCTGCCTTCCCTGCTCTGGGGTGGGGGAGGAAGAAGGTGCTGGGTTCATGTCGGGCTCAACCCTAGCCCTGTCCTTCTGTCCTTCCCACCCTCTGTAATGCATCTCTGCTCCCCCTCTCCCCTCCAGGACCCTTTCAGCCTCTGCATTCCTTGACCTGAGTGTTTTCTATGTGCTTCATGATTTTAAAAAATGGGTCTTAGGGGCATCAGGTTGGCTCAGTCAGAAGAGCATGCAACTCTTGATCTTGGGGCTGTGAGTTCGAGCCTCACATTGGGTGTAGAAATTACTTAAAAAATAAAAAAACCTAAAAAAATTTTTTTAATTAAAAAAAAAAAGAAAAAGTGGGCTTAGTTATCAAGGATGCCTGGAAAGAGCTGTTGTCTGGGGGGACAGGAGTAGCTTGAATGTGCAGGGGGTGCCTGGGAGGTGAGCTCACAACTGAGCAAGAGGCTGGTGGCCACTGAGGGGGGTGAGTGGTGTCCAAGACCTGTATAGTCCTTGGGGCAGTGCCTGGTTCCAGGGGTCTGTGCCCCGGGCCACCAGGTTAGGACAATAGCCACGATATCTCAGCTTGTGGTTCATGGCAAAACCATGAAGTGCACACATACGTGCACACTCACACACACACACACACACACACACACACACACAGCCTCACTGGAATAAACAAAGAATTTCTGGCCCTTCCTCCCACATTAGAGCAATTTTAAAAGGCACCCAGTCCTAGTCTTAAAAGTGGTTCTGTTTTAACAACAAGTCTAATGAATTTTAATCTGACTTTGCTGATACTTGCATTTTCTTTTCATGTGGATTTTGGTCTCATTTCCCTGGTGACTTCCATCTGTGTTAAACAGAAGCAGGAAAATGAGGCAGCAAAAAGACAAAGCAATTGAGCCATCGGGGACAACAAATAACAAATGGAAGTCTATGTCGCACAATCCTCTCTTCCAGAAAGGGGGTGGGGGAGGCCCAAGGCAGCCACTGAACTGCCCAAGGTGACTTGTGGCAGAGCCCAGGGAGACCCAAGTGTCTTGGGTGCTGGACAAACTGCTGGAAGCTCTCAGGGATACAGAGGACTCTCAGCCCAGTGCTCCCCTGGATGGGACTCAGGACGGGTTAGGCAGGCTCTCTCCCTAGGCTCAGGGATCTTCAGTGGGAAAACAGTTCCATCCTGATTTTCACATCCTTTGACTGCAATGTATCATCCCCACCCTTTATAATCTCAGTCACCCACACCTGTGACTTTGTCGGCAATGGAAATCACTGCTATTTTCATATCGCGGTACAATTGATGCAGAGAGCTCGAAAGACTGTCAGTTTCCATTGTTGCTTCAGAAATACAGTGGTTGTCAGAGCTGCAGTCAGATCGTGTAATTTGGTTTTTTTATTTTATTTTATTTTTTAACATTTATTTATTTTTGAGACAGAGAGAGACAGAGCATGAGCAGGGAAGGGGAAGAGAGAGAGGGAGACACAGAATCTGAAACAGTCTCCAGGCTCTGAGCGGTCAGCACAGAGCCCGACGCGGGGCTCAAACTCACGGATCGCGAGATCATGACCTGAGCCGAAGTCGGCCGCTTAACCAACTGAGCCACCCAGGCGCCCCTAGATCGTGTAATTTGATGCATTAGTGAAGGATTACGCGGATTGCCGTATCACGCGTTGTTTACTATTTTGCTAATTATATTCTCATACCGTTTGTTTCCTTGGTGACCCTATGCATTTTACTACCTGAATTTAAAAGTGTGTCCACTGGGAACACAGACATCACCATCTGGCACAGGAGGCCCACCCTGCTGGCCTCATTATTTCCTGTGAAAGGGACCCACTTTGGGCTTGGGGAACCCAGGCTGCAAGCAGAACTCTCTAAGCTGGGCCCACAGAGAGGTGAGACTAGGAGGAAGTATCTGGCTTCACTGCCACCTCTTGCCTATCCTGGGTCAGCCTCTTTTGGAAACACCAGGGCCCCAGACAGGAAAAGCTGGAGCTGCCTGGAGAATAGCTCTGTGCAGCAGGGGCCTGGGAGGCACAGTCCTGAGACCCTTCCATCTCCAACTGGTTTATTTAGAGCTGGAGGCCATACTCAGCCTGGAGAACAGTGTTGCCTGTCAGAACCACACCCCTTCCCAAACTTTCAAGAAGGTTCTTCCCCTTCAAGATAAATTGGGATGCCTTGACTTCTCTCTTTGCTACCACGAGTCCCCAGTTCTCCTCCCTCCTGATGGTTTGGTGAAATTGTCTAGATTTGGAGACCAAGAGGCCCCCACTTGACCCTAGGCTGGCCTTGTCTTAAGAGAGGTAATCATTGAATCTGGGCAATTATTCTGAACCGAGTGTTTGCTTAGCATCTGGTGAAGCCTGTAGACTTCAGCTCACATTAGTGTTTTAAAATACATTTAGAAAAAAAAAAAAAAAACTACATAGGGTTACAAAGGAAACCCAATTGTATTAAAATACAGTTATCAAAATATTTAAAAGTCAATTTGTGATATAGTAATTAAAAGTACACTTCTGCATAAGTAGATTTAAATAGCAACTAACCGAGGGTCTAATAAAACCATAATTTCAAAGTTGAACTGAGGGTAAATACTATTTTGAGATGTCTGCAACCACGCTAAAATGAAAGGAGACTAGCTGTGCTTTCTGTTGGGGACAAACCCGACAGAAACTGTGTGACTGTGGTACTAATGTGGCTTGTGGCCTCTGCTCATACCTTAAGGGAAAGCAGAAACCAAGTAGTTATTGTTTTCCTGTCCCAATTTCATGGTTGAAATCCTTACTTTAAAATTTTTAAGGCTCTCGTCTTCTCCTCCATAAAATGAGCTTCCTGATCCCTACCTCACAGCCCCGGTGTGAGGGGCATATGAGAGAGGCAGATACAGAAGTGTTTTGTGGTTGGTGGGGGGTAAGCAACTCTGTGGAGTTATTACCTCATTTCTTACTCTCAATTATTAAGACTTAATGGCACCAGGGCCCCTGGGTGGCTCAGTCGGTTAGGCGTCTGACTCTTGATTTTGGCTCATGTCACGATCTCGCAGTTTGTGAGATCAAGTGAGTGAGATCAAGATCGTACTCTCTTTCTCTCAAAATAAATAAACATTATAAAAAATTTTTGATATTTATTTATTTTTGAGAGAGATTGACAGAACGCAAGCAGGGGAGGGGTAGAGAGAATGGGAGACACAGAATCCCAAGCAGGCTCCAGGCTCTGAGCTGACAACACAGAGCAGCCAGATGTGAGGCTTGAACTCATGAGCTATGAGATCATGACCTGAGCCGAAGTCAGACACTTAACTGACTGAGCCACCCAGGCACCCCATCAAAATAAAAAAAATAAATAAAAATTTAAAAACCTAATGGCAGCAAGACACCCAAAGTGACATGAGAGAAGCAGCCCCATCTCTCAGGGCACTCATTCCAGCCTACACATGAGCCTTGGCAAAGTGTCCTTGCTTTTCCAACAGCACCCTGGGAAGTCCTGGTTCCCTCCCTCGGTTCCTTCCCGCTCCTCCCTTAGCCAAGCCGCGATGCCTGGTGGATACAAAGGTGAATGTGGGGACGATGTGGACCCGATGCCCTTCCTGGCACCTCCCGAAAAGGAGAGGATAGAAGCCATGAACAAGCCCTATGACATCAAGAGGTCCTGCTGGGTCAAAGACGAGAAGGAGGGCTTCATCGCTGGGGAGATCCAGTCTGAACAGGGTGACCAGGTCACCGTGAAGACTGTCAACAACCAGGTGAGTGAGGAATAATCTCCAAGGATGAAACTTTGGGAGTGGCAGACACCCAGGTGCTGCTGTCCATGCTTCTGCTCAAGAGGCAGAGTGGAAAGAAGAGTAGATGCCTCTTGGGTCCTCTGTGCCGGGTACAAGTTCAGACTCAGCTGCACTCAGACTGTGGCCCTGGGCAAGACACTTCCCCTCTCTGAGCTTTGACTCTCTCCCAATAGAGACTCCAACATGGTAGGGCACATGGAAGTACTTTGTATGTTGCAATAGTCCATTTGTGCACCAGATCGTCAAGGGAGTTACTTACCTTCAAAGTCCCAAATGGTTTTCAAGTGAAGGAGTGAGAAGAAGCCATCAGCAGGTGCACTATGTGCCCGTGATGGCTTGAGGAGTGTGGGACAGGCCCAGAACACCCTGGTTGGCCCTGGGGGCTCTCCAGCAGTGTGAGCATAGATGGTGGCTTCAGATCCCCTTGCTGCACGGTGGCAGTGTGCTGGAGCTGGTTTGTCCTAGCTTGTGAGGACACAATGCTAAAACTCCAGGGGCTTTGCAACTGCATATTAAACATTTAGCAGCTTGATGTCAACAATGGCAGATGTATGTACACCATGGGAATTGACAAATGGTATAAATCAGGGATTTCTCCCCATCCCCACCCCCTGTATAGCTGGTTTACCAATACACCGCTCTCTCTGCTGTGTATGACATCACAGTCTCTCACAGTCTCTCACTGTGTCTGACTGGGGGAATGACTTGAGAGAATGGAAAGTTTGGTTAATTAAACCCCTACCCCACAGCAGACTCCCAGTGAGGCGCTGGACATTTTGTTTAATCCTTTCAAGAATCTTATGTAGTAGGATTTTAGGAGTTCCTATTTTGTAAAGGATCAAGGAAACCCTAGGTAACTTGCCCATAGTCACAAAGACAGCAAATGATGAACTCAGATTCAATCCTAGCTGTATCTGGCTCGAACACCCGTATGCCCCCACACCACCACATCACCTCTCCATGGTGGGCTATGCAGCAGGAGCGTGAGGCGGTCTTTGGTCACGGTCGGGAATACATGAGACCAGAGACCTTGTGTGATCACAACTTGTGGCATCTGAGCCTCGTGCTTTGTTTTGCTTCCAGGGGAGTGCAGGAGGGAGATGAGGCCATCGCTGGGTTCAGGCGAGTTGGAACATGAAAGTCCAGCTCACTTCTCCAGAGAAACTACTTTGCAGCAGGGCAGAGCATTGCAGTGTTATAAGGAGAGTGTGGAGCCCCGGAGGCCCCTGTCTAGATACACGTTAAGGACAGCACGTAACTTCTGTGTGAATCCGCAGGTTTGGGACAGAAAGACTGACTCACCTGGCTTCTGAGATCAAGGCAAAGGCCTCTGTCCTGTGCTGGAGCTGAGAGAGAAGTGTCTGCCTGAGGGCGAGGCCCAGAGATCTGGGAACTCCGGGGAAATGGACTCTGAATAGAACCCAGCTTGATTTACTAGGGGGCGTGGGGACCATTAGTGGGTAGATTTTCCAGAACTGTCAAGGTTTCAAATTATCTGCCTATTGGACTCATAAATTATTAAAAGTCCCAGAAAGCCCAGTATGTGTTCAAGCCTCCCACGTCAGGCTGTAGGCAGCTCAAAGATGTTTGTTTTCTGGATCACATGTCTTGAGCTTCGGTCCCAGAGGCTGGAACTTAAGAGCTGCTGCTAGTTTTCATTTACAGATTAAGAAATTGGGGCGCGGAGGGGGGACGGGATTTGCCTGCCATGCATAGGCGCTCCAGACTCCCAACCCTGTGCTATCCTCACCCTGACACATGTACTGCTCATCACTCATTGTTGTCTTTGTTTTTTTCTTTTTTTTTTTTTTTTTTTTTGGTCTTGTCTTGTTTGCTTGCTTGCTTTCAATTTTATCTTTCAAAGTGGCTTGGTGGATTGGTAGGAGCAGGGAAATGTCTTCTTCTTTTCTTTTTTTTTTTTTTTTTTAATGAAAAAGTTCACTGCTGTTTAGAAACCACCACCAATTCCCAAGGCAGAGATCCAAGAATCACACCTCTGCAGTGTCCCTGGGATCAAAGAGCAAGTTCTGATCAGCTACCAGAATGGACTTGGTGGGAAGAGAAGCAGAGCCCAGAGGTGCTCTGAATTTAGGAATGGGACTTGATAGCTCATAAGGTATTTTAGACACTCCCACTTACGTTAATATAATTCTCACAGCAACCAGCTGAGGAAGCTTCTGTCATCCCTATTTCATAGGGGAGGCAGTTAGGGCTCATATGGCCTTGGAGGTCCCTCCTCAGCCCAAGCTGCCCGGTGATGGCTGGACCAGGAGTTGGGCGCAATGTTCACCTGACTCTAGTTCCTTCCAGGATACCAGAGAGTATGGGGTACGTTGTGCCAGGAGCCCATATGGCTGTTGACAGTACTATTTCCTAATTCCTGCTGCGTCTTGACACTCCCCTCACCCAGACTGTCACTGTGAAGAAGGATGATGTCCAGCAGATGAACCCGCCCAAATTCTACCAAGCCAACGACATGGCGGACATGACTTTCTTGAATGAGGCCAGCGTCCTGAACAACCTGCGCCAACGCTACACCAACATGAGGATCTATGTGAGTGTCTGGGGCTGGGGTTGGGGATGAGGGGTGACTGCGGATCTTCTGCCCCTCTCCTGATGGGAAGGGCACAGCTGCTCCTCTACCTTCCCAGCAACCAACACACAGTATGGCTCAGACAAGGGCACAGGGACCATGCTCTTGACACGTTAGAACTTCCACTCCAAGCCTTCGATGTCTCCGTGACGGTGCCATCTCATGGGCAGCTTAAATACCTTTTGCTGAGGTTGTTATCCAGAAGTCTTCCTCCCCACCACACCCCTGCAAACTCTCCAATCAAAACATCATTTACCCCCCTGATGACTTCACACAGCCTTGTTAGATGTCACCCTTTGTCCGTCCGTCTGTCCATCCATCCACCTGCTGTCTGCCTTACCCCCACCCTGAGACAGGGCTGGCGGGAAAGAGTGACTCAGCACCAGGAGTTCCAGGGTAACACACTGTGTGTCATACTCTCAACTCCTTAAGTGGGTTCTCTCTATCTCATCTTTGTTTCTCTTTCTTGGGATCACTTTCTATGTAATAAGATATCTTTTAAAACTCATTATGTATATCACAGCTATGCTAAGAAGAAGCTGGGGCAGGGTGGGTGTTTATTCCCATCTAGGCCGAAGTGGAAGATTTCAGTTCAACTGAAAAGAGACACGGGGGCGGTGGGCAGGAGTATCAGGTTGATGTGAGTGTCCAGCAAGGAGAAGGATAGTTTGGGACTCATGGATGGGGACCCACAAATTTGGCCTCACTTATTCTGCCCTCACTTATTCTCCCCTCAGACAATTTCTTCTACTACCTCATTGGTTTTTCTGATTTTTTTTTCTTTTCAGTGGGTTGATTTCCTTATAAAATTGCCTTATAATGAAAAGAGAAGCTGGCATCTCTTCTTAAGAGTAGATCAAACCCCGCTGTCTGCCAGGAGGGGTCGTGTCCACACAGGGAGCACTTCGCAGCTGTTAAAACACCACAGAGGTCTCTCTGTGAACACTCACGCAAAGTCTCCCAGATGTATTAAATGGAAAAAGCAAGATATAGAACAGTATTATAGAGAGCTATCTTTTGTTTTAAAAACAAGAAGGGAGCAATAAGAATGTATCCCTGGGTTTGTATGTATATGCAACAGAAACCACAGAAGGCAGGTATTAAAAATTAACACCACGTTTACCTGTGTGTGGGAGGAGGAGGGGAGCAATGTGTGTTGGTGGGGGTGGGGGTGGGGGCGGGCTTTCTGCTGCCTATTTGTCCATACGAATTACTATGTTATCTATCCAAATAATTAAACCAAAATAAAATGAGACACATATATATGAAAGAGAAAGATGGCTTTGCTTACTGAATAGACGCTCAGACATAGATTTTGCATCCAGAGGGGACACCATTGTATCCCTCTAGGCTGGCAGTGACCTCCAGCCAGGCTGCTCCAGGGCAGGCTAGGGCCTGGAAGGAAGAGGGCACCAGGAGGAAAGGCCAGCTAACTGTCTCCCTTCCCTCCCACCAGACCTATTCAGGCTTGTTCTGTGTGACAGTCAACCCCTACAAGTGGCTGCCCATCTACGGGGCCCGCGTGGCCAACATGTACAAAGGCAAAAAGCGCACAGAGATGCCACCCCACCTCTTCTCCATCTCTGACAATGCGTACCATGACATGCTCATGAGTGAGTGGGCTAGGGGCTGCCGGGGCTCTTGGGGTGGGCAACAAAAGTTCTTTTGCCACTGGCTCCAAATGCATGAGAACCATGGGCTACCCAATCCCAACCTGGACTCCATGCCACCTGCTGACGTTCTTTGCTAAAGTGCTGAGCAGCAGCATGTAATGCTAACACTGGGTACCAGGGCTCAGTGAGGGTGCTTGCCAAGTACTGGCCCTACCTCACACCCTATCTCATTTAAGCTTCACAAAACACACAGATGCCAGGTTAAGCGACTTGCCCAGAGTTCAAGCCAACACTTAACCATTCCCTGTAGGACTCTGGCATGTGGCACAGCGGCTGGTGAAGCAATTTCTGTTATGTTGCTAATGACTTGGTAGCTATCTATACGGGATGGGGCTGGTGGAAAGAGTGGCTGGTAAATTCTTGGCCCTTCTACAAACATGCATGCTAGAGAAGGGGACTCCACAGGATCTGGGGGCTTTGGCCTCTGCTGGTCACTGCAGCCCACCTCCAAGCTGGGTGGGATGCAGGGAGATGCAGACTGTTCGGCCAGGGCGATGTCAAATGTCTAGTTCCTAAGTGATTCCTAATTACATCTTCCTGTTGCCGTTTTCTTCCCTGCAGATCGTGAAAATCAGTCTATGCTAATCACGTAAGTGTCCCTTCTGTCTCTCGGTCTATATACATATAATTAGGTCTGTGTCTTACACATGTAATTAAGCCTTCTTAGAATTAATTGGTGGGACTTGGTATGGAAATCTGCAGGCTGTGAATGGGCTTAGCAGGACCTTAAGGCTGCACTTGTGAAACTGAGGTTGGGGGGCGGGGGGTCTGTGTCCCCACTCCCCAACCTTTGTGTCCCGGCTGAGGGATGAATCATGGCAACACTCAGCCTCCACCGCTTATTGCTTTGCTTCTCTGCAGCCAAGCCCCTCCTTGCACTTCACTCTGCTCCTATTATCCATTTGCAGTGGAGAATCCGGTGCTGGCAAGACTGAGAACACGAAGAAGGTCATCCAGTACTTTGCCAATGTCGGGGGAACTGGCAAACAGTCCTCAGATGGAAAGGTAGGGCTGATGGGCGGACTCAGAGTCTGTCACCCCAGCCCACCCTATCTTCAGGCACACACAGGGGGGCACACACGGGGGGCACACACAGGGGAGCACACACAGGGGGGCACATACGGAAAGCACACACAGGAGGGCACACATAGGAGGCACACACAGGAGGACACACACAGGGGGACACACACAGGAGAGCACACATGCAGAGCCCATGTGACCCTCATAGGTGTCCTGGGGTTTGGGCCATTTTACAGAGGAGGAGGCATCTTGGAGACAAGGGTAGGAAGGACCACATTGGGAGGAGGAGGCCGCAGACCTGGGCCTCCCCCTACAGGATGTATTCTGCTGCCCCCCCCTTTATGTCTGTCCCCAGAGGGGTAGGTGGCAGAGCCATTTGTGCCTGGCAGGGGAGGATGGGGGACATCAGCTCCTCATCAGCTGCTTCCACAGGCCCCCATGGCCCCGGGGCCCAAGGAGCAATAGCCGGGCCAGGGGCAGCTACAAAAGCTGACAAAGGAAAGGCTCATGAGGAAGACCAGGGATGCCCAGGGAAGGGTTTTCAGGCTCACTCTGGAGTCTCTCCAGCACCAGCTAAGAATCAGGGCCTGTCATCTGACAGGTGGCCGTCCGGTGTCAGGGCCATAGGGGGATGGTCATCAGGGGGTGGCCCTCTTCACAGGTTCCTTCCTGCCCTGATTTCCAGGCCTCCCCAAGGCCATTCCCCTCCTGGTTCCCAGCTCACAAGCCAGAGTCATTTGAAAGCCCTGAATCCCCAGGCAGCACCCAACTTTGTGTGTGTGTCTCTCTCTGGGCCAGGGGTCCCTGGAGGATCAAATCATCCAGGCAAACCCTGTACTGGAGGCTTTTGGGAACGCCAAGACCATCAGAAACAACAACTCTTCTCGCTTTGTAAGTGTGAACAACAACAGTGGCCCCTGGGGGTGGTGGGACAGGTGCCATCACCCTATTCCAGGTAAGCAAATTGGGGCTGATTTAAGCATGCAAATGGAATGAGGCAAGTCACAGCATCTCCTTCCCAGAGAGTTTTAAGGCCTTATCTGTCAAGGTCTACATCACACATAGCCCACATCAGTACTGAAATCAAAGAGCTTGAATGCAGAGACTTGGTAACAGGGTGATGAGGGGCTGCGAAGTCAGACGGGGGAGCCAGAGATTCACAGCGGCTGGAAGCTGTGGACAGCTCTTCCCATCCCCCCAGCTGCAGACAACTCTGCCCATCCCCCTGCCGGAGGGATGCAGGAAGGGTGCCGTCCATCCGAAGGGCCCTGGTGGATTCTGGAACCAGCTCAGCTCTCTTGTGGGACCTCTACCGGGGCACTATGTGAGGGGCTTCCTTCCTGGTTCCCAATCTCCTGCCGGGGGGCCCCTCATTACCAGGGTGCTGGCGGGGAGCCTAGGTAAACAGGGCTGGGTAGGGAGGAAGTGGAGGCAGGTGAGGAATAGAGGTGAGCAGATGGGCCAGGAGGAGCAGAGGCGGAGACACAGAGAAGCCTCTTTCCAGGAGAATTTATTGGTGGTTCTGCCAAAGGGCAGGGAGAGGAATGTGGTGTCTCAATAAAGAGACTCAGTAGCGTGCCCCCCACGCCCGCTGGTCAAATTCTCACCATGCCTGCCTCTAAGCTGACTTTCCAGTGATCCCAGTCCCTCCTGCTGGTGCTCCTCTCCCCACAAATACCCTGTGGGGTTACCCCACGGACCTTAAATTTAGCTCCAAGCCCCATCTAACTCCTCTGCATGGGAAATCCGTGGCTCCACGTACAGCCATGTCTGGCCCAGTTACATTCCAAACAGCGCTCTTGGAACTCAGGGGGGCTGCCAGTGGGGGACTGTGGCCAAACCCGGCCCACGAGTTGGTCTAGCACCACACGCGTCCTCCCTCACGGCCCTTTCCTCCGTGCTCAGGGCAAGTTCATCCGAATCCACTTCGGAACTACAGGCAAACTGGCTGGAGCGGACATCGAGAGCTGTGAGTCAGGCCCCTTTGGAGGGTTCTTCCGGGAGGGACCAGCTGCATAGCATGTGGGGCCCGGGGTAAAATGAAAATGAGAGGCTCCTTTTTTTAAAAAAAAAAAGTATTTAAGAATTTGGGGTGCCTGGGTGGCTCAGTCGATTAAGCATCAGACTTCGGCTCGGGTCATGATCTCACGGTTTATGAGTTCGAGCCCTGCATCGAGCCCACTTTGGATCCTCTGTCCCCCTCTATCTCTGCCCCCCCCAACTAGTTCTCTCTCTCTCACAATAAATAAACTTAAAAAAAAAGTTTTTAAGAATTTCAAAACAGCAACAGAGGAACATGAAACCAGGGCAGGGCCCATCTGAAGGCAGCCTGCTGTCTCACGCCCAGGGGGCTGGCCCTTCTCCCCCCGGGGGTCCCCTCCGTGGGCAGTGAGGCCCCCAGAAGCTGTGTCTGGGGTGGAGAAAATGGCCCCTGAGCTGGCTATCGCATGGGACTATACGGAGAGGGGAGCCCTTCTGCGATGGCACCCTGCACCCCAGACAGCATGGGTCTGTGTTCATGTTCCTGTACTTCCTCCTCTCCAGATCTCTTAGAGAAATCTCGTGTCATCTCCCAGCAAGCAGCTGAGAGGGGCTACCACATCTTCTACCAGATTCTCTCTAACAAGAAGCCTGAACTTATTGGTAAAGATCGTGATGTCTGTCCACCTGCCCCTTAACTTGCTTCTCCTCTTGTTTCAGTAACAAACAGACTCCCGAACGCAGAGGGTCTGGTGCCATCCCTTGTGGTTCTGCATGAATTTCTTACAGTTGTGTGCATAGGCTACAGGGAACTTGCCTGAGGTTCTCCTCACGTCTCCTCTTCACAACAGCCTCATGAGACTTAGCACCGCTGTTGGCCCATACCACAGATGGGGCTTTGGAATGCCTGCAACTCAGGGCCGAGACACAGACCTGAGATATGGGGCTTGCACCTGCTGCCTCTGGGCCCAGAGCTAGACAGGAGCAGAGATGTCAGCCCAGGACTGTTGCACATGCAATAACAAGAGGCTCCCCTCTAGGTGGACAGAGCCCACAGAGTGCATAGTCTGATGAGCAGAGTATACGCACTCACTCACCTAGATGCTCTTGTGCAGGCACCAACCTGCTCAACTGTTCATGGCAGACCTGCTCAGGGTATAAAGTCAGGGGAGAGATGAAGACTCACTCTTCCACACACACACACACCTTCTAACCCCACCAAAGACTAGGGACCTCTCCCCACTCACAAGTGGGCTTTATTTGTGTTGGACACACTGTCCCTTTTAATTAACGGACGGCATTTTGAAATTGGAAGACTTCACATAAAACAAAACAAAACAAATCACCACCCTTGGATTTGAGGCCACTGGCTTGTTGATAAACTCACAAGCGTGGGTAGTGTGCTCCATGAGGGGCAAGTCTTTCACTGACAACACTAGGGTCTCTGAACCAATGAGTGGAATTTGATAGTAATCCCTGTTGTAAGTAAAACAAGACAAAACAAAAAACATCACCAACTTCTTGTTTCTCTGAAGTTATAGAAGATCCAGCAGCCATGGCCCTGCCCTCCCACACGGCTCCAATCAAGGCAGTCGGATGGTGGTGGCCCCTTCAGATGGGGCTCAAGCTCTCCTGGTTGCCACACTCCCCACCAAGCCCCACTGCATCCCTGACCCTCGAGCAGGGTGACCGCCCACATTTATCTTCCTTCTTGGGCTCTAGTTTTTCTCAACAGTAGAGATGTAGGAAAATTAAAGTATTTCTTGCACCAACGTCTCCTCCAAAAGCAGAAAAACAAAGACAGATCAAGAGGGGCACACATTTGAGGAAAAATCGAAGTGTGTATCTTTCTTTGTAAAAGCACAATCTTCATGCTTCTTACGTGCCAGTGATTGTTACTGCCCGCTGCAATCATTGTGTTACCTTCTGCCTTAGAATGTAAATGGCTTTTTCTAGGGGAGAGGAAGGGGAAAATAAATAGGAATTAATTTATTCCCCAAATATCTACAGGGCGCCCAGGAGGTGCCAGGTACTGGGCCAAGTGATGGAGGACACAACCAAGTTCCCGAGACCCTCTTGCTATCCTAAAACTCCTCAAGTACCCTTTTCAAATCTCTCCATGACTCTGGGTGATCCCTGAGGGTAGGGATCATATCTTATTCAGCTCTGTAGCCCCATGATGCCCCCTGCATCATGCCGGGCACATGAGAGGCATTTAGGGGATACGGCTTAGAAAGGAAAGAGAAGAAAACCGCAGGTCACCAAGCTGCTAATCTGCTTTCCTGCTCTTGGCAGAGACTTTGCTGCTGGTCCCCAACCCTAAGGAGTACCACTGGGTGAGCCAGGGCGTCACAGTGGTGGAGAACATGGACGACGGGGAAGAGCTGCAGATCACAGACGTGAGTGGGTGGGCGTGGCCGGCACACCACAGGGACAGCCAAGACGGAAACTGTGGGGCCCTGCATGCGCTGCCACTGGAATTGGGGTGGGGCCACCCAGAGCAGCCAGGCAGCGGCCCAGATTCTCCCCCCGGGGGTCTCCCGGGCTGCAGCTGGCTCTTCTCTCCCGCCCGTCACAGCAAGCAGAATTGAACTAGGATTCCACAGAACCTAAGGGGCCATCTGCTTCACGTCCTGGCTAGAAGTGACCCTCCAGTCTCTTAAGTTCCCACCGCACCCTCTCTCTCTCTCTCTCTCTCCTCTTCTCACTCCAAGCACCTGTAACTTCTGTTAGGGTATTTGTGTCCACTCTCCTCTTTGATAGTAGAATTGATTCGTGATGCATCTTGGCCTTTCCCTCTCCCAGGACCTAGCATGAAGCCTGAACAGTAATAATGATGGTAATAATAATGCCACCTCCAATGTGTTATTGTGTATCTAATTCCCACTGTGTGTGAAGTAATGGCCTAAACATTTACACATCATTTCCGTTTATCCTTATGACCACCTACTGTCCCCATTTTGCAGATGAGTAAACAGAGGCCGGGGAGGTTAGATAAACACAAATGACTATAGTGCACAGCATTTGGTCTGGGCCCCTGGGAGGAAAACAGACCTGTCTCTGGCCAGGGTGTGTCTGACCTCCAGAGCCCACACCGTATCGCAGTGGCCCATCAGGGCCAGCCCACAACTGCAGTGCCGTGGCCTCTGTTCTGTGGAACAAGAAGCCAGGAGTTTCTTGCCTTTCTCTTCCCTGTGGACTTGCAGGTTGCCTTTGACGTGCTGGGCTTCAGCGCCGACGAAAAGATTGGCATTTATAAGCTGACCGGGGGCATCATGCATTTTGGCAACATGAAGTTCAAGCAGAAGCCCAGAGAAGAGCAGGCTGAAGTGGACACCACGGAGGGTAGGTGTTTGGCTGTTCAGGGAGGAGGCAGCACCAGTGGCGGGGGCTCACAGATCTCTGAGGCTTTGTGAACATTTCAGAGACATGCTATAAACCAAGAATGTTCCTTGGATGTCCAGACATCAATAATCTCAGAGAGACAGGACAGAGAGTCAGAGCCATAGTTTCGGTTTCTTTACTCTGCTTTGCCACTTGACCTTGAGCGAGTGTGGAAACCATCTCAGACCTCTGTTTTCTCATTGGCAACACGGGGTCTCTGCCACCCTGCCCCCACCCCCTTCCCTAAACACAATAGATGGCGCCGGGCTTCTCCGGGGTAGGGCATCATCTTTCTTTCACTTGCCTGCTTTTTCTGTCCCTACTCAGTGGCTGACAAAGTTGCCCATCTCATGGGTCTCAATTCCGGGGAGCTCCAGAAGGGCATCACCAGGCCCCGGGTCAAAGTAGGCAATGAGTTTGTGCAGAAGGGCCAGAATATGGAACAGTGCCACAACTCCATCGGGGCTCTGGGCAAGGCCATCTATGACAAGATGTTCAAGTGGCTGGTGGTCAGGATCAACAAGACCTTGGACACCAAGATGCAGAGGCAATTCTTCATCGGCGTGCTGGACATCGCTGGCTTCGAGATCTTTGAGGTGTGCCTGCCCTGGCATTCTGTTTCTGCTTTGGGGTGGCCATTTTTCTTCCAGAAGCTACTTCTCACCGTGGTTCTCTGGTTTCTCATCTCGGACCTGGGGCGGGCCAATCTCAGTTATTTGCTCTTTATTTATTTATTTATTTATTTATTTATTTAGAGGGGGAGGGAGGGAGAGAGCGAGTGAGCAAGCTGATGTACCAGCACAACACTGGTGACCTCTCACCTTTTTCCTACACAAGAGAGACTCGGGTCTCATCCCAGGCTAGTGCAGTGGGTCAGGAATATTTTAGCTTTGTAATTGAAGGCCGCATGATTAGGAGTCAGTCGATCTGGTTCTGGACTCAGGTTGGCCATCAACTAGCTATGTGGCCTTAGGAAAGTAGCTATCCCCCTCTGAGCCTCAGTTTTCTCAAGTCTAAAATGAACCAACGGGGAGAGATGATCTACAAAGTCCATTTCACTCCACTATCCTATTATTTTAAGAATTTCTACTGGCCACAGATGGATTTAAAAAAAAAAAAAAGCTTACCCCAATTTCTTTCAGGCTCTAAAAGGCTAATTTGGCTGCCGTTTCCAAGAGAGTCATTTAATTTCGTAGGTAGAAGGAGGCTTAGAGTTTCTGGACTGTGCTCCCTGGTATCCTGGGGAGCCTCTGAGAGCCAGCAGGGGAGGGACGAGAGGAAGGGAGGATGACATGTGCCAACAGCAAAGTGTGTGCTATAGACAAACAGGGTTCGAATCCCATCTTGGGCCACTTCCAAGCCGTGTGCCTCTGTTTCTCCACGTATTAATGGGGACACTAATCATTCTTGCCTCGTCAGGTTTCGAGCAGAGGCATCTCAGTGCAGGGTCTAGCACGTGTGTGTGCTCTGGGACTACAATGGCAACTCTGCTTTAGCCTGGGGTTTCATCAAGAGAAAGCACTCTCTGGTTTTTTGTTAAAGGCTTGTAAACCCCTCAAGCCCTTTCATCCTACAGATGAGGATTAAAAAAACTACACACAGAGAGAGAACTGTCCAAAGGCACACAGCAGGGCAGAATCCATAAAGCCTCTCAAATGATTTCTATCCTGGAAAAAAAAAAAAAAGATTCTTTCCGCAATGATTTTCTTTTTCTTTCTTTTTTAAGTTTATTTATTTTGAGAGAGAGAGAGAGAGCCCAAGCAGGGGAGGGACAGAGAGAGGGAGAGAGAATCTCAAACAGGCTCCGCACTGTCAGTGCACAGCCTGATGTGGGGCTCAAACTCACGAACTGTGAGATCATGACCTGAGCTCAGATCAAGAGTTGGATGCTTAACCAACTGCACCACCCAGGCACCCCTCCATAATGATTTTCATTAACTACAGGAGACGGCATCCAAGGTTTGGGCGCCCCCTGTCCTCCCCTTCCCTCCTACTTCCCTCTGCCCCCCTCTGCCCCCACCCTCCTCTGCAGGTGCTAAGCTGCTCTATGCCTTTGCAGGGGATGGTCACCGAGAAGGGCTTCTTGCAGGGCTGATGCAGCACCGTCCCAGGGTCGGCATTCAGGCATCTGGGCAGCGCCTGACGCTAGTTGGCCCTCGGCAAATTTGAGCTCTGCTTGTCACTTGTCCCTCAGTCCCGGCCCCCGGGAGGCTCTGTCTGGGTCCCGGCTGACACTCTGCTCTCTGCCCTCCCTCCTCAGTTCAACAGCTTCGAGCAGCTGTGCATCAACTTCACCAACGAGAAGCTGCAACAGTTCTTCAACCACCACATGTTCGTGCTGGAGCAGGAGGAGTACAAGAGGGAGGGCATCGAGTGGGTCTTCATCGACTTTGGCCTTGACCTGCAGGCCTGCATTGATCTCCTGGAAAAGGTAACTCGCTGCTCAGAGGAGGGGCTTCAAGAGAGAGGCCAGGACCCTGATCAGGGCTTGCCCCTCAGAAGGGGACTTCACGGGGACCCGCAGGGAAGTGACACCAGCAACACCACTAATGACCTTGGTTGGTCTGACCTCTAGCTTCCTCTCTGCAAAATGGGTACAACAGTGATTGCAATGGTCACCATTAGTTGGGCTGTTGTATGCCTCAACTCATTGGATCATCACAAGCTACCATATATATGGCAGGGTGTGTGTGTGTGTGTGTGTGTGTGTGTGTGTGTGTGTGTGTGTGACACAATACAACCATTTCACAGATGGGAACATTAAGGCACAGAGAAGGGAAGAAACTTGTCCAAGATTATACACCCTGTGAATGGCACAGTCAGGTTCTAACCCAGACAACCTAATCGCCACCCCTGTAGTCACACCATCAGGAATGTCCTAGCAAATGGCCTAGTTCAAGAATATATACTGTTCAAGCAAATGCAGAAAAGGGACAGGAAAAGGACATTGACAGGACAGATGACAAAATGTGAACAGTCTGTTCATAGTATTGTATCAATGTTAATTTTCTGGTTTTCATTGTCGTTACCAAGGTTGCATTAACATTTGGAGAAGCTGAATGAAGGACGTGTAGGAATGCTCTGCACTCTTTTGCAAGTTTAAAATTATTAAAAAGTAAAAATTCAAGAGATAGGAGAAAGAATATATGTTGTCTCTGAGACTCAGCCTAGGGGTGAGAAAGCAGGCTGGGGTCCCCGATGTGAGCGCAGCCTCAACCTCCCAGGAAAAGAGTCTCCTCAAACAGGCTGCACACACAATCCACCTGTCCTCTAACACCGACAAATACCCCCCTGTCCGGCTGTCACAGAGCCTGAAATGTCCCTCATGTTTGAGCTTTGGGGTTAAGCACTGCCCTCTTCCAGAAATTTTTAGAAATCCAGACCCTCCATAGATATTAAGTCACTGACAGTTTTATGAGCTCCCATGTGAGCTCTCCTCTTCTGTGAGAAGAACCATATGTGGTTCTTGGTAGCCGGGAATGTCACGGAGGGCAGGAGCGGATAACAGAGAATTAAATGCAGAGAGGACGGGTGTCACTGATTTCACCATTTCCCTGAGGGCCAAGGCTACCTGGCACCACTGTTTGGGAGGGATTAGCATTTGGGGAGCTAAGTAGCCCTTTCAGACTTCCATCTCCCCTTCTGTTAGACTCAATGAATTCTAGTCTCTTTCAAGTGTAAATGGCCTTGGCATTCGAAGACCAGACCTTGGAGCAGCTTCACCGTTCCTGGGGGTCTATGCCCAGAGTTCTGCTTCCTGGCTGGCCACGCGGGTGTCTGGGGCGCCCCTCCCACCACCCCCAGGCCAACACCTGAGTGGCCCCATTGGGGTCCTATGGCCTCCTCTAACAACATCCACCGCTCTTCCTTCTAGCCCATGGGCATCTTCTCCATCTTGGAGGAACAGTGTGTCTTCCCCAAGGCCACCGACGCCACCTTCAAGGCGGCCCTGTATGACAACCACCTGGGAAAGTCCAGCAACTTCCTCAAGCCCAAGGGGGGCAAAGGCAAGGGGCCCGAGGCCCACTTCGAGCTCGTCCACTATGCAGGCACTGTGAGTACCCTGTTGGCGCCTCCTGCGGCCATCTATCTTCTTGCTGCAGGCGGCTCTGGCTATTGTAGGTCCTTCCTGCCGTGACCTTGCTGAGGCTTCCTGCCTCCAGCTGGTGCAGCGGCCATAGAACAGGGTGACAGCTCAGTGAAATGACCCCTGACTCATACTTCCTCATCACTTCTCCCTCTGAGAAATCCAAAGCAATCCAGCCAAGGATGCCTGCCAGGGAACCGCCAGCAGTTCACCTGCCAGGGCCACACCATTGTTTGCAGCCCTTGGTTTGACAGCTGCACTTAGATCTTGGACAGAATTTACAACACGTGCAAAAAAGGGAAAAAAGTCCACGAGCCTATCAATTATCCCCCAATGGATTAACTTACCCTTCTGACGGCTCATGGCCACCAAAGCAACAAAACGACATCTCTGGAGTGGCTTTTTCACTCATGACAAACTTAGTCCTTGGGGAAGAGGGAATTAGCTTCTTATTTGAATAACTGATAGGGGAGACCACGTTTGTTCAGCCAGCTCTTGAGAATGTGTTTTATTTCCCTGCGATTTGCGGTATTACTGTAAACGCCCGTGCTCCCTGTTACCACTGGAGTTTGTTGAGCTTCTGTGGGTTTAACTGCAGGGAAACAGCAGCCTTAGCACAGAGCTGTCAGGAAAGCTGCTCTTGGATCGGGCATCGGGGCCAGGATTTTATGACCACATCAACCATAACAATGCCAATTACTTGCAAAATGAATTATGCCAACAAGTAGAGTAAACAGCAGCTTTGGAGGCCGAATGCAGTGCTCCGCCTCACCTCCCACGATGAAATGAGAGGGCTCTCTATTGATAGCAATGGAATATTCAAAGTCTAATGGGACCCATGCACCTCCAAGAAGGCTCTAAAGTAAGGCCAGCAGGTGATGAATGTCTTTATGCTCTACAGGGGAAGGAAAGCCCAAAGGTTTCTGCTTCTTATCTGTTTTCCTCGGTTCCCTACGCTCAGTGGAAGAATTTGAAATGCGCCTTCCTCTTTGCCTCCCCAGCTAGGGCCACGTAGCAAAACAGGAAATAGAAATTAATGGATGTCCAGTTAACTAAACACATGGATCCTAGGTGTGGCTGGATGGAGCCCCCCTTCCTCCAGGCAATGACCAAGGGATGTGTGCCCTTGAGCAAGGGGAGACTAGACACCCTTGTAGGGAGCTCTTCATGTAGCTCAGGATTTCCCTGGTCGAGGCCAGTCAGTCAGAGCAAGGGCTGAGCCTGGAAGAAGATCAACCCACCTGGGTAGAAAAAGAGCCAGGAGGTCAGGGAGGCTCAGAGTAGCCAGCCGAGCCAGACTTGCAAGAGGAGGTCACACCCCGACAGAAAGTAGCTGGGGAGTCCTGTTTTGTGGGGAAAGCTCAGAGACAGGGTGACCTAAACAGGCAAACTGCAAATGCCCATGAAAGCAGATAATGGGGACTCCACCTCTTACTGTGGTTCAGGGACATCCCAGGACTCCAGGAAAGTCATCAGGTCAAGAGCTGAAGCCCCAGGAGATGGGGTTGGAGGTTGATCTTGGGAACCCAGAGCAGGCAGAACCTGTAGGTAGAGGTTCTGGCCGTGGGACCCAAAAGGTGGATGCTAGACCTGGAAGGTAACCACTGGCGCTTGTCCCCTCCAGGTGGGTTACAACATTACAGGATGGCTGGAGAAGAACAAAGACCCCCTGAATGAAACAGTGGTGGGCTTGTTCCAGAAATCATCCTTGGTGCTACTGGCCCTTCTCTTCAAAGAAGAGGAGGCTCCAGGTACGAATGACCCCTTGTTGTGTCCAGTCCCCCTGTGCTGATGCCCTTTAGTGGCCAAAATGGAAACAAGGAAACAAAACTCACCGTATTCAACTCCTGCGAAGTGGATGAATGGGTGACAAGTTACTTGAGGGAGGCCATGGATGACAGTGCAGTGGAGAGGTGCGCGTGCATCCTGCGAGAGCTTCCGTCAACTGTACTGCCCGCTGGGCCCGTGTCACCTCTGGGTGGAGCAATACTGCTTTGGAAGAGTGGATGCCCAAATGCGTGTGCTTATTTTCTGCTCCCTGCTCTCCTCTGTCTGAGGCTCAGACCAAGCCCAGCCCTGCCTCCTACCCAATCGAGGTCATGTGGCCCACAGGGAACGGCCTGGATGGGAGCTGCCCAAGGTGGCTGCCACTCAGTGGGGCAAGAGCTGCAAATTTCCTTGAATTCATTGACGTTTTCACCACCAACGTGCAATGCCTCCAGATGGTCTGCAGGCTCTTCTTCCTGACCAGGCAATGGGAACAGTTTGTCCCTATGTGTAGCCCTAAGTCACAAAGGGCTACACCCTTTCCAGAGAGCATAGCGCTCCTTTTGACCATTAGACCATGGTCATCCCACTCAACCCTTCCCTGGTAGATGTCCTTTTCCTGGTGTGAGGGCCCCCACCTCACCTATTCCTAAGAAAAGCCTTTTTAAACCAGAGAATGTGTCTCCTCGACATGGAGCACTGAATGGGGCTGCCTGTCTCCATGCTGCGTTTTGACATGAAACGTGTGTTTTTCTTTCCCAGCTGGAAGCAAGAAGCAGAAGAGGGGGTCTTCCTTCATGACAGTCTCCAACTTCTACAGGGTGAGTAGGGGCTGCCCCAGAGGCCACTGTGCATCCAGTGAACCCTCCTTTCCATTGAACACTCCCTTCTAATGGTGTGGTGGTCTGGCTTCCACCTCCCAGCCCAGGACAGGACGAGTTCATTTCTATGCCTATGGTTGCCTCTTCCATGTAAGGAGTCTGTTTCCTTCCAAAGGGGTCACAGAACCACAGGACCTCAGAGCAGAAAAGACCCTTAGAGATGGTTCAGTCCAACCACATCATTTCGGACTGAAACCCAGGGAGTAGCATCATTGGAGATATCAGTGCCTAAGATCTTGAGCCCCAGAGTTGGCTGGCAGATCCTCTGGGCCGGTCACAACTTCCACAGATTTGGGGCATTACTGGGGATACGTTCCAAAGTGCAGAAAGGCAGCCAATACGGAGATGTGGCCCGAAGAAAGATTTCAATATTTGCCAAGGATCTAGCCGCCTGGAAGCGGAGTGGGCTACCTCATTGGAGGAATCCAAGCAGAGGAGGAGGGAACCTCCATAGGGAGGTTAACAACGGGCAGGGCTTCGTCCTCACAGGCACTATGGTTCCTTCTAGTATGGAGACTCTATGATGAGCCAGCGCTGAATCAAGAAGGGCCCTGCTTATTGAAAACCACGTCACCTTGGGCAAGTCCCTCTGAGATGACAGACGGCCACTGCCCAATATGCCATCCATGATGGTAGCCACTAGCCACACATGGCTAGTGAGTGCTTGAAAAGAGGCTGGCGCAGCAGAAGAACTCAATTTGAATTTACATTTTAACTTAATTAATTGCACTCTAGGGGCACCTGGTGGCTCAGTCGGTTAAGCATCTGACCTTAGCTCAGGTCATGATCTCACAGTTTGTGGGCTCCAGCCCCGTGTCTGGCTCTGTGCTGATAGCTTGGGGCCTGGAGCCTTGCTTTGGGTTCTGTGTCTCCCTCTCTCTCTGCCCCTCCCCTGCTCACGCTCTGTCTCTCTCTCAAAAGTAAATAAACATTAAAAAATTTTTAAAAAGACATGAATTAGTTGAAATCTAAATAAAGACCTGTCCTGAGCATTGGTATCCTGCAACACCAACACTGAGCTTATTAACTCAGTCTTTCTTCTCCTTTTTCCTCCACCCCCAGGAGCAATTGAATAAGCTGATGGCCACCCTCCACAGCACGGCTCCCCATTTTGTCCGCTGCATTGTCCCCAACGAGTTCAAGCAATCAGGTACATCATGGGGACATGTCTCCCTGCTGGAAGTCCTCAGGCTCTGTGAAGTTAGTGTTTGCTTAAACTACATACCCTTTCTTGTTTTTAGCATAGTGAACACATAGAGAGCAGTTTAGTATTTTTGAAACCTTATGTATTGTTTCTCTTCTTTGCCAACCTCTCCTCCCACCAATTTTTCAAACTTGGGACAGTTTTGACCCAATGAAACAATAACCGTTAATAAAAATAGCTAATGTTTGTTGCACACAAACTGTGAGCCAGGTATAAATGAAATCCACTTTTTAAAAAATTTGTAATGTTTCTTTATTTTTGAGAGAGAGAGAGAGAGAGTGAGAGAGAGACAGAGGATTCGAAGCAGGCTCTGCACTGTCAATGCAGAGCCCAATGTGGGGCTTGAACTCACTAACCGTGAGATCATGACCTGAGGCGAAGTCGGACACTTAACTGACTGAGCCACCCAGGCGCCCTGAATTAAGTTCACTTTTAATCACGAGGGATGACTAGGGCACAAAATGGGGCACTGAAAGGATCCCCCAAAATGGATCCCCCCCAAATCATATTCTAGCTGTTTTGGAAAGCGAAAATCATGTTCTGGCTGGGTGAGAACCAGCTAGAAGTCATACTCAGGAGGGCCTTTGGTCTTGGCTGAATTGTGG
Source organism: Prionailurus viverrinus (assembly GCF_022837055.1). Taxonomy (NCBI): domain Eukaryota; kingdom Metazoa; phylum Chordata; class Mammalia; order Carnivora; family Felidae; genus Prionailurus; species Prionailurus viverrinus. Next base: position 6,676,013 of record NC_062576.1, read on the forward strand.
GGCCCTGCGTGCAATGGCGGGAGGAGACTGGGGTTGACAACACAGACGTTCAGTTAGCTTTCTGCAGTGACAAGGAGTGGCCTGTGCCACCCTAGAACACTGACTACATCCTGCACCCTCCCTCTTGGCAGGCGTGGTGGACGCCCACCTGATCATGCACCAGCTGGCTTGCAACGGAGTCCTGGAAGGCATCCGTATTTGCAGGAAGGGCTTCCCAAACAGGATGCAGTACCCAGAGTTCAAACAGAGGTGAGTGACGTCTTCCTGATAGCCTGAGTACAGTTCTCAGTTTCCAGGGATGGACTGATTGATAAATACAGTCCTGTTGTAGCAGATGCTACGGGTACGATGACGGCAGCTCACTACCTGAGTACACCTTGGCCTGACTTTCAACTGCCAGAACCTGCATTTCTGTGCCTGAGGGCTTTCTCTGGCTCTTGAAGCAGCTTTGTTACTTGGCAGGCTGAAAGTCTCAGGAATTAATGCCTTCCCCAGGAGCGGCCCATAACCAATGACTTACAGACAACTGGCATATCAGTATTTCAATTCCCTCACTCTTCTGGTGGGCTAACTATGAGTGAGGCTCCCAGATAAATGTCTAACAACAGGTTCTCCAGGTTACATTTTTAAAAAATAATAAAAATTAAGAAATTAAAAAGCCCTGATTTGTAGTGTCTCTAGATTTCCATGGTGTAAACACTCCCATGGCTGATTTCGAGCCAAGCGATGTGACACCAGTGAATGTGGGGTTGGGGAGAGATTCACCCAATTGGCTCTGGCCGGCCGGTAGGAGTTGGTCTCAGCACACCACTGTTCCCAGTACCCCCTAGCAACATTAATCCCCAGCTGCCCATTCTGATAACTGACCTGATAACATGCCTCTTATTGACTGCCCTGTCCCCCTCCCCAACTCTGCCATCCCCCAAGTAAACTATTTGCATGTGGATACCTTGTCCCGGGGTCTGCTTCTGGGGGAACCCAAAGTAACACCTCCACCTTAGGGATTATTTCCCTTCTGCCCACTCCCTACATGCTAGAACATAGGACCATAGGTTGATGGACAAGTCATTAGAGGTCATCCCGTCCAAGCCCTCTGAAGGCTCTAAACAGGGAAGGACTTGTCTAAATCACAAAGGGGGCTGCTTGCAGGCCAGAAAAAGAAGTGCTTCTCCTATGTCTGGAAGAAAAGATCAGGAAGGAAAGTTTTTAGTGTTTTCATTTCTAGGAGCACCAGCCCTTTGAACTCCTGACCCACACAGACATTCACTCCCCAATGTCTCCTGCCAGTCCCACCCCAGTGCCTGCCTCGGGCATGTGCAGAACAGGTCTAACCATGATTCCACGGCCATCACAAAGACCAATGGATGGGTCAACTGCATGGATGTACTTCCTGAACTGCCAGCTTGGGCGTGATGGTGGCTGTCATCATCTCTCTCTCAACAGGTACCAAGTGCTGAACCCCAATGTGATTCCTCAGGGGTTTGTAGACAACAAGAAGGCCTCAGAGCTGCTGCTCGGGTCCATTGACCTGGATGTGAATGAATACAAAATTGGGCATACCAAGGTAGGGGCTTCTGGTGATACTCCCTCCCTCCATCACTCAGCCTCGTCCCAAGAAGGTGGGCTTCAGGGTGTGAGTTCCAGCTTGGCCGCTGACCAGTTGCCTGCCTTAGGCAAGCCCCACGGCTGCTGAGAGCCTCAGTTTCCTCCTCTGCAAAAGTAGGGCTGATACAGCTGATCTCATGGGATTCAGGGATTCAGTGATTAGTGATAACGTGGGTGAGAACCCAGCTTGGACAGGTACATAATAAATGGTAGGTTATTTCCTAGGACTGTATGAGCCCCAATCAGAATCAAGGTCCTGGATTTTACTGGGGCATGGAGGTATGTGTGTGGGGGTGAGGTCTGAGAGCAAAGAACCATAATCCCAGCCCACCCACACCGAAAGCTCCAGCCCTGAGCTGGCAGGTGAGTTGGGGGTGACTCAGAGAGGCTGCCTGATCTTGACTCACAGGGCCTGGGTTGCCGTGTGTCTGTCCCACTTCCTGGCCCTGCAGAATCTTGTCGGGACTGTAAGGGCCAGCCAGGCTAATGGTGCAAGGTGTCCATCTATAGCTGCCCAAACAGACTGCACCCAACATGACAAGCAGGGCGACTCAGGACGGGTACTAGCTTTACATTCAGGAGCATCAGGCTCAAAGCCTAGTTCTGTGTAGCCCAGGACAGATCAACTACCTCTCCAAGTCTCATGGATGGCACAGGCAACATGGCTTCCCTACAGGCTTGGTAGAGGACGCGGACACTTTGCAAATGCTCATAGAGCACCTCCATGTGCCAAGCATGGTTCAAGGCTCTAGGAATACACCAGTGAACAGAACAGGAAGAGTCCCTAAGCCCCTAGAGCTTGCTTCGTGGTAGTGAGCATTAGCAGAATTGTAACGCTGCTCTGGAATCCTCCAGAACTGCGAGCTCTGGCCTCCTTCACAATTAGAAATGCTGTGTATAGCTAAATTGACTTACAGGAACACTGCAGGTTTTGTCATAGAGTCGCTGAATACTTGAGTGGGAGAGAACCTCAGAGACCGGTTCCTTTCCCCACCCCCACCTTTGAAGGAGCGGAACCTTGAGGAAGCCTGGAGAGGGTCGTGGAGGTGATGTGCCCAATTCCACAGTACTAGGCAGAATGGAGCAGGCCCCAGGCCGCACGACACTGGGTCATGGGAAAGGGGATGGGGCTGCTGTTGCCAACATTTGATGCAGTTACTGGCTGGGCAAATGGACTGCATTTTGCTGTTGTTCAATGTTGCATTGGGCACCTCAGGTCCAGGTAGAGTCCTGGGGATCCTGGGGATAGCTTTCCAAGCTTCACCCAAGTTTCCAAGATTCAACCGTGTTGGTTGGTACATGACATTCAGTCATTGTCCCTTCCATATCATGCTTGGGGACAAGGACCAGGCAGGCTCTGGTGGCAGAGGCAGAACAGAGAACAGGATGATTTTGCCTGTAAATTGTGTCCCCACACCCAGCCACATGCTCACCTCACTGCTCCTAAAAGGACACAACTCAATGACAATTCATTTTGAAATATCAAGAAACATTTTATGAAATCAAGCCCAATGTCTCTACCCCATCATGGCTAGCTAGCTCTTTGGGTTTTTGTGGGGGAGGAAGGCAGGTGGAGGGAGCATTTTTTTCCATTCTTTTCCTGTTGGTATCCATAGCATCCGCATAAAGGATTTAATCAAGAGCTCTGCTCCTGGCCTCAAGGTGTGGAGTTACAGAGTCTTAGAGCTGGGAGGACTCAGGGTCCTGCCCTCCCATTGAACAGGAGGGGAGTTAGAGGCCTCCCAAGAGGGAGTGGCTTGGCTAAGGTCACATAGCACATCCAAGGAGGCTGAGGCCAGGTACAGGTCTCCTGGCTCCTTCTATCCCTCTAGAAGTTTCTATCATGTCCTATTGGAAGCCTATAAAAAGATGTTACATTATGAAACATAACTGATAATAAAGTCACCACCCATGGGCCCACTTAAAAATCCAGAATCTCTTCTCATCTCTTTCCTCCCCTTCCTCCCCACCCCCAGGAGTAACCCCTTGCTCCGAATGCTAACCATCCCCTTGCCTTTTAAAAAATAGTTTTGTCACATATGCACATGAAAGTACCACACTCGATATAATCTTCTGTAGCATGCTTCTAACACTCATTCATGTTTCCAAGATTCATTCTTGTTGGTCAGTATAGGACATTGACTCATTGTCACCACCGTATCATGCTGCCTCAGACAGCCACATAACAATTATCCTTTCTCCTGCCCTTGGAAATTGATTTTTTTTCCCCCTGCAGTTATCAACAAATGCTGCTTTGAGTATCTTTGCACATGATCCCGTGTAGAGGTTTCTCCAGAACGAAATTCTCAACCTTGGCTATACATTAGAATCACTTTGGGGAGGGATAAAAATACCAATGCCTGAGCCTCACTCCAGAAATTGTTTGAAATCACTGTGTGCAGGCATCGGTATCTTTCCAACCCTCTAGGTAGGAGAGATGTGCAGCCGGGGTTGAGACGTACTAACACGGCAGAGGACAGTTGACTGTTTCAGGGTATGCAAACAACTAACTTGATGAGGGAATGCCAACCCTTTTTCCAAAACTGTTGTACCAACCTACCCTCCCCTGATCCACAACCGTGCCAACACCCGTGCTCTCGAAAAGTCTTAAAAGTCACAGGTGGAGGGAGGAGTGAATGTTACCTTGCAACCTTAATCTGTATTTGCTGGAAATCTGGTGTTTCCTGATCTAACACACTGCAAAGTTGGGTATTTCCTGATCTTTCTAACCCACTGCAAAGCTTTCTCACACACACCAGAGCTGGGTGCCTGAAACTGTGCAGCACTGGTAAAGCTCTGTATCCTTTCTACAAAGTCAACTTCTCCCCCGCCCAACACCACCCCCTCTTCTCACTCCCAGATCCTGGGAGACGGTGACTGTCTAAAGGCCGTTTGCATAGCAGTAAAGGAGGCCCCTTGCCACTGTCGTGCTGGGCAGTCACCACAGCAGTGAGGATTATGACGATCTAACACATTTTTTTTTAATGTTTATTTATTTTGAGAGAGAGGGAGTGTGAGCAGGGCAGGGGCAGAGACAGAGGGAGAGAGAGACTCCTAAACAGGCTCTGAGCTGTCAGCGCAGAGCCCAACGTGGGGCTCGATCCCATGAACCCGTGAGATCGAGAGTCAGATGCTTGAGCTGCCAGGTGCCCCAGCCTATCATATTTTACTTACCACTTCACAGTTTACGTGAGACTTTCCCACCCAGTTATCTCTATTTACTCCTTATAGCAGCCCTGTCAGGGAGGGATCACCATCCCCATTTCACAGATGGGGAACTGAGGCCCTGAGATGTGAGGAGGCGCATCCAAGGTGACCCAGCCGGCGAGTACAAGGCCAGAGCTGGAACCCATAGGAGGCTGAGAGGAAACAGACACAGAGGCTGGCAGTGGCCCCGCTATTGGGGACGTCCAGGCCAGGGCCAGCTGTTCCCAAGGGGCCTCAAACACCAGCACCAGACTGGGTCTCTTAACTTTCAAGGCCCTTTCTGAACCTCTGAGGCTTGCCTCACAAGTGGCCGTCATCGGCAACAGCTGGGCCACGTGCAGAGGAGTGTGCCTTTCCCACAGGTATTCTTCCGAGCGGGCATCCTGGCTAAGCTTGAGGACATGCGGGACGAGCGTCTGGCCAAGATCATGACAATGCTGCAGTGTCGCCTGCGGGGCTTCCTCATGAGGATCGAGTTCAAGAAGATGCTGGAGCGAAGGTAGCACTCACAAACACGGGTGGGGCGGGGCCACTGAAGCCACGCGCATCCATGCAGAATGACCGGGCACCCGGCCACACACCCAGCGGTCAGCTCCAGTAGCGACTCGGGGCTGTGAGATGAGGGGAGGGCGGCGACATCTCCACTGGCCCAGAGAACCCTGTTTGGGGTCTGTATTCGCTTCCTGTGGCTGCTGGAACAGAGCAGCACAACCTGGGTGTCTTAGAACAATGGCAATTCTCATAGCGCTGGAGGCCAGGAGTCTGAAATCAAGGAATATTGCAGGCTGCACTCCCCCTGAACGCTCTAAAGGAGGATCCTTTCTTGCTTCTTGTAGTCTTGGTGGCCTCAGGCGTTCCTTGGCTTATGGCCACATCAGTCCAGTTTCTGCCTGTTTTCACAAGACCTTCTCTCTGTCTGTGTCTCCACACGGCCTTCCTTCTTCTTATATGGACACCTGCCATCTCGGGTCAGGGGTCCACCTTTCTCCAGTATGACCTCATCTTAACCTAAGTAATGACACCTGCAAAGACCTTATTTCCAAATAAGGTCACATTCACAGGCACTGGGGGTTAAGACTTCAGCAGATCTTTTGGGAGGGGACACAATTCAACCCATAAGAGGGACCACCTAATACAGACCCTTCTCTTAAAGCCTTCAAGTCACTTTCCCAGACTTCCCCTTATTGGTCCATGTGATGACACTGTCAGAGGGAGGTGGCAGGGCTGGCACCCCTGCTTCGCAGATGTGGAAACTGAGGTCAGAAGGGTGAAGGAACCGGCCCAGATCCAGGCAGAAAGAGTCAAGACTGGAATCCAGAAGTCCTCACTCCAAATCCTTGCCCTCTGAATTGTGTTTTCCAGCCATCTTTCTAAAATGATCATCAGAAAATAACTCAGGCTACCCTGGCTGACCTGTGGTTGACTCTGGTTCCTTGTGGGCATAGTATTAGTAATAATAACAGTAATGAGCAAATAACAATAATGAGGTCCTGATATCCACTGCCCCCCCCCCCCACGCCCTCCCTGGGACCGTGACTGAAGGCAGTGACACAAGTTAGGGGCTGAGTGTAGGACAGCAGGGCCTTGGCATGCAGGAGGTCCTCGGTAAATGACAGTCCAGTGATGCTGGAGGGGACAAGGGTGGTGGGTTCCAGAGACTGCAGAATGGATAGGACTCAGAGAGTAATGGGTGATTTCCCATGAGGGAGAGGAAGGAAGGAAATGTAAGAAGAAATGAGTGGTCTGTCTCAGCCTTGTGCTGTCTGGGTGGAACCGTTCCATCAGGGAGGCCAGGCCCTGACACCTGCACTTTCATCCAGGGAACCCCGGCTTCCTTTTTTTGCAGAATTGGCCTGAAAGTCATCCAGCGGAACACACGCAAGTTCCTGGAGCTGCGTTTCTGGGGCTGGTGGAAGCTATACAACAAGGTAGGGCTGAGGGGCCAGGCTAGCTGGGCTGCAGCTACCAGTGCGTTGTGTGTGTCTGGGGGGGTGGGGGGGAAGTCCTGGGGGGGAGGTGCCTCTTGGGGGTGGGAGGCCACAGGATGCAGCAGGGACAGTCCACCAATGAGGGTGCCTGGGAGACAAATGAGGAATCTAGTCCCCTTCCGGTCAGGGGCTAATTCCTCCCTGAGAAAAACCACAGAGGACCTTCCCGCCTCATGTCATCCCTCCAAATAACACCCCCTTAGGATGGAAAGCCCCTCAGTACAAAAAGGGGGCTTGGTCGTCAGCCCCTCCCCCTGCACATGTTGAGGCATCTTCAGCTCCTTCAGTGAGGTCCTCAGCTTCAGAGCTGGAGCGAGCTCAGGAAATCGTGGGATCCGGCCTATTTCCCAGGTCCTTCCGAGACAGCTGAGAGGGCAGTGAGTCAGCCCTTAACCAACGCAGCAGGCAGGGAGCCTTCCTCCTGGTGCAGGTGGAATCATACTGGGTGATGGGGTCCCCACCTCGGGCCTCCATTCAAAGGGAACGTGCTGCTGGGCACCAGCACAGGCCGGATGCAGGGCTGCATTCAGGAGTCGGAGGATGGTGGTGTCTCAAGGGACAGCCATGAGGAGGGTGGATCAGGCTCTAGGTCATCTCTGGTGGCCCTGAGGCCCCCAAGGCTCCTGTGGAAGCTTCCTTCCCCTCCCCATGGGAAAGCGCTTTCTAACACTCAGTGCTGACCACAGATTCAAAGCAGGGATAGTAAGTTCTGCCTCCCCAAAGGCTCTCCCACACAGGCCAGCCCCCTCGAGGGCCTGAGATCCCAGAGCAGTCCAGATGAGCATTTCTCAAAGTTCGGTCATTACCAGTCCTTCCCCCACCTGTTCCATGACTGAGCTTTCCTGATGCCAGCTACTTTTTTATTTTGAAATTTTTATTTTACTTTTTATTTGTATATATTTTAAGTTTATTTATTTTGAGAGAGACAGACAGAGTTCATTCGGGGGGGGGGGGGCAGAGAGAGAGGGAGACAGAGAATCCCAAGCAGGTTCCAGACTGCCAGTGCAGAGTCCCACGTGAGTCTTAGACCCATGAACTGTGAGATCATGACCCGAGCCGAGATCAGGAGTCAGACACTTAACCGACTGAGCCATCCAGGCACCCCTAAAAATAAATTAAAAAAATAAGAAATTTAGGGGTGCCTGGGTGGTTCAGTCGGTTAAGTGTCCGACTCTTGATCTCAGCTCAGGTCATGATCTCACAGTTATAGATCAAGCCTCACATGGGGCTCTGTGCTGACAGTGTGGAGCCTGCTTGGGATTTTCTCTCTCTCTCTCTCTCTCTCTCTCTTTCTCTCTCTCTCTCTCTCTCATTCCCCTTCCCCCGCTTGTGCTCAAGCTCACTCTCTCTCAAAACATATAAACATGAGACAATTTTAAATTTAAAAAAGTTACTTTTTTTTTTTAATTTTTTTTTTCAACGTTTATTTTTGGGACAGAGAGAGACAGAGCATGAATGGGGGAGGGGCAGAGAGAGAGGGAGACACAGAATCGGAAACAGGCTCCAGGCTCTGAGCCATCAGCCCAGAGCCCGACGCGGGGCTCGAACTCACGGACAGTGAGATCGTGACCTGGCTGAAGTCGGACGCTTAACCGACTGCGCCACCCAGGCGCCCCTAAAAAAGTTACTTTTAAAGTAACTGTGTAACAATGAAAATCAAAGCATTTCTATGCAAGGCTTAAATCTATCTCACTTGCCCCCTCGGTATTTGTGTTGCCCTCTGGGAAGCCCCAGACCAACAGCCTTTAAGATTCCTCCCAAGCAGGACACCAGTGGTCAGAGAAGATGAGGAGACAAAGCCTGGAAACTTCTCTGTTCTTTACTAGAAAGCAACACTTCACTAATTGAACATGGCAAAGCAAGGTCCTGTTCCAATGAGTAAAAAAAGTAAAATAAAATAAAAATCCTTTACTCTTAGTTTTTAACTATGCTCTAGTCTTATCTAAGCCAGATAGGATGAGTCAGTGGGGAAAAAAACCCAACACGTTCTGGTAGGCTTTCACTGAATAAAAATGTCGTGTAGTTGTGCGTTTATGTGAACTTACCTCTGCAGTATCCCAGGTCCCCACAGACAGAGAGACGGAGACACAGAAACGGGGAGAGAGACAGAGATAGAGAGACAGGAAGAGAGGGAGACAGCAAGGAGGAGGACCCCGTAAGGGAGAAAGGCAAGGGAAACCGGAGCTTGAACTCGGCCAGGCACACACAGCTTAGAGAATGGTGTGAGCCCTGAATGGGACTAGACGCCAAGGAACACCTAACTGTGTCTGTCAGGATCGCAGAGACCCCTGAGAATTGGTCCTAGGCAAGGAAGGGCCTTCTCTGTGGAGGCGAGAGATACTTGCTGGCATCTGTGGAGAGGGACTCCCTCATGGCTGCTTTCCGCCCCGATGGGGGTGTGAGGTCCTGTCTCAGGGAGAGCCCACAGCCCACCACCGAGCCCCCGCGGCCCATCCCCCTAACGCCATAGGGTGTCGCCCGCCACTCAGGTCAAGCCGCTCCTGAATGTGGCTCGGCAAGAGGAGGAGATGAAGGCCAAGGAGGAGGAGCTGAGGAACGCCATGTGCAAGACACAGGAGCTGATAAGCAGGGTAAAGGAGCTGGAGGAGAAGATGGCCACGCTCAGCCAGGAGAAGAATGACCTCACCATCCAGCTACAGGCCGTATGTGGGGCCCCGGAGGGAGGGCGGGAGCTGGGGGCCCTGGCAACTACCAGGATCCCCGGGGCCACTAAGAGCCAGACCCAGGGAGGCAGGTGGGGGGTGAGCCTTCTGAGAATCAGCATACGAGAGAGACCCCCGTAATAAAAGAATCACCCGCTTATGGGAGCACCTACATATGGGCCCCACCCCTTAATGCCTCACAGTGATGATTTCCCTTATTTTCCAGACAAAGAACTGAATTTCAGTAATGTTATGCCACGAACCGAAAGTCACACAGCTGGTCTGGTTTGAGTCTGTGGCCGGTTGTTGTTTATGCCACTGACCCCATCTTGGGGAGACCCCAGTGGACACCCAGGGTGTCCCTCTTCTGCCACGTACTGTCCGTTTGACCTTTGACGACCCCACCTCCGCATATCAGGTCCCTCATCTCTAAGCCGTCGCTTACAGTGACATCTGCCTCGCTTGCTTCTTGGGGTCGTTATAAGGAGGAACTGTGGGTGGGAAATGGTTCGTTAACACAAAGGTGCTAGATCGATGCTGGGAGTCATTTGGGCAGATAGTCACTCCCCATTGGCAGACAGAAGCACAGGCACTCCCGGGCTCAGCCCCAACTACCGGCGGTGTGCAGCCTGTGTGTCCTCGACTTGTCCTGGACCACTGGCTACATCCTTCAGGTGCACCTGACCACCCGGGATCTGTTCAAAGGCAGATTTCAACACAGCAGGTCTCGGGTGGAGCCTGAGATCTTGCGTCCTAACCAGCTCACGAGTGATGCAGCTGGTGGCCTGGGGACAGCACTGCGAGACTCTGTTCTGTCACACGCATCACAAGGAGCTCGGGGCCAGTGCCCAGACCCCTGTGGGACCCCCTCTGACCGGCGCTCTTTCTTCCACCAGGAGCAAGAGAACCTGATAGATGCCGAGGAGCGCCTGACCCAGATGATGAAGACGAAAATGGAGCTGGAGAGCCAGATCTCGGACATGCGGGAGCGGCTGGAGGAGGAGGAGGGCACGGCGGCCTCCCTGAGCGCCACCAAGCGCAAGCTGGAGGGCGAGATGAGTGACCTGAAGCGGGACCTGGAGGGTCTGGAGACCACACTGGCCAAGATGGAGAAGGAGAAGCAGGTGAGGAGGCCCTGGGGCCTCACTACACCCCCCTCGGGAACAGGAAACCCTGTGGGGGTCCCACCTGGAGTCCCCTCAGCAGCACCGCCCAGGACCCTAGCCACCAGCCACATGGGGCTAGTTTAACTTAACTCAGCGCCATGGAAAACGTGACTCCTCTGTTGACCTAGCAGCATTTCGAGTGCTCAATAGTCACACGAGGCTAGTGCTACCGCATTGAACTGAGAACGTGGCTGTTGCTGCAGAAAGTTCCATCGGGACAAAGTAGCTAGAGGGATGAGGGCTCTTTCCCTCATGGTGACATCCAGGCTCAGGACTGACTGGTTCTCCTTGTGCCCGTGAAACCCAGGTGTCTGTGCTAGCCTGTGGCCCACTCAGACTCAGCGTCCCTGGGCCCCTCACAGAACGTTCTTCTTCACTACATCTGCCTTCTCCCCTCTTCCCAGAAGAGACAACCCTCTCTCTAGCGTGGGGCCACCACTAGCTGTTGGATCTCTGCCCAAACAAGCAGCTGCTGCCCTTCCAGTCGGCTCCAGGGGGAGCCCCTGGCTCCTGATACCATCTGGTGGGCCCTTGGCCCCGAAGCCCCCTTCTTACCCTCACAAGTTGGCGGGGGGGATCCAGAGCAGGGGAAGGTGTATGCTGCCTAAGCCCGTGCCTCTTCAGCTCTGATGTGCACACAAAGTGCTGGCATCTTGATAACATGCCGGTTCTGCATCAGCAAGTCTGCTGGGACCCGAGGGTCCACGTCTCTCAGACACTGCTGATGTCTGAGGGCCAGGCTTTGAAGAGCCAAGGCCTGACTGGTGGTTCTCACTGCTGCCCTCACCCTCAGATTCTGACCTGCCTGGGGTGTGCCCTGGGCACTAGCATTTCTCAGGCTCCCAAGTGACTCTGGACCGCAGCCAAGCTGAAGAGCCCCTCTCTCGGAGCAAGCGCCTCCCTCTTTGTTCCCCCTCCAAGGCTGTTCCCAGCCTTAAAGGCCTGTCCCTCTCCTGCCCGTTTCCAGGCTCTGGATCACAAGGTCCGCACCCTAACCGGGGACCTCTCGCTCCGTGAAGACTCCATCGCCAAGCTCCAGAAGGAGAAGAGGGCCCTGGAGGAGCTGCACCAGGTAGGCACCACGGGCTTCTACTTGGCACAGCAGGTGGAGCTCGGAGACTGGAGACCCTGGTTTTGCTGCCCCTCAGCTGGGGCCTATAGGGAAGTCAGTCTTCCTAAATCTCAATTTCCTCATCAGAGAAGCGGGCACTGTCATGTCTTGTTGTTCTCCTCCCAAGTTTGTTATAAGTGGGGCGACCATATAATTTATCACCCAGACTAGTCTGAGAGTGAAAGAGGGGCAGCGGGCATGAGGAGATGATCCCAGGTGCACTGGAAGCTAGGGTCCCCAGACTTATCAGGATGAGTGCCCTGCCGGTGTTAAAGCACCAGTGAACCCCAATACATCTCGGTGACAAAGGGCATGAGCTCTTGTGAGGAGACCCGTTTGACCGTTATGAGCTCAGGCTCCTGCAAGCAGAGCCAGCTCTGACCAGCCACTAGTGCTGACCTTGGCACAGACCACTTCCTAGCTCTGAAGACACAGGTGCAGAGAGCAAGTTGAAGCCCAGAACCAGACAGCAGACCCCCATCACCATGTTTGCTGACACCATGAACCCACAGCACATCCCCTTTAGTGCCTCTCTCTGCTGCCTCTGGAAATACTTCCCCTTAAACTGTAACCCTCAACCATTTCAAACTCAGAGCCCCCTTTTATAACAAATACAGTCGATTCTCATTATCCCAGGTAGTTATGTCCCATAAAGTCACCACAAACACTGAATAAACAAATGCTGGACCCCCATTTTTGTTTTTAAATTTTTTTTAACATTTATTCAATTTTGAGAGACAGAGAGCGAGCAGGGGAAGGGCAGAGAGAGAGGGAGACACAGAATCCGAAGCAGGCTCCAGGCTCTGAGCTGTCAACACAGAGCCCTACATGAGGTTCAAACCCACAGACCTCAAGATCATGACCTGGCCAAAGTCAGATGCCCAACTGACTGAGCCACCCAGGTGCCCCAATACTGAACCTCGGTTTTAAGGGGAAATAGAAGGTTAGGTTCCTGCAAGCCTCTGGTCATGTTTTCGTCAATCAATCAACACATTACTTTGTTTTATGTGTGTTTCTGTGTAAGACACTACTTGGTACACACTGTCCATTCCTGAACAATGAACTCACGGTCAACAACCCTGTATCTCATGCCTGTTGCTTATCTAACACACAAATTTCCTCTGTGAGGCACAGCACAGCTTTCTTGTGCTTAGGAACACTAGATAGCACAGTACCAGTGTGCTTGGTGCACCATTTTATGAGCCAAACTCACCAAGACAAAAGCACAAAAAATGTAAAAAAACATGGCGCTAAATAGACTATGAAAAAGCCACCTGTTTGCAGTATGAGCTGAAACAAGAAGGCGGGGCATCATCTTATTTGACGTCAGCTGGGAATGTGCGCTCCAGAAGATGCAAACTTTTCGCTGCTCTGCGCATGTCTGCAAATGACCATGAACGCACCACAAGTATTGATTTGGGATTACACATAAATTTTAGCTCGTAGGTAAACTGGAAAATAGATAATCCACAAATAATGAGGGCAGACTGCATTTTGGAAGCCTCTCTTTACTATCGTAAAATAAACATTATTATAGCTAATACATACCTTCAAAAAAATCAATAGAGTGCCCTTCTTTTTAAGGGGGAAATGAATGGAATATAATTTATAATAAATAACGGGGCTGTCCGTGTGTAAGCGCTCAGGCGGATCCACTAGAAGACGTCGTGAGCAGTCGGCTGAACACCCGAGCCTGCCTAGGTGGCCGAAGACGGACGGGCACAGAGGGTGTGTTGGTGACGTTGACGGCAAAGTGTGGCTGCCGTCAGTGATGCGGGTTTACAAAATGGTGAAGAACTCTCAGGGAGATTTTGACAATAACAAATCTCTCAGTTTTCATGGTAGATCATTCTTTAAAAATATAGTGTATACTAAATGAAAAAAAAAGTTGAGTTATGTGTCCAGTGGTCCTGGCTGCTGGGTTTAGAAGAGTAGAACTGTTGTTTTACGTACGTGAATGCCCAGGTGGGGCATCAAGTGTGCGGACTACAGAATTATGCTTCACGGTACCGGATTGTCCAGAGCGAGGCATGTCCAGAGCGAGGCATGTCCAGCATCCCTGGAACCACTAAGTGCCAGTGGGGCCCCCAATCATGGTGGTGAACAAAAGCCCCCCAACAGACCTCCTGCATGCCCCATGGAGAGCCAGAGCCCCACTGACCATTGAGGGCCCACCTACAGCTAACGGGTGCTCGGGTCTGCCCCTGCCTCACCTGGCACCAGGGCCAGGGACTCAGTAGCTGTTCCCTGAAGTCAACTCAACCCAGCTCAGAAGTGATGGCAGAGAACTAGGTCTGTTCAGCTGCTTCTGCATGTCTCGTGGGACATACAAGATCTTTCCTTCCAGAAAACCCTTGACGACCTGCAAGCTGAGGAGGACAAGGTGAACCACCTGACCAAGACCAACAGCAAGCTCAGCACCCAGATCCATGAGGTAATGCCCTGTTGCTGGGGCCAGTTCTATAGCTCAAGGGCCAGGTCTGTCATGGGGCCCAGGGTCCTCAAATACATTTGGGGAATTGGACTGACACGTCCCCCTGAGGAAATGAGGGCCTTTCTGTTGCCACAGCTAAGGAACCAGGCCCAGTCTGGTTCCTCAATTGCATTCTGGCCTCAGACTCACCCCGCTCCCCTCAACACACGCATTTTCTCTCGCTCTTCTTGTTTCTGCAGCTGGAGGATAACTGGGAACAAGAAAAGAAAATCCGGGCGGAGGTGGAGAAGGCCCGTCGGAAGGCTGAGAGTGACCTGAAGATAACCATTGACAACCTCAACGAGATGGAGCGGTCCAAGCTGGACCTCGAGGAAGTGGTGAAAAAGTACGTCCGTGTGGTCATTCATTTCATCCGTAACATTAGCACTTTCTGTGTGGTGCCAGGTGCTGGGCACCGTGCCGAGGGCTTCACATGTATTAACGCACGTCCCTAGTACCCACTATGTGCCAGGCACGGTGCCTGCTACAGAGCACATAGGGAGGGGACAGTAGACGCTGCCCATCCACAGGGAGCTCCTAGTCTCACACAGGGCCAGCTGGGCGCCAGAAAGGGGGCTGGTACTGAACAATGCCCCTCCCCAATAGGCAGAGAGTCTTGGCAGAAACCTGTAAGCTGGGCTTTCAAAGATCACAAGGAGTCGAGGGGTATTTCAATATCACTGTGGCAGTAACTATGGGGGACAGGTGGAGCAGAGAAAAACTGGAAGCAGGAAGGCAACCGGAAGGCTACTGCAATAGTCCAGGTATAACCTGAACTAAAGCAAGAGGCTGAGGGGATGGAGATTAGGAGACGGACAAGCTTTCAGGGGGCAGAATTGGCACGACACAACTTTGAAGTACATTTTACCAAGGCAGTTTGACAGCTCCACGAGCTGCTGTGAGACGCGTGTGGCTAATGCTGCATCGCGGCTCGTTTCTTCTGTGGCACACCCAGAAGCTGCATGTGACCTTGACCATCCTGCTCACCTACTTGGTCTCTGGTGTCTTAGTTCTCACACATGGCTCCTTGACACGTGGAACCCACATATCAGAAGGAGACAGCCTTTTGTGGAAAGTTTTTGGAAGAAAATTTTCCCTAAAAAGGCAAAGCGCCCATGTGATTCTGGAGCCCCTAGAATGTAAGCTCACCAGGGCAGCGATTTCTGTCTGGTTTATTCACGGATGTGTCCCTGGAGCCCCAAAGAGCATCCGGCAATAGTAGACAGTCAATAAACGTGTGTCAGATTAACAAATGCATGAGTGAGTGGGAGGCCTGTGCAGCAGATTCTGAGGGCTTTTGTAGGGCGAGAACTTCTGGGCTGTCACCGCAGAGGGTCAGGGGGTTAGGGGATGAATGGGTTTCAGCAGGCTCAAGGCCTCCTCCGGTAGCCCAGGTTCTGTTCCCTCACCAGCTGGCTGGTATCCCCTCAGAGCTCCTCCTCAGGAGATCACACCTTCTCTTGCAGGAGGGATATGGAAATCAATTCTGTCAACTCCAAGTATGAGGATGAACAGTCTCTGAATTCCACACTCCAACGGAAACTGAAGGAGCATCAGGTGTGTTCAGGACCGAGAAGGAGCAACTCTCCTTTTGAAACGCCCTTCCAGGCACCTTGGCCCCCATCAGCTGCTTGGCCGCCTGGGTTTCCTGAGGAGCAAGGCTGCCCCAGAGTCCTTGACACTGATCCACATTCACCTCATGCAGGCTTAAAGTCAACGCCCCCACTATGAGGACAAGGCCCTCCACAATCTGCCCCTGCCCCCTCCCTGACCTTGTCACCCAGCGTCCCTGCCCCCCACTCCCTAGCCATGCTGGCTCCTTGAGGGGTCTCATACCCCAGCCTCTCCCCTGCCTCAGGACCATTGCACATACTCTCTGTGCCCTGTTTCCCTCTGCTTTTGACAGTGTCCATCACATGCTCAGCCCCTTTCCATCACTTCCCTACTAAAAGGTCACGTGGGTAAGTCTGTAACTTCACACAGAAGAGATAAATCCCACCCCTCCACCCCCACCGATTTGTCTGCTAGGCCCGAATTGAGGAGCTGGAGGAAGAACTGGAAGCTGAGAGGGCAATGAGAGCCAAGGTAAATGAACTACTTCTACACTTACTTGAGTCTAAGGACCCAGTGCCAGCCACGATCCAACCATAAGTAGACACTCCACTCAGGAAAGCACCAGAGGGGAGGGCAGGTTTCCAACTGAAAAGGCCCTCGCTGTTTCTTGAGCCCCTACCGTGCATCAGGCACTGTGCTACAGGTGCAGTATTAATTAGCATGTAAGGCGTAAAGATACGATTCGTGGCGTGGCCCCACCTAGCGCAGGCAGAGGAGACAACATGAGCCTGGGAACTCGGAGAACTGAACTCAACAGGCTGACGAGGGAAAGAATGTCTAGACGGAGGGAATGAGACGGCACCTCCCTGCACAGGTACAAAGATGTTAAAGGACCAGCAAAGAGTGGAAGGAGGCTTTAGATGAGGATGAGGCCAGAGAGCCAGTGGGAGAGGAATCGTCACGCACCTAAACTCCAGATTCAGCCAAACGGGGGCCAGGGGTAGGATGGGCAGGGAGACCCACCCAGTGCAGGGAGGAGGACAGAGACATCCTTCACTGAGTGTGTGGGGTGGCAGGCAGAGTGCAGAGCTCCCAAAGTGCGGGCCCCCAGCCCCACAGACACCATGCGGTCACTGCAGTCTTTACCAGAGGGAGGGGCTCCCACATGGCTCCCCATCACGGTCACCCAACCTCCCCACCCCCAGGTGGAGAAACAACGCAGCGACCTGTCCCGGGATCTTGAAGACCTCAGTGACAGGCTGGAAGAGGCTGGGGGAGCCACGTCTGCTCAGGTACCATCCTTGTGGAGGGGACGGGCCCAGGGACCCCAGTTCCTGCCTGCCTTCAGGGAGAAAAAAAAAAAACTGCTGGATGAGAAGCAGTGAGAATAGGACCAGTTAGTTGTTGCTGAATTCCTGGGGCTAACTTGAGGAGAGAACAATTAATAATAAAGAAGAGGCCAGAGAGGGGCTGGTTTGGTCCCCTCTCTCCTGGGGATCCTTAGCTCAGTGGTGAGGACAGATGCGGCACGGGACTGAATGCAGAGGGCAGACGTTGTAAGATACAACGTGTCTTTCAGAAAATGTGAGCTGCGGTAATGCCAGCCGATTAGGGGAAGGACTGCCACTGTGCAGACAGTCTGTTACAGTTCCTAAGAGGGGGCGTGCCATGCAGGGCCACACGGGAAGCAGCAGGGTCAGTAGCGGCAGAGGCAGGGGAGAATTGCAGGCAAGAGCCTTTATTGTGGTTTCTGAGGAAGGAACGGATAAGGCAGAGGAAGCAGGCTTAGGACTGGTTAGTTTGGATAATTTCAGCGGGCTCTGGGGCACCGGGGCTGAGCCCAGTTGGTACCTGACCATGGGGGTAATGAGAGCAGGGGGACAGTGGCTGAGAGTATAAGCACCCCAGAGAGGAGGAGCTGGAGGTGTGGGCTCTAGACTGGTTGCTTTGCACTGGAAATCTAGCTGTTTGCTATCTCTAGGAGTTAGCTTACCCTGGGAGGGGCTGTTGTCCAGGGTCAGCAAAACCCCAAGAGGACAAGGCATAAGAATACAGAAAATAGAGACATGGTTAATACAGAGGGGTGACCCCATACTGCCAGGGCTGGAATCCAAGTTGGGCCTCTGGTGTGGAATGCCTCTTCCTCCAACTCACATAAAGGCATCACGGAGACTAACAGAAGCTTGAAACTCTCCTTCTAATTCCGGATAGTCAGGTCGCTTACAAATGTGGCCCCTGGGTCAGAGCTGAGAGAAGGAAAGTGGATGAGGTCCCTGAGCACTGGAAGGCTAGGCGTCCTTTCCCGAGGCTCCCTGGACTGCACACCCCACTCCCTCACCATCCTGGCCTCAGGCTGCTTGTTGTAGGGGGTAGTGCTGAGAACCAAAGCTGGTATGTGGCTGTGGTCGGGATCCTGGGAGGAAACAAAATCATCCCAGGTGGTTTGAGTGACAGGCATCAAGAAAGGACTACATCCAGCAATGCAGGGAAAGTGAAGACAATGGGACAGGATGTAGGGCACCAGAGGGATGGGAAGAAGCAGGGTCATGGGGCTGTGACATCGGGAGCCTTGGAGCAAGGCCTACCTGGCGGGCTCCTTCTGGAAGCTCAGGGGGCATCTGTCCCAGGACTCTCCCCTGCCTTCTGGTGGGTTGCTGGCAATCCTTGGTGTTCCTTGCTTGTAGCTGAATCACCCCAACATCCGCCTTCATGGTCACATGGCCTTCTTATAGGTCTCCCTGGATCTAAATTTCTCCCCTTATAAGGACAACCAGCCATTGGGTTAGGGGCCTCCCTAGTCCAGTATGACATTTTACCTTGTTTACATCTGCAAAGACCCTGTTTCCATCCACAGGTATCTGGGGTTAAGAACTGAGCATATCTTCTCGGGGGGCACAATTGGACACACAACACCATCTAAACGAATCCTATGGGCAATCCACCCAGAGGCTCGGGACTGACATCTCAATCAAGACATCCTATTAGAGGAGCGCAGAAATATCGGGGCACCACTGAGCAGGCAGGCAGCGTCTGCCCTAAGGAGACCAGTGCCGGTCAGTTCTGCTAAAGCCCTGCTTCTCTCTCCCAGATTGAGCAGAACCGCAAGCGGGAGGCAGAGCTGCTAAAGCTGAGGCGGGAGCTGGAGGAGGCGGCCCTGCAGAGTGAGGCAGCGGCCTCCACACTGCGCAAGAAGCACACGGACTCCATGGCTGAGCTGACGGAGCACGTGGAGAACCTGCAGAGGGTCAAGGCCAAGCTGGAGAAGGACAAGCAAGTCATGAAGGCTGAGATCGACGACCTCAATGCCAGCATGGAGACGGTGCAGAAGTCCAAGGTGAGGTGGGGGACCCCCCCCCCAGAGTCACAGGGACGTGCCCCAGCATCTGACTGCTTCACATATATTCCCCAAGCCCCCAGCAAGCCCGGGGCATGTTCTAGATGTTGTGAAGGGAATCGAGATGAGCCCATCACAGATCCCACAGGAAGGTGTATAACCTTGGCCAAGTTCATAATCTAACTGTGCTCTTCTGTAAAATGGAGATAACAATAATCCCTGCTTCATAGAGCTGTTGTGAGGGCTTCAACAGTTCCTGGCACATAAGAAAAGATCAATAAATGTGACAGACTAGGAAGAGTGACAACAGAAATGCATGCATCACCATAATGAAAAAGTGATACATGGCAAGAAGGAAAAGCGAGTAAGCCATTCAACGCGCATTTATCAAGCAGCTGCCACAGAAAGAGCCTTCTTGTGACATGAGGGAAAGGGGGCTCCGAGGGTGAGCAAGGATGATGCTTTGGGGTCCCTGGCTCAGCCAACCAGTATCTCCAAACTTCAGACACTCATGAGGCATCTTCACAGTTCCCATCTTATCTGCACACCCTGGAACTAAGGCTAGTATTTTTTTCTTAAATTGGCCCATTGCATTTTCTTACTGGGTGAAGTCCTCAGGGGTCCAGAGTGGCTGGAAAAGGGGGATGGAGCCAGAGAGTGAGGGTCTGTGTGCCAACCCAAAGACTCTAAGTTTATGTATAGAAATGATAAGGTGGGGCAGGGCGAGGGGGATCGGGGGAGATGGTTCTGAGATAGGCACGTTCTAGAAGGACGAGGGAGGTAGTCTAGGAGGCTGCACTAGGGGAACCCAGGTGGAAAGCAGGGAGGGTTTGGCCTGGCTTCTCCATTTCCCTACTGGGTACATCTTCCTTGAGCAGATGAATGCCGAGGCCCACATCCGAAAGCTGGAAGACAGTTTAGCAGAAGCCAACGCCAAGGTGGCTGAGCTGGAGCGAAACCAGGCAGAAATCAATGCCATCAGGACCCGCCTGCAAGGTGAGCATGCCTCTCCCTGCAGCTTCCCAAGGAACAGTGTGTGGAACAGAACAGGGATGCTCAAGGAAACCGAAAGAGTACCCATGTCCTCTTCCCGGAGCTTTCTCGGCCTTGGAAACTTCACACCCGCTGTGATGAGACAGGAGACCTGATTCCACCCATGGACTGCCCCAAGCAGCATCTTTGCAACATAAAACAAGTGACACTATTCAAAGCATTTCCCTATCAGTTGTCCCAACCACCCTGAGAGATCAGCAGGAGGGGCGGTAGACAAAATTCAGTTTTTAAACATTTTAAAACATGACCCACATATTAAGAGCAAACATGTGTCACCAGTAAGGGAGCCAGAAAATGGTGAACTTGCCTTCAAGGGGCATTTGAAGGACAGAGATTTATAGTCATTTGGGGGAAGGGAGGCTTCAATAACTTTACTAAGTTAGAGGCAGAACAGGTTAATGTCCTACCACACAGTAATACTGCAACCTCTTGGTTTTGTTTTGTTTTTTACCAGAAGAAATCCTTTGCATCCTAGGACAAAAATAATTTGTGATTTATCACTATTCACTTAACACCTAACCTTGCAGAGGCTGGGCCCTCACAGACACATACTCCCTGAGAGAAGTAAACACTCCTCAGGCCAGTTAGACCACGTTGCAGTGTGACCCCAGAGAACCCGCTGGCATCCTTTGGCCTTATTTCCCACATCCTGAATACTTTCTAAAATCAATATTCCCTTTGATGGATAAGAAAAGTGAAGCTCAGCGGGACGAGGTAACTTCCCACAAAACCAGAATGACTTACAGGGCAGGACACAAGCTCGCTCGTGCTCTCCGGCTCATGCACGTCTTCCTGGCCTCCAGCCCCCACAATCAGTTCACAGATGACAGGAGCATACGTTCTGGGACCGTGACAATTACATTTTCAAAGTAAAGGCTCTCTGCCCCACTGTTTCCTTTAAACTTCCTTGCGGGATCTCGTGCCGGGGCTGGGACTTCGTTATCTGGAGCCCTGTACCTCATGCAAGACACCTGGATGTCACCAATGTTTGGACAACTGCTCCCCTCCTGGGCTCGCTTACTTTAGGCGGCCGGCAATGGTTCGCCATTGCTCCCCCTTCCAGCCCACTTGACCAAGTCATCATATTTATTGGGTACTTTGAGAACGATGCACTGGGATAGCTTAGGATCTGGCTGGGGAGCCAGTTTTTCATCCACTATTTCTCCCATTCCCCTTCCTGCCCAGCTGAAAATGGTGAACTGAGCCGGGAGTATGAAGAATCACAGAGCCGGCTCAATCAAATCCTGCGGATAAAGACATCACTGACATCACAGGTGGACGATTACAAGAGGCAGCTGGATGAAGAATCCAAGGTTTGTTTGGTGATGGGGTGGGGGTGACAGAGCTACCTTCCTGAAGAAAGTTACAGGTTATGAAGATGTAGAAGGAACATGAAAAGTGGTACCTAGGGGCACCTGGGTGGCTCAGTTGGTTGAGCATCCGACTTCAGCTCAGGCTATTATCTCGCGTTTGTGAGTTTGAGCCCTGCATTAGGCTCACTGCTGTCGGTGCAGAGACTGCTTCAGATCCTCTGTCCCCCTCTTTCTCTGCCCCTCCCCGGCTCATGCTTGCTCTCTCTCGCTGGCTCTCTCTCAAAAATGAATAAAAGCATTAAAAAAAATTTTTAAGTCAACTACAAAACTGTAATATGCTACGTGTATGACTAAATGAAAGTGATGAACTCCCATATCCTCATGGACAGTAATTGGAACAAAATGAGGAAAATAAACCCTGATGGCCTGGGTTGTAGAATCGGTGCCCTTTTCCCCCTTCACTTGCTGCACTGTCAATCCAATGCTGCGGATGTCTAAGCAATGGCCCTGGGGTCCACAGAGACCAGCGGGGCCTCTGACGGCCTCCGCTGGTCCCCACAGTCTCGCAGCACGGCCATGGTGAGTCTTGCCAACACAAAGCATGACCTGGACCTGGTGAAGGAGCAGCTGGAGGAGGAGCAGGGAGGCAAGTCAGAGCTGCAGCGCCTCGTGTCCAAGCTCAACACCGAGGTGACCACCTGGAGGACCAAGTATGAGACGGATGCCATCCAGAGGACCGAGGAGCTGGAGGAGACCAAGTGAGTGTGACCCTGTGCCAGAGAGCTGGGAAGGCTGGGGTGTGGGTGGTGCTGGTGGTCTGACCACATCAGACACTTGCTGAGGCCAGGGTCACGTCCAGGAGAAAGCAGTTCACAGGCTCCTCTTAAAATTAAAAAAAAAAAAAAATTTTTTTAATGTTTATTTATTTCTGACAGAGAAAGAGAGAGACAGAGCATGAGCGGGGGAGGGGCAGAGAGAGAGGGAGACAGAATCCGAAGCAGGCTCCAGGCTCCGAGCTGTCAGCACAGAGCCCGACGCGGGGCTCGAACTCACAGACCGCGAGATCATGACCTGAGCCAAAGTCAGATTCTCAACCGACTGAGCCACCCAGGCGCCCCCTCTTAAAATTTTCTTTAATGTTTATTTACTTTTGAGGGAGAGAGAAACAGAGTGTGAGTGGGGGAGGGGCAGACAGGGAGACACAGACCTCGATGCGGGGTCCAGGCTCTGAGCTGTCTGCACAGAGCCTGATGTGGGGCTCAAACTCATGAACTGTGACATCATGACCTGAGCACAGGCTCCTCTTAAAGTGGGGGCCGGGAGGGGATGTGTGTCTAGATAGGAGAGCCCACTTTGTGCCCTTAGCAAAGTAGCCACTGTCAGCCTTTGGGTTCCATCCTCAAGTATCTCTACATGTCAGCATGAAAGTGCTCAGGCTCCTGCAAGGAAGTCAAGAACAGGGCCTCCACCTCCAGGCAGGGTTTCTCTGCCCTTAAAGTGCTCAGGAAGCTTCCACAGGTCTGCTAGGTCTGTGGCGGGGCCTCTGGGCGATGTTGGGAGGGCTCAGACCACACTCCCAAAGGTCCTCACTCTGCTGGTTCCCCAGCTCTGTGCTAAATGCCCTCAAAGCTTGCAAGCCTTCTTCCTCATTTGCCAACTAGAGTGGTGGACATTCTGCCTGATGGGCCTGAGGAAGTAAGAGTGGACACGTGAATGTGGCTCAGAGCCACCGTCTTGTAGAACAGGCTGGCTTGCTTGCCCATGGGAAGCCCTGCATGTGAGCCACCAGGCACCCGGCAGGGAGGGTACCCCGGCCTGCTTGCCTGTCTTGCTCGCCCCCTGGAAATTTGTGGCGGCATGACAGGGATAAGCACAGAGCCCTCCAGCTGACGTAAATCTCTTATCAGAAGGTCTTCATACATTGAGCCTAAATCTGCCTTCCTGTAGCCTCCAGCTCCTGAGCTCTGGCCCTTTTCTTTTTTCTGCTGAGAGCGGCCAGCAGCTGCCTGGTCCCACCCCAAAGCTCACTCTAGATCTCAATCCCTCACCTCTCTCTGCCTGGACTTTCTTCCCCAGACACCCACAGGGTCCTTGCCCTCCTCTCCCTCCGGCCTCCGCTCATGTGTTCCCCTTCCTGCTTTACTTTCTCCATGGTGCTTCTGTCTCTAGGTCTATCCCTCGTCTGAACAGATGTTTTGTGAAGGCAGGAGTCTTAGTCTCTTTTTATTCAATGCTGTTTTTCGAACGCCTGTAACAATACCTGACAGAGTAGAAACAATACATAATTGTTGGATGGATGGATGGATGGATGGATGCACGGACAGACAGTGGTTGCTTTCCTCTAATACTCTCCATTTTGTCTGCATCTTCTCCACTGTGACCCCAGAGCTCAGGACCACAAACACAGCCCCCTAGCCCATGGGCTTCTATGTTTCCTTGATGGCCTCTTTTGCCCTCACCCACAGGAGGAAACTGGCCGCCAGACTCCAGGAAGCAGAAGAGACAGCCGAAGCCGCCCAGGCCAGGGCTGCCTCCCTTGAGAAAAATAAACAGCGACTCCAGGCAGAAATCGAGGACCTCACCATCGACTTGGAGAAGGTCAGGGGGTCAAAATGTTCGAAGGCTGCCTATTTGCTGGGTCCAAGGGACCCCAGGGAGCTGTTGGAAACTGTCACATGTCTGGGCTTACCAAGAAAAAACAGGTGGGCCAACAGGATGGAGCACAGGGTCTGTATTCAGGCCCACCGAACACAGGCTCTCGCCTGCAAATGTGTTTATATACTCATAATTCTGCTATCTTAACACCCAACAGGTCGCTATGCAAATAGCTCTGTGGTGAGGTCAAAACAGTCCCAGGAAGTCATGCAACCTATCGTCTCTGTTCCCCTTTTCCTCACACAAACCACATAACACACACTTTGTGTGGCTAAATATTCCTGTTTGCATCCCTGGTTCAGACTGACTTGCCAGACTTCAGCCAAATTAAATAAGATTTCAACTGGTACACAGGAACCTGGTCTTGGTGTTTCAGGGCAACTGCTTCATGCCAGTGGTGAGGGGCAGAGGGGCATATCCATGTGAGAGGCTTCAGGAAAATAGCCCCAAAACCTGAAAAGGTTTTGCTCCTCCAAAATTAATAAATGAAGCAGAAATTTACAAAATCCAGTATTGCACAGCAATAAATACATAGTTGCTGGAGTGCCTGGGTGGCTCAGTCAGTTAAGCATCCAACTTCGGCACAGGTCATGTCACAGTTTGTGAGTTGGAGCCCCACATAGGGCTCTGGCTGACAGTTCAGAGCCTGGAGCCTGCTTCAGATTCTGTGTCTCTCTCACTCTCTCTCTCACTCTCTGCCCCTCCCCAGCTTACGCTCTGTCTCTCTCTCTCTCTCAAAAAATAAGCATTAAAAAATAAATACATAGTTGCTGGACACTTATGAAAAGGAGGAAAGGTCTATGAAAAATAAGGTCTGAAAATAATCAGCTTTGATTCACAAGAAAAATAACACCAAACCCATCTCTGAGTTGGACAATGACATGTAACAGGTATTAGTAAGTCATAGAGAAAAATGTTACAGGGGGTTGGGTGAATGTTATAAATCTGGGAAGGCCACTGTGGCCCAGATCCCTCATCATACACCTAAGAAAATCCTAGCCTGGGAAGATAAAATGTACTGCCCAAGGTCACATATCTAGTAGTAGGAGTTTTAGAACTGGAGGGTAACTCTTTCCAGGCTCCTTGCCCTGTGCTTGTGCTATAAATGTTGAATTATATCCCAATCCCCAAGAAATCTGTGGTCACCAGAGTTACTGGGGAGGGCTGGGGAAGGCAGGGAGGAGGGCAGAAGCAGAGGAACTGGCTGGAGAGTCAGAACCCCCGGAGACCATCATCCCCACCTCTCCCCAGGCCAATGCTGCGGCTGCTGCCCTGGACAAGAAGCAGCGGGTCTTTGACAAGATGCTGGCCGAGTGGCAGCAGAAGTGCGAAGAGCTGCAGGTGGAAGTGGACAGTGCGCAGAAGGAGTGCCGCATGTACATGACCGAGAGCTTCAAGATCAAGACCGCCTATGAGGAGTCCCTGGAGCACCTTGAGTCGGTGAAGAAGGAGAACAAGACTCTGCAGGGTGAGTCTGAGGGCAGGGACAAAGACCCAGGCAGGGCCTCCCTCCTCCTGAGCGCATCACATGTTTGAGTACCTGGCACATAGTAGGTACACACGATAAATGCCAACTGCCTGGCAAGCAATTTGTAGAAGCACTTGGGCACTCAGCAACATGACTTCAAGCAGGTGAGTTACTTAACCTTTCTGTGCCTCAGTTTCCTCATCTGTAAATTGGGGAAATAATAATGTCTTCCTTGTAAGGTTGAGACAGTTGGAATAAGATAAAATGTGTAAAATCTTCACTGAGTAGAGTAGCTGGCAGAAATGAGGGCTCAACAGATTTTATGTATTGAGCCCTTACATCTGTCCTATGCACACAACATACATACATGCAAGATTTCTTACGTATAGGAGTCTCATGCTGGAACTCCGTTCTGTCGGATGTTGTTTGAAAATTGGTGCCTATCTGTTGAAGAATGTTTTGCGATACAGGGATTTGACTGCATTAATGAGTTTTTATGGCAGGTACACATTTCTAACCACAAAATCAGTTGTGTAAGATAGGTCAGGGTTTTTTGTTGTTGTTTTGTTTTTTTGTTTTCAAGAACTGTTCTGCTGAGCAGCAAAAATCTCAGTCAACACAGGGTTTCCTCAATTCAGGTTAGGTGCCTGATGTAGGGTCACTGCAATGGAGGGTAGAGGCAGATGGTCCCTGATTGTCCCCCAAACCTGCCCAAGGCTCACAGGGTATAATCTCAAGAGCCCAGCATGTGAGGTATGAAGGCTCTGCTTCTGTAGTCTCAAAAGTGTGAATACTAAAGGTCTTAAATATAAATACCTGAGTTAATATAGGGGAGAAACAACCAGAACACCCAGATCAAGGTTGCCTAGACTAGGAGAGGACAGAAAATAGGAGGTGGTTGCTGATTAGGTTCTGCTGAACGTCCCAGGGCCCTGCCTCCTCCCTTAACCCCCATCCCACCTCCAACTCCTGGTGCAGATGAGAAAGCTCCCCAGTAACATAGGAGTTAAGAGCAGAGGAATATGCACTTCACCTGGCCGGTGAAGCATAGGTGGGCACAAACCTTGTAAAATAGCCCCAGTCAGGGGCACCTGGGTGGCTCAGTCAGTTAAGCATCCAACTTCAGCTCAGATCATGATCTTGTGGCTCATGAGTTCAGGCCCTGTGTTGGGCTCTGGGCTGAGAGCTCAGAGCTTGGAGCCTGTTTTGGATTTCTGTGTCTCCCTCTCTCTCTTCCCCTCCCCTGCTCGCGCTCTCTCTCTCTCTCTCTCTTTCTCTCTCTCTCTCTCGCTCCCCCTCAAAAAATAAATTTTTAAAAAATTAAAAAGAAATTAAGTAAAGTAGCCCCAGCCTGGTGGGAGCCATGGAGGAGAATGGCCAAGCAGCTTACTTGGGCTGAGAGGGTGTGAGGCAGCATCACAGCATTCCTCACGGTCCCAGAGCAGTGCAGTAGAGAATGTTCTGGAAACAGCCACTATGTCCAGGACAGGCGACGGGAAGCCATGTGGGCTATGAGTGTGTCTGTGACATCAGCACAGATGGACCCCAACAGCTGAGACTTAGATGATGCCCCCAGTGCTTTCCACTCTACCTGGAACTTAGAAACCCAAGCAGGAAGATATTGGATTAAATGAGATTTCTCTGAACTCAGGGAGGCTTGATGTAGGAATGGAGTTTGGTCATGGATTAGTCAAGGTAGTCACATTTCTTGGACACCTCTGGTTGCAGCTGATATTTATGGCTGCTCCAAGGTGCTGGGTGGGTCCCTGGGAGCTCCTCTGGGTGGGCAACAGGTCTCCCAACTGAGGAAGGAGATCAGAAAGGCTCTACTCCTCCCACCTTTTCTTGGTTTTTAGACCTGGTGGGGGGATGCAGAGGGGGAGAAAGGAAGGCCTGGAGTTTAGGCCTAATGGGCCTGGGGAGTCCTGGGCACTGGCCCCCCAAGCTGTTCAGCGCTTACCCATTCTTTTGTGGGCCTCAGCCTCTCATCTGTAAAATGAGGAGCTTGAACTCACTGTTCTCCAATGCCCAAGCCCTGATGCTCCATGAGTCTACGATTTGGAGTATGTTGCTTCTCTTTGGATACAGTGAGGCTAGGAGTGCCTGCTTCTGCCCTGATGTAAGAATGTCTGTGTCACATGCCATGGCCCTGGGAAGCTGGTGGTCCTCATGTGCCTTATTAACGAGAATATTCCTTTCTCAGAGGAGATAAAGGAACTGATTGATCAGCTGGGTGAGGGAGGACGGAGTGTGCATGAGCTGCAGAAGTTGAAGAAAAAATTGGAGATTGAGAAAGAAGAACTCCAGGTGGCCCTGGAGGAAGCGGAATCTTCCCTGGAGGTAACCATGTGGCCATCACCTTGAAGGCTAGACCCTTGGCCAGGGACTATGCACCTACTTGGCCAGAAAGACTGATGTTTATATTCCTGGCAGGTTGAAGAGAGCAAGGTGATTCGAATTCAGCTGGAACTGGCTCAGGTTAAAGCTGACATCGACCGGAGAATCCACGAGAAAGAAGAGGAATTTGAAGCTACGAGGTATGGGGCTGAGGTGATGGGAGGCTGACTTTGGGTAGCATTGACGGGCCTCTGCCACCTACTAGTCATCTGGCCTTGGGCAATTTAGGTGAATACTCTGAAACATAGTACTTCAGCGATCACAAAACACCATGGGATAATTAATCATCATCATCATCATCATCATCATCATCATCAACATCCAAAAATGGGCAAAGGACTTTAACAGACATTTCTCCAAGGAAGATATACAAATGGCCAATAAGCACATGGGAAGATGCTCACTACCACTAGTCATGAGGGAAATGCAAATCAAAACTACAAGGAGATACCACCTCACACCCATTAGGATGGCTGCCATCCAAAACGCAAGAAATAACAAGTGTTGGTGAGGATGTAGAGAAACTGGAACATTTGTGCACTGTTGGTGGGAATGTAAAATGGTACAGCCGATGTGAAAGCCACAATAGAGGTTCCTCAAAAAATTTAAAATAGAATTACCATATGATCCAGCAATTCTACTTCTGAATATTTACCCAAAAGAACTGAAAGCAGGGTCTTGGAGAGATACTTGTATACCATGTTCATAGCATTATTCAGAAGAGCTGTGGCATGAAAGCAACCCAAGTCCACTGACAAAGGAATGGATAAACAAAATGTGGTCTCTACACACAGTGCAAATTTATCCAGCCTTCACAAGCAAGGAAATTCAGACACCTGCTACAACATGGGTGAACCTTGAGGACATTATAACTGAGTGAAAAAAAGCCAGTCACAAAAAGACAGATACTGCATGGTTCTACCTACAGGAGGAAGTACTTAGACCAGTCACAATCATAGAAACAGAAAGCAGAATAGTAGTTGCCAGGGGCCAGGGGAAAGAGGGATATTGGGGAGTTAGTGTTTCATGGGGACATGGTTTAGTTTTATCAGATGAAAAGAGTTCTGGAGACAGGCGGTGCCAGTAGAAGCACAGCATGATGTATGTGTTTAACGCCACGGAAACGCACACTTCAAAATGGTTAACATAGGACATTTTACGTAATGCGTATTTTCCCACAATAAAAAAATCAGAAAGCCCCCCTGTGAGATGGATGCAGTTGCCCCATCTGACAGATGTGAATGACGACAGCTTCTCGTCACCCCTCTCAGGGGTGGTGAAGATTAACTGAGATGATAAATATGAAAGTACTCCGTAACCTGCAAAGCCACACAGATATAAATTACTATGAACATTCATGAACCCTCAGAAAACATCCACCACGTCATGGAAAAGAACTGATCTGCTGGGTGCTGGATTTGGAGATTTCTTTTTAATTCAGTGTCCACTGTTGCTGCCTGAGGTTCCAGTAAGTTTTGGACTCAGCACTAAGTTTTTGTTTACAGAAATATGATTTGTTGTGATTCTGAGAAGATCAACACATTTGCAACTGTCCACATTGGCATCTTGCCTAAACTGCCTGCCTGAAATCTTCCTGCACTATTGCTTCCTGAGTTTACAACATCCCCCACAATCACCCCTAACAAAGCTGTAGGCAGAGCCACTGGAGGGAGAAGCCCCATGACTCCGCAGCCATTAGAATAAACCCTAAATATCTAGCTATATGCCACTATGTGGCGTGGCGGGGGGAGGGGAGGAGAGAGAGTTTGCAACAGATTGGAGATATAATTTACATAGTTTGCCCATGACAAGGGAAAAATTCAATGGTTTTCAGTTGTGCAATTATCACTGCAATTTTAGAACATTTTCATCACTCCCCCAAAGAAACCCCATATCCTTTTGCAGTGTTGCCCCATTTCTCCCCACCACCCCCACTCCCAGACCTAGGCAACAACTAATCTAGCCAACAACTTTCTCTGGATTTGCCTATCCTGGACATCCCATATAAATGGAATCCTACAATATGTGGTCCTTTGTGACTGGCTTCTTTCACTTGGCATCATGTTTTCAAGCTTCATCCATGTTGGAGCAAGTGTAAGTATTTCATTCCTTTTTATTCCTGAATACTATGCCATAGTTTGGACAGATCCCATTTTGTTTATCTATTTTATCTATTTATCTATTCATCTATTCATCATTTATTCATCAGTTGATGGACATTTGGGTTGTTTTCACCTTTTGGCCACTATGGATAACGCCACTATGAGCATCCATATACAAGTTTTTGTGTAGATAGAGGTTTACATTTCTCTTGGGTATGTACCTAGGACTAGAAGTTCCGGTAATATGTTCACTCTGTGTTTAACTTTTTGCGGAATGGTCAGATTCTTCTCCAAAGCAGTTGTACTATTTTACATTCTCAGGGTTATAAGGGCTGTAGGGTCTCCAGATCTTCTCTAACATTTTATCATTACCTTTTTTTATCCTAGCCAACCTAGTGTATGGGAGGTAGTATCTCACTGTGGTTTAGAACTGTATTTCCATTATAGCTAATGATGCTGAGCACCTTTTTAAGTTGTTTTTTTTTTTTTAAGTTTCTTTGAGAGAGAAAGACAGAGCACGCATCAGCACAGAGCCTGATGCAGGGCTCAAACCTACGAACCATCAGATCGTGACCTGAGCTGAAATCAAGAGTTGGATGCTTAACCAACTGAGCCACCCAGCTGCTCCTGCTAAGCATCTTTGATGTGCTTATTGGCCACTTCTCTATATTGCCTGGAAAAATGTCTATTCTAATCCTTGGCCCATTTTAAAAACTAGGTTGTCTTTCTACTGTTGAGTTGTAAGAGTTCTTTAAATATTCTGAATACTAGACCCATCCTTTATCAGATATGTAATTTGCAAATATTTTCACCCATTCTGTGAGTTGCCTTTTCAGTTTCTTAATAATACCCTCTGAAGCACAAATGTTTTTAAATTTGATGAAGTCCATGTATCTGTTTTTTTCTTTGGTAGCCTGTATTTTAGGTGTCATATCTAAAAAACTCTTTCCCTAATTTAGTCACAAAGATTCTTGCCTATTTTTCCTAGATGAGATCAGAGTTTTACAGTTTTAGCTCTTACATTTAGGTCTTCGGTCCATTTTGAGTTAATTTTTGTATAAGGTATGAGGTAGGGGTCCAACTTCATTCTTTTGCATGTGGATATCCAGTTGTCCCAGAACTACTTTCTGGAAAGACTGCTCTCTCCCTATTGAATGGTCTTAGCATCCTTGTTGAAAATGAATTGGCTTGGGTTTATTTCTGGATTCCCAATTCTATTCCATTCATCTATAGGTCTATCCTTATGCCATGACCACAATGTCTTGATTACTGTGGCTTTGAAATTGGGAAGTGTGAGTCCTCCACCTTGGTGTTCTTTTTCCAGATTATTTTGGTTATTCTGGGTCCCTTGCATTTCTATATAAATTTTAGGATCAGCCTGTCAATTTCTGCAAAGAAATCAGCTGGCATTTTGATACTGACTGCACCGAATTCCACCTTCACAACATTATGTCTTCCAATCCATGAACATGAATGTCCTTCCATTTATTTAGACCTATATTTTTTCAACATGTTTTATAGTTTTTTTCTTGTATTTATTTTTTAAGTCAAATTGAATAAAAATTCTGTTCACTTTTGAGAATGTCATGATACCTTCTCCCATGTCTAGAAATTAAATACATCTCAGAGTGCTATAAATCCAGCAATGTGCCTACACAATAGAAAGTGTGCAGGGGTAGAGCAGAGGTGAACACCACAGACAAGGGGCAGGTGACAGGATCTTTTCATGCTAGCCATTTATTTCCCTCAATGAAACAAATATTTTTTGAACATGTAAATTGCCTCCTCTAGTCTCCTTCTATGGAGGGTTTTATGAAAATGCTCATTATACTGATTACAATATAACTAAATATATTAAATACAATCAACCAATAACTGCTGTTTTACAGAGAGACAAGCTTTGGCTTGTATAGCCAAAGCTCACATTTTCTAATTAAAAAAACAAAAACAAAACAGCTAGCATTTGGGTTTGAATCCTGTCTCTGTCATGGGCTAAACCTTTGGCATGTTTTTCATCATCTTGGAGCCTCAGTTTCCTTGCAGGGCTATTCTGCATGTTGAATGAATTGAGATCACAAAAGATATGAGGTAAACATTGACCTTCTGTGTCCTTTCCCAAAGCACACGCTCCCCCACTTAAATGCTTTAAGGGAAGATACACTCTAATTTCAAATATGGTGGCCATATGCATGTTGATGCTCACAGACCTCTTAACTAGGGAGGTTTAGCACAGCCTGACCAGCGGGCCCAGTATGCCAGGGTCTTCTCTGATTGCACATGCAGGAAGAACCACCAGCGGGCAATCGAGTCCTTGCAGGCCAGCCTGGAGGCAGAGGCCAAGGGCCGGGCAGAGGCACTTCGGCTCAAGAAGAAGATGGAGACGGACCTGAATGAGATGGAAATCCAGCTGGACCATGCCAACAAGAACAACAGCGAACTTGTAAAGACCCTGAAAAGGCTGCAACAGCAAATCAAGGTAGCAATCTGGGACCTAATCACAAGTAAGCCATCCCCAAGCTTGCAGGTCCAGGAAACTAACTTCATGCATGTCTGCAGCTAGGAGAAAAGCATGAAAGTGGCAGCATGGGGTGGCTGGAAGTCTAGGGAACAGGACACTTGGGGACTATCTATATGAGAGGCTCCAACCACCTAAGTCCATACCCTGGACCACTAAAAAGAGGGAAGAAAGAAGGAAAACAGAAAGTTGGGCCTGTCTTGGTTCTTAAAGTCATTTGACTTATTATAAGTGAATTCAGGACAGAAAAATAAAGAACATAGTAAATACTTATATGCCCACCACTCATCTTAAGAAAAAAACACAAATAGAATTGAAGTCTTCCTTTACTGCTATCATTGGTCTTTAAAGCATCTGTAGCTGGATCCATGCATTCAACATACATTTTATTAGAGACCTGCCCAGCGTAGGCACTGTATTAGGTGCTAGGGGTACAAGAATGTATATAATAAACAGACATCCCTGCAGATAGACAATAAACAACACATAAATAAAACTGTAGTATTAAAAACGGCGATACGTGCTACAGAGAAACAACCAGATAGGAGAAGGGAGATGTGGGTTAGCCAGTGGGGGTGTAATGGTCAAGATCACTGAGGAAGGCCTCGGTGAGAAGGGCCTGCTGGAAACTCAAGGTCTTCTGTCCTCAGAACAGCCTTGACCTTATGGTTACCTCTCACTGGACAAATTCTGGGGGCGCTTGGGCCCTGGCCTGCTAGGCCGCAACCAGACTGGGAACTCCCCCAGCGCAGATCGATACCTTCCACTCTCCTCCTCTGTGGCCTCGAACTCCCCAGCCAGACCCCAGCTCCCTGCTAAGCCCAGACCATGCCAGGGTCCGGGAGATGGGCTCAGGCCAGGTCCTCTGGCCCCCCCAGGACCTGCAGATGCAGATGGACGAGGATGCCCGGCAGCACGAGGAGCTGCGGGAGCAGTACAACCTGCAGGAGCGGCGCCTGAGCCTGCTGCAGACGGAACTGGAGGAGGTGCGCGCGGGCCTGGAGGGCAGCGAGCGCTCCCGCAAGCTGCTGGAGCAGGAGGTGGTAGAGATCACCGAGCGGCACAACGAGGTCAACATCCAGGTAGGATGGTGGCTTCCTGGGAGTGAGGGGGCGTCTATGCAGACTCACACTTGGCGTGTGGGGGCAGGGCCAGGATGGTGCCCAAACCCTGTGGGCTCCCCTCAAAACTCAAAGGCAGATGGTGTCCCCACTTGGGAAATCCTCAGAACTCACCTGCAGAGACTTCTTTTGTTATGGCAAAACCCCCCGTAACATAAAATGTACCATTCTTAACCATTTTTAGTGCACACACAGTGTGTGAACTACATGCACATTGTTGTGCAGAGTTTTCAAAGACAGGCTCCTAGACTCTCTCCCTTGGAGACTGTGATCCAGAATCTGGTCTGTGGTGGGACTCCAGAAATTTAAACTTTTGGATCTAAACTCCTCAGGAGATTCTGATGATTTAGCCAATTTTAAGGACTGCCATTACCTTCAGTGTCACTGAGGATAGAACTTCAGAACTAGAAGGGATCTAGAATATTCCAAAGTCTAGGAGCACCTGGGTGGCTCAGTCAGTTAAATTAAGCCTGACTCTTAATCTCCAGTCAGGTCTTGATCTCGGAGTTGTGAGTTCAAGCCACGCACTGGGCTCCCTGCTGGGCATGGAGCCTACTTAAAAAAAAAATCAGTAAATAAAAACAAAGTCTGACATTCATTTTACAAATGAAAAACCGTGACCCAGAGAGTTGAGTGTCTTATGTGTGGTCAAAAAAGGGGACTCTTATCTACCAGCGGTAACACCAATACTGCTTACAGTGCAATACTTTGCCAGCACAAACTTAATTCCTACTTAGCATCTCATGTGAATTCACCAAAAGAAAAAATGTGCATGGGACATATAGGGATCACAACCCCATTTTAGAAATAAGACCGAAGCCTAGAGGTAAAGAATTTATCCACATAGGTAGAAGTACCGGGGTTGAACCTGGGTTTTCCCAGCTCTGAGTTCAGGATTGTTCTAGAGTTCCCACCCATCCCAGGCTGAAATGACGTTATTCCTGGACTCCTTGTGATACATGTTCTGCTCTAAAACACAGAGAAAAATGCAGGGAGAGACGCTTACCTCAAGCAGGGGGTCCAGGGCCATTTCCTGTTGGGGGGTTTGGCAAGTATGTCTGTGAGAGAGTTGTTTCTCTTTCCTGGACACAGGAAGGGCTGTGCAGACTTCTGCCTCATGGCAATGTCTTTATTTTCTCTTCCAGAACCAAAGCCTCCTCGTGGTCAAGCGCAAGCTGGAGTCGGATGTCCAGCGCATCTCCAACGAGCACGAGGAGCTCATCAGTGAGTTCCGCTCTGCCGACGAGAGGGCCAAGAAAGCCATGACTGATGTAAGTGTGCACGCTGCCTGCTGCTGGTGGGAGGGGGGCCCGGCCTGGGCCACCTGTGGAGGACCAGGCCACCCTCAGCAGGGAAGGCCACTTCCTCCCCTCAAAGGTCACTGTGCAGCACCAGCACCCTGCCAGTAGGGCTGTGGTCCTTGTCCTAAGGAGTCTGGAGGCCTTTCTGAAAAGCCAAACACATACAAGTAAGGAATAATTACAAGCTATACACGACCATGTGAGAGATCAGAGCTTGAGGCCTGGGGACATGGGTCAAAGAAGCCATCGAAAGTGGGCTTTCCTGGGCAGGTCTTTTGGCAAAGAGGAGCATTAAAGCAGCCTGAGGAGAAGCATTAGTGAAAGGAAGATGGGAGCCATGCCCAGGTGCTCAGGGGCAGATTCAGCAGAACGTGCTGCCAGTGGTCTTGCCCCACTTCTCTTTGGGGACTCACACGACCTTGAGCAGCAGATACCATGCACCCCAC
Source organism: Prionailurus viverrinus (assembly GCF_022837055.1). Classification (NCBI taxonomy): domain Eukaryota; kingdom Metazoa; phylum Chordata; class Mammalia; order Carnivora; family Felidae; genus Prionailurus; species Prionailurus viverrinus. The sequence goes on from NC_062576.1 coordinate 6,711,485, forward strand.
TTTAAAGACGAAGGAATACAGATGCTATCGCCAGGCTTGTTGCACTTGCTTGAAATGCCAGCTCAGGACCATTGCAGGTCTTATTTGGTGCTGGGTCTTGAGAGAACAGACCCATACCCAGCATGCAGATCTTCCATGAATACTTGTGGAATGAATGCAAGAACGAGAGGGTAAAGTGACTTGCTGAAGGCCACACAGGAGCTACATGCAGACCTTCGTCTTCCTCCTCCAGATCTGCGCTATGCCCACCCTCTGTGCTGTGCCCCTGATGGAGGAGGCAGCAAAGAGTGGCTGGAGAGCCCCAGGCTGGTGGGAGTCTGTGGGACTGGGGGCCCTGGTGGTGAGTGCATGAGCCCACCTCCTCTGTCACTGGGAGAGACACAGGAGCATGGGGCACCCGCTCCACCAAAACCCAGCAGCACATCGGCAAGGTTCTCCTTGTCAACCACTTGGTCCTCTGGTCTCCAGAGGTCAAGGTCCCTCATCTCTCAATAGCATGGGAACCCAGCTCCCGTCCCCACTCTGCTCCCCTCCCGCAGGCCGCCCGCATGGCGGAGGAGCTCCGGCAAGAGCAGGACCACTGCATGCACCTGGAGAAAATCAAGAAGAACTACGAGATCACCATCAAAGACTTGCAGGCCAAGATGGAGGAGGCTGAGCAGCTGGCTCTGAAGGGAGGGAAGCGCACGATCATGAAACTGGAAGCCAGGGTGAGGGCGACCCCGAGGTGGGCCAGGAGGGAGAGAAGGGAGACATGGCTGGGCAGGGGCCTTTTCCCAAAGCTTCCCAAAGCACCCAGTGCTTGATGAGGAACTGGATTATTCAGATGCTAGGAAGGGAAAGGAAAATGAAAGGAGAGCTGTAATTTATTTGTACATAGGTCTCCTCTCCTCTTCCTTCTTCTCCTGTCACCTTTCCCCCAGACTGTGCCCCCAAGCAGGGGAGCTCCCAGGATTCTTCCTCTGCCTGTTCCCAGTCTCTGTTTCCAACACTGTTCCTCCCTTACAACTTCCTTAAAACCAGCCTTGGTCTTCACCCATGGGGTGTCAGAGCTAGAGGGGCGACCCTGTCAGGCCCCTCCCTCCCCCACTCCCCAGAGAAGGAAATGTGAGGCTCAGGGAAAGGGACCCATCTGACTACCACAGCAGACCCATGAGGGGCAGAACCTGTGTGACCCTCCTGTCCAGGGTTTGCCTGCTCTCCTGTGGGGAAGAGGTGGATGGACATTGTCACCATGATGCCCCCACTCAAGGCCACTGGGCTCTCAAGTTCAAAACCCTGTGTTCTCACAGCCATGTCCCTCTCTTCCTCCCTCAGATCAAGGAACTAGAGACAGAGCTGGACGGTGAGCAGAAACAGCATGTGGAAACAGTGAAGACGCTGCGGAAGAATGAGCGTCGCCTCAAAGAGCTGGTCTTCCAGACGGAGGAGGACCACAAGACCAACCAGCGCATGCAGGAGCTGGTGGAGAAGCTGCAGAACAAGCTGAAGATCTACAAGCGGCAGATTGAAGAGGCGGTGGGTGCTCGCCCTAACGTGTGTCCCTAACGTGCCCTCCCTTCCCAGTCCAGGTCTCAGCACCTGGTTGGCATTAACCACAGGAAAGGAATCGAGCCCTGCCAAAAGATGGCCCCTGTGAGCTTCGTGTCCATGGCACTTCATGGGTGGACTGGACACCACACACTGGAGATAAGAACACGTAGAAAATGAAAATAACCCCAAGAACACCTGTAAGGTGTGATCTAAAAGCAGGGAAAGTCTTTGCTGCCTTTGTCCTGCTTCCACTGCCCCTGGTGGCCTCTGCCAGGATAACTTCTCTCTCCTGCTCAGACCGTTAAACACAAGACCCTTCCCTTCTTTAATCCTCCGAATACAAGGCAGGAACACTGATCTTCTTAGTCTGTTTCACAGGTGAGGACATAGCCCAGAGTGGGATATTTATGTCATGTTAGCAAATGTCAAAATCAAAGTCAAATGGTTAGCAAATTATGGCTTCAAGCCTCAACCCTATACCACACGTCTGCCTACCAGCACGCCCCCACCCCCACCTTGACATAGAACTTGGACTCTGCCATTGTTTGCTGCCAGTTCTGGGGCTACTACGCTGAATCCATCAGCCACCCACACAACCAGTGCCTTTCCCAAATGGCTCGATAAAGATCAGGCTTACAGTTTATATGGTTCTAACCGAAATAGCACTGTGATTCTACTGGGAAGATAAGGGGATGGGAGCTGTGCGGTGGGGGCTGGGGAAAAATGCTAAATCCACACCTTTCATAGTGGGGCACCAGTAGCTAATGGCTAAAACTACAAATTATAGAAGCATCAACACGGCACAGTTTATTTAGAAATATGGATGTCAAGGCCAAAAAAGAATCAGCTAAAAGTACTGAAAGACTGGACTCTCACGTGTCCACGTTGAACCAACCGATAACGATGCACATTTAACCAGGAGAACCCAGGTTTACGCCCTATTTTCCACCGTGCTTCTGCCACAGGAGGAGCAGGCCAACCAGACCTTGGCTCGCTACAGAAAGACGGTGCATGAGCTGGACGACGCTGAGGAGCGGGCTGGCATGGCAGAGACCGCCCTGAACAAGCTGCGCACCAGACACCGCGTGGCCGGCAAGGGCATCACCTCCGTGGAGATCATCCAGGTGTCCAAGACAGGCTCCTCCAAAACCCTTTCTGAGGAGTGAGATTCTCCATGTTCCAGCCCACGGCCGGTAGGTATGGACTCCACTCTCGATGCCTGTGCTCCAAGCTTACCTTCCCTGCTCCCGCTTTGCTCCTTCCGACTTCTCTGCTTTCCTGTCTGCCAGGCCCTGGCCTCATGCAGTGCCAACTCCAAACCTCCCCTGTCCCTTCAGCTGCAACACTTCCCTCTCCCTCTCTGGATTCTCAAAGCCCTCGAGCGTGTGAGCTCCACCTGTGATACAGGTGCCAGCGGTCATGACACTCCTCTGTCTGGGTGGAAGCTCCTTGGAGATAATGTCTAATGCCACTTGACACTAGGCCTGGCAGACAGGTGCCAATGCTTGTTTCAGTGGAGAACCACAGGGACATTTGCAAGCCTACGGGCAGTATGTGTTCATCTTTCACATCCCCACAATATCATTATTCCTGAGGATTTCATCAATACTGGTTGAATTTAGGTTTCTAATATTAAGGAAATAATAATTATTACTGTCCCCCAGGGGGACAACGTAAAGTAATCCTTTCTTGTTTTCTTTAATTCAGAATCAACCGAGGAAAAAAAAAGTATAGGAGGCAAATATATAAAAGTCAAAATGGAAGTTTTACTATGTTACAATTCTAGATTGAGAATTTAATGGGTGTCCAACCTGGGCATCCTTGTGTTTTACCCCAGAATTAAAGGTACCTGCAGAACTGATCAACCACAGCCCTGCTCCATAAAGACCAACCCTTACTCCAAGGAGACAGATGACCAGGATTCATCAACCCTACAGGCAGATCCAAAAGGAGAGGCCAGATGGGGTACATGTTGACCCCATCTTCCAAACACAGAATAAATCATTCCTCCTCCATGAGAGGAGCAAGGGAAAGATGAGGAGAGAGGCAAAGAACATTATTCTAGAGCAGTCGTTCCCCCAAAACGTGGTCCTTTTGACCAGTAGCAATATCAGCATCACCTGAGAAGTTGTTAGAAATGCAAATTCTTATGCTTCACTTCAGATTTACTGAGTCAGAAGCTACAGAGGTGGGCCCAGTGTCTGTGGTTTAATCACCCCTACAGTAATCACATGTATGATCACGTGTGCTAAAACCAACACTGTAGCAGAAATCTCCCCTTACAGAAACGCAGAGCTAGGGAACAGATGTTTCTCCTCCTTTTATCAGAACCAGGCACATGGTAGTAGTTTTCACTATCTTATTTACCCTATGATAAGGAGATATATAAATATCTCCATTTGTCAGGTGAGGAAAATGAGTTCAGAGAAGTTCAGTGACCTGCTCATGGTCATACGAGCCCTATGCTATGGAAAGGCAAACTGTCTTTTATTTTAATTACTCTGGAGATTGATAAGGCTGCCCTCTGTTTAGGATTAACCAGGACAACTCAAGATCAAGGACCTGGTTTAGGTCAGGAGGGAAGGGGACTGAAGTTTCTGTGTACCGATGGTTCAACCCCCATGGATTATGGGAATTTTCTTCTGGCCTTATGTTCAAACATGTGGGTGAATCAGCCCCCCAGTGAGGGTAAGGTTCCCCACTCACTCACAGCTCTCTCTTAGTACTGGGTCAGTTTGGGTTTTAGCCAAAAGTGATAGCCCCATTGGCCTCTGAATTCAAGCTGAGCCTTTTCTTACCATGCGCTTAGGGAGGGAACAAAAGATAGGAAAAAAATCTTTTTCTTAATTCTCTAATTCTTTTTTTTTTTTAATTTTTTTTTTCAACGTTTATTTATTTTTGGGACAGAGAGAGACAGAGCATGAACGGGGGAGGGGCAGAGAGAGAAGGAGACACAGAATCGGAAACAGGCTCCAGGCTCTGAGCCATCAGCCCAGAGCCTGACGCGGGGCTCGAACTCACGGACCGCGAGATCGTGACCTGGCTGAAGTCGGACGCTTAACCGACTGCGCCACCCAGGCGCCCCTTAATTCTCTAATTCTTAAATAATGGTTAGCTCAGGAAGTTAAGGAAACCAGAGGCTTGCCTCTGGACGAGTCCTACAATTAATGTATAGCCATCTCCTTTCAGGGCAAAAACCCAAAAGGGGTCCCTTCTGTTGAACTCTCACTTGCTGGGGGTTACTACTCACCACCCAGACTCAGGAGGTATTAGAGTCCTTCCACCTGCAAAGTCTTAGTCTCCGGTATTAGCCATCTTGTAAAACAGATTCTCTGCCCTGGCCTGGGGACTGTTAATTGCTGGGGCTTGCTGGTCCTGGTCCAACTGCTCTGTCTCCATACCATGAGGCCACAGTCCTGCCAACAAGCACCCAGAGGTGATGAGGCTCTTTTATCCCATCTCCCCTAGCTGGTCACAATGCTAGATATGCCATCCGTAGCCCTGAGATGTCATAAGCAAACCAGTACATGAGTCAACACTGAGCCAAGACCCCACAAGAGTTTAGTTTTCCAAAGTGGCTTTATATTCAGTGGCACAAATACTGACCAGGCTCTGAACAGGGCCTAGGTCTGGACTCTGAGACACAGAGATGAATAATCAATAAGAAAGGACACCCTCCCTGGCAGAGCTCGGAATCTGGTGGAGAGGAAGAAGCACACATCACCACAGGGCTGCGAGCAAATGTTCTGTGATGCTGTGTTTGCATCTCACCGGGGAGGATCACAGGGGAGGAGTGACTGGTTTAACCTGAGGTGGCTGGGTGGAGCACCTTCACGGAGGATGTGACCCGTAGAAAAGCCTAAGGCGGTGCCACTCCACGAGTGGTCCCTGTTTGTCACCTGCCCAAGACAACAAAAGTACAGAAACTGAGAGGAAGCTTTTAGAAATTTTTATAACAATTGATACTGCTATGACATCCAAGTGCATGATCAATGTATTTTATAAAAGTATTAGTTTCTGGTATTAATTAAAATAAATGAGAAAGAACAAAATGTTTAATGGAAATTAAAAAGAATAAGTAAAATTGATTGCTCACCAGATAGAGAAGGAAAGAAGAGAATTCCAGATGGAATTCATATGCCAACAGTGCCGAAGCTGGATTCATACAAGGGAACAGCATAGCTAGAGAAGAGGAGCTCAGGAAGAGGGGAGAGAAATGGGGTGAGAGATGAAGCTAGAAGCACTGCCATGTGTGAGGCTGTGAGGGGCCCCGTTGGGTACGAGTGTTCCATAATTTCCATAAGGAAATCTTGCTAATTTTGGAAATCCACGTGTGGGATGTGATGAGCAGTAGCTTTTCCTTCTTGGGAAGACATATCACAATGGCAAAACAAGACTGCTGGCCCCTCATGAGACACCACAGGCAGGCTCGTGGTGGGCACTCTGTCCCAGGGGATGGCACTCCAGCCTTCTCGATGGCCTGTATAGAGTCCAGGCCCAGTTGGGCACCCCAAGCCCAAAGATGTCTAAACCTTCACAACCTCAGGCGGAATGAACCAGCTATGACCCAATGATGGTGTCCATTATGAGGAAGGAAGCATCCTGGGGACACTGTCTTTCTATTAAGAAGGAGGCAGAGATGTCAGAACTCCTGGCTCTGGTCCACAAGGATTTTCTCAACCTCTCTCTCTTTTTTCTTTCAGGGTGATACAGATCTCAACAGCAGACCACCGAGAGGGAAAATACATGAAAACAGGAAACTGGGTATCCTGAGAATGTTTACTATGCAAAGGAAAGTATAAGCCAGAAAGAGGTGCTACAGAATAAAGATAGCTGTGGGGGGAAAGGGTTTGGGGATGTAAATACCCAGGCATCAGAGGAACTAAAATTAGTGTGGCTTCTCTGAGACTGTATCAAGATGTGCAAGCACTTGGATAACAGTAACAGTGGGTCTGTTTTAGTTGAGATCCTACATGTTCATGTCAAAGACGGAATATGTAACTGTCTGTGTGACCTGGCTGTTTCTTGAAATAATTCCTCATGTGGACAATTGTAATGCCCTGTCCCAATGCAGTTTAAATAAAAGAAACATGAAAAATAGACTAGGGATTGTTTGTAAGTGAAGAAATTTTATTTTTCTAAGGTTTCCAAACCCAAAGGCAATTTTTCAGTATGTCAGAATTCTGTTTTATCCCTATATCCTAACTCACAGGCTTACTTCTATTGGAAACCATGAAAACTATGCAGTCTTGGTGAAAAGGTGTTCTGACATATGAAGACTAACTAGGTCTCGTAAAGCCGAGAAAGCTACAGAATCCCTGAAGGGATGTTAAGATCCATCCAGGCTGATGACCCACAAGGCCCCCACATGCTCTATGTAGGCATCTCCCAGGATGTTCAGACATGGACAAGTTCTTCCTTAAATCAAGCCGAGACCTGCCCCCTAGTGGTATCTTTTTTTTTTTTTTTTTAACACTGGTTTTGATACCTAAGACCCTGCATAACAACCTCAGAGGAAGACAGTTCCCACAGTCCCTCCAAGATTTCTCTTCTCCAGGCTGAATATACCTGGGTCCTTCAACGTTCTCAAGTGTGAGAGGGTTTCCACTGTCACCTTTTAACATCCTCAACCCTGTTCCTCCCCTCACTTTCCTAGTCTTTGGAATGCAGGATTGGAAGAGATGGCACCAGGAGGGCTCCCTGCCAGTGCACAGCCCTCAGAAGGCACCTCTCTCCAACTCTCTGGAAATGGTGTCTTCCCTTGACTTTCACCACTCTGACCTCTCTCCAGTCCCCTGGCCTACGGAAATCATTATTCATCTGGTAAAGGAAGGGATGTTAACATTCCGTGGGTGACTCCCTCTCTCTCTTCACATTGGCCCATTTCAGTGCTGGCTTTCTTCTAGACAGCTCCAGAGGGAACCACTTAGTTCCTTCTGTGCAAGTGGATCAAACATGGAGACACTGCCCTCTGGCGGTGGGGTCTCCAATGGCATTGTGTGAATTTTCTGGGGGACAACAAATCATAAAATCTTAGAATTACACATATCGGAATTTTAGGGTTCAAAGGGATATTCAGAGGGTTTCTAGTCCAACTCTTAGCCAATTGGAGATTCCCCTCTATAACATCCCTGAAAAAATGGTAACCCAACTTGTACCTGAACCCTTCCAGTGAGGAAAAAAAGGCAGCCCGTTGCAGTTTTGACTGACATTCATGGTTCAAAATAATATTGAACCAAAATGTCTCCCTGTATTCTGCCTTCATTTTGATCTACTCTTCACCTCTGTAATTACATAAAGTAAGTCTAATTCTTATACTTTGAAGTCAGATAAATATGAGTTCCACTTTCTTTCTTTCTCATGCAGTGAGACCATGGGCAACTTAACCTATCTCACCTCCTGTTTTCTCAACTACTAAATGAGGAATAATAACAGTATCTGCCTCTTAGGAATGTGAAGTTTAAACAAGATAACCTGGCACAGAGCCTATTATGCATAACACTTAGACACTTGCCACGTTTCTTCTAGCATTCTTTAGGACTTAACACTCAATCTCTCAAGGGAGGCTAGGCCTGGCCTACCAGTCCAGCAGCTTATAGCAACAAGCCTCTTGCTGGACAAATGCAAGGGGAATTCCATGGAATTTTAAGAACTTATCATTGTTTCCTGGTGGATGGTCTACTCATGGTCTCCCCACATTTGGAGAATTCCAGAGCAGCTCCTCACTTTGCTGGGGGAAGGGGAGGGGAGGCAGAGGAAATAGATGTAGACGGGCTCAGTGACTTGCCCAAGACCATTCAGTTAATGACAGAGCTAAACATCCTTTGTTGAGTGGGGTGAGGGAAGCTTTTAGACCCAGTATTTATGAGAGAATGGACTTCACTTAGACACACATGCTGTTTTTGCCCAAGGACATGTAATTTCAGAATGGCGCAAAAGCCTAAAAGGATATAATCTATGGCTTTGCAAAATAATAACATTAAATTAGTATCCACGATGACCAAAATCAGGGCACTGGCACCAGGTACTGCAGAGTAAATAGAGCAACAACTATTCAAATGGTTTTGCTAAATGTTTTGGGCTAGCTTTCAAGGCTGTTAAATTTTGTATCACTGATTATATTAACTCCATGCTCAGTGCGGACTGATGTGCGGCTCAGTCCACGACCCTGGGATCATGACCTGAGCTGAAATCAAGTGTCGGCCGCTCAACCGACTGAGCCACCCAGGAGTCCCTTATTTTCTGTATTTTTGATACTTTGCCATCTGTGGCCTCTCTGACCAAGGAGACACTGCCTCTCCCAGGGCTAGATAATTCTTACAGATAGCAAACGACTTCCATATAGACTAACCAATCCAGAGCCCACACTCCAAACTGCCTCCTCCATCTAGCTCTCATGTTCTAGGAGGCAATATTCCTCTGTCCTAATCATCCCAGGGCCAGATTCCAAACAACTAGGAACAGCTCCTATGTTCCAGAACCTAATGAAATTATTCAAACTAGCCAATCCTAAACCTGCTCACCTCGCCTCACCCATTCCTGCCCATGAAACCACAATAAAGACTCGTGTGCACGCATTCCCTCCTGGCCTACCCTGGTGCTTCCCCACATGGCCCCAAGGGGCATAACATGCCAATGCTCCTGCTTCTAGGGATGGGTCTGTGAGTATAGAAACTTTCCCTCATGATGATCATTTCCATATCTGTATGTCTTATATCCCATTAAAACAAATCCCAGGTACATTTAAAAACGCCAATTATCTTCCCCCTCCTCTCACTTGTGAACCAATCCTGAGTCCCTGTAGGGAAACCAGCATGTCTGGGTCTTCCCAAGGAACACATCTTTGGGTGCTTCCAGAAATCACAAAATCATCACAAAGGCCCCTTGACCCTTCCACTCATAAGCTACCAGGAACTGGGCCTGGAGATCTATTGTGAAAAGGCCAACCCTGAGTTACAGTAAAATTGCAAGACTGGAAGGAAACCTGCTGGCTATTATAAGGGACAATTCTTCCCTCTACTTCCTGAACCCTGGCTTAGACTATTGAAAACTGTACCCTGCAGCTTTGAAGCACTGATTCCATAAAACTTTTCTCTACATACATTGAAAAAAAAGTTTAAGTATAGGCAGCAAAATAGTAACCAGACATTTAGACCAAGGGGAAAAGTGTATTATGAGAGTTTAGCAATTAGAAAGGCTACTGTGGGGTTAGGTACAGGACACATGCTCAGCCCAGTCTTGGAAGATAAAGGAAGGAATTCTAGAAGAAATCATGTCTTTGCTGAAGTCTAAGGATGAGCAGGAATTAAACATAAAGGGGAGGTAGAGCATGTGGGAACGGAAGGTGGGTGTGGGGAGGACCAGCTAAGCGTGCGCTTGGTGGCAGATAGCAGCACATGAGCAACAGTGGCACAAGCAATAGAGACATTTAATGATCTTACACACCAACCCCTGCAGTCCCAGACAGTTTTGGAATTAGGTCTCCACCTTTCCACACTACTTTACTCTCAGGTCTATTAAGACAGTTGCCACAGCTCTAACCATCTTATCTTCCCACAACCATGTTTAAGACAGGAAAAAAAGAAAGACTTCCTCATCATCCTTTTTATCAGGGACCTTATCTGTTCCCAGAAGGTCCCTAGGAAACTTCTTGAGTCCACTGGCAGAAATGGGTCACACGCCCATCCCTAAGCCAATTAGCAGCAAGCAGCAATGGGGCTGCCACGTGAGGCATGGACCAATTGTGGCTCGTTCCCCAGACTAGGGAAGGGCCTGGCTTCTCTGAGAACTACCTGAACAAAAGTAGAGATGCCAAGAGAGTAAAGGTGATGTGTAGAGAGCCACAGTGTCTGCTGCACAAAGGACATGGTGAGAGATGAAGGTGACAGAGCATGGGAGACCTTGACAACTTGTTACGGAGTATGGACTTTATTTGGAGAGCAAGAGAGGTTTGTCATAATTCAATTCAGATTATGCATTGTGGGAAAGGACTACTAACAAGCAAAGTTGTGTCCCACCCACTGCATCACACCAGAAAATACATGATGTCAGTTTGTGTCACTGTTTGTGATGTTAAGTTTGATTACTTGATTAAGGTGGTGTCCACCCCAATTGAAGAACATTTGATAAAATAATTGGTGTGGACTTTTCAAGACTGGTCAGTGTTGTGAAAGGCCAAAAAAAAAAAAAAAAGGCTAAGGAGCTATTTCTTATTAGACTACAGAAATATGACAATTAAATACAATAAATGATCTTGGATTTGCTCTGGCATGAAGAAAAAGAAATTCAGGCATGCCTGGCTGGTTCAGTGAGTGGAGCATGTGACTCGATCTCGGGGTTGCATGTTCGAGCCCCACGTTGAGTACGGAGATTACTTAATTAAAAAAAAATCTTTTAAAAAAATTGCTAGAAAGGACACTATTGGTGAAATTTGAATACAAACTTATAACAACAAACTTAAAATTATGTATTATATAATTCAAGTTTTATAATTAACGTGCCAATTATTTTGATACTAAATAATAATATTAAATTTATATTAAATATCCCGAATGTGATTGTTGTATTATAGTTACAAAAGACAATGCCCTTGTTCTTCAAGATAAATACTGAAGTGTTTAGGGCTCCTGAAGAGTCATGATGCCTGTGACTTACAAATGATTCAACAAATAATAACCACTGTTATTATATGAGAGAGAAAGCAAATGTAACAAAATGCTAACATTTGGTGAATCTAAGTAAACAGGTATATTGATATTAATTATACTATTCTTGCAATCTTTCTGTAGGTTTGAAAGCTTTTGGGGGGAGGGGGTAAGAAATACAGATGTGATTGATGTGACATGACTTGGTAACTAACTGCCTGAGAACCAGTAATCAATCTGTGTAGATCATGACACCTTGAAGCGAGAGATAGAGAGGAGAATAGAATCTGAGGTGGGGAGGGGACGAGAAATAACAGGTTTTATATATTTTGAATTGGAATGGGAGCTGAAGGACATCAGATGGAGAAACTCATTGGTTGTCAGAACTATCAGAAGTCAGCTACCTCTGTATGGTAGTTGAAGCTGCGAGCCTACGGAGATCACTTAGGAAGTGTGTGCAGAGGGAGGCAGAAACTTGAATTCATCAGTAGTTGAAGTTCAGGCCCAGAGGTAGGAACCAAACAAGAACAGTTATACTCATAAGCAAACCAGCTATTTCATTCAGTCCTCTCACAAAAATATTTATCACATTTGCAATTCTCCACCATTTTAAATTTGTTCCTGGAGAGACACTCTTTGTGTTGGTTAGTTTCCCTCCAGGTGTGGAATTACTCAACTTTTCACCAACATCTTCATTTGGGAGTTTGACAAAATAAGACACCCACAAATATATCTGGGATATGAGCACAGAAAAGCAAAGGTATGCTATATATCACAACTGAACTACAGTCATCCCAAGTTAATCCATTTCTGAAAATGATTCTAAGATCAAAGGAGACTATATTAGATTTCAAGTGAGAAAAGAATGCATGCATTGTCTGCCCAAAAACTCCAACCGGTTTCTCTAAATATCACTAAAACCCTCTTAAACACCCATAAAACAATTCTCCAAACATTTCCACGTAATATAAACATTTTATATGTTTATGTGTATCACTACCTAATTATTTAACACTTAATAAACACTCCATAGTGATTACATTTGCCAGTAGTATGCAATGATATGCACTATATCAGATGACAATTAAATATTCCCTTTAACCTGCAACAAACATGTATTGCAAAGCAAATAACAATGTGATAATGTGTTAAAGATACATAATTAGGGGCGCGTGGGTGGCTCAGTTGGTTAAGCAACTGACTTTGGCTCAGGTCATGATTTCACGGTTCATGGGTTCAAGCCCTGTGTCAGGGGGTGTGCTGTCAGTGCAGAGCCTGCTTCAGATCCCCTGTCTCCCTCTCTTTCTGCCCCTCCCCCACATGTGCTCTGTCTCAAAATAAATAAATAAGCTTAAAAATGAAAGAAAGACATGGGGCGCCTGGGTGGCTCAGTCAGTTAAGCATCTGACTTCAGCTCAGGTCATGATCTCACAGTTTTTGGGTTCGAGCCCCGCATCGGACTCTTGTGCTGACAGGTCAGAGCCTGGAGTCTGCTTCGGATTCTGTGTCTCTTTCTCTCTCTCTACCACCACTCCCACTTGTGCTCTGTCTCTCAAAAAATAAATAAATGTAAAAAAAATAATAATAATAAAATAAAATAAATGAAAAAAGGAAGAAAGGGGGAGAAAAGACATGTAGATATAGAAATAGATACACGGTTATACAGGTAGACAGACATAAAAAGACTTTATAAAAGGAATTGGCTTATATGATTACGGAGACTAGCAAGCAAAAAATCTGCAGAGTGGATATTCTTGTTCAAGTTTGAAGGCCAAAAGCTGCTGTACAACCAGAAAGAGCCAATGTTCCAGTTCAAAGGCTGTCAGCGGGCAGGAATTCTCTCTTACTTGGGAGAGGTCAGCCTTTTGTTCTATTGAGTAGTAAACAGATGCTATTATTGGATGATGCCCACCCATATTATGGAGGACAATCTGCTTTAGTCAGTCTACCACTCTAAAGGTCAATGTCATCCAAAAAGATCCTCACAGAAACACCCACAACAATATTTTACCAAATATCTGGGCATCCTGTGGCTCAGTCAAGTTGGCAAAATTAGCCATCACATCTGTGCTTTGGGATGGGACAATAGGAGTAAGGATAAATTAGAAGATGAACATCTTTCCCAGAGACTGAAGTCCATCTTTGAGTCATCTGGATGACCCAGAAAATTCTCAAATCCTAAAATTAGATTAAGGTGATCCCAGAAAGGGGCGCCTGGGTGGCTCAGTTGGTTAAGCGTCCAGCATCCGACTCTTGATTTTGGCTCAGGTCACATCGGGCTCTGTGTTGACAGCCCGGAGCCTACTTCAGATTCTGTCTCCCTCTCTCTCTGCCTCTCCCCTGCTCCCACTCTGTCTCTGTCTCTCAAGAATAAATAAAACATTAAAAAATTTAAAAAAAGAAAATGGAGTAATAAAAAACAATCCAAGAGAAGGCAAGAAAGAGGAAAAAAACCAGAATAGGCAAGACAAAAAGCATATAACAAGATGGTTGAGTTAAACTCAAATATATCAGCAATTACTTTAAGTGTAAATGGATAGATATTTCAAAGATAAATATACTATAATAATAAATTGCAACTATATGTTGTTTATGAGCAACACATCTAAAAACATAAGGTAAGAGAATACTTATAAGTAAAAAGAGGAAAAAAAAGATATGCTAGGCAAACCCTAACCCCCTCAAAAAACTGGCTATATTAATATGGCTATATTAATATCAGCAAAGTAAATGTTGAGAGCAAAAGCATTATTAGAAAGGAATATTTCAGGTCACTTGGCTGGCTCACTTGGTAGTCCATGGGACTCTTCATCTCAGGGTTGTGAGTTCAAGCCCCACATTAGGTGTAGAGCTTACTTGAAAAAAAAAAAGGAATATTTCAAAATGATAAAATGTCCAATTCATAACACATAACAATTCTATAACATGGAGGCACCTATGATATAGCTTCAAAGTATACAAAGAAAAAATAACAGACAGTAGAAATAGACAACCCCACGATCACTTGAGAGATATTAACCCACCTTTCTTAGTAATCAAAAGAATAAGCAAGCAACAACAAATGAGTAATTAAGCTAGAAATTATGCAATTAAGACAGAAATCAATAACAAAAATATAAAACTCCCAAGTTTAGAAATTAAGAAATGCCAATTGTACACAAACTCTTTCCAAAAATTTAAGACAAAGAGTACTTCTAAGCCCATTTTATGAAGCCAGAATTACTCTAATAACCAGAAAAAAAGATTACAAGAAAAGTAAACTGCAAAACAATATCCTTCATAAGCCAAGATCTTAATTGCTAAATATTTTAAGCAATTGTTTTGACTTTGTTATTACTTTTTAAAATTTTTATTTCATTTTAGTGAGAGAGAGAATCCCATTTTAGTGAGAGAGGCTCACACTCAGTAACGGAGCCCCAAGTGGGGCTTGATCCCACAACTTTGGGATCATGACCTGAGCTGAAATCAAGAGTTGGATGTTCAACCAACTGAGCCATCCAGGGTCCCCATACTTTGCTGTTACTTTTAATAGTATGGCTTTGAGCAAGTTGCTTATAGCCTCTAAAGATTTAATTGTTTTAATTTTTTTTTTTTTTTATGTAATCTCCACCCCCAACGTGGGGCTCAAACTCAAGATCCCAAGAGCAAGAGTCACAAGCACTACCAACTGAGCAAGCCAGACGCTCTTTAAATTGCTAAATTGTTAAGAAAATTTTAGCAACTGAATGCAATAACATATAAAAATAATAATACACCAAGAGTAAGTAGGACTGGGATGTCTGGGTGGCTCAGTGGGTTGAGCGTCCAGCTTCAGCTCAGGTCATGATCTCGCAGCTGGTGGGTTTGAGCCCCATGTCGGGCTCTGTGCTGACAGCTCAGAGCCTGGAGCCTGCTTCAGATTGTGTCTCCCTCTCTCTCTGCCCCTCCCCTACTCATGCTCTGTCTCTCTGTCAAAAACATTAAATTAAAAAAAAATTTTTTTTTAGAAAGAACCAAGTAGGACTTATCCCAACAACACGTGTTTAGTTTAACACTCTAAAATCAATGTGTAAAACTTCTATTAAAAACATAGGAGAAAATCTATATAACCTTCGATTAGGCACAGATTTCTTAGACATGACACCAGATAAATGTACTTCCTCAAAACTAAGAACTTCTGTTCTTTGAAAGATATTAATTAAGATAATAAATGAAGAGAAGCCACAGACTGGAAGAAAACAATTGGGAAATAATACCTTGTGAGAATCAACTTGGTACAATATGTTCAAACAATAACTGCCACAATTTATTGAGTGCTTTTAATAAGCCAAGAACTGATAAGCATTTTTTAAATGTTTATTTATTTTTGAGAGAGAGTGTGAGCAGGGGAGGGGGGGGGGCAGAGGATCTGAAGCAGGCTCTACGCTGACAGCAGAGAGCTGTACGCAGGGCTCAAACTCACAAAACTGTGAAATCATGACCAGAACAGAAACCAAGCATCAGACGCTTAACCAACTGAGCCACTCAGGCACCCTGAACTGACAGGCATTTTGTATGCGTTCTTATTTTAATCCTAAGGACAACCCTAAGTGGTGGAAACTACTATCCTCATTTGACAGATAAACTGGGAGAAGTTGACTTGCCCAAAGTCATATGGATGATAAGCTGCAGAGTTTGAACCCAGTCCTATTTATTTCCAAAGTCAATGAATTCTCTTAAGTACTCTATCATACTATCTTTCTATTAAAATAATCTAAGTTTGCATAACAACATGGAAAAAGCATTAGAAGCAAAATGCATTAAGAAGTGGCCTTGGCCTCCAGATTTACAGGCTAGTGAAATTAGGAAAACCATACCTGGTATTCATAAGTTTGCTTGTGTGTTTGTCTTATAAGTGTATTTGTTAAACTTTGGTATTTATATACCATCTGAGACTATTTTATGCTTCTAGACACCCCACAAACTAACTGGTCCCATCCCTGCACTATGGGAATGAACCGGGGAAGCAGCCTAGAGTGCCAAAACTTGCATGCATTTTTCAGTCCTCTGTACCGAATTGTACAAGATCCTTTCTATACGAAACTTTCCCTCCTTGGAACCATTTAGGACATGTCTAAAGGAGCAGGGCAATTAGGGCAATATCTAAAGCATAAGCATTATTAAGCATTAACACAGTGCATGCATTTATGCCTTTGTCCTTTTGTTTACTTATAACTTTTACAGGCATTGATTCGATATATATTTCCAACAGCCTTTATGGTGAGTAGATGATAGGCATTAACCCATGTAAGATACAAAATGGAGGCAGAGGGGTGCCTGGCTGGCTCAGTTGGAAGAGCATGACACTTGTGATCGTGGGGTGTGAGTTCGAGCTCCATGTTAGGTGTAGAGATTACTTTAAAAAAATAAAAATTAAAACAACAACAAAATAGAGGTAGATTGGCGGTGTTCACTGTTGTTCAGCTGGAGTTAAAGCAAAAACCAATCTTCTTACCCTCCAAACCACATTCCAGATACTAAATCAAATCCCTCCTGAGCAGAAAGAAATCTTTAGACCTTTGCAAACAAGTAATCTTTTTGACCTACGATTGCGTACTTTCCTGATGTGTCTACACAAGCCTCTCCTCCCACTCACAACTGGTGGTAATATTGTGTTCTTTGAAGTCCCTCACTGTATATTTCATTCATTCATAGTTTCATTCAACAAGTATTAAGTAGGACCTTACTGGTTTGAGGCACTGGGTAGTTCTGTGTATTTAAAATTATGTGTGAACTGGTCTTATCCTAGCTTCTTAGCTCCTTGAGGACGGAAAGATCTTACCCGACTCTTCTCTAATTTACTGAAATGCCTAACACAATACTTGGCACTTGGTGAGTACTCATTAACTTCTTGATGACTTGAAGTCTGACCAAATTCCAGTTCAATCCTGTTCTAATTTCAACTGAATCAATAACACAAACAAAATCATCCCGTGACAGTATCCAACCCTTCATTTCCTCCCATTTCCCATTTCTAAGTACCACCTTCTCTGGTGCTAATTTTTTAAGAAAGAATCCTCACTTGGAATACAAGATCAGTGTCCTTATGTAAGTAAAAAACAAAACACTGAAAATAACTCACCCTCCTTGGAACGCCAATTGCTCTTATAACCAGGGCATGACGGGATAATGGGAAATGCTCTGGACCTGGCATCAGGAGGCCATCCCTGGCACCGACTTGTATCAAAACCTTCATCAAGGTTTACTGATTTGCATTATTCTCATCTATCCAGATTATAAACTCCTCCGAAGAAGGAACGGTTCTTTGTAAAGATCTAAATAAAACAGTTAATATTTTGACTCCGGATACCAATTCTACATACTTCTGGATTGGCTCACGTCAACTTGCAGACGCACGAGGAACCCTTGCTTCTACATATGCCTTCCTTCCTATGCCAAGATAGTGTCACTGAGAGGGAAGTAATTAATTTAAAATGATCCTTCTGTTCTCTCAATCTGTCCTTCATCTCCCCAGGACCAACTTTGTAGCCATGGGGCAAAATGAAACCAATTGCTCCCAATGCAATGCTCCTTGAACAACTGGAATAACTAATCCTAGAAAACAGAGTGTGGTTCTGACATCAGGAACGGGACGAGCTCACTTGTGTGAACATCACCTTCTAGGCAAACACTGGGGTCAAACTCGTAAACCACCAGAGGCACTCTGCTGGTGACTAGCAGTGGCTGCGAAGCCAGGAGGGCTGCTCCAGAATTTCTACTGGTACAAGGGCGCCAAGTCTAGCTGGAAGCGGGGTTCAGGGCATTTTGTAGAAGCCAAATCTGTACAGCAAGCGCTGCCTCCACGTTTTAATTTGATAAGTCTGTAGTTCACTAGCCTGTAAATCTGGAGGCCAAGGCCACTTCTTACATATTTTGCTTTTAACACTTTTTCCACGTGTTGGGGGCTTGGAGTTGACGAATCCCAACTCCTCTGTGTCGTGGCGCCACTTTGGGAGCAGGGAATACGTGATTCCGACCGAGGAAAGGTCGAGAAGTTTCCTCGGGGAGGGCCTCAGAGGTTTCCACAGTAGGAAACTGGATCTGAAGAGGGAAACTTCCCTCTGAAGGTTAAAGACTAGTCGTTCGTCGGGTCCATGTGGCTCGAAAAGGCCTCAGTTCTCACTAATTCATCTCCTGACAAAACCACTTGTGAAAGCGCCAACGCTCCACGGTTCGGTCCGCGAGTCCGAGGAAACTTTCTGAAAAAAGAAATAAGACCTCCATGCTGCTTCGCCACCACCTTGAAGCCTCTGTGTGACGCCACTGGCAAAGGGCCGCAGGAGCCCCGCTCATACGCCAGACCCTCCCCCGTCTCACCCGCTCTGGACTCTGGCCGCGCGCGCCCAAGCTGCGCGCGTGCGCAGACTGCCTGGCGGACGCGCCGCGCAGGCGCCGTGGCCATTTCCGGGATCTGTCAGCCGCTCCCTCTGGGCCCCGGTCCTCCGCCCGCGCCCGCCGGAGCCTGTTCGCGTCGACTGACCAGAGTCCGCGAATTCTCCGCTCCGAGCCGGTCCGGACTGCCCCGATCCCAGGTAAGGGACAGCAGGGCGAGCTTCTGGCCCTGTTGGCCTCCAGTGGCCCGGCCTCTCCCCAGACGTTCTTGAACCCGCGGGGGCGGTGAGGCGGGGGCTTAGGCCGCGGGGCCCAGAGGCTGAGGGGCGGGCCGGGTCTCCTGGCCCGGCCTCCGGAGGGGGCGGGGGATCCCGGTTCTCGGTGAGGCCGGCCGAACCCGTGGGGTCTCCACCCTTGGCTTCTCTCTAGGTTCTCCAGCTCCAGACCTCTTCCAGGGCCAGAATTAGCGGCTCCTTCTCCTGTGCTTCCGTAACCCTATTTGCACCCCTATTATGGGCATTTATCACAATCTGTAAAATTGTAGTAAATGAAATCATCCTCCCCTAGTCGAACGTCACGACGGACCATTCCTTTCTTTAGCGTCTAGAATAGGTACTGCACCACGCGGTGAGCGACCCTGGAATGTTCGGCTCCGTTCTAGGGCCGCCGTCAATCTTTCAGTTCGGGGGGCCCTCCCGAACTCGAGAAAAAGACCTGCCCCCGAGTCTTTTAAGATTCCCCCGCCCGAGTGCCTCATCTTAAGTCAGTAGTGCAGACGCGCTCCTCCCGCTGGCTCCGTGGAACCTTTTATACCAAAATTCCGATCCCGGCACCACCCCTTTTCGTTGGGGGACCCTGGGAAGATTGCTTCTTTGAGTCCGCGTTTCCTCACCTACAGTAGGAAGGTTCTTAGAGTTTTCTTTCAAGATCGAGTAACTTTATTTGCATTAATTGCCTAGACTAGTTCCTGGCCCAGAGTGTAGGCGCTCAGTAAATATTAGCTATTGCGACTGTCCTGGGCATTCTGTGCATACCTATCTTCCCTTCCTTTGCTACCCTCCTCTCCCCGCAGACTTGAGGACCAGAAAAGTGTCAGATTTATTTATGTTTCTGGCCCTGTCCGTGTACTTATTACACTGCTGGGAACATGGTAGGCATGGTAATAAATTGTGGCTTAGAATCCTTGATTATAAAGCTGTCTGTTGTCATACTGCAGCTTTAGAACGTGAAGGAGATGCTAACCTACTTTCATCTGCTTCGATGCATTGTCTAAATTAACTACGTTATCCTAGTTCCACTCCCCCCCCCTCCCCTTTTTCAATCAGTTTCATCTCACCTTTTGGTTTCTGGTGGGTCCTGGGTTTTCAGGTATCTAACAAAAAAGGAGAGGCTATCAGTCTGGAAGGTGTTTTTACCGTGCTAGGGGGTGGGTGTAACTGGCTGCTTCCTACTACAGAGTATTCAGAGAGCTTCCAAGGTTAATTCATCTACTTATTATAATGCAAGGAGGGGAGTATCTTGGAAAAATAAAACACTTGCTTGGAGGAAGAGTGGCAGTATTTGGATCTAGAATCCTGTGCTGAAACAAATTCTCCATGGGGAGGTTTAAAATGATCGGCTGGTGAGGCTGGTGCCTGGCATTGAAACCTCATCTCTGAACCTTGTGGAGGGTGTGGTGATCTTTGTGGAGTACCTGGTATCGCTGGGTTGGGTAATGAGAGCAATTAGAAACTGGATGAATCACAGTGTTAAAAACTTGACTCTAAACCGGCAACTGAAATTTTCACTGTATAAGTACTTTCAGGCTTCCGGGCCAAGAATTCAAAATGTATAGACATTTCCAAGTTCAGAGGATACTAACCAGTGTGTACTTCTCGAGGTGGAGAGAGCTAACTTAGTGAGCATCTATTTTGGGCTAGGCTTTTTACTACACGTTTTCATATGTTATCTCATTTAATCCTCATACCAACAGCCTTGGGATGTCAGTGATAACGTCAATTTTACATATGAAGAAAAATTTAGATTTAGGGATGTTAAAGTGACCTGCCCACGGTCTCATAGCTAGTATGTGCCCAAGCCCAGGTTCAAACCCGGGTCGCCTTGGACCTGGCAACCAAACATTAGGATGACTTTGTACTCAAAGCGATAGGTGAAGAAAGGAGGTGTGTTGTAGGGGAGTGCCTGGAATTATGCTATGAATTGTTATAAATCGTTGTTTCCCTCAGTGCTGTATAATAAAAGATTTTCAATAGAAGCATGTTAAATTTAACATCACCACCTTTTTTTGTTCTTAGGTTTTCAGATCTCACTTAAATATTAATAACAGTTTAGAATTAGAATCATCAGCCTATGACAGAAGGTATCTTTATCTTGGTACAAAATTCAAGCTATTGGGGCGCCTGCGTGGCTCAGTCGGTTGGGCGTCCGACGTCGGCTCAGGTCATGGTCTCGTGGTCCGTGAGTTCGAGCCCCGCATCGGGCTTTGGGCTGACAGCTCAGAGCCTGGAGCCTGTTTCGGATTCTGTGTCTCCCTCTTTCTCTGACCCTCCCCTGCTCATGCTGTGTCTCTCTCTGTCTCAAAAATAAATAAATGTTAAAAAAAATTTTTTTTTTTAAAACAAAAAAACAAAATGTAAGCTGTTATTCTCCTGCATTCACTAATTTTGATGAATACAGACTGTTTACTGGGTGTCTTATAAATGTAACAAGAGTATTGTCTTACCCTACAGACTTAAATTACCCACATGATTATAACTGAAGTATGTCCAAATATGGAACTTGAATGATATGACAAATTTAGAAATGTGATTTTAGAAGTAATTATGTTGTTATGTAAATGTTTACCTCTTTTTGCTACTTTGCTTAAAAAACTGAGTTGAGGGACACCTGGCTGGCTCAGTCAGTGCAGCATGCAACGCTTGATCTCGGGGTTTTAAGTTCGAGCCCCACGTTGGGTGAGTTGAAGAATGAGAAAGTCTTTGCAGCTGTTCTTTTTTTAACTATACATGAAATATGTGCTTTTAATGCATGTAGATATTCACATTGAATTATTATTTGTAGGCCAGTTTTGTTTAACAAATAAGCCTATAAAATATGCCCTTTGAACTAAATTGTTTTTAATTAAGGAGATATTTGTGACATGATATGTTATTGTGAGTAACTATGAGTTAAACCTGTGGTGATGGGTAAGCATCTGATACCAGAATAGAGAGAGAGAATCATGCGGTGAGCATCTGGAAGTTTATGTTTTAAAAAACACATTAAGCAGCCTCATATGAATTCATCTAAAACATTTTTTTTTTAATTTCCAGTTAAAGGCTTTTTCTTTATTTGTGATTTGCAGTTTGCTTTCTAGGACATGTAAGAGTAAAGTCAGTGACCTAAATATCTTCACTTTAGAATAGAATGTGAAACACTGACATTTCTCTGCCAGTTCAAGATATCAGATGTTTTATTTAAGGGTGTGTTTAATCTGTTTTTGACCTTTGGATTCCTTTACAACAATTAACAGACATTTTTTCTGCTTTCCACTGAGATTGATTTTTGCTTTGTCTGCTGAACTTTCATTGTTCACTTCCTAACCTGCTTTCCTTTCCATTCATTTCCTATTTGCATCAGAATTCTTACATTTTAGCCTCCACCCTAGGTGATCAGACTTGTACAGAAGTGTATTGAAACTTGAGAGTGTTGTGTGAGTGCTTCTTAGAAGTGATAAAGGAGAGAAGGATCTGGCTGCTTTAAAAAAAAATTCTCCTCTTTCAGATAATGGTTGCCTCTTTGGTGGATCTAGATTTGGGTGTCTATGAAGTAGAGAATTTTATTTGATTTTTAACTTAATGATGTGTCACACAGATTCCTGCTTTTCATTTTCAGTAAAAAAGCAGTGTGACAAATACCTGTGTAATACACCCTTTGTGTAGATTCACCAGTTGTTAACATTTTGCCACGTTTGCTCTTTATATATCTACTTGTTGCCCTGAGCCATTGAAAGTAAATCACAGAAGACATTGTGACACTTCATCCCCAAATACTTCATTCTTTATCTCCTAAGAGTTGGGACATGCTCCTAATGGCAGTTATCATAGTTAAGAAATTGGAAATAACTGCATTTTGTTATGTAACATAGAATAATATTCATGTTTTCCTTATTGGACTAAATATGTCTTTTATGGCTGTTTTAAAAATATAGATTACAGTCGGGGCACCTGAGTGGCTCAGTCGGTTAAGTGACGACTCTTGATTTTGGCTCAGGTCATGATCTCGTGGTTCGTGAGTTCTAGCACTGCGTGGAGCTCCTGCTGACAGTGCGGAGGGCTCCTGCTTGGGATTCACTGTCTCCCTCTCTCTCTGCGCCTTCCCCCCACGGTTCTTTGTCTCTCTCAAAATAAATAAATAAACTTAAATATGTTTGTAGATTATAATCAAGTTTCATTTGTCGCGTTTGATTTTCATAGCTCTTTTAATCCAGAACAGCCTGCCTCACACCCATTGCCTTTTATGAATAGTCCAGGCCAGTTGTTTTCTAGGATGGCACATATTCTGGTTTGAACTGTTTATTCTCCCTTTGTGCTACTTAACTAATTCCACTCCCCTTTATTTCCTGTAAACTGGAAAGTAGGTCTGGATCTTGATTTGATTTAGAGTAAATATATTTGGCATAAATACTTGATAGGTAGGCTTGGCCATATTAGCAGGTTTCCCCAGGGTAGTCCTGTGACCTATTGTCACAGCACTAATAAATAATACCCCTTTTTACTTTTGCTTTCTTGAAAGTATTCTGATCTAGATGATAAATTAAATGGTCACTATTTGTAAGTGGTGATGTGCACTTCACGTCACCTCCCTTCAGGAAGCCCATCACGTGAGATTGTTCCACTCTTTATGATACTGCATTTGATCCCTTGGTTAAGATAGTGATTGGCAGATTTTTTAAAAATTTTTTTTCATGTTTTTATTTATTTTTGAAGGAGAGAGACACAGAGCATGAACGGGGGAAGAGCAGATTGAGAGGGAGACAAAATTTGAAGCAGGCTCCAGGCTCTAAGCTGTCAGCACAGAGCCTGATGTGGGGCTCAAACTCGGGAACTGTGAGATTGTGACCTGAGCGGAAGTCGGACGCTTAACCGACTGAGCCACCCAGGTGCCCCAATTACCAGATTTTTTTTATTGTTAAGGCATGTTTTTCTCTTAAAGATTAGTAAGTATTCTGTGGGATGATAATTTGAGACTGTGTGAATATCCTGTTCCCCAACAATTTTTAACTCGTGGTTTTAGGGTCCCTTGATGACCCTTGACAGAATAAAGTATACATTGGTGGTTACAGGATTTGTTGTATTTAAATGATTAAGTTTTGATATTGAGATTGCTTCTTTTCTAATGGGACAATAATGTTTTATTTATCCTCAAATATTTTGGGATCCCCCGACAACTGAAATATGTATTGCCTGCCATTTTAAATGCTTTTTTCTGTTGCTTATTACAGCTTCCTATCCTTTGAAAACACTAAGAATAATGTCCCTGCATCAGTTTTTGCTAGAGCCAATCACCTGCCATGCCTGGAATAGGGATCGTACCCGTAAGTATGCTATTAACTTTACTCCTTTATTTTGGTGCCTTTAATATTTTTATATGTAGGCACTTTTTTAGGGATCACATATTTCAGTGTCACATGTGAAAAGGGCATGGATTCAGAAGGAAACTAGATCAGTCATTTGGTTTATATGGAGAGAAACTGAGGTCCAGAGTGTTGGAAGGACTTTCCAGCGGTTAATGTCAGAGCCATTGCTAGCATCCAAGCCTTCTGGCTCCTTGTCCAGTACCAGCTGGAGGATGGTTTGTATCTGAGGCCCTAAGAACCCAGTGTCTGGAATGGTTGTATAATATCACCACACTCATCCAATATTTAGTCCAAATACTAGGACCTAAATAAAAGCTATTACAGAAACATAGTTTACTCCTGATGTACTAAGAGTGGTATTAGCTAGTATTTACCGTATTATTTGTAATAAACTTGAGTTTCTAGTTTTCTAGGTGTAACCAACTAGAAAGGGATGGAGAACCGTCTTAGAAGTAGGGACACTACAGCAAGCGAAGTGACAGTATGAAAGAGGCAAAAAAAAAAAAACAAAAAAAAACCCTAAAAACAGAGACAGAAGTATAGTAGTGTGCCCATGAAATTTTTTTAAATTTATTTATTTATTTTGAGAGAGAGAGAGCGTGCACACACACAAGCCAAGGAGGGGCAGAGAGAGAGGGAGACAAAATCCCAAGCAGGCCCTGCACCATCAGCACAGAGCCTGATGTGGGGCTTGAACCCACAAATTGTGAGATCATGACCTGAGTCGAGATCAAGAGTTGGGTGCTTAATCAACTGTGCCACCCAGGCACCCCTTCATGAGCTATTTTTAAATTAAGTTATATTCTGTAGCTACCCTTTTTTAAATAAAGCTTTATTGAAATATAATTCATATTCATAAAATTCACCCTTTTTAAGGGATCAGGTGAGTGGTTTTTAGTACTGTATTCATAGAGTTATGCAATAATACCACTATCTAGTTTCACAGTATTTTCTATCACTCCAAAGAGAAACTCTATACCCATTAACAGTTACTCCCAGTTCTCCTCAAAACTTACAGTCTTAACAACTACTGATCCACTCTGTCTCCATAGATTTGCATATTCTGGACGTTTTGTATGGGTGGAATCCTATAATATGAGGCTTTTTGCATGTAGCTTCTTTCACTGACCATAATGTTTTCAAGGTTTATCCATGTTGTACCAAGTAGGAGTACTTCATTCCTTTTTATGGCTGAATAATATTGTATAGATCTATAGTTTATTCATCAGTTGGTGGACATTTTAGTTGTTTCCACTTTTTTGCTATTTGAATAATGCTGCTATGAACATTCACTTACCAGTTTTTATGTGGACATGTTTTCTTTAAAACTTTAATGTTTTCATTTTTGAGAGAAACAGTGAATGGGGGAGGGTCAGAGAGAGAGGGAGACACAGAATCTGAAGCAGGCTCCAGGCTCTGAGCTGACAGCACAGAGCCTGATGTAGGGCTCGACCCCACAAACTGCGAGATCATGACCTGAGCCAAAGTTGGACACTCAGCCAACCGAGCCACCCAGGTGCCCCTGTGGACTTATGTTTTCAATTCCCTTGAGGGTATACCTAGGAGCTGAATTTCTGGGTCGTATATGGTAACTGTGTTGAGCATTTTGGGAAGTTGCCAGACTATTTTCCAAAGTGGCCACACCATTTTACATTCTCACTAGTAGATGAAGGTTCCAGTTTCTCTGCATCCTTGTCAACACTTGTTATTGTCTTGTCTTTTTCATTATGGCCCTGTTCCCACTATATCCTAGTAGATATAAAGTAGTATCTTACTGTAGTTTAGATTTGCATTTCCCTGGTGACCAATGATGTTGAGCATCTTTTCACATGCTATTGGCTATTTATGTATTTTCTTTGGAGAAATGTTCAGATCCTTTGACTGTTTTTCAAATTGGGTTATTGGCCTTTTTATTATTGAGTTGTAAGAGTTCTTTGTATACTCTTGATACAACTCCCATATGAGATACTTTACAAATATCTCCCATTCTGTGGGTTGTCTTTTCTCTTTCCTGATTCCTTTGAAGCACCAAAGTTTTTAATTCTGAAAAAGTCCAAATTATCTCATTTTTCTTTTGTTGCGTATGCATTTGCTGTTGTATTTAAGAAACCAGTTAATTCGAAGTCACAAAAATGTATGTTTCCTTTTTAGAGTCATAGCTTTAGTTCTTATATTTACATCTTGCATTCATTTCGAGCTAATTTTTGTATAAGGCATGAAATAGGGGCCCAACTTCATCTTTTGCCTGTGGATATCCAGTTGTCCCAACGCCATTTGTTGAAGACTGTTCTCTCCCTGCTGATTTGTCTTGGTACCTTTGTCGATAATCAGTTGACTGTAAATGTGAAGGTTTATTGGGCTCTCAGTTCTGTTTCATTGATCTTTATGTTTATCCTAATGTCAAGGACACTGTCTTGATTACTGTAGCTTTATAGTAAGTTTGGAAATTGGTAAGTGTGAGTTCCAACTTTGTACTTCTTTCTCAAGATTCTTTTCGCTCTTCTAGTCCCATGCATTTCTGTATGAATTTGAGGATCAGCTTATTAATTTCTGTAAAGAAGGCAGCTGAGATTTTGATAGGGACTACTTTCAATCACTCAAAATAAATAAACATTAAGAAAAAAATTAAAAAAATTTTTTTTAATTCAGTCTGTAACATGATACGATGGTGAATCTAGAGCTTCTGGTTTGTGATCATCTCACAGATCTTTATAGCTGAGTTTCCTGTGTCTTTTGTCTCCCCTTTCCCATGTAAAAATGGGTTTTTGGAGTCTTTCCAGTTACTTTTATTTTTTTTTAAAGAGTTTTTTTTAAAGTTTATTTATTTTTGAGAGAGAGAAAGCACAAGTTGGGGAGGGGCAGAGACAGAGGAAGGAGTGAGAATCCCAGGCAGGCTCTGCACTGCCAGGGCAGAGCCCAATGCTGGGCTCGAACCCATGAACTGTGAGATCATGACCTGAGCTGAAGTCAAGACATTTAACCAACTGAGCCACCCAGGTGCCCCTCCAGTTATTTTTAATAGAAACTTATGATTGTCCTCAAGGCACCTGGGTGGCTCAGTCGGTTAAGCATCCAACTCTTGATTTTAGCTCAGGTCGAGTTCAAGCCCCACATTGGGCTCTGTGCTGACAATGCAGAGCCTGCTTGTAATTCTTTCTCCTCCGCCTCTGTCTCTGCCCCTACCCCACTCGTTCTCTCTCTCCCTCCCTCTCTCTCTCAAAATGAACATTTTAAAAAAAGAAAGTTATGATTGTCCTTATTTAAACTACTTGATAAACTTAAAGTCAAACTTTTCTTATTGTAGTTTTAAATTTGTAATGTTTTTCAGATTTAGATTTGACTTTTGAAATCCCTGTGAGCATCTTAGAAATTTAGAGAAATATGTATAATTGGTTTCTAGAAGTACTTGAAGTCTTAGGATTTTAGAGCTAGGTATTTATCTGGTTCCACAGTTTCATCTGTAAAACAGATACACCTTTCCTAAGGAGGGAAGGAAAGGTAATATAATAGAAGCGGGAACTAGTAAATAATTGATCTAAAGTTTGAGTTATAGATCCTAATTTTAATTTTGAGAAATTCGTGTTTTGGGTTTTTTTTTTAATGAATGAACTAGAAAGGGGGAAAAAATCAATATAAGTTCAAAAGTAATCTGTCATAAATATTACATTCTTTATATTTCAAATTGGTCCAAGAGATTTCTCTTGAAAATAGAATTTTATTTTGTGATTCATATTGGCTTTATTGTAAAGGAAAGCTTTGATGTATTTTATGAGCAGAGTCAAGTTTTTTTGATAAACTGATGTTTCCAACCTGGGTTCATGATAGCAGTAAGAACCTAGGAACCATTTTCAGTGTTTTGGAAATTCTAACAAAGTAAATATTTATTGCTAATAATGGTGGACAAGCGAACTAAAATGTCAAATATCTTTACTGTGGGCTAATATTATATCAGCCAAGTACGATAACATTGTTCTTACTGGTTAGAATCTTTACTTAACAGTTGTAGATATCTCTGATAAAATGAATTTTTAAATTTAGTTTTTCTACAAAACATTTTTTTTATTTTTGAGGGAGAGAACATTATTTATTTTTGAGGGAGAGAACATGAGTAGGGGAGGGGCAGAGAGAGAGGGAGACACAGAATGTGAAGCAGGCTCCAGGCTCCGAGCTGTCAGCACAGAGCCGGGGGGGGGGGGGCTCGAAGTCACCGTGAGATCATGACCTGAGCTGAAATCAGATGCTTAACTGACTGAGCCACCCAGGCATTCCTCTACAAAACATTTTGAAATATGGGATCCAAGTAGAGGTAAAAGTAATAAAAGGAATTTTTCAGGGGTGAATATTAGGAAACTTTTTTTTTTTTTTTTTAGAGAGGGTGCAAGTGAGTGAGGGGCCCGGGGGGGGCAGGGTGGGGTGGGGGGTTCGGAAGCAAGGCTTACCCAAAGCGGGGCTTGAGCTTACCCAAAGCAGAGCTGGCTTAGTTGGTGGATCATGTGACTTTTGATCTTGCAGTTGGGAGTTCAAGCCCTATGTTGGGTGTAGAGATTACTTAAAAAAAATAAAAATCTTTAAAAAAAAAAAAAAAAGCCAAGTGTAACATACCTCTGTTTCGGTCACAATTTTTTTTTGGTCAAGTTAACTCTTGACTTTTTTCCTCCAGAGATTGCTCTTAGCCCCAACAATCACGAAGTCCACATCTATAAGAAGAACGGGAGCCAGTGGGTGAAGGCTCATGAACTCAAGGAGCACAATGGACACATCACAGGTAAGAGAGACATCTGTGAGCTTAGTGTGAGACTTGCAAATTGAGTGCTTTTCCATTTAAAATTTTTTTTAATGTTTATTTAATTTTTGAGAGAGAGCAAGAGACAGAGTGCAAGCTGGGGAGGGGCAGAGTGGGAGACACAGAATCTGAAGCAGGTGCCAGGCTCTAAGCTGTCAGCACAGAGCCCAACGTGGGGCTCGAACTGACAAACCCATGAGATCATGACCTGAGCCGAAGTCAGACGCTCAACCAACTGAGCCACCCAGGCATCTCTAGTGCTTTTCCATTTAAACGAAGAGCCTGATAAAGTAAGTCTACCATAGTATTTAAAGCTGTGCAACATTTATGGAATTTTCTTTAGAAAATTTGACAAAACATCATAATAATGGTATCCGTTTTTAAGTGCTTCTTTTAGCCCAGCTGGTTCACAGCACTCTACTAGTGTTAGGGAAAACACTGATCCTTCTCTGAGGACTGAAGAGCTTAGATTAGGTGATGAAATGTGAAAGGAAAACTAGATGGCCCGTCAGCAGAAAACATAAGCCACACTGTGTCCCCAAATGCTGAGGGGCCACAGTGTCTTCCGGAAGCTTTCTGTATGTTGTTTGTGGCGGGGAGGAAGACCTTCCAAAATACTGAAAAGGACAAAGAGCAATATAACACCCACATTGCCACCACTTAGAATTAACAACTATGTCTCTTTTTTCCTGGGCCAGAAAACTGAGGAGACAAAGGTTTAATAATCAGGAGTGGCATTCAAGATAATGGTACAGTCCCCTTTCATCTGCCAGTCCTATCCTATTCCCATTCCCCAGAAGCAGTCCGTAATTCGGTATGACATTGTCCCAGTTCATTTTTAATACTTTTACATACATAGACACATATTTGTAAGCAATACAAATTTAGTACTATTGGCTAGTATTTTCAATGCTACACAAATGGCATCATGTTGCACATCTCCTGCAGCTTGCTTTTGCATCTCACGTCGTTCCTGATCTCTGTGTTCATCGAGTTTATTCCTTTTAACCTCTGTTTAACATTTCATACCTCATTTATTTACTCTTCTCTCCACTGAAGGACATTTAGGTTGTTTCCAGTTTTCCTTATATTAAAGTGCTAAATCGAGCAGCCCTGTGCAGATCTCTTTGTACACACGTGAATGTTTATTGAAGACTCGTACATCCTCACCTTTGCCAGGCTGGTCATAGTGCCTTCACCCCCACAGCCCTATAGAGGAGTGCTTACTCTCCTGCATCCCACACATACTGGATACGGTCAGGCTGTCTGATGAGTGAAAGGGTGGTGTCTCTAGAAGTTACATTTCCCTGATTGATGGAAAGTTGAGCATATTTTCAGAAGTTTGTTAGCTATCTGGGTTTACTTCTCATACTTTACCGTCCATTACTCCTGACCATTTTTTCGTTGAGTTTTTATGTTTTTCTTGTGGGTTTGTAGAAGACTGAATCTTAAAGCATTGCCTCTGTGGCAGATTCCTGGATGTACGTTAGTTTTCATCTTTGACAAAAACTATTCATGAATAGATGGCTAATGGTGGCAAGCAGGGCAGTGCAGAGTTTCATTAAGGAACTGTCAAATAAGGAAGGAAAAAGAGTAAGAGAGAAAAATGGAGAATTTCTATAATGGTTTTCAGAATTCAGTGACCCAACACTTGATATCATATTTCAAGAGCATGAATTGCTTTGTTATGAAGTGATACCTGGCCATTTTTATTTATTTATTTTTTAAATACTTTTAATGTTTTATTATTTTTTTTTTATTTAAAAAAAATTTTTTTAATGTTTATTTATTTTTGAGACAGAGAGAGACACAGCATGAGCAGGGAAGGGGAAGAGAGAGAGGGAGACACAGAATGTGAAGCAGGCTCCAGGCTCTGAGCTGTCAGCACAGAGCCCGACGCAGGGTTCGAACTCACGAACTGTGAGATCATGACCTGAGCCGAAGTCGGACGCTTAACCAACTGAGCCACCCAGGCGCCCCAGTTTTGATTTCTTTTTGAGAGAGAGAGCATGAGTCAGGGAGGGGCAGAGTGAGAGGGAGACACAGAATCCGAAGCAGACTCCAGGCTCCGACCTGTCAGCACAGAGCCCGATGTGGGGCTCAAACCCACAAACTGTGAGATCATGACCTGGGCCGAAGTTAGGTGCTTAACCGACTGAGCCACCCAGGCACCCCGATATCTGGCTATTTTTAAAAGAACATACTCATTTACTGTTATGTTCAGAAACAACTCTTGTTCCTTGACCTTTACTCCTATAATTTTTTCTTTATCTATTTTCTGGCTGAGTTGATTCAACCTCTTGCTTTGAACACTTTGGTCAAGCACACCAAAACTTAATCTCCATAACCTTTCAGTTACAAATTTCTCACTGAAGTCTTAGATTTTCCTTCTCCTCTCAATGACATTTACTTTTTAAGTGGGCAGCAAAGCGACTGATGATGATTTTTTTTTTTTTTTTCTAATCATGACCCTGGAATTTTACCTCTAATCTTCCAACATGCTGACTGGCTTGAAGATACCCTCTCCCCAGAGAGAAACAGCGTGTTTTGACCTTCTGCACCCTTTATATTCGTTTCCCAGCAAAAACTCGTGACCTACCCTTCTTGCTTTTAAGTGATTTGTATATGGTGCTAGTGAGCAGCAGGGGCCAACAGACTGGACTACTGAACCAGCACAAAAGACATAATGTGTAATTTCTATTTTTGTTACTGTTGCTTTCCCATGACCTTATTTCTATTAGGTTTGGCCTATTTTTCTTTCTTTAAGTCCCTTTGCCAGTGGCATTATGGCCTAAAAATAAGAACATTCATAGTTTAAATTGGAATTTGATCATTGGGAAGTACATTTAAGTGAGAAAGGGCTAAGGTGAAAGGCCAAAGAAATAGCCAAAAAAGTGAAATATTTAGTTATTTTCTTTTTCTCCCCTGGTTCTTTTGGAATCCTTTGAACTTGGGCCTGTTTTCATCCAAATGTTCAGATGACCTCTTTTTTTAGATCTTAAAAAACTGTTGTTGGAAAAATCTAAGTATAACTCTGTGGCAAGAGACCAGGGATCAAACATAGTTTCTCAGAAAGATAGTAACTACAGGAAAAAAAAAAATCTCCTAAAGGTTTCTAGAAGGAAAAAGACCAGTCAGTACTACAGAGAAAAAGAATATGGTTAACATCAAAGCAATACCAGAGTAGTAGAATTTGTTTCTTTGAGTTTTTTCTTTTTTAATGTTTATTTTTGAGAGTGCGTGCATGCGTTCTTGGGAGCAAGAGAGGGGCAGAGAAAAAGAGGGAGAGAGAGAATCCCAAGCAGATTTTGCCCTGTCAGTGCAGAGCCCAACTTGGGGCTCCAACTCACAAAATGTGAGATCATGACCTGAGCTGAAATCAAGAGTCAGATGCTTAACTGACTGAGCCACCCAGGTGCCCCTGTTGATTCTTTTTTTTTTTTTTTTCTTAGAGTACCTCATGCTTAAGCACCTCAAGAGTTCTTATAAAACATGAATGTGTTTAATTAGAGTGGTGATCACATGGAATAAGGAGTGAAATTTTAGATTGTCAAATCATCACAAAATCCCTGAGTTTTCTCACTATAAGGCAGTATTATGGATGTTAGAGGACGTATTTATTTTCTGTTGCTGTGTAACAAATACTACAAATGTAGCAGCTTAACCAAAACACATATGTTATCTAATAGTTTTCGTGGGTCAAGAGTCTAGGCATGGTTTATCTGGGACCCCTGCTTAGGGTCTCACAGGTTGTAATCAAGGTGTCAGCCAAGGATGAGTTCTCATCAGAGCCTCGACCAGGGAAGGATCCACTTCCAAGCTCCTTTAGATTGTTGGTGGTAGAATTCATGTCCTTGCAGCTGTAAGATTCATGAGGGCTGCCACACCCTTATGTAATCTTGTCCACAAATGTACATCGTATCACCTTTGTGGCATTCCATTGATTAGAAGCAAGTCACAGGTCCTGCGCACGCCTCGAGGGAGGGGACTTCCATAGGTCTGTGGTCTGCCCACCACAGTAGTTTCAGAGATTTGCTTCCTGTTGTCAGGAAGCTTATAATCAAGTTTAGAAAAGACATTCGGGGCGCCTGGGTGGCTCAGTCAGTGAAGTGTTACACTTCAGCTCAAGTCATGATCTTGCTGTTCATGAGTTTGAGCCCCATATCGGGCTTTGTGCTGTCAGCTCAGAGCCTGAAGCCTGCTTTGGATTCCGTCTCCCTATCTCTCTGCCCCTCCCCCACTCATGCTCTGTCCCTCTCTCTCAAAAATAAATAAGGTTTAAAAAAAAAAAGGTAAGCAAGACATTCATAAAAATAACTATTTTGCATCACACTTTGAGGAGTTTATCATAGATCATTTTAACCAGAACAAAAAGGTATGTTCCTGAATGTTTAGTCCAGTGTTATCTGTTAATAAATGGTTGGAAACTAACAAAACATTCAACATTGGGATGTTTGGGAAATTATTATGATAAGAGCAATGTTCTGAAATAATGTGTAAACCAGTACTAATTTATAAAAAGCAGAAAAAATGTTTGCCATAATATTAATACCATTTTGGGGGAGAAATGTGTATAGACATAAGAATGGGCTTTATTGACTTCCTGCATGTCTCTTTGTGGTGTTTGTTTTATAGTAATGTGAGTATTACCTTTGTAATTAAAAATGAAATTTTAACTCTAATAAGGTTGCAAGACGATCCTATAATAAATAGATTTATAGTCAAAATACACATCACTTAGAATACACTCCCCCACATCTTTTTCCCCTCAGTGGTGCAAATAATTGAGCAGACTATTCCTATAGGTGAATGAATGAATGAACTCTTTCTTCATACAACTGAAATCACTGTGAGTTATGACCAATGGACACTTTGATTTGTAGTCATCTTACTTTTTTCCATATACCTGTTAAGAATGTTAATGATTAATTTTTAGAGAGATACCTATAATAATTAGTTAGTAATATTTCCTTCATTTCCAATAATACCTTCAATGTGGAATGATATTTATAGGAAATAACCTCATCAAGTAACTATAAAATGATTGAGTCATAGCAGATTTTACTCTTGGTATATAACAAACTGATCTTGACTTTGGGATCCTTCACAGACCCACCAATTAAGTAAAGGTTTGGTCAGATATGAAAAATAAACCTTATGTTCAGATACATATGTAGACCTCTTTCTAATTTAGATGCAGAGATACTCAAGGACTCTCTCCAGAACTTGTATCAATTAGGTTAGTTTAAATGACAGTGACCCTCAGAAGAATGTATAATGAATCACAATTTATATTTTCCCTCTACTGAAGATTATTTTAATTTGCTCTGATGTTGTTTTATTTAGATGTGGCAGACTTTCAGTTAATGTCATGGAGTGAGGTCTGTTAATGAATGAATAATGGTACTTTAAACACCCCTCCCCCCCCCCCCCCCACCAAATATCTAATAACGAGGTAAGAAAAAGATCTTCAGGTCTTCCACCTGTGAACAGGTGGAAAAATGCTGCTGCTTAGTTTTTTACCCCCCACAGTTCTGAAACAGCTCTGTTCTCCCTGGCCTTGTAGAGGATCCTGAGTTTCAGAACTTTGCAGAGAAACCTTGCCTTTGAGTGTGAGGTGACAATCAGGACCATAGATGGGGGAAGGACGGGGCTGGGGAGGAAGATACCAGGCCCCCGTGTAGCCCTGCCATGGCAGTGCCCCCCCGGCTGTCTCATGGCTTTTATCATGGGCCAGACAAAGCAGATGACACCACGCCTCACTTGCAGGTATCGACTGGGCTCCCAAGAGCGACCGCATCGTCACTTGCGGGGCAGACCGCAATGCCTATGTCTGGAGTCAGAAAGATGGTGTCTGGAAGCCAACCCTGGTGATCCTGAGAATTAATCGTGCAGCAACTTTTGTCAAGTGGTCCCCGCTAGAGAACAAATTTGCTGTGGGAAGTGGAGCACGACTCATTTCTGTTTGTTACTTTGAGTCTGAAAATGACTGGTGAGCAACAGCTGAGTATTTTTTATTTCTGTCTGTGGAATTACACCTTTGCACCACCTGTGTTCTTGGTGACTTCGTGAGTCCCTGGGTGAAGGCTTACCTATAACTTCAGTGTTTCCTCATCTGGAGATTTTTTTTTTCCTCTGAAAATCTCCACTTCCTCTGAAGATTTTTCCTTCTTGTGTGCACATTGGGTCAAATCTCACATCTTTCTCATATTGATAGAGACCTGTGGCCCTATGTTCTGAAATCATAACTAGTATGTACTGTAAGATGCTGCTCTCCTCATTCTGTGCTGTCCAAACTGTTTTCTTACTCTAACAGGGAAATCATAAACTTGAGAGATTCCCATGACCTGAGGAATGATTCTTTTAGATATAAAATATCTATGATTCCTACAGATGACAGTGCTCTCTTTTTTTTTTTTTTTTTTTTTTTTAATTTATTTGCTAACCGGAGTGCCTGGGTGGCTCAGTCGGTTAAGCATCCAACTTCAGCTCACGTCATCATCTCATAGTTCCTGGGTTCAAGCCCTGCGTTGGGCTCTGTGCTGACAGCTCGGAGTCTGGAGCCTGCTTCTGATTCTGTGTGTGTCTCTCTCTCTGCCCCTTCCCCACTTGTGCTCTGTCTCTCAAAAATAAATGCTAAGAATTTTTTTTTTAATTTATTTGCTAACCAAATCTCTGTCTTCGTATAATATTTTACTCATTTGAGCTGTTGAAGTAAAAATTGACCAGAATCTTGGAACTGTGATCAGCTTGTTAAACTTTTTGTGTAAATTACTTATAGCTGAGCCACTCAAAATACAGAGATTGATTTTATGGCTAAGTAACTTATTTTACCTATTCCTTCCCACTTTAATAAGAAAACAACTCTGCTCCATCTGGCATGCACTCAGAAAGGGTGGTAAGTAGCCTTCAACATGGAATTGTCATTTAGTACGAATCTGGCAGTGTTTGTATTTGCACTAAAAATAGCAGAGTATACATTACTCTTTGTGTTAGCTTTACTGTTTGCTTTCTACTGAAACAGTGAAAGGAATGGATTATATTAATGTTTTGTAATTGAGTGAAATCTCAGAAATTTTGATTCTTTGAAAAGAAAGTCTGTAAATTTGCAACGATTCAGTTAGGAATTGAAGACTTGCATTTTTCTTTCAAGCACATGTAAAAATAAGTCTAACAAAACGTTGCCTGGCAAAAATCACTTAGAAGACTCACTGTAATGAATAGATAAGAAAAATTTTCCTTCCTAGGTAACCTTCAGTCTCAGAGATTGCTCACATTTTTATTCATTGAAAAATAGTTTCGAATATAGGTAAATTGGGCTGTACTGTAGTGCAAGGTATTGTCATTTGAACAAGCTATATGTTCAGAGGCGTTTCTTGGCTATAGAACAACATTTTATTGGAATGATGTGAATATTTTAAAATAATCTCTAAAAGCCTTTAAAATAACTTCATTATAAGCAAGTCAAAATGTTTTTCAGAATGAAATTTTTTATATAAGTTCCTAAGACAGATTCTATGGAAACGTAATTTGGCATTCAAAGATGGGCGTTTGGCTTGATATTCAGTCTCTTAACTCTTACCTTTTTTTTTTACGTTTATTTACTTTGAGAGAAAGAGAACACGAGAGCAAGAGGCAGAAAGAGGAGAGAGAGAGCAGCTCAAGCAGGCTCTGCTCTGAAAGCACGGAGCCCAACATAGGGCTGGATCTTACAAACCGTGAGATCATGACCTGAAGCGAAATCAAGAGTCAGATGCTTTTAATTTTTTTTTTTTTTCATGTTTATTTTTAAAGAGTTGGATGCTTAACCAACTGAACCACACAGGCATCCCCAGTCTTTGAGCTCTTGAACAGCAGAACATGATTGGTTTTTAAGCAGCAGTTCAGGGGGAGAAGTTGAATTAGCTAAGCCGGAATAATAACTGATCTCAGTTATAAATATATCTCAGACATAAATCTCAGACATAAATATCTCTGGAGTGGAGCTAGAGAATTAGAACTTCTGAGAGGTTGTGATTTTCTTGGTTGTGATTCCTCTGTGAAAAAAAAGAATTTGCAGCTTCACAGAGGCTTAGAAAAGAAATGAAGTTATTTTACAACTCAGACTTAACCCGAAATGAAATAACAAGTCACTAAATGTTTATCATAAAAATGTAAGTAATTCAAACTGCAATTTTTATCTGAAAGGTTAAGGTCACATGTAATCTGAAATTCCACGGAGCCGTATCCAGAGTTAATCCATAAATATAATTACTAACGGGGATCCCATGATAGCCAGGAAGGCTCAGAAGGGGCTGCTGTGATGAGAATGTTGTAAAAGACAGAATCGAAAGGACCATTTACGGCTCTTCTCCCTCTCTCCTTTCCGGTCTCTGGCGGAAGGCCTGGTAGCCACCTGTGTTTCACCTGACACGCACTTGTAGGTCCTTTGGGAGCTGTTGCTTGATGTGTGGATAAACTGAAATGGATTTTCTCCTTTTGTAGGTGGGTCAGCAAGCACATTAAAAAGCCGATTCGCTCCACAGTCCTCAGCTTGGATTGGCATCCTAACAATGTTTTGCTGGCAGCAGGATCGTGTGATTTCAAATGCAGGTGGGAACAAATGAGAATTGGTAGGCAGAATTGATCTGTTCATTGTTCATCTTTAACATATTTTTTTTAAGTTTGTTTATTTTTGAGAGAGAGAGAGAGAGAGCCCAAGTGGGGTAGGAGCAGAGAGAGAGAGAGAATCCCAAGCAGGTTTTGCACTGTCATTGCAGAGCCCGATGCAGGGCTTGAACTTACGAGCCATGAGATCATGACCTGAGCTGAAGTCAGAAACTTAACCAACTGAGCCATCCAGGCGTCCCCATCTTTCACTTATTCTTAAGGTTTCTTTGCTTTGCAAAGTACTGTGCTAGGCACTGCAAGGGATTCGAAGATGAGTGGAGCTTGTGATCTAGGAAAGCAAGCACCAGAGATGGCCGAGGTAGAGGGAAGTGGACTTGGAGGCGCGGGAGTGGGGAGATGTAAGAGTGGGGCCCGGAAGTTCACCTTAGGCAGAGCATCCGTGTTTGGAGCAGTGATCTAGTGGCCCTCGGACCACAGTATTGTTTCTTGTTTGATAACCCAGGCAGGGACTTGGCAGATTCCAGAGTGAGGCTAAAACGACAAAACATAGCTGAACAGTGCACTGCTGAGCTATTACTGCACTGTTCCTTTTCAGTTAAAGCTTTTTTATTTGTTGTTCGTGGGAGGCTAGAAGAAACAGCCACTTTGCTAAGAACTTTAAGGTCAAATGGTGTAATTTCTTTTTAAAGTTATTCTTTATCAAGAAGGCTTTCTTCCCTTAGAAGAAAAGCAAATAAATGTTACTTCATGTTGACTGGTTGGTTGGTTGGTTGGTTGGTTGGTTTTTAAAGATACGTGTGGGAATTTGGCTGTGGAATGGGGGGTACAGGGGTGTCAAGGCACTCTCTGGAAAAAGATTGGTTCTTAAAAAAAAAAAATTTGTTTCTACTTAAGAATCAGTGTAACAGCAAAGATGCATAGACATTTTTAAGGAGAATTCAGAAGTTTTGTTGTCTGTGACATGTTATCCAGAGTCATTCTAGCTCCCGTAGAAGATGAAGCTGAATGATCCATACCACCTGGGTTATCAAGCTGTGTCTAAAAAATCTGACTGTGAAAATAGGTTACCAATTCTTTTGTTAATATTACTTTCCAGAAATAAACTTTGCTTTGACTTGTAGTCCTGTGGGTAAGAGTCTGTTCAGGTCGCACTCTCGAGTTGGCGTCTGAGAACCACCAGCTATGTCTTGGTCTCCGGTGGCTAAAGCAGTGGCCGTTGCGATGCTAACTTACAGCCCAGTGATTCTCATGATTCTCATTCTCAGTCCCATAAAAATGGAGAACGAACTGATGGCTGCCAGAGGGAAGGGGGGGTGGGGGGATGGGTACAATGGGTGACAGGGAGAGGGAGGTACAGGCTTCCAGTTACAAAGTGAGTCACGGGAATGACCGGGAATATAGTCAGTGATGCCGCAAGAGCGGTGTATGGTGACAGATGCCAGCTGCACCAGCAGTGAACGGGGCATAAAGCATAGCGAAGCTGAATCACTGTGATGTACGCCTGAAACTAAAGTAAAATTGTGTGTCAGCTCTACTCAATAAAAAAAAAATAAAGCCCAGTGATTCTGAGGTCACGTCCTGTAATCTCACTGCGCCTTTTGCCTCCCTAGTGCTCTGCCTCTTCCAAAGCTGCTGCTGTCATTGTCATTTGGGAGGAAATATCCCAGATCATTTTAGGGAGTCTCTAGGTCCAGAAGTTCTTGAAGAGAGGCTCTATGAAGTAGAAGTAGCATCGGGAGCCGGGGGGGGGGGGGGGGGGGCTCCCAGCCTCTCTCTATCCCTCTTCACACACAACTTCATGGAATTCGAGAGAGAGGCTGCTGACAGCTGGCTGGAAAGCACCCTTCTTCAACCCAGACCATACCTGCCACAGAGATGCGACAGGGAGCCCAGGGCCGCGTGAAGCCCGCCCTCCTGATAGCACGAGGGGGAGCCTGTCCGCTCTCTCACTGGTCTCCCTTGGCTTCCTCCTTGGGTGTCCCTTTCTTTAAATGGGTTCATACCACTGCTTTATTGCAGCGTAGCAAATAGTTTCCTCTTCTGCCATTGGGCTTTGTGGGCTTCCTGGCCTACTGTGTTGAGACAGGAAGGAATGCTGTGCTCAGCGGGGTCTGCCATGTGCGAGGGGGCGGTGTGACAGCAGGACCCTCCCCCAGAATTCCGCACTCCTGGGAGGGAACGGCCTTTGTGTTCATTACTTCTAGAACTGCACCCCTACGCCTGCGACCATTCTTGTCTTAAGAGATTTGTGTGTGTGACTTTGTCATGTTTTGCTCTTCAAGGATTAATCTCTTTGCATCCTAAGACCCCTTACGGCAGCTGCCTGTGGCCTGTTTCTTTATACACATATTTTCACCTGCTTTGTCCTTCTTTCCTGCCCCTTAAACTACAGAGTGTTTTCTGCCTACATTAAAGAAGTGGATGAAAAGCCGGCCAGTACGCCATGGGGCAGCAAGATGCCTTTTGGTCAGCTGATGTCAGAGTTTGGTGGCAGTGGCACTGGTGGCTGGGTGCATGGGGTCAGCTTCTCTGCCAGTGGGAGCCGCTTGGCCTGGGTCAGCCATGACAGCACCGTATCCGTTGCCGATGCCTCAAAAAGCGTACAGTGAGTATTTGCCTTTTGTTTGGAGTTAGGGAGTGGGGTTGGGATCTCTCCGCAGCTTGGCCAAGGCTGTTCTTCCCTGGGTGCCGGTTCAGGATGTGAGCATAAAACTCTGACCCAGAACCGCAGGGCCGCCTTTGAAGTCCCAGACACACGTTTAGATTGTCCTTTTGGGGAAATTTGAAAGAGTTAGGTCTCACTTGCAGAAACACTTCTTAATGGAGGTAGTGATGGTGATTCTTCTGAAGGACCCTCCTGGCCTGCTGCTGCTGCTGCTGCTGCTGCTAAGAGTTCCTTCACGTGGTTAGTTTAGTCTGTTACTGTGGATTCCTTACAACAGGTAAATGTCATCCCCCAGCCTTAAGTAGGAGATAAGTTCTTACTCTGTAGTCAAGGAACAGTGACTCCATTCATTTGGGACTCCATCCAGTAATACTTAAAACCCGATGCCAATTCGTCTGGAGTGCTGGAAGAACTCGAATTACAGTGACTCATTTGTGAGTGAGACACCTGCCCAGCCTTGGGGAGGGCACCAGGCACCTTGCCAGACGTCGGAATTTTTATCTGCTCATCATGTTGGAGGGACAGAGATGATGATTGGAATTCCTTCCCCTTACGAGTCTTTGTCTTTCCTGGTGAATCCTTTTTTATTGGCAGCTAAAGGTTACCCACCTTTAAAGATTTCCCAACTTGTTGCTGTGTGCTGAGAACTGCTCACATCAGGTGACTCTGCCTCCCTCTGCTGCATGGTGACAACAAAGTGACATTTCAGAGAGAATATTTTTTTCCTAAGTGGATTGAATTGTGGGTTTTGGCAGAGGGGGGAGTTGTTTTATTTTAAGAGAGGGAGTGGGGGAGGGGCAGAGAGTGAGAGAGAGAAAGAATCCCAAGCAGGCACTGTGGTTGTCAATGCAGAGTCCAATTCAGGGCTTGAATTCACAAACGATGAAATCATGACCTGAGCCAAAATCAAAATTCGGATGCTTAACTGACTGAGCCACCCAAGCGCCTCTTACTTATTTTGAAAACACCACCTTAAATGTTGTGGTCTCCCAGGTTTCTATACACATTTAGGTACTTAATGTATCTTTTCATTTTTAACACAAATGGGGTTATGCTATACATTTTGTACAGCAATTTGCTTTTTATTCAGTAATGTTTTGATGTCATAGTTATTTGATTTGTGTACAGTTTGTTGTAATGTGTAATAAGCTTTTAGCACATGCTTATTACAAGCCCCTGTCTGCCTTCCTATTGATTTATGATTTGGCTTTTCCAGTCCTGCAAGTCAGATGACATTCTCCACCCTTCCCCTTCTCGAACATAAATGTTTTATGTAGTAACAGCCAGTATTTTATATAGTAAGGTGTCTCAGTAAGGCCTTAAGATGAGGTATTAGGACTTTAATCCGATGCCAGTGGTATTGGCAGGGGGGGAGGGGGTCTCCTTAGACATAGTTTTCTAAATGCATCCTCTTTTAGATGAAGCTCTGAGATCCTAATTCATCAACCCGCATGTGTGCCTGCCATCTCTATGTGACCTGTTGGCCAGGTGCTGGAGCAGATAACTACTATCTGTACATGTACACACATGTGCCCCAGCCCAGTTGTGTGTGAGATCCTGGCTGGCTAAGGCAGTGTCATATTCATCAGTGGCTCCAGCTCCTCCCCCAGTGCCTGGCAGAAAAAAAGAGAATAGACTCTTCAGATGTTTGTGCCCACTCTCTGGGAGCCCAGGGTGAACACGGGCGAGGAGAGGATGGCAGCACAAGGCGTTCAGTCATGAGTGACAGTGACAGGAAGAGTGTTGGGTGGCCAGAAAGGAGAAGCCACTTTAGGGTGAAGAGGCCCAGGAAAGCTTCATGGAGGTGATCTAATTAGAGCTGAGCTTCAGAAACCATGTGGACTTTGGATAAGCATGTGTGTAAAGGGTGTGGGAGCAAAGGCAAAAGACGGGAAAGAATAAGGGTCACTGGGGACCGTGCCGTAGACCAGTCTGTCATGAGTGGGGAGGCCCCAGAAGCAGGTGGGGCCCAGGCCAGAGAGGCCAAAGACCTCTGTTTCTGCAGGTTACCCCAGGGCTCTGTCGGGCTTGAGATTCTTGATTCCTGAAAGTGTAGGTCATGGGGCTCCTTTTAAGCATAAGAGCTTGTTTATACTGTCCAGGCGCCTGTGAAAATGGGTCCTTAGTCATCTTCTGTGTCTATAAAGAAGCTGTGTGGTCTGTTCCATCTCAATTTAACAATTGTTCTTGTATTTAGGGTCTCAACTCTGAAAACGGAGTTCCTGCCCCTGCTGAGTGTGTCATTTGTCTCCGAGAACAGCGTTGTAGCTGCCGTGAGTATTTCTCTTTATTTCCCCTCGCAGTACACTGTATTTAATTCTCCAGGACGGGAACAGCGCGTGCTCTGTGACTTGCTGTGCTCTCACAGGCCAGCACAGCCTTTTAGGACAGCTGGCCTGTGAGACTGGGTGGTGTGGTGTGTGGTGTGCGTGTCTGTGTGTGTTTAAGTGCAGTGGTGACTTCTGCTGAGGGGCTGGTAGGTAGGCCTCACCGATGTCTTCTTTCAGGGCCATGACTGCTGCCCGATGCTCTTTAACTACGATGACCGTGGCTGCTTGACCTTCGTCTCCAAACTAGACATTCCAAAACAGAGCATCCAGCGCAACATGTCCGCCATGGAACGCTTCCGCAACATGGACAAGAGGGCCACGACTGAGGACCGCAACACGGCCTTGGAGACGCTGCACCAGAATAGCATCACGTAGGTGCCACTCAGCCACCTGCAGCCAGGGCCCCGACCACATGTAGAGAAGCGCTTAGGTGACCAAGATGCCTTTCTGCCTCCTTGTTTCCTGGCTGGATCCCTGTGCCAGTCGTGTGTGCTGTGTGCCCAGACATTCCTTTGGGAACAAGAGCAGGGACAAGTCTCTAGCCTCCCGACTGCAGACTCTTATTTTCAGCTTGTGACAGAGTCGTTCTGTCCTTTGAAGTGCAGATGGCACGAGACAGCCTCCCCCACCTCGAGCTGCACTGGTCCTGTTGCCGCCACCGCTGT
This sequence comes from Prionailurus viverrinus, assembly GCF_022837055.1. Classification (NCBI taxonomy): domain Eukaryota; kingdom Metazoa; phylum Chordata; class Mammalia; order Carnivora; family Felidae; genus Prionailurus; species Prionailurus viverrinus. The sequence continues at coordinate 6,754,682 of NC_062576.1, forward strand.
GTGAGCCACCTCCTCCCAGGGCTGGCATTCTTAGACCGTGGCTGAGAACGAGAGGAGACCTTCCTGAACGTCCTGCTCCTCTCAGTGAGCACAGGACAGGAACACTGGTTATACCCGTCATTTCATCCGTGGGTTTCTAGTCACACACACCAGTAAGAAGATGATTTAATGAAAGAAACAGAATTATTTGATACCATATGGTAAAACCAAGGAGTTTCTTGACTTAAGTGTTCATCAGGTGTATGTGAACTGTGTTTTATCCAAAAGGTTTGATTTTTTGTTTGTTTGTTTTAACTCTAGAGAAGTGTAGTTTGCTCTTGATATTTTAAATGACTGTGGTCAGAGTTAGGTACCACAGAACTCTCTCTTTTTGATTAGACCTTTTGTGTTGAGAGATTTTCATTGTGGTGATGATGGTGGGAAGAAGAACAGAAAGGTCTAGACTTTCTCTTTGAGAGAATTATTAAATGCACCTTGTGCTTGTGATCATGTTCAATGGAAAGGGCTGCTGGACTTAAAGTAGGCTGAAAATATCTGCACTCTCTTGAAAAATAATAACTTGAGGGGCGCATGGGTGGCTCAGTTGGTTAAGTGTTCGACTGGCTCAGGTCATGATCTTACAGTTCGTGAGTCTGAGTCCCACATCAGGCTCTGTGCTGACAGCTCAGAGCCTGGAACCTGCTTCGGATTCTGTGTCTCCCTCTCTCTCTCTGCCCCAACCCCACTTGCACTGTGTCTCTCAAAAATGAATAAATGTTAAGAAAAAAAAGTAAAAAAATTAATATCTTGGAGGCCTAACAGAACTTTTCTCCACACTTCAGGTTCTTTGTCTTGAATGAGTTTCAAAACTATTTCTTATGAATTTCTCTGAAGCTTCTCTGCAGACTATGTATCAGGAAGGAAACAACTCATTGCATCTTTTGAGACTTTCAAGTAAAAAGACCCTTGGAGATTGGCAAGGCTCCTTTTATTTGCAGATATTAAATCCTCTTTGCCCTTAAGCAAAAAGGATCGGCAGACTTTTTCTGTAAGGGACCAGAGGGTAGATATTTTAGGTCCTGAGAAGGTATAGAGGCTCTGTCAGCTATGCACATCTGTTGTGGCACACAGGCAGGCATTGGCAGTATGTATCTAAATGAGCGTGGATGTGTTTCAGTACAACTTTTATGGACACAGAAGTTTGAATTTCCGCATAATTTTCACATCGTGAAGTAATAGTCTTCATTTTTTTGTCACCATTTAAATCGTAAGCTATTCTTAGCTTACAGGCTGTACAGAAACAGGCCGTGTGCACCGTTTTGCCATCTCCTTCCCCAGACAGAATGTTCTAGACGTTTCAGAGGAGAAAGAAAAATATTGTCTGAGCTGTGGAATTGATTTTCTTGAAAGTTTTTCAGATAATTAGGCCAAGACAAGTTGCTGCATTAATCTCTTCCTCTACTTTGCTTGCTTGGAATCCTGCAGGGTGTCTGAGTGTTGCTCATGTTTGCAGTGATTAGTTTCAAATGCAGGGAGAGCAGGGAGAGCTCTTGGCTTACAGGCCCTGGTTGTCTTGGAGGGTGATTTGGGAGTTTCTGTTTGGAGCCAGTTGGATTTCAGTCATGCTTTATCCTGCCTCTAGTTTGTTTTTGTTTTGTTTTTAATTGTTTCCATCTCCGTCATTGCTGTGGTCCTGCCCACACTCTGCTCCCTGGCAGTTTGCATGCTGTGTGCCTGGCTCGTCCTGCTTCTCTGCGTCACTGTAATTAATACAGCTTCTTACCTTTTCTCTCTTTTCAGTCTTGACTTTTCTGGATGTCTGGTAACGAGGTGCACTTGAATGTTTTCTGAGGCAGATTGCCGCAGCCTAATCTTGATGGACAACTTAATATTTTGTGGTTGGGAATTCCATTTCCTTAAAATGCCCTTACACTGTTAGGAAGGTTGGGACTCACTCCCACCACATATCTTACCGTCTCTCTTGTTTTTCCTTCTTTTCAGTCAAGTGTCTATTTATGAAGTGGACAAACAAGATTGTCGCAAATTTTGCACTACTGGCATCGATGGAGCCATGACAATTTGGGATTTCAAGGTATTTTCTGCTTTTCAAAAGAAATCTTGTTTGTGTGAAATTCTTCCTGTGACCAGAATGTTTCTCATTTCTTGGAACAAAATGTCAAATCCAGTGCACATCAGAAATGTAGAACAGGAGACTGTAGTCGTCTTTAAAACCAAAGTCAGGGCACCTGGCTGGCCCAGTCAGTGGAGCGTGTGACTCTTGGTCTTGGGGTTGTGAGTTCGACCCCTACATCGGGTGTAGAGGTTACTTTAAAAAACAAAAAAACAAAAACAAAAAACCTTAAGACTTGAAAGCCATTGGAAGAAAACCAGACTTTCTCAGTGACTTTTGGGGTACATCCTTCTAGATGTCCATTTATCCGTGGAGGAAAAAATCCAGTGCTGTTTTTGTAGCTGGCCCTGTGTTGGGCACCAGTGTCTTTATAGATACATTTTTGTGGTTTACACCCATTAATCTAGTAAACGTTTGCTAAGTGTCTGCTGGGTGCCAGGCCTCGTACTAGGCACTGAGGACACCGAGGTGAGAGGGGTTCGTGTGGCAGAGGGGGTGGGGGTTAGGTGGATCCGCAGAAGAGCGGCCAGTGCCCGTGTTTCTACACCGAGGAATTCGGGGGGCACATAAACTGCCAGCGCTGCAGGGAAGGGATGGGCTGAGCTGTAGCTCCAGGTGCGGTGGGATTTCAGGGCACGCGGGGGCGCGGGGCAAGTAGGAGCCGCAGGTGCAGACCAGCCGAGCTCAGAGCACGTTCTGGTTGGAGGCACCTCCGGTGGTTTGCACTGTGATGTGGGTCCTACAGAAGCACCAGAGGGAACTAGAAGGGCCTGTGGCGTGGTCAGAGAGAGGGAGCTGGGCTTTGTCTGCAGACACCCAGGAGCTGGTCCAGAGCCAGACAGCAAAGCACCAGAGAGTAAGGCGTGGGCGGCCTGGGCAGAGGCTGGGGAGTCCCGTGATCCAGTGAGGAGATGATCTCCAGCTGTGGCAGGGGCTGTGACCCAGAACTTCTGCATTGGAGGGAGATTTCAGAGGCCAAATGGAAGGGCATCGTGACACTGAGGAACAAGCAGGGGGACCCTCACACTCTGGCTTGGCGATTGGGCAGATGGTGGACAAGATGAGGAACCAGAGAGGAGGAGCAGGAGTAGGAGAGGCTGGCCCCTGTGTGCAGCCCTGTAAATTTAATCTCTCAGTGGTTAACCTCCAAAACAGGTTAACGTTCACAGAGTTTTGCTACTGCCTGTGCATTTCCACCGTGTTCGGTGTCCCCCCGCCCCCGCTCCTTGGGTGAAATACATAATATGGAATAGCCTCCAGAATATTTGGGAGAAACAAAGTGTCTTACTCAAAGTCTCTCCCCACCCTCCCACCTTTTTGTCTTCCTGCACTTTCCATCCTGGGCATCAGGGCTGTGAAATTAGCTCCCTGGGCAGTTACACTCTACACTTTATTCTTTGACCCCTCTAAGCTAGGAGGTCCCAGGGTAGTTTCCCCTTGGTCCGTCTGCCTTTGAGCACCTGCTGTGTGTTGTGCACCTGGCTGGCTGCTATGTGGCCTATGACGTAGGAGGAGGCAAAGAACATGCACATATTGGCCCTCATCACTATGGGCCAATGGCACAGGGAGGAAACATGCAGGTGGGAGCGCTTCCAGATCCCACCTGGCTTGGAGCCATGGGGACAGGGGAGCACATGGCTGGAAAGGGCCGGTGGGGGGCCCAGTGCTGGGAGAGCATGTCTCACAGGTGGGCGGGGCCAGATTTGGGGGGCACAGGGCAGGAGGGTTGTTGGAGGTAGGTCAGGGAGGAGAGGGTGGTCAGGGGGAAGACTCCAGGACCCACAGTCCTCAGTAACCTTTGGTGTTCTTCCTGCCATTTTCAAGACCTTGGAGTCTTCTATCCAGGGTCTCCGGATAATGTGAAGCTGCGTGAGCCTCCCAGATCCAGCATGACAAACTGACAAAAGTGACAAAGTGTGCTGACACGGCCCGCCGTTTGCATGGTGGTGAGGAGAGCCAGCCGCAAGGAAACACTGAAGACACGTATCGCGCAAATATTGTTTGTGTGTTTTTGTTTGAATATAATTGGTGAAAGTGTTGGTTTTTTTAAAAAAGCAGCAATGATTTGGGTTTTTTGTTTTTTGTTTTTTGCTATTTCATTCCATTCTTGACCAAAGCTTCTCTTGAAGTAGTTTATTATGGAAAATTGTCACACTAACTTAAAGGAAAGGGTGGGGAGATATGTAAATTGTCTGCTAAACAGTTAAATAAAAATACTGAATGTGTTTTTGGTTTTGTTTCGTTATAACTACTTTTAGTAGAAAACTATGGACAAATTCTTCATTAAACTATTTAATTTTTAGGGTAAAATCTTTATAACCAGGTTTTTTTTTTTAATTTTTTTTTTTAATGTTTATTTATTTTTGAGAGAGACAGAGATAGAATGTGAGTGGGTTGGGGCAGAGAGAGAGGGAGGCACAGAATCTGAAGCAGGCTCCAGGCTCCCAGCTGTCAGCACAGAGCCTGACGTGGGGCTTGAACTCACAAACCGTGAGATTATGACCTGAGCCAAAGTCGGATGCCCCTGAGCCACCCAGGCGCCCCTTAGGGTAAAATCTTAAATTCTAAGTTGCTTTATTTTTTTTTTTTTCATTTTTTTTTTTTTCAACGTTTATTTATTTTTGGGACAGAGAGAGACAGAGCATGAACGGGGGAGGGGCAGAGAGAGAGGGAGACACAGAATCGGAAATAGGCTCCAGGCTCTGAGCCATCAGCCCAGAGCCCGACGCGGGGCTCGAACTCGTGGACCGCGAGATCGTGACCTGGCTGAAGTCGGATGCTTAACCGACTGCGCCATCCAGGCGCCCCTAAGTTGCTTTATTTTAATTCTATGAGAGCACAAGCCCGGCAGAGAGAGAGGGAGGAGGAGGGAGGGAGGGAGGGAGAACCTTAAGCAGGCTCACACTGAGTGCAGAGCCCGACGCAGGGCTTGACCCAATGACACTAGGGGATCATGACCCAAGTGGAAGTCAAGAGTCAGATGCTCAACCAACTGAGTCACCCAGGTGCCCCTAACAAAAGGTTTTATAAGGTTTTAAAAATTAGCTAATTGTACAGAAAGGGTTTAACTTTGGGTTTATCCTTTACATTGGGTAGTTTTTCCATTGTCTTAGGGTTGCAGAATTACCCACAGGGAGCAATTTTTAGCAATGTCCAGGGAGGCCCAATCAGTTAAGCATCCAACACCTGATTTCGGCTCAGGTCATGATCTCACAGTTTGTGAGATCGAGCCCCATGTCAGGCTCTGCGCTGACAGCATGGAGCCTACTTGGGATTCTCTCTCCCTCTCTCTGCCATGCATGCGTGTGCACACGCAAGCTCCCTCTCTCTCAAAAAGGGCTCCTGGGTGGTTCAGTCAGTTAAGTGTCCAGCTCCAGTCATGATCTCATGGTTTGTGAGATCGATCCCCACATTGAACTGTGCACGGACAGCCAGGAGCCTGCTTGGAATTCTTTTTCCTCTTCCCCGCACATGCACATACTCTCTCTCAAATAAATAAACTTAAAAAAAAAAAAATGTTTAGCTTTGTGGCTTTTACTGCCAGAAGAAGTGGAGTCTTGCAGTCTTCCATGAGTCAGATATTTTGACTATGATCTGCTGACTTTTAGGTTAAGGGTCAACCTAAAACCAAAATGGCGTTACTTTGGTCACCTTGCCTCCCAGTGATTTGAAGACAGCTCTAGTTTTAGGACACTGGTAACCATGCTTCTCAGAGGACATCATGATACCCTCTTGAGTAATTTTGCCCTTCGGTGACTCCTGGGAACGATACTCCCCTCTAGGAGGGGATCTCTGCGGCGGAGGTATTTGCTGTGGCCTCCTCTCTGGACCGCTGGTGGCAGGGACCGCTTGTATAAATGTGTTTGCACCAGTGCACAGGCTGTTGTCCCAGAGGAGAGACAGAAGTAGCCCCTAAACAGGAATTAGCTAAAAGTCTTTTAGTTTAATTAAATCACATGGTTTGGCCAACAGGCCCAGAGGTTTTTAGAGAAATGTATTCCACGAGAGAAACAACAGCAACGGAGAAACATTTCTAACTTTGCCTCCAGTAATTTAGCCAGAGTGGGTTTTTTGTTTGTTTGTTTGTTTGTTTGTTTTATAACTTGGGCCATGTCTTCCCCCAGGGAGGAAGGCCCATCCCAGTGAGGACAGCCAGAAACCCACAGCCCTGCAGTGCTGGGGGCTATATACTATGCACCCCTCTTCCTCTCACTAGCTCCGAGACTCAGGCCATGCCTGGGGCCACAATTATTACACATCTGGAGAGCCTCTGGGTGACTGCCAAAGCCCTTTGATTCAAGCCTTTGGGCTCTGATGGCAGGTTATAGTTCTGCCAGGTTGTGTGATCTTGAGCCATACAGTTAACCTCTCTGAGCCTCAGTCTCCTCACCTGTAAAATGGCAGTAAAAACAGGAATTGGTAATTCCTGTTAGTAAAGCTGAGGTTTGCTTTTAGGCTTTGCACTGACGCCATAATAGCCCCGCAGACCCTTATTAACAGTGGGGTAGAATGGGAACCACATATGAAGGCTCTTGCTACGTGAAGAAAAATTTAATAGTTATTTGCAGAGTATTCTGAGAAAATCCGAAGTCTGCCTCAGAACCCAGGTTAATTGCTTAGGCATGAGTCTTCAGTTTGGCCCCGAAGCCACATGTGCCCCACTCTGGAGGCAATGGTGTGAAGGGCCAGGGTTTCCCCAGGTGCCTGCAGTGTGGCTGAGGCACGAGCGACCCCACGTGGACTCAAGTCCCGTGTGGATCAGTATATCAATTATGAGGTTAGGTTGCTTGTTTATGCATGTATAATTAGAAACCGGGTGCAGTAGGTAGAATAATGCCCCCCCCAAGATGTCCATGTCCTAACCCCTGGAACTTGTGAACTTTGCAGATATAATTAAGAGCTCAAGTCAGGAAGAGGATCCTGGATTATCCAGCTGGGCCCGGTATCCCAGGGATCCTTATGAGAGGGAGGCAGGCAGGTGAGTCAGAGATGTGGCCACAGGTTAGAGAGCCGCTGGGCCACGGAGCCAAGGAACGCCCGCAGTCTCTGGAAGCTGGCAAAGACCAGGAAACCAGGTCTCCCCTGGAGCCTCTGGAAGGAACGCCACGCTGCCTGCTGAGACAGGAGACTCTGACCTCCAGAAACGTAAGAGAACATGTTTGCGTTTTCAGCCACCCTATTTGTGGCAGGTTGCTCCTGCAGTGACAGGAAACTAATAGACGAGGTCCGTTCAGAAAAAGGAAGGAAGTATGGTCTAGAGCAGTGTTTCAAATTGAGGGTCAGAGCCCATCAATGGCTGTAAAAATCAATTTAGTAGGTCACGACTGGCATTTGAAAAATTGAACCCAGAGAAAATATTTTGCGTGTGTCACGATACCTAGGTTTCAGATATACGTGGGGGCGTGTACTAGGTCATAGTATATATCACTGTGGGTCGTGATCAGAAAAAATTCGAGGGGCACCTGGGTGGTTCAGTCGGTTAAGTTTCCAACTCTTGATTTCGTGTTCAGGTCATGATCTCACAGTTCGTGTGTTTGAGCCCCACGTTGGGCTCTGTGCTGACTGTGTGGAACCTGCTAGGGATTCTCTCTCTCCCCCTCTCTCTGTCCTTCCCCCACTTGCACATGTTCTCTCTCCCTCTCAAAAAATAAACTAAAAAAAAAGTTTGAAAGGCACCACCGTAATGTCAGTCCCCTCAGGGTCCCAGGAAGGGTGCTGTAGCCACACCTTTGCTGCACTATGGTGAGAATCCTGGACCAGGCACCAGCACAAGCAGTCAATAGGCATTAACTACTCATAGCAACCCTATAGGGTTGGAACTGGTATAGCCACATTGTATTTATTTATTTTTAATGTTTACTTGTTTATTTCGAGAGAGTGTGAGTGGGGGGAGGAGCAGAGAGAGAGAATCCCAAGAATCTCTGCTCAAAGCATGGAGTCCAACGTGGGGCTCAGTGTCACAGCCGTGGGATCGTGACCTGAGCCAAAATCGAGAGTTGGACGCTTAACCCACTGAGCCACCCAGGTGCCCCTATGGAACATTGAAAGGTGACAAAGCCAGGCCAGAGAGGGTTGTGACGGCCCACATTGGAACACCGGCAAGCTGGCCAAAGCCCTGGTGGTAACCGCTAAGCACGCCCCCTGCTGGGCTTGGGCCGGGAGTTTAGATGCCTAGTGACCAAGCTCAGGGGCGGGGTCAGGTCACTGAAAGTGACGGGAGGGGACCTTTCCAACTTGTACCTTGTGGGGTTTTGTTGGAGTTTCCAGCTGAACTGATACAAAACCACGTGACTTGGCAGGGGGTGTTCAACAGGTGCTGCCCCCATCGGGGTCCTGGCACGTGGAATGCTAAGCGTGTTCTGGGCCTCTGCGTGGTGGACATCTGTCCTCCTAGGCTGAGAAAGAAGACACAAGGGTTTCTCCGGTTCCTCCTCATGGGGATCGGGTGGCAGTCCTTTGATCTCAGGGACAGAGACCCGTGGTCCCCAATTGGGGGTGGGCACATGCTAAGATTAGGAGCTCAGACTGGGTGCTTCTGGGACAGATCTTCCTCCCTGGTCTCCCCGCTGCCTGAGCCAGCCCACCACTTCCGGAGTCCAGACACCTGGAGCTTGGCTGCCCTCTTGTGACCAGGAGGCAGCAAAGAGTTGGAACAGAAAGCCGGAAAGAACCTCGATGACCTGGGGATGACTGCCTTCCTCCAAGCTGCATTTCTTGGAAACCTGAGAAGGGGGAGTGCAGCCCCGGGGGACGGGGCAAGCAGTTTCCAGCAAGAAACAAGCTCTGTGAGGTGTTCCTAGAACTCCGGGTGAAGCCTTCCGCCCCAGGTCCCCCTCGCTCAGGAGAACCTCACTTAAGGCTTGAAGAACTTTGATCCCAGAAGGGAGCGGTTTCACATAACCCCTCCCATGGCTTCCCAGTGTGTGATGTGGTCGGGTCTTCCCACAGTGGCTGCAGGCCTGTGAGGGGGTTGCAGCACTTATCATGAGTCAGCCTCTTCATAGATTCAGAGACTGAGGCACAGCAAGAAGCACCATTTACTGGAAACTCCATTTTCTAACGCCACTTGTTGGCGTTAACAACAAGTTAACTTGTTGCAATCATTAATTCCTGCAATTTTGAGACAGCCAACGCCCGCGGGAGGGGCAGAGAGGGAGAGAATCCCAAGCAGGCTCCTCACTGTCAGCGCAGAGCCCAAACTCCTGAGCCGTGAGATCACACCCTGAACAAATCCCCGAGCTGGACGTTTAAACGACTGTGCCACCCAGGCGCCCCGGTTTCTGCTCCCACTAAGTTGACAAGCTCAGTTTACACAGGAGGAGAGAGTCCTCAGGTGTTCACATTTGTCAGGATGCTTTTAGCAACCGGTAACAAAGTCTCGATGGAAACCAGCTTAAATAGTAAAATCGATTCCTTGGCTCACCTGTCCGAAACCTCTGGAAGCAGGTTGGGCTCAAGCTGACCAGTCAGAGGCTGACCATCTCTCTGGGATTTTCTCCACCTGAGCTCTACCTATGTCATCATCTTCCCTTGCAGCTGCTCCACTTTCAGGTTCAGGTTCACGCGGCTCACCCGGAAGGGTCTTCCTTTCCCTCCTCCATACTCCAAAGCTGCGGGCCTTGCTTTGCCCCTGCCAGTCTTAGGTCATGAGCTCAGGACAGGGGACAGCCGGAGCCCGACCGGGTTAGAGCACTCAGGCGGGTGACGGAGATGGAGGTCAGCCCCACCTGGGGTCGTTCCCTGGGCATCTAGAAGCCAGGGATGGAACAGATGTTGCCTCAGTGCTCTTAAGCTGCTCTTGTCCCCACAAGAAGGGGGTGCCGCTACAGACCATCTGAAACTTTTTATCTGTGCAGACAGAAGCCATCTCTGGGATTGGCCACAGCCAGACGGGAGGGCTGGTAACAGCCCCTCAGTGTCTCCTCAGAGCCGGGGCTGCGGGTCCTACAAACCTCTGGAGTTAAGTTTGCTCAGCTCCAGGCGCTCACGGCAGGAAGTGCTCCGTGTTTGGATCCATGGAGTCCTCCCAACGGCCCGGCAGAGGGCAGAGTTCGGTGTACAGGAGCTGGGAGTCCAGTGGAGAGCGGACACCCCTGATGGGGAGCGGGCTGTGGACACAGTGGCCTAAGAGACACGTCCTGCAGGACAAACCGGAGTTGGCCAGGTGGGGACAGGGCGGGAAAAACGTTCTAGGCGGAAAGAACGGCAGGCGTTAAAGCCCCCAGACCTCCGGGAACCCGGAAGACCCCGCACCCCATCTGCCGCCCGCCGCCTGCCTGGCACTGGGAGAGAGGGCCCCGAGGGAGGGGCCTGACCGACTGCGAGGGCGCAACAAGGTTTTCACCGGGGTCTCCCGCATCTGCGCAGCCACCGGGCCACATCTGCACCGATGAGGCAGAGGCTGGGGATGGAAAAACCCCTGAGGACCCCTTGGCCCCAAACCCAAATTCAGGTGGCTGCGAGGCCACCAGGTAACTTAGGGGCGAGAGGAGGGCTGCAGCGGACTCCAAGGGCAAGAACTCCGCTGAGGGACCCAGCTGGGCCAGCCACGGTCGCTGCGAGAGGCCGACCCGCACCCCCGCCCGGGGGCGCATTTTGCCGAGAGCGCGGGGCGGGCCTCGCTTCCGACTACACCCGCTTCCGGGCTTGCACTTTTTGCGCCCTGTGGGCATCGGCTCACAGAGGAAGGATGGAGAGGACGCTCTCGCGGCGGTGGGGACGTGCGCTCCCCGCCCAGCTCCCGGCTTCCCGCCCAGCTGCCGCTCGGGCTGTGCGCCTCTCTCCGAGCCTCAGTTTCCCCACGCATAAAGTAGTGAGGGGCGGTCGCGGACGATTTCAGGGCGCCCTGGCTCGGTGCGGCCTCCACCCCGGATGGGTGGGCGGGGCCTGGGATCTCTCGGCCGCCACCCTGGTCGCCGCCCCCGTCCCCGCGGGGCTGAGGCCGGGAGGCCCCGCCCCCCGCCCACGAGGAAGTGGCTGCGGCGCGGCGCGGGGCCCAGAGCCGGTTCGGCGCGTCGACTGCCCAGAGTCCGCGGCCGGGGCGCCCCGAGGTGAGCGGGCTGGGGGCCGTCGGGAGGGGAGAGGGCGCTCGGAGGAGAGGGGACGGGGAGTTGCACGCGGGTGGGGAGGGTTACGGGGCGACCGCAGGTGTGGGGGCGCGGGGAGGGGGCCTCTCCAGGTGTGTGGGGTCGCCTGGAGGTGAGGGGACCAGCGGATGGTGTTCTCCTCCGGGTGAGGGAAATGCAGGGCTCCCTGCCCCTGGCGCCCTCGGGGCGGCCCTGGCCCCCCGTTCCCCCTGCCCCCCGTTCCCCCTGCCCCGGCCGCCCCTCCCTGACTCTGCCCCGAGGTCGGTGTCCCCCGTTATTTCGGGCCGCGAGGGCCCCACGCCCAGTCACTTCCCCTCCATCCTCCAGCCTTCCGGGTTGCTCCGGCCGGGAAATGAGCTGGCGCCCCCGCCCACCTTGTCCCTCCCTCCCTCCCCGCCCTACTCCCCCGGGCCACCTCCCCGGCCCCCAGCCCGCCCCCGGCCCCTGGGGCCGGGTCCGCGATCCGTACCGGGAGGGGGTCCCGAATGCGGGATCGAGCGGCCCCTCCTTCGCCGGCGGCGGGGAGGGCAGACAGGCCGTCCAGGGCGGTGACTGTAACACTGTGAAGACTGGCAGGAAGCCCCGGAGCCCGCCGAGCACGGGACGGAGCCCGAGGCGCTCCCCGGGTTCTTCCAGGCTGGCCCCAGACTCCCCGCGCGGGGCAGGCAATGCCGCCCAGTGGTTACGCGCGCGCATTCCCCGTGAGGCCACAGGGACCTGGGTGAGGGTGCCAGATTCCTTCCCTGGCCCATGATCTCAGCAAGCCGCCTAACTTCTCTGGGCCGCAACCTTCCCCATCTGTAAAATGGGGGGGGGGGGGGGGGGCTTTCAAGTTGTGAGGCTTGCATGGGATAACGTGTGGAAGGCACTTGGCAACGTGCCAGGCACACGCAGGGTGAGGATTCTCTTATTTATTGTTGCCACTGCCAGGATAAGGCCTGCCCACACTTATCAGTGTCCAGATGATGCCAACCTCCTAGATTTGGGGTCAGAATCCCAAACTGACGCTGAGGAGCTGTGTGGCTTCGAGCAAATCGTGGCTTTTGTCTGAGTCTGTTTCCTCCTGTACAAAATGAAGGTTTAAAAAAACAAACATCAAAATAACTTCTCAGGCTTGTTTTAGGAAGTAAAAGAGAATGTACGTCAAAGTCTTGGGTAAATACTGGGCACTTAAAGATGCCAGGAAAGTTAGTTTACGTGTGTCTTTGTGCGTAATCCACATAGGTCTTTTCAAATAGTTAAATGGTATCCTAACATGTTAGTGTCACAAGTCGTTCCATATTTGTAGTCTTTGGGTTTTTCCACCCCTTCCACCATTCTAAAGGGGGTTATTATGGGCGTGTTTGCTTTAAAAAAAAAAAAAAAAAAACCAGTGGCTATTTGCTTAGCACCAAAATGAATTTATGCCAGCGAAGTGTGTTATTTTTCAGTTCCTGTTCCTGTTCTTTGTTCCTACAGTTGCTGCCCCTCAGAAAGGTTGAACAACTTAGCAACAAATGAGCATTTCTCCACAACCCTGCCCACATTGAGTTTTATGTGTTTTTGGATTTTGTTTCTGTTTGGGTTGTTTCATCAAGATTTATGGTGCCTTTCTATGATTGTTTTCATTTATGCTTCTTGATTTTTGCCTGGTTTGTAAGACTTCAGGAGCAGAGTTGGGGAGGAGAGACAGGCTGGTCTGTTTGGGGTGGCAAGGGCTGTTCCATACACAACAGGAAGCTGAGTAACTGCTTAGCACGTGTGCAAAATGGCCTGCTCGCGGCTCCCTGGAGCGTCTGAGCTGGGTGGGGACTTCCCTGAGTGCCCGTAGGGCCAAGATCCTGCTCCAGACAGCTCCTGCCTGGTTTAGCCTCGAATGCGGCCGAACCATTCTCTGGATTCAGAGAAGCTGAAGCAGTAAGAAACCTACTGCCAACGCCTTGTTCAGCCCCAGGCTTTTCTGATACAGAGGTGAAGGAAGTATAAACTGAGGGTATCCATGGAGAGAGTAAGGAAGGCAGCCTGGCCCAAGGCTTTACCTGCCTTGCTTTGCTTTGGAGAGGAGCTGAGTTCTTCCCACATCCTCAGAGAGGACCTTCTTGATTTCAGGTTTCCAAGCTTTCTTGATTGTCGGCCCTAATCAGGAAAAAAAAAAAAACCTGAGCACGTACTCCCCGGTAAATACTTATAAATTGCATACACATGCCACTGAAATAATGAAGCATATTCATTCCTTATAACCTATCTCCTGAAGAAGAGGATGGGATTCATTCAGTCACATTCAAGAGATATTTATTGAGCACCTACTATGTGCCAGGCACTCTAACTGATGCTGGATACATCGGTGAACAAACACATACCCTGCCCCTATGGAGCTTACGTCCCTACCCCAGTGCGTCTCTGGAACCCCGTGCAGGGAGACCCATACCCTACTTTGGAGACCCAACTCCCCGCTCCCAGTCCTCACCCCTCTTCCCTGTGCTCTCCCACCCCTAGCCCTGGGGGATCTCCAGTCCATTCATACTGCGCATTCACGGTGTGCTGGAAGGACGCAGGGGAAGTGCTTTTGGGAACACTGAGATCCTGGTTTCAGGCTGGCAGAGGGGAGCCAGCCGGGGGAGACTCAGGGTCTGGCCCACACTCCCCCAGCCTCTGTTTCTGGGTTAATCAGAGCCAGAGTCCTGCACACGGACCTCTGGGCTCCTTCCTCTCTCTGTCCCCAACAGTTAAATGGGCCCATGGTGCTGGCTCGCAGGGCTGCCGTGACAAGTGGGTGGGTGTTCCGGAGACCATGGCCCCAGCCTGCCTTGGTCTCTACCAGGAGCCACTGCTGAAGCACCACCTTGTCCGCCCACTTGGGCCAAGTAGCCCTAGTTGCATTTTCCTCAGGGTGGCTGGCTGGGAGTGGGTGCCCCCCTCCCCCAACCCCTGTGGAGGTTTTCCTGGGAGTAATGCAGCCCAAGCTCCCCGCGGCAGGGTGGCCTGGTGTGAAGGCTGCTTCACTGCTTCTGACCACAGGGAACAATCCAGTGATTCTCCTCTAGGAGGATACAGCCCCCAAGGCCACAGTGGCCAGATACCTACTCCCCCCTCTGGATGACCACTTCCTCATTTGAAACGTGGGGGTTGGGAGTCATTGCTGAGGCCCTGCTGGCTTTAGTTGCTTTGCAGAAGTTACGAAAAAGTGATGAAAAGAAGAAAATGCACCTTCTCTCCCATCCCCTTCCCTACCCTCTACCCCCTTTAAGGTGTTGATTCAGTGTACTATGAGTATTTCTGAATGAATTCATGCTAAAGTGTGATTGGCTGATAGATGTGGTCTGAACCTCCTGCCCCTGCCTGTCCCACTGTGCCTGTAGCCATCTTTATCAGCCCCTTCCTCTCCCACTTGAGAACCTTTGGGTCTCAGGAAACAACGGTCAGGGCTTCCCCAGGTCCTCTTGGCTGCGTTATTCACTAGTTATGGAAGCTGCTGTCTCAGCACACCCAGCCTCTCCATCTTCGCAGCCTGGGACTCTGGAGCACCTCGCTAGGATGGGCTTTCTACAGCCTGACCCATGTGTCTAGCCACTCTTAGCAAGACCCTGCAAGGAGCGGAGACCCCCGGCCACACAGTCGGGGACAGCTGGAGCTGGGAAGTTGTGTTCTGCTAATGAGGTCCAGGCTCAAGTCTAGGACCCAGAGACCACCCCCACCCCCCCAGGGCTGTAGCCACAGGGCTTCCTCCTGGGCCACCGGGGGCTGAAGGGGTAGGGGTGGTTGGCCTCAGCTGGAGTTCTGAGGCCACGAGAGCCCAGCTGGGGTGTGAAAGTGGGCCTCTGCCTGATCTCGGCCCCACTGGTGACCGTGGGAAATGGGGGTGGGCAGATGAGCACAGTATAGTGTTCCAGTAGGCCTGGAGCTCCCACTTCTTAGTCTTGTCATCTGTGGTGTGGACAGCGATGAAGTGCCCCAGCCAAGCTGGATGCCAGAGCTGACCCAGCCCCGAGGCTCCGGAAGTGCCAGGGGAAATCCCCATCAGGCCTGCTGACCCGAGCTGGGGGCCCCCCCAAAGAGCCATTTCCGGGGCCTTTGCCTTCCACAAAGAGGCTTTATAAGGAGAGGCTGGGGAAGTAGCCATGGTGGGAGCAGTGTGCGTGTGTGTGTGTGTGTGTGTGTGTGTGTGCGTGCGCGCGCGCGCGCGCAGGGCTGAGCACACATGAGCGTGTGTGACTGGAGTGGCTGCAGGTGTGTCCGCTCTCTCCGCAGTGCTGAGGACCAGCCTGGTTCCCCGCTCCAGGCATGTCCCTGTCCTGTACATGCCTGTGTCTGTGTGATCTGGGCTGCCCCAGAACCTTCCAGAGCTTCCTGCAATAAATGAAAACAGGTGTTGCATCTGGGCTGGGCAAGAGTTGCTGGGGGGTCAGGAAGCCGGGCCTGGCAGGATGCGTGGGGCCACCTCGGGCCAGCTGGTCACTGAGCCCCGGATTTCTCAGCTGGACGGTGGGCTACATGCAGCTCGTCCTTCTCCTGTGCCTGAGCCCGAGCTCAGTGCTGTGCCTTCCAGCAGGGCCTCCTGGCCTTCCACCTGGGTAAGCTCCGCCCGAACAGGTGGCCCATCTTGTGAGGGGCCGGCTAGGCGCCCGCTAGTTTCCTGGGTTTTCAGGGCTCAGCCCCAGAGCTGGGGAGAAGCCTTTCTTCAGCCCAGTCCCTGGGACACAAGAGCTGCCGGTCTGGTGGGGGAGGTAGCCAAGTTCCTGGTGACACCAGACACCTGTGTGACTGGGCAGGTAGCTTCCGGTTGTTGGACCTCGGCCTCTACATCTGTCATCTGGGGCTGTGGCATCTAAGCACAAAAGTCGAGAGCGCCTGGGGTCCGGGAGGGGTATGAAATAGGTGAAGGGGACCAACCGTAAAACTCACCTTGCTGAGTGCCGAGTGATACACAGAATGGTTGAGTCACTATATTATATGCCTGAAACTAACATTGTGTGTTAATTATACTGGTATTAAAAAAAAAAAAATACCGGACTGTTTAGAGCTGGCAAGTAAGGAGCATTCAGGAAATGTTGGGTGGTAGTGTTTAAAAAAAATTTTTTTTTACTGTTTATTTATTTTGAGAGAGAGCACGTGCAAGCAGGGGAGGGGCAGAGAGAGAATCCCAAGCAGGCTCCATGCTGTCAGTGCAGAGCCTGATGTGGGGCTTGAACCCACGAGCCATGAGATCGTGACCTGAGCTGAAATCCAAGAGCTGGACGCTTAATCAATTGAGCCGGCCAGGCACCCATTTTTTAATTAAAAAAATTTTTTTAATGTTTATTTATTTTTGAGAGACGGACTCAGAGCACGAGTAGGTGAGGGGCAGAGAGAGAGGGAGACACGGAATCTGAAGCAGGCTCCAGGCTCCAAACTGCCAGCACAGAGCCCAACACAGGGCTCGAACTCATAAACCGTGAGATCATGACCTGAGCCGAAGTCAGATGCTTAACTGACTGAGGCATCCAGGTGCCCCTTTTTATTTTTTAAATAAAGAACTTACTCTTCTGGACACTAGTGAGACTAAACAATCATGTTCCTCACATACTTACCGAGCACTATTACGTGCCAAGCAAAACAAGGAAAGAATTGTGAACAAGACAAGTGGAAAATGTCTGTCCCCATCAAGCTCGTTCCGTCCCAGCTGGGACAGAGAACGGGTGAAGGGAGTGAGTCCAGTGTAACGAATGTTTCACGAGGATTCTTTGTGGAGAAAGTTCAGTCTGGAAGAAGGAGTGCTGAGGTAGGGGAAGGTGGTCACGGTTTCAAATCAGCAGTCAGAGAGGGCCTCGCCAGAAGGTGGTGTTGGGATGCAGACTTAAACAGGGCAGCGATGAGGGCTCCCCACGCAGGCCCCCAGGGATGGAGCTTAGGAGGCGGAGGGAACTGCCAGTGCAAAGGCCTGAGGCCCGGTGCGCCCCAGGATCAGCCGCGGGTCTAGCAGGGGAGACAGACCCCTAGTGGGTGGACCATGGCTGGGTGTTACCACGCGGGAGCTGCCATTTCATGAACACCTGCTATGGCATATCATCTTATTTTACCCTCTTAACACCTCCGGGGGCAGGATTCCTGTTCCCATTTTGCAGATGTGGACATTGAGGTTCAGAGAGGGTGAGCAGGGCTTTGCCAAATGGAACAGGGGTGGGCAGAGCTCTGCGGGAAGGGGTGGGGGCGAAAGGACTGCCTGTGTGTAACCCCACCCGGCCGCAGGCTCAGCGGGCTCCTCTGAAGCTCAGCGGTAGGGCCTGAGCCGGGGGGCGGGGGGGGGGGGCTATCAAGGTGGGACGTGCCGTCAGTGCTGGGCCCAGTTCTGGGGGTGTACCCAGCTGCCCTCTGTACCTGCCTTCATCCCCACAGCCCAGCCACCCACTCTGGGCCGTCCCGCCCCACCCCTCCTCCCCTTGAAAGGATTTCTGGGTGAGAAAGGGCAGACCTGCCTCCACCTCCCCCCCCCCCCCCCCCATCTCCTGAAAGCCAAGCTCTAGGTGTGGAAGGCCTGCTGTGTGCTGGGCACCACCTGCCTTGCGTCCCCACCCCATCCTTCCGGGGGGGGGGGGGGGGGGCGCTCTACCTGTGAGGAAACCCAGGTGCAGGTGGTGAGCACCGACAAGGCACAGGTCAACACACCCCACCCACGGGAAGGAAGTGGCATTGGAAGGCCAGCCCCTGCTCCCTGCCCACGGGGTCGGCTGGGAGCCCGGTCTGGGATCAGACGCAGGGCTGACTTGGGGTCCCTTCCTCTCGGGCACAGGAGCTGAGTGGTCATGGCTTACCACAGCTTCCTCGTGGAGCCCATCAGCTGTCACGCCTGGAACAAGGACCGCACCCGTGAGTACCCGCTGTCTGTGGGCTGGCAGAGGAGGGGCGGAGCCCCCTAGCCTGTGGGCTCTGGGGGCTGGCTGTTCCCCTCCTCATCTCTGGTCCTGAGTGTGTAAGAGGGGATGAATGAGCTCGGGAGTGGGGGGGGCAGCAGGCGAGTGGGCACCGCGGGGTGGAGGTGACAGCACAGCCCCGCACCTGCTGCAGGTGCCGCTCAGGCTCCCAGGCTGGGGGTGAGAGGTGAAGACAGCCCGCAGTGGCAGGTAGTGACATGAGCAGTGAAGAAAAACATGCAGGAGGGGAAAGCATGGGAGGCAGAGGCGCTGGTTTAGAAAAGGTGGCCGGGAGGAAGGGACATGTGCACAGAGACACAGAGGAGGCGGGGGAGCCAGCCATGCCGAGGCCCTGAGGCAGGAGAGCCTGGCATCGTCAGGAGCAGCAAGGAGCCCAGGGCTGGAGCTGGGGAGCAGAGGGCAGTAGCAGGGGGAAGGGAGAACTCCCAGAGGTCATGAGACCGCTGTGGGGGTGCCTGGGGGTAGCGGGTACAGGTGAAGGATGGCTAGTCCCCAGGGAGGGGTCACAAGGTGTTTCAGGGAACCCCCTGCCAAGGCAGTGAAGAGCGAGGTGTTGCCCAGATGGCCTGCGAAGGGTGTTCCTGGTAGAAGGGAGTCATGAGGGAATGGGTGGGGGGGACTTGGGCACGCATGCCTCCTCACTCCCCTCCCCTCCCCTCCCCTCCCGCAGAGATTGCCATCTGCCCCAACAACCACGAGGTACACATCTATGAGAAGAGCGGGGCCAAGTGGGTCAAGGTGCACGAGCTCAAGGAGCACAATGGACAGGTGACAGGTGCGTCAGACCGACTGGGATCACTCTCCTGGAAGGAAGCAGGGGGATGGGGCAGGGCCAGCCAGGGCCATCCTCCCAATCAATGTGTTAGGTAGGCTAGTTTGGGTTGCAAGCAACACAACTCTGATTCAAACTGGCTTAAGTTAAAAGGGATCATGTTGCCCCTTATTACTGAAAAACTCAGAGAGGTTTCTGAGCTTCAGGAAAGGTTTGATCCAGCAGCTCAGCTCAGAGTCACCAAGGACCCGTTTCTCTTCTGTCTCTTGGCTTTCCGGCATGTTTGGAGATATTTTGGAGAGCTGTAACACTCTCAAGAAGTTCTAGTAGTATCCCTTGGAGCAGCTTTCCTCCAGATTGTGTCCCTTAATCCCCTCCTCCACCAGCGCTGTAGAGCCACCTCTGCTGGATGACTTCAGCCGCATTTCCTCCCCGCCCCACAGGCATCGACTGGGCCCCCGAAAGTAACCGGATTGTGACCTGCGGCACAGACCGCAATGCCTACGTGTGGACGCTGAAGGGCCGCACGTGGAAGCCCACGCTGGTCATCCTGCGGATCAACCGGGCTGCTCGCTGTGTGCGCTGGGCCCCCAATGAGAACAAGTTCGCTGTGGGGAGTGGTTCCCGTGTCATCTCCATCTGTTATTTTGAGCAGGAAAATGACTGGTGGGTGCCTGGGAGGGTTGGGAGTGGGTTGGGAGGAACCCTGGGGGCTGTAGACTAAAAGGCGGTAGGGCTGGTGTCCCAGGAAGCACTGGATGGCATGCCAGGTCACTGTTCATGTGACCCTGGCAAAGTAGAGCCTCGTAGGCGAGGGGCACTTCCACAGCCGTCCCGTTGATGAGGGCACAGACCACACCACGACTGCTCGGTGGGCCTTGCGGAAAGCCCTGCATGCATGCTGGCACGGACTCCCCGACAGCCCCCGGGACTGGACATCTGTTGTCCCCACTTTACAGATGAGCAAAGGAAGGCCCTGAGGCGGTCACTCGCCCAGGATGTCCAGCCTGTCATGTTCCAGGGCCGCGTTGTAGTATCTTCCCCTAGGTCCCTGAGGGCAGAGGAGAAGCTGGAGTCTGGGACACCTGAGATCACATTGCACCCTGGCCAGCTGGCTGCTGTGACTCCTCACTGAGCCTGCCCCCCGGGTTGTCATGCAGTTTATTATTATTTTTAACGTTTATTTTTGAGAGAGAGAGGGGCACAGCACAAGTCGGGGAGGGGCAGAGAGAGGGAGACACAGAATCCGAAGCGGGCTTCAGGCTCTGAGCTGTTAGCGTGCAGCCCGTTGTAGAGCTCGAACCCATGGGCCTTGAGATCGTGACCTGAGCTGAAGTTGGACGCTTAAGCGACTGAGCCATGCAGGTCCCCTGAGTTGTCATGGGGTTTAAACCCGGGATAGAGGAAACCCGGGATAGAGGAAACCCGGGATAGAGGGCCCACCCTGGAGTCCACTTGGCACATCACTGGCCTGATCTGGGCCCTGGCAGGCTGGTGGGCTGGCAGCACCGAGGCCCCTCCCTCCTGGGACCTTGTCGGGGGTTGGGGGTAGAGGGTCTGTGGAGCCCCATGGGAACGTGGAGTCCCTGGGGCACAGAAGCCATGCGTGCTGAGCTCGCCTGTCCCGACCCCCTTCCATCCATCTGTCCAGGTGGGTGTGCAAGCACATCAAGAAGCCCATCCGCTCCACGGTCCTCAGCCTGGACTGGCACCCCAACAACGTGCTCCTGGCCGCAGGCTCCTGTGACTTCAAGTGCCGGTGAGTGGGCAGGGTCTGGATGTCAGCACGGGAACTAGGAGTGGAGGGTGGAGGGAGCCCTGCACCCCGTGACCCAGACCAGCTCTGCTGGCAGGCCGGCTCACCCAGGGCCTCAGCCCTGCATCTGAGAGGTTTTGCTTCTCGAGAAGGGTCGTCGATGGGCCCCGTCTCCAGCCCTTGTAGAGTCTTGGCAGGATGCGTCCCTTGCTGCCTCTCTGCGTCAGCAAGGAGTCTTTCCTGGGCCCTCCTCTTCTGCTTCGTTAGAGTCCCCCTCCCTCGGTTTCCTTGTCTTCCATCTGGAGGACAACGAGCAGCTTAGACAAACCCGTGCCCCATTATCTCGGGCCTGGAATGGAGCCTCTGGTTGCTCCTGGCGGTTTTTCACTTCTGGGCCCAGCGCCCCCAAGTCTCCCGAGGCCTCTGGCTCCCAGCTTCAGGCAGATGGCCTGGGCGCCTGGGAAACAAGGCTGCAGCAGGCACCGGAGGCCCTTTTGGAGGCCCCCGACACACACAGAACGTCCTGATGAGGCTCCGTTGGTGGGTGGGGAGCTGGTTTGCTGGCACCTTGACCTGTCGGGCAGACCCCCGTGTTGGCCCTGGGAAAGCAGGGCAGGGAGGAGGGGCATCCACGAGGCTGGCTGTGAAGTGTAGGGGCCAGCATGATGGGGACCAGGACACCCCCTGGGGACCGTGTCAGCCGTGCGTGGTCAGTCCTTAGATGAGGGCCCGAGGGCCCTGGGAGTTACAGGATGCAAAGCCGGGATTCACTCCCTTGCACAGGAGGGCACTGAGGCCAGACTCATCCAAGCGTGAAGATGCGGGGCATGAAAAGCTGGCTGTGGTATCCACCAGCCTCTAGCTGGGCACTGACCTCAGCAGGCCACTTTGGGACAGTCCCTCCCGGACCCCCGGTCTCCTGAGTTTTTTTTCTTTTGGTCTCTCCTGGCAGGATCTTCTCAGCCTACATCAAGGAGGTAGAAGAGCGTCCAGCACCCACCCCGTGGGGCTCCAAGATGCCATTTGGGGAGCTCATGTTTGAGTCCAGCAGTAGCTGTGGCTGGGTGCATGGCGTCTGCTTTTCAGCCAGTGGCAGCCGCGTGGCCTGGGTCAGCCACGACAGCACTGTGTGCCTGGCCGATGCCGACAAGAAAATGGCGTGAGTACAGGCCAGGGGAGTGGGGGGCAATGGAGGCACAGAGCAGGCGGGGACGGAGTGGCTGACCTCTCTCTCTCTCTCTCTCAGCGTGGCAACTCTGGCCTCTGAAACACTGCCGCTGCTGGCCCTGACCTTCATCACCGAGAACAGTCTGGTGGCAGCGGTGAGGCAGGGAGGGGAGCGGTGCTACTTAGAAAAGGTCTCCCAGAGATGGCCAGGCAGCCCTCCACTGCCCACCCCCCACCCCCGACCTTCTTTCCCTCCTTCCTCACTCCCACCCAGCTCCAGCCAGCCGTCAATCTGTGGTCAGAATGGGTCGGTTACACCGCAGTAACAGCACCCCAGTTGCTATGACGTAACACAGTGTGGGTGTTGTGAGGGGCCCTGCTCTGTGCAGGTGGACGCTTTGTCTCCAAAACACTCCCCCCCCCCCCCACCTTGGAGGAAGAATAAGGAAGTGGAGAATCACGCCCTGGACCCTGAGGTTTCAGCTTACATCTCACGGGCCAGTGGAAATTACAGGGTCACACCTAACTCAGTGGCGGCCACATGGTCCAGCCACACATCCAGAAGCGCACTGCCCTCCCTCCTTCCTTCTGTCCACCTATCCGTCAAGTCCCCTTTCAGCCCTCAGCAAATATACTCTGGTCCCGGGGGGGGGGGGAAGGGGGATTGGGCCTGCTTTGCCTAACAGAAGCGCCCAGCTGTGGGGTGTCTCCCAGAGTGGGTGTGACTGCTCGGGCAGAAAGTCCCTAGGTTTCCAGGGGCGTCCCAGACAAGCTTTCTCAACTGTCCACTGGCCTTGTTGGGGGAGGGGCCACCCCTAGATGCTTGCCCCCACCGTCCATCCCTGTTCTATACCTGGGGTCCGTCCAGCCGGCTGTGTGTCTGAGCTGGCACTGGCTTCCCGCTGGCTCCACCAGAGGCCCCCGCTGCCCAGCCCCTGTCGGTGTCGTGTCTTGCCTCCGGCCTTGGATCCCCGTGCTCAGATTGGGGGTGCCGTGCCAGCCCTCAGCCAGCGCTCCAATGGCACCCTCACGACTGTTGCAGGGCCACGACTGTTTCCCGGTGCTGTTTACCTACGACAGCGCCACGGGGACGCTAAGCTTTGGTGGGCGGCTGGATGTGCCCAAGCAAAGCTCGCAGCGTGGCTTGACGGCCCGGGAGCGCTTCCAGAACCTGGACAAGAAGGCGAGCTCAGAGGGTGGTGCGGCCGCAGGCTCGGGTCTGGACTCGCTGCACAAGAACAGTGTGAGGTGAGGGTGGGGCCGACCTGGACTCTCCTCCCAGCAGGGTCAAGGTGAGGGCCCTGATTTAGGGAGCAGGGCGACCTGTCGGTTGCACAAAACTAGCATCAGGTGGGGACACAGCAGTCAGCGTGCCCCTCGCTTTTAGAACGTGGCTGTGTGGGGACCGTTGTAGAAGCTCTGGGATGGCCAGAGTGTGACCAGCCCCGAGGCTGTGCCTCCTTGAGGAATGAGGGGAGCGAGAGACGGTCCGCGGCTCCCAAATCCTGCCAGCCACAGGTGTCCACTCCACAGCAAACCAGAGAGAAGTGTGGCCGCTTAAACCCTCCAGTAGCCACCAGGTCCGGTGTCCTTTTCAGACTAAACTCATGTCCCCTTTCAGGGTTTGTCAGAACTAGCCCTGCATATCTTCCCAGCCCTGCGTTTTGGTTTCTCCCCGTCCAGTTACAGTCCTGCCACGCTGCACACTCCCCACACACGTGTGACGCAGGCCCTGCCCAGGCCTTTGCATGTCCCGTTCCGCTCGCCTAGGCTTCCCTCGGCTCTATGAACACGCCTGCTCCTCCTCAAAGCAGACTCACGAACCCCGTTCTCTGTGACCCCTCACAGCCCACCCCCGGGGCTCTCTGCAAGCCGCTGCCCCAGAAGGGTGGGAGCTCCTGGAGGGCAGGCAGGCTGGAGTCCAGTGTGGCCACAGGCTGGGACCCATCAAGCCCTCGTCTTCTTTACAGCCAGATCTCGGTGCTCACCGGAGGAAAGGCCAAGTGCTCCCAGTTCTGCACCACGGGCATGGATGGCGGCATGAGCATCTGGGACGTGAAGGTGAGGCCTGTCCCACCGTGCCCCTTCCTCCCCCTCCCCACTGGAGAGCCCCCTTCATTCTTACAGAAGGGCACTCCTTTGGGACGAAGGGTGATGAGGGACACCCTCTCCGGCACCTCCCTTTAGGGCTGGGACAGGGGAGGGTAAGGTCCCTGCAGGTGGCGTGTGGCAGGACCACTGAGAACTAGCCTGTCCTGCTTGTCTCCTTCCAGAGTTTGGAATCAGCCTTGAAGGACCTCAAGATCAAATGACCTGTGAGAAATATGTTGCCCTCATCTCAACTGCTGGGGGGAGGGGGTCAGGGAGGCTAAGGGTTGCTTTGCTGAACGTTTCTAGGGTACCAGTTTGGGTCCCCATGGGGACTGCTCCATCCAGAGGGGAGGGGAGGGGTGGGGCGGGAAGCTTTTCTTACCTATTGAAGGAACATGTGCCTTTTTCTTAAAGAAATGCTTTATTGTGAAAAACAAATGTTCCCAAAGCACGGTGCTGGTCATGAACTGCTTCAAAAACATGGAATAAAAAAGCAATCACAGACCTGGTCTCTGTGTCTGGGAGAAGTTCATTTTCACAAGGGCTCAGGTAGCTTATTTTTCCTTGTCAGCAAAATTGATCTTTAAACCCAAGGGCCTTCCCCTAAATGGTTCCTTTCCCTGCAGTCCAGCCAGGGGGCTGCCAGAAGCAGGTGTCCGTCCCGTCATTCAGTAGCCTGATTCCCAGACCAGCGGTTGCACATTTTAGCTGGTTCTGGGCTTTAATGGGAAAGTATTTCTCTACTCGATGCTGGCAGTTGATTTTTGATATATGCACATCATTTCCTGAGACAGTTTTTCCCCCATTCCTGTTTCACTCAGAGCGCCTATTCAACGTGTGCTTCTTAGTGTCCTATTCACATTTTTTTCTTAGTCTAGTTGGGTAACATGATTTACATCAACAGATCAGAACTGTGAACTCCCCCTTACATTTGCATAAAAATGGTACCTCAAGATGCCTTCTCTCAAACTGTCCTAGGCCCGTCCCTCAGGAGAGCCTCCTCAGTCGCAAGAGGCCCACAGATCCTTTTTTAAATCACAATGAGACGGGCCACACAACTCCTCTTATTCTCTATGAAATGCAGTGCCAAGGTCCAGCCAGCCAGTACCAGCCCTCTGCAAAGTGAGCTTCTGGTCCTGACTCAACTGTTGTCAGGCCCCGGAAGGCCAGGGAGATATTCACATACCTTTTTCTACAGCTCAGCTTGGGGCTGGAAACATGGCCCCAGGGTATCAGTGTTGTTCCGAGACCCCGAGGAACAGGTTCCCCCTTACTCTTAGAGAAAGATGAACGGCAAACAGGCTCTTGTTCAGCCACCGAGGCCTCAAGCAGAGGCTTCACAGTGTCAACCGTCTGCCCTCATTACAGACAAGTCTTGGCTTAAAGCTGACAGGCTCGGGTGCCTGGGTGGCTCGGTCAGTTAAGCGTCAGACTCTTCATTTCTGACAACACACAGCGTGCTAGCGATTCTTTCTTTCCCCCTCTCTCTGCCCCACCCCTTGCTCAAGTGCTCTTTCTCACAAAATAAACACTAAAAAAAAAACCCCCCAAAAACCCTGATAAGCTCAGTCATTTGCTTCTACCAAGAAAGAAAAGGCATTATGACACTGTAGGGTAGGATGGCTCCTCAAAGGGTGGTCAAGGCTCCTGTGGCAGGTGGGAAGTCCCATCAGGGAAGGAGGGGATCTGGACCCTGTTCTGTGATGTGCACATCACCAGTGGACACCAGGACCACTGGCCGGGCTTGCTGGGCCTTCTGTGCTCTGTGCCATGTCCTACTGGATGCTGAGGACAGTGAAGGAGACAAGAAGCTCATAGTCTGGTGGGGGAGGTAGATGATAACAACCCAGTGTTTTTGGTAGGGGGAGAAGGTGACAGAGAAAGAAAAGGAGGGGTTGGGGCTGAGGGAAGTTTCCAGGCAAGTAATAACATGCAAGGGCTGGGGGCAAGGGTTTGACCCTTCTAGGAGTCAGAGGACTGATAGGGCGCAGGACAGGGAAGAGATGGGTGGGTAAGGCTGGGAAGGTCCCCAGAGACCAGCTTCTGGAGGCCCCTCGCATCCTGGGGAATCAGGCCACTAGAACTGGGCAGAGATCTGAGGTTGCTGCTGTTGTGTAGGTGTGAGATGATGTGGGAACAGCACAGGCCCTGGGGACCAAGAGGATGCAGGGGAGGAGGGACAGGGAGCAGCTGGGGTGACCTGGGTGAGTGGTGGAGGACACAACTGGGAGAATCCTAACACCCAAGAGTCACTGTGTCCCCACCTTGGGAGGAAGGCTTTGTTATTCCCATTTTAAGAGCATACTGAATGCCAGAGAAAGAAGTTACCTCTTCAAAGTCTCACGGGCAGGAGGCAGCAGAGCCAGGATCCAAGCTCAGGCTTGACTTCCAAGCCTTGAGGGGCGTCTGCTGAAATGTACTCGATGTGTGTCCGGATCTCTAGCTGAACCAGGAAGGAAATGCCTCAAGCCAGAACTCTTGCCAGCATGTCACCCAGGCGTGCAGCTGAGATCTATACAACCTTTCATGGGCCTGCAGCCACCAGGGAAGTCCTCGCCTCCGGTCTCACACCAGGTCCAACAAGACAACAGTCCTGGGCACACCGGGAGCCTTGCTGGCCAAGCACGGCCTCTTCATGCCGGCCACTCCTGCAAATCAGCTTCCAGCACGTTAGAAGATACTTCCTTACCACCCCACGTGGCTCCAGTTCTGCTGGCTGGTGGCCCCTGGAGGCAACGACCGTGCACTATCTGTGCACCTTGCCAAACAGCCACCACCTTCTTGTACCTTCCTCCATCTTGTCAGAAAACCTCATTTGCGTGGGACAGACCGAACCTGAGCTACGGCAGGACCTCCAGGGGAGGGGGAGGTGTTCTCACAGGTCCCAGGGGCAGAGGGATTTTCTGCAGGCCAGGGTGAGCTGTAGACACTGGCGGCCGTGGTGTCCCTGCTGGGGGCTCCTGGGTCTGTTGACCTCTAGCACGGTCAAGCCCAGGGGGGCATGGTAGGAGCCCCTGGAAGTCAGGGGCCTGATTCCATCTCTGCCCATTAAATCCCTCTTTCTGACCTCAGGCCAAACCCCTGCTTGGCACAAGTTACTGACCTCTCAGGATCGTACACAAAGGACACTGCTGTTCACAAGGCAGAGCGCCCCTCATGAAGGGGTGCAGGAGAAGGGACAGGCACAGTGGCCAATTCTGCAGGCAGCTCACGTGACCACGAAGTCTGTTTCCCTGCTGCCATCTCCACCACCCGGGGTGGTAAAGACGGGATGAGGTGATGCCTGGCAGTCACGTGGGTGCTGGGACACTTCCTTCCAGCACTCAAATCCTGAGACTGTTACCAGCAGGGGCACCTGGAGGGCAGGGCGGGGAGGCGCAGAGCTGCTGTCAGCCTGCTGAGGGCAGCAGACGGCACCCTGGCCACTCCAACTTAAGGTCCGCCATGGTCAGGTAAAGGGAGGGGAGGAGCTGGCTCTGTCCTGAGGTCTCTCCTAGCTCGGAGGCCCAGGGACAAGTCCCCACACACTGCTGGATGCTGCCTGAACCTTGCAGGGCAGACTGGCCTGACAGCAACACCATGCCCTGTTGGGTGAAAAGGGCCCAAGCACGGGGGCCCAAAAATGGATCACAGAACAAACGTTACGATAATGTCAAGTTTAATCTGCCAAATATACAAGTTGGACTTGTGGAGCATGTTCTGCCTGGGTGCTGCACAGTAAACAGAGGTTTCTTGAAATGATCAATGGGCAAGGTTAAGAATGGGCCCTGGCTCTGGCCAGAAGGGTGGGAATGGGGCAGGGAAGGGCGAAGGGGACTGGCTGGGGACAAGCCATGACCCTCAGGGATCCAGGGACACGGGCTCCTGGACGACAGCCCCTCTGAGCGAGCACCCAGGCAACACAGACTGGGGCTGGTTGTTGCAAACTCAGCAGCAGCTGCCCCTCTGCACAACCAGCCCCTACTGTGCAATCTACGGGATAAACGGAAGCTCTTCTTACCCCACCTCCCAGGCTCCCCCAACAAGAGTTCTGAATTCTAAAAACAGCAAAGACATTCCAATGGTTACATATGAAATGCTGTCCCGCATCTTTCTGTCTCAAAGATGGCAGCTGCCCCTTCCCCCAGCACCCTCCCACCATCCCCCCCCCAAACGATTTCTGTGCCAAGATGAAAAGGAGGCCCCAGGCCAGGGTGGGGGCTCCTTGCCGTGAGGGGCTGCTGCAGCGGCGCCAGGGCAGGGTGGGCGAGACGTGGCAGAGGTCCTGGCAGAGCGGCCCAGGTCCCCGGTGCCTCCTCCCACAGGCCGTGCTACTTATTCAGGGACAGCGACTGCACTCGCTTTCCCGACAAGGTCGCGTCGTCTTTTGCTGAGGGCAGGAAGGGAAGGGTTGGTGTTAACACAAGACCCCCTCCCTGTGCACACCCCCATGCACCCCAGAAGCACTGCCCTGGAGGGCCGAGGGACCTCAGAACACATCCTGGGCAACAGACTCAGCTGGCAGAGGGGGAACAGACCAGGAAGGATTCCCGCAGGAGCCACTGTCCAGACATTCTTGCCAAGTCTGGGTGGCTGCCCCTGACACAGGGCTCCCAACACTCAAGCTACCGGCAAAGAGAAACTTCTTACCCCACCCAGAGGCAGAACCCCGTAATTACAGCCTCTTTTGTGGGGGCCAAAACCTCCAGTCAGCAACACCTGAAGTTCCTCCCCTGCCTGGGCTTTGTGAAGCAAGAGCAGGGAGCCGGGACAGCAGGCTACCTCCAGTGTGGTGACAACCCTGGGGCAACTTATCTCCCGATCTAGGCCTCAGTTTCCCCATGATCTGGTGAGGAGGCAGGACAGCATGCTGGTCCCTAAGGGCTCTTGTGGCCCCACATGAGACCAGGTCCTGAGTCAAATGCTCCTGTAAACCAGACCAACTCCCCACAGCTATCCTGGCCTAGGAAAAGGCTCCACCTCTGACCCCATTGGGAGGGAGGGGATGAGGGAAGTGGGACAGTTGGGCCAGATTTCACCTGGGTCTGGACCGTGAAGTCTGGTCCAGCCCAGCCCTGCCGCACCCTCTCAAGCCCCTCAGATGGACGGTGGTTCTCCGAGGTAGCTTTCCCAGCCACACAAGGCACCGGATAATTCAGTGGAACCTGCCAGCCTTGAAGATCTGCCCTAGGTACATCCCTGCAGCTTCCCTCAGATGCTGTAGACAGTGCTCTGCTTAGATCCAAACCCTCATCTGACTTCTAGCTGCTGCTGAGCCCTCCCAACACCCCAGAAGGTTGGGGCAGAAACGCCCACCTCCACTGATGAGAAAGTAAGTGCATTTACACACAGGCTGGCCCTCCATCCAACAACCCAACCCCATCCCATTTCACAACAAGGACACTGAAGCGCAGGGTTTAGCGGCTTTCCCAGAAACCGTCAGGCAGTCACACCGGCAGCTCAGGACTTACCTTTCCTCTCCTCTTCTTTCTTCCTGGCAGCCTCTTCCCGCTGTTTCCGAATGATTGCCAGCCGGGCAAGGTCAGCTTTGGCTTGCTCTGTCTTCCCAGCTAAATGCATTTTCATGTAACGCTCTTTTGCTTTCTGCTTCTCGATTTCTTCTCTGTTTGGATAAAATGGTGTCATAAGGGACATCTTCCCCACTATTATCAGCCGAGCTAGATGTGGGAGCCAGAATAAAAGCCAAGTACTTGGGGCCGGAGCCCAAGTGGAGGAGGGTGCCCTTGCTCTGTGTGCCCCCTCCCTGATGGACACTCACCAAACAAACAAGCAAAGGGACAGGCCTGGACTTCTCAGCGGGCTGGAGGAAGTTCAAGCAGTGTACCAGCTTCCCCAGACACGTAACATAGGATGGGGGTGAACTCAGCACACGGTGAACAATGTCTGCATTGGCCAGCGGGGGGATGCTGACTAGGGTCTGGTGTCCCCGGTAAGAAAGGGGGAGCAAAACCAGTGGACTGTGTATCAAGAGATGAGCAAGAGGAGGAAGACACTGGGAACCACATTCTACGAGGGGTAGAGAAGGGAGTGGCCACAGATGGGAACCACACCCACCCAATCTCAGGTCCACAGGACATGGCACATTCTCAATTAGAGCAGCTCAGATGTGTAAGAGGCTGCCTTCAAAGTGGTGAGCCCCCACCAAGGAGGGTGTAGGCCTAAGAGCTCTACTCCCACAGGACAAAGGTGTCAGTTACCAACCCACTAGGTAGAGAGGTGATGGTCATTAGCTCCTCCCTCTCATTAAGTCTTCCCTCTGAGATCCTCCTCCCAGGCCTGAGATTCTGGAGTGAAGCATGCACTTTCCACTGAGATATTAGATTGTCCCTCTTATACCAGAATCCTGGACGAGCCAAGTATTGGAGGAGGGGACAGGGAAGCCCTAACAGGAGCATGGGAAAGGGACTTGGCCTCCCAGAGGCCCTGACAGCACACCACGCTGGGTGATAAGAAACAAGGCATGGGGCCTGGCCAGAGGGGAGGAGAGCCAGCCACCAAAAGTCAGCTGAGCAGACGTTTCGCCCAGGTGACTCTCAGTAAGACACATGCAATAGAGAGGAGACTGGAACACCTGTCAGCCCAGCAGATCCTACCCTGGGAGGCAGGTGCAGGGTCAGGAGCCTCTGAGCTAGCAGCAGAGATCCAAACCAGGGTTGGGGGGTGGGGAGGGGGGAGGGGGCTCTGCAAGGTCCTCTGGGTGAAGGCTCGGGGCCAGGCAGGATGCCGGCCTTCATGGCTTTCACTCTGCAGCCTCAAAGGGTGGGGGTAACAACAGGATCCTCTTCTTACTGGTGAGAAGGAAGCTACTGGAGGAGTAGAATCCTTAGCAGCCTCTCATCACACCCCGAACTTGTGAGCCTTTTCATAAAACCCTCAGCCGTCATGGGGTTAGCACAGGAAGGCAGATTTAAATCTCAGCAGCCCAGGAAGGGAAAAACAAAACAAAACAAAACAGGACAGCTTTCCCTAGTGGCCTTCAACCTCTTATAAGGTCCCTGCTGTCAGCTGGTGGCCACTGAAAGTCCAGGCACTACCTGTCAAGGAATGGCCATGTGCAGGGCACTTCAGCACTCAATTGAGACCCTCATATAATTGCAAAGAGAAGGCTGTCTGCAGCTCCGTTTCCACCTGGGACTTAGGGAGCACTGGGGCAGCCAGCAGACCTCTCTGTACTGTGCTCTCGGCACCGTGAACCTCTGGGTTCTCCCAACCCCCACGGCAATGACATCAAAGAATTCAGGCCAAGAATGGTCAGACTGGGCTGGGTAAGGAACTGTCCCCAGAGTGGGGTGCGGTGGAGGAAGAGACTGTACCATAACCCTCCATTTCCTTGGGCATTACTTCAAGTGTGACGCTCAGGTCTAAAACTGTTGTTCTATTTTCCCTGTTGTGTTCCTACTGGTGAAAAATTATTTCTGTTTGGTGTTTCTGGAAAAGCTTCTATAGAGCCTTTGAGGAATGAGATAAACAAAAAAAACCAGATACTGTAGCTAGAGCCCTCACCCAGTCCCTGGGAACCCCAGGGCCCAGGAGGCAAGGGTAGGGGAACTGGGTGCCTCAGCCGCTCCTCCCACCCCACCACGAAGGTCAGCCCCCTGCCCACGTGCCCAGGTCACAAGGCCCAGTAGCAGAGGTTACCGTTCTCTCCTTGAAAGCTCCTTGGGCCCATCCAGGTCCAGTTGTGTGACCTTTTTGGTTGTCTGTGCCACCCTGTTAGGGTTCTCAATGTCGATGAGCCCTTCCACGCCTTTGCGCTTTTGCTAAGGTAAGACAAGAAGCCAGCTGTTGGAAAAGTCCGTCCAGCAGAGCCCCTGAGGGCCATGCCCACCATCTCCCAACAGCCCCCCTGGGCAGGGACAAACTTCTGCTCCACCCCCGGACAACATGATGCTCGGCCCAAGCCTCACAGTGGGAACAGCACCTCGGGGTGTCTTCACCAGCCCAGGAGGTACAAGGACAGCAAGTGCACGTGACTGGAGCCCAACCTATGCCAAGTCCCAGCAACTGGAGGTTATTGTGTCAGATTCACAGGTGACAGAACAGAGGCACAGGACTAAACAACTTGCCTGAGGCCAACCAGGAAGCAGACTGAAGAGCTGAGAACCCAAGCCCAACTCACAAGCTCTCAACACAGAGCACTACGCCCCCTACTTCAGGCTCAGCCTCTGGAAGCTCACGTCTGACTGCAACAACCACTGCTGGGTCCCCAGGGCAGGCCACACTAAGGATGTTCTCAGGACCAATTCCAATTCCTACCCATCTCAGCTCATGGGAGGGAAATGTGACATGAGAAGAAGCCATGGGATCGCAGTCTACGGGTTTAGGGAGCCTGCACCTCCCACCTCCCCTGGGAGATGTTCAACAGGAGCACAAGTCCCCAGTATAGCAGGCTGGGCCCAAGTCTCAGGTGCTGTTGACCACAGCTTTCTCTTTAAGTGACCAGGGAAACAGGTTCCAAATACCAGCCAATCTGACGCAGA
The DNA here is from genome assembly GCF_022837055.1 of Prionailurus viverrinus. Taxonomy (NCBI): domain Eukaryota; kingdom Metazoa; phylum Chordata; class Mammalia; order Carnivora; family Felidae; genus Prionailurus; species Prionailurus viverrinus. The sequence goes on from NC_062576.1 coordinate 6,787,031, forward strand.
GCTCCAGACAACAACAGCCATTTGAGCTACCTGTGAACACGTCCACTTGTATGTTCATGTCACAAGCGAATGTGCCTAAATGGAACTCGAGACTCACCCCTCGCCTACCCTGCTCCTTCCGACCATCCTTATGCCATAGCCTCATGCCTCCTTCCCTCAGTCCCTGGACCCACCCTTCAGCAAACCCAAAGACACAGCGTGAACCTGCCCCCTCTCCCCCATTGGCCCAGCCACAATCTCTTGTCTGGTGACCTGCTGCCATTTCCCTGCTTACATCCTCTACAATTTACTCTTTGCAGAGAAGCCACAACCACCTTTTAAAAGCAAATCTGGTCATCACTCTCCGCCACTTCAAGGCCTCCACCAGCTGCCCACTACCCGCAACAGTGAAACTCAAACCCTTCAACTGCCACTCGGGAGCTGCCCTGGCCAACCTCTCCTCCCGCATCCCTAGCCACTCTACCCCTTACCCACCCAGGCACATGCCCACCAGCCTCCTGCTGTCCTGTCCGACCCCGGAGCCCCTGCACTTGCCAATCCGGCCACCCTGACGGCTCTGCACGTTGGTTTTTCACACACCAGGCTCCAGCCTGTTTTTCAGATCTCAGTTTAAAAGTCACCCTCCTCACCACACACCGCTTCAAGTACCCATGATCAGTCCATCTTACTCATAATACTTGCTGCTACTTGAAATCATAACATTTGTTCACATCCTCATTGTCTGTACCTTGCTATTAAAACATAACCCCTTACGATTGAAGACTCTGTCTGCATCCACCATTGGGAATGGTGACCAACAAGCACTTAATAGATGTTTGTTGAATGAATGAGTCCAAGTCCCAGGCCTCCACCAAACTCAGCACCTGGTAATCATCTTCTTCATCTTCACTCTCATCTGAGTCTAGGGATTTCTTCTCCTTTTTGGGGTCCCCCGCAGCCCCATCTCCACCTTCTTCTCCTTGTTCCTCTTCTTCCTGTTTCAGAAATGGACAACCTGCAAAATCAAAAATGCACAAACCCCCTAGACTGTGAACCCTGCTCCCACCACCTCCAGACTGTGGACCCCAAGGAATTAAACCCCCACAAGGCTGGGACCCAGTATGACAAGGGTCCTACTCTGTAACCCCGGCCCCTGGTAGGGGACCTGGGTCAGAGGCAGCCTATATATTTGGCTCCACAGCCTGGAAGCCATTCCCACACTCCAGCCTGGTGAGAAGTTCATCTCCCAGGGTCAGAAGGACTCGGCTGTGGGGCGGGGAACCTCAGTCCCGCTCAGCCCCCCTCCTGCTTCCCCAGCTGCCACATGCAGCTGTCAAACTGTACTGTTTTCCTGGGCAAGTCCTCCGGTGTCCCACTCCCACGGTGGAAATGGAGGGCCAGTCACTTGAGCCTGCCTCTGCAGATGCCCTGCTGCGCTGACTTCCCGGGACAACACTCAACATGCCACTTCCCTCCACCTTTCTTGCTTCCCCACCAAAAACATTCCTAACAAAGTCAGTACATCCTTCCCCCTACCACTTGCCCACATACTCTCCAAGGTCCCACTTAGCTGGCAGCTCCTCCATCCAGCCCTCTGCCCCCTCCTCCATTCAAATGCAGCCCCTCCCTTCTAGGGGCTCCCAGGCCCTTCACAGCGGTGTCACCCATCCAGCCTGACTGTGCTCTTTTCGGCCCTTATTCAGGCGAGGATCTAATGGTGTGGTCAGGGATGTGGACATTGACAAGGATAGAAATATTCCACTTCCTGACAGTAGGCTGGAAAAAACACCGCAGGAACAGAGTGGAGGGAACTGCTAAGCTTGGACCAGAGGGGGCAGGGTGAAGAGCATCAGTGAGAATCATAGAGGAGATGACTCTGAGCAAGGTCTGGAGGAACGAAGGGTGCTCTGCCTGCTGGGGGTGAGGGGAGGCAGGGCACTATGTTGTGCTGGGTGTGGCATGGCTACAGCAGACAGATGGGGAGTGCGGGAAGTTTGAGCTATGGATGGGCAGGGCCTGGCAAAATGACAGCTTCCAGAAAGCAGGACACAGGACCAAGAAGAGACATCCACTAAGGCGACCATCGCTAAAAGAACAAAGTTCTAATTGATTCAATCAGAAGATACCTCTCCTCTTCACTGTCGCTGGTTGTTCAGGGACACCCGCCTGCTGCCCGTGCCCCGCCCCCCCCTCCCCCCCCCCCCCAGGTGCTGGCTTCTGCCTAGGAATTGGTGGTCCCTGCCTGGCCTCTCTGGATGACAAAGAGGCAGGGCACCGCCCTGGGCCACTGGAGTGGCTGGCACAGGCACGTACTCACCCTGGCCTTCTGCTTCTCAGCCTGGAGCTGCGCGTCGATCTCCTCAGGGCTTGTGTACTGCCGTGCCCGGCCTTTGTGGCCTCCCTTTCTCCCTGCACGAGGATCGGCAGCTTAGGAGGTGGGAGGTAATCAGCTTCCCTGATTGCCCTGAGCCCCAAAGGGCTGCGTCCTGCTTGAAGTGCTGTCATCAGAGGCTGCATAGACCTCCCCTACCCCTCACCAAGCACCACCCAAACCTATTCTCCTCCCTTCACATATCCAAAGGGACAAAAGAGGCAACATGCGACCACCTGATGCAGCACCAAACTACGTGCTAGACATAGGTTCCTACAGATAAGACCTGAGAGGAGGATGTGGGAGAGGGCACGCTGCATGTAATAACTGGCTAAATCCCATGGTGTCTTAGAATCCAAACTCAGGTCAAAATGCAGTAAGAACATTTAACACTACAGTCCTTTTTACTTGCAAAAGTTCTGGCACAACCATAGACCCTCTTGAGCCAGGACAATGGACTGACCCCTGCTCTGCTGGTTCTGGAGGATGCTGAGGTAGTTGTGGCCTGAATCTAGCCCCACCTTTGAGCCCATATGTGGAGAATCATGGCTGATCCCATTCTAAAGACAAGACACTAAAGACTGAAACCGAATGATGAAGAGCACGAATGCTGGAGTCTGACCCTCAGGCTCAAATCTCAGCTCTACCACTTACAAGCTTTGGGAAGGTACCTGACCTCTCAGTCTCAGTGTCTTCAGCTGTGTCCCTACCTCCTGGAGTTGTCATGGGAATGAATTTGTTAACACATGTAAAACTGTTGGAACAGTGCCTGGGATCGGATTAAGCACTACAAAAACGTATGCTATGTTTGCTAATTTTCTAATAAGGTATTTTGGCAGGAGATAAAAAACAAAGCCACTGACCACATTAGTGATTCCCTATAAAAGTCAGGGAATATGGGACACCTGGGTGGCTCAGTCCGTTAAGCGTCCGACTCGGTTTCGGCTCAGGTCGTAATCTCATGGATTGTGGGTTCAAGCCCCACATTGGGCTCTGTGCTGACATGGCAGAGCCTGCCTGGGATTCTCTCTTTCCCTCTGTCCCTTCCCCTATTGTGCTATTTCAAAATAAATAAACATTTAAAAAAAAAAAAAAGGTCAGGGGATGTAATGAAACACTTTTTGTTCACCTGAGCATTACACTATAAGGAAAAAACCCTAAACCTATTGGAAACTTTCTTGCATGCGGAGTAAGAAACATAGCTGGCAAAGTTAAAGTTGAAAATAAAGCTGACTCCCTTCTAACAGTTAAAAGTGTGATTAGCAATTAAAGTTCATCTAAGAGTATCAGTCTGAGCCTCTTGAGCTAGGACAATAGACTGACCCCTGCCCTGCTGGTCCTGGAAGACACTGGGGTGGTTGTGGCCTCAATCCATCCCCACCTCTTCTGGAAGCTTCGGCCCAGCTGATTTCTAGTGAGTCTGAGTGCAGAGAATCTGTAATTAGACAGCCACAGCTTCTCTGGACTCGAGAGACAGTAGCAGAGATACCAACCTCCTCTTATTTCCTAGACAGCAGCTGCAAAGCCATAATTGGGCTGCTACAGATCACACCACCCATTTTTAATGACTACCTGGGTTCCCGGGGGGTGTCTCAGTCTACGCTCATCCAAGTCCTATTGTGAAAGATCAAGCTTGCCAGTTAAAAAAAAAAAACCCAACAAGCTTTCCAGGCCTCTCAATATTCCAGGCAGTAATAACAACTCAAAACTGGCTACTACACGCTGTCATTCCGCACACTTGGCTAGGGGATATGGCCCTTAGTTCAGACTACAATAACTTTTACCAGCATGCCTTTGAAAATGCTTTACAGTTACTAATGGAAACAAGAGTTCATCCTTTTCTCTTGTATAATTTTATACTTAAAAAAAAAAAATCTTGTTTTCTTTTGCTTTTCAAGCAAATAAACCCAAGCAAAATAGGTAAATCTTATCTGCTCATAAAGCTTTTCACAAGCCGAAGGCCAAGTCATTTAACCAAGAATTCATATTTAGGATTCTGTAACCTCCAACTTTGACTCAAACTATCTATGAAGTAGGACACTTAGAACCAGAATTCTGGAACCAGAAGGGTTCAGATGGCACCCTCATTTTGCACAACAGGAGGCTGTGGAAAATGGAAGACACCTGGCTCTTCCTACCAGGCTAAATCAACAGAGAGGTAGGTTTAAATGGATTCGATTCTGTAAGCCCCAATATCTCTGCAAGTAGAGAGTCAGGAAGTCATTTAGGTTTGAAAAAGCTCCAAGTAGATTTCCTGTGGGCTAAAGCATCTTAACCAACATGACACTTGAGCTACCACTATTAACGGAACATCTGTTCTGGGCCAGAAGTTAGCCAGGCACTTTGAGTGCTCCATTATTTTATGACCTCTATCTCCAGCTCTCCAAGCTAAGGGTTATCAGCCAGGTGTTCCAGATGACAAAAATGGGCAGGAATTAAATAATTTGTTTCAGGCCACAGAATTGGGCAGTGACACAGCTAGACTTGAAATCAAGAACTACGGACTCTTAGGGGAAAGAGAAAGGACTGTCTACGATGCACTGGGAAGCCACGCATCTTCTATCCTCTTGGCCAAGAAATTGACGAAACCGTATAAATAATGCTTAGCGAGCGCTTGACTGCCTGGAGCTGTGCTGCGCACTCCACGTGGATCACCTGGTGGTGTAAGCCTCACATCACTACTATGAGGTAGGTACAATCAAAAGCCCCTTGCAAATGAGAAAACTGAGACACAGGGAGGTTAAGCGACTGGCTCAGAGACACACATAGAGCCGCTGCCGAACAGGGACATTCAAAGCCAGTCAGCCAACCTCGAGAGCATCAAGTTAGGTCTCATTAGGCAGGCCTCGCTCGCCCGGAGCTCGAGAGGCCCCACGTTTTACGCGCAAGGCAGACGGGCTCGGCACAGGCGCGGGACGCGGTGACTCAGTCCCCGCGAGCCTGGAAGAGGGAGTAAACTCCAGGTCCCTCAGGCCAAGAGAAGCGCGCCCCAGATCAGGCCTTCGGCGTCGGCGAGGAGCCGGAGCCTTGGGTCTCCTCAGACCCCCGAAGGAGTGGCTCGTAGCCACTCCGGTCCTCAGTTTCTCCATCGGGACAATTGGGCGCCGAGGCCCAGGCCTGGCCCTCAGCCGGCGCGGACGTCCTCCCTCGGCGCCGCTCTCCGAGACACCCGCGGGCAGAATGAACAGCGGGAGCCGGACTCGGGCAGCCCCTCGAGGCCCGCAGGCCACGCGCGTTTGGCCCTCACCTCCTTTAGGCATCGCGGATCCGGCGGCTGCGGCAGCGGCGGCGGCGCCTCGAACTGACACCGGAACCGGAAATATCTCGGGCTCAACTTCTTCCGTCCGGCCCAGTACTCTCAGCGCGCCGCCGCCGCCGCCGCCGCCTCCTCGAGGACCGGGGACTTCAAGGAGGCCGGAGCACGAAGACTGTCCCGCGAGCCGCCTGAGTCCAGTCTCGCCCGCGCGCTGCCCAGGCAACAGCGCCCCAGTCCCTCAGCCCCCGGGGAGACGCGTGAGCCTGCCGGTCTCCCCCCGGGAAGTGACGGCAAAAGGCAACAGCGGGCTGGAATTTATACAGGCGGAGCTGCAGACACCTAAAATGACGCAATCTCAGCGCGAGAAAGGGAGGGGATCCGCGAGGACCTCATCCTGGAGAGATTGCCTGGGAAGCGGAAGCCGTCGATAAAGAGGCGGCTGACGGCGACGGTGGTTCAGGTGAGTGCTTTTCCTGTGTTCTCTAGTACCTTGGTGACCGCTAAGGCCAGGAATCGGAGATCTGCACTGGCCCAGAGGTGGTGGGAGCGGTTGGCTTGGGACGGGTGCGGGCTTCTGGAGCGGGAGGTCAGAGTTCCCGAGAAGAGTCGGCGCCTGGTTCGTTCTGCCCAGGGAATGGGTTTAGGGGTTCTCTTGCTTCTAGGTTCCCACTCCTCCCACTGCTTTCTCTCCCGAAAATGTTTTCTGTCTAAATGCTGTTTGTTCTTGTAAGCTCGGCCCAGATGTCCTCTCAATGAGCCTTTTGTACAGTCGCGACTGTAATGTTTTCCCTCCCTAGCTCCGAATGCCTTTCCACGCTCTTACGAGCGCTACCACCTCTTATACCACCCGACACCCCTTGATCTAGTTGCTTCCTACCAGTTTTCTATTGTGGGTTGTCCTCTGACCTCCAGATGAGCCAGGGCTCTCGAATTTCCCTGGGTCATAGCAAATTGGTGTCCCGTATCTTTGTTCTTCCAGCCGGGCGCGCTTGGGCAGGGTCCAGATTCTGACCATCTCTAGCTTCAGAGCAGGGAAGATACGTCCAAAGACCACTGATTTGGGAGTCAGGAACCCCCCCCCCCCCCGCCATCCGAATCATACTTTGCCAGTTTTCATCTGTGTGACTCTGACTTTACCTGCAGAAGTTTCATTTCTCATCGGTAAGGTTGTTAGTGGAGGATTAAGGAAAGGAGGCTGGGTGTCGGGGGCGGGGGGCGGGAGGGGGAGTGGACATTGTAAACTGTCAGGCACCCCACAGAAGGGAGGGACCGATGAGTTTGGGGGATAGGAGTCTGCTATGCTGCACAGTAGGAGGTAATTAACCTGAATTTGCTTTGCCACCTAGAAATGCCTTGTGACTTGAAAAATGTGGTTGTTTAGATTTGGACTGGCTAATTGTGTGGACTTTATATAACTTGCCTTTATGTAATACTTTGTTGGGTTTGAAGACTCTTTGGGGGTGCCTGGATGGCTCAGCTGGTAGAGTATATGGCTCAGGTCATGATCCCAGGGTCATGGGATGGAGCCTGTGTTGGGCTCCGTGCTGAGCTCCTACTTAAGATTCTTTCTCCCTCTCTGCCCTGTTTGTGTGCTCTCTCTCTTAAAAAACAAACAAGTGAACAAAAACTCCTTGGCAATCAAGCTAATTCACTGCTCTCGTTTTACAGATAAGACTGAAGACCAGAAAGGGAATGTGACCTCCCCCAAAGTTACAGTAATTGGTAGAGCTGGACAAGAACTTGAGTTTGTAACTGAAGAGATCAGAGATCTTTCTGTTACACTCTTGGGAAGCAGACCCTGAGGTACTTTGACTTGACAGCATCTTTTTCCCTTTTAAACGCTCATTCCCTTGTCTCTCCCAACCGTAGTCCTTCCCACGCTATGTTGTAATTGCCTTGTCACTTTCTATCTCCTTGCTAGAATGTCACCTTCTCAACTATAGAAATTGTGTCTTACTCTTTGTTCTGTGTTCCCAATATCCAGTACAGGGCCAGGCTCATAGGTGATGTTAATGATAACACCAAAAAGTCTATTAAACACATTTAATGTAGGCATGTTGCATATAACTACAGTTAAATCTTCACAATGGTCCTATAGGTAGATTATATTATCCCCATTTTACAGATGAAGAAACAGAGTAAGGGAAGTGAATGTGCACCAAAATGGTGGCTAGTGAAGGCCTTTGGGGATCTCAGGTTCAGAAACCAATCCATTTAATTTTCCTCTCCCAGATCTTTGCAAATTATCTTGTGGGAAACATGCCTAAAGTCAAAAGAAGCCGGAAAGCTCCCCCAGATGGTTGGGAGTTGATCGAGCCGACACTGGATGAATTAGATCAAAAGATGAGAGAAGGTGAGTGGGGGAGTTCGCGACTGGGTGAGGTGTGTCTAAGGGTCACAGGCTTAGATGACCCCCCAGGGGCCAGGCATAAATGCAAGTATCGGTGGGAAGAGACAGGCAGCGCCACTATGGCCTCCTGACACGGACGTGTTTTGTTTGCTTATTAACTCAGGAATGTTCTATGTCCTGGAAAATAGGATGGCACCAATGAAAAGGTCCTCAAAGCCATTTTGGGGCCAACTAGATATGAAAGCTTTAGAGAATAAAGACCGAATAGCAGACCTATAATTAGTTACTGTTTTGGTTAGGTACATATTTAGAATTTTACAAAATATGTTTACTTGGAAAATCCTGTCCTTTTTCATTTTCACATTTTCTGAAACAGTTTTATTATTTTTTTTAATAAATATTGGGTCTTTGACACTGGTTTCATCATCACTTTGTTTCTGCATTATACACTAGTTTTTTACAATGTACATTCCCAAAAAATGTCGATGATCCTGAACTTTGTGAATCATGTAGTATGATTTTAGAAAATTTATCCGAAACCATGAGCCTTATATCTTATATGATCACAGTGTAACTACTTACTGAATTGCTTTTTAAAGTGGTCCTTTCTTTAAAGCTTTTTGGTAACTAACCCTTGTTATGAGGTCATACCTCCAGCAATAATTATTAAATCATTGTTAAGTCACGTTGCCTTTTTTCCCCCAAACTGATTGTATCAGATAACTTCTGTTAAATACCTAGAACTTCCAGTAATCAAGGTCATTTTTGGCTGAGAGATTTCTTCCCCAAACCGATCTCTATTCAAAATAAAGGAACCTGGAGAGCGCTACAATAGAAAAGATTTTGTGAGTCCTTGAAAATTGTCTCCAAAAGAAATATTCTCTTCCATTTTTGTTTAATCATATAGGCCATCAGCATTTCTTTGCTTTCCCATTTTTTTATAAACTCACAGGTGTAAGACCTGTTTCATGTTGTCCTTGCTTCCATTATGAAGAAAACAGTGGATGGCAGGTGGCACCAGACTTGGCTTTAGTGTTGGGAACAATAGGAAACTCTGAGGATGTGGCAGACTGGACAGGGGCAGGAGCTGCTATTCACCCGAAGCCCATTTTACCTTGGGATCCAGGCTAAGTTTTGCCAAATTTTCTGGGGGGGGGGGTCCCCAAGAGAAGCCAGAAATCCAGCTGTTTTACGTGAACTGGTTTTTTTTTCTCCAGGTTTATTTTGAGAGAGCGAGAATGAGCGGGGGAGGGGCAGAGAGAGAATCCCAAGCAGACTCTGTGTGAGAGCACAGAGCCTGATGCAGGGCTCGATCTCCTAAATCGTGAGATCATGACCTGAGCCGAGACCAAGAGTCAGATGCTTGACCAGCTGAGCCACCCAGGTGCCCCCATGTGAACTCTTCTAATTTAAAATTCAAACTTAAAAAAACAAGATTCCGACTCTTGATTTTGGCTCAGGTCATGCTCCCAGGGTCATGGGATTGAGCCCCACGTTGGGTTCCATGCTATATGGAGCCTGCTTAAGATTCTCTCTCCCCTGCTCACACTTTAGCAACAACAGCAACAAAAAACCGCAGGTATTTGTGAAAGGAGCCAAACAAAGCCTGCCTTCAGGCTGGCTGGGGCTGCTGGTTCCTCGTTTGTAGCCTGTAGCACAACTTTTGCCTGTGGTATCTGTGGCCACACTCCTAGACATGGGGGACCCTTGTGTGGCTTTTGGCACAGAGGAGCCCAAAGCCAGTGGCATTACCAGGCCTGTCCTGATCTGAGGGCTACTTACAGGACAACTCACACTTACTGAAGCAGATGGAGAGTTCCCGTTTTCTCCTATAGTTTGTCCCCAGTGTTTGCTAGCTTGACTCTTGACCCTGCCTGGCTCTTTATGTGTCTGTTAGGTCATACTCAAGTTTTTGTACAGCTGCTGTGGCCCTGGAGGTCCCCAAAGAGCCTGATTATAGCAACTGAGGGGCAGAGATGGGGGAAACTGTGTGGCAGGGGAGTTTGGTGGGTAACTCAGAAATAAAGGCACTATTTCTGTGAACTATAACCAGGACTTGTAAATAACTGCTTTTATAAGGACTTTAAACTAGTTGAAAATAAGCATAAACACTTGCATAATGAACCCTTAGCTAGATTTTTAAACAATAACATTTTAAAAGAATTGTTGCCAAGGTTTTGAAGTTAACGGGCAGTTGCTTTTGAAGTTTTTGGCATTAGCAAAGTGGCAAAAAGCTACATCTAGTTTGCGCCACGATGCCCCTACCCCCGGCCTTTCTTCCTGCCCTATCCTCCTAGGGGCAGGACTGTGCATCAGCCACCAGAAACGGCGTTCCACTTTGTGTGTGGACCTGTACAAAACAACATCCAAGAATGTGCACGTGGTTTTGGGAAAATGGGTCCAAACGGGACTTTAAAAATGGGAGTGCTGCTATGATTAAAAGACTGAAAAATGACCAAAGCTCAGGGAGGGAGGCTCTGCTTCTAGCTGCAGCCTAGGCAGCAGTGTGCCCTTCCCTCAGTGGCTTATCCGGATGCATGGCTTTCCACACTCTGCCCAGGTGACCACATCTTCTCCAGCCATGACTCAAAACTAGACTCTATATACCAGCTGCCTGTGGAGTGGCCCCATTTGGATATCTCAAACTTAACCATGTCCAGAACTGAATCATTCATCCACCCCAGAGCTGCTTCCGTTCTGAGGCCACAACCACGGACCCATCCTGGACTCTTCTCATTCTTTCTTCCTATCCAAGCATCTAAGACATCCAGATTCCTAAGAAGGGTGACAGGATGGAGGGAATGTTGTGAGACAGATCAACAAAGTACAACGTCTGGATGTTGTTTGGACCTTAATTCAAACACATGCGTTGTCAGCAGGTGTTTTTGAGGCAATGAGTGAAAACTGAACTGAGTATGGTTGCTAATAAGGAGGAATGGTTGGTTTTGTTGTGTGGGATATTAGCATTGTGGATCCTTTTTTAAAAGTCTTTAACATGTTAGAGATACATAGATATTTATGAATGTGACACTTGATGGTTTGAGATCACTTTAAAATACTTCAGTCTCCCACCCCCAGAAGTGGGGAGAACCAGATAAAATAAAAATAGCTGAATACTATAAATGTTTGAAGCTGTGTGATAGGTCTTGGGGGTCCAATATGCTGTTCTGTGTACATTTTAAATTACCATAGTGCGATGTTAGAAAATCCACAAGTCTAAATTTTGATTCCTTTTAAATTCCACCACATGGTCCAAGCTGCTCTCACCTGGATTACTTCGGTAGCTTCCTACTTCTCTCCCTACAGTCGTTTCTACAGAGCAGCCAGGGTGAGGGCTTCAAATTAAGTCAGATCACAGTCTGCTCAGGACCCTCCAGTGGTTCACTTCCCCATCAGAGCAAAACCAAAGTCCTGAGGCACCTGGGTGGTTCAGTCGGTTAAACATCCGACTTTAGCTCAGGTCATGATCTTGCAGTTCGTGGGTTCCAGACCCACATCGGGCTCTGTGCTGACAGCTCAGAGCCTGGAGCCTGCTTTGGATTCTGTGTCCCTTCCCTCACTCTCTCTCTCTCTCTGCTCCTCCCCCACTTGCACTCTGTCTCAGTTAAACAAAGTCCTTGTGTGGCCTTCCAGGTCAAACACTGTCTCACTGCAGCCCCCTCCTTAGTTCCATCCCCTCTCTCCCTTATCCCCTGCCCACAAGTGCCGTTCCTGGATCCCTAAGTAGTCGTGCCTCAGGGCCTTTGCATTGCTGTTTGCCTTATAAGCATGTTTGCCCCTCCCCTTTTTTATTTAAAACTATTTTTTGATGTTTGTGAGAGAGAGTGAGTGAGCATGAGTGGGGGAGGAGCAGAGAGGGAGACAGAGGATCCAAAGCAGGCTCCACACTATGAGCACAGAGCCTGACATGGGGCTTGAACCCATGAACCATGAGATCAAAACCTGAGCTGAAATCAAGAGTTGGCTGCTTAACCGACTGAGCCACCCAATGCCCCACTCCCTTCTCCCTTTTAAATTGGGATCTAATTGATATAAAACATGCATGTTTTATATCATGCACATGATTTTAAATGATGCACGTACACATGATTTGATATGTGTATATGAAATGACTAACACAATGTGACATCCAGGCCTTACAAACACACCATACAGTATTATAAATTATAGTTCCCATGCTATGCCTTACATCTCCAGGACCTGTCTTCTAACTGGAAGCTTGTACCTGTGATCCCCTTCACCAATTTTGCCCAGTCCCCAGCCCACCCCTTGTTTCTTAAGGTCTGTGATCAGATGTCCCTCTTGTGCCTTCTTTGATCACATGTATAAAGTGGCAGTCCCCCCTCTCCCCACTTGCCATCCCCTCTGTGTTCTCTCTGGCCTCTACCACTTACCACCAGGTGCTGATCTGCTTCCCTCCTCGGAACGGGGCTCCAGACCTGCTCTGTCTGCCCCACTGCCTTGTCTTCAACACTCGATCAGGGCCTCAGCTGCAGCAGGCACACAGTGTGCGCTGCTCAGGCCTCAACACCTGCCTTTTGCTTGGATCACAGAATCTTGTTCGTGGAGCTGAGTTCTACATCCTAAGTCATAGAATGTCCCCAAAGTTGGAGAAATGGAGGCACATTTTTCTTGACCACTCCTCCCCTTTCTCCATTCTCTAAAAACTGAGTCAACGTGATAAAGATCAACTTGGAGCTGCTAAGAGACAGAATTGCCACTTCAATCATGTTTAAATCATGTGGCTCATTTTTTATCTTTTTTAAAATAACAGCTCTATTGAGACAGAAGTCATATTCTGTAAAACTTGCCCTTTTGAAGTGTTAAGGGTGTTCAGTATATTCAGAGTCAAGCAACCATTACTCCTCCAAAAGAAACCCTGCACCCTTTAGTAGTGCCTCCCCCGCCCCCCAGTCTGAGGCAACCACTAACCTACTTTGTGTCTCTGCAGATAGTCATCCAGTAGGTGGGCTTTGGGGATGATGTTTTTTTCACTTGGCTTCATGTTTTCGGGGTTCATCCGTGTTGTAGTAAGTCCATACTTGATTTCTTTTTACGGCTGAATGATATTCTGTCTTGTGGGTGGGTTATGTTTGGTGTATCCATTCATCAGTTGGTTGAGGCTGGGTTGTTTCTACTTTTGGCTATTGTGAATAATGCCGCCTAAACATTCATAGAGGAGTTTCGTGTGCATGTGTTTTCAGTTCTTTTGGGAATATACCTAGCAAGAGAACTGCTAGGGCACTTGGTAACTGTTTAGCTCCTGGAGGAAGTGCCAGACTTTTCCAGAGAGGCTAGGCTGCACCATGTTAACATTTCTACCAGCAGCATATGATCCAATTTTTCCACATCAACACCTGTTACGGTCACTTTGATGACAGCAAACCTAGAGGGTATGAAGTAGGATTTATTCTTTATCCCTAGTTATTTAAAAAACAAAACATTGTGACCCGTGATTGAACGCTGCCTGCCACAACAAAACAAACACACCCCTTTTTCTCCCCAGCTGAAACAGAACCTCATGAGGGAAAGAGGAAAGTGGAATCTCTGTGGCCCATCTTCAGGATCCACCACCAGAAAACCCGCTATATTTTTGACCTCTTTTATAAGCGGAAAGCCATAAGCAGAGGTAATTAAATTCTCTTGGCCTGGACAACTTGAGTGGCTTTCACATTTATTTAATGGTTCTTATTCTTACAGCCTTAGCAAATGTCATTTGTCTTATCACTAAAAAAGGCGGGGAGGGGCCACTGTTGGCGAAATAGTCTTTTTAAGGAAGAGTGGTGATGGGTTGGGGCAGCTGTTATACCGTGGTCTGATGCCCTTTCCCCATTTTTTGGACAGAACTATATGAATATTGTATTAAAGAAGGCTACGCAGACAAAAACCTGATCGCAAAATGGAAAAAGCAGGGGTATGAGAATTTATGCTGCCTGCGGTGCATTCAGACACGGGACACCAATTTTGGGACGAATTGCATTTGCCGGGTCCCCAAAAGCAAGCTGGAAGTGGTAAGTGAGGTCTCCGCCCCTGTAACATCTGATGATCAAGTTGGAGGTTCCTTTTTCAGTTCAGAAGTGTGTCCTGGGTGACGCCAGGGGATTTTACACTGTTTTGTGGGGCTGGAATGTAGTCCTTATTGCTGGATGGCCTGCTGGCCGTTCCCGAGAGAGGGAATCGCTCTCTCGGGGAACCCACACCCGGCAGTTTGGCAGCAATGGCGTGTTAGGTCTGGGGGGGGGGGGGGTCAGTCTCAACTCCACCCTTGGGCAAGTTACTGAAGTCCTTCCTCATGTATGACCTGGGGGTGGGAAGGCTGAGTCAGGGAAGCACAGGCCAGTAAGCAGACATTCCTGTCCTTCCCCTCTGGGGCTCACTCTTCAGGTACCCTATTTTCCAGGCCTCCTTTTCCTCAGAATTACACTGTATTTCTTCTGTCAGAACCTTGTTCTCTGGGGAGCTCCGGAATGATGCTGGGTGTGCAGTAGCTGAGCTCACAGCGTCAGCCTCTCTGAACTGGAGCTAGAGAAGGAGGCAGACAGTTACTGTGATGTTACCCTTAGTGGCCTTTGAGTGCAGCACCCTTGGCTGCTCGTTGTGGGCCAAGCCGGGTGGTCAGACTGGACTGCCCGCCTCCCAGTTGGCCGCCTGTCACACAGGTGCCTCATCACAGGGTCCCTCTATGCTGCACACTAGTTAAGTTTACAGAGCTTTGACTCCAGGCACGGGGCTTTAGCTCAGCAGGTAGCTCTGTCTCCCTGAATCACCTGGAAGGCCAAAGGGCAGGGGGCATGGGAGAGGGCTGCCTCCCCAAGGGAAGAATCTGGGTGTGAATTTTCTGGTAGGGGCAGGGAGAGGTGGTGAAGTGGCAGAAGCCTCCCCTCTGAGAGCCCCAGGATTCTGTGGTGGCATTGGGTCCGGGGTGCTGCCCCAGCCCTGTGGCCAGGATAGAGCCTGCTTTAGCTTTAGTTGGGTTTCACCTTCTGATCTTGTTTGCTTAGGTAAGGGTCTTGCTCCTCCAAAACAGGAAAAAGGAAAATCGACACAAACCACTGCTCTAGGGCCTTCTGTTGGGTACGTCCCCAGCCAGACATTGGGGCCCACCTAGTCCAGGGGATAGGACTCTTCGGCTGCCATACAGATTCAGGTGTACATCCTCTTTCCCGGTGCCCCCACTAGAAAGTTCCCCAGCCCAGAGGCCCCTGGCACTGAGTCCCAAGTAGTACACAGACCCAACTTCCAGCGTATTGAAGGGTGTGTCATGCTCACTTCATAGAATAACAAGAATTGCTCACAGGTTTTTTTTTTTCCTTTTGTGGTGGGGGGATAAGCATGTACATAGAATTTGCATATGTTAAGTGCACAGAAGTGTAGCTTCAGGGTCCACAGTAGCTGTTTCCATCCATCATGAAGGGCTTTCTGAAGAGCATCACGGTAGACCGTGAATGTCCCACCACCTTCTTGGTGGGAGGATTGCTGTGTGGGGGGGGAGGGGTGACACGTGGTGGAAGTGCGGTGTCTCAGCTGTCCTCTGTTGCAGGGCCGGATCATCGAGTGCACGCACTGCGGCTGTCGGGGCTGCTCTGGCTGAGGCCCTCGGGCCCTGACCTCTCTTCACCCTGAACCTTGGACTTCGCAGGTTTCTGCCTGTCGCATCACGCCCTCTCCTGGGAGCAGCTCTTCTCGCAGAGCGGTGCTCCAGGCCCGAGTGGAAGCATGGTCTCTACATGTTAAGGCTTTGGTGTTTATCAGCTGTGATTTGTAGAAATAAAACTTTTAAACCTTTTGGGCCCTGCATTTGTTCTTTCAGAGAGCCAGCCATCTGTAGAACCCAGTGGGTGAGCACCAGACCCCAGGGACCCGTCACCCTTGGGACTCAATCCTGACTCCACCTTGTAGGTGCTGTGTGACTCCGAGCCAGTTCACTTTCCCCATCGGTGATGGGGGCAAGGATGACCTGAGAGGGTGTGCCAAGGTCAGCTGGTCTGCTCTTGGACCTGCCATGGACTCGTCAGGCCCTGGGCCCAGTGTGTCCTCGTACCTATGCCTGCAGAATGCTGTAGCGCTTCCTCTGGGCCCGACCATTCCCTTGCGCTGGAGGCCACTGGAACACATTTGTGGGTCAGCTATGGAAAGCATCCCGGGGCTCCCATGGAGCCCTGTAAACACCACGCACTCTGTTCCAGCTCTGCCGGAAGTCCCCGGGGCCTCCCTTCACCTGCCTCCAAGGCCTCTGTCCACGTCAGCCTCAGTGATGGCGTCTTGGTTCCCCTTGGGCTTGGTCCGGAACTTCTGCCACGGGTGGGGGGTTTCCTCTGCTGGCATCACTTTCAGCCACTGCTTGTAATAAGCTCGGAAGCCATCAATCTTCTCCAAGTAGGTGTTTTTCTCTTTGTACTACAAATGGAAACGCATGGGGTTCAGAGGAGCCATTAGTCATTGCAGGCTACCTGTAGCTAATCCCAAGCCATGGCAGCTGGCTCAGGCCTCAGGGAAGCTGTTCTTGCTCCTAGTTGGTTAAAGGGAGAGGGCAGAAGAGTTGTTCGGTCCCTGAGCAGCTAATGTAGAGAGACAAAGCTGCTGTGGGGTAGACCAGACTTCCTCTGCTAACACTCCTTCGAAATACGAGCTGCCGTGCCACACCAGGGACGTCACCCCAGCCCCCCAAGCTAGAATCCCCTAACTCTGCCTCCACAGCCTGAGTGCCTCTCTCCATTCTCAGCACTGCTGTAGTGGTCTCTGGAGAGGCAGGCAGGAAAGGAGCAAACAGCATGAACCTGGCAGATCCCAAAGGAAAGCTGGCAGAGGAATATGTACAAAAAAACCCGAAAAATGTCCAAGTTGAAGACTGTTACCACATGATGACAAACAGTCTGATTTAAAAGATTCAACCATTCTAAATTTGTATGTATCTCATACAGCCTAAAAGTACATAAAACAAAAACCTGACCATCTCAAATGGAAATACATCACCGTCGTAAGGGAATACAAATGTGATTTGAATCCAATAAGCTTTGGGCCTGTGGTAGTCCGGTGACTTGACTGAACCTGAGAAGACCCCCCGAGGGCCCTACACCACAGAGTAAAGAGATCTACGAACTAGAAGATATTGCAACATGGAGCCAACAAAAGAATAGCATCCAAAATACATAACTCGGAAGAACCAATGAGAAGACTTAACCAACTGTCCAAATACTCCCTGCTGTGCCCTCTGCCAAGCACGCTCTCTACTGCCATCTCATGAATTCTTACTGGGCCTTCAAAATGGCATTCCAGCATTGCACCGGCACGGCTGTCCCTGACCCCATGCCTTGCTGTGTCCCTGCCAACTCCCTACGCCCTGGGATTGTGCTCCTTCCTCCAGGCCACAGCTGCTCTGAAGCCACTCAACACAGAGTCTGGCTCCGTAGACCTAAAATCTGAGCCCCCTATCCCCACACTGCCCCCGAGCCTCCTCTCTTCAGAACAACAGGGAAAGAAGTGGCCAGTACAAAGCAGATTCTTTCACTGCTGCTGCTGTCCCATTCACTTGACAAACAGACTGCATTAGGCACTGGGCAATGGGCAGGCCCCGGGGAGCCAGCAGAGCCAGGAAGTCTCCAGCTCCAGGAGCTTACGGTTTTGCAAAGGTGAAAGTCACGTGCACGTGTAATGACAGGTTGTGAAGCATGGCAAAAAGGAACAGTGCTGTACGTGATGGGAAGGGGCTGTACGTGATGGGAAGGGGCAGCAGTAGTGGGGCAGCTCTGAGAAAGAGTCATTCAAACTGAGGCCCACAGGATGAGGAGCCAGTTGTGGGAAAAACGGGGAGCCTATCAAGGCAGAAGGAATACAAAAACCCCAAGGCAGGAAAGAGGCCAGTAGGACTGACCATGAATACAGGGAAGAGTAGCCTAAGATGAAATGAGCCACAGGGACGGAGACTCACGGGCTGTGTTTTGAAGAATTTGGAATTTCTCCTAAGGGAAGCCACTGACAGTTTAAAGCAACGGAATTCCACCACTGAAAGGCCAGCCCTAGGGGTGAGGGGAAAGGCAGGGGTGGTTAAAGAGAAGACAGGTGAGTTGGAACTTGGTGCACACACCCGATCAAAGCTGGGTGGGTACTGGGCTGCAAACTCCAGTTGGCGGATGACCACCTCATTCACCGGGACTCTGTTCTGCCTCATGTCCTTCAGGATGTCAATGAGATAGGTGTAGTCCAGCCTCTTGAGGGCGGCGTTGATGAGGGTGCTGTAGATGTGGGTGTTGGGAGTCATCTGGCATTTCTGGAACATCACAGACATACAATCAGCAAGGAGATGGCCACTGTTGGGACAAAGCAGCCTACCGTGCGTGTCAGGCTAGGGGGCTTACCTTGCCGTTCAGGCCTGCTCTGCAGACCAGCAACCAGGGCAAGAAGGGCAGAACCCTGTGGCAACGATGGGCTGTCCTTCCTGCTCCAGGAGGAAAGTGTGTGCCCCCACATGGCAGGCCCAGCCCACCCAGCTGAGGATCCTACCCTCTCAGCCCTGAAGAACTTGCTCAGAAATCAGTGGACTCGGGCAGTAAACCACGTGCAGACCACCTCTTCGGCTCTTGGCTGTAGGTTTACCGCAACCCCTGCCCCCAAAGTTCTGATAGATCCCTGCTCCGGTCATACCTTCCGTCCCTCCAGAACTGGGCCTAGTCTCTCCCCACGACCTCCCTCAATCTCTCCCACCACAGCCACCTTGAAGACTGTCACACCCTCTGCTTTCAATGCCGGCTCCTGCAGCAACGGACCAGGGTCCACTTTCTCTCACATTGGGCCAATGACCATTATACCCTTGAAGCTAGAGCATCCCTACTCCCCACCCCCATGCACACTGTTTATGCTGTCTGGGTGCAGAGGCCTGGGGGTTCAGGAGGGCCCAGGCCCTCTCTTCCCAAGTACCCCCCCCCCCCCCCCCCCACCGAATTCTCAGCACCTGGCCTGGCCAGGACCCACTCACCTTCATGTCTGCGAGTAGTCGCAGGCCGTCCCCCGGCCTGTGGCACCCAATGGCCAGGTTGCAGAACGTCTGCAGGTTGGGAAGGATCCCCCTCTTTGCCAGGAGTGGCAGCATAGCCTGTGGGGACAGACATGGCACTTCTGTAAGCTGTAACCCACCGGGCCCAGCCAGAGCCTTCCCTGGTTGAAGCCCCGATTGGGTGCTGTAGGCCTCGGGGGCACAGCAATGCTCGGGGGCCTCGCATCCCCCTCTGCAGCCACGCTAGATGCTGCTCTCAGCCCAGCTCCCCAGAGTTCAGCTGCTCTGCAAGGACTACCCTTCCTTCTCCCCGAACGTGAATGGGAACATGAATCCCTTCACATTCCTGTCTCTGTTCCACTGTCGGTCATCCACCCTGGCCTTCGGCCTTCAGTGTCTAAGGCGGGAGACAGCGCCAACAACAGCGTGGGAAGTAACGGCCGAGGCTGCCCGGGCCAGGGGCTGCGGAAGAAGATGGCCTCGCAGCCTGCCTGGCTCAGGGAGGGGTTCTGTCATGTTTACCTTGTCTAGAAGGTGTGCTCTGCACTGAGGGCCTGAAGGCAGAGGCTGTGTCTCTTCACAAGACACAAGGGCCCACAAGAGCCCAGGTCAGTGCTCTGACAAAAGAGACGTGACAAAGACACATGGACAAAATCCCACAAGGACTCCCGTGTCCCCATCTGTGAAATGGGGAAGCCTTGTACCAGCACAGCCTTGTGGTGCAGCCAGTGAAGAGAGGAAAGGATGGGAAGCCTGCAGAACAGCATTTAACACAGAGGGCTAAATCAGTGTGTGTGTGTCAGGGGTTGTGGCTGAAGGGTGGGCACACTTGGGAGCCACCAGCCTCTTAGGCCACGTGTCCCATGTACCTCTCAGCAGTGTGAGGATGTTTGATGTCTGCCTCCACCCACCTGGGAGCTCCTCAACGGGGATGGGGAGAGTGGCTGGCTGGTTCACCGTTCGACTGTCAGCTTTGCCCAAGCTCAGGCTCAGGCCCAGGCCCAGAACAGAGGCCCCAGACAGTCTGGCCACCTACTGCAGGAACGGATGACACACCCTGCAGGGGAGCCAGGTCCTGCAGTCAGAAGGTCAGAGGAGGGAAGGAAAGGAGGGACCGCAGCCTTGAACCTGGTGCCTGCCTCTGAGCCCCTCACCTTTGCCCCCTCCAGATCTCCAAGCTTGCTCTTCTTCCTCATCAGCGTGTTGAAGAACGTCACATCAGCCTCCACCTGGTGCATGTCCAGGACGGTCAGCAGTGAGGACTCCGCGGGACTCCCGGGCTCCACCACCTCAGCAAGCAGTGTGAGGGTTTTGATGTTGGGTCGGAGCCCGTGCTCTGCCATCTTGCCCAGGAAGCCCTCCAGGCCCCCCATCAAGGCTAGCCGGTCAGCCGGGGTGGTCACAGTCCCAAAGGAGACCACAGCTGGGGAGACTGCTCCCAAGGTCAGGAGGTTGGTCTCCGGCCCCCGGGGAGAAGGCTCTGGGGCCAAAGAAGTGAGGGCCACCATGTGGTCAGGCTCTGTCTTGGTTTCCACCTCGGGCTGGGCCTTGCTGGGGCCTCTGGCTTCCTGAGGCTCCAGAGGGCCCTCAAGCACCTGAGAAGGTTCCAGAAACAGCTGCCTCTCCAGGGCCTCCACGTCCAGCCTGACTGACATACCGTCGCCCCCCCGGGCCTGGGCTCTCCTCCTTGCCCGAAACCCACCTGCCAGGGGCTGGAGCAAGACTGTCTCCTCCCTGGGCCTCAGGAGCAGTGCCGAGGCCACCTCCGGGTCCCCCAGGCCGCAGTCTCGAGCTGCCCCCAGGAGCAGGTTGTAGCCATGCTGGCTTGGCTGCAGCCCCAGACTCAGCATCTGCCTCCACACCTACTGGGGAGGGACAAGCTTAGCCCTGTGCTCCTTCTCAGAAAAGCCCTCGGCAGAGCCGGCACAGGGAGTCAACAACCATTCGGTAAATGCAAAGGGCACAGGAAGGAGCTGGACAGTATCTAATCCAACGCCAGGTTCTAGACAACTGAGAATCCTGAGAATCTGAGGACTCTCTGGAGGACCCCTGTCCTCCCTCTAGTTTACCCCAAACCTGTTCTCGCAATTTCATCTCTCTGTCCTCTCCCAAGGCCCCTGTACTGGGAACAGACTTTGCCCTGGGTCTCTGCCTGCCTTCTCTGTACTCCTCTGGGGAGGGACGATCAGAGAGGCTAGGTTCCGGAAGAGTCTAGAATGACTTAAGAACTGGATTTAGTTGTACTTCCTGGGTGCTCACTGTGTGCCCTGCCCCGTGCAGCCTTCTCACACTTCCTGGAGAGCAGGCACAGTGGAAGGGGACTCAACCAGGAAGAGTGCCTCACAAGCTGGCAGCCCTGTTTCCTCTTGAGATCATTTTTATCCCACAGCACAGTGCCTTGCACACTCAAGTGTGTTTTCCACAGAGGACTGCCCTGATCATGTCTGGGTCAGTCTGACACCAAAACCATGCCATTTCTAAGATGCCATGAGATGCCACACAGGGCTCACTGGTCTCACTGCCTTTGTGGGCTCAAAAGAAGGCCACCTTCAGTGGGATGACAGCTCACATCCGACTTCCTATCCTTGTCAAGGTAAGTGTGCAGACAAGGTAAGGGCTGGTCAGGCCCAGGTGGGTGCAGCTTGCAAGACATCTGCTGCCCATCAGACAGGGATTTAAGAAGGGCAAGGATCTCAGCAGGTACCCCCATGGGAAACGCTGACAGAACTGAGGGTTAGTGGGGGCTTGGGCTCTAAGAGTCAGACGGATGTGGGTTCAATTCCCAGCTCTGCTTCGTAGCTCTGGGACCTTCAGCAAGTTTCTTAACCTCTGTGAGCCTCAGCTTCTTTGTCTGTAAAACGGGGCTATTGGTGCCTAGCTTGAGCAGTTTAATAGGTGCAAAACACAAACCAGCTATTAGCGTTACAAACTACCTCTAACTAGAACAGATCTAGAACAAGGAAAGGGAGGAACAAGATCTTGGCTGATTTTCACTATAAAGCTACTGCTTCCAGGGAGTCTGCAGAGGGGAGGCGAGCTTTTAGTCAGGGCTGTCCCAGGGGACACATGGGCTCACACTCCATGTGGATCAGCCACCTGGGGATCTTGTTGAAATGCTGATCTAGGCGCAGTAGGCCCAGGTGGGGCTGAGACCCTACTTCTCTGGCAAACTCCCAGGTGAAACTAAGCTGCCAGTCTGTGGGCCCCGCCTTAAGTGGGAGGGCTCTAGGTGAGCTCTGGGTCCTCCCCACCTGTGAGAAGCTACGAAAGCAGCTGTGGTACCATTCCTAATACCACCACCCCACTTCATTAGGGGGGGTTCTCTCGGGGGACCTGAGGTGGAATCAGAGCAGTGTGTCTCAACTTCGATGTCCACGAGAATCTCTCAGGATTAAATGTAGACCCCTGGGTCCCACCTGCAGAGATGCTGAGTGGGGGCCTGAGGGAGGTGGGCTGAACAAGCACTCTGGGTAAGTGTGCTATGGGCATTCAGAGACCGTGAGCATAGCCGATCTGAGCTAGCTGCACAGAAGGCCACTTGGTAGAGTGGGAGAGGACTGGCTATGCCCTCACTTGGGGGTCAGCCATGCCGCATCTGAGGGCCTCCTCTCCCTGCCATCTGTAAAACGGTGGGAAGCCATGTGCTTTGCAGAGGCCAAAATACCACAAATATAAAAACACCCAGCACAGGGCCGTCACAGCCGCTCAAATGCACACATCACCATCTGCACCTGACACAGGTGCACAGCGGGAGAGGTAGGAAGGCAGAGCTGGGAGGGACAGACCTGCAGGGCATATCGAAAACCCGTCTTCTTGTCCTGGATGCAGCCCATGAGCAGCAAGCTGAAGGTCCTCTCGGTGACTGCATGCCCTTTCTGGACAATTTCCTGGGGGAGGGAACAGAGGTCACACTGAGAACCTGTGGCAGAGCCCAGTCCTGGGCCCGAACGGGGCTGACTCAGGGTAGACACTCCTAGCACACCCCAGGCTGTGCATCCTGAAGAGGTGGGACCTGAATCTGGCTCTAGAGTGGCTCAGAACAAGCTCCTGAGCACAGCCATCCAGCTGCTGCCTGAACTCCGTCCTCCTCTCCTTCCAGGATGCTCTTCCTGGCCGAAGCGATCACTTTTGTGCAGCCCCTTGGCAAAGACCATCCCCGCAGCCACTTCTAGCCCCTGTGCTTGAGGCACTGGAACTGCACAGAACTGGCTTTAGGTCCCAGCTTCGCCATAGGCCAGCTGTGAGCGTGGGAAAGGCATTAAGCTCCCTGGCCTCAGCTTCCTCATCTGTAGAGTGGGGTCACAGGTAGGACGTGCCTTAGAGGACTTTTGGAACAACCCTACCAAAAGGTGTGGGGCCTGCACATGGTACGCGCTCATGGCGCTGGCCTCTCCCAGGCCTGTCGGGGTTGGCCAGACTTCTTGAAATTTCTTCCACCGCTCAGCACCTCAGAGTCTCCTTAAGCCTGTCTTCCTCTGTCCCTCTTGTGAGCATGGGTGTTCCCACCCTTCCGGTCTGCTGCCGCTCTCCCGTCTCCCCCTCAGTCACCAACTCTTCCATCTCAGTGAGCTTCTAGTTTGTGCTCCCTCTTCCTGGACAATCACTGCTCTTTCTGAACTGGGCCCTCTCCCCCATCAGCCAGAGTGACCTGCATAAAATACCAATGCCATCTCTGGACAAGTCAGAGGCCTATCAGCCACACTGCCCTCTTCTGGAAGCTTCAGCCACCAGCCTCTCACACAGCACCCTTTAGAGGGATTTGTCACTCAGGGAGGTCTCCAGACTTGAGACCCCATGATCCTGCCTCTCCCACAGGCCAGGCCGGCTCAAGGCAGCCAACCCAGGGACTGGTCAAAGGCTGTCCCACACCACATGGTACTTAGACACTCCATCGGGTCCTGGCTCCTGCAGTGCACAGGTGGGACCTCACTGGAGTAGTGAGGAAAAGCATCGGTCAGCCATGGGAAGAGTGAGACAGAACTTAAAAGTAGAGAGCAGGCCGGCCCTGAGGGAAGACAATGCTGCCAAGGGTGTGTCCAGTTCTCCTGAGGTTTGGTCGTAGGCACCTAGAGCCTTCCCTGCTTCCCATGAGCCTTTGTCTGGGTGTTAACTCATGTTGATCTCCCTTCACAACCTGAGAGTGCAGAACCACCACCCTGCTCTCGGTCCTCCCTGCTTAAACCTCCCTCACTGTCTCCTTCTCTGGAACTGGAGATAAAAACCCTGCAGCTGGGGAATAAAAGAGGCTGCAGGCCAAAGCCCTGAGGCATTCGGGCCCCTGTTCAGCACTCCCATGAGCCCACTCACCTGCTCCCCTCAAACCTGGCACACTGACCTGCCAGACTCCGCCCTCCCAGAAACCAGGATTTTTCTTCCCACTGCTCTCTCTAGGCAGGAGGCCTGCCCTGCTGGGCACTGACTTGCCCTCAGTGCTATGAAGCCCCGCCCTCCTCTGCAGTACCACCGAGTCCTGCACAGGGAGACACAGCACACAGTGGCACACACAACCTGATGCACAGGGGAGGGGCCTCTTTATGTGTCCCACGAGGCCTCTGAGTTGTGAAGCCACGCCTGACCCCTGCACGAGGGACACAACCACAACCTCACACCTGCCACGTGAGACTGGCCCCAAGCGGGGGATGAGGAAGGAAGAGGCACCCTCACCTTGAACACATCGAGGCACATCCTGAGGTCTGCGCACATGGCGGCCATCTTCAGCAGTGCATGGTATGTTTTCAAGTTGAGCTGGAAGTTTCTGGCCTGGAGCTGCTGCCGGAGCTTCAGGGCACTCTGCAGAGCAGAGTCCTTCCAGGGGGACTCAGCACAGACATTGAACAGGGCCGTATATGTGGCATCTGAGGGCTCCAGGTCCCGCTTTTTCATCTGCATTGATGGGAAGAAACTTGGAAGTGGCTCTGGGGTCAGCTGGACACACAGGTGACAAGCTGCCCTGAGAGGAAGCTAGAGAGGACTCTGTTCCTCCATTAAACAGGCCCCCAGCAGGGCCTGTGCTAAGGTGGAGCTGAGCAATATGCCAGGGCCTACTTCTCCAAAACCCTGACTCAGCCAGAGGGACTCTGAAAGCTAACCCTGCACTCCAGATGCACCAAAGTCACCCTCCCCATGGCCATCAGCCCACTCTGGGCCTGAGATGCTTTTAGCAGGATCCTCCAGATGCTCCCACCCACTGGCCGACGAGGTCACCTTGACTGTGAAGATCCATGGGGTGGACGTGGTCTGGGGAAAGGTAGGAGGGGACAATCAAACCCCTGCTCCCACATTTCCTGAGTGGTCACGGGCAAGCTAGCTCCTCACTGGAAAAATGGGGGTGATACCATCATCTTGAAAGGCTGTTGCAAGAGCCAGGTAGGAGAGTGGCCCCCACACTAGCAGCACATCTCAGGATCCCCCACCCTGCAGAGTCACACACCCAGGAGTGAGGCTGACGCTGTGCTTATGAAGCCCTCCAGGTGACTGAGCAAGCTCGAGTTTGAGAAGCTCCTGGTAAAGCCAAGTGCTATTTCCCAGACGAAGGCCACCTGACTGAGGGCAGGTGACAAGCTGCTTGCAGAGGAGTGTAAAGAAACTTCTTTTTAGAGTCAGGCCGTTTGGGGCTCAAATCCCAGCTCCAGTGCTCTCAAGCAGGGTAACTCTGGACATAGCACTTTATCTCCCAGGGCCTCCGTTTCCTCCTCTGAAAAATGAGGATGGTGATCCTGACTTTGAGAACGGATGATGCGTGCTCTGTGTGGACTCACATATACAACAGACGTGTATGAGGACTTCCTACAAGCCAGGCACTGGCCACCAGTGGTTACCAGGACAGACACAGCTTGTATTCATTGAGCTCATGCTCTAGACAGGAAGAATCATACCAGACAAATAAGTAACCAACAACAGTAGTAGTAGCTGTGAAGGACACCCACAGAAAAATGGAAAAGGAAAACCAGTACAGGTGGGGAGACCTGGCAAACACTACTTTCACCAAGTGACCAAGAAGGTAATGTCATTTGTGATAGGTCCCGTGACACGAAGTGAAGAGGGCACTTCACCTCTGTGATATTCTTTCCCCAAGCCCATAACCCCAACCTGATCACAAGAAAGTACAAATTGATCAAAAAACTAAAAATTGAACTACCCTACGACCCAGCAATTGCACTACTAGGTACTTATCCAAGGGATACAGGTGTGCTATTTCGAAGGGACACATGCATCCCCAGATTTATAGCAGCACTATCAACAATAGCCAAAGGATGGAAAGAGCCCAAATGTCCATTGATGGATGAATGAATAAGATGTGGCATATATATCCAATGGAGTATTATTCGGCAATCAAAGAGAATGAAATCTTGCCATTTGCAACTACATGGATGGAACTGGAGGGTATTATGCTAAGTGAAATTAGTCAGAGAAAGACAAATACCATATGACTTCACTCGTGTGAGGACGTTAAGAGACAAAACAGATGAACATAAGGGAAGGGAAACAAAAATAATATAAAAACAGGGAGGGGGACAAAACATAAGAGACTCATAAATATGGAGAACAAACTGAGGGTTACTGGAGGGGTTGTGGGAGGGGGGATGGGCTAAATGGGTAAGGGGCATTAAGGAATCTACTCCTGAAATCATTGTTGCACTATATGCTAACTAATTTGGATGCAAATTTTAAAAAATAAAAAATAAAATTTAAATTAAAAAAAAAAGTACAGGGGCGCCTGGGTGGCGCAGTCGGTTAGGCGTCCGACTTCAGCCAGGTCACGATCTCGCGGTCTGTGAGTTCGAGCCCCGCGTCAGGCTCTGGGCTGATGGCTCGGAGCCTGGAGCCTGTTTCCGATTCGGTGTCTCCCTCTCTCTCTGCCCCTCCCCCGTTCATGCTCTGTCTCTCTCTGTCCCAAAAATAAATAAAAAACGTTGAAAAAAAAAAAAATTTAAAAAAAAAAAAAAAAAAAAAAAAAAGTACAAATTGAGAGACATTCTATAAAATCCTTGACCAGCACTCCCTAAATCTGTCAATGTCACAGGGAAAAAAAAAAAAGGAAACTCAAAAAAAATAATAATCACAAAATGGAGAAGCCAGTATGAGAACCCAGACTGGATACAGGAATAGAAAGAGGATATCAGTGGAAAAAGTGGTGAGATCCAAGTAAAGTCCGGAGTTTGGTTAACAGTAATGTGCCAGTGCTGGTTTCTTAGTTTTGACAAATGTACCTTCACTATGTAAGATGTTAATACAGGGATTAGCTAGGTGAGAGGTATTTGGGAACACATATCTTTGTAGCTTTTTTATAAATCTAAACTTATTCCAAAATAAAAAGTGTATTGGGGGAAAAAAGCAGCAAATTGATAGAGAATAAAAAGAATGAACTGAGCTTCTCCAAGGTGACATGTGCCAATTCCCTTAAGGATCCCCCAAGCGTAAGGAAGTGCCTGCTTCTGGACTATTTACCAAGAACCACAATAAACACCCTCTGGCCCCACCTGCCCCTCACTTACCACCTGAATGCTCTTTGCTGGCTAGCTGATCATGTCTTTCTACACCATGGTATTTAATTAGGTTTTTTAGAGGACATGTTACTTTATCATTTGTAACCACAACTCTTCCCCCTTGCTTCCAGCCAGGGTTGATCAGGCCTACAGTAAGAGCATCCCAAATGACCAGCCGAGGGCTCCCAACAAGTCCTGCTGGGAGAAAGGATGCTCCCAGCTTCTGGCTCCAAGAGAGGATGGGGTCTCTTATACTGGAGTCTACTATCCTCTTTGGCAAAGCTCTCTCCTGAGTCACAAAAGAAACAGCTTCCTGGCTCTGCGAGTGATAAATACAACACAAGAAGTGGATGAATATAAAGTAAAATCATCTTCCAAGAGAAGTAAAAGCCCTTTTTTTCTGAAAGAAGGGTGTGCGTGTGCATAGAGCATGGGGGGTAAGGAGGAGAAACAAACTGGGGATGGGTAGCAGTGGAAAAGGAAGAGGTCGGGTGGGGCCTGCCCTGGTCGGAGGACTTACAAATTCATGTAATCTTCCAAGACCACCTCCAATTTACAGATGATGAAACAGAGGCTGGGAAGGTTAAACAGTCTGACCAGGGTAATGCACCAGCAGGTGACATCTCATGATATGCACCCAGCTCCTTTTGACTCTAAAGCCCATGCTCTCTGGAGCGTTACCCCTCTGGCCCCGTGCCCCAGCCCCCACTCACATCATTGTAGAGCCTGAAGGCTTTCTTCAGGTATCCGGCTCGCCCGCAGCCCCCGATCAGCACCGTGTAGTTGCATTCGAGAGGCTGGAGTCGCTCCTCTTTCAGCATCTGCCTCTCAAACAGCTCCAGGGCCTCGGCCAGCTGGGGGGGGGGGGGGGTGAACATGGGAGGGGGCTCAGGTCAGCCTCAGAGACCCTCAGCAAAAGGGAAGGAGACTGAGACTGAGGGACCCTCCCAGGCGTGCCCGGGAGCCACACATCCGCCTTGGGCCTCTGCCACCAGCTTCTTGGTTCCTGTGCTCTGCAACAAGGGAGCTTCGTGGTGGCCAGGAAGAAAAGCCCCCTAAACTCCCACCACCTACAAAAGCTCTCAGCCCCCGTGCCATGCCTGCCTTCCCTCCAGCCAGATGTTAAACTCCTCAAAGGCAGGGCCATGTCTTTGCCTGTCTGTGGGCCTAGAGTGGAGCCAGGGCCTCATCCTCAGTAAGTCCTCAGAAAATATTAATTCTGCAGATCCTGGAATCTGCCCTCCCCCTCCTTCCTTGGTGACCCCATCTGTAGTGCCAGCCCCCTGGGTCTAAGCTGGATGGGAGACTGGGTTCTGACCAGTTTGGTAGGTACACTCAGCGCCACTGTGCTGCACAATCACAGGGGGCCATTCACAGCAGCAGCCTCCTGAGATGGCACAAGACAGCAGCCCTGAATGACTAGCTTCCTCTGGCTGCAAATCCCCTTGGCCCATAGTCGTCTCTACCCCATCCCTACTCCTATACCACCCCCTTTAAATCCTCAATTCACTCCTTTACAACTTAATTATTTTCTTTGTCCATCGGTTCAGCCAGTAATTACTGAATCCTACTATGTACCAGGCAAAGTCTATTCGCTGGGATACAGCTGTGAACAAGAGGGAGATCCCTCATGGAACACATCTTCTAGTGTGGAAAGAGACACCAAATGAGATAACTAAGAAAAATATACACTGTGTCGAATGGTGATAGGTTTTAAAACAAAAATAAAGCAAGCAGTGCCAAAAGAAGGGTATGGGAGATTCAGTTTTAGATGTGACAGCCAAGCAGGGCCTCAACCAGAAGACGACAGAACAGCAATCTGAAGGAGGCGAGGGAAGGAACCATGCAGCTATCTGAGAAAACAGCCAGTGCAAAAGGCTTGAGGCAGGAGTCTCCCTGGGAGTTGGAGAAGCAGAGAGGAGGCCAGAATGGCTGTGGCACAGTGAGGGAGGGGGAGATGAGTGGAAAGCCAAGGAGGGTGGAAGGCAGATCTTGCAGCCTTCATAAGCTATTGTGAGGCTTTGGCTTCTCTGTTTCTCAACTTTTCGTTACGGAGAAGTTCAAACAGGGGTGCCTGGGTGGTTCAGTTTGTTAAGCGTCTGACTTTTGATTTCAGCTCAGGTCGTGATCTTGCAGTAAGTGAGATCGAACCCCGCGTCAGGCTCTGTACTGACAGTGCGGAGCCTGCTTGGGATTCTCCCTCTCCCTTTCTCTCTCTGCCCTTCTTTGCTCACACACTCTCTCTCTCTCAAGATAAATAAACGTTAAAAAAAAAGAAAAGAAAGAAAAGTTCAAACACACACAAAAGAAAATAGAACTACAATGATGATGAATGTTCAGCCAATCTTGTTTCACCATACCCTGTTCCCGCCCCTTCCAAACTGAATTTTTTAAAGCAAATTCCAGACATTGCATCATTTCACTCCCCAAATCTTCAACACACACCTCTAAGAGATTTTTAAACATAAACGCAATGTCTTTATCTATACTTAATAAAATGAACATCAATGTCATTGAACACATTGAGAGTCCTGGAAAGAAAAATAACAATCTTCTTTCTGCTTTAATAGGATGGCTCTGTGCTGCAAGCAGATGTGGGAGAAAGAGGTGGTGTGAGCAGCAGGGAGCCCAGTGACGAGGGTTTTGATAGCTGAGGGGCTGAGGTTAAGGCTAGAGGTAGCCCTGAGGGAAGTGTTAGGACTGGAAACATCTTGAACCTGGAGCTGGTGAGAGAAAGAGAAGAGTTGGGGATGGCCTGAAGGCATCTGGCCTGAGAGGCATCGCCATTTAGTGAGATGAAGACAGTGCAGGGAAAACAAGGCTGTGAACAAAACCTTCAGATGAATGTGGGTAAGTGTAAGGGAGATGGTGAGGTAGCTGGATATGCAGATTGGGAAGGATGGGCTGAGGATACCAACATGAGAACTGTAACAAGGAGGGGGACCCTGACAGCCAGGGGGTTGGTGGGTCACCTAGTGCAACACCCAGGGTGAGTGAGGACAGAGAAGAGCCCTGAGCATCCAAATATTTAGAGATAGGGAAGGTAAGGTGGCCCTTTAAGAATACTGAACTACCAAGAAGTAGACCCAGGAGCAGCAGAATCCAAAGGTTCCCTCACCTTTCCTTCTTTGATCAGGTGTTTGCACCGGAAGAAGTACCAGTAAGGGGTGTTTTTCCGGCCCCGCCATGGCTTTGGCTCCAGGTCCCTCTCCTCATCTTCATCAGCACTCTGTTCCCTGAGCCGTAGGTTATACAACTGGGCTGTCGATTTTTGGAACATTCTCCTTGAGGAATATTTGTTGGAGAGGGTCCCAAAGCTCTCTTCCTCTTCCTCCTGAGTGGCCATGGGGCCGGGCTGGCTCAGGTCAGAGCTGACGCTGCTCCTGTTCTTCTGGTTCCCCTGGCCAAGGGGCAGTTGAGAGGGGGAGCTGCTGCAGGCTTGTGTCAGCCCCGCAGCCCTCAGCCATTTAGGCCCCTCCCTGCCTCCTGCCCATTTGGCTCTGAGAGGGTCAAGGTGCTGAAGGGCATACAGTCCCACTGGGCGAGGGCCGGAGAAGAGCCGGGCGAATCTCACAAGGTCCATCTCTGGCTTTTCCCCTCTAGGGCCTGGCAAGGTCAGAAAAAGAATGAAGTCTAACTGGTCTTGTAGTCACAAAAGGCAGAAAGAGGACACAGAAGTGAGTAAAAGCACAAACTCTGAGATTAGAAAGCCCAGGTTCAGATTTCAGTTTTGCCAAACCATCATCCACGAGTCTCCCAGCACTGGCTGCTCTGGTCTCAGTCTCCTCCCCTGTAAACTGGGGTCAACTACAGCACTGTAGCAATGATCAAATGAGGCTTCGAATACATGGCCTGCAGCATGGTGCTGGCATAGTAAACACCCGACAGACATAAGATATTGATATCATCAAGCCATGATTTAAAAGATCGGGGACTGAAGTTAGAGCTGAGTTTGAGTCCTGCGGGACTAGGCCCATTACTTGACCTTCCTGTGCCTAGATATCATCAGCTGCAAGATGCAGATAATCCGAGGTGCCTAGGTGGCTCAGTCAGTTAAGCGACCACCTTTAGCTCAGGTCATGATCTCGAGGTTCGTGAGTTCAAACCCGGCATCTGCTCTGTGCTGACAGCTTGTAGCCTGGAGGCTGCTTAGGATTCTGTCTCCCTCTCTCTGCCCTCCCCCACTCACGCTCTCTCTCTCATAAATAAATAAACATTAAAAAAATTAAAAAAAATTTAAAAAGTGAGGATAATCCTACCGACCTCACCACGAGGGTAAAGATTAAATGAGGTATTTTTAGCACATTTCATTTAATAGAAATTTTAGAAATCGTAGCTATTATAATGTATTATTAGGAAAAATTTGTCAGCATTCTGGGCCTCTGCACAGGGAAGTTAATTCAAACGTGTCTTTCCCGCAAAATCTGTGGGTAAATGGACTAGAGGTGTGTTGTCCAATATAGTGGCCACTGGCCACACGTGGCTACTGAACACTTAAAACATGCCTAGTCTGAATGAAGATGTGCTTTAAGTACAAATCACACACCAGATTTCAAAGACTGTGTCCAAAAAAAAAAAAAAGAAGGTAAAATATATACACGATAATCTTTCGACATGACATTTTGAAATAATTTTGGACATACTGGGCTAAAGAAAATTAACATGAGTTTCCCAATTTTTAAACTTTATAATAACACGAGTACTTGAAAATTTTAAATCACATATGTGCTCGCACTGTATTTCTATTGGACAGCTAGACATCCTGGTCTGCATACTTGAAACTCTTTAATAAAGA
This sequence comes from Prionailurus viverrinus, assembly GCF_022837055.1. Classification (NCBI taxonomy): domain Eukaryota; kingdom Metazoa; phylum Chordata; class Mammalia; order Carnivora; family Felidae; genus Prionailurus; species Prionailurus viverrinus. The sequence goes on from NC_062576.1 coordinate 6,819,258, forward strand.
AAAAACACCAGAATAGCCAGCCTGAAAATATTTTAGGATCTAGTTATATTAGAAAGTCACAGTTGGTAAGACTGCAGAAGTGACTGCAGATTGAACAGATTAGTAACTGAGGCTCAGGAAGGGGAGCAACTGGCTGGGGGGTCCTGCCGCAGTACAGTGGAATATCAGGGTAAGACCGGCCAGCTGTGGAACTGGGCTTGGGCTGACTTCCAACCCAGGTCCGAGTAAGATACTGGACAGCCTCTTTTGACCACCACCCTCGTGACATTAGCACAAAGGGCCTTTTCCACGTTGGATGAGGCCTGCAACTCTAACAGAAATATAACGTGAGCACATATATAATTTAAAATTTTCAAGTAGCCATATTAAAGTGCTTATATGCATTAAATGAAACACATAGCACTGTAAGAAAAAAAAAACCCAATGATATCAAAATAGGTATCAGAACGTTTTGAAAACAAACTCATGCTACATTAGTTTATACGCTGCTTTTGCAACACACTGAATACCAAGATTCTGTCATCCTGTCGAAGCAGAGATGGGCGTAAATGATAGCTTGTAAGTAGTTGCAGATACTCTATGTCCAACCATCATTTACCCTCCTCCCCACTGGAAATCACGACTTAGTTTAGGGCACTGCTAACGTTACTCCGTCACGGAAGGAAATGCTCATTTCACACAGAGAAAATTAAAGGTGTTATTTTCTTCCTCCACAAGTTCATTAACCTGCCCAAGCTAATAACCCCTGGTTTAGTGACGCGCTGCCGCTGGCCACTCTGGGGGATCCGCCCCTCGGCAGACGCTCCCAGGGGCCCTTTGGCCAGCCCGACCACTCCACACCGGCCTTTAGAGCCTCGGTCGTCTCACTAGACGTCCCCCACTCCGACCCCGGCGGTGACACTCGCGGCCCCTGTCCTGTCCCGGCCCAAGTACTGGTCTCCAGGAAAGGTCAAATGGGCTCCCACTCGAAAAGTCTGGCCTAGAGAACGCAGCCCGGACTTCCAGCCCCGCGTCACCCCCAGTGCGGCCCCGCGTCACCCCGCCGCGTCGCCCCCACTCGCGTGCCCGCCTCACAGCGCCGCGCACCAGGCCCTCCTTCCCGGCCACCTTCCCGTAGGCACGCGTCTCCGCCGACTTCGCGCAGGCTCAGTCCGCTACGCGAACTCCCCACCCGGTGCGCGCGGAGGCAGGTTATCCGGTGCAGCGAGGCGAGGCAGGAGATCGGCGGGCAGCTAGTCGGGCCTGGCGGAGCGGCCCGTACTCCGCGCTCTATTGGCCGGGTCTGGACAGGCGAAAGGCCGGCGCGGGCTCAGGGAGCTCCCGGCATCCCTCGGGCGGCGGCGGCGGCGAGGCGAGGCGAGACGAGACGAGGCGGAGCACCGTGAGCTGTGGGGCCGGTGGCGGGTAGAGGTGTGAGGGCGGCGAGGGACCTCAGGGGTAGTCGGGCCGGTGTGGCCGCCGCCGCCGCCATGCAGGAAATCATCGCCAGCGTGGACCACATCAAGTTTGACTTGGAGATCGCAGTGGAGCAGCAGCTCGGGGCACAGCCGCTGCCCTTCCCCGGCATGGACAGTGAGCGCGGGGCTGGGGCTGCGGGCGAGGGGCGCGACCGACTCTGCCCCGGGACCCCTCTCCCTCGGTCCCGGGGCCTGCTCCCCATCGGGCCTGGGACTCCTTTCCTCCCCATTCTGGGACCCCCTTCAGGCTCAGGAGCCCCCCTTTCTTGGATCTTTGATCCCCTGGGGCTGTCCCAATACAACCTTCAGGAGGGCAGAACCATGTCTGGCTGTTCAAATAATTCTTGAATGAAAGCGAGTGTCCTGGATTGGAAATTACTTCGCTCCCCCAACTAAAGGAAAATAATTAGATATCCACCTTTTCTGCTTGCTTCCCACTTTGAGCACCCTCTTCTTGCTTTCATCAGTACTGGGCGGTTGGAGGAGTCTTGCTGGAGGAAGGACCACCTGTCCCTCTTTGTAGGAGATTCCCAATTAGACACTCAAGCTCCATTCTTCTGAGACCTGCCCCCCTGGGAGCCTATCCCTCACTTTTTCTCTGGACCCCAAGTCTGTGTCATTCATCACAGCTGGGCAGCTGCCTGAGCTCCCTTCCTTCTCCACCTTCAGATGGTAGCTCCTGGCTCCCCCACCCCCCAACTTAGGTGGATGTCTCGCACTTTATTTTTATTTATTTATTTTCTAAAGTAGGCTCCACGCCCAGCACGGAGCCTGATGCCGGGCTTGAACTCACAATCTTGAGGTCAAGACCTGAGCTGAGATCAAGACTTGGACACTTAACTGACCGAGCCACCCAAGTGGTGCTCCCATGTCTAGCACTTTTTTTAAAAAACCCAGCAGTTTTCTTGTTTCCTTTCTGGACACACTTGGAATTTGATGTTGTAACATTAAAGCCTAGAGGTCATTACGTTCAATCCACAGATGGGGCAACTGAGGGCTGGGAGGGGGAAGGGACTTGTGGAAGACCACTTGGTCTATGGCCATTCAGTACCTAGTAAAACCAGGTGAGCTCTCCAGTGTTCTTGACTGGTTCGGTCTGCGGTTCCCTATGTTGTGTTTTATGACTGCCAGAGATCCATGTTCTCCTACCAGTCCATGGCCTGGAAGAGCCCCCTGTAGCCTCATTCCCCTCAAGTGGCCACACTTCTCATGCACAGTCTTAGCCCTCTGGACCATCCCATGTCCGAACTGGGGGTAATTAACTTCTGTGATCTTATGCCCTAACCTTTCCACAGCCACTTGAAAGCATCTTGCTTATAGGGGGTTCTCAGAATAACTGGTCCCAGCATATGTGTCTCATGTTGCAGGGAATGGCTAAAATGAGCAGCTTTTTTCTGGCTTGGTCTGGCTTTGCATTTTTTTGCCAGAACGTTTCCTGTACCCTTTGTGGTTAAAGGCAAGAAGGGTCCCCTCCCTGTGTTTTCAGCTGTCCCTAGTCACACCTCACTTTGTTTGATGTCTCTGTTTTCCTTTCTGCAGAGTCAGGGGCTGCTGTCTGCGAATTCTTTTTGAAAGCTGCCTGTGGCAAAGGTAAGAAATCACTGGCTCCCCGACATTCCTCCTGAGGTGCTTTCCACCACCCAGCCTTCAAGCAGACTTACAGGCTGTCAGGTCTGGTTTGCTGCAGACTAACAGTGTCCCTAGATGAAATCACTGTGCTTTGGATAGGCTAGGAACACTATGGGGTATTTTGCCTGAAATTTAAAACACAGGATGGACCCTCACTCTGAGTCTGCCTTCTCACCTCACTTTCCCTGTGGCCACGAGCTGACCTGTGACATGGGCAGAAGGTGTGAGTATTGAGGTGTTCAGGCACTTTTTCAAGATTACAGAGTTAGTGAGTGGCTAAGCCAGTGTCTGAACCCAAGCCTTTCTGATTCTACAGTCTGCACAAGCTCACTGTCCTCTGTATCCTCTCATGAAAAACCCCTACAATAGTCTGTCCTGTGGAGCTTTGTTCATACTAACCGGGCTCCAACAGAGGCTGCTGGAACCAGACCATCCATTGATTCATAAGGAGACAGATTGCAGGTGAGACCTTACATGCCATGTATAGGTCTGGGCATTTTTCTTCCTGTAGGCAAATTTATTTGGGAACTAAATTTTTTTTTTTTTTTAACGTTTATTTATTTTTGAGACAGAGATAGAGTGTCCAACTTTGGCTCTGGGCGTGATCTCGCAGTCCATGGGTTCAAGCCCCACGTTGGGCTCTGTGCTGACAGCTCAGAGCCTGGAGCCTGCTTCGGATTCTGTGTCTCCCTCTCTCTCTGATCCTCCCCCATTCATGCTCTGTCTCTCTCTGTCTCAAAAGTAAATAAACATTAAAAAAAATTTTTTTAAAGAAAAAAAAAAGAGTTTCCAAAAAATAATAGTAATAAAAATAAATGAAATGATATGAGTTTCCAAAAATAATAATAATAATAATAAAATGAAATGAAATAAAAATAAATACGAATTTCCAAGGGTGCAGCTCTGTCCCATCTGGGTGGCTGGTCGCTCAGTTCCTGCCACAGAAGGCCAGTTTGTATACAGAGCATTTCTTCAATTCTGAAGTTGATTTTCTTTCCTAATTCTTGGAGGCTAAGTGGGCATTTATAACTAGAGGTGGAGCCCACTTGGGGTCCAGGCTTCTGCTGGTATCCTCTTTACCTTCTGTTTCTTAGAGCCGTGTTTCCCAAACCCCAATCTTTTTTTTTTTTTAACTACCCCTACAATTTTTGCTATGTCTGTGTATCACTAAAGCTATTCTTTAATTAACAAATAAGCTTATTTCCCCACCACCCTAAGGCTTATTAAGTTTCCATCTTACTGCAGCCAATTAAGCCGACTGTGCTCTTTTCCCATGGGGCCCGGTGTGGTGTGCCTGCAAACAGCAGCCTCCTTGGTGGTCTATACAGCCTGTTGATTGTATGGGTTGCCCTAAGGGACCTCGGAGACAGCTTTTTCTGGTGGACATTGAAGTTTGGCCTTACGCTTTCTCCAGTCTAGGCTCCAGACAGGCATGCGGGGTGCCTTTGGAAAGCCCCAGGGCACAGTGGCCAGGGTCCACATTGGCCAAGTCATCATGTCCATCCGTACCAAGTTGCAGAACAAAGAGCATGTGATTGAGGCCCTACGCAAGGCCAAGTTCAAGTTCCCTGGCCACCAGAAGATACACATTTCCAAGAAGTGGGGCTTTACTAAGTTTAATGCAGACGAATTTGAAGACATGGTGGCAGAAAAGCAGCTCATCCCAGATGGCTATGGGGTCAAATACATCCCTAATCGTGGCCCCTTGGACAAATGGTGGGCTCTGCACTCATGAGAATCTCAGCACTACCCCTTCCTATTTATGCCCACCAATAAATCCTGCTTTCTATCTTAAAAAAAAAAAAGTTTGCATCTTACAGTAATATCTGTGAAAGCATGGTTTGATGTTTTAGTTAGGTTTTTCCAAAACACATAGAAAATATAGAAGTACTAAAACTTAGACGTGTGCCCATGTACTGCCTTCTGCCAGGGGCAATCACCGCCGCCCAGGACATGTTGCTCCCAGATACTGCAGGGAAATGTGGGGTGAAGGCGCCGCCCTCCTCACAGTGCGCTGTCTTTCTTGGCAGGGGGCATGTGCCCATTCCGCCATATCAGTGGTGAGAAGACGGTTGTGTGTAAACACTGGCTGCGGGGGCTGTGCAAGAAGGGGGACCAGTGCGAGTTCCTGCACGAGTACGACATGACCAAGATGCCTGAGTGCTACTTCTACTCCAAGTTCGGTAAGCAGATGGCCCGGCCCCTCTCTGTACTCGGACATCCAGGCTCAGGAGCTCTGGAGAGGCACCCAGAACGGAGACCCAGAGGGGATAAACAACTGCTCGGGTGCCCATGGTGTCTGCTAACTCCCATCTTTACAGCTTCACATGAGAACCTCACGCAGTGCCTGCCAACCTCAGCTGGCCCTCTAGTTTCAAGTTCTTTGGAAGCTGAGGCAACTGAGGGTCCCATGGTGGGTGCAGCTGGCGGGAGGCCTTGTTTCTGCTCACGTTGACCTTTTCCCTCATATCGGCTGTTGCTTCCAGACTGGCGACTCCTTGCCCCCCAGGTCTGAGCTGGTTCCTTCTGTCTGGGAGTGCGATCCCAGGTATTACTTTGACTGTCCTAAACAGGGGGCTGTCTTGTGGTGGCCAAGACCCCCACTCCTCACCTTGAGGTTGCCTTGCTCGCTGTGTAGAGAACATGTGCCCTTGGCTGTCCTGAGGACTGCATGGAGAAGCGGGGGCAGAGGGGGCTGCTCAGCAGAGCTCTTATGCTCCCTGATGGAACTAGAATCCACCGCTCTCTGTTGTGGGCGGAGGTTGCCCAGGAAGGAGCCCTGTTGGTCAGGATGAGGATGGGCTCTGGTCCTGGGACCGCTGGCCTTGTGCAGGGGCTCAGCGGGGGGCTGGAAGCCTGCTATACTTTGCGGTGGGCTGGGGGTGCTGGGGAGCACTGGACATGCAGCACGCTTTCAAAGTACTGTCATTTAGGAGACATTAATTATTCCAGCAGCTCAACAGGCATGCCCTGCTGGTTTATTATGATAGTTGTGGCTTTTTTGTAGAGGTAGCATAAGCTGTGAAGTCAATGCACAGATAGTCAGAAGTAGGACCCAGGCTTCCCAGCCGCACCCCTCCCCCCCCCACTGCCACCACCAAACCAGCACTGGAACCAGCACTGGAAGGGGGGTGTCCCCTTTTCATGGAAGCCATCTCCCATCTGGACCCAAAGGCAGGAGACAGCCCTCCTGGAAGACTCTTAAGAGCACCCCTGAAGGCTGGCCTGGGTTCCTTCATTCCTGCTGGGCCTGGCAACCTCCCCACTGCCTCTGATGCTTCCCTGCCTGCCCTTTCCCCACAGAGCTCGCCCCGGTGCACATGTACCATGCAGCTTCTGTTACCTGTGACACAAGTGAGGGTCCTCTTTCAGCACTGGAGTGTCGGTAGTAAACAGGAGAGACCCATTTCTCGTCCCGTGTTGCTTTTGTTCTGGTGGCCCAGGGAAAGAGGCAGCTGACAGCAGTGAGACAAAGTTGAAGATGATATGCATGGGGCACCTGGGTGGCTCAGTCGGTTAAGCATCAGGCTTCAGCTCAGGTCATGATCTCATCGTTAGTGAGTTTGAGCTCCACATCAGGCTCTGTGCCTGGAACCTGCTTCACATTCTGTGTCTCCCTGTCTCTCTGCCCCTCCCCTGCTTGCACTCTGTTTCTCTCTGTCTCTCAGCAATAAATAAATGTTAAAAAAAAATTTTTTTAAATAAAATGATATGCAAGGGGCGCCTGGTGGCTCAGTCAGTTGAGTGTCCGAATTCAGCTCAGGTCGTGATCTCACGGTCCATGAGTTCAAGCCCTGCGTCAGGCTGTGTGTTGATAGCTCTGAGCCTGGAGCCTACTTCTGATTCTGTGTCTCCCTCTCTGCCCCTCCCCCACTCACACTCTGTCTCTTTCACTCTTAAGAATGAATAAACGTTAAAAAAAAAAAAAAAGAAAAGAAAATGACATGCAATAAGCACTCTAAAGGAAATAAACAGCAATGGGACCACATGAGGACCATATTTTCCTTTAGGCTAAGTGGTCAAGGAAGGTCTTTCTCAGGAGGGGAGACCTGAGCTGGGATCTGAAGGCTAAGAAGGGGCCGGTCACGTGGGGCGGGGGGCAATGTGGCTGGGGGTGGAGGAGCCTGGGGAGGAGTGGGCTAGACCACATAGAGGCTTGCGGGTCTGGAAAGGGATTTGCGTGTTCTCTGGCCACCAGTGATCAGATTGTCCTTCCGTGTGTCACATAGATCGGGGAGGGCAAGCGCGGAGGGGGTGGATCCCGTAGTTGGGTGAACGATGCCACTGGCCAGCTGGTCCAGTTGCTCCTAAGAGGAGCTGTCATCATAAAGGCTTTATCACATTCTGCCACAGGACTTCAGCCTTGAGTTCCCAAATCTTCCCTGTTTGTTCTGAAAGGTGGAATCCTCAGACCTTTCGCCTGTCCCGGCTAGTAGATGTGAAGGGCTCATCAGGGTAGGCCAATTATTTCCTGCTCTCAGTTGGTGCCTTTGCATACTTGGGCCCCTGCCCAGTGTCCAGGATACCCCCTTTGGGTAAGAGAGCCATGAGGTGGGTCTGGGTCTGGCTCTCCCGGAGCTGCCCCAGGTGGACGCACGTCTGGCTTTCCCTGCAGGGGAGTGCAGCAACAAGGAGTGCCCCTTCCTGCACATCGACCCTGAGTCCAAGATCAAGGACTGCCCTTGGTACGACCGTGGCTTCTGCAAGCATGGTAGGTGTCAGGGTGGCTGGGCCCCCAGCAAGACGCTGGTCCTTGCTTCCTGTCCCCACATGACCCTCTACCTGTCCCAGCAAAATCTGGTGTTAGGCATCTGGGGCTAGTGAGGCTTTTTTACACCCTCAGCTCGCCCGAGCCTCCCAAAGCTCCTGTGTGGACTACACTCTCACCTAGATTTTCGGTAAGGAAACTATCGGTTTAGAGGTTGTGTGCCCTGCCTGCTGTCCCTTGTGAATGGATATGAGACAGAGCCAGCATCTAAAGCCCTGCTCTTGCTCTCTGCACCCCAGGCAGTGGTGTAGGCAGGGTTCTGACTGGCACAGGGGCACGAGGCCATCCCCCGAAGAGGGGAGTCTGAGTGACCCAGACGCTTGGCTCCACAGGTCCCCTGTGCAGGCACCGGCACACACGGAGAGTCATCTGTGTGAATTACCTCGTGGGATTCTGCCCAGAGGGGCCCTCGTGTAAATTCATGCAGTGAGTAGCCAGACCCTGTTCCCCTACCCCACTCCTGCCCCAGGCCCTGCTGCCCTCTAGATCTTTCCTGGGTCCAACTGGGCTTTGATCATTAGGTGGTATCCCCACAGGACCTGTGGCAGGGGTCACTGCTGCTCCCTGAGCTCAGAGGTGGCTCTGCCTAGCCCAACACTTAACCTTTCCTGGGTCATAGATCTGATGAAAGCTGGGCTGCGTGCATGAGAAAAGCTCATGCCTTGTAAGGGACCTCTGGTTAAGAACCTGAGCCCTAAAGGAAGGAGACTGCAGTTTGGGGGCCTCTGTGGAGTCAGAGCTTGGGATTCCACATATACTAGTTTGTATAACTCTCAAGTGTGTGTGAGAGAGGATGACCCCATTTCGCACGTGGGAACACTGAGGCTCAGAGCTTAGCCACTGGCCTCGGTCACATGGTGGTAGGGTTGGCACCTGGTCTGAGGCAGGTCCGTAGCCTCTAAAGTGGGGTTCACCTTGCCCAGCAGGGCTCAGAGCTCCTCTCCTGGGCCTTAGTGCACATCTGTCACTTTGGGTGGTTGTGGAGTCGGACTTCTCCCTGGGGTGGGGCTGGGACCGCAGAGTAGTGTCGTTCCCCTCCACCCCCCACCCTGGGCTGCTTCTGTCCACACCACAGACATCTGCACAGAAGCATGGTATCCTGGTCACTGCCACCCAGTGGGCAGGTGGCAGGTGCTGCAGACTTGGCGCTGCTTTCTGGATGAGAGCCAGGAGCCTGCAGGGGGCCCAGGGATTCCTGCTTGTGGGGCGGCCGGGGTGTCCCTCGGGATTGTGTCTTGTCGGAGGTGGTCTGGCACCTGAGTTAGAAGTGGATGTGGGGGGCGGGGGGAGGTCCCATGAACAAAAAGCCCTCCGGAGGCAGCACTTTGTGAAGGTCCCGAAGCTAGATGTGGGCAGAGCTGCCCAGGCAAGTCAGTTCTTTTCACCCCTGTCCCCCAGAGGCTTCAGGGGGGGAGCTGAGAGCCGGCACCCTCCCCACGTCTGGGTGACTTGCTCTGTGCTTGGGCAGAGGCTGCCTGTGATCTCCCGGGAATACCTCCTGGCATGGCCCCTCTCTCATCCCCTCTTCTCCTCTTCTCCTTCTCATCCCCTCTGGCTGCGGGGTGACCAGCCCTCGATTTGAACTGCCGATGGGAACCACCGAGCAGCCCCCACTGCCACAGCAGACGCAGCCTCCGACAAAGGTACTGTGCCCCTGCCCCTCCCTGGCCCCGTAGTGCTGCCGGCCCCCGCACTGCCTGCCCTGGTGCACAGTCTGCCACAGCCCCGGCTGGTGATGTGTGAGAAGGCAGTGAGGAGGTGGGACAGGAGGGGAGTCACCCTGAGTTCCAGCAGAAAATTCCAGCAGAATGGTTTGCATCTCCCTGTAGAGGTGGAGGGCTCTCTGCTATGTCTGCTAGAGCCGAATGCCCACTTGGCTTCTCACCCCTTCTTGCCTGGCGAGTGCCTCAGTGGCGCCTCACCCCCCACCCCCACTCCCAGGGACCAGAGCAGAGGGCAGCGCGAGCGCCGTGGGTCTACTGCACTTGCTTCTGGTTCCAGCCCTTCCTGTTTCAAACAGGGAAACAAACTAGAGGGAGGGCCTCATCTGAGGTCCCGCAGCTGGGCAGGAGCAGCTGGGGAGCAGAACTGAGGCTGACTGGTTCTCCTGCCAGTACCCTTAGCGCTCTGAGTGGAGGTTCCTAGCAGGACAGGCTGGGAATAGAGCTGAAGGACCAGCTGGCTTCACTTTTCTAGACAAGGGGGTCCCACAACCCAGCAATGGGCTGATCCCCTCAAGCATGAGGAGAGGGAGAGATGCCATAGACAAGTGGGAATCTGCAGCAGCAACCCCCGAAACCAAGGGCACCCGGGAGTCAAGGGTTGGGGGCCCAGAAGAAGGGCTGGCCAGGTGCACTAAGTAGGGTCTCAACAGGCTGAGTAAACCCGCCTACTGATCTTGAATCCTTACCTGTTACCTGGCTGGACTCTGACCCCATTGCCAAAGCCCTGCTCATCCTTCATTGCTACAGGCTGAGCAGCTGGTAGGGGGCATGCCCCCCCACCCCTGGCCCCAGTGCACTGACCCCCACCCTCAGGAGGCTGTGGGACGACTCAGAACTCCTCGCAAAGCCAGGAACTGGGTGTGGGTACAGCCATGACAACCTGGGGCTTTCTAGCTCAGTGCTCCTGTATTTGCGGAGCCTGAGCCGGGACCCCTCTTGGTTAGGAGGTGGCCTAGCTATCCGGCCCGAGCCCCGAGCCCCCCGTCCCCCTTGCTCACATGACTCCCTAGTGGAGGGCCCTCTCAGCCCCTAGACCGCAGGTCAGCACGTCAGCCTCCAACTGTTTTTCTGTGACTGTTGCTCGCCGTGTAGGCTGCTAAACATCTGGCTGAACCAAGCGTTCATCCTGACCTGAAGCTAGAACCTCAGAAACAAAAGTAAGGCCTGCTCATGCCCTCGCCCTGCTGCCCCAGAGACCTCCTCGTCTCTTTGGTGTTTTGTTTTCTACTTTTATTTTTCGTTTTTGTGTGTCTGCATGGTGTTTTTCGGGCAGCAGCTCCTGCCATCATCACCAGATGTTTCTTTTCTGGCTGCTCTCCTGAGCAGGGCCACCGCGGAAGCCCTTCTTCCTGCTGGTCATGCGGGAGCAGTCCCGCCCTCTTTTTTTCCTGTCCCCATTGGTAGTCTGCGTGCACGTGTTTTCCGCAGTAAAACCGTGTTGTGTAACTCTTTCCAGCAAAGTAACAATCCGCCATTACAAAGGTCGTCCTCCTTGATCCAGTTAACGAGTCAGAACTCTTCTCCCAATCAGCAGAGAGCCCCGCAGGTCATCGGGGTCATGCAGAGTCAAAACAGCAGCGCAGGCAACCGGGGACCCCGGCCGCTGGAGCAGGTCACCTGTTACAAGGTGAGTCCTGGGGCTGGGGGATGGGGCAGGGTCTTCACAGTCAGGGGCTGTTCCCTCATTCCCCAGACAGTTAATTTTGAAAAATGAAAACATCTATGTTTTTGCTGACCATAAAAGTGACAACGGGCTGCTCTGGTGGGCTAGAGACCATGCTGCTTCCTTCCACGACACACCAGGGCCAACAGAACGATCACACATGCTGTTGAATGCAAGGACAGAGTTTGAAGGAAAGGGACAGGAATCTTCCAGAGACCAGTAACAAAGTGGAAGCATGAGTTAAGGGAAGGGAGTAAGCCCTGAAGCTTCTGGATGTTCTCACATCCACAAGGGCGCACACCCGAATGAGAGGGACAGCTTTACCACCCAGGAAAAAAACAGACTAGAATCCCCCTGAACAGAGTGGGACGCTCAGCGGAAGGGTGAACTTTTAAAAGTCCTGCTAGAAAACTTGTGGTGTTCTTGGCTCTGGATGGAAAGGGGGGAGAAAAGTGCCTTGAGACTTCATAGTCACCAATGGTCCCTTCATGAGTTTTGGGGCTGTATGCACACCCTTGGTGAAGGCTATACAGACTTGAATTTTCTAATCGGAAACAGCCCCAAATGTGGGCCCCTGGAATCTGGCTCTATGAGGAATTTATTCTCAGCCCAACCACACAGAATTCCCACAGCTAAAGTTCCGAAGAATGAGTTCATAATCAAAAATCACAAAACCTAGAAGGAAGCAAACCCCACTGAGGGAAGTCAGCAGAAACAACTGATAGTAGAACTAGGCTTACAAAAACTTCAGATTTCAGTATTTTACAAAATACAGAATTAGTACACGCTTTCTGTAAAAACATTTAGAGGACAGATATGTTTCAGGCACACAGTGTTACCTCTATTCCCACCTTTCCTAAAACAGCCACTTGACTTAGTGTGCTGTGTTGTCACGATTTTTGGTTTTGGTGTTCCTTCAGGCCCCATGGGAGACCCCACTTAGAGAACGGCTGTGCCAAACTTACTCACATAAGCACAATGAAAGTACATTTTAATGTACCTAGGGCCCTAGTATGTATAACTTTCTATAGTCTCTTTTTCTTAATACTATGTTGTGGATTGAACTATGTCAATATATGTGAATGTAATCTGTTTCACTGGCTGTGTAATATAACCGCAATTTACTTTCCCAGTTCTCTGTGGATAGCAGTTTATAGTTTTTGTTACTAAAAACCATGCTGAATCTGACACTTAGACCTCTGTGAGCTCTAGTCTGATAGCAGCATCCATACCTACAAGTAGAATGTCCGAGTGAAGGGGCATACGCTTAGCTTAAATTGTTCCTAGAACTTTCTCTCAAGAAAGGCTGAGCCACTTCCCACAGCCATCACTCACTCACTGAGCACCTGCCCTGGGCCAGCTCTACTGAGAGAACCAAGACTGTTATTGCTGTTTCCCAGGAGGGGTTTGTGTTCTGCAAGGAGGGGAAGGCAGGTGCCCCCAAGCACCCCCAGGTGCTTTAACTAAAGTTAAATGTGCACTTGGGTTCACAGAATGCCTCAGAGATTTCTGAGCCTGAGCCCTCCCAGGTGAGGAGAGAACAGACAGCTTCTGACCAGTCATTCGTCAAGTACGAGGAAACAGAGGCATTGTAGCTGTTCTCTGGACACCCCTCACCCCCACCCTGCCCCAGGACTCTGCAGCGAGGCCTTTGAAGCCAGCTCTCCCAAGTCCTGGAACTTACAAAGGTGTAGCCAGAACCCAACAACCTCTTCTCACGTCAGGCCCTTCATAGTTGATATTCAAGACACCTTGTAAGAATCCTGGGTTCTCCAGGGCCAGCTGTGGAAGCTGACAGACATGCCAGGTGCTGTGAGCAGGGTCCCAGTGAGCCCTTCCCTCTGGTGATCTCACCAGAGGGTCAGCCAGCAGCTCCACAGACCACTCATCCAAAGTCACACATACATATCAGACAGCCTTGGAAAACGCAGACACTGTGGGGTCAGGGGGATAGAGCAGACGAGAGATCTGGGCATTCCAGGGTGAGGAAGCTGGGGTTGGGAAGGCACTGGGTGCATTAGTGCAGGGTGAGTGCTCCTACCTGTCTCCTGACCCTTGTCCCGTGCTTGAGGCTGCCATTCACTACCTTTTAGTTCCTTTCTTTTTGGGGAGTGAAAAGAATGAATGAAGAGAAGCTAAGGCAGGGCCTGGAAAATCAGAGCTGGGACAGGTCAGAGTCTGCTAGATTTTTCAAGTGATTTTCTGGGTCTGTTCATCCAATTCTAACCATTGTCCCATCTCTCTGATCCTGTAACCAAAACTTGCCCCGGGGCGGTAGCTTAGGCAAAGGTGCAAGAGGCAGGCAGGAAAACTGTGGGTGCAGCCCACCCTCCGTGTCCATGCCATTGACTCCCCGAGTTGGGGAAGGAGCCTTGTGGCTTCTCTCACCTTGTTGCCTCCCGTCTTCAGACAGTGCCTCAGAAAGGTAAGTGACTGGCCAGCCTTCCAGAGGGGCTTGGTCCCCAGGCAGGTGGGGGAGCTCGATTCCCATGGGATTCTCCTCATCCTGCCACCCACGACAGACCTTCCATGGATAGGTCCCATGTTTGACGTGGGCCCAGCCTGCAGAAACCCCCGCTGTGTGCTCTCAGGTCACCCTCTGGCTGTGCAGCCCCCTTCCATCTGCCGAGTTCCTGGAGTTTCTGCAGTTTCTGTGATACCTTTGGAGTTTCTTCGTTGTGTCTGAATGAAAGTCTGGATGACTGAGAATTTTGGAGTCCCCATACCGAACCTGGTATTTGGCAGGTGCTACCTTACCTGAAAATTGCATTTGAAAACGGTGTTGTTTTTTTGTCTCCTCCCTCCCTCCCTGCTGTTCCCAGTGTGGCGAGAAAGGACACTACGCCAACAGATGCACCAAAGGCCACTTGGCCTTTCTCAGTGGACAGTGACAGCAGCTGGAGCCAGCTCAGAGCAGCCCAAGGGTCCCCACTCTCGGGGACCACCCTGGGCCATCCTTGGGAGCGTGCACTTAACTGTTTAACGCCAGTGTTGGTGCAACTCTGGCTGGAGCAGGCAGGCAAGCACGCCAGGGTTCATCATTCTGAGGGGCTACGTCTGACAGTTTCCCTATTATTTGCTGTAAACTTTTTTAAAAGGGGACAAGTGCTCCAGTTTGGTCAAGTCGGCATCATGTCTGTCTAGGCATGGACACCTGTCCGCAATTCCCTGCACACCGCCCTCTGGGGAGGGGAGGAAGTGGTGGGGAAGGGCTCCTGCCAAGCAGTCTGTAGGGAAGGCAGCCCTTCCCCTCGAGGCCTCATTAAACACCAGTTCTTGGTGACCCCAGGGGCTGTTGGATCATTTAAAGCTGGTCATGCCTGCTTCCTCCACATCCTGCTGAATTCAGAACCTGTGCCTGTCCGTGTGACTTGAATGAGGCGGCCCCTTCGGGCAAACTTAAGTGCACTCCTTGACTCTACGACTGGGCCCTGCTCCGAAGTGGCAGTGGTTGAGAGGAAGGGCACAGGGCTCTCAAGTGTGAGGAACCTTTTGTTCTGGGCTCATTTCCTTGGAGTGCCTCCTTATCAGTGGCATGGCTGAAGGTATGCCTTAAGCTGGAGCTGCAGACCACCCAGTAAATCAATGACACAGTCTATCTGTGCACCTACCTCCTGCCCCTGAACCTGGAAATGTGAGACTGTCACCTGCAGCCTGCTGGGCAAGTGGGCCTGTTCAAGTTCAGTTACAAGAACAATTTTTATGAGATCGATTAAAGCTTGTTTTTTACGCTGCGTCTGGTTACTTCAGGGACCCACACCAAGGAGAGGACTCTTGCTCCTGGCTGCGCTCAATGCCTGGCACAAAGCTTCCATACCAGAGTTTGTTTGTCCCCTTTCAACAAACGTGAACCCGCTGGAAGGAAGGAAGGGCCTCTGTACTGGCAGCTGGTGAAGTCTGGAAGCTCAGCCTCTGGAACAGCCACATAGTAGGTCTCCTTCATTTCAGATGCTGGATGATACTTGCTTATTCAAATTTGGATCTTCTAGGAGATAATTAGCTGCAGCATCTCACCCCTTAGACTCCATGCCGTATATGTGCTTACCACACACCTCTCAAGAGGCCAATTCTGGCCCTCATATCACTTTACCGAAGACCTTTTTTTTTTTTTTTTAAATGTTTATTATTTTTGAGGGGAGTAGAGGGGGGAGACAGAGGATCTGAAACAAGCTCTGTGCTGACAGCAGAGCGCCTGATGCAGGCCTTGAACTCAAACTGTGAGGTTATAACCTGAGCTGAAGTCAGATGCTTAACCAACTGACCCACCCAGGCACCCCTACTGAAGACCTTTGATGAAGAGTAAGGATGAAGGTGCTGGAAATGGGCAGCTGTGAGCTTCTGTCAGGGCCTGTGTTTTCCCTCACTCCCCTGAGTCCCACTGGACTTCCTACAGGTTCTGTGGCCTGAGAAATGCAGAAAGGTTGGGGAGGGGAAGGCATTCTTAAGAACTCCGGGCACCAGCTCCCCAGTTCCGTAGATGTAAAACCATCAGCCGACAAGAGGCCAGAAGTATGCAACATTCAAGGCAAAGAGCAGGGAAACCCCTCTGGGCACTTGACAGGCTTAACTAGATGACACCCCCACCTACAGTAAGCTGGGATGAGACCCCAAAGCAGTGGTAGGAAGCCCCCCGTGGATTCAAAGCGCTGGGCATTCCACAAGAACCCCAGCTCTTAGAGCTCTTAGAGGGCAGGGAAATGGCTCGACCAGGGAAGCAGTCTGAGTATCAGTCATCTTTTATTGGACATTAATTCTGAATTAGGATATGAAAGGATTCAAAGGTCACGGTCAGGAATGCCGAATGTGCCTCCATACTGGGCCCTCTTCAGTGGTACTTGCGTAGCCGCTCATGTTCTGAAGTTAGAAAGGCAAGGTGGTAAGTTTCAGGTAAGGTATAGTGAAAGCACAAGACGACAGGAGGGCTTGCGGCTAAATTCACATAAAAGCATCCTGAGAACTCCTTTCGGGAGACAACCCAGAACCTGCCTGCCAGCATCTGGGCAGAATCCACAGACCTGGAGGTACAAAGGCATCTCGAGCTAATCTGCTGCCTGGCCAGCCTCTTCCTTCCCAAAAGGAACATGCACTCAAAAGTCCCCAAGATTCTGGCCTTCAGAGCTAGCATCACCTGGATTTCACAGACTGGCAAGGGGCCAGACACTGTAAGAAACCGCCCATGAAACCCAGTCCGTGGCTGCCATTGGAGCTGTTTGGGCATCTCCCACCACAGGAGATCCTCTCTGGTCTTAGAACCAGGAAAAGCCACCCTCTTCCAGAGCACTGAACAGACCCTGGATTGTACCACTCAACCTGTTTCTCTCTTTGCGCTGGCTGCTGGGAAGATGAAGCTCCGCAGAGCCCTGCGATACCTTAGAGAACGCTTCCCAAGTGTTACTTTTATCCCAGCTTCATGTCACTTTTTCCTGTATTTTCTCTTTGCCACAACTTTCTCACTTAAAATAACATCCTACATTCTGTATTCTAACAAGTCCCTCCCAATCTTTCAATTGTCAGTAGAATGATGTACTTGTAAACCTGACCGCAAACCAATACCACCCTGATGACAAAAACCCCACTGAAGGGAAGGCAATCTGAGAGACACTCACTGAGTTCCTTGTAACACCGACAATAGTTGAAAACCACATAAGCTGCCAGCACCATAGAAATTCCAGCAACGCTCCCTTTCTTCACATTGACATACTTGTTGTAATACCGGTAGTAACCTGCAAACAGGAGAGGAGGGCACTTTTTGCTTTGCTGTGAATGAGGCACACACTGCAAAGTGGAAGCTGGCTTAAATTCAGGGATCCAGTCCTGCTGTGGCTCTTGAAGCCACTCACCCCCTAAGTTCACCGGCTGATAAAGGGAAGAGCACAAGTGCCCCATGGGTTTTGCCCCAGGAGCCCAGGACAAGACCCCACTAGGCAAGCCCACCTTGATTCTGCCCCTGTGCTCTCTGGCTCAGCCTGTTAGCCTTTGATCCTACCTCACCCTCACCTCCAGCCCTATGCGACCTTCTTACCCTAATTCTGACCCAAAATCCAACCCCAGTAAGGGCCACTTAGCTGTGGCCAGGTGGGTCAGCCTATCAGGGAAGAGGAAGGCTTTGTGCGATCATCTCTTTCCTGGGTACCCCCACCAGTGAGGAAAGTTTCTGCCCTCTGGGCTCATGGGTTAGTTGACAAAAAAGAATGAAGTCATCCTAGAAGGCCCTATTTTACAACTGTGAGGGAAGCTGTGAAGGAGCAGTACAGGGAGCTGTGGGCATGAACAGGCCACATTCACTCAGGCTAAGGAGTCAGGGACTGTCATAAACTAAGTATGGGGAAAAGGCAGAGTATTCTAATCTGGGTTCAGGAAAGGCCTCAGGGCAGAAGGAAACATGGCACACAAGAGCCAGCTTACAGGGTGGCCAGAACTGGAAAGAAAAATGGAAGGAAGGTTTCCCCACCCCACCCCCACCACACACACACCCAGGAAGCTGGAGACCACACAGGTCCCCGTGGGGTGATGTGGGTGTCTAATTCTTGGAATGAGGACACTGGTTCCACAGGACTGATTCTGATCATGCACAGCCCGGAAGCATAGATGATTTCAAACATTTGTCCTGGAAGTTTGTTGCCTGGCAGAGATACGAGCATTACATTACAGACCGATGGCTACCATTTCCTCTTTAAGGAAAATCTTCAAACTCAATTTCCTCTTTAAGGAAAATCTTACGATGTAAAAATGCTCACAGACATATTTAAGACAAAGGCAGTGGTACTGATTCCAAGCAGCAGAAAACATTTTCTTGGCTGAAATCTCTTAGAGCCAGACTCTGATAGGACCAGTCACGGAGATCCAGGGGCTAACCACTCATCTCTGTCCTCCTCTCCATAACTTATCAGGCTGAGCTCAGGGCAAAAAGAGACCTGGGCATTTGCTTTTGTTTACACATGTCCATAGGCTCTGACCTCTTTGAAATGCGCCAGCAATGCCTCTAGGGGTGAAATCTCGCATCAGTATCCAGCCTGGAAGCTCTCCTAGCTTCACATCCATGAGCTTCTTCTCTTTCACTGGTACTAAAAAGGAAGAGTAGAAAGACACACTGAAAAATCTCCAGTGAGACAAACAGCATCCTTCTATGTCACTTATTTCAACCATTCAATAAGATCACTACAGAGAGGCTGCACACAGGTAATATTATGAGTAAATATATTATACCATATTCATTTTAAGTCAGAGTCTGTATAAAGCGACAGCTGTATTAATGAACAAGATTCTGAAGAACAGTAACTATGTAAAAACAACCTATGGGCCATGAGGAAGAAAGTAAAGTGGAGGACCAAAAAACTGTTGCAAAACTAATATTTACATGTATCAGCTCACTGAATCTTCACAGCAGGTGGCTGATGCCTTTATTTTATAAGGGGTAGGGGAGACTGGCTCAGAGAAATTGGGTCAATTGGCCAAGGTCACACGGCATGCAGGGAGCGGAGGCAGTGCTCAACCTCAGGTCATCAAGACAATCCGATTTCTATTTCAAGCAACCAACCTGGGACCACAGATGTCAAATGACTTAATACAAACCACTCCAAATCATCCACTGGGCCCCAGAAAATATTCCAATGAGAGTCTGGGGACAGAGATGACAAGGGCTCCTGGTTGAGGCCATACTGTACTCATCTCAGCTTAAGAGTAAAATAGGAGGGGGACGGGGGAAGACCACAGTGGGGGAGAACCGGGAATGTTCAGATGCTCATAAGAAGGCAATGGTCCGGGGCGCCTGGGTGGCTCAGTCGGTTAAGAGTCGGACTTCGGCTCAGGTCATGATCTCGATTCATGAGTTTGAGCTCCGCGTCAGGCTCTGTGCTGACAGCTCAGAGCCTGGAGCCTGCCTCTGATTATGTGTCTCCCTCCCCTACTCATGCTCTCTCTCTCAAAGAATAAATAAACATTAAAAAAATTTTTTTTTAAAGTAAGGGAATGGTCTCCCTTTCCATCCTCCCCATAGAGATCAACTTTAAAAAGCTGCTGAGCAGGTATCCTCTTCAGGGTAAGGAGTCAAAGACTACTGTCCTTTCTTAAAGATGACTGACCAGAGAAGGAGCCAGTTAAATCACTCAAAGGTTTCTTCTCCATTTTGGGAATCCAAGGAAAGACTAAAGTTCCTTCAGGAGTCCACTAAGGGGAATCCCACAGACCTCAATATCTCCCAACATTTAACAAGGGCAAGGATTGTTGGGTCATAAACAGAAATACAAGGCTTAATGGCAGCTTCTAACTTGCTATAGGTCATCTGGAAAAGCAGACATTTGGCCCAGATGGACCAGATTGAGTGTTTGTCAATAAGCCACAGGTGACAAGTGGAGGCACAAGCCTATGACTTGCATACATAGCTTTAGGGTCATGGTTTAGACTGCCTGTCCCAAACAAACTGGCCCCAACCTTCCATCTAGACTCATCCAACAAATATGGAGCACCTACTGTATGTCAGGCAGCATGCTATGCACTGTGGGTACAGCACTGACTGCAGACAAGAGCCTTGCTCTCAGAAGCCAACATTCTATCGCCAGACAACCATTTCATCCATTCACCATACTTCAGTCAGACCCCTTTCTGCTTATTCACCTGAGGGCTTTGGTATGTGCAGTGCTCCCAAGCCACCACATGGCTATCTCAACTTAAATGCTATGTCCTAAAAGGCCTCCTTCCCCCCTCCTTATCTCAAGCACTAGCACTACCGTCCCATATAACCTCCGAGCTCCAGTTTCCTTGTCTATTAAATGGCTATTCCAAGCACTGAATGAGAATCTATGTAAAAGCATTTGGGGTGCCTGGGTTGCTCAGTCAATTAAGCATCTGACTTCAGCTCAGGTCATGATCTCACAGTTCGTGAGTTCGAGTCCCACATTGGGTGAGCTCATGCCCCACTTCAGGTGAGTCTTACTTTCTCTCTCTCTGCCCCTTACTTGCACCCTCTCTCTCTCTCTTTTAAAAAAAAAAAAAAAAAAAAAAAAAGCATTTCAAACAGTACTCAGAACTGTCAACTGTTAATATTATTGTTGAAATGTCATTAAGATCTACACTAGGGGCGCCTGGGTGGCTCAGTTGGTTAAGTGACCAACTTGGGCTCAGGTCATGATCTCGCAGTTAGTGAGTTTGAGCCCCATGTCAGGCTCTGAACTGACAGCTCAGAACCTGGAGCGTTTCAGATTCTGTGTCTCCCTCTCTGCCCCTCCCCTGCGGACTCTGTCTCTCTTTCCTTCAAAAATAAACATTCCAGGGGCGCCTGGGTGGCGCAGTCGGTTAAGCGTCCGACTTCAGCCAGGTCACGATCTCGCCGTCTGTGAGTTCGAGCCCCGCGTCGGGCTCTGGGCTGATGGCTCAGAGCCTGGAGCCTGTTTCCGACTCTGTGTCTCCCTCTCTCTCTGCCCCTCCCCCGTTCATGCTCTGTCTCTCTCTGTCCCAAAAATAAATAAACGTTGAAAAAAAAAAATTTAAAAAAAAAAATAAATAAATAAAAAAAATAAACATTCCAAAAAATTAAAAAAAAAAAAGACCTACACTAAGGTGAAACAAACAAAAGACAAAGGTAGAGAAAGAAATGGCATACAAACCAAACTTTAATACATTTTTGGGTTTGTTTTTTTTTTTTAATGCTTATTTTTGAGAAATAGGGAGGAGGGGCAGGAGAGATGCGCTGACAGCAAAGAGCCTGATGTGGGGCTCAAACCACAAACCGTGAGATCATGACCTGAGCTGAAGTCAGACTGAACTGAATGATCAACTCAGGCACCCCAAACTTTAGTACATTTTAAGCATAAAGAACTTCAGGGATTAATCACACCCTTTAGTTCTGTGCAGAGAACTGATTAGTTTGGCAGTATTTTTGAAATATGAGACAGTCTCAAATGAACCAAATCTCTGCTGGAGAGTTTAGTGTCTATGATGTTAACCCAACAGCAAACAATAATGTCATTCGAGAATGATTACCTTTCTCTGTCACCCTGTCCAAGCTATTCCTAGGTAAGTTTAATAGTACACATCTTACATGCCATTTCTGTCTTCACTTGGATCAGGAGGCTTTATTTAGTTCAAGGATAACTATACCACATTTCTTCTTAACATACTCCATACCTTTGCGACAGTCTCAAAGCCTTCTTGCATGCAGTGAGGAATACAAACATGTCATTCTAAAACCAACTGGCTTTAAATATGAATACATGGTGGGGAGTGCATGAGAAAGGTATAGATGGAACTAGAATGGCAGAATGTTGCTAACTGTTGACACTAGGTAATGAGTATAAAGCGTTCATTACATTATTGTTTCCTTTGTATTTGAAATCTTCCATAATAAAGTTTAAAAGTGCTTTTAAGGGGTGCCTGGATGGCTCAGCTGGTTGGTTAAGTGTCCAACTCTTGGTTTCGGCTTAGATCATGTTCTCACCGTCATGGGACTGAGCCCCGTGTGGAGTGCTGCACTGAACATGGAGCCTGCTTGGGATTCTCTCCCTTCCTCCCCCTCTGCCCCTCCCCATGGTCTCCCTCAAGAAAAAAAAAAAAAATTTATTTAAAAATAAAATTATAGGGGCGCCTGGGTGGCGCAGTCGGTTAAGCGTCCGACTTCAGCCAGGTCACAATCTCGCGGTCCGTGAGTTCGAGCCCCACGTCGGGCTCTGGGCTGATGGCTCAGAGCCTGGAGCCTGCTTCCGATTCTGTGTCTCCCTCTCTCTCTGCCCCTCCCCCCGTTCATGCTATGTCTCTCTCTGTCCCAAAAATAAATAAACGTTGAAAAAAAATTTTAAAAAAATAAATAAATAAATAAATAAAATTATAAAAAATACATTAAAAATATACATGATTTTAATAACAGGACCACGTTGGGGGAGATGTGCAAAAGAAACACTTTTTCCATTAAAGTTTTTTGTTGGGGCACCTGGGTGCCTCAGTCAGTTAAATGTCCAACTTTGGCTCAGGTCATGATTTCTCAGTTGAGTTCGAGCCCCGTATCGGGCTCTGTGCTGACAGCTCAGAGCCTGGAGCCTGCTTCAGATTCTGTGTCTCCCTCTCTCTCTGCCCCTTCCCCACTCACGTTCTCTCTCTTAAAAATAAATAAACACTAAAAAATTGAAAAAACAAAAAAGCTTGTTTTTTTGTTTGGTTTTGTTTTTGTTTTTTTGAGAGAGAGTGAGCAAATGCTGGAGAGGGGCAGAGACAGAGGGAGAGAGAATTCCAAGTGTCAGTACAGAGCCCGATAAAGGGCTCAATCTCAGGAACCATGAGATCATGACCTAAGCCAAAACCAAGGGTCAATATTTAACGGACTGAGCCACCCAGGCGCCCCAAGAAACACCGTATTTTAACTATGAAAACATACTCACATTGTGACCACATTCAGGGGCTGGCATGGTGCCTTGGCACATCACAGGAGAAAAGGCCAACAATTAAAAATTTATTTTTGTATATATTTAGACATATAGAGTGTTTCCTTAACAAAACCTAAACATTTATAAGCAAGGGGGTCGGGGGGGATGGGAATCACATTAGGCTTAAGGAAAGCCAAACACATCTCTGGGGACAGAGATGCACCATCTCTGCTGCATCTGGTGCACCAGATGCACCATCACAAAACTCCAGGAGATGAACAGATTCATCAGAGATGCATCTATACTTTTTCCAAGAATTTCTCTTAATGGAAGACAAAGACCTCAGTCTTTAGGCAGTCATACTGGAACCCTCCCCCAACACTTCTGCTGCACATCCCTCTGCACTCTACCAGTGGTGCAGTGACGAACAGAGTAGACTCAGGGGTCAAGTATTCTGGGTTTAGTGGCTCTTCACTTCTGTGTGCCCTTGGACCAGTTACTGCCCTCTGTGCCTCAGTTTCGTCCTTTGTAAGATAAGGTTAAGAATAGCATTTACCATAAGAAACTCTTAAAAACTGAGAACAAACTGAGGGTTGATGGGGGGTGGGAGGGAGGGGAGGGTGGGTGATGGGTATTGAGGAGGGCACCTTTTGGGATGAGCACTGGGTGTTGTATGGAAACCAATTTGACAATAAACTTCATATATTGAAAAAAAAAAAAAGAATAGCATTCACCTTGGTGCTTGGCTCTAGGTACTATGTAAATAGATTTTTTTTTTTTAATGTTCATTTATTTTTGAGAGAGAGAATGAGAGGGGTAGAGAGAAAGAATTCTAAGCAGGCTCTGTCCTGTCAGTGCAGAGCCCAACGCAAGGCTCCAACTGTGAGATCATGACATGAGCCATAATCAAGGGTCGGATGCTTTAACAGACTGAGCCACCCAGGTGCCCCTAGGTACTAAGTAAATGGAAATTATCTTTCTGCCTATGGGCTATGTGAAGGTGGAAACAACACCACACACAGTTCATGGTCATGGCAGACTTACAGTGAAGGTTAACAAAGGGGTACATGTTTTTGGGAGGGTAGGTGGCTACCTGGCCTGACTTTATGACTTCAAAGAAACATACTGGGGGCGCCTGGGTGGCTCAGTCATTTGAGCGGCCGACTTCGGCTCAGGTCATGATCTCACGGTCCATGAGTTCGAGCCCCGCGTCGGGCTCTGGGCTGACAGCTCAGAGCCTGGAGCCTGTTTCAGATTCTGTGTCTCCCTCTCTCTGACCCTCCCCCGTTCATGCTCTGTCTCTCTCTGTCTCAAAAATAAATAAACGTTAAAAAAAAAAAAAAAAAGAAAAAAAAAGAAGCATACTGTCCACCTACATGAAGAGGCATGAAAATGCTAAGTATCTTCTGAATGCTAAATCCAGCTCCAGGGGTTGGCCAGAGAGTAAAAATTTAAAGCCAGATAGAGCCTCTATAACACAGTTGCTGGATGTTTTGTTTTGTTTTGTTTTTATAAACCATTCTTGGGGCGCCTGGGTGACTCAGTCGGTTAAGTGTCCAACTCTTGATTTTGGCTCTGGTCATGATCTCACAGTTCTTGAGTTCGAAACCCACATTGGGCTCTGTGCTGACAGTGCAGAGCCTGCTTGGGATTCTCTCTCTCCCTCACTCTCAAAAAACAAATAAATAAACTAAACACACACACACACACACACACACACACACACACACACACACACGACATCATTCTTAGTCCACAGGCCATACAAAAACAGACCACAGGAAATCTAGCCCATTGGCCACAGTTTGCTGACCCAATTTCATCTATGCTGTTAATTCATATTTTCATCACTTTGTTAATAAACTAGTGGCTTTATGCTCTGGTGACAGACACCATCTAAATTTTTTTTTAACGTTTTATTTATTTTTTTTAATTTTTTTTTTTAACATTTATTTATTTTTGAGACAGGGAAAGACAGCATGAATGGGGGAGGGTCAGAGAGAGAGGGAGACACAGAATTTGAAACAGGCTGCAGGCTCTGAGCTGTCAGCACAGAGACCGATGCGAGGCTTGAACTCACGGACCACAAGATCATGACCTGAGCCAAAGTCAGATGCTTAACCGACTGAGCCACCCAGGCGCCCCGTTTTATTTATTTTTGAGACAGAGAGAGACAGAGCATGAACAGGGGAGGGTTAGCGAGAGGGAGACACAGAATCTGAAACAGGCTCCAGGCTCTGAGCTGTCAGCACAGAGCCCGACGCGGGGCTCGAAGTCACGGACCGCGAGATCATGACCTGAGCCGAACTCGGCCGCCCAACCGACTGAGCCACCCAGGCGCCCCTGACAGACACCATCTAAATGATCATCAGTACTTAGGAGACTTGGGCTTCAATTCCTTCACCTGTCGTGTTGTTGGATGGACCAGAAGTGACATGACCCCGTTCAGTGGTCACAGAGTGAAAGCTGAGATGACTAGCACTGGGCCAGGCAGTGTTTCAAGGACCTTACATGTACTAAATTGTTTAGTCCTTAGTCCACAGTGCTCATCACTCCACTCTACTCAAACAAGATGCCAAGTCTCAATGCTTCCTTTTCACATGTCATCCTGTTTTAAACAACACAACCACTGTTGATATTCTCATGCCTGTTTTTACAGATGGGAAAAACAGCATCATTCTCATCTGATCCCCTCTTCATTTCTCCATGCTGATATTAAGAATATAGAAACTGGGTAAGACACACATGGGTTCATCAACTCTGTTTCAGGCAGGCCACACCACATCTCTGACCATTATTTTCACCTTTAAAATTGGGGCACCTGGGTGGCTCAGTCAGCTGAGCAGGGAATTCTTTTTCTTTTTTTTTTTTTCAGTGTAAATTTTCACTCAGCTTTAATTACAATCGTAGATTTTAAATTCAAACAGGTGGCCAAAGGTGAAACATTCACAATAAGCTGATTACAAGTCTGGTTAACTGAAATCAAAGACTTCTCCATTAAAAATATGTACCTTCCTTTGCATTCCTGTATTTAAAATAGAAATAGATCTACAAAGTAATCTGCTTAACAGGTTAGGATTCTCTAGGGCAGTATGACATAAAAAGTAATGGCTTAAATCTTACAAATACATTAATCTGAATTTGATGCGGTTTCATAACCTGTTTACAGAAATAAAAAAATATTGTCTTGATTTGTAGGTTTTCTTCCCATGTCAGTTAAATGAAGAGCTTTTCCTTATCAATTTTTCACAAGTAAATCTGGTGGTATTAACCAGAAATGGGTTACATCGTAGGAAGGTCACAGCAAACTGGCCTCTTTCAATGGAAAGACAGCGACCCCCCATTTAAAAATTACGTTGCTAGCCAGTGACATTTGTAGGTCTGTTAGTATTCGTCAACTCCCAGGATGCTGGGTAAAATGGTCAGGTTCCAACCAAGTAATTTCCCAGCAAATATGCCCTCACGTATTTTCTAGTTTTCCTTTGTATCTGAACATCTCCAGGTAACAGCTCCGTTATGCCACTGACAGCCATTGTTCCGAAAACGACACAACGCCTCCCAAATCCAGACGTAAAAGCGAGCGGGGAATTCTTGATTTCAGCTCAGGTCATGATCGCTGTTTGTGGATGGAGCCCCAAGACTGGCTCTGTGCTGTCAGCACAGATCCTGCTTGGGATTCTCTCTCTCCCTCTCTTTCTTCTCCTCCCCCGTTCACGTGCGCTCTCTAAATAAACATATCTTTAATACAATGGGATCAACCTTCCAGAGACTTACTGACAAGGCTACTGTGAGGATCTACGGTTAAAAAATGGTTTCCATACCAAAAAAAAAAAAAAAAAAGTGAGTCAGTACGATGAGTGTAGATTTATACACACGTCACTGAAAAGCTTGCAGATCATAAGACCACACTTGCAATTAAAGCTCAGTTTACCACGAGGCCCCAGACACCTGGGTTTGCATCCTAGCTCAGCCCTCTCACTAGTTGTGACCTTGAACAAGCCACTTCACCTCTCTAAACCTACTCAACGCACATTCAACATATATGCATGCGTCCAACCTTACGTGGCGTCACGCACCATCCTGGGTGTTAGCTCCTCCGGGAGCTTAATTTGAGCTTCAGCTTTGGGAAGAAGGGCAGAAGCTGCGCGTAGGATTCAAATGCAAAGCGCCTGGGTGACGGCGGGGACAACTATAGCGATACTTCTGCGAGGGGGTGGGGTGGGAGCCGGAGGTGGTGCATTCCCAAATTTGCAAACGCGTCGCCCGGCTGCCCTCACCCTCCCCGCTGCAGCCGAGAGACATGGGCCCTTGGGCAGGCGGGCGGCGCGGCTGAGCGAGGGGAGAAGGGTCGAATGGTGCAGGACCCTGAGGAAAGGGTCCGGTGCGCCTCCGGTGAGGCCGCAGAGAAGGCCCCGAATGAAGGGCAGGCGGCTCCGCAGCCCCCTCCCCTCCCAGTGCGGCTCTGAGCCCCGGACCCCGGATCCTGCCCTCAATCTTGTAACCTTAACCGGGTACAGGTACTCACCGGGCGACGCCATCTTGGAGTCCTGGGTGTCCGCTGTACCGGGCCGCGCGAGGACTGCTGGGTAGGAAGCACGCGCCCTCGCGGGAGCGTGGAGCAAAGGTTCATGGGAAGCAGGTCGCGGCTGGTGCGGGGCTGGAGCTGCAAGTGTGCCATAGGGGGAAGGGCAAAGTCCCTGGAGGGCAAAGTCCGGGTATTCCGTCGTAGAAAGTGGGGAATGGGGTAGGGAGGTAGGTGGGTGGGGGGCGGGGTGGTGGTGGTGGTAGGGCTCAGCCTGGGCTTCCCATCATAGGAGGGAGGAGGCTGGAAGGGAGCCAGAAATGGGAAGTAAGGAGAAAAGAGCGTCCTGGCTTTCTTACTTTGTCGCCTTAAAATTGTTGTGGGAATTTACAGGGGCATATGAAGACCTTTCCTCCCAACTGTGTTGGGTGGGAGATAAGCTGGGACTCTCACAGAATTCCTAGTTACCAGAAAAGCTGGTGTCCAGGCTTGGACTCCATGTAGGTTTGATGCAAGCATAGCTTTATGTGTCCCAGCTCTGGGCTGGGCTCTGAAGACAGAAAAAAGCAAGACCTAGGGTTACACAACTCCAGCCCTTCTTTCTGTCTCTTCTTTTCCATGCACAATGATGTCTCACCACCATCTTGGTTGTTTTTGTTTTGTTTTGTTTTGTTTTTTTCTGGAAAGGCCACGATAACCATTACTGGTTAAGAAATTCTGACTTGGGCAAGATGCTTCAATTCCCTTAATCTCTCTTCCTTCTCTAAAGTAGGGGTGTACTTGGAGCAGCACTGGCAGGGGAGCTTCCTGCCTTTGTACACATGGGATTGCACAATTTTCCTCCCTATTCAAGAAAGAGCCCAAGTATGAAAAACAGAAGGATTTGTGGAAATACATACATACATACATACATACATACATACATAGGATTTGTGGTTATGTGAAAACAATGAGAAATAAAACCTGGGGTCACCACGCACAGATTTCCCCAAGACCCATGATTTCTAACCCTTAGCCATTGATCTTCAGAAGAAAACAGGGACAAGGAAGGGGTGAACCCCAGGATCCTGCTGTCCCTGGAGCATCATGTAAACCTCCTGGACTAGAGGCTCAATGCCAGGATCTGCACCTTGGGCAAGAGGGCTGTAATTTACTATTTTCCTAGGTCCATCAAGAAAATGGACTCCTCAGGGTACCTGGGCTCAGTTAGTTAAGCATTTGACTCTCGATTTCGGCTCAGGTCACAATCTCATGGTTGGTGAGTTTGAGTTCTGCATCGGGCTCTGTGCTGTCCCGTGTGCTCTCTCAAAAAAAAAAAAAAAGGGGGGAAAAGAAAATGGACTCCTCCCTGGGGCAGAGATCCATTTTCTTGACATTTGTCTCCTTATAGTTTAATTCATTTGGAATACCTTTTCTTTCCTTCCTCCTCTGAGAACAAAAACAAAAAACAAACAAACAAAAAACCCAGTGCTCTCTGAGGAGCCTTTGAATGGCATGTTCTTGTGTTGCCAGAAAATTTCTCCTTAAGTCCTGACAAGTTCAATAAGTTGTCACCAGCAGTGTGTGGGGGTGTGGGAGTAGGAGTCATCATACCCATTAAGATTTGTTCTAAAAGGATTTGCATTTCTGGGGGTGACATTGGGATTTGGTTTCCAGAGGGGATAGGGCAACTGTTAGACAAAAAGTTGTGGCCATTGCAGTTTTGGTGACCTTGAGAGACGTTTCCTTTCACCACCGATATACCAGGGAGAACCACCCTGTAACAGGGAGCTCCTTACAAGTTAACAAAGGCTATTGTGATAATTGTCTCATTCAACATGGTGCTGGGGGATAGGGTTCATTACCTTCACTTATCAAACAAGATTCCTTCTGATTCTTATTGGCAAGTACATCATGGTAGCATCAATCAGTTGTCAGCTTATTTTCCTGCTTCTTCCACTGTAAAAATTGAGCTCCTTAAATTAAAGCTCTGTTTCTGAACTCAAAGTGTGGCTGTCTCATTCAAGATGTTCAATAGGTGTTAAATTATTGTGAGATCAGAGAGGAACATGAGCAAAACAATAAATGAAAAAACCACAGAGACAGCAATTGAAGAAGTCACTATGCTCAATACATTAGAAGTACAAGGAGCATGTCGGCATGGCATCTCAGTGCACCAAAGGTGAATAAGGCCCCAAGCGCATTTCTAGTATAAGAAAAGGGGCTTTAAAAATCACAGAGTGGGAGGGGCTCCTGGGTGGCTCAGTCGGTGAGTGTCGGACCTCAGCTCAGGTCATGATCTCGCGGTCTGTAAGTTCGAGCCCCGCGTTGGGCTCTGTGCTGACAGCTCAGAGCCTGGAGCCTGCTTCAGATTCTGTGTCTCTCTCTTTCTGCCCCCCCCCCCCCCCGCTCATGCTCTGTCTCTCTCTCTGTCAAAAATAAATAAACATTAAAAAACATTTTTTTAAATCACAGAGTGGGAGACAAGCAAAGTTCTAATGGCAAGGAGGCACGAGGGGGTAGCGCAGAGGGGATACACCTGGTGCAAAGTTAGCCACCAGTAGTGAAGTGAGAGGAGTTGAAGAGTGAACAAAGAAATCCTGGAGGATCTGATATATATGCAAGTAAAGAGAAATAGAACAGGAGGATTGCAACAGGGGAGAGAGCAGGTTAAAAGAAACAATAGAACACAGAAAACAATAAATGAGAAGTTAATTTCAAAAGGCACAAAGCTTAGGGAGCCTGGGTGGCTGTCATTAAGCATCTAACTTTGGCTCAGGTCATGATCTCATGATCTCTTGGTGAGTTTGAGCCCCACCTTTTGGTGAGTTTCGAGCCCCGCTTCAGGTAAGCCCCGCTCCTCTCTCTCCTTCTCTGCTCCTTGTGGGATTTTTTTCTGCCCCTTGCTCACTGGCACCCTTTCTCTAAATAATAATAATAATAATAATAATAATAATGGCACAAAGATTAGAAATAAAGTTTATACCATAAATCATGAAGACAAAATGAGAGATGAGGGAAAATAAAAATAAATTAAACTATAAAAGGCGGTTGAGGGGCACCTGGGTGGCTCAGTGGTTAAATGTCCGACTTCGGCTCAGGTCATGATATCGCGGTTTGTGAGTTCAAGCCCATGTCGGGCTCTGTGCTGACGGCTCAGAGCCTGGAGCCTGCTTCGATTCTGTGTTTCCTCCTCTCTCTGCCCCTCCCATGCTCATGCTCTGTCTCTGTCTCTCAAAAATAAATGTTAAAAAAATTAAAAATAAAATAAAAGGCAGTTGAAAAAATTAAAAACGGGCATCAACAAAAATATAGCACATTATGAAGAGAATTCATAATTCACTGCTGTAGAAAACACAAAAAACTGAAAAGCAAGAAAAAAATGGTACAAAATGCCAAATTAAATGATGAAGGGATCAATGAAAGGAAAATGGGGAGGAAGGTGCGAATGTGTGTTAAAATGGAGAAATACACAGTCTTAGGAAGATTGCAATATAATAAAAAACAGAAGGGACTGTCTTAGTTTGAGTGGTTCTAACAGATAACCACAGACTGGGAAATTTAAACAACAGAAATTCGTTTCTCATAGTTCTGGAGACTGGAAGTTCAAGATGAGGTGCCTGCAGATTCACCTCTTAGTAAGGGCTCTCTTCCTGGTTTGCAGATGGCTGCCTTCTCATTATATCCTCATGTAGCAGAGAGCCTCCTTCTTGTGGTGCTAATCCTGTCCAGAGGGCTACACCCTCATGATTTAATTACCTCCCAAAGACCCCTTCTCCTAAATACCATCGCATTGGGGATTAGGGTTTCAACAAATGAATTTTTAGAAGACACAAACATGTAGTCCATAACAGGAATCTAAAGAAGTGATGTAAACAGAATTAAATGGTAATTTTCCTGAAGAATCTGTCCCTGCCACTTTCAGCATGTGGGCAGAGTGGACTTAGCTAAGCTAAATTTGCTGACCACAGCATGCTGGTGATTGGAATTGACAGACTGTCTGGGGCAGGAGTGTGTATGGTGGCGGTGGGTGGGGGGTGACTGTATTTAAGATTACAGGGACCTGGTGAACTAATCTCATTTTATCCTGAAATGTGATTGTCACGTCACCCACAAGGGCCCTGACACTTCCCAGGATGGGCACGAGCCCAAGTGTTTAGCATTCCCTTTCTTTTTCTTTCTCCTCCTTTTGCAGACCCAGAACCTCTGACCACAGTGCTCATTAGGGCTCTGATTTTTATTGTTGTTCAAAGGTTCTACCTACATTTTCATCTCTGGTTTGTGCCACATGCGGTAAGGACTTGTCAGGATTCAGTCTCCTCAAGGTCTGCCCAGCCCCTGCCCACCTGACCCCTCTGTTCTCTGGATTGGGAAGAGGTCTGCATCTTTTTTCAAAAGCTGCAAAAGCCTTGCTGTGAGGAATACCTGGCATCTGTTCCTTCTGATGCTCATTTTCACTCGTGTGTTCTGCAAACAGATCTTACTGCTGACAACACTTTCGTACAGTCACTTCAATTTCCTTTGTCGGCCAGAGTTTTCCAAGCTGTCTGAGATTTCCCATAACACTGGGGTCATTGTCTCACAATGTCCTTTGTTCCGGTGATGTGCTCTCCAACAGGATTGGAAGTTGGGTATTTCCTTCTGAAGCCAATGGGGCTCAGCCTGGTGTTTCCTTACTTTTTATTTTCTTTCTTTTTAATGTTTTTTTTTTTTATTTTACTTTTTGAGAGACAGAGTTGGGGGGGGGGGGGGGCATGGGGAGGGATACAGAGAGAGAGGGAGACACAGAATCCAAAGCAGGCTCCAGGCTCTGAGCTGTCAGCACAGAGCCGGAGGCTGGTTTGGAACCCACCAACACTGAGATCATGACCTGAGCCAAAGTCGGACAACGTAAGTTCAACCGACTGAGCCACCAAGGTGCCCCTCCCTACTTTTTCTTTGGCTTCCTCAAGGGTAGAAGAAGTAGATACGGTGAGAAGTGGGAACCTGAGTCTATGCCTGAGACTCAGGAGAGGAGCAGCGGGTCAGAACGGTCACCTCTGTAGAGTCAGCTTTAAAGGGCTCCAGGAAGGAAGGGACCAGCAGAAGGACAAAAGCTGGAGGGCCTCCACTGGGCGCCAAGACTGTGTCCAATACAGGTCCTGGCGACCGGGGCTTTTATCCCCACCCCTCCACCACCACCCCCCCGCCCCCTGCCCCCACACACCCCGCCAATCTTCAGCTGAGGCTCCGGGCACGTCACAATGGGACTTGGTGCTAGTCACCATCCCCACCTGACTCCCGCAGAGAAGTCATCCTCTGCCCGAAGAATAACAAGACTAGAGGGCCGATTTGCCCTTTCGGACTCTCCCGCGCTCCACCGGAATTCTCCATCTTTCCAGGCCTAATACCGGCGCTCCTCCTCCCCACCTTCTCCGCCAGGAAGGCAATGCGGGCACCTTTGCGCCCTGGGGAGACTGGAGGGGCCTCTCCATCCTGCCTCCGCCAGCCAGTGCACTGGCCTTCACCTTCCTTGGTCCTGGCGGTTTTCGTGCAGTGTCTCTAGTGGACCCTTCAAGATTTCAAGCCCGAGGAAGCCTGGCTGGCTCAGTCGGAGGAGTGTGCTACTCTTGATCTCCCGGGTCGTGAGTTAGAACCCTACGGTGGGTGTAGATATTACAAACAAATAAGCTTTAAAAAATTATTTTTTCAAGACGAGCCAGGTGCGGAGGCGACGTGCGGGCCTCCATCCTCAACAATGGGCGATTGGGGCCCACAGAAGACCGTCTGCTCCCTTCTCCGCCCCGCCTCTGGGGAAAGGGAGATCGGTAGGCCGCTACGCCTTGGGAGCGGCCTCTACCTCCTAGACTTCTGGGCGCCAGCGTCTGGGTTGAGAAGGGAAGTCGATGCGCAAAGTGGGAAGGGGGCTCCCAGACAGTCACTTCGATGTGGCGAACACCCGTGTTCAGGGCCGTATCACTCTCGCCCAGGCAGAGGTGGGCAGCTAACTTCTCTTTTACCCTCCCCTTCCCTGCGCCCAGGCCTCCCCACCTCCCCAGAGCAGAAGCCTGCGCTCCGCAGGTGGAAGCGCGCCCGGGGCCAGGCTCTGACCTCACCCCCAGCGGCGTCCGGCCCAACCCCCTGCTGGTCCCAGCCTCGCTCCACTCTTGGCGCCTCCAGCCGGAAAGCGTGGGGGCGTGGGGAGGAAGGCTGGGTAGAGTCCTGCAGGCGGATCGTGTGGACCCCTTCTTCTTCTTCTTCTTCTTCTTCTTCTTCTTCTGTTTTTTTTTTTTTGTTTGTTTTTTTGTTTTGTTTTGTTTTGTTTTGTTTTGCATCTAAACGGTTTCGTGAGTCCTTGAACCTTCTCTCCAAGGTTCATTTCAGGTTTTCTTTAGGGTGCTTGCAGACCATGGACGGTGTCTGGGGAGTATAACTGAGCCTTAAAACGGTGTTTACCTCCAAGTTGGACTGCTGGTCCCAAGCAACCGGAGTCGGGGATGACCCTGACCTTGCGTCTGGTTCTGTAACTCCCACCTTCCCGGGGTGGGCTTTCCTTGATGGGAGCTGAACCCCCACCAGTGGCGCAGGGACCCAATGCTGGGCGGGTGGTCCTTGATACTCTGCCGCTAAATTCGCCGGAGGAAATCCCCTTCCCTTTCACTGAGGTGATTGCCTTGAGCTCAGTGGGGGACACGTAAGGTCCAGGGTCTGATCCGAGATCGCATCTGCGAGGGGAGAGCCCGGGGCAGAGCGCTTGGCTTCTGGAGAGGCTCTGGAGCGGCTGGCGCGCGTGAATTGGAGAGCAGGGGCTGGCGAGCGGCGGAGACCGCTGTCGGGGGAGGCTCACCCGCACGAGGGAGGGAGCGATCGGTGGCACCTGCATCCCCTCCTTTTCCCCTCCCCCCATGCCCCCCACCTGGCACGCGTGGGGGATCAGGCACCGCAGACATCCAGAGCCTGGAAGGCCACAGAGAGAGGCCGGAGGGGAGCGCCGTGATGACACCCTCGGGTGGAGGGCCTAGGGGCACAAGCAATGATTTTCAGGTTATGAACGGGGCGGGGGTGGGGTGCAGTTTATTCCAGAGATACTTGTATTCCCCATGACAGGATCAGCTGCAAGTGCGTTCCCGTGCAGACACTACTGATACATTTTCAGAACCGAATGACCATGAAGGAAGACGAACCATGAGGGGAGAACCACGTCTTGACCTCAAAGCTCTGTGCTTTTCGTTGTGGGAAGTCTCAGGATTGTTCCTGACAGTTACACTTAAGAGCTCATTACAGATCATTGGGCCGAATTGGCACTGAGCCGCTATGTGGGAAATTGATGAAAATTTACATCTATAAAAGAGTGGACCATTTCACAATATATACATAGAGCAAATCATTCTATTGTTTATCTGAAACGAATACAGTGTTATATGTCAATAAAAAATAGTACATGTGCAGCAGGCGTCTAGCCTCTGACTCTTTTTTTTTATTTTTTCACATTTATTTCTGACAGACAGAGAGAGACAGAACACGAGCAGGGGAGGGGCAGAGAGAGAGGGAGACACAGAATCTGGAGCAGGCTCCAGCTCTGATCTGTCAGCACAGAGCCCAATATGGGGCTCAAACCCACGAGAACCGTGAGATCAGGACCTGAGCTGAAGTCAGATGCCTAACCAACTGAGCCACCCAGGCGCCCCTAGCCTCCAACTCTTGATCTCAGCTCAGATCTTGATCTCAGGTTCCCGAGTTCAAGCCCTGCCTTGGTCTCCATGCTGGGTGTGGAGCCTACTTAAAATAAAATAAAGCTTTAAAAAATCAATACATATGCAGGAAAAAAAAAAAAGAGTGAACCACCTGTTCTGCCATACTACTTGAACAAATACCTCCACTCTATTTTTTTAATGTTTGTTTATTTTTGAGAGCGAGAGACAGAGTGTGAGTAGGGGAGGGGCAGAGAGAGAGGGAGACACAGAATCTGAACCAGGCTATAGGCTCTGAGCTGTCAGCACAAAGCCCAACCCAGGGCTCAACACCAGGCTGGACTCCGGGCTCGAACCCATGAGATCATGACTAGAGCTGAAGTCAGCTCCTCAACTGACTGAGCCACCCAGACACCCCCAATACCTCCATTCTAAAACAAGGACTCCTTGGGGCACCTGGGTAGCTCAGTCGGTAAAGCCTCTGACTTTTGCTTTCAGCTGGGGTCATGGTCTCAAGATTGGTGAGATAGAGCCCATGGAGCCTCTTGGGATTCTCTCTCTCTCTCCCTCTCTGCCCCTCTCCTACTCACACACACTCTCTCAAAATAAATGAATAAACTTAAAAAAAATAATAAAAATAAAACAAGGCCTCCTCTTAGAGACAATCCCCATGGATGTAATGGAGGGGTTTGGAGTTTTCACTCCCAAGAGTGACCCAGGATAAATGACCCATCCAAGTTGTGAGGGGAACTTGTTCACCCTAGACTCTTCTAACTGGGCAATGACGGAAAAGCTGGAACTGTTCTTGCCGTTTCCTTAGATGAATCACTTTGGGCAATTTGCTTATCTTCTGTTTCTCCATTTCCTCTCCAGAGAAGTGGGACTCATAATAACAATGTCTACCACAGAGAGTATGTAAGAAGATTAACAATATACTTAGAAGGGGCGGGAGGCTTATAGCAAGCATTCCCCTTAAATGTTATATGTTACAATTATCTTAATTCTTTCATTTATCTTTTCACTGAGATCTATTTGACATCCTGCGAGGGCATTTGGTGTTAGAGGTCTCCTTGGGGGAATAGAAATCCACACACCCAGTTTGGAGCTGTGGGAGGATTCCTCATTTCAGACATAGAAATGATCAAGTCCTTGTCCTGGCCGTACTCAGTTTACTGTTGTTACTTCAAATTATTTTTAAAGATTTTATTTTAAAGTAATCTCTACATCCCAGGTGGTGCTTGAACTTACAAGCCCAGTAGAGTCACATGCTCTACTGACAGAGCCACCCAGGCACCCCGACTGTTCTTTTACTTTAAAGTGGACTCTCATTAGGGGCGCCTTAACTGAGTGGCTCAGTTAAGCATTTGACTTCTGCTCAGGTCACAATCTCACGGTTCGTTTGCCCCAGCCCCACATAGGGCTCTGTGCTGGCAGCTCAGAGCCTGGAGCCTGCTTCAGATTCGGTGTCTCCCTCTCTTTCTGTGCCTCCCCGACTCACACTCTCTCTCTCAAAAATAAACATTAAAAAAGTAATAAAATGGACTTTCATTGAAAGGACATATATCTATAGATGCCTTACATCTCACAAGTCCCTATCTTCAATTTAAAACTAGAATCATTTGCTGTATTTGAAAAATTAAACCCATTTTTGAAACAACAAAAAGATACTTTTCTTCTTGTTGCAAATTTTAGTGACTCGGTCTAAGCTCTGAGAAATGCTGGCAGAGTGAAGTCTGGTTCTTCTGTCGCTGTAGCAAATTCACTGCAGCACGTACAATGGAAGCTTTACTGTGTGTGTACTCTCTTATAAATGGCATAGGACCTTCTAAATTTACTCCAGGGGTCTGGGTATGTGGTAAAAAGTAAGGCCCATGTAGAAAGGCAGCCTAGAACCAGAGACCTCAAGTCTTCAGTTTAAAATGTCCCCAACATGGCACAAAAACAGCCACTCAGATCAATGGAACAGAATAGAGAACCAGAAATGGACCCACAAACATATGGCGAACTAATCTTTGACAAAGCAGGAAAGAATATCCAGTGGAATAAAGACAGTCTCTTCAGCAAGTGGTGCTGGGAAAACTGGACAGCGACATGCAGAAGAATGAACCTGGACCACTTTCTTACACCATACACAAAAATAAACTCAAAATGGATGAAAGACCTAAATGTAAGACAGGAAGCCATCAAAATCCTCGAGGAGAAAGCAGGTAAAATTTCTTTGATCTTGGCCGCAGCAAATTCTTACTCAATAAGTCACCAGAGGCAAGGGAAACAAAAGCAAAGATGAACTGCTGGGACCTCATCAAAATAAAAACCTTCTGCACAGTGAAGGAAACCCATCAGCAAAACTAAAAGCAACAGACAGAATGGGAGAAGATATTTGCAAATGACATATCAGATAAAGGGTTAGTATCCTAAATCTATAAAGAACTTATCAAACTTAACACCCAAAAAACCAAATAATCCAGTGAAGAAATGGGCAAAAGATATGAATAGACACTTCTCCAAAGAAGACATCCAGATGGCCAACCGACACATGAAAAAATGCTCCATGTCACTTATCGTCAGGGAAAATACAAATCAAGACCACAATGAGATACCACCTTACACCTGTCAGAATGGCTAACATGAACAACTCAGGCAACAACAGATGTTGGTGAGTATGTGGGGAGAGAGGATCTCTTTTGCACTGCTGGTGGGAATGCAAACTGGTGCAGTCACTCTGGAGAACAGTATGGAGGTTCCTCAAAAAATTAAAAATCTAGAACTACCCTACGACCCAGCAATTGCACTACTAGGTATTTATCCAAGGGATACAGGTATGCTGTTTCCAAGGGGCACATGCACCCCAGTGTTTATAGCAGCACTATCAACAATAGCCAAAGTATGGAAAGAGCCCAAATGTCCATTGATGGATGACTGGATAAAGAAGATGTGATATATAGATATGGATATAGATATAGATATAGATATAGATATATAGATATATAGATATATACACACACACAATGGAGTATTACTCGGCAATCAAAAAGAATGAAATCTTGCCATTTGCAACTACATGGATGGAACTAGAGGGTATTATGCTAAGCAAAATTAGCCAGAGAAAGACAAAATCATATGACTTCATTCATATGAGGACTTTGAGACACAGAACAGATGAACCTAAGGGAAAGGAAGAAAAAATAATATAAAAACAGGAGGGGGACAAAGCATAAAGGATTCTTAAATATGGAGAACAAACAGAGGGTTACTGGAGGGGTTGTGGGAGAGAGGATGGGCTAAATGGGTAAGGGGCATTAAGGAATCTACTCCTAAAATCATCGTTGCACTATATGCTAACTAACTGGGATGTAAAAAAATAAAAATAAATTAAAAAAATAAAATGGCCCCAACAGAGCTAGTCTGATAGGCTGTCTGTGACCCACGAATGAGGAAGTACCTAAACTACTGTTTGTTCCCAGCTCAAAATTATCATTCTGGTCTGGACGTTCTAAAACGCAGAAGTGGAAGGTTTCCAGTTACACCGGCAAGGATATGGCGAGATCAGTCTTGGTATTTCACTCAGAGAGCCTTTATGATGCCCAAGTCGGGGACACCCGGTTGTCACTTGCCTCCTGCGTCCACAATCTCCCTGATGCCGGCTCCTCTCCATTCACTCAGCGCAATCAATGAACGCTGCGCTGCTACGGAAACGTATTACCCGTGGTCACGCCCCACATCCCAACTGCAAAGCATCACTCTCCCCTCCTCGACCCCTGGGTCTTTTGTGTCAGCAGTGCTCAACCTACTTATTGTAGTGTTCCCCCCGCCCCCGTATCTAATAAGACTTCTACAATGAATATGTGGGCTTTTTTTTTTTTTTTTTAGCAAAAGAGAAAGAGAAACTTCTAAGTGCCCTCTTTGAGAAACGGAAGTAGCCTCGCTCCTTAGGTGTGACCGGAGCGCAAATCCTCCTGTTGCTCCGCCCGCTGAAGGACTTGGAGAGAAGAGACCCGCGCCCCTGGCTTCGCTCTTGCCTTCCCTGGGAGCTGCGATTGGCATTTCCACAGGCAACGCTCCCTAAAAGCCCTGGGGAGGTGGCTTTCCCGAATTACGAGTATCCTCCCAGCCCTCAGCTCCTCCTTTGCTTCATTTACATTTACATTTTGCTTTGAATAGCCCCGTTATAAAAGGGACAGAGAGCTCATAGCCAGTCCCAAGTCAAAATAAAAGCAGTGTAAAAAAAAAAAAAAAAAAAAAAATACCGGACGCTGCACCTGACAACTGCTGAAATGCATGTTGTCCTAAAGGACAAAAACCCGGGCAGCTTTCACGACCTCGTGGCGCAACGGTAGCGCGTCTGACTCCAGATCAGAAGGTTGCGTGTTCAAATCACGTCGGGGTCACAGCTGTGGCTTTTCTGTTTGGCCACCCGAATCAATGCCGAAAGCGTCTGTCTGCTACCTCCCAACCTTGGGCTTTCTCTTTTTCTTTAGTCCAAAGGGACTTCTTGGGAACAACTCAGCAATGGACAGGCACTTAAACTGAAGGGTGAGGATGACCTGGAAGGGAAAACCCCCCACAGGAGCAGACATATAGGTCGTTGTGTCCCTATCCTTATCGGGACTATGCTTCAGAGAAGACATTAAAACAGGGCAGACTTTCCTAACGAATTCACTCTGGTGTAAAAGTAGTTTTGCTGGGTCGCTAGCCAGGCATGGCACAATCTCTCTGGTTGCTTTTGTGTCATTTTGAAGAAGATGTCGGTTTTCCAGTTCTCCCACCCTCCCCCAACCCCCACAAGCTCACACACACATACAGTTTTCATGGTTTGAGCTTCCTGTCGAAAGTCTCTGGACATTGTGGTTAAAGAGAAAATACTGTGAGGTTGGTTCAAAATGTATTATGTTGAGGATGCTGTTCTTGAACTTTCTGAGAGTGGAAATTGCCCTGGCATTTACCACCTTTTAATTCAGGATTCATTAAAAATCGTCCTTCCAGTTGAGATTTGAAACTATCAGGTTTCAGATACAAACCAGTTGCCATGACCTGAGAGCAAGGAGAAACCCAGCAGAAAGAGAGATCGAGGTGGACATATCATGATTAAGCTTTCATTACACCAGCCTCACTTCCCCTTTCAGTTTAAAAGTCTGTCCTTTGCTGAGCTTAAAAAAAAATGTTCTAGGGATTTTTTTCCCTCTTTCTTTCTTTGGTAATCTCCAAACCCAACGTGGGTCTTGAACTCAAGACCCTGAGATCAAGAGTGTCTCACTCTACTGAATGAGCCAGGCAGCGCTCTAGGTACTGCTTCTAAAGTTGTGAATGCCTGATGAAATCTTGGAATCGACAGCATAGCACTTGCTTTGAAGCTAAAGTGATGTGAACATGCAACCTTCTGAGCCAATGAGATGCGTTACCGTGGTGCTGGCACCAGATCCTCTTCGTGTATTTAACATCTGGTAATTTCCTCAGTTCTCAGTTGCAGGGGTTAATATTTGCTATCCATGCACCAGACGGTTTGGGCTTCTCTGGGCTTCTGGTCCTTTTGTTATGGAGATATACAAAGCAAGATGAAAAGGTCCGTAAAGTAGAGGTAAACAGGAGGGGAGGGTGCCTCAGAGAATTCTTGCCTTCACCGTTCAGAA
This sequence comes from Prionailurus viverrinus, assembly GCF_022837055.1. Classification (NCBI taxonomy): domain Eukaryota; kingdom Metazoa; phylum Chordata; class Mammalia; order Carnivora; family Felidae; genus Prionailurus; species Prionailurus viverrinus. The sequence goes on from NC_062576.1 coordinate 6,859,648, forward strand.
ACAGCCTCCCCTCCCTGGAGGTTTGAAGGTACCGCTATCCATCTCCCACAGTGCTGCTGGGCCCACCTCTTCTGAAGAACTTCAGGTTCTAGCATCCCCTAGAACAAATTTTATTCAGAAGGAATGTGAGGTGAACTGGGGAGAGTTCTTTTGACACAGGAGCATCCTCAGAAGCGGCAGGCGCTAGGTGAAATTCTACCCACCCAGGGAAAGCGGGCGGGAGCAAATGGAAGGAAATTCACATGAAGGTCAATCATCTTCCTGGGATCTCAGATGGGGAGCATTCTGGGTTCTTAGCTGGAGCCAAGTCCTACTCAGAGGACACAGAAGTGGCTCGGGGACCCGACCTGTCATCCCTGTTCCTCCCTACGTTCACATTCCTGGAAGGGACCTGCAGAACTGACTCCCCAAGTCATATGCCTAGAAACAGTCAACCTTGACCATCCCTCCTTTCCCTAAGTTCAAATGCCTGGACCTGACCTACACCTTCCCCCTCACCCCGCCCCCATCATCCCTTGCCTTCTGTAAAGAGAAACTTAGGCTCTGCTGTGGGTGAGTTTCTTTGCTTCTGAAGGTTTCCCCCTCTTTACAGTGACTCAGAGCAGTTTTCCTAATTCATTTCCCAAACATTTGCATAATCATAACAGCATAATTCACACACAAAATGTTCCAGGATATTCAAGCACTGTTGTAGGAGCTGGGGACAGGCCAGAGAACAAAACAGACTGGACTTTCAGGGAAGTACCATTCTCTTTGTATGTCTGATAAGATTTGTACACGTGACAGAAACGACCCAAGAGGGAGGCAAACACCGAGACGACCACGTGGTGGGGATGGGGACTCTCTTCCAGCCGTTAACACAGAGCGTTCTTGAACTGCACCTTTGACAAAGACTATGTGGTTGGTTTGTTCTGTTTTAAAAAGAAGGCAATTGCTACCTTTTTCTTTTAAAGAGTAAAATATGTTTACTTGTTTTTTAAATTTATTTTGAGAGAGAGAGAGAGCATGAGTGGGGGAGGGAGCAGAGAGAGGGAGAATCCCTAAGCAGAGAGCCTGACTTGGGCTTGAACCCATGAACCGTGAGATCATGAACTGAGCCAAAATCAAGAGTTGGATGCTTAACTGAGTCACTCAGGTGCCCCAGCAACTGAGTACTTAACTATTATCACACCCTTGTCTCTGAAAGACTAATAGCACCCTACTAAGAAGGCAGAAGAGATATGGTAAATAATGTCACAGAAATCATGGCCTTGGTTGGGACCCAGTTGGGAGAAGAAAACAGTCAGCTGGGGAAAATTTGAACACAACAAACAAAAAGAGTAAATGGGAGAACTGTTGACAAAAATCACCAACTCAAACGTCATGTGGGAGAAGACACTAAGCTCAAACTCAGTCCCCAGGGTACAGTAGGTACAAGCAGGCTCTGTGCTGTCAGTGCAGAGCCCAACAAGGGGCTCCGTCTCGTCAATCGTGAGCCAAAATCAAGAGTGGGATACTTAACCGACTGAGTCACCCAGGCACCCCTTTAATGATATATTCTTTTCTTATACTCACATAAAAAAGGAGAGTAAAATGATGAAGGCATTGCTAGACTCTTCACCTTCAGAATTCTGTTTTTCTGAATCATTTTCCCACTCAATGTTGTCTGTGCCCATGTTTTCCCATGGTATTTTTCTGGCTACTCTTACCAAGTGTATTGGTAATATGGCATCTCTTAAGTACTCTTAAGTATGCTCCACTGTTGTCTCTGGGATTTTCTTCCATGCTGTTGATATCCATGATGTGGTGACTACTCACCAGTGACACCTGACCAACAATTGTAAGGCACTTCTGGATAGCAGAGATATGAAAATGTAAAAGAAACCTGCATGTATTAGAATCAGGGGAAACAGTAAAATCTACTTTTTATGAAAAAAACTGTGACAACCACTCCTGGATCATTTCTGTGTATATTGTGTGTTCCTTGTCGTGGTTTTTAGATTCAAGCTGAGAAGTGCCTTCAGTCAGAGTGTATTCACTGTCTTTGTAAGGCTTTATGAACAGTGGTAGTATCATGAGTATCTGCACATCACACTGCAGAAAGATGTCCTATTAATTTAATCATCTTTATTAAAATTTTGCAGTTAAGCTTTTATTTGTATTTTGTATTTTAAGCTTAAAGGACCTAAAGCTGCCTGTTATGATTATGTTGGGGAACATGTTGATGGGAAAATTATTTTCCTTCATTATTTAAAACAAAACAAGATAGGTGTACCTGGGTGGCTCAGTCGGTTGAATGGGTTGGTCTTTTGACTTTGTCTCAAGTCAGGATCTTACAGTTTGTAGTGTTGAACCCCAGTTTGGGCTCCATGCTGACAGCATAGAGCCTTCTTGGGATTCTCTCTCTCCCTCTGTCTCTGCCCCTACCCTTCTCTCTCTCTCAAAATAAATAAACTTAAAAAATAAAACAAAACAAGATAAACAAGCATACATTCATTTGAAAAGTATTGCCCAAAAAGTGCTCAGAAGGCATCTCTGAAGGTATGAGCTAGGTTATGCTATAGAATCAAACAACCTGAAAATTCTCAGTAACAACAAGCAGGGTGTCTTTCCTACTCATGCTAGGTGTCCATGTCTGCACTCCAGAACCCAGACTGATGGAACAGTCTTATATGAGATATTCTAAGTCTCATGGCAGAGGGAAAAGAAATGGCAGACTAGAATCTGACTCTTAAACAGAAAAGGATGGCTCTCTCTCTCAAGGGAAGGTTATTGCAAGTCACAGATCCAAGCCTGAATTCAACTGGGCAGGAAAGTACGATCCTCTTGCAAGGAGGGGCAGCAAAGATTTTAAACAATAATGTAATAACTCTAGGCGTGGTTAAGATACACCTAAGGAAAGACACCCTTGATGTAATCGGTGCCTCCTTCCACTTCCCAAATGTATATTTTTAAAAATTTTAAACGTTTGTTCATTTTTAAGACACAGAGAGAGCAGAGCGTGAGCAGCGGAGGGACAAAGAGAGAGGGAGACAGAATCCAAAGCAGGCTCCAGGCTCTGAGCTGTCAGCACAGAGCCCGAAGTAGGGCTACAACTCACTGACCGAGAGATCATGAAGGGCAGAAGATGGATGTCTCAGCTCCAGCAGAGAGAGCAAATATGTCCTTCCTCTGTCCTTTTATTCTATTCAGACCCTTGATGGATTGGATGATGCCCACTAGCATTTATGAGAACATCTCCTTTACTCTGCCTACCAATTCAAATGCATTATAATCTCTTCCAGACACATCCTCACCGACACACCAAGAAATGTTTTACCAACTATCTTGTCACCCCCTAGTCTTAAAGTAGACGCATAAAATTAACCCAAAGTTGGATTTATTCCTACCTGAAAATCTGTCATTGTTCTGTGAAATAAATGGTGGTGAACTCATTGACTAAGAGAGAGGGCTTGGTCATGAAGTAGAGTTTAGTAAAGCAGTATTTGGAATGGCTGCTCAGAATGGAGTCAGAAGGGGAGACAACCACTTATAAAAGGAGATAGCTATGGATAAACAAAGGACTGCTAAATTATGCTAGGACCTAGCTGAAGCTGGGATTCATAATCGTGGAATGACATCTTCTCAGCACTCAACTTTGTTGACAAGGATCTGTGCTTGACACTGGGACAGTGATGCACAAAATATGCATAGTCTCTGTCTTCATGGAGCTTACAGTCAAGTAAGGAAGGTATACATTAAAAATGTAGCAGAAAAAAATGTATAATTGCAAATTGTGGCAAGTCTACAAAGAGAATGAACAAGGTTCTGTGAGAAAATCAATTTGAATTAAGGGGAAGGAGTTCAGGGAAAGCTTCCCTGAAGTGACTTTTGAACTGAAATCTGAAGGATGGTAGAGAGAGATTCTAAATAAAGGGAATGTGTAAAGGACAGCAAAGAATTTGGGATGTGTGTTACTAAAAAGCCTATGTAATAGTGGAGTTTCGAGAATGAAACGAAGATAGTAGCAGGTAATTCAGGATTGGCACAGCCAGATTATGTAGGGTTTTATAAATTGTGCTAAGGAGTTTGTCTTATTCCAGAGCAGAGGGAAGTCACTGAAGGGTTCTGAGGAAAGCGACATAAACAGATTTAATTCTCTTCTCTTCTTTTCTTAAATTTAGAGAGAGAGCAGGGGAGAGGCAGAGAGGAGAGACTGAGAATCCCAAAAAGGCCCTACACTATCAGCGCGGAGCCTGATGCGGACTGGAACCCATGAACTGCAAGATCATGACCAGAGCTGAAACCGAGTCAGACCCTTAACCAACTGAGCCACCCAGGCGCCCCCCAGATTTAATTTTTTTTTTTTTTTTTTTTTTTTTGAGACAGAGAGAGACAGAGCACGAGCAGGGGAGGGGCAGAAAGAGAGAGGGAGACACAGAATCCGAAGCAGGCTCCAGGCTCCGAGCTGTCAGCACACAGCCTGACACCGGGCTTGAACTCACAAACCGCCAGATCATGACCTGAGCCGAAGTCAGACGCTTAACCGACTGAGCCACCCAGGCGCCCCTCCCCAGATTTAATTTTTAAACGTTCATCTTGGCTGTCTTGAATAGCATGGATTGAGAAAGGCACAATTAGATGTGGAGGAACTATTCAGGTGGCTGGTAATTTGGACCGCAAGGACACTTGTGATACAACTGGTTTCTCCTGGCGAAGAACTGGAACTACAGCCTCGAGCCTTTATAAACAGAGAAAAAGAAGTATCATTCCTCTGGTTGCTCTTTGACTTCCATCCAGTACCAATGTTCATAAACTCCAGGTCGGCACAATCCCCACTTCAAAGCCCAACCTCCCTACTTGCCTTTTTCTCACATCTAACTTTTCCTTGTGAATTCCTTCCTATTCATGTTTATTTTATATCAACCAGGACAATGGCTTCTCACCCCTGCCTGTGGTTTTTACTTATCAGAATGCTTTCAACGAAATCACTAGCAGTGAGTTTGCAGACTCGGGGCTTTATTGTAAGAACGAGAAATACTAGGGAAAAAGACTGTGTAACAGGTGTATCCCCACACCACCACCAATTAATAATCCAACACTGAAAATACTTGGAGCTTTTAAACGACAGATTCTCACTGTATTCAGAAAGGAGACCTATCAGATGGGGAAATATCTGCATTTTAAGGTTGACACTGAAGGCCTGCAGTTCTCTCCCCTCGCTCTCCAGAGCCCCCCCCCCCCCCCCCCCCCCCGGGCAGGCACCGATGTCCCCGAGCCCTCTGGGAAGTGGAGTCCTTCCGCCGGGACCCCCGACCTGGCGCGGTCGGCTCCAAGTGCGCAGATGCGACTCCAGACGGAGCCTCAGGCTCGAGCCTTTTGTTCCCCCACAGCTCCGTGTGTCCGGAAAGCGACTCCGTCCTCCCCTCCGTCTTTCCCAGAGCGCAGCCCGGCGGGGACCCGCCCTGTGGCCGGAGCCGAGTGGGCAGCGCGTCCAGGGGTAAGAGCAAGCTGGACCCTGAGGCGCGGGCGTCGGCGACCCGCCGGTCGGTGAGCGCGGCTGCAGTGCCTCCCGCAGCAGCCCGGGCCAGGCTCTCAGCTTCCGGCCCGGCACATAAAGGGCCGGCCCTGCCCTCGTCCTATGCCCGCTCCCCGGTGCTGTGCGTAACCCTCCCGCTTCTCTCCGGCTGGGAGACAAGCCGGGTCTGAGGCTTCAGTTCTGAGCCAGGAGGCGTCCGGGAAGCGCGGTTGCCCCTAAGCCCTCTGGGAAGTGGAGTCCGGGAGCGTGGAGGGGGCGTGGCCGAACGGGGGACTGTGGGAGCACGACGGCTCCCGCCGTTTTGGGATTTAAATCTTGCCACTGCACTAAGAGCCTTAACCTGAACTCCTGGGACAGAAAGAAAAAAAGTGGGGTCTGTGTCTTACTCATTCCCCAAAGGACGCAGCCTTTGGCTACAAGCCAAGAGTACGCTTCCAAGGGGAAGGATTCAGCCTGCGGTTAAACAGGCACAAACCGCAAGCTCCGTGCCCTTTACAAAGATTGGTCAGGCTCAAGTCCCAAACCACGCATTTCAAGTGCAAGCAGGATACAGTTAATAAATTATTTCTGGTGGGAGTATCAAGATGTGGCAGCCATTCAACAGGATGTGCTGCAGGTGTCTTTTTTGCAAATTCTGTTGAATTTTGCGTCAGCTTGTCCCCTTAGGCTGTACCGACTCGTTTTGTTCTTCCTGGTCATTCAGCCTGGTTTAAAGTTTAGTTTTTCTTCCTTGACATGAGGGAACCCATGTTGTCTGCCAGTTACTGTCTGTCAGTTATTATTGTCAGTTATTACTGAAGTCTTTTGTTCTCGCCCTGACCATGCAAGGGAATCCTGGCCTGTACATTTTCAGGGTCTTTTAAAAAGGTTAGGAATCAGCTGTATACAGGCCCCATCTATCAACTGCCTGTCTCTATGAATAGTAAGGATGAATGAACTGCGGGAGTCCTGCTTTTATAGTTACCTGATGCTATAATCACAGGCTGTTTTATGGCCAGTTATGTGCTTTGGGGTCTCCTGGGTATTTCTGCACAGTCTGGAGCCAGGTGTGAGGCTCACAGTTCACTGCACTCACTGATTCTCTCCTGGTTTTGCCCTGGTTTGGCATATAGTGACTGGTATCAGTACTCTAGAGAATGCTCTTCTAGCTGTGGAGACTAATTTAGCCTAAATAATAAAGGTTACAAGCAAAGGAGAATTACTTCTGAGGCCCTAAGACTTAAACACATAGGAATAATCCTCCTAGGAATAGAGATAGAGAGGAAGATGCCCCAGGGAGCAGGAACCAACTCCAGAGGATGGCAAGCCTAACTTCAAAATCTCTCTCCAGAACTTCAGAGTAGAGTTGAATGATTTTCACAAAGAAGCAGATTATGTATTGTTGGAAAGTCCATGTTTATCTCATCTGAAACAGCAAATAAAGGAGAAATCATAGCAATAACAGGACAAAAAAAGAGAATCTAATCATGGATTATCTGACCATTGAAGCTGAGGAAGAAGGTAAGAATTACAGAAATAAACATGAAGCTGAAAGTGGGGACAAGTGGAAAAACACCTTTGATGAGAATTAAAAGGTTAGATGCCCCTGCATGAAAGGAAATGGAAGCAGACATGTGCCCAAGTAGAGAAACTCAGTAAGCGACCAATTTTGGAAATCACTAAGCAGGCTCCTTGTGACACATTCTCCAGTCCCATTTTCCTCTTTCAGCACTCCTGTGCCCATTCACATTCCCTCTGCAGCCATGGAAGAGAGAATATTCCATTTTCCACCCCCTGTTAGGCTATTATAAAAGGTTGATGTATTGTGGGTCTATAAGCTTAGCTTTTTGGGCAACAGACTTTCACTTTATCGTCTTATTGTACCCTCATCCCACCTTTTGGAGTGAAGTCAAGTGGGCCCTGTGTATACAATTTACCTGGCTTGTGATAACTTTTGTCCTAATGAATTTGGAAGTGGGGAAATAGAGCTTACCTCCTTCATAGCTTTTTCTTCTCCCTCTAGTCCTTCCAGCCATTACTACCGAGGATGCTTCTCTGCCCCAAAAACAGAACATGGAAGAAATGGAACCTACTGTTGAGCTCCTTCCTGTTGAGTTCCAGGCAAGTCTTTGATTTCCTCATATGAAATCTTAGCTTGGAGTTCACAGTGTGTCATTTGCTTTTTTCATCTTGCTTTGGAGGTCCACGGCAATTCCAACTAGAGAACTGAACCAAAGTAATTTTTCCTTGAAGACTGGAAGGTCTGGGGAGAGCTCAGGCTTGAGCACTGATTTTGGTAGTAGTCTGTGTGAACAGTATTTTAAATCACAAAAATAAGGGAATAGAAAAGAGATGAGATTTTATGACTGAGCTCTCCAACACTGTGAGATCAGGGAGATGAAGAGGAACCAGCAAAGGATACTGAGATGTGGCCAGTGTGGCCAGTGAGGTAGGAAGTCAAAAGTTTGGCATCCTGGTAAACAATTGGAGAAAGTGTTTAAAAGGAGCAGGGAGTGATCAGCTGTTAAATACTGCTGCTAAGTCAAGTAAGATGAGGCCTGAAAATTGACCACTGGATTTAAAAATATGAAGATCACTGGTCACTGCCAAGAACAATGTCATGGAGTTGTAGGAATGAAAGCCTGATCGGAAAGGGTTCAGAAGAGAATAGGAGAGAAGTTGGAAGCAGGGATGACCGACAGCCATTTTGGAGAGTTTTACGCTAAAGCAGAGGACAGAAATAGGGTGATAGCGGGAAGCAGTAGCAAGACCAAAGAGGGTTTTTATTTTTTATTTTTTTAAGATGGGAGAAATAACAGGTTGCTTATAGGCATGTAAGAATGGATGGAGAAGAGAAGATGTCTAACAACTGAGCTCTGGGGAACTCTAACATTTAGAGCCACTTTTCAAACATAGCTTCATTTGTTTTAAACAAGAAATCATGTGAGTTAGGAGTAATGCTTATTTCACAGTAAAACTGAGGCTCACAGCGGCTCCTGGCTGGCTCAGTCAGTGGAGCATGCGATTCTTAATCTCAGGGATGTAAGTTTGAGACCCACGTTGAGTGTAGAAATTACTTAAACATAAAATCTTGTGGGGGTGCCTGGGTGGCTCAGTTGGTTGGGTGGCCGATTTTGGCTCAGGTCATGATCTCATGCTTTGTGGGTTCGAACCCCACGTCAGGTTCTGTGCTGACAGCTCAGAGCTTGGAGCTTCCTTTGGATTCTGTGTCTCCCTCTCTCTGCCCCTCCCCTGCTCACACTCTGTCTCAAAAATAAATAAATGTTAAAAAAAAGTTTTTTAGGGGCCTCTGGGTGGCTCAGTAGGTTAAGCGTCCAACTTCAGCTCAGATCATGATCTCATGGTTTGTGAATTCGAGCCCTATGTTGGGCTCCGTGCTGACAGCTCAGAGCCTGGAGCCTGATTGGGATTTTGTGTCTCCCTGTCTCTCTGCCCCTCCCCCACTCATGGTCTGTCTCTCAAAGATAAATAAAAAACATAAAAAATTTATTTTTAAATCAGTAAATCCAAAATACATACATACATACATACATACATACATACATAAAAAGTAAATTTCAGGTGCCTGGGTGGCCCAGTTGGTTAAGTATCCGACTCTTGATTTTGGCTCGGGTCATGACCTCACAGTTCCTGAGACTGAGCCCTTTGCTGGGCTCTGTGCTGACAGCGTGAAGCTTACTTAGGATTCTCTCTCTCCCCCTCTCTCTGCCCCTTCCCCATTCATGTGCATATGGTCTTTCTCTCAAAATCAGTAAATAAACTTAAAAAACATAAAATCAGTAAATCCACTCATTCAGAACAACTGCAATTACTAAAAGATAACTAGATAAATCTAAAAGTCATGACCCTAAGTACAGAGAAGGAAGAACAGCATGACTATCTGTATACATTCAGGATATCAAGCAGAAGCTCTATAAAATCTCAGAATATTTCAGGAATCAGTATAAATTACATATCTGAGACTTACCCCATCTACAACAACTAAGTGCAATTAGTCATTGACATTTGGTTGTCATTCAGTGGTTAAATTTTTTTTTATGTTTTTTTTTTTTTTTTTTGACAGAGAGAGAGACAGAACATGAGCAGGGGAGGGGCAGAGAGAGAGGGAGACACAGAATCCGAAGCAGGCTCCAGGCTCTGAGCTGTCAGCAAAAAGCCCAACGCGGGGCTCAAACCCATGGACCACGAGATCATGATCTGAGCTAAAGTCCGACGCTCAACTGACTGAGCCACCCAGACGCCCCCCCAGTGGTTAATTTATATTAGATTTATTTAGTAAAATATGTGAGAGACAGAAAAATATAGGAAAGAGGATAGCTTTGCTATCAAATCACTATGTTGTACACCTGAAACTAATATACTTTATGTCAACTATACTTGAATTTAAAGAAAGAGTATATGGGGTGCCTGGGTGGCTCAGTTGATTGAGCATCTGACTCTTGATTTCAGCTCAGGTCATGATCCCAGGGTCGGGGGATTGATCCCCACATCAGGCTCTGCTCTGAGCATGGATCCTGCCTAAGATTCTTTCCCTCTGCCCCTCTCTCCTACTCATGCTCTTCTCTCTAAAGTAAAGTAAAATAAAATAAAATAAAATAAAATAAAATAAAATAAAATAAAATACGTTGTTCCATTAAAAAAAAAAAAAAAAGAACCAAAAGAGTATAGCTTTGGAGCCAGACTGTCTGGGTCCAGATGTCATATCTGATCCTCACATCTGTAAATACTGTTAATAATAGTACTTATCTCATGAAGTTATCATTACAAGAGGTAGTTCAAAGGGCTCAGCACATAGAAAATATAAGTGTTAGCTGTTACTATTTTCCCTAATACAGACTAATACATAGAAATCTTAGACTGTTCCATTAAAATAAAGGTTTAACCGTCATATTAAAAAATACTGTCTCTTATAGATTGTTCTCCTCCCCAAGTTCTATAAGAATATGCTTGTTCTTGGGGCGCCTGGGTGGCTCAGTCAGTTGAGTGTCTGACTTCGGCTCAGGTCATGATCTCACGGTCCATGGGTTCAAGCCCTGCATCGGGCTCTGTGCTGACAGCTCAGAGCCTGGAGCCTGCTTCCGATTCTGTGTCTCCTTCTCTCTCTGCCCTCCCCCACTTGTGCTCTGTCTCTATCAAAAATAAATAAACATAAAAAAAATTAAAGAATATGCTTGTTCTTCCAGGAATTGGTGACAGTCAAGGATGAGGAAATGGACTTCAGTCATGTGGAGGAAGAAGAGCTGAATTCTGCCCAAAGGTACATGGGCATTGATATGAAAGTGGAGAATTGTGGGAGCCTGGTATTTTGGGGTAAGGAAATTATTTTGTAATGCAAACTGCTTACTGGGACATAAACTTCCTCTATAACTCATGGCATCTAAAATGCCATAGTTTTGCTTAAAATCCAGAAAGCCCTGATCTCCTAGGAGATCCCTGATCACTCTGGGCTCAGAATTGGGCTTTTTTTCTCTTTTGGCAAGTAAAAGTTTACTATTTCTGGTATTGAAAAAGGATAGCTTTATTACATTGGTTTTAAGATTTATAAAATTATAGTGACCAAAACAGTGTGGTACTGGTATAGATGTAAATCGATAGAACAGAATAGATAGTCCAGAAATAGACCTGCACATATGTGGTCAATTTTTTTTTGCAATCATTCATTTTATCTTTTTTTTTTTTTTTTAAGGAATAGAATTTAGTGTCTCTTATGTTTTGTCTCCCTTTCTGTTTTTTATCTTAATTTTCACTTCCTTTTCCCTGTGTTCATCTGTTTTGTTTCTTGAATTCCACATATGAGTGAAATCATATATTTGTCTTTCTCTGACTTATTCTACCTAGCATAATATACTCTATTTCCATCCGTGTTGTTGCAAATGGCAAGATTTCATTCTTTTTGATTGCCAAGTAATATTCCATTGTGTATATATACCACATCTTCTTTATCCATTCGTCATTTGATGGACATTTGGGCTCTTCCCGTAATTTTGCTATTGTCAATAGTGTCGCTATAAACATTGGGGTGCATGTGCTCCTTCAAATCAGCATTTTTGTATCCTTTGGATAAATACCTAATAGTGTAATTGCTGGGTTATAGGGTGTTCTATTTTTAATTTTTTGAGGAACTTCCAAACTTTTCCAGAGTGGCTGCACCACGAACTGCAAGATTATGACCTGAGCCGAAGTCAGACGCTTAACCAACTGAACCACCCAGGCACCCCATATAGTTGGATTTAAATCTTACATATAGCTACTTGTCTTCTATTTGTTCCATCTATTCCTTATTCATTTTTCTTTCTTTTTCACTTTTTTGGTTGCATATTTTTTTTACTCTATTTTATATCCACAATTAGCTTACCATTAAACCTTATTTAAAGTTCTTTTAATGGTTGTCCTAGAGTTCCCAAATGCTTCTCTAATTAATCACAGTTATCTATTTTTAAAATTTATTTATTTTGAGAGAGCAGAGGAGGGGCAGAGAGAGAGAGAGAGAGAGAGAATCCCAGGCAGGCTCTGTGCTGTCAGCACAGAGCCCAATGCAGGGCTCGAATTCACAAACCATGAGATCATGACCTGAGCCAAAACCAAGAGTTGGACGCTTAACCAACTGAGACATGCAGGTAGCCCAGTCACAGTATATTTTTATTATTTTTTAATTTTTCTTATTTTTTTAATTTTTAAAATGTTTATTATTTTTGAGAGAGATAGAGAGACAAAGAGCAAGCAGGGAAGGGGCAGACAGAATCGGAAGCAGGCTCCAGGCTCTGAGCTGTCAGCATAGAGCCCGATATGGGGCTCGAACTCATAGACCACAAGATCATGACCTCAGCTGTAGTCGGCAGCCCAACTGACTGAGCCACCGAGGCACCCCAATCACAGTATATTTTTAAAGAGTAATATACCAGGGGCACCTGGGGGGCTCAGTCGGTTAAGTGTCCCACTTCAATTCAGGTCATGATCTCACAGTTCCTGAGTTTGAGCCCCACATTGGACTCTCTACTGTCAGCACAGAGCCTGCTTCAGACCCTCTGTCTCCCTCTCTTTCTGCACCTCCCCTGCCAAAAATAAGTAAACATTTATTAGAAAGAAAAAGAATATTATACCACATCATGTCTGGTATAAGAACCTTACTTCTGGAGACTTCTAATTCCTCTCTCCCATCTTTTGTATAATTGTTCTCATGCATTTTACCTTTACATACACTATAAAATCACAATACATTGCTACTATTTTTGTTTGACAGTCAATTATCTCTTAGAGTAATTAAAAATAAGAAAAAAAGGGGGGGTGGACCCTGGGTGGCTCAGTTGGTTAAGCTTCTGACTTTGGCTGAGGTCACGATCTCAAAGTTCATGGGTTTGAGCCCAGTGTCGGGCTCTGGGCTAAAAGGTAAGAGCCTGGAGCCTGCTTCAGATTCTATGTTTCTCTCTCTCTCTGCCCCTCCCCTGCTCATGCTCTGTCTCTCTCAAATAAACATAAAAATTTTTTTTAGTAAGAAAAAAATTAATTTTATATCTATTTTCATTTATGCCATTGCCAGCACTATTCATTTTTTATATTGATCAGGGGTTGGCAAACTTTCTCTATAAAGGACCAGATGGTAAACATTTTCTGCTTTGTGGGCCATATACTCTTTGGCAATTAGTTAACTTTGCCATTGTAGCATGAAGGCAGCCATAAACAATATGTAAACAAGTGAGAGTGGCCAGATTTGGTCTGTGGTGGGTCAGTTTGGCCCATTGATACAAGTTTTTGACTTGTATCAATCACCTTCTGCCTACAAGAGCATTTCTTTCTTTCTTTTTTAATCCGAGTTAGTTAACATATAGTGTAATAATGATTTCAGGAATAGAATTTAGTGACTCATCACTTACATATAATACCCAGTGCTCATCCCAAAAAGTGCCCTCCTTAATGCCTATCACCCATTTAGCCCATCTCCTCACTCACCTCCCCTCCAGCAACCCTCAGTTTATTCTCTGTATTTAAGCGTCTCTTATGGTTTGCTTCCCTGTTTTTATCTTATTTTTGCTTCTTTTCCCCTATGTTCATCTGTTGTGTTTCTTAAATTCCACATATGAGTGAAATAATATGATATTTGTCTTTCTCTGACTTATTTCTGGGGGACTGGAGGGAACTATTTAAAAAGTCAAAAGTGTTGTTTCTGGGTGATTATTATAAATGATTTTTTTTGTCTTGTACTTTTTCAAAACTGTCTAATCTCAACCTGTGTTTTCATCTTTCCACCCTTCTCTAGATGTTTTATATCAACATTTATTCTCATCCCACCTGCTTATATCCTCCTTTCTGGTTAGTCTGCTCAGTTTTCCACTCTCTTAAGTACAGCATCCTCACTGTCCTTTTATTGTGCCTTATATTACTCATTCTCCCATCTCTGTTATTTTCTGACACTTCCTCTGCCACTGCCAGGAAGTGCTTTCTGAAAACATTCTAATAAACATGTTTAATAAGCATCATTTTTGGGGTTGCCTAGATGGCTCAGTTGGTTGAGCATCTGATTCTTGGTTTCAGCTCAGGTCATGATCTCATGGTTGTGGGATCAAGCCTCATGCTGGGCTCTGCGCTGACAGCAAGGAGCTGTCTCCCTCTCTGCCCCTCTCTCTGGATCTCTCTTTCTCTAAAAATAAATCAACACTTTTTAAAAAGCATCATTTTTGTTTTATTTTCCTCTTGCTAACTCAGCAGTTTTCTTTCTCTCATCACAGAGAAAACAAAAATACGTGTACTTTTTATTTATTTCAGATTCCGAATCTATACCTGAAACTAAAGAATCTTTTTCAAAGCAAGAACTTTATGAAGAAGTGTCCTCCGAAAGAGAGCTGATAATAGAAAGACTTAAAAAGGTTGAGGCCTGGGACTCCAGATTGATAGAAGCCTGGCAATGTGAAGGCACATTAGAAAGGCAGCAAGGAAACCAGAAGAAAGATTTAAGGGAAGCCATAATTAAACACAACAAAACCACTGTGGAGGATTGTAATGAAATTGGGGAAAGTTCAAACCCAATCAAACATCGAAATATTTACTCAGTGAAAAAGCCTTGGAAGTGCAATGAATGTGGGAAGTTCTTCAGTTACTACTCAGCCTTTATCCTACATCAGAGAATTCATACTGGAGAGAAGCCTTATGCATGTACTGAATGTGGAAAGGCCTTCAGTCGGAGCTCATCACTTATTCAGCATCAGAGAATTCACACGGGAGAAAAACCTTACGAGTGTAACAAATGTGGGAAAGCCTTCAGTCATCGGTCAGCCCTCATTCAGCATCATATCATTCACACTGGAGAAAAGCCCTATGAGTGCAATGAATGTGGGAAAGCCTTCAACCAAAGCACATACCTTATTCAGCACCACAGAATCCATACTGGAGAGAAACCCTATAAATGCAAGGAATGTGGGAAAGCTTTCAATGATACCTCATCCCTAATTAAACATCAAAGAGTTCATACTGGAGAAAAACCTTATGGATGTAAAGAATGTGGGAAAGCCTTTAGTGACAGGTCGGGCCTCACTCAACATCAGAGAACTCATACAGGGGAAAAGCCATATGAATGCAGTGAATGTGGGAAAGCTTTCAGCTACTGTTCAGCTCTTATTCAACATCAAGGAACCCATACTGGGGAGAAACCTTACAAATGTAATGAATGTGGGAAAGCCTTCAGTGATCGCTCAGCTCTCATAAGACACCAAAGAATTCATACTGGGGAGAAACCTTACAAATGTAAAGAATGTGAGAAAGCCTTCAGCCAGAGCTCATCTCTTACAAAGCATCTGAGAACTCATACTGGAGAGAAACCATATAAATGCAGTGGTTGTGACAAAGCCTTCAGTCAGAGTTCATCTCTTATTCAACATCAGAAAACCCATACAGGAGAAAAACACTACAGATGTAAGAAATGTGAGAAAACCTTCAGTGTGCGTTCAGCCTTTTATCAACATAAAGAAATTCATGATGAATAGAATGCAGTAAATTCATGAAATAGTTATGTATTCTTGGGGCACCCAGCTGGCTCAATAAGGCTGGCTCAATGCAATTCTTGATATTGGGGTCATGAGTTGGAGTCCCATGTTGGGCAGAGTTTACTTAAAAAAAGAAAAAAAGAGGGGCACCTGGGTGGCTCAGTCGGTTAAGCATCCGACTTCAGCTCAGGTCATGATCTTGCACTCCATGAGATTAAGCCCTACATCAGCTCAGAGCCTAGAGCTTGCTTCAGATTCTGTGTCTCCCTCTCTCTCTGCCCCTTTCCCGCTGGCACTCTTTCTCTCTTAAAAGTAAACATTAAAAAACGAAAAGAGAATTATGTATGCTCTACTGATCATGTAGACCTGTGTTCTAAATATTACAGGGTACTACAAAAATGTATGAGGCTGCATCATGCAAAAAATAGCTCTCTTCCTTGAAATGGTATTAGGTATGGGAAGAGGACAAGAGGTATAGTAACAGAACCCAAGAAGCTGAAGAGTGGAGAATTCCTAGGGGAGCACAGAAGGAGAAAGTCTGGTTAAGTCAGAGAAAAGAGAGTCAGGAGCTAAGCATCTAATATCAGTAGAAAAACTAATCCAAGCAGCAGACTTAACAGTACTTGAGGCTGATGGCTCTCTAAATAGTAGTTTCAACCTGAAGCCAAGTGTGGAAGATCAGGATCCCAAAGAGGAAAATCACCAGGATGTTTCTCTAGGAAAATAAAGAGGAAGAAAAATATCTAAGCCTAGGAAATCCTCCGTTTCTCTGTCCCTGAACTCCACTTGTTCACTTGAACATTTGCAAACATTTAAACCATTGCTTATTAATCCTGGGTGTACACTGAAATCATCTGAAAGATACCCGGGTCCCAGTCCTAGAGATTCTGATTAAATTTGGCCTGGGGTGTAGCCTGGGCATCAGGAATTTAAAAACTCCTCAGGTAGTTCCACCAAGATTAAGAACCACTGATTTAGGCTCTTAGTGCACAAGGATCAAGTCAATAAGGAAAGATAGTAACAACCCACGTTCATTCTCAGGAGCTCTCTGTGTCCTTGTTTCTGCCTTTTTTTTCTCTTGCCAATTATATAATGTCATCCTTTCTTTTACCTGACGTTGGATCCTTTTGTTTGGTCCTTTTTTGTTTTCTCTGACTTTGTGTAAATTGAGCTGCCTGACCCTAACTTCTGCTCTGGCCCCTTACCCTTGCTAAATGTGCTCTTTTAAGCCTGCTTACAGCTTTCTCAACCTCTTCTGCCCACAAGGATCATATATTGTGCTTGCTACCCATGGCCCGATGGTGGCAAATATTAACCATAAGAAATAAGAGGAGAACCTAAAGACCAAAATCAGGAGTGGAGACAGGGTGACTGGAAGGGAACTTCAAAGGGTTAAACTTTTGACTCCAACTGTATAGTTTGTATCTTAGAATTCCTGAAATTGTAATAAAATTTAGTTGTGTGCACAAATTAATACTGAACTTCAAGGGATGTAGGTGGAAGGAAAGGTAAATAAAAAGTGTTTCTACATTTAGTATGACAAACAGTAGTAATGCTAAAGAGATTACGAGAAATTACAGATGATACTGTAATCCCTAAAGAATACCCATTAAATAATAATGCAAGTAGAGGAATTAAATCACATATTAAAAAATGTTTAACCCTAGGGGTGCCTGCTGGCTTAGTCAGGGAGCATGCGACTCTTGGGGTTGTGAGTTTGAGTCCTACATTGGGTGTAGAGATTACCTAAATAAATAAAACTTAAAATGTTTAACCCAGAAGAAGGCAGGAAAGGAGGAAGAGAGACACAGATAGAACAAATTGTAAACAGGCAGCAAACTGGGAGACCTAAGTTCAACCATATCAGCAATTGCATCAAACCTAAAAGAAACACTCCAAATAAAACTGACAGGTTGTCAGACTGAATAAAGAATGACCCAACTATATCTAAAAGAGGAACACTTTAAATACAGAAACACAGGTGAACATTCAAGAGATAAAGATACACAATGAAAACACTAATCATAAGAAAGCTGGATATGTTAATATCAGATATAATATAATTCAAGAAGGTATCATCATAAACAGAGGACATTTTATAATGATAAAATGGTCAATTCATCAAGGTTGGTAAATCTTATAATGTGTAACTATGTTACAGATGTGACGTGTTAATATTATAAATAAGATCATTTTAAGTTTACTAATATATTATGTGCCTAATATCAGGGCTTCCAAAATCACAAGGTAAAAACTGACAGAACTAAATTTTAAAAAAGAACAATCCACAATTTTATAATTGGAAATTATAGCACTCCATTCTCAGCAGTTGATAGAATATCTAGACAACAAATATTAAAGATTTAGAAGAGCTGAACAATATGTCTATATTGTCTACCATCTTGAATTGAGTGGCATATATACTTTATAGAACACACAAGGAACACCCAGCAACTTCAGAGTGCACATTCCCTTCAAGTGCACATGAAATGTTCAAGTTAGATTGTACACTGGGCCTTAGAGCAAGGCTCAGTAAATTTAAAGGACTTAGGATATTCTCTACTACATTTGATGAAAGTAGAGATCAATAAAAATAACAGGAGGGGTGGGGCGCCTGGGTGGCTCAGTCAGATAAGTATTCGACTTCACCTCAGGTCATGATCTCACGGTCTGTGAGTTCGAGCCCCGTGTCGGGTTCTGTGCTGACAGCTCGGAGCCTGGAGCCTGCTTCGGATTCTGTGTCTCCCTCTCTGCCCCTCCCCTGCTCATGCTCTGTCTCTCTCTGTCTCAAAAATAAATTTAAAAAAAATCAGCAACAACAACAAAAAAATAGGAGGGGTGCCTGCGTGGCTCAGTGGGTTAAGCATCCAACTTTGGCTCAGGTCATGATCTCACGGTTTGTGGGTTAGAGCCCTGCATCGGGCTCTGTGCTGACAGCTCAGAGCCTGGAGCCTGCTTTGAATTCTGTCTCCTTCTCTCTCTTCCCCTCCCCAACCTGTGCTCTGTCTCTCTGTCTTTCAAAAATAAATAAATGTTACAAAAAAAAAAAAAAAAAGGTTGAGGGGCATCTGGGTGGCTCAGTCAGTTATGCCTCTGACTCTTGATCTCAG
This sequence comes from Prionailurus viverrinus, assembly GCF_022837055.1. Lineage (NCBI taxonomy): Eukaryota > Metazoa > Chordata > Mammalia > Carnivora > Felidae > Prionailurus > Prionailurus viverrinus. Next base: position 6,878,229 of record NC_062576.1, read on the forward strand.
CTCAGGTCATAATCTCACTGTTTGTGAGTTCCAGCCCCGCATCGCATTCTGCACTGATTGCGCAGAGTCTGCTTGGGATTCTGTCTCCCCTTCTCTCTAACCCTTGCCCACTTGTGCTCTCCCTCTCTCAAATAATATACTTTAAAAAAAAAAAAAGGTTGAAAGTCTATCATCTCAGTTTCCATTGAAAGACTAAAACTGGAAGCAAATTTAAACACAAAGTAAAAGAAAATATATGATAAAGAGAAGAAATGTTTAAAATACAAAGCAGATACACAATAAAGAAAATCAACAAAGGCAAAGGTTGGTACTTTGTGTATGGCTACTTTTACAAACAACAGAAAACTGGGAGAGTACACAAGAAAATTATATGTAGGCATTGGAGGGAGTGAAGTGAACGGAGCAGGGGTAGAGTGCCACCCTCTACTGTATTTTGTTTTGATTTTTGAGTCACTCAAAAAGTTTTAGTATCCATCTAGTACTATTCTAAGCCATATTGGATCCTGAAGCAAAAAGAAACATATATGCCCCTATATACACTTATCAAAATATCTTCCCATGATTTGAATCAGATTGGAAAAGTTAATAAAAGCTCCATAATTAAGAAAAAATGACTATAGAGGCGCCTGGCTGGCTCAGTCAGTAGAGCATGTGATTCTTGATCTTGTGGTTGTGAGTTTGTGCCCCTTGCTGGGCATCAAGTTTACTTAAAAAATAAAAATATAGATAGATAGATAGATAGATGATAGATAAAAATGAAAAAAAATGACAACCTGTACAGAGTGGGATGTGATGGCTTCATGGTCCAGGAACCATGAGCTGATTAGAAATAACTGTTCCAAATTCACAATAATCCTGGATTATAAAACAAGCAAACAATAATTTGTCTTATCTAAAAGTCTGATATTTTGTTTTTCATGGATTTTTTTGCATTAATTTTGATTTAGAAGATATTGAATTAAAACATTATTCCTCTTGATTACTGAGTTTTTGGGTGCCCTCTTAAATTTTGCATCCAAGGTGATTGCTTCATTTGCCTCACCCTGATCCCTGCCCTGAACACATTAGACAGGATCATCTGGAGCTGAAGAGCTGGAATGGAGGGGATTCAGTGATTTTCATCATGCCCAGAGAAAGCAAAGACTCTTTGTGGACATATTTCTTTAAAGACTCATGGGGCACTTGGGTGGCTCAGTAGAATGGGTGTCTGACTTCGTCTCAGGTCATGATCTCACAGCTGGTGAGTTCGAGCCGCGAGTTGGGCTCTCTGCTGTCAGCGCAGAGCCCTCTTTGATTCCTGTCTCCCCCTCTCTCTCTGCCCCTCCCCAACTCATGCTTTCTGTCTCAAAAATAAACAAAAACATAAAAAAAAAAAAACCTCATTAAAAGACTGTAGGGGTGCCTGGGTGGCGCAGCCGGTTAAGCGTCCGACTTCAGCCAGGTCACGATCTCGCGCTCCGTGAGTTCGAGCCCCACGTCAGGCTCTGGGCTGATGGCTCAGAGCCTGGAGCCTGTTTCCGATTCTGTGTCTCCCTCTCTCTCTGCCCCTCCCCCGTTCATGCTCTGTCTCTCCCTGTCCCAAAAATAAATAAACGTTGAAAAAAAAATTTTTTTTTAAAAAAGACTGTAAAGATATTGGTAGGTTTTAGGAAATTCTAAAACTTGATTTGTATTTTTGTTGTTGTTGTTTACTAAGAATCACAGCTTGGTGTTACTGGGCAATTTGCGTTTTCTTCTTTGTGACTGAGGAAATCAACAGAGACATCCATCGGTTATCCAATCTCACTCGAGGATTTTCCATCTGGAGGTCTGGAAGCTTCATCTCAGGGGCCCTTCAGGGAACCACATGCCTCCTGACAGGGTCCAAAAACCCAATATCCAACTACAGTCGCTGAGCTCATGCTCCTATCCCTGCTCCAACTGGGGACCTCAGTCAGCGCTGTCCATACCCATGGCAAGGTTGCTGGAACTATACAGATTAACTCAGGTGAGTGATTAAAAAGCTCATTTTCATTTTATCACCCTTTACCCACCAATCTGAACAACCTCCTTGCAGTTTCAACCCAAAGTCACAGTGCAGTCCCCCTCAAAATGTAAAGGAGCACACAGGCATTCCTCCTCATTCCGCAAACATTTTCCCGTGACCCTGTTTCCTCATCAGTACAATGAGGAAAACAATAGCACCTACTTCACAGAGTTGTTATGTGGATGCTGTAAATTAATTCATGTAAGCGCATGAGATAGTCCCTGGAACACAGGGAAATCCTCAATAAATGCAAGATATTACCTATTAGTTTTGGTCATTATATAAACTTTTAATAAAAATACATGAGGGGCAGGGCACCTAGGTGGCTCAGTCGGTTAAGTGTCCAACTCTTGATTTCGGCTTCGGTCATGATCCCAGGGTTGTGGGATGGAGCCGTGCGTTGAGCTCCACACTGAGTATGGAGCCTGCTTGAGATTCTCTCTCTCTCTCTGCTCCTCTTCCCCAACTTGTGCTCTCCCTCAAGAAAAAAAATAAAATAAAAATACATGAATGATTTTAAGGGATTCTCAACCATTGCTGAAGAAATAAAATGCATCATTCAGATAACCAGAAAAGTGGCTGGTGATAACTTTGTTCACAGTTTCAAGGAAGAAATGAAAAAGTTTTGAGACTCATGGGAATTAACTGAGAGCCATGGGAAAACACCAAAACGAAGTTCAAGGAAATAATTAAACTGTTCTACAAAAGAAAAAGATATTGATGAACAGGAAGATGTTCAAGCTAGCAAGAGCCTAGAATCTTCACGTATTTGCTGAAAAGAGCTGAGTAGTAAATAACTTAAATGATTTGAGTATAGTCCCTCTCGAGAATGATATACTGTACATTACTGCATATATTTTACATATATACATATTTGCTGTGTACAAGTGTTCATACAAAATCACATATTTTGGATAAGGTAAAGGATTTTACAGGAATAATTGTGAAGTCATTTGATTCATCTCACCATCTAAATTCAGAACCTATCCTCCACCTAAGGTGTATTTTCACAGTAAATAGAATATTTGGGAAATAATAAGATAACTGGTTTGACTGGATTTTGACAGAAAAGGCATGATTCATACTGAGAGGATCCTGGACATTAGGATAAGAAATAGGGACTTTAGAGGCACTGGGGTGGTTCAGTCGGTTCAGCGTCCGACTTCAGCTCAGGTCATGATCTCACAGTTCATGAGTTCGAGTCCTGCATTGGGCTTTGTGCTGACAGCTGGGAGCCTGGAACCTGCTTCAGATTCTGAGTTTCCCTCTCTCTCTACCCCTCCCCTGCTCATGCTCTGTCTCTCTCAAAAATAAACATTAAAAAAAATAGGGACTTTATTTGGGGGCCTTGGTTATCTAATGAGTTTTTTTCTTTTTCCTAAGCACGGGGATGACAATGGTGAAATATCATACGGTAGAACACCAGTTGCCCAGAATTTCTGGGGATGTAGCTGTTCCAAATTTATAAAATCATAATCATAATAATTGTTTCAGCTTCAACATCATGTGCACCTACCCTCACTGTTTTATCTTGTGAGAAACTACAACAGCCCTGGAAATGCCCTCCCTCTGCACTCCTGATTATGACCACCGCTTTCCTCTTAGGCAGGATATGGGAGGAAGGGATACAATCTGAGGGATGTGGAACCACATTAGCTACCTGTCTGATTGTCAAGGGGGAAAGGCATTGCTATAGTGCAATAGAAACAATGGGGAAATCTATTGATTCCAATCATGTAGTTTGAATCAAGAGATGACTTTTAATGCAAAGCTGTGTTAGCTGCTCTGAAGCTATTTTAGTCATTTCATAAATGCTCTGGTTCTTTCTTAAACTGTAATTTCTCTGTAAATTGGTTAGTCCATCCCTGGACTATCAAGAATACAAAATAAGATTTATTTACTTTATTATTTTCTTTTTAGATTTGTCTATTTTGTTTTTACTTTATTTTAGAGAGTGCTAGCAGGGGAGAGGGGCAGCAGGAGATGGAGAGAGAGATAATGGGAGAGAGAAAGAGAGAGAGAGAGACAAAGAGAATCTCAAGCAGGCTCCATGCCCAGCACAGGGCCTGAGGTGGGGTTCGATCCCTTGACTCTGGGACCATGACCTGAGCTGAAATCAAGAGTTGGACACTTAACTGACTGAGCTACCCAGGCGCCCCTAGATTTATTTACTTTAAATGTGTATTTAAATTAAATACAGAAAGTAGCCAAACAAAAGAACCAGCTGTTCCTTAATATCAGGGATACGTTTGCCTTTAATGTTGGAAATTAAACTCTAAGAGGTCTGCTCTAGTTGAATCTAGATTACATTGCCTCCTCTGCCCAGGAGTTTAGGGAGAAATTATTTCCAAGGGCTGAGAATTGCCCCACCTTTATTTAGAAAGTAAATAAACTGGAGAGAACAATTTACATGTATGTTACGATTTGGTATAGAAACATCATCATACATATCAAAACTTTAAATGTAAGGATAGGTTTCAGTATTCCTTCTATACGCTTCTGTCAGGATTCGCTTCTGATTTATGAAAAAGATGTGTTCACTTTCTGGGTCAGTTATGTACCCACTGGAGTCTGTCTCAGTAATGAGACTCCTTTTCTGCAGAGGACACTAGTGACCAATCCTGGGCCCAGGGAATGACCCTACTTTAAATGGATCTGAGTGGGCATTGTGACTCAAGATGACGATTTGGGAATCCAGGGGAGCTCTCTGTTGATCACGGAGCTGGACAAAGTGGGAGCCTATAAGAAATTCCTAATTATCATTCCCACCTCCAAGTCCTGGGAGAACATAGAATACAACAAGGAACTGCTCAGGGTATCGACCTCAAAGGTCATTGTGATGTTTCTTAACAGCATGAGGTTTCCCCACATCTATGAGAGACTCCCAGTGAGTGATATAAGGGGGAAGATATGAATTAGAAGCAACGTCCAGGAAAATGAAGTTAACTTGTCCCAGATTATCGGCATCTTTAGATCCAAAATCATAATCCCAGGCTTTTCAGAATCCCTAATCAAATGCATCCTCTCAGGTACAAACAGAACATGTTCATAAAAACATTTTTTTTTAAGTTTATTTATTTGTTTAAGTAATCTCTACGCCCAATGTGGAGCTTGAACTCATGACCCTGAGATGAAGAATTACAACATAAAACATCTTGGAAAGAGGATTTTGGATCTAAGTGGCCTGGTCAAGACTAATTAGCATGGACACCAGAGAGGTCAAATTTGGCACACAAACGGAGCATCTACAAAACAGTTCATGAGTGCGTTGGTGCAGACTTACAGTACCTAACACTGCTGTCTATAACATTGCCCATATTCTTTAAGACCTGAGTTCTTGGGGTAATGGAAGTAGGCCCTCTAAAAATGGGGCATGTGCAAAGGACAGAGCCGTCTAACCCTGGCAAGTGACAAACTGTAAACAATCAGGCTTCAAAGAGATTACTCAATATTAGGAGACAGTATCTGTTCCTTCCAGCATACTCATTGGCTGCTCTTATCCCCTGGTTTGCAAGAGTGTGATGATGGGATTGTAATAGCAAAATTAACCTGAATTCTCATGATGGTAGCAAGTAAGCCAGTTCCCTCTTCTGGTCCGTCAGATTCAACAATATACTACTCCTGGAAGGATAGGAGTCAGTAAATAGTCTTCCCTGCTATGCACTGGCTTGATGGTGCCCGAGGTGAAAGGGGGTGAAACTAGGGGAATAATTCCTTCATCCAGGAACAAGAGTTCCTCTTATTATGTGGAAATAGACATGATTCAGCTTTCAGTCTCCCCACAGAGTAGAGAACAGGCTAACGGTACATGAAATAGCTTAGACTTTTCCTTTTGCGAGTGTGGGCTTTTGGAAAATGGCTCTTTCTGTGATGTTAGTCCAGGTCCTCCAAGAAGCAGATGCCAAGATGCGATGAAACATGCAAGGATTTTATCAGGAGACACGCCTGTGAGAAAGGAAATAAGGTGGGAGTTTTTAAAGCTGGGGAGAGCCCAAGATGCAAGACGACCCCACAGGAAGGAGAGGGGAATGGTCAGTGGAAGCATGATGCCGCCCTGCAGTTTAAGGAAAATTCAGCAAAGTCCTCGGGGAATCTCGAGCCAATGTCAGCTGAAGAAGAGTCCCATACCTTCCAGGGATGGTCTGCTAGAGGGTCCACACACACTCAGTGCCAGGGAGCAGCGCCTGGGAGGCATGTGTTGAGGCAGTTAGGACCTCAGCCAATTGTTCCCTGTAGCAAAGGTTCACAAGGCATGTCCTCATGGCCACTACATGAGGCATAAGAGAATGTTCCCATGGACACTTAAAAGTGTCAATTTGTAAAAATATGATGACCGAGTGTGTGGAAAAATACATAGGACAGGGGCTCCTGGCTGGTTCAGTCGGTGGAGCATCTGACTCTTGATCCCAGGGTCGCGAGTTCAAGCACCACAATGGGCATGGAGCCTACTTAAAAAAAAAAAAAAAAAAAAAGATACATAGCACAAATGACTATCAATCTAGGTAAGGCCATAGCCTCTAGTCCATACTGGATTTTCATTGCTAAGAAAGCTTCATGGTAGGGGCGCCTGGGTGGCTCAGTCGGTTGAGCGGCCGACTTCGGCTCAGGTCATGATCTCTCCGTCCGTGAGTTCGAGCCCCGCGTTGGGCTCTGTGCTGACAGCTCAGAGCCTGGAGCCTGTTTCAGATTCTGTGTCTCCCTCTCTCTGACCCTCCCCTGTTCATGCTCTGTCTCTCCCTGTCTCAACAATAAATAAAACGTTAAAAAAAATTAAAAAAAAATAAATTAAAAAAAGAAAGCTTCATGGTATAGAATTATTGACCTGTCCCATGCAGTTCTATTGGATATTCCTCAAATAATGTATTTTCCTTAATAACACACTTTAACTTGGCAGACTGTGTTTTGGATCCAGGCATGTCTTCAGTGTGGGTGATTTCATACATTAAAGAGAAAATAATGGGGCGCCTGGCTGGCACAGTCAGTTAAGCATCCGAGTCTTGATCTCAGCTGAGGTCATGGTCTCACCATTTGTGAGTTCGAGCCCCGCATCGGGCTCTGCACTGATATTGCACAGTCTGCTTGGGATTCTGTCTCTACTTCTCTCTGACCCTCCCCCACTTGTGCTCTCTCTCTCTCTCTGTCAAAATAAATAAACTTTAAAAAAAGTTTCTTAAAAAAAAAAGAGAGAAAATAGATAAAGTAGAATCTCTGTTTATCCCAGTTAAGCTCCATTTTTGCCCTCTAATTCCAGGAAAGATTGAGAGTACTGGGGCTATGAATGGTGAGAAGGAGGAACATAGTTGTTGTTGTTGTTTTTTTAAGTTTACTTATTTATTTTCCCTCACCCTACTTTCAATGCCAGTCACAAGTAGTAGGTCCCCAGGTTACCCACAACTTCTGTCCAATTTGGCTACAAACTGGAAGTTCCCACAACTTCCTCCTCCGGTTTGTTTAGTTTGTTAGAACAGCTCACAGAATTCAGGGAAGCACTTCCTTACATTTACCAGTTTATTAAAAAATATGATAGGGGCACCTGGGTAGCTCAGTTGGTTGAGTGTCCGACATCAGCTCAGGTCATGATCTCGTGGTTCTTGAGTTTGAGCCTCATACCGGGCTTGCTGCCATTAGCGTGGAGCCCACTTCCGATCCTCTGTCCCCCTCTCTCAGCCCTTCCCCTACTGGCACTCTCTCTCTCAAAAGTAAATAAAACATTTAAATATATATACGATAAAGGATACAGATAAATAGCCAGATGAAGAGGTAGATACACAGGGTGAGGTCTGGGAGGGTCCAGAGCACAGAAGCTTCTGTCCCCATGGAGTTGGGATATGTCACAATGCTGCTGGCGTGGATGTATTCACCAATTTGGAAGCTCCCAAATCCATACTATTGGGGTTTTATGGGGGCTTCTTCACACAGGTATGATCAATTATCAACTGCATTTCTAGGCCCTCTGCCCTCTCTGGAGAAGTGAGTGGCAGGACTGAAAATTCCAAGCTTCTCATCATGGCCTTGGTCTTCCTGGTGACCGTGGCCCATCCAGGAGGCACCTAAGAACCCACCCAGAGTCACCTCAGTAGATCAAAAGATGCTCCCAGTGCTTTTACCATTAGGAATTTATAGGGGTTTTAAAAAAAATTTGTTTTTTAGGTTTATTTTGAGAGAGACAGAGTGTGCAAGCAGGGGAGGGGCAGAGACAGAGGGAGAGAGAGAATCCCACCCAGGCTCTATGCTGTCAGTGTAGAGCCCAACGTGGGGCTTGAATCCATGAACCATGAGATCATGACCTGAGCCAAAATCAAGAGTCACATGTTTAACCGACTGAACCACCCAGGGCCCCCAGGAATCTACAAGGGTTTTAAAAGTCCTGTGTCAGGGATGAGGTCAAAAACAAATATTAGAATAAGAGATGCTCCTGATGCTATTATCACTCAGGGAATTACAAGGGCTTTACAGTGCCAGGAACTGGCGGACACAAACTGATGTATTTTCTGTCACCTCATACCTGGAGGGTCCAGTCTGAGGGATGGGAGAGAGTCTGGATGAGGCTTTTGTCAAAGTTGCACATAATGAAATGAGATTCTTTCAGATTTCACAAGAGAAATAATATATATGCCAGCATAGACAGGAAGTGGCTGGCAGGAACCACATAAGGGAGTCAGAACCCCAGAGAACTTGGTTTAAAGCTAGACACAGTGTGTTCCACCTAGTCCTAGAGATGAATAAGAATGGAAGCAAAAGGCAGAAACAGGGACACAAGTCCTACCAACGCAAGAGACAGGCAGGAAAACTGAGGTCCCAAGGCTCATCCAAGGACCTAATGGAGGAGGAGAACTAGGATATAAACATCCCTAAGTTAATTTACAATGTTAGCATGATACCAGTATAAATAGTTTTTTTTTTCCTGCAGCTGTATTTATGAATTCTAGAACTCATGTAAAAAAATAAATAAGCAGGGTCACCTGGGTGGCTCAGTTGGTTAAGCATCCTACTCTTGATTTTGGCTCAGGTCATGATCTCAGGCTCAAGTCATGATCTCAAGGATCATGAGTTTGATCCTGCATCAGGATCTGCTCTGTCAGTGCGGAGCCTCCTTGGGATTCTCTCTCCCTCTCTCTGCCCCTCCCCCGCTTGCATGTGTTCATATGATCTCTCTCAAAATAAATAAATAAACTTAAAAAAAAAAAGAAGTACAAGGGGAGAACAATGAGGAGGGGAAGGATGAGGAGGGGAAGGATGAGGAGGGTGTGGAGAGAAAGAAGAAGAAACCAAAATCATAGTGAATTCATTTTTAATTTGGGAATAGAGAAATATTTCTAATTATGTCTCAAAATCCAAAATACAACGTCTATACACCAAGAGGAAAATATTCAAGTACAATCATAGTTCAGTCACAAAATTCAAATGAAACTGTAAGAACAAATGCAGTGGAATAAATTTAAAGACTGAACTGGCTTTATTGAATGATTCATGAATCAGGTAGCATCCCATCCAGCACTAGAATGGAACTCCAGAGGGCTACAGAAGGAAAGGTTTGTGTTTTTATTTATTTTACTTTTTTTAACATTTATTTATTTTTGAGAGACAGAGAGAAATCAGGGGAGGGTCAGAGAGAGAAGGAGACAGAGAATCCGAAGCAGACTCCAGGCTGTGAGCTGTCAGCACAGAGCCCGACGCAGGGCTCAAACTCATGGACCGCAAGATCATGACCTGAGTTGAAGCGAGGCACTTAGCTGACTGAGCCACCCAGAAGCCCCCAGCAGGAAACATTTTTTAAAAAGGCAGAGAGAGTGTACAACAAGGAAGTCATAGATAGAAAAATAAATCATCTGGCAAGGTAACCTTCCTTTGGGGGACAGTAGAGCCATTAGGAGCATTGCCTCAGTGGTGCTGACCAAAAAATTCCGGACTGACCAGTTAGGATTACATACCTAGGGAAGGTCGAAACTGTAATCATGTCAGGTATTAAATCTTGGCATGGTGTCATGGGTTTGAGATAGGGAAACTGAAGGACTCCATAGAAATCTGGTTTTTTTGCTCCTTTTCCTGCTTCTATTCTTATTAGGACCTGTGCTCCCACCCCACTCTACACATGTCTAAGAATGTCCTCCTTGGATTTTTAAAATTTTATTTATTTATTTATTTATTTATTTATTTATTTATTTATTTATGAGGGGGTGGGGCAAGGGGCAGAGAGAGGGAGAGAGAGAATCCCAAGCAGGCTCTGCACTGTTAGAGCACAGCCGGGACTCAGGGCTCGATCCTGCCAACCATGAGATCATGACCTGAGCTGAAATCAAGTCACACGTTCAACCCACCGAGCCACCCAGGTGCCCCTAGAATGTCCTCCTTGTAAGAGACAAGGAATTAATGAATTTATTTAACATCTAAGCAAAGATCAGGTGAGAATGACCAGAGGAAGCCATTGTAGAGGCTGCTTTTAGGCAAACGGGCTTGAGTGATGGGGTATGGAAAGGGCCCACAGTGATTCCCTGGCTGAATAGAGACCGGCCCACTGGGTGACCCAAAATATCCATAGGCCCTAACTGACCAATGGGTTACTTACAACCAGGCACAGTTACCAAAAAAGGGAAAATTCCATATATCGCCATAACTCCTCACCTTCCCTGCTTTAAAAACAGCCCCCACCCACTGCTTCATGGCAGACATGACCTACCTGCTGCTCCCTTGCGGTGTGTTCCATAAACTTCTATTGCCTTTGTTCTGCCTCAGGTGAATTCTTTCACCACCTGCACCATTGGCTTCCACCTGATCTTTGCCCCACATTTGGAGGTCCCCATCTGACCAGATAGATACCTCATTTAGACACCACAGCCATCCTATGCACATTCTGGACCATGGCACTAGACATCTTAATGCCAAGGCCCCTTTGTTCCAAGGAATAACACCTGGGTCCTTGTCTTTGCTCTAACCAGTTCCTGGATACCTGAGGGGACACGTGCACCAGATCCCTGTCCTCAGTAAAAATCCCAGACCCCAAACAAAGACGAGACTCCCTCCTTTTCTTTCTGAGTAGCCCAGACACTATCTATATCTGCACTCTCTCTACACCTTCTATAAACTCTGCTCTCACTTCCTGCTGGCTCACGCTCGATTTCCATCCTACACGCAGCCAGGTCCTGTGGGACTCCCTCTGGGTCCCCAGACCCAGCCCGTGGGCATCAGGTTTAACTCAAGTGACTCCATTTGGGGCCTGTTGCTTCTTTGTAACAATTTAAATACTGAAAATTTTAAGCGCATGTGAAGGAAAATAAATGCATGTTAAAACTATACAGAGTTTCCTCTTCTGGCCATGATGTAGTTAGTAAGAGTGGACTTAACTGAATTCATGTAAAAAACTATAAAACTAGAGAGAACAGGAGCACCTACCTGGGTGGCTCAGTTGATTGAGCGTCCAACTTTGGCTCAGGTCATAGTCTGATGGTTCATGAGTTCAAGCCCCATGTTGGGCTCTGTGCTGACTGCATGAAGCCTGCTTGGGATTCTCTGTCCCCCTCTCTTTCCACCCCTCCCTCACTCATGCGCTCTCTCTCTCTCTCTCTCTCTCTCTCTCAAAAATAAATAAACATTAAAAAAAAAACTAGACAACATAGGAAAAATGTTTTCAGACCGGAGACAACAGGCAGTACAGACCTGTGATCCCTGAGAAAAAGGCACCTTTTATGACAGTGCAGGGGAGGAAGAGTCCATACAGACCATAGCAGGTTCTCTAAGATGAGGAGACAGACATTTGAGTTCAAGGAGGCAGAGGCAGCTGGGTTTGGGTGGCAGAATCCTAGGAAGCCAGAAGCTACACAGAGAAAATCTCTAGGAATTTCCGTAAAGCGTCCTCCTGAGTCTGTTCCTAATAGAATCAATATCAGGCAAAGAACGAACAGGAAACAGTAAGCTGAATAGTTCTCAGCGTTCACACAGAGCTGGGAGATGTTCACGTTGAAATCTGAGGACTCTGACCTGAGGCATTCAGCAGAACTCCTAGAAGTACAATAACTAGCCTTAGGGGACATCAAGATTTGCTCAAACTTTCAGGCCAAAGTCACACTCTTTTGGGGGTGACTCATCTTTACAAAGCTTCAAAACAAACCTTGAAAGAGTCAAGCTGATCAGAAAATAATTTGAACTGTCTTAAAGGAAAACAATATATTTTTATTCTTGTAAAATATATATAACATTTAAATTTTTAATCACTTTGAAAAATAAAATTTTTTTCCCATTCTAAAATTAATTTTATATATATAGAGAGAGTGAGAGCAGGGGAGAAGGGCAAAGGGAGAGAGAGAATTCCAAGCAGGCTCCACGTTCAGCACAGAGCCTGATGCAGGGCTCGATCCCACGGTCCTGGGATCATGACCTGAGCTGAAATCAAGAGTCGGGCACTCAACCGACTCAGCCACTCAGGTGCCCCTAGCTTTTTAATCATTTTTAAGTGGCATTAAGTACATTCACATTGTCTGCAACTATCATCACTGGCCTTCTTCCCAAGCTGAAACTCTGTCCCCATTAAACATCAACTCTCCATTTCCCCGTCCCCTCAGCCCTTCTACTCTCTGTCTCTATGAGTTTGACTACTCTACGTACTTCACAAAAGTGGAATCATACAATGTTTGTCCTTGAGTGTCAGGCCTTTTTAACTTAGCATAATGTCCTCAAGGTTTTCCCATGTTGTAGCATTTGTCAGCATTTTCTTCCTATTTAAGGCTGAAAAATATTCCATTGTATGGATACACCACAATTTGCTTATCCACTCCTCTGCCCAGGAAACTTGGCTTGCTTCTGCCTTTTGGCTGTTGTGAATAAGGCTATTATGAACATGGGTGTACAAATATCTGTTTGAACCACTGATTTAATTTCTTTGGGGTATTTACAGAAGACGGATTTCTGGATCATATGGTTCCAATGGTTTTAAAGGAAAACAACAGGGGTGCTGGGTGGCTCAGTCAGTTAGGCATCCAACTTCGTCTCAGGTCATGATATCATGGTTCGTGGGTTCAAGTCCCACATCGGGCTCTGTGCTGACAGCTCGGAGCCTGGAGCCTGCTTTGGATTCTGTGTCTCCCTCTCTCTCTGCCCCGCCCTGGCTCATGCTCTGTCTCTCCCTCTCTCTCTCAAAAATAAATAAACATTTTTTTTTAAAAAGGAAAACAACAGGGGCGCCTGGGTAGCGCAGTCGGTTAAGCGTCCGACTTCAGCCAGGTCACGATCTCGCGGTCCGTGAGTTCGAGCCCCGCGTCAGGCTCTGGGCTGATGGCTCAGAGCCTGGAGCCTGTTTCCGATTCTGTGTCTCCCTCTCTCTCTGCCCCTCCCCCGTTCATGCTCTGTCTCTCTCTGTCCCAAAAATAAATAAACATTGAAAAAAAAAATTAAAAAAAAAAAAAGAAAAAAAAGGAAAACAACAAACTCTGACACTCAATGTAAAATTTATAATGTCTAGCATCCGATAAAAAATTAATAGGTATGTAAAGAAGCAGGAAAATGTAATCCAAAACCAGGAAAATAATCAGTCAATAGAAACAGATCCAGAAATGACAGACATTATGGGTTGGGAGACAAGGACTTTAAAATAATTATGAATATGCTCAAAGACTTAAAAGAACATAAATGCAATAACAGAAAAATACAAGGTAATAAAAAGAAAAAGAGAACTTCTAGAGATAAAAACAACGACAATATGTGCAAGGATCAGCTTAAAGAGTAGCAATAGAAACTACTGCTTGTAAGACCTACAGTTAGTAATCTTGTCACTGAAGTAGTCTCTGTCTCAAGCACTGGGACATTGAAAATTCTTCTGTTCCTGTCCCAGTATTTTAGTACAGTTCTTTGGCCTCCTGATCCATGTAGCTTCAGCTGTCAGTAAATATCCTGAGAGGGGAAACTACTCCTGAATTTGAGTCTTCCAAGTCTCCAATGTCCTTCCTTTAGCACAGCATAATTTTTCAAAAGCTCAACTGGTTTTTCCTGTATGAGATCAGCTGCCCTTTGCCTGCACCAAGCCTTAAATACTTTGAATAATGTTTTAATGTGTAATATTTGAAATAAACAGTGCCTGGCACATTATAAGCCCTCAACGAATATTAACTGAATGAATGAATTTCATTGTATTTTCTGATTCTCTTGTCTCTTGGAAGTTCAAACTGCTACAACACTGAGTCAATGAATATGTGTTCATCTAAAGATGTTTAGAATACTGAAGGTTTCTCTCCCTAATGCTTTAGGAACATTTACTGTGGCCAGGCATTGTTATAAGCACCTTACATATATGAACTCATTCAATACAGTAGAGAACAAGCAGAAAGTGGCCCCCCTTTTTCTGTATTCCCCCCTTACCTGTGGGGGGATACATTCTAAGACCCTCAGGTGATGCCTGAAAGGTGTGGATGGTACCAAACCTTATATATACTGTGTTTTTCCCTATACATACATATCTATGATAAAGTTTCACTTGTAAATTAGGTATGGTAAGAGATTAACAACAACAATAAAATAGGACAATTAGAATAAGTAATAAGAGTCATGTGAATGTGGTCTCTCTAAAAATATCTCATTGTACTGTACTCACCCTTCTTCTTGTGATGATGTGAGATGATAAAATGCTTCTATGATGAGATAAAGTGAGGGGTATGATGTAGGCATTGTGAGGTAGCGTTAGGCTACTATCCACCTTCTCAGGCTATGTCAGAAGGATCGTCTGCTTCTGGACCATGATTGACTCAGGGAGCTGAAAATGAGGAGAACAAAACAGAGGATAAGGGGGTACTACTACTCAGAACAACCCTATAAAATTCATGGTACTAATCTCTTCATTTTACACGCATGGAAAGTAACATACAGAGGAGTTATCTAATTTGTCCCTGGTCAAACAACTTGTATGATACTGGTAAAACAAACACCCTGTCCCTCTCTCTCTCTCTCCCCCCTCGCTCTAATGTTTTGGTCCATGAAAATCAAGACTTAAAGGCAGGATTTCACACAGTACCTCAAAGAGTGTTTTTTTTTTAAACTGTTTATTTATTTTTCTTTACTAAACATAGAATCCTATCAAAGATTAGTCCTACTATCAATTACAACTAATTGCCACTGTTAACTAGTCCTATGTTGCTTTGTTTAAATAGCATTCACGTAACAGAAAAGTAAATTCTGAATAACATAATTTCAGATAAATACCTATCTTCATATTTTTATGTTACAGTAATAACACAGATATGTATAATAATTCATTATATTCAACATACTATGTTATTCGTCTGGTAGGACTGTGTCCAGGGTTGGCTCTCTAAAAAGGTGGTCACTCTAGTGGCGCCTGGGTGGCTCAGACGGTTGCGCGACCGACTTTGTCTCAGGTCATGATCTCACGGTCTGTGGGTTCAAGCCCTGTGTTGGGCTCTGTGCTGACAGCTCGGAGCCAGCTTTGGATTCTGTTTCCCTCTTTCTCTGCTCCTCCCCTGCTCGCGCTCTGCCAAAAATAAATAAATATTTTTTAAAAAAACAGATTAAAAGGTGGTCACTCTACATTACACTCACAAGGGGAGCTTTTTAAAAATACAGAATTTGAGGGCGCCTCAAAGGCTCAGTTAAGCCTGGGACTCTTGATTTCAGCTTGGGTCACGGTCTCACAGTTTATGGAGCCTGGCATCTGGCTCTGCACCGACAGCATTAAGCCTGCTTGGGATTCTCTCTCCTTCTCTCTCTGCCCTTCCCCCCCTCAAAATAAATGTATAAAACATTTTTTAAAAACCCACGCAATTGCACAAGGGCCCATCTTAACGCATTCTGGTTCAACTGGTGTGGGAGGGGAAGGTCTCGCCGTTAGAGTTTTCAAAACCTCCTGGTGATTCTTGTTAGAGATTCCGAACTGCTTGGCTGGGCGGGAACCAGCGGGGCGGGGCCTGAAAGTCACGTGCCCCAACCGGGACCCTCTGCGGCAGTTGATTGGCCTCGACCAGGGGTGCGTGAGACGGAGGCCCCTTCTCGATTAAACGGACCAGAGAGTTGCGAAGCCTCCGAGCTTCCTAGAAGGTACGCTGGCCGAGAAGCTGGGCTCCCCGCGCAGGAATAAGGGTCGGCGAGTGGCGCGAATTCTTCCGCATTCGCGCCCTCAGGTAGGGGGTTAGCGGAGGGGCGGCAACCTGTCACGGGTCTTGACCCGAACCTGGAGAGGGAAGCCCGGCCATGGGGGCCGCCGCAGGTGGACACTGAGGTCTTCCCGGAGGAGATGGCACCGCGGAGGGTCGGAAGCAGGTCTAGGAAGAGAGGAGCTCGTGTGATGGGACGGGTGGGTGCGGCGGCAGAGCCACGGTGTCCCCGCAACGGAAGGTGACAGGGCTCGAGAGACAGTCCTCACCCCCCGCCTTCGGGCCAGGTCGCAGGGACTTAAGGGAGCGTCTTCCTGAAGATGTCAACTTGTGAATATTTTCCGTGGCGTCGGGTCTTCATTAAGGAGGAACAAGTCCGATGAATGAACGGCTGGTTAATAGTGTGGTTCGGTTTGGTTTGGTTTGGTTAGGTTATAGACGAAAAGGAGATGTGATCGAACGTTTCCAGAGTTCACATTGTTGCGAAGTGGCGTTTTAGATTCTGACTTCCAATGCACGGTAGACGGGATAGTTAGGTAATGAGAGGGTTGAGGTCCCTTTCCCAGTCTTGAAGCCATCGATCAGGACGTTTCTTTGGAGCGCCTCCATGCTTAAAAGGCAGAGCAGAGGATCTTCCAACCAGTGTTTTTAGGGTACGTGAATGGTGCGAGGGATGTTCTTAAAAACGCACTTAGAGAAAGCAGCGTTCACCAGTGGCCAGAGAAGCACAAAAAAAAAAAAAAAAAAAAAAAAAATCACCTGGATCCCAGTAACTATTGTTACTACTGTAACAATTGTGGAGGGCCACAGTTTGGATGTACCCTAGGCCAACCACCCATGGCTGTGGAATCAAAACTTGAACTGCCCTAATTTCCCCAAAGTGCAGACTCTCCTGCAGAACTTAAGCTTTCCTCATGTCAGGGTGACTTGTAGCTTCCTAGCGCGTCAGCTGCAGACCAGTCAACTTGTACAGTGTTTCTATTCTAAAATAGGGTTGTAAGTTTCTAGTAAACGATAGAAAACAAAGCTACTTCCTCATCTCCTGTGTAGGGGGCAGAAAAATAACTGTCTTTCTCAGTTCTTAGCTGAGACTCCTGCAATAAAAGATTAAGAAACAGACAAGTCTATTTACATGCATACTTCATGTATGTGTGGGAAATACCCACGGAAAAATGAGTAACTCCTGGGGTGGCTTAGAATTCAGTCCTAAATACCATCTTTTTTTTTTTTTTTAAGTGTATTTATTTTTGAGAGAGAGAGGGAGACAGAGAATCCCAAGTAGGCTCCTCACTGTCAGCTCAGAGCTGGACACGGGGCTCGAACTCACTAAACCGTGAGATCATGACCTGAGCCGAAATCGAGTCTGACGCTTAACTGACGGAGCGCCCCAGGCACCCCTAAATACCATCTTAATAGGGAAAGGGGAGAGAGGATGTAGGCCTCTTAGAGGAGAGTAAATGCTTTTTAGGAAAGATGAACGGGCCCGTAGAAGAATAGACAGAAGGTCCAATAGTTTATGACAAAGTTTGTCTGGGTGTTGTGTCAACGTCTAGTCTCCTCTCCTGTGACACAAGTCTATCTTCCCTGGTTGGCGAAACTCCCTGGGAGGGGAATTTATGACACTTGAGTTCTTTTTGGAGGATCTGTCTTTAGGCATACGCAGGGGGTTCAGAGAAGGCCTTTCTCTGCGTTTGCCTCTTTTCAAGTGCCTGAAGCTCGAAATAATCATGGGGCAGCATCTTCTCTCCCCTTCACGTGCTTTCTGAACTGAGCAGTGACTGCCGAGAGCTCTCAGCTTCTTCACACTTTCGGCTTAGAAGTCTCCTTGTTTGTTTCTCCCTCAAGAAAATATTCATATCAAGTAAAGCTCTCTGAATATCCTTTTGACAGTGATTACCTCTGTGTATATAAAATGTAGCCTGAAATCTCCAACTGCCCTAACGTCATTTTGTACTCTCTGAGCTGATTCTGTGTGAGATGCAGAAATAAATGAAGACCGCCCTCCCCACCCACCCCCCAAAATGCGAATGAGCAAAGGCTCTTCATTCAGAGCCTGCCACAGCAAGGGAGGGAGCCACTGTCACGTGTTTAGCAGAGACTCAAGGCAGGCAGGGGAAAGTGGGGTGAAAAAGGGGGAAGTTTGGATGTACCCACTTTGGAGGCTATTGGCTTGGGAAACGGAACATCCTATGTGGTTGGGGAGGGCTTTCTCTGTTGGTCCTAAATTGGAAGAAGGAAGTAAAAATTCAGGATAATCTGGCAGTTATTGACCAAATCTGGATGTGGGGCTGATTGCTACACTGGCTGTGGTTTGGGTTCTGGGCTGGTTGCTACAGGTGGTGAGCCAGAGTTCTGTTTTTGTCTATGGTCTTGTCCCTTTGTGTATTTAGTCTTTCAGTGAGAACGTATTCTACAGAACATACTCTAGGGAGAAGGGGAGGGTGGGGCCCTTGGATAAAGCTTTGGAAATTGAGCTAACTTCAGAAATACCTGAAAAGACTCTCCTAGCAGCTCCTTTCATGTTATCACCCATTTTGACACCAAACACCGTGACTGGGTATTAGCTGAGGTTTGTTGGCCTCGTTGGACTTCCCTGTCCCAGGGCTGCCTGGTGAGAGAGCTTTAAGTTCTGGCCATACAATCGCTTCTCGGCCTTTTGGCTAAGATCAAGTGAAGTTCTGGCCATACTCATGATCGTTTTTCTCCTTCAGTCTAGACTGATGGCTGCAATCCTGCCCCATCTCCAAGACCAGGATGTGGAAGCTGTATTCGTGACAGCTGGGTGGAAGGTGAGCTGGGCGGCTCCTCCCCTTCCTTAGGATACTCCCTGTGGCCCTGCAATGGCCTTGACTCCTTTGTTCACGTTGAGCCATCTTTATTAATTTGGGGACTTTTCTTTCTTGGAAGGTATGATGTAAAGAGCTTGAACTGTGGGCTCAGGTCCAAGTCCAGGCTTTGTTTTAGTTGTGTTACCTTCAGCAAGTCACATAAGCTCTCTGGGCCTCAGTTTACTTATCTGTAAATGGGACGATGATAGTTCTTATCACAAGGAGTTGTGAGTATTGAGACACGAAAATAAGTAAGTAATACTTACCATAGTATCTGGTTATATTTTAAGCACTCTGCAAGCTTTAGCTACTGTTACCATAGTCATTGATTGTTTCTGTCAGTGAGGGATACTGTGTACCTACTGTGTACCAGATACTATCCTTTGTGCTGGGAGATAAACTCTACCTGAAGGAGTTTACAGTCTTTATGGAAACGTAGATATGTAAACAGATTCTTGTAATATGGGGATAAGTTCTGATCTGCCCGTGTTAAAGGGAACAAGAGCAGCTTAGTTACTGAATTTGTAACATTACGGAGGATGATTATGAAAAGTTGAGTTTAGGGGCATCTGGGTGGCTCAGTCAGTTAAGTGTCCAACTCTTGATTTGGGCTCAGATCATGATCCCATGGTTCCTGAGATCAAGCCCTGTGTCAGGCTCTGCACGGACAGCTCAGAGCCTGGAGCCTGTTTCCCATTCTGGGTCTCCCTCTCTCTCTGCCCTTCCCCTGCTCATGCTCTGTCTCTCTGTCAAAAATAAACATTAAAAAAAATTTTTTTTTTAAGTTGAGTTTAGGGGCACCTGGGTGGCTCAGTCAGTTAAGCATCTGGCTCTTGATTTCAGCTCAGGTCATGATCTTATGGTTTGTGAGATCGAGCCCTGCGTCAATCAGGCTCTGGGCTGTCCGTGCTTGACATTCTGTCTCTCTCTCTCTCTCTCTCTCTCTCACTCTCTCTCTCTCTCTCTCTCTCCCCCTCCCCTGCTGTCACTGTCTCTCTCTCAAAACAAACATTAAAAAAAAGTGTTGAGTTTAAAGTTAAGGAGACAAGTTAGGATGCCATTGCAACACTTTTGAAAGGACAGCGGGACAAGGAGGGAACAAGAAGTCTGTAGCGCTCTTCTGGCTTCATGGCCAGTGCGCCCTGACCGCCAGAGAGTCTGCAGCGCTCTTCCGTTCCTCCGCTCCGTTGCACAGCCCGTTCTCCCCTTCACAGGCAAACTCACATATTTGCATTTTAAGACTGAACTAAAAACTCTTCTCTGTGAAACCCTCCCTGACTTCCTACATTAGCATCACTCTGCCCTGCGATCCCAAGTGCGTGGACATAGGGAGCAGTTGCAGAGGCTTGATGAGGCTTAAACCGGATGGTGGCTTATGGAGTGACAGGAAGTGAGTGTGTAGTTTTCTTCTGGAAGCTGGTCCGGTAAGGGAAGGAGAGAGAGCCAAAACCAGAGGAGAAGGAAAGCACGGAACATCTTCTTAAAGATAGGTGAGATTTTGGCATTTTTGGTGGCGAAGGGGAAGGAGTTAGCGGAGAAGTAAGTGTTTAAGAAAAACATTCCTGTGTCTCTCTGCTTTCTCCTTTCATGCTTTCACTTCACTTCTGACATCAGACATGCTGGTGCTTTCCCGCACACATCGGGCACTTCCTTGACACCAGCCAGGTGCCCTGCAGTTTAGCTCAGTTTTGATGCTCTCTGCAAGGGTTAGCATCGGATGCCACAGGTTAAGGGCGCAGTCCCACAGGACTGCCCCTCCCCCACTTCCGACACCAGCCAATTGCAAGTCCAGGTTGTCACCTGTGCCTTGAGTGACTGACTATATATTTGGAGGTTCCCATGACTTCCTTCCTTGGGTTCGATTAATTTGCTAGCGTGACTCAGAGAACTCAGGAAAACCGTTTACTTACTAGATTACTGGTTTATTACAGGCTGTAACTCGCGAACAGCCACACAGAGGTGCGTAGGGCAAGGTGTGGGGAAGGGGCACAGAGCTTCTGTGCTGAGTGTGCAGCACTCCCAGCACCAACTCAGGCTCGACAGCCCCGAAGCTCTCTGAACCCCATTCTCCTGGGTTTTTATGGAGACTCATTGTGTGGACTCGATTGATTACGTCATTGGTCTTTGGTGATTGATTGGATTTCCAGCCCCTCTCCCTCCTCTGAATTGGGGTGGAGGGTTCAAACCCTCTAGTCACCTGGTTGGTTCCCCCTGGCAACCAGCCTCCCAGACTTGGGGCCTTTCCAAAGCTCACCTCTTTAACATTAAATCAGGTGTGGTCAAAGGAATTTGTTGTAAGGTGACACGCCTTTGTGGCTCTGGAGCTATTTCAGAAACCAAGGGCAAAAGACCAGCTATTAAGAGATGCTCCTTTGCTCTTATCCCTTAGGAATTCCAGCGGTTTTAGGAGCTCTGTGCCAGAAATGATGAAGATTAAATCTATATTTCTTATTATAAGTCATGGTATGGTAGGGGAGAAGAGGGTAAGGATATAGAAAAGGCAGAGTGCTGTCATTGGATTAAGACCCTGGGGGAGACACGAGGGAATGGAAGCAGAGGTGGAGGCAGAGGGGCAGCGGTTGCTAGAAGAGCCTCTTCTGCTGAGGTGGGGAGGGGGAGGAGTGAGAACACAGGTAATGCCTGGTGGGAGTGTGAGAGGGGTTAGGGAGCCTGTGCCCGTGGGCTCTTTCCTGGGACATAATGGGCAATGCCTTCCCAAAGGGAGTAGTGGGGGTGAGTCACATGTCCTCCTAGCCCCCTCCAAGTACCTCCCACTGGATTGTTACCATGTTGACTTCCATCTTTCCCCACTGGACAGTTCACTCCCTGAGCAGGGACAAAGGCTGCTACAGAGTCAGACAGATTGTGCATGTAGCAACCCCCCATTCACACAGCTGTGATGTGAACTGTGTTCTGCAGGATTGAACAGTGCACAGCCTGAACAGCTATATCCTGTGGCCTCAGTAGGAACCTTTATTGCTGGCCTACAGCTTGAAGGCTAGCAACTCACTGGTGCCCAATAAATGTTTCTTGAAAGAAAGAGAGTGGTAAAGATATAGAAAACCCTGAGAAGGAACATGAGAGAGCAAGAGTTTGGGGCAACATTAAAGGCCTGACTCTCAAACTGAGTGTATAGAGATAACTTGGTGGGAGATGAAGCCATTTTATTCCTACCTGTTAGCCTTCATGTAGAGCAGAGAATGTCAGCTGAGGAGACTTGCAGGGCAGCTGTGGTAAAAGGAGGGACATTTGGGATGGGTAGTGAATGGGAACTTGAAACCATAGTCCTGGAAATCAGGCTTGGTAGGGAGGAAAGAAGGGTCATGCAATTTGGGAGATTCTGGTGTCTGTTTCCTGAGGGGGTGGGGGTGAGTATTTCCTTTTCCTGATCACCCTTTTCGTGCACAGATAGCCTCTGATGCTACTCAGTTTGTCCTAATAGAAGGGAGTGTGGTGGGCAGATACTAGGCCTCTGCTCCAAGAGCTCCCGTGGTGGGAGGCACCTTCTGTTCTCAGCCCACATGAGTTGAACATAGTTGCAAATGGAAACTTCTACAAAACTTCTACCCCGTAATACATTGTACCAACGGTCTCTGTTTGTCCCCCTCTGATATATGTTCCACCCTCCCCCACTTTGGTCTGGGCCCTGGGAGGCTGACCTTCACACACCATCGATGGGTTCTCTTGCCCTCTGGCTTCCAGCTGGCTTTTGGCAATGGGATGGAAGGGGTCAGGGGACCAGAAACCTGGAAGAAAGTGGTGTCGGGTTTTATTCCCACAGCCCCGTGCCTGTTGGGTTGTGGGATGAGAGTGGCCGCAGAGCTCCAGTCTTCTAACAACTTTCTGGATTCCAGTAACCCCTCTCCTTCCGTCTTCCCCTTCGGACATATGGGTGATTGTTCCCCATGAGAGCCAGCCTGGCATGCGTCTGCGTGCCTTGTTGGCTTCCATGAAGCCTGTCCCTTCCTTTGCAAATTGTCTGCATGCCAACCTATCCTCAGTGACCTCATTTGAATGTGCCATCTCTTTCCCAAGGGAATCTGGGACAGAAATATATTATTTGTTAAAGGTGCTGGTATATGGAGCAGGGTCAGCAAACTGACCTGGACCCGGTAGTCAAGTTTCACTGGAACACAGCTCTGCCCATTCACTTACCTGTTGTCTCTGGCTGCTTTTGTGTGACAGCAGCAGAGCTGAATAATTGTAGCAGAGACCAAATCACCTGAAAGCCTAAAATGTTTACCATCTGGCCTTCTACAGAATAAGTTTGTCAGGGTGTCTGGGTGGCTCAGTCCGGTTAGGCATCCGAACCTTGATTTTGGCTCAGGTCAGGATCTCATGGTTTGTGAGGTTGAGCCCCGCATGGGGCTCCACACTGACAGCATAGGGCCTGCTTGGGATTCTCTCTCTCTGCCCCTCCCCCACTCACAAATGCACGTTTTCTCTCTCTCTCAAAATAAATAAACTTTAAAAAAGAAAAAGTTTGTCTACGCTATAGTATAGAGGAAAGAATGAGCTTGGCCAAGTCACTTTACCTCCTCAAGCCTCACCTGTAGAATAATGATAGTTCACAAAGTCGTTTTAAGAACTGAGGTTGGGGGCACCTGGGTGGCTCAGTTGGTGAAGTGTCCAACTCTTGATTTCAGCTCAGGGCATGATCTCACGGTTCATGAGTTCAAGCCCCGTGTCGGGCTCTGTGCTGACAGTGTGGAGCCTGCTTGGGATCCCCTCTGTCTCTCTCTTTCTCTCTCCCTTTCTTGCTCGCTCTCTCTCAAAAATAAATGAACTAAAAAAAAAAAAAAAAAAAGAATTGAGGCTATAATTAGTCTCTGTTTTCAGGAGTCGCTGTCATTTGAGGATGTGGCTGTGTACTTCACTAGAGAAGAGTGGGACAAACTTGACTGGGCTCAGAAGGACCTCTACAGAGACGTGATGCTGGAGAATTACAGGAACATGATCTTGCTGGGTAATGAATGACTTGGCTTGAAGATTTGGCTCCGAGTGTCTACACAAGTGCTCAGCCCCTTATTTGCAATTCTAAAATCAGAAAAGCTTTGCAAACTAGAAGTTTTTTCATAACTCATCTGGCTGTAAGACCCAACCTGAAGTGTTCAGGTGGTAAAACCTGATCTCTTCTACTGGAAGCTGTGTATCATCCTTCTTTTTCCCATGTGGTCATCACATCTATATATTTAGCGTACCAGAAATATCAGCGTGTTTGATTAAGGGTACGGCTCCAACCCCTGTTGGGGGTGGTACATAATAGAAAACATACACACCAAGTCACCTTCCTAAAATCCGGAAAAATTCTGACCTGAAACGCAGCTGGCCTCTACAATGTTTTCAAATAAGGGATTGTGGACAATGAATAGTTGCCTATTGTTTTAGAGGTCAGAGACGCTTAATCCACTCCCCACCCCGATCCGAATCTTCCTTATCTGTAAGACCCATAGGAGCTGAACGGTTTATGGCTGATTTGGATTCCAAAGGTTAGCTTCTTTTTCTCTTGAAAAGTCTTTTTCTTTCTTCCCTCTGGAAATGGGTTCCTTCTTTGTTTGCAGCATCACTGGGTGTCTAGGAAATGATTCCTAACGGACTTCATTTCTGAACCTCCACTGCTTCCCCACTCACGGACCCTGCCTTTGGCTTATTGCATTGCAGAGTCTCCTCCCATGGGCGTTTTCTCAACAAATCTCTTTCTGGGGTCCAGCTTTGACGCCCACACTGACACTCTTGCTACATACAGTCTTGACCACCTCCTGCGGGATTGTCTGCCCACCTCTGGAGTTTCTGATGTTTATTTTCCTTGTAGAAGCATTTACAAGAGCAGACTTGAATACACACAAGGTACAGGAACGGGAGAACATTCAGGGGTAACACTGTTCATATTTTGTAATGTTTCCATCCAGTTTTTCTCTCTCTCTCCTTTTAAAAAATGTAGCTGAACAGAGGTGCCTGAGTGGCTCAGTCGGTTAAGCATCCAACTCTTGGTTTCAGCTCAGGTCATGATCTCACAGTTTGTGAGTTCGAGCCCTGCGTTGTGCTCTGTGCTGACAGCATGGAGCCTGCTTGAGATTCGCTCTCTCTCCCTCTCTCTGCCCCTCCACTACTCGCACTGTGTCTCTGTCACTCTCAAAATAAATAAATAAGCTTAAAAAAATGTGGCTGAACATATTCTGTGTATAATTTTGTAATTCCTTTGAATCTTAACTAATGTTAAGCTTCGACATTTTCCCTATGTTATTAAAAGCCCCCATAAATACAGTAAATGATCATAATGTAATTCTGTTGTATGATCTGTAATGTTTAATCATTTTCCCATTTGGGGATATTTAGTTTGGCTTGTTGTTGTTGTTGTTGACTTGTTTATGGATTTATCACCTACTATACTTAATGTTCTAATGGATGTTTGTGACCATAAATCCTTATATGAATTTCTGACTGTTCCCAAGATCCAGAATATTGGTGTTAAAGGGTATGGGCTCTTAGTCTGATTATTGAATGGCCTTTCACTAACAAAGTAGGAAATAAAAATCATCTGCAGGCCTAATGCCCAGAAATTACCCCTGTTAACATGTTGGTTTACTTTTTCCTAGTCTTTTCATATATATTAATACTTAATGTACATATACCCACACATATAGTTTTTAAAAACAAAATTTGGGTCATACTTCATGAGTTTTTCATTCTCCTTTAAGATATATAGGGAACATTTTCCTATTTTAATATTCTTTGAGCACATGGATTTTTAGGATCTAATACTTTTGCCTTCACTGAATTCACGTTACACTGTAGCTGTTCCCATCCTGATGTCTACTTTATTTCCAGTTTTGCATAGGTACAACTGTGCTGAACATCTCTGGCACATTAATCTTGTCCTGATTGTTCCTTAGCCTGTATCTCTACAATGACCAAATCTAAGGGTGTGAATATTGTTGAGAATTTACTGAATCTTTCAGTAAAGATTGTTGGAGTTTCAGAAAGATTGTGCCAAATTCTCTTCTCACCAGCCCTTTTGATTATTGCTCTTATCTGTTTGCCACTGTAGACTCAAGGGGGTTGAGGCGAGCGCTGGGACCTCTCTCTGTAACTCACTAACCACATCCCATTTACTTCCCCATGAGTAGGATTTCAGTTTCCCAAACCTGAGGTGATCTGCCTGCTGGAGCAGTGGGAAGAGCCATGGATCCTGGATCTACCAAGAACTGGGACTAGGAAGGCTTCCAGTAGTGCTTGCCCAGGTGGGTGAGGAGAGGACCCAGTCCAAGTGGAAAAATCAGGAAGGGGCAGGAAAGCACCTTAGTGAAGCCCCTCGTGTGCCCCCCAGATCCTGAGCCACATGTTCAACATCCATTATCCCACTTATTCATCCCTGCTGCCCTCTGAAGGTAGTACGTAAGTGTGGCCATTAGACCCATTTTCCAGATGAAGAATCAAAGATTCAGATGTCACACAGATTGACTTACAGTTTTAAAAACTATATCAATCTGTTACACAGATGCAAAGCTCATGCTCGTTCTACTGCGGTAGAGTGTTTCTCTGAACTCTTTTTCCAAATCAGATACTTTCTTCTATGCTCGTTACTTATCCTTCCCCTCTGTTTTCCTCTCATTCCTTTGCCTTCATCCTGTTTGTCATATCCCCACGGTGTTTCTCAACATACCTACTTTTTCCTACTTACTATGTCCTGATTGCTGCTTCTACCTTTTTTTCACATTCTTGTGTTCCAGAGTTTCTCAGCCTCTGCTCTATTGACATTTGGGGCTAGATAGTTCTTTTTTTTTTAGTTTTTAAAAATGTTAATTTGAGAGAGAGAGAGAGAGCATGAGTGAGGGAGGGGCAGAGAGGGAGGGAGACACAGAATCCAAAGCAGGCGCCAGGCTCCGAGCTGTCAATACAGAGCCCGATGTGGGGCTTGAACCCACAGACCACGAGATCATGACCTGAACCAAAGTCAGACACTTAACCAACTGAGCCACCCAGGCGCCCCAGGCTGGATAATTCTTTGTTGTGGAGGAGCTGTCCTGTGCGTTGTCAGGTGTTGAGCCATATTAGCCTCTACCCATTAGGTTTTAGTAGCACCATCCCAGTTGGGACAACCAGAAATGTCTCCAGACATTGTCCAGTGTCCCCCAGGAGGCAAAATCACCTCTGATCGAGAACCTCTACTCTATTCCATTGGCCTTTGTACCTACTTCCCTCTGGTTCCTTTTCTCTTGTGTCTTATGCTCTCCGTTTTTAAAGAGTTGTTTCTTTCAGAATTATTAAAAAAATACTAACCTAGAAAGTATAAGATGTCACCTCTCCTATATTTATGTGACTTCACTGAGTACCAAGAGTAAGTTTTATTTTTCCAATAGTAGTGATGTATTTACTCAGTTCTCACTTCTCTGACACACACTTGTGCATTTTTCAGTCGTTCAGTTGATTTTGAGAACTCTTTCTGGTGTCAAAGCCGAGAGTCCTGTGGAAATCAGAATTTGGGCCTCTTTAGCAGGACAATATAACTAAGCAAGCACTTCATTTCACTTGAGTGTCTTCCACACACACAGGTGGCTTCTTTTTTTTCCTTCTGTGATGTGGTGGGCAGGTCATTTCTATGTTTTCTTTTTATTTGGTTAGGTTCTGAAGCCAGATGGAAGATGAAAAAGCCAACTCCAGGGCAGAAGATCTTTAAAGATTTAGAGTCGTGTAAGACATCGGCAATAAAGCAGCAAACAGCCAACGGACCTTCAGAAAAGTTACGTAAATGTAACAAATTGGTGGACATTTACAGACTTGCCTTTCCCACTATTGGTGATGAATGCAGTAAGAACTTCCTTCAAAACCTTCACCTTATTCAAGATCAGAATGCTCAAACAGGGAGGAGGCGTGGCCAGTGTGATGAGTATGGAAAGCCTTTCAGTCAGAGATCACTGTTTTTGCAGCATAAGCAAATCCCTCCAAACGCAAAATCTTACAAATGCAGTGAATGTGGAAGAGTCTTCAGACGTCAGGCAAATTTTGTTCGACATCATAGAATTCACACATCAGAGGACCCCTTTGAATGCGACATATGTGGGCAAGCCTTCAAACAGAAGTCCACTCTTGCTGTCCATAAACAGTGTCACCTGCAGAAAAAGCCATATAAATGTCATGACTGTGGAAAATGTTTCCGTCAGATGGCATATCTTATTGAACATAAGAGGATCCATACCAAAGAAAAACCCTATAAATGTAGTGAGTGTGAAAGAACGTTTAGTCAGAATTCAACCCTTATTCGACATCAGCTAATCCATAGTGGAGAAAAACCCCATAAATGTGTCGAGTGTGGAAAAGCCTTTGGTCGGCATTCAACCCTTATGAGCCATCAACAGATTCACACTAAACAGAACACTCATAAATGCAGTGAATGCGGGGAATGCTTCAGTCGGAATGTAGACCTCATTCAGCATCAAAGAACCCATACCAAGGAGGAATTCTTTGAATGTAGAGAATGTGGAAAAACTTTTAGTTTTAAGGCAAATCTTCATCGTCATGAGGTCATTCATACTGGAGAGAGACCTTACAGATGTGAGAAATGTGGAAAATCTTTTATCTGGCGCACAAGCTTTATTAAGCATCAGGGTACTCACAGAGAACAGGTATCTGTGTGATACTAACTGGAAAAAGACCATTTAAAGACCAGAACTGGAACACCTGGCTGGCTGTCGGTGGAGCCTATAACTCTTGATCTCAGGGTTGTGAGTTTGAGCCCCACGTTGGGTGTAGAGATTACTTAAAATCTTAAAAAAAAATAAAATAAATGAAGACCAGAACTTACCACTAGTGTAGTTATGTGTAATTACATTGTTTTAAGAAAATTACTGGGGCGCCTGGGTGGCGCAGTCGGTTAAGCGTCCGACTTCAGCCAGGTCACGATCTCGCGGTCCGGGAGTTCGAGCCCCGCGTCGGGCTCTGGGCTGATGGCTCAGAGCCTGGAGCCTGTTTCCGATTCTGTGTCTCCCTCTCTCTCTGCCCCTCCCCCGTTCAAGCTCTGTCTCTCTCTGTCCCAAAAATAAATAAACGTTGAAAAAAAAAAAAATTAAAAAAAAAAAAAAAAGAAAATTACTAACCGGAACTGAAATTGTTTTGCTTTGGGGACCCTCTTTCTGCAGCTAACCTTCTTGCTATAGTTAAGAATTACTTAATAGAGGGGTGCCTGGGTGGCTCCGTCGGTTGAGTGACCAACTTCGGCTCAGGTCAGGATCTCACGGTTTGTGAGTTTGAGCTCGGGCTCTGTGCTGACAGCTTGGAGCCTGGAGCTGCTTCAGATTCTGTGTCTCCCTCTCTCTCTGCCCCTCTCCCACTCATGCTCTGTCTTTCTCTGTCTCAGAAATAAATAAGCATTAAAAATATTTTTTTTTAAAAGAATTACTTAATAGAACATGTAATAGGCTGTTATGTACAGTCTCCCTTGAGTCCCTCCCCGACCATACTTTCATTCCCTCAAGTCAAGGCAGAAGGGAGGCCTAAAAACTATGTGGTTCCCTAGGCTGGACACCATTTGATGATTATGAACGATTTAAGAATGCTCTTCTTATTTCTCAATAAAACTGGAGGAAAAAAAAAAGTTTATAATTAAAAAAAAATGGGTGTAAAAAAATACCTTTCTTGGTTTCATATGGAAAAATTACCTGATATTACATTGGATTTTTAAAAATAAAGTAAGGGCTACTCACCTAAGAATGACTAAAATGTATCCATAAACTAAAATTAGTGTGCCACTAGATTCTACTGAGAGTTCTAAGTCAAGTGTTAACAGAAGCTGTTGGTGCCCCTGCCCCCTGCTTACTCCATCTGCTGGGCTTCATCTGACTTGCACTGTGTGTCTCTTGGTCTGCAGGCTTTTTTTTAAACCACGAAAAGGCCACTGCTCTGTAGGGTAACTAGCACATTTTGAGAGCAGGCCTCGACTAAAGCTTGATGGGAATTTGACAAATATGATATTCTCCCCTGGGGTGGAATAACTCTGAAGCATGTGTTTTACATGGTTTTCAGTTTTCCCATGGGAGGATTATGCATTCATTTACCTTGGAAGCTCCTTATCAGCTGTCTTCCCCAGCTATAGTCCTTGGGGAGCCATACCCTTTCTCCAGTTATTGCAAGCACATCCTTATGTTCAGGTTATGTAAGTTGAGCTGACCTTACAACTCTTCCCTACAGCTCACCAAGACAAGAACCCCATTTGAAATTCTAGTATCCTAAACAGCATCCTAGGTCTGCATTACAACTTGCTGCTATTTAGATCCTCTCCTATAAATCCCATCTAGTTTCTTCTTGATTTTATTTTCTTGCTCCTACCAATTCTATGACTTCTTACCCGACATATAAAAACAAATATCACTGAGAAAGGAAGTGGCACCTCAGAAAATTAAGGAATGTTAAGCCTTGCAGGAGGAAAATAATGAAAAGGGATAGATTGTATATTGGGTTCAAAAAGCAGTCATTTTGTAGTGGTCAGCATGAATTGGCTAGAAGAACCTACACAAAATTAAGAAGTTGAGACTTCTGACTGAGGGGGAAATAAGCCAGTGGGAGATAAGACCACTTAAAACAACTTTGGGAGATGGGGACCTATGTAAAAGCGCTTCCCTCCACTGCTAAGTGGAAGCCATATAAATCAATACACACATACATACATACATAGTGATTAGATACATAGGGGCACCTGGCTGGCTCAGTTGGTGGAGCATGCAACTCCTGATCTCGGGGTTTAAGTTTAAGCCCCACGCTGGATGTAGAGATTACTTAAAATCTTTAAAGCAAACGTCCTGATGGCAGCTCTCAGTTGTATGGATGAGAACTGAACTGGAGGTAAGTAATCTGGTGTGGGGAGACTGTTACAGGCAGGACACTTGGCTATATGAAGACCTAGATGCATGCCGTAAAGGTTATTCTTAGGCTGTGGCCAATGGCTAAGACATATAGTCTGGCAAGTGGACTTTGGACAATTAAAAATAAAGTGGGGAGCCCAATTATGATAAGCCCTTTGCTTCCCAGAATAATCCAGGGTGGTTCTGAAGGTAACATTCTAGGCGGACCATTTGAAATGAAAGTGTGGATATGTGGGCATCCAAGATAAGTGGCCATGGAGACTCCCAAGCCATGCTGTCAAATCATCCCACATTCCATTGTGACACCTGCTGGGGCACCAATGGTTGTCAGAGAGTGTTTAGAACCTGCCAGGTTAGCACAGTGGGAAGTGGGCTCATCCCACTGCATGTGCCTGGTAGATTGCCCTGCCCCACGTCCCTTCCTGGAACTGCAGATGCCTCACAACCTCTGGTCCCTCACTCTCTGGTGGGGTTAGTGAGAGGGCCCAGCCATGTGCTGCTGCGGTTTCCACCCTGAGCCCCAGGAACTTCCCTTTTAACTCTATGCCACTGCCCTAGAGACCTCTGAGTCCCAAGCAGGGCACAGGACCTTCCAGAACAGAACTTGGAAATGTTTCAAAGACATGCTAAAGCAATAGATTTAAACGACCATATCACTCTCTCTTCTAGCTCCAGCCAGGAATTCTAACACTTTGTTAACAAATATCTGGACTTCCCATTTTGTAGGACAGGAGATGCTATGTAGGTGCTATGGGAGAATGTGAAGAATGGAAAGATTGTTGCCCTCTGTTATGGACTGAATTGTGTCCCCCAAATTCATACGTTGAAGTCCTAACCCCTGGTGTGACTGTATTTGGAAACAGGGCCTTTAAAGAGGTAATTGAGGTTAAATGAGGTGCTAAGTGTGGGGCGTTTAGTGATAAGACTGGTGTCCTTTTAAGAGGAAGAGATACTAGAGGCCTCTCCATCCACTGCACAGAGGAAAGGCCATGTGAGGACATAGTGAGAAGGAGGCTGTCTACAGGTCAGGAAGGGGCATCAACAGAAACCAACCCTGAGGGCACCTTAACCTTGGATGTCCTGCCTCTAGAACTGTGTGAAAATAAATGTGTTATTTAAGCCACCTAGTCTGTGGTCTTTTGTTTTGGCACGAGAGCTAATCCACTCACCCTTTATAATCTAGGGTTCAGAGATGGCGTATTCACGTTAACTTACTGGCTATAATAGTTTGCATGGTAAGTGACAAAGCCTACAGATAATGGTAGTTTAGTAAAGGAAATATTTTGGGGTAGGATAATTGAGAAGTGACATTTTAAAATTGTTTTACAAGAGTCGACTTTTCCGTTGTTAATCTGGTGGGCTAGGGTCTGGGAAAAGGGATCTGGGATTAAAAGCATCTTGAACAAAGGCACGCATAGATGTGGAAATGTATGGAAAATTCAAGTAGTATGTAAGCAACAGTCAATGTGTCAAGAGGGTAGAAGAAGGGAAGAACAGAGGGAAAGCTAAAAGTACAGAGAGGACAGTCAGCTCTAAGTCTGTGGTGTTCCTGGGGTGCCTGGGTGGCTCAGTCAGTTAAGCACTGGACTCTTGAATTTGGCTCAGGTCATGATCCCAAAGTTGTGGGCTCGAGCCCCATGTTGGGCTCCACGCTTAAGATTTTTCTCTCCCTCTCCCTCTGCCCCTTCCCCGCTTACACACCTTCCCTCTCTCTCTCTCAAAAAAAAAAAAAAAAGTCTGTGGCATTCCTCCAGTAAAAAGAACACTGGAATCAGGCTATCACTACTACTCTATTGCTTACTAGCTCTGTGACCCTGGGCAAATAACCTTGATAGGCTTGGGGAGAACAACACCAGGGTGATACAGCTCATGGCCCGCCTAAACAGACACCATGTCAACGCCCTCATTCTCAGCCCCAGTGCTAGATACGAAATCTCATTCATAAGTGACATTCTCCACATGACACACCAGACCCTGAACACACCCAGGCCAGCCCTCTCGCCATCCCTCCTGCCTGGCCATGCGCTACTATTCCACCACGTCCAGGATCAAGCAAGGGAGTTCTGAGAAGCAAGTGACTTAGTTTTGGGTTTTGTACATTTAGGAAAAAAAAAAAAAACAACTAAGATGCAGTAAGGTGACAAGGCTCGAGTAGAAGACTCATAAAGGAATGTAATTTGGTACTTGCTTTGGGGGAATGTGTATTAGCTCACACGCTGATCAAGAAATTCTACTTTTGGGAATCTAGGTTTAGATTCTGAAGAACAATCAAGGGGGCGCCTGGGTGGCCCAGTCAGTTAGGCGTCCAACAGTTGATTTTGGATCAGGTCCCGATCCCAGATCCTAGCATCATGGTATCAAGCCCCAGTGTAAGGTTCCACGCTCAGCATGGAGCCCGCTTAAGATTCTCTCTCTGGGAATGCAAACTGGTGCAGCCACTCTATATACAGTGTGGAGGTTCCTCAAAAAACTAAAAATAGAACTACCCTACGACCCAGCAATCGCACTACTAGGTATTTATCCAAGGGATACAGGTGTGCTGTTTCTAAGGGACACATGCACCCCGATGTTTATAGCAGCACTATCAACAACAGCCAAAGGACGGGAAGAGCCCAAATGTCCACTGATGGATGAATGGATAAAGAAGATGTGGTCTATATATACAAAGGAGTATTACTCGGCAATCAAAAAAGAATGAAATCTTGCCATTTGCAACTATGTGGATGGAACTGGAGGGTATTGTGCTAAGTGAAATTAGGCAGAGAAAGATAAAAATCATATGACTTTACTCGTATGAGGACTTTAAGAGACAAAACAGATGAACACAAAGGACGGGAAGCAAAAATAATAAAAACAGGGAGGGGGACAAAAACATAAGAGACTTAAATATGGGGAACAGAGGGTTACTGGAGGGGTTGTGGGAGGGGGGATGGCTAAATGGGCAAGGGCACTAAGGAATCTACTCCTGAAATCATTGTTGCACTATATGCTAACTAACTTGGATGTAAATTTAAAAAATTAGAAAAAAAAAAAGAAAATGAAAAGGAATAGCCCCTTCCTAACCATTCCCAGATATCTCACTGAAGAACTCAATATGCTCTGAAAATAATTATTTTTCAAATGGGAGTCTTTCTAAATAGAAAAGACTGGAAATAGTTAGTTTAGCGAATATAATGCTTGGACTGACAGTTACCTGTTTGAGCCACACATTTGTTGTCATCAGTTGATTCTTTTCATCCTAGGAAAATGACAATTAGAAAGATGTAAATTCAAATTAAGTGAACTTTTTGAGATTTTTTTTTTTTGTCAGAAAGACCTCCCTGAGTCTTACATTTGAGGTGTTCAAAGTGTAAAGGATTCTCAACTTAAAAACAGTTAAATGGCATGGGATCCTAAAATATTATGCATATTTTGCATAAAATTAAAAATAATAATTAAAGCAACAAAAAAAAAAGATTCTCTCTCTCTCTCCCTCTGCTCCTCTCCCCCATTGGACTATCCCTCTGTAAAAAACATAATAAAAATAAGTAAATAAATTGATTAAAAAAATAAAGAACAATCCAAATTATGTTAAAATTACACTGATATTCACTACAGCATTGCTTGCAACAACAAAAAGGAGTAATGGCTGAAATGACCAGTAAAAGGAAAATGGGACACAATTGTCAAATCTACTCAATGGATAATGATGCAGCCATTAAGCATAAAAGTTATGAAAACCACATAAAACCCTTAAGACATAATATTAAAAAGATGTAAAATATAAACACTGTGGTTTTCATTACATGAGAAGCATGCAGAGAAAAAAAAAACAGAAGGAAATACAACAAAATGCCTATAACAGGTGATCAGGGTTGTAGGATTATGGGTAATTTCTTTTCCTGTTATTTTTCCAAATATCCAATAGTATGCTTATATTCCCTCGATTTAAAAAAAAAAAAAACCCGCGGGGAGGTGTCTGGGTGGCTCAGTTAGTTAAGCGCCTGACTTTGGCTTGGGTCATGAACTCATAGTTTGTGGGTTTGAGTCCCGCATTGGGCTCTGTGCTGACAGCTCAGAGCCTGCAGCCTGCTTTGGATTCTGTGTCCCCCTCTCTGCCACTCCCTGGCTCATGCTCTCTCTCTCTCCCTCTCAAAAATAAACATTACAATAAAACAAACAAACAAACAAAAAACCACAGGGGCACCTGGCTGGTTCAGTCAATAGAGCATGTGACTTTTGATCTCAGGCTTGTGAGTTCGGGCCCCATGTTGGGTGTAGAGATGACTTAAATAAATAAAACTTAAAAAATTAAATAAAAATAAAAAATAAATTAAAAAACACCCAAAAAACCCCAACCAGGTTAAAAAAAAAACCTTACATGCAATACATGTTTGTGTGTAGAAAGATAAGATAGGCTCAGGCTTAGTTTCATTCCTACAGTTGAACCCAACAAGGGCAAAAAAGCAAACCCCATAGCCTTCCCTCACCAGGCACAGGGGTGGAAAGACGGCGCTGGGAAGTTAAATAATGATCGTTCTAACCCCCTTTCTGAGCTAGTGTTTCTTATCTTGAGGCGTGTGCATGCGCCACTGGCCCTCCACCACTACTACTGGGCAGAGGGGAGGAGGGGCAGGGAGAAGCGGCAAGCCATGGTGGGGTGGGAGCCCGTCACTGATGTAAAGGAAAAAACTCACGTTACTGGACAAGCAGTCAGATCACCCAAGTTCTAAAGCATCAACTGTGAGCCTCCACTTCCTTTCTACCTGGGAATGACAAGGTAGCTTACCTTGTCCACCTTACCTCGGTAGGATTGCTTGGAAGTCAAATGGAAAATGTCTATGGATGCATTTTATGGATGATAGAGTATTACATGTCAGTGAATACCCATTAACAAAACAAGCAAGAGTTGAAGGAGCTTCTTTCTGCCTTTGCTGTCCTCTTCTGGAACACCCCCAAGGATGCACTCCATACCACTTCCTTATGTCCTATACGTTAGGAAGCCTTGACAGGGGTGGCTGGGTGGCTCAGTTGGTTAAGCATCTGATCTTCGGCTCAGGTCATGATCTTGCAGTTCACAAGTTCGAGCCCTGCTTCTGGCTCTGTGCTGACAGTTCAGAGCCTGGAGCCTTCTTCGGATTCTGTGTCTCCCTCTCTCTCTGCCCCTCTCCATCTCTCTCTTTCTCTTTCTCATAAAGAAAAGAAAGAAAGAAAGAAAGAAAGAAAGAAAGAAAGAAAGAAAGAAAGAAAGAAGAGAAAGAAAAAAGAAAGAAGGCTTGACAGAAAAAACATGTTTTAGGTTATTTGTTATCACAAGAGCCTCCCTCCCTCTCCCCTACACAGAGCGTACCAAAAGGTTTAATGCGACTTTCATCAAAAACCAAAAGTTCTCAAATAAAGTGCCCTTAATTTAATAAGCTTAGAAAAGGATACAATGATGGGAATTTGTAGGTGTATTTGGGTGGGGTTTCCCTTTGCCTCTCTTTTGAAAAGAAATCAACAAGACTTATAAAATGGAACCCCTAGAATGGGGAAGAAAGAGAAACTCTGCAAAGTTCATTTTTAAAAAAGCAAAAAATATAGAGTGTGTCTTGTATGTACCAAACTTTACACGGTGTTTTGGATCATCATGTATTTGAAATCCTGTCCACCATCAAAGCAGAAAGACAATTCTAAGTGTCACAAATATTTCTCAGGGCAGTGAGTGGAGTGGGCAAGATTTGGTCTGAAAGCAGAGGTAAGAAAAGAGAAGAGACCAGGACAGAACTGTTACAAGTGAGCCCTTGATGTCATCGGGAGGCCCTTCCATGGGACCCCCTCATCCTTTGGAAGGGCTCCCCACTTACACATTCCTGCTTCACAGTGATGTTCAGAGTAGGTACTGAGACCTACTGACTGATCTATCTTGGGTGTGATGCCCATGGAAATACGATCCACAAATGACTGACATACTCCAAATGCCAAAGGATGTCGTTTCTGGACAACAGAAAACACACACACACACACACACACACACACACACACACACACCAAAACAGCCCAAGCAGCAGCCATGTCAAAACAGTGGGACTTTATTTCTATGGATCCTTTGGTGTCGGATAAGGTGTGGACTCTGTCTAAAGCTTTCCCCGCATTCAAGACATTTGTAAGGTTTTTCTCCAGTGTGAGTCCTCTGGTGTGTAATGAGGGTTGCACTCTGGCTGAAGCGTTTCCCACACACAGAACACCCGTACGGCTTCTCCCCAGTGTGGATCCTCTGGTGTTTAGAGAGGTCTGAGCACCGTTTGAAGCTCTTCTCACACTCCTCACACGTGTAGGGTCTCTCCCCTTTGTGAATTCTCTGATGTCTAAAACGGTTGGAAATACGGCAGGTCTCCCCGCATTCGTGACACTCGAAGTGTTTCTCTCCTATGTGGATCCTCTGGTGCCGGGTGAGATGGGAGCTCTGCCGGAAGCTGTCCCCACACTTAGGGCAGGTGTAGGGCTTTTCGCCCGTGTGTGTCCTCTGGTGTTTGATCAGGGCAGCGCTCTGACTGAAGCGCTTCCCACACTCCTGGCATTGGTAGGGTTTCTCCCCCGTGTGGATTCTCTGGTGTTTAAAAAGATCAGAACGCTGTTTGAAACTCTTCTCACAGTTCCCGCATTTATACGGCCTTTCTTCACGGAAGTGTCGCTGGGTCTTAAAGAGGTCTGCACTGTGGAGCTGTTCCTCGCTGTCAAAGGAGCGGGGAGGTTTCACTGTGTGATGCTTTACCGGCTCTGAACTCTGCATACAACTGTCCCCCAGGTCATTGTGGTCAACGGGCCTCCCTGTGGCCTGCACGTGCTGACAAAGAACAGAGTTTGAACTTCTGGCCCTGTTCCCAAGTTGGTCATGTCTGAAGTCTCCCTCCTCCGTGGGACCATTCTTGAGATCTGCGGTGCGGGGGAGTCCTTCCTCTTCAGGAGAATTTTCCAGTTTCAATGATGAGGGATTTCTTGACTGCTTTTCTACCCCTATCTCACCAGTGTCACTACATCCAGGGGGAGCCTTCCTGTGGGACCCTTCTTGTAGCTGCCCCTGCAGCTCTACTTCTTCTAAAATTTCTTGTTTTGGAATAAAGTCTTTGTTCTCGGTTCTGGTTTCCAAACCTGAAACATTTAAAAATAAAAAGAAGGAGGCAAACCGTAAGAGACTCTTTTTATATATATAATTTATTGTCAGATTGGTTTCCATACAACACCCAGTGCTCATCCCAACAGGTGCCCTCCTCTATGCCCATCACCCACTTTCCCCTCCCCACCCCCATCAATCGTCTGTTCTCAGTATTTAAGAGTCTTCTATGGTTTGCCTCCTTCCCTCTCTGTAATTTTTCCCCCTTCCCCTCCCCCCACTCTTCTGTTAAGTTTCTCAGGATCCACATATGAGTGAAAACATACAGTATCTGTCCTTCTCCGCCTGACTTATTTCACTTAGCATAACACTCTCCAGTTCCAGCCATGTTGCTACAAATGGCCAGATTTCATTGTTTCTCATTGCCAAGTAGTATTCCATTGTATATATAAAACACATCTTCTTTATCCATTCGTCAGTTGATGGACATTTAGACTCTCTCCATAATTTGGCTATTGTTGAAAGTGCTGCTATAAACATTGGAGTACCAGTGCCCCTATGCATCAGCACCCCTGTATCCCTTGGGTAAATTCCTAGCAGTGCTATTGCTGGTCATAGGGTAGATCTATTTTTAATTTTTTGAGGAACCTCCACACTGTTTTCCAGAGCAGCTGCACCAGTTTGCATTCCCGCCAACAGTGCAAGAGGGTTTCTGTTTCTCCACATCTTCGAAGAGACTCTTAAATAGATAGCAAACTGAGGGTAGCTGGAGGGGAGGTGGGTGGGGGGATGGGCTAAATGGGGGATGGGCATTAAGGAGGGCACTTGTTATGATGAGCACTGGGTGTCATATGTAAGGGATGAATCACTAAATTCTACTCCTGAAACCGTTTTTACGCTATATGTTAAAGAACTTGGATTTAAGTACAATAAAAAAAAAAAAAAGAAAGAAAGAAAAAAGGGTGACATTTCATGCTGGTGCAAGAGTAAAATAAGCAAGTGCCTGCAAAAAAATAAGCACCCTCCCAAACCTTTTTAACATTCTCCATGAACCACTCCTCAAGATAAATGATTTTATTTTTTTTAATTGTAATGTTTATTTATTTTTGAGAGAGGGAGAAAGACAGAGCGAGAGCAGGGAGGGGCAGAGAGAGAGGGAGACACAGAATCGGAAGCAGGCTCCAGGCTCTGAGCGATCAGCCCAGAGCCCGACGCGGGGCTCGAACTCACGGACCGCGAGATCATGACCTGGCTGAAGTCGGACGCTTAACCGACTGCGCCACCCAGGCGCCCCCAAAAAAATTTTTTTTAAAGAAAAAAAGATATACTACAAATCTATAGTAATCAAAATAGTATGGTACAGGAATAAAAATAGACACAGATCAATGTAACAGAATAGCCCAGAAATAAGCCCACAATTATATGGTCAATCAATGACAAAGGAGGCAAGAATATACAATGGGGAAAATACAGTCTTTTCAATAAACTATGTTGGAAAAACTGGATAGCTACATGTAAAAGAATGAAACCAGATCACTTTCTAACACCACACACAAAAATAAACTGAAAATGGATTAGAAACCTAAATGTGAGACCCGAAACCATAAAACTCCTAGAACAGAGCATAGGCAGTAATTTCTCTGACATCAGCTATTTTCTACATATGTCTCCTAAGGCAAAAGAAACAAAAGCAAAAATAAGATATTGGGACTACATCAAAATAAAAAAAGCGGGGCGCCTGGGTGGCTTGGTCGGTTAAGCATCCGACTTCGGGACTTCGGCTCATGTCATGATCTCACGGTCCGTGAGTTCGAGCCCCGCATCGGGCTCTGTGCTGACCGCTCAGAGCCTGCAGCCTGTTTCAGATTCTGTGTCTCCCTCTGTCTTTGCCCCTCCCCTGTTCATGCTCTGTCTCTCTCTGTCTCAAAAATAAATAAACGTTGAAAAAAAAATTAAAAAAAAAAAAGCTTTTGCAGGGGGCATGTGGCTGGCTCAGTTGGTGGAGCGTGTGACTCTTGATCTCAGGATTGTGGGTTCGAGCCCCATGATGGGTGTAGAGTCTAGCTAAAAATAAAATCTTTTGTTTTTAATTTTAAAAAAATATTTGAAATGTTTTATTTATTTTTGAGAGAGACAGAGACAGAGTGCGAGCAGGGGAGGGGCAAATAGAGAGGGAGACACAGAATCTGAAGCAGGCTCCAGGCTCTGAGCTGGCTCTTGAGATCATAACCTGAGCTGAAGTTGGACGCTTAACCAATTGAGCCACCCAGGCAGCCCAAAAATAAAATCTTAAAAAAAAAAAAAGCTTCTACATAGCAAAGGAAACCATTAACAACACAAAAAGACAACCTACTTAATAAGAGAAGATATTTGCAAATGATATATCTGATAAGGTATTAATATTCAAAATATATAAAGAACTTATACAACTCAACACCAAAATAAACAATCCAATTTAAAAATAGACAGAGGACCTAGAGGCACCTGGGTGGCTCAGTCAGTTAAGTATCCAACTTCGGTTCAGGTCATGATCTCACGCACGGTTCATGGGTTCGAGCCCCACATCGGGCTCTGTGCAGACAGCTCAGAGCCTAGAACCTGTTTCAGATTCTGTGTCTCCCTCTCTCGGACCCTCCCCTGTTCATGCTCTGTCTCTCTCTGTCTCAAAAATAAATAAACGTTAAAAAAAATTAAAAAACAAAAACAAAAACAAATGGAAAGTTAAAAGTTACCAACATTTCAGGAAAACCTCGAATGTAAGTGCTGAGGAAACATGCAATGTGTAAAACAGAAAATCTAATGATCTACAGTTAACATTCTCAGGTAAATAAGAGAAGATATTGCATCCAGGAAACAAGGAGGCTATAAGAAAAGGAATATTTAAAGAACAAGAAAAGGCTCCTGAAAATATTAATGAGAGCAGAAATACTTCAGTA
Source organism: Prionailurus viverrinus (assembly GCF_022837055.1). NCBI lineage: Eukaryota > Metazoa > Chordata > Mammalia > Carnivora > Felidae > Prionailurus > Prionailurus viverrinus. The sequence continues at coordinate 6,919,036 of NC_062576.1, forward strand.
TTAACAGCTGGAAAACAAAGCTAAGGAGATCTCCTAGAATGTGAAACAAAAGATAAAGAAATGAGAAGGATCAGAGAAGAACCTGATGCGATCAGTCCATGAGTTCCAACATCCAATGAACAGAAATCCCAGAAAGAAAACAGGAAAAAAATAATGAGATAAAAATAGATAGATTGAAAGACAGACAGATAAAACAATACCATAAAAAATTTCTTGGGCACCTGGGTGGCTCAGTCGATTAAGCGTCTGACTCCGGCTCAGGTCGTGATCTCGAGGTTTGTGGGTTCAAGCCCAGGGTCAGGCTTTGTGCTGACAGCTCAGAGCCTGAAGCCTGCTTCGGATTCTGTGTCTCCCTCTCTCTCTGCCCCTCCTCCACTCATGCTCTGTCTCTCTCACTCTCAAACATTTTTTTTTAATTTCTCAGAATTCAAAGTGTGGGTGTCTATGTTACAAGGACCCACCTACTACTCAACAATGAATGCAAAAAAACAAAAACAAAAAACAAAAAAAACACCCTCCTTCACACTAAGCTGCACCCATTCTGAAACTTCATACTAGCAGGAATAAAGAAGAGAGCCTAAAGGCTTTCGAACAAACAGATCACACCAAGGATAAAATATCACAATGGCATCCAATTTCTCAGTAGCAACATGGCAAGCTAACTAGAAAATTCAGTCTTCAAAATTCAATGGTAAAATCATTTCTAATGGGGAATCTGGCCATCCCATGATCTGGATGTAGGAGAGGAATAGAGACATTTTCAGACATTTTCAGGCAAACTTTCAAAAAATTAAGCTCCCAAGAATATGTTCTCTGGAAGATACTGGAAGATGTTCTCCATCAAATCGAAGGGGGTAAACCTAGGAAGAGAATGGTGTGGGGTCCAGGAAAGAGAAAAGGAATTCCAGAGTGATAGTCAAAGAAGGTTCTTAGGACGATAGCTGTGTGGCAGGCCTGGAGGGAAGCCCATTCACACTGGAGCAGAAGTTTCTGGAGGCTTCCTCCAAGGGGACTATGAAACTGATAGCATACCTGATACATTTGAACATACAGTTTTACATTTCTAACAGGGAGACTGTGGGTAGACTGGTGTTCAATAGGTAGAAAGGCAGCACGTGCAAAATGAGGCATTATTAATTCCAGAGAAAATTAGAAGTTGTAAAATAAAAGACATGTAATCATACAGGTTACAGGTAGTATTTACATGGGTAGGATATTGAAATATTGTATCAATATGCAAAAGAACTGATTTAACTATAATGAGAGAATTACAGACTGCTAAATGTGTGCATGGTCCCGTCTCCCTCAGCAGACAGTCAAGAGGTAATACCTGAAATCGGGGGAAAATTAGCAGAATAAGCATCCTATTTAGGAATATGAAAATACCAGTGAAAAACACAAAAAAGATATTAAAGTTGCCTCTGCAAAGATGGAATCAAGATTGAGAAGGGCCTTGTATTTTCCAAAGGTTGGAAAAACACAAACCATAAAGTAAAAGATCAAAAAACCTGACTATAGTTGACACTTGAACAAGGGTTTGACCTGTGAAGGCCCAGTCATGCACAGAATTTTTTGGTAAAGTTGGTCCAGCACTGTAAAAGTATTTTCCCTTCCTTACAATTTTCTTAATAACATTTTCTTTTTTCTAGCTTACTTTATAGTAAAATAACAAAGAGTTAATACAGAAAATATAAAGAACTGCCACAAAGCAATAAAAAAAATGGAGGAAAGGAAGGGAGATAGGATACAGACAATTCACAGAATGCCTCCCCCCCCACCCCCCCAAAAAAATCTGAAAAAATTTAACCCAGAACCAATCAGGGAAATGTAAGTTAAAACAAGAAGATGCTATTCATTCATTAACCCAACTAGTATTTATTGAGTACCTGCCAAGCACTATCTGTTCCAACTGCTTGGGATATATTAGAACCAAACAAAAACCCCTCCCCTTGTGGAGTTTACATTCTAGAAGAGGTGGTCAGACAATAGATAAACAGAAAGTAAATTCTATAGGACGTCAGAGGGTGATGAATGCTGTGGACCAAGTTGAGGAAGGTAAGGGATGGGACAGTAGTGTGGGAGAAGGGGACAGTGGAAAGGCAAACTGCACTATTAAAGATGATAGTCAGGTCAGGCCTCTCTGAAAAGTGAGATCTGAGCACAGACTGGAGACAAGTCAAAGAGTTTGCTTAGTGGAGATCTGAAGGAAGAATGTTCCAGGAAGAGGGGCGCTCAGGTGGCTCAGTTGGTTAAACGTCCAACTCTTGGTTTCATCTCAGGTCATGATCTCACAGTTCGTGGGTTCAAGCCCCACATCGAGCTCTGCACTGACCGTGTGGAACCCACTTTGGGTCCTCTGTAGCCCTCTCTCTCTGCTCCTTCCCCTCTCACACTGTCTCTCTCTCTCAAAAATAAATAAATATATAAAAAAAAGAATATTCCAGGTGGAAGGATCAAATAGAGCGAAGAACAGGAGGCAGGATGCCTGCCATGGTCAAGGAACAGCGAGGTCAGTGGGGCTGAAGCACAATGAGTGAGGGGCAGCGTAGGAGAGGGGTGTGCAGGGTGACGGGGCCTTGTCACATTAGGCAACACAGGCTTTTCCTTTGCATGAAATAGAGAGCCACTGCAGGTTCTGAGCAGAGGCATGACGTAACATTTTAAAAGGAACACGTGAGCTACCGTGTTGCGACATCACGCCATCAGCCAGGCACCAAATGTCAGTAAGGATGTAGAGAAGGAAGAATTCTCATGTATTTCTGGTAGGAGTACAAACTGGTTGCACTCCTGCCTTCTGAACAGTAAGATGGGCAAACACGCCTAAGTCTATTCTCTATACTTCCTATATATGTTCCTATATATGAACACAGAAGGATTCAAGTATGTTCGAGGCAATGCTATTTGTAACAGTGAAAAACTAGAAGCCTTGATGTCCACTGATGGAGGACAGTAGATAAATGAATTTTGGACAAGTCATACAATGAAAGATATAAGTGTTAAAATGAGTGGACTAGAGCTACATGTGCCAACATGGATAAATCCCAAAAATGTAATGGGGAAAAAAAAGAAAGGCAAGGTGCAGAAGAATCATACAGCAATATAATTTATACAGCATCAAAATATTTAAAAATACTATATATGTTTACAAGTATATGTATTTATGTTCATATACAGTTTATATACACATTTTTGCATATAGAAAATGCACACGTAATGTGCACATGTAGCTACATGTACATGTAGAAAATATAAAACATGCATGGAAATAAGTATCAGAATCAGGATATTGGTTACCTCTGAAGAAAGAGTGAGGGGAACAGCTTCAGGGAGGGTATCCAGAGTTTCATCTACAGTTAGATGTTACATTTTTTTCTCAGTGGGGTGGGGGGGGCAGGAAGGGAGGGAGAATGAAGCCATTAGGGCCAAATATTAAAATATGATAAACCTGGGTGGTAGATATAAGGTGCCTGTTATATTTTTTGTATTTTTCTGTATGCATTTTATTTAAAATGAACCAAAATAAAAAGCTGAATCTCTCACCTAACAATACAGAACAGCAAGGTCCCAGTGGGGTCACAAAAGAGACTCCATGGCTCTCAACATGGGTGTGTGACTGGCTCAGAGACAGATCACACACAGCTAGAAACAAAGCCAGCACTTACTCGGCGAGACCAGTGAGACCGAGGTCCTATGATCCTCCTGTGCGCTCTCCCAGCAGAACTCCCTCGGAGCTGGGTCCAGAGGCTCCCACTCCTCACAGTTTAGAGACACAGCCACATTCTCAATCTTCACCAACTCCTGAAACAACACGAGACCTCCACTCAGCACCTGCTGTCCCAGGACAGCATAAGTGACTGTTAATCTCAGGATGAGGCCAGACTCCGGAGGAGTCTGCAAACCCTGAGCAGGAAGCCCTGGGAATCAAGTAATAACCATGGCTGTCGAGTCTGTTCCAGTGAGTGTTGTACTAACTGGAGTTTCAGAGTAACAAAGACAGAGGCTGAAATTCTCTTGCAATCCTGAAAAGCCTTTCTTTCTGTGGACTATCCACACTAATTTGGGGTAAGAGCAAAATCTTCATTTGAGTTATATCACTGTGATTTATCAAAATGGAAATCGGATACAGATTAAAAATGTACAGGTAACCAGAAAGTGCCAAATTCCAGTGCTGGCTGTGAGATACGGTTACCTCGTGCGTGAAATGGACATAAATTTAAGAAGATGAAGGTACCTCCCTGACAGCGGATGCTCAGTAAAATCTACTTTCCCTTCCTTTGAACATTGCACAATAAGATAATTATCTGGCAAGATGACATTTTGAGATAACTTATTTAAATGGAAGTTGACCATTCACAGAAGGTAAAGCCACAGTAGAAAGGGAAGGTTCTAACATTGGTGTGCGAACATGTTTGTCTAGTGATGGGTCACAAATTGACTTCAAGGATCTCTCACTAAATGACAGGAAAGGGAAATACATTTAAAATTTTTCTGTATGTTAAAAATCTGTCTAGGGAGACTGCCCCTCCCAGGGCTAGCCAATTCTTAGAGCAAAGGGCTCAGCCAAGACTGCTTATCTCAAGCAATACCTCCTTTATCTGGCATATACACTCCAGGATGCCACATTACTCTGCCTTAATCATCCTAGGGCCAGGTTTCAGGGCAACTGGGGACCAACCCTATAGGTTAGAGCATGCTGAAATTATCCAGAACAACCAATCTTAAACAGATCCCCCTGCCCTGTGTGTTTCCTTGGGAAACCTCAGTAGAGGTGCTAGCCTAAACCTTCCCCTTGCTCCAGTCTTCTGCCTCCTGACCACCCCTGGTGTCCTTCCCAGGAAGTCCTGAGTGTTGTGCTGTGCCTCCTATTTCTAAATCTGAGTATAATAACATTTGTTTTTTAACTGAGCCTCTCCTCTGCTTCCTGGTAAAGGAAAAAAAAAAATCACACTTCTGTGTGTCTCTTCTACTGTCAATACTCTGAATACTTTCACTACAATACTTCTTCACTTCTGACACCACATATAGGGGTTTTCCACACATCAAATAATTCTGTGATACCAGCTAGGTGTCTTCAAGTGTAACTCAATTCTACACTATCTACCTGGATACAGTCAGATCCCACAGGTAAAGGGCTTGGTCCCACAAGACCACTCACCCCTCCCAACTTTGGAAGCCAACCTCAAGTAGTAGGTCTCCAGGTTACCCACAATTTCTGTCCGACTTGGCCACAAATTAAAGGTTCCTATGACCTCCCCCTACCAATTAAATTCTTTGCTTGAACAGCTCACAGTACTGATGGAAACACTTAGGTTTACCAGTTTATTACAAAAAGATATGATAAAGGATACAGTAAACAGCAAAATGGAGAGACACACAATGAGGTCTGGGAGGGTCCTGAGTACAGGAGCTTCTGTCCCGTAGAGTTGGGAGTTTGCCACTTTCCAGGTATATGGATGTGTTCACCAATTGGAAGCTGTCTGAATCTCACACTATTGGGATTTTTATGGAGGTTTCATCACACAGGCATGATTAGTTACCTCCATTACAGCCCTACTCCACTCTCCCAGGTACCATTATCAATTGTAGGAGGGGGTCGCCAAACTGTTAAAAAGCAAAAAGGGAACCTCACATTCAAAGTGCTCAGTTATTGCTAAGTAGTTAACGACATGAAGCCACTTTCCATCCTGACACCTTTCTTCCGCAAATAATCTAGTTACACAAGAGGCGATCTTACAATGGGTAGACAATACTCCCACGTTGGTTTTGTGCTCAGAAGTCTATTAACTCAAAGATCATTTCCTGGATAGATTTGTCACTACAGAAAGAAAGTTTCATGTACACCCTGAAGCTCAAAAATGTAGCAAGGAAAAAAGGCCTGAAACTCTTAGCATCCCGTGTACCTCTATTCCTCACACCCCTACCACCAGAACACTTTCACTCTTCACCTGGCGTGAGGCCCCATCAAGCGCTCTCTGAAAAGCGCGCACCACGGCCGCAGCTTTCTCCCCGCTCTGCGGGCAGTGCTTCCGCACCCAGGCCTGGAGCTCCTGGGGCAGGATGCTCAGGAACTGCTCCAGCACCAGCAGCTCCAGGATCTGCTCCTTCGTATGCATCTCAGGCCTCAGCCACCGGCGACAAAGTTCCCTGAGCCGGCTTAGCGCCTCTTCGGGTCCAGCCACCTCCTGGTAACGGAACCGCCTAAACTGCTGCCGCGACTTTTCGGAATCCTGACAGTCCGCGGGCAGGTCCGACTCCTGACCTCCGGGTGAGTCTTCCTCCACTTTCACTATCAAAAGTCCATCACGCAGAGACGGCGCGGCGACCCCAGACTTCCCAGCTGCCATCCAGGCTCCTGCCTCGGCGTCACTGACTTGACTCGCGGTCAAGCTCGAACTCATCTTTCTCCAGCACGTGCTGACTTTTCCGGAGTTCTGCCTTCAAGTGATAAGACAGCAAACCCTGCAAAAAGCCACGGAACTCATCGGACCTTCACCGAGCGGCGGGCCCCACTGTCCCGTCTCAAGCGGGGCCTATCCGGCCCGGCCCCCTCCGGTACTCCTCCTACCCGCAGTTAGTCCAACCACGACCCGCGGCGCCAGGTGACCAAAAGTACGAATAAAACCTTGCCGGATGTGCGTCACCGACTCCCTGCGGTGCCCACCCCTCCCGGGCATTTCCGGAGCCTCTCTAGGCGCCCAGGAGGAGTGAGACCCATCTCGGTGGTTTGCCGTCCTGCCCCTTCCAGAGACGCTCGGGTGCGTGTGTACCGTTCTGGTGGAGCTTATAGTCGTTCAGCTTAACAGAACTAAATGACACTCTTATTTTACAACTTGAATGTCATATTTTAAACACATCGTCTGTGAAAAAAGTTTTGTAACTTTAGTTGTAGGAAAAAGGTCCAACTATACGATGAGTGGTAAACGGTCATCTATCAATGTGGTATTTATGCAAGAAAGGTTTGTAGAGTTACCTGCAACATGCCAAGGCATCGTACTCGACTCCATAGGTATTAAACTGAGTAGGAATAGTCTCTATCCTCAGGCTCCTAAGAGAGTTAGACACTTAAATCCTTACAGGACAGGGTGGTGAATGTAATACTTTGCATGTATGCACAGTACATTTGTATGACCCAGAGGTAGACATAATCAGCCATGGCTGATGGGGAGGGTATAGTGAAAGATTTCCCCAGGAGATTAAAACTTAAAATGTCCATGTGAGCTGAAGAAATGTTCTAATTAAAAAATAGTTTAGGGGCGCCTGGGTGGCTCAGTCGGTTAAGCGTCCGACTTCAGCTCAGGTCACGATCTCGCGGGCCGTGAGTTCGAGCTCCGTGTCAGGCTCTGGGCTGATGGCTCAGAGTCTGGAGCCTGCTTCCCATTCTGTGTCCCCCTCTCTCTCTGCCCCTCCCCTGTTCATGCTCTGTCTCTCTCTGTCTCAAAAATAAATAAATGTAAAAAAAAAAATTAAAAAATAGTTTAGATAGGGGTGCCTTGGTGGCTCAGTCCGCGGACTCTTGATTTGGCTCACGTCATGACCTTGTAGTTCATGGGTTGGAGCCCTGAGTCAGGCTTATGCTGATGGTGTGGAGTCTGTTTGGGATTCTCTCTTTCTCTCTGTCCCCCCCTCACACACTCGCTCTCTCTCTCTCAAAATAAATAAACTTAAAAAAAGTTTTAAAAAAAGGTGTAGATAAGTTTATAGGCAACAAATCCCCAATAGATTAAATAAATTCCAATAAGTCCCTCTGACATTAAGCTTTCCTATGCGCAGCTCCCTTGCAATGTCCTACACTCAGGCATCAAAGTTGCCAAGGACTTTGTCCTCTTCGAAGCTCAACCCTTCTGTTCTATCATTCACTCGCTCTCCCTCACTTTTGAATATCAGTATGGACACTGCTGCCACCTTCTCCCTCTTCTTTCCTATGCTTCGCTGGTTTCGATTATATCTGTGTTTGGCATCATATTGACTATATAAATAAAACACTTTCTAAAGAACTTGGAGGTAAAAAACGGCAAAATTAAAAAAAAAATTTTTTTAGTATTTATTTTTGAGAGAGAGAGACAGAGCCTGAGCGGGGGTGGGGGCAGAGAGAGAGGGAGACACAGAAACCCAAGCAGGCTCCGGGCTCTGAGCTGCCAGCACAGAGCCCTATGCGGGGCTCAAACTCATGAACTGTGAGATCATGACCTGAGCTGAAGTCAGACGCTTAACCCACTGAGCCACCCAGGCACCCCAGAACAAGGCAGAATTTTAAAGAAAGAGAAAAGCCAAAAGGCCAAACTCTCCATAGTTCCTAAGAAAAAGTACTTTTCCCTGAGGAAGAAAAGAAGGGAGGTGATGGGCACAGTCTATGTATGTACACCTATTTCTTCCTTACGGTTCCAGGGTCTTTGTGTTGTTTTCTTTTCATTAACATTTTTTAAATGTAAGAATATGAGATATCAAAAAAGGAATATAATGAGGAGAAATGAAGACGAAGATAATTGTTTGAGGTTGAGGCAGAAGAAACAGAAGGCAGCTTGCTCCCTGCCTTGAGTTCAAACAATACAAATTAGTTTCCTTTTATTATTGCTACAAGGACAAAGACCAAAGAAAACAGCTGGTGTATAGAGTTGTAGAGAATTATTCATTGTAAACAGACTAATCAAGGGCTCTTACTGTAGACTGAGTTATGGAATGCAGAAACAGCTTTACAGCCTTGTTGAAAAGAGCTTGTCCTCATGAATGGAATTCCCTATAAGGAATTTCACCCATATTCTGCATCATAAAACATGTTAATGTTCAGGGGTGCCTGGGTGGCTCGGTTGGTTAAGCATCAGACTCTTGATTTTAGCTCAGGTCATAATGTCACCACGTGGGGAGCCTGCTTGAGATTTTCATTCTCTCCCTCTCTTTGTCACTTCCCTGCACGCTCAAAAAAAGTTAATGTTCATTTCTAATGAAACTTCACCCTCTTCCTTAGTCACAAAAAATTTCCATGAAGCATTTATATCAGAAATTGGGTAGCATGATGACTTAATTTTCACCTCATCCAAGAAAAGTTTTCTTTCTTTCTTTCCTTCCTTCCTTCCTTTCCCTCTTTCTTTTTCTTTCTTTCTTTCTTTTCTCTCTTTCTTTCTTTCTTTCTTTCTTTCTTTCTTTCTTCTTTTCCTTTTTTTATCTTTTCTGCTATGGCACCAAGTCACACACCCACAGGTGACAGGGTTACATGAGGCCTTGTTTCTCCGAGCATGGAGACAGCACTGGCACTGGCACTTCTGGCAAGCTTGTTAGAAATGCAGAATTTCAAGCCTTGCTCCAGACCTACTGAATCAGAATCTGTATTTTGGAAAGATCCACAGGTAATTTGTGTACACACGAATTGAAAAACAGCAATCAGATGAACCTTTCTGACCAGTACAAAATTTATTTCTTTTACTTTTTATTTGTCAGGAGGAGAGGGGCAGAGGGAATAGAGAGAGAATCTGAAGCAGACTTTGCACTGAGCATGACTCCATGACCCTGGGATCATGACCTGAGCTGATATCAAGAGTCAGAAGTTCGGGCCACCTGGGTGGCTCAGTCAGTTAAGTAGCTGACTTTGGCTCAGGTCATGATCTCCCGGTCTATGGGATCTAGCCCCACATCAGGCTCTGCACTGACAGCTCAGAACCTGGAGGCTGCTTCAGATTCTGTGTCTCCCTCTTTCTCTGCCTCTCTCCCACTCATGCTCTGTCTCTCTCGCTCTCAAAAATAACTAAACATAAAAAAAAATTTTTTTAAAGAGTCAGAAGCTCAACCGAATGAGCCACTTAGGCGCCCCTGACCAGTACAGAATTTAAATATTGTGTATAAATAGATTATCTATGTCCTTATAAGGACACATAAACATTTTGTGTGAGATGACAATGTGAAGCAGAGTTGTATCTCAGGGGAAACTGTGGAAGGAATGAGGGTCTACCACAAGCATCTTGCCTCCAAGCATTTGAAACTAAGCTTGAATTCAGTCTGCAATAGGAGTAAATGACAAATTGGAATTTTCGTCATTTTTTAAATTTCATTAAAAAATATTTTATGATGATATGATTTGACCGTGGGGCTCTATTATGTGGCTATAACTTTTAAAAAATCTCTAACCCAACATGGGGCTCAAACTCACAACCCTGAGATTGAGTCACACACTCTACCGACTGAGCCAACCAGCCGTCCCTACGTGACTGTAAACTCTTAATTATAGTCTGTTTGAAAATATAAATACCAAAGACTTATTTAAGTATCATGGGAATAGCTGAATCTCTGGACCCCATGTACTCAGAAAAGTCGGAAGCAGAAAATAATCTAGCTATTTAATAGTGGAAAATTTTTTCTAGTTTTTTTTTTCTTGCTTCAAGAAACAGAATATATAATAAAAATACAGTAATCATGTTTTACATGTTTCATATTCATTTATATTTCAACAATGTTCAGAAAATAAATCATACAATTGAAATGAGAAATACTGTACATTAGTTTACCATTTACATTAAATCATCTGCATTATTTATTTAATAAGTGAGGAATTATACAAGTTATATGTTATAAGTAAATTCATTTAAAAATTCATTTATTTAGGGGCGCCTGGGTGGCTCAGTCGGTTAAGCGTCCGACTTCAGCTCAGGTCACGATCTCATGGTCCGTGAGTTCGAGCCCCGCGTTGGGCTCTGTGCTGACTGCTCAGAGCCTGGAGCCTGTTTCAGATTCTGTGCTCCCTCTCTCTCTGACCCTCCCCCGTTCATGCTCTGTCTCTCTCTGTCTCAAAAATAAATAAACGTTAAAAAAAATTTTTTTAATTCATTTATTTAAACGAGTACAATTAATATGCTGCTTTATGAATGCAAAGTCTCACTCAAGGTCAGAATTCCATGACATCTCTATGGGCTAAAGTTTAAATTATAACCTAATGATTTATTCAAAAGTTGTGCACAAGCATAGGGAGTCAACCCCTACTTTTGGTCTAACAGCTAAGTGGTTGTACTAGTCTGTTTGTGATGTGTTTGGTTAGACATTAACAGGGTGTGAAATAGGTGAAGGCAGATTTTTCAGGATTAATCTTCATGACAAATCCACTTCTGGAGAAACAACTTCACTATTCTCAAGGCTCAGGTTTGTCATTCTAATAATTTGGAGCAATATATAACAATTTAATGACATAACTGGTCCCATGTTTATATCTGAAGGCACACACTGTGTACAAGTCACTTATTCATCTCTATGGGAATGTTATCACAATCTGGCAGGAAGTCAGAAGTCCTTTTCCAGTATTGCAGGGCAAGGCTTCCACTAGGGTCAGGTGGCCAAGGATGGGCAAGGGAATTAAGGACAGAATGCAAATCCCTAAGTACAGACAAACCTAGCTTCAGAAAATATCCACTTATATAATTAATTATGGAATCTATAAGTAAATAGCAAGTACTATGAGGGCAATACAAGCATTAAATTTTTTTAATGTTTATTTTTGAGAGAGAGAGAGAGAGAGAAAGAGACAGAGCATAAGTGGGGGAGAGGCAAAGAGAGAGGGAGACACAGAATACAAAGTAGTCTCCAGGCTCCAAGCTGTCAGCCCAGAGCCCAATGTAGGACTTGAACTCACAAACCTGAGTTTGTGTCCTGGGCTCATGACCTGAGCCCAAGTCCTATACTTAACCCACTGAGCCACCCAGGTGCCCCAATACAAGCATTTTTCCCAATAAGGTTGTCTGCTCACCATCTGATTACCAGTCAAGTTCTACCAACTCCTGCCTCTGGGTTGTGTGACTATGGGCTCTAATCATGATACACTGCCTCACCTTTAAAAAATAATTGAGAAAAGTAAAATAGTGCAAGGATAAATAAAATGGGGCCAGGGATAAAATGAGATTACAAGTTGTCTACTGTAAGTTCCTATGTATTGGCAAAATGTAGCTCACAATTTGGCTCTGAAAAGCCTCAGCAGCCAATGCAAGAGGAAAACAAGATCAGTTACATGATATGCAGTGTAACTTGGGTAAAATCAAACTGTTAATAGTAGCTTAGGAGAAATCCAGCTATCCTTGATACTAAGTGGGAAGAGAAATTTCCCATGAGTACACTAGGAAAGGGCTATGTGACATAATGGATGGTATTTTAAGATCTCTATAATAAATAAAATTAATGGATTTTAATTCCTTTTAATGTTAGCTGATGGCAGGTACCAAAGCACAATTCAAAAGAGCCAATTCTTTAAGAAACAAAACAGATGAGCATAGGGGAAAGGGAAAAAAGAGAGAGAGGGAGGCAAACCATAAGAGACTCTTGACTCTAGAGAACAAAGGAAGGGTTGCTGAAGGGGAGGTGGGTGGGGGATGGGCTAAATGGGTAATGGGTATTAAGGAGGGCACTGGTGATGAGCGCTGGGTGCTGTGTCTAAGTGATGAATCACTAAGTTCTACTCCTGAAACTAACATTACACTATATGTTAACTAACTAAATTTTAAATAAAAATTTGGAATATTAAAAATAGCTAATTCTATGAAGGAAGAAAAGAGTATATAGTTTAAGTATTCAGCTCTCTGAAGGTCTAGTTTAATATAAAGACAAAATTCAAAGTGCCTAACGCAGCACTTTCTAGACCTTTTACTGTGCCATGCAGGCTGATCGTTATGTAAAAAGTCCATTTCCAGTACTAACTGGATCATCACCCTTTTCTCTCTTCTTCATAGTATCTTATTGTGGTATATGGCAAAAATGGCCAAAAAAGTAAAACAAAACGTATAGGAATAGACTTTGCAGTTTCTCCCTTCTAGAAGTGGAGTCTATTTCCTCACCCTTTGGATTTGGACTGCTCTTGTGGCTTGCTTTGACCAACAGAAGTGACACCGTGTGAGTTTCAAGCCTGGATATCAAGAACTTTTGCAACTTCTGGTTTCTTGCTTTTGTAACCTGCCACCACCAAGTGAGGAAGTATGAGCTAAGCTGCTGGGTGATGGGAAACGTGTGGCCTAAATGCCTCCTAGCACTCCAAGTGACAATCATCTAATCCCCAGGAGAACTGCTTAGCTCACACTGGCAGCTGAACACAGACAAAAAGAAGGAGCCCAGCAGAAAAGCCAGCCAGGTAAGTCTGGACCAAATCGTCAGCCCACAGAGTCATAAGCAAAATAAGTGGTTCCTTTTTTAGGTCGCTAAGTTTGGGGTTGTTTGTTACACAAGAAAAACTAACAGACAAACTTTTAAAAGCCAGTGCAACCCAATTCACAATATTAACAACAACAACAAAAAAGATAAAACACTTAAGAATAAACATAACAAACTATGTGCAAAATCATGAAGAAAACTTTAAAACACTCCAAAAGGATCCACAATTAGGTTTTTTTCCACAAATGGAAAAACATACCATGTTCTTGGATAGGAAAACCAACTTTATAAGAATGTCAATTCTCCCTGGGGTACCTGGGTGGCTCAGTTGGTTAAGTGCCTGACTCTTGATTTTGGCTCAGGTCATGATTTCATGGTTCGTGAGATGGAGCCCCTTATAGGGCTCTGTGCTGAAAACACGGAGCCTACTTGGAATTCTCTCTCTCACTCTCTCTCTGCCCCTCTCCTGCTTGTGCTCACACACTTGCTCTCTCTAAAAAATACATAAATGTTTTTTTTTAAAAAGGGAAAAAAAAGGAACGTCAACTCTCCCTAAGTGAATACATATTAAAAATGATCCCAATACAGATTTATTTCTGGAACTAGGAAAATTGAATCTATAGTTAATTTGGACAAGAACTAAAGAAGCAAAAATACTTTGAAGAAGAAACACAGCAGGGGGCATTCTCTGTAAGAAATAGTAAAACCAATTATTAATGCTCAATAAATTGAAACCGCATATTATCACATGCATTGACAAATAGACCAATGCGACAGAATAGAAAATCTAGAAAGAGACCACAAAACATGAGGATTTGGTATATGATAAAGGCAGCATCACAGATCAATGGGAGGTAAAGATAGCCTTTTTCATAAATGTTGAGACAACTGGGTAATGGCTTGGAAAAAGATGAAGTTAGATCTTTACTTCACACCATACACCATAATTTTGAACAGACCAAAAGGCTCGATGTTCAAGAGTACTCAATGTAAACGTAAAAAGTGAAGCCATGCAAATACTACAATCCACCAAACATACCACAGGGTCAATTTAAGCCTGATACAAAAATGAGAGATTATTAAGAAGGGCATCCTCTGGCTAGAGAAGCCCTGCATGGACGACTCCGCTTCTTCACAGGAATGAGGCGCTTCCGACGTCACGCTCCCAGCCGGGAGAGCAACCTGCTCCGCCACAACCCTCCTTCTGGCCAGAGGAGCTCAAGGAAACGCCTCCCTGACCTCCCGCACTCTGATAAGCCCTGGAGACCAAGGCTACAAAGAGATCCGCGGCCCTATTGGCTAGCGGGCATGGCCCGCGCGGGGCTTCTGGGAGTTGTAGGCTCCTGGGACTCCCGGGTCTGACGTCGGAGACAGGCCCTGTGAGCTCTCCGCGGTGGTGAAGAGGTGGGTGTGTCTGGAGACCGGGTGTGGGCAGAGTCGAGGAATCAGGTGAAGAAAACGAAGGACTTAAAATTAAAGAGAAATTAGGGTTGTGGGCTCTCAGGAAGGGACGAACCTACCTCGAAGTAGGGCGCAGGGCGTTGGGGGTGGGGGAGCGCAAGTTCCACGGCCAATCAGACATTAGCAACTGTTGCCGTAGCAACCACTCTGGACAGCTAAGGCCCGGTCCCTTGCCCAGACTCCCAAGCAAAGGGGAGGAGCCCGGGCTGTTTAAATGGCTTTAGGCACAGGTGGGGAGCAGCTGGCTCCGTTTCCTCCCCGGCTCTAGCGACGCTGAACCTGCGGTTGGGTGGGCGGGGAACGGCCCCGTCCGGGGAGGTGCCCCAACTCCCCGCCGATTGGCCCACAGCCGCTCCGGGGCGGGGCCTGGGGCGGGCAGCTCCCGCCTGCTGCGAGGCGAGGACCTCCGGGATTCCTAGAGAGGACTCGGAAGTGCTCTCGGCGGTGGGATTGATGGCTCGACTCCGTTGGACAGGGAACGCTTGGACTTGCTTACTTCCGGCGAGGAAGTGTTGCGAAGTGTAGGCTTCGGTTTTCTCTCCGTTTGTAGGAAGAAACCTATCTTCCCAACCTGCTGCGAGAGCTTGGTCTTCCAGGAGAGCTCCCTGGGACTGGTGCCTTGAGGGAAGAGAATGGGTTTTGTATCCAGACGGGTATCCTGTGTCTAACCTTGACCGGCCCGTTTTCCGTGTCTTTGGGGTCAGGGGCGATTCAGAGGAATACAGGTCCCAATCTGTACTTGTAACTCAGCTTCTCTTCGGAACCAATGAAGTCTCCTGTTGGTCCGTCATGCTCTTGTGGCATGAAGGACAGGACCAGTTTTGACCATTGTAATATTTTTGACCCGTGTTGTAAGTTTGGCTTGTAGTCAAAAGGAAAGACTGCGTCTGGACTACTTAGTAGTAAGTCTTGTCCTGTTATTTATATGAAATTTAATGCTCTTCACCATTAAAATTGTATTTGGTTAGACCTGATGTCAGAGTTTTGTTGCTCTTTACGTTTTTAAAAAAATGTTTACTTGTTTATTTTGAGAGAGAGCGAGTGCATGCGCAGAGGAGGGCCAGAGAGAGAGGGAGTGACAGAATCCCAAGCAGGCTCCACTCAGCTCGGAGCCGGTCGTCAGGCTCCATCTCACAACTGTGAGATCATGACCTGAACTGGAATCAAGAGTTGACACCTAACCGCTGAGCCCCCCGGTGGCCCCTCTTATTTAAGTTTTTTAAACTTTGGAAATGTTCTGTATTAGTAGTTATTTTATGGGTGGAATGACAGCTATCTTGTCTATATTTTATTTTATTTAACATTTTTTTAACGTTTATTTATTTTTGAGACAGAGAGCATGAACAGGGGAGGGGCAGAGAGAGAGGGAGACACAGAATCTGAAACAGGCTTCAGGCTCTGAGCTGTCAGCACAGAGCCCGATGCGGGGCTTGAACTCATGGACCGTGAGATCATGACCTGAGCCGAAGTCGGACGCTTAACCGACTGAGCCACCCAGGCGCCCCATATCTTGTCTATATTTTAAAGTAAATTACTCTGTTGAGTGGTCATCTTTAGTAGAGATGACCTCTTTGTCATTTCTTTGCTAATAATGCTTTCTAATGTATCAGTAGGTTGCACGCTAATGAAACTGCCCTTCAGAAGATTTTAAAGAGCAGAAACCAGATTTGATCTGTGTGACACAGCTAACCTGGAGAGACATCCCTCTGAGTTGGAATGATAATGACAGAGTCTGGGGAAGTTATAGACTTAGACCCTCCCGCTGAGACTTCACAGGAGCAAGAAGACCTTCTAATAGTGAAGGTGGAAGAAGAAGACTGTACCTGGATGCAAGAGTACAACCCTCCAGTGTTTGAGACTTTTTACCAGCGCTTCAGGCACTTCCAGTACCATGAGGCATCAGGCCCCCGGGAGGCCCTGAGCCAGCTCCGGGTGCTGTGCTGCGAGTGGCTGAGGCCCGAGCTGCACACCAAGGAGCAGATCCTGGAGCTTCTGGTGCTGGAGCAGTTCCTGACCATCCTACCGGAAGAGTTCCAGACCTGGGTGAGAGAACATCACCCGGAAAGTGGAGAAGAGGCCGTGGCTGTGGTAGAAAATATACAGAGAGAGCTAGAGGAACGCAGACAACAGGTGAGTGGAAGAGGAGACATTAGAGCAATGAGGAAGGAGAGGAAGAGAGTTAAGTTGCTGCTGAGCAGGGGTGAGATTCTTAGCGCTCTGGTGCTTCATTCATATTCTTTTGTTCTCCTGGGATTAGGTACACTGTGGAGATTTCCTGCCACTCCAGCAAAGAGAAGCAGTATCCAGTGTGTTAACCTGGAGAAGACAGTCTGCGATTTAACTTATTTTTAAAATTACTGTATTTATCTTTTGATTGACATGATACAAAATTCAAAAGGTGCATAAGTTTGTTATGAAAAGTAAGTTTCCTCCCGCCTCTCCTTCTCTGGCTGCCTAGTTCTCTTCAGAGGCAACCACTGTCACCTGATACCTATATATCCTTACAGAGATCTACTTTCTTCTGTATGCATAAGTGGACGTGTGAATAATATGCTTTAAAAAGCCACAGATGTGGTTTAAATCACTGTGTACTTCTGCCTCTTGCTACTTGTTTATATCTTGGTTTGTTCCATGTTGGTGCAAACAGACCTGCCTCACTCCCGGAGACTGCTTATATTCCATCGTGTGGATGGATGTACCATAATCAAACTCCTGGTGAAGGCCATTTAAGTCATTCCTTTAGATTGTTTCTGAACGTAAATTTTGCTACAATGACTGTCCTTTATGTTCATCCTTAGATGAACATAGAATAATGAACATAGATGAACATAGAATAATAAATGCTTAGAAGTCAGACTGTTGGCTCAGAGACGATGTGCATTTGTAATTTTGACAGCTGTTGAGAAGTTGCCCTTCAGAGAGGTTATACCAGTTTTTAGTCCCAGCTGCAGGGTGTGAGAGAAATTTTTTGCTCACAGCCTGATCACATGATGTTGCCCAACTTTTTGTCATCACCAGTCTGAAAGATGCAACATTCTACTTCTGTTAAATTTTAGGGGCGCCTGGGTGGCGCAGTCGGTTAAGCGTCCGACTTCAGCCAGGTCACGATCTCTCGCGGTCCGTGAGTTCGAGCCCCGCGTCGGGCTCTGGGCTGATGGCTCAGAGCCTGGAGCCTGTTTCCGATTCTGTGTCTCCCTCTCTCTGCCCCTCCCCCGTTCATGCTCTGTCTCTCTCTGTCCCAAAAATAAATAAACGTTGAAAAAAAAAATTTAAAAAAAAAAATAAAAAAAAAAATAAATTTTAATATGCATTTCTCATATTATGAGTGAGTTTGACCACAGAATATGTATATGTATATACACATATATATGTTTCTTAATTTTTTAAAGTTTATTCATTTTTGAGAGAGAGAGAGAGCCCAAGCCGGGGAGGGGCAGAGAGAGAGAAGGGGGCAAAGAATCCGTAGCAGGTTCCAAGCTCTGAGCTGTTAGCACAGGGCCTGATGTGGGGCTTGAACTCAAGAGCCATGAGATCGTGACTTGAGCCAACGTCGGTCACTTAACTAACTGAGCCGCCCAGGAGCCCCAACCACAGTATATATTTTAAAGGGTTACATGTGTACCCTTGTTTTTCCTTCTTGAAAATTAAGCTCTACAACAAATGTGGGGTTTGAATATGAACTTACAATGCCCAGTTCAAGAGTCACATGTTCCCTGACTGCGCCAGCCAGGCGCCCTGTGTGTGTCCCCTTTTTTGTGATTTATCTGTTTACATTATTTGCCTATTTGAAAAAGTAAGCACTGTGTCTGTCATCTGAGGTGCAAATTTATTTCTCCACCTTGTTTATCTTTGCTTATGGAGACTTTTGCAGGGTTTTTTTATTTTTATGTGGTCTGTTTATATCTTTTAATTTATGGTTTCTGGGTTTTGTGCCATACTTAGAAAGGCCTTCTCCACTAAAACATCATAAGAAAATTTTCTAATAGTCTCTTCTCAAGTTAAAAAAAATTTTTTTTGGTGCATGGTGTTTGGTATGGTTACAACTTTTTTCTCCCAGATGTCTGTCCAGTTGCCCCAGCAACTTGTAGAGAAATCCCTTTTTTCCTCACTCTAATTAAAATGCTGTCTTTATTACATACCAGATTTCTGCATGCATTTGGGTCTACTCATGGCCCTTTTTTTTTTTTTTTAAATGTTCATTTATTTTTGAGAGAGAGAGAGCACGAGCATGTGTGGGCACGTGTGAACAGGGGAGAGGCAGAGAGAGAAGAATGCAGAGAATCCCAAGCAGGCTCCATGCTGTCAATGCAAAGCCCTATGCAGGGCTTGAACCCATGAACCATGAGATCACAACCTGAGCCAAAATCAAGAGTTGGACGCTTAACCGACTGAGCCACCCAGGCGCCCCTGAATTTACTTATGTTCTTTTAATTGTTTTGTTGATCTTATTATCTGTTCACCTATCAGTATTTTAATTACTTGAGCTCTGTAAAGGGTTTTGATATGTGGTAGGGCTACTCTTCCTCCTTCCAAATATTTTCAATATTTTCTTTTTTCCTTATAAACTTTAGAATTACTAATGTAGTTTTCACCACTCCAAAAATCCTGTTGGGTTTTTTGTTGTTGTTGTTGGGGTTGCAGTAAATCCTATGTTAATTTAGGGAAAATCAATATCTTTATTTAAATTTTTTTCTTACATTTTTGTTTTACATTTATTTATTTTTGAGAGACAGAAACAGAGTGTGAGCAGGGGAGGGGTAGAGAGAGAGGGAGACACAGAATCCGAAGCAGGCTCCAGGCTCCTAGCTGTCAGCATAGAGCCCAATGCGGGGCTCAAACCCACGAACCATGAGATCATGACCTGAGCTGAAGTTGGACGTTTAACCGACTGAGCCACCCAGGCACCCCTAAAATATTTTTTTAATATTTATTTATTTTGAAAGTGAGAGAGAGGGAGCATAAGTGGGAAGGGGCACACAGAGAGAGAGAGGGAGACACAGAATCTGAAGCAAGCTCCAGGCTCTGCACTGTTAGCACAGAGCCCGACGTGGGGCTCGAACCCACGAACCGTGAGACCCAAACCCACGAATGGTGAGACCATGACCTGAGTGGAAGTCGGACACTTAACTGAAGGAGCCACCCAGGTGCCCCTAGGGAGAATCAATACCTTTATGTTGTTACCTCTTCTTGTCTTTTCTTACTCATTTAACTTGACCCTCTACCTTCTTGTTGCTAGGGTCACACTCTCTTAAGCTTTAATTTTGTTGTTGTTGTTGTTGTTGTTATTGTTGTTAGAACAAAGAAACAAAATCATGAGATCTTAGGTCACAAGAGTTTGAAGCTAATTAAATTTCCATCATTCTTTAGAGCCACTGTGCTTCGGTGTAAGGTCTCAATCTCATTACTCTTTATCTCTGGGTAAGGGGTACGTTAACATTCCAGGACATTCTCAAGCTCTTCAAGTGGTTCAGCTCACTCCATGAGGGAAGTGGGCAGCAGAGGGAATTGCTCCTGACTCTCAGCCAGACCCTTGGCTATACCGAATGTCGTCCAGATGGGAATGTCTGAATCTTTCTGTTCTGTCAGGACAGAAAGTAAAAGTTCATGGTGACATCTAGTTGCTTCTTTTTTAAGCCTAATTTGGGATATTAATAAAGAAACTTTGCCCTGCTTTTTTATAGTAATAAATATTCAAAAGTACACTTAAAAACAAGAAGTATTTTTTAAGTAGAAGATTTGCAGCAGATATATGCATTTACCTCTAATTGTGATATACAGCCCATCTTTGGAAGGACACAGAGAAAAAAAAAAATTCTTATTGGTATCAGGGATTTGAGGCCCATAGAGGGGATTTTCTTAAGGACTTCCATGGCTTGCTTTGTTTGCCTTTCTCTTTGTCTGCTGTCTGTGTCCCCAACATTGTTCCTCAACTTTATCTCCAGGAAGTTACTGTCTCTAGCAGGCCCTTTTCCCAAGCTTTACACTTTACCCTTCTCCTTGGTTTCTGTGTCCCAGTCTCAGGGGACCTGAAGGGCTGCTTTGCTTCTTTGGTGCTGATGTGCCCTGCGACATGCTTGGCATCATCTTAACTCTTATTCTGAGCGGCTCCACAAGGACACACACACTTCCACGCAGAGTGATCTTTGCCACAACTGTTTTGCAGCCGCCTCTTAATGTAACTCCTGTACCACATTTCGCCAGTGCCAAGAGGGTTAAAATTTAAAGTGCTTTGAAACCTAAGGGAGGGGGAGAGGAGGGTGGCAATTCTGTCTCAATGCAGGATCTTATTACCTGCTAGGATGCTGCTGAGTTAGTAACTTCCAGAAAAGACGGATTGTGGAGACGGGTTGTGGCAGAGTAACTGCGTGTCCCCTAGGGTCGAGCAAGAGCCCAGAACAGAAACAGGGAATACTTACTTAGCATGCTGGACAGGAACCAGCTCTTGTCTTAGTGTTGGTCTGTCTTGAACCTGGTCTGCTAAGGAACTGAGTGTGGCTTCTTGAGCTCTATATTGACCTTGACAACTTGACTTCTCACTTCTCTCCCCTCTTCAGTAAACTTGACCTACCCTGGCCTTCTTACGGTTCCTTGACCACATCACACACCTATCTTCTACTTGAGAGTCTTTGCTTATGTTGTTCTCTTTGCCCAGAGCACTTCTTACTTTCCCTCTGGCAGGCTTCTTTTGCCCTGGAGCTGTTTACTTCAGTGACACTTTGTCGGACAAGCCTTCCTTGTCCACCTTCTGTAAAGTAGGTTCTCATCTGTTATGTATTAGGGCACTACTTTCTTCTCCTTTCTAACATGTAACAGTCTGCAATCATGCATTTATTTGTGCGTTGATATGTTTAATGGAAGTCGTCTTTGACTGGAAAGAAACTGTGTTTGTTAAGCCACTGTTATGGCTTAAGCCATCAGTGTCTGGCTCGTTGTAAATGCACATTGTATATTTGGCAAAGGAGTGAATGGAAGAATAGTGTGAATTTACTGGATTCTTTCTTAGCCTTCTCTACAGTGTGCTGATTGGTGTGATTGTGCTTGTCAGATCGTGGTGTGTCCTGAAGTGCTTCCTCAGAAGATGGTACCACCTGGAGTTGTTCAGGAGTCCCCCAGCCACCAGCTCCTGTCTGTGGACCCCCCATCTGAACAGGAGCCACAGAAGCCTCATCTTCTGGAGGAAAATGGTGAGGACCTACGATTCAGTGGAACAGATGGGGCTAGAGAGCGGGCATCCTGGTCTTATGGGTAAGCGGTATCTGTATGAGCGAGACTTTGGGCGGGTGGCCTTTCTGCATCTGGCAGCACTGTGAGGTTGGGAAGGGCTGGGGACCCAGAATTGAGTCCCTGGCATGCAGAGAGAGTGAGCTTGCAGGACGGCTAGGATGCGGTTCTGTTTGAAAGCCGTAATGCAGATGACGACAGTTCTAAGTACAGGCACTGTCAGAAGATCTACAGAAGTCTTTTACAAAAGTGTCATACTTGTCTTACAGCAGTTTTCCAACTCTGCACATGTTTTGTTATCTCACTGCTTATGTAAGAACGGCTCTCCAGTTTCTAATTGCATCCATTCATTTCTGGCTGCTCATTCACCCACCTTGAAGTCTTACTTCAAGCAGTTGCTTACCGTGACCTGTAGAGCGTTTGTTCTCTCCTTCTCTTTCTCTCCTTCCCTCCCCCCTCTCTCAATTTTATCAACTTGTATTAAACATGTGAAGAAAGAAAAGTGAACTGCCAAGTATCTTATTTATGGTATGTGTCCACAGGTCTATAACCCTAACCAAACCCTTGCTATGAGATATATTTTAGGATTCAGAAATTTTCCGATTTAGTAAGGGAATATGACTTATATACCGTACATTACAGTACCAGCGGGATTTGAGGTGGGACTCCACAGTCACGCACATTAGTATTTCGCCAGTGAAACGTATATGTATTTACAGTAAGGGGATTAAATCCAGACTTTAAATAGCTTCACATCAGTTCTGGTCAGGTTTTTCTGTCAAATTAGTTCAGTGTCTACCTTACTGAAAGGAAGGCTTTTGGTATTTGGAGCTTTGGGATTTCAGAATTGTGGAGAAAAGTGTCATGAACCTGTATTTCCAGGTTTGGCCCCTGGCTTTCTTCTCGGCTCCCTCTAGTGGTCAGGCCTTTCACTTTACATGCTCCGGGGCCCTGACCTTTTCCAGCTTTTCTTTCACTGTGGGAGTGATGATAGAAGCAGCAGCAGCAGGAATCACTTACGTTAGTGTTTACTACGTGTCCGCAAGAGTTCCAACTGCTTTACCTTTGGGAACTCATTAAACCCTCTGTTTACCAGAAAAAGTAGTCTTCACCATTTGCCATCTGGGGCCAATGGATCCTTTTTATTATATATACATACACACACACGCCTATATACACACGCTTACATACATACGTATATATGTCATTTTACAGATCATTTACAGAAGAATCAAAGGCTAATAAAAATATGTTTAAGGAACTTTTAATGAGAACTGAACCTTTTTATATCAAGTACATTTTGGTAATAGAAACATAAAAAAATGAAAGACCACTGTCACACAATACTATCCCTTTAGCGAAATGAATACTGTCGCTTTAGCAAAGTGGGATGGTCCAGGGTCTTGTTGCAAAATCTTGGCCTGATGAAGTCCTTCCTGTTGAATAATTCGCTGGATGAGAATGTCATATTTCCTTTTTAAAATCTAGTGTTTACCGTTGATTCTTATGTTTGAGAAAAGTTACCTCTGATAGTATTTGTAGACTCCTTCGAAGATTTCCCCTCTGGGTTCAGTTTCGTCATTATTGTGTAGCATGTACTTCTCTGTTCTTCATATTGTCTCCTTACTTCATCTATTAAAAGTGCAATGTTATTTCTTCTCTTTGCTGATATGGGTGGAAAATGAAAAATTCTGAATTTTCAGTTATCCTCAGTGAGAGCTAAAAACAGGCGTCAAAGTCTTATACCTTCTTGATGATGATGCAAAAACCTGGACAGTGAATTTAATACTTGGAGAATAGTGAAGAATGATGATTTATTTCACTATTACATCATCCTAAGTATTTCTTTTATTCTCCTCTATTTTCTCATTATTTTAGTTTGTTATGCTATCATTGGGAATAATTCATGAGTAATATTTAGTAAACGTGGTAATTCATAGGATGATGAATTAGAAAAATGTTTTATGATACAAGGAAAATAAGATCACTCAGATCTCAAAATCTACCCTAAATGTGTAGAAGAGTCCAATGGATCCATATAGAAATTACAAGACAGAATGAGGTTTATTCTATTTTTTTTTAATGTTTATTTATTTTTGGGAGAGAAAGACACAGAACATGAACAGAGGAAGGGCAGAGAGAGAGGGAGAGGCAGAATCTAAAGCAGGCTCCAGGCTCTGAGCTGTCAGCACAGAGTCCTACGTGGGGCTTGAACCCATGAACTGCAAGATCATGACTTGAGTTGAAGTCGGATGCTTAACCAACTGAGCCACCCAGGCGCCCCAGGTTTATTCTCTTTTTTTAATAATACTAAGATAAATTTTCATTTTGTTCTTTAGTAGACCTCTAAAGAAATAAGTCATGTAATTCTGGTCTTTAAAAATAGTTAAAACTGTTCAAAAAAGAAACCCCCAATCCCAAATTGTGTCTAATACACCTAGTTGGCATACCAAGGGTTAATGCTCGCACTAACCCAGTGGAATAGCTACGACTGTTATACTCATGTTAGAAATGAAGCAGCTGAAGCCTAGAAAGGTGAGGTAATTCTTTCAAGGTCACAAAGCTGTTACGTGGCAGAGCTGGGGTTCTAACCCCAGCAGTCAGCTCCAAATTTATACTTGTACCTTTCTGAGCTGGGCTGCCCTTGCCTTTCCACGAGTCCCTCCCAGGTGCAGACTCCTGTCCTCCGAAAATACTGTTCTCTTCCTTCTACTGGCAGCGTCTCATCACACCTTCTGTTCTAGGAGCTGCTTCTCTCCTCTGCCCTGTTAGCCAGACCCAGTGTCTTTTTTTTTTTTTTTGGCCAGTGTCTGCCTTCTGACAAAATTGCTATGTTTGTTTTGTGTTTGTTTTGGTTTTTGATTTTTACACACTGGATTCCTTATGCCTTTGAGAGCACCAAGGGCTGGTTTCCAGGCCCTGGGACTAAGTTGAGCTTGAGAGGGGCAAAGTCATTTGCTTAAAAGCTAAAGAAACAGAAGCTTTCATAGAAACTTCATAAAATCGGTGTAGTTGTTTGGAATGTAATTATTATAAGTATTCCAATTGTAATACTTAAAATCAAAATTGCTGTTTGAGTATAGACTACATTCATCCCTTTCTTCAAGTCTTACTTTGACTCTTTAGCCACACTTCTGGTTTCAGATGCCATCTTGGTTTCTGGCTCTCATCTCTTAACCATTATGTCCTTTTTGTGTCATTGCCTATTACTTCCTAGTTCTTGGACGGAAGCAAGCTACATAAGCACATACATCTTTGGGATCAGGGAAACCATAGCAATGTCCAGACTGTCAGGCTGAAGGTTTATACTAGGTGAGTCTGTCCAAATCAGGGCATACATAGACAATGAGATCGTATGCACCATGAATCTTGGACAAAGAACAAGCAGAGGTGACAGCAGGGGGTCGGAGGGTCACCACCATCTAGAGATCAAATCCTCCAGGCATTGCACATGCAGTTCATTCTGCCTGGAAAGCACCCTCAACACCCTAACCATCCCCCACCCCCCGCCCCCGCTACTTCCTAGAGTCACTTCTGTGGAAAGGCTTTCCTGATGCTCCCGCCTCCCACTCTCCACTCCGTAGGTGCCCTGCCTCTGTGCTTCTATAGGAACTTGGGTGAATTTCAAGTATAACACTTTTACCCTGAGCAGGAAGTAAGTAAGGTTTATGTGTCTGCATTCCCCGCTAGACAGTGAAGTTTTTGGAAGGCAAGAATTGTTTTCTGCCTATTCTTATAACACATGACTTAGTGCACACTAAATGGCTATCAATCAACCATGGTAACTTCTTGAAGGAAGAGAATGTGGGCTAAGGCCTTGCTGATGAAAGCGTGGCCCAGGAAGCAGCGCCAGCATCACCTAGCTTTGTTAAAAGTGTAGAATATGGGGGCCATTCCAGAACTTTGGAGCCATGTCTTCCCTGTACCAAGACCTCCAGGTGATTTTGTTTGCACATTAAAATTTGAGAAGCCCTGGGCTCTCACTAGTGTTTCAGCTTCACAAAGATGTGGGACAGGTTATTCTTTGAGATGACCAGATTTGATCTTGGCAGAGCAGATTGAATCCCTTATAGGTGAACGGCACAGTCTGAGGTCACCAGCAGGGATTAGCCTGACCAGAGCAGGGAGTCTAGTTTTTTTGGGGGAAGGGTCAGTGTCGTTAGGTGTGGGAGGAGCCACAATGTAGAGGGTCTTGAGAGCCAAGTAGAAACATTTGGCCTTGCTGCAGCAGGGCCCCATTGTGGATTCTTGAGCAAAAGTGGAACATGCTGGCAATTGGAACTGGGTAAAGATATTCTGACACCTCTTTTTCTCCCCCCTCAGCCCTACCTGCTCTCCAAGTTCCTCCCCTTCCCCTGAAGGACAGCCAGGAGCTGACAGCCTCACTTCTCTCAGCTGGGTCCCAGGTGAGCCGGCGTCCCAGTGCCCGCAGTGAGGACCCGTGTCTGTTCTTGGACGAGGAGCTGCCCTAATCCTGACTCTTTATCAGGAGTTCTGTCTCTCACTACAGACTGGGCCCATCTTGGGTTCCTACTTGAATGTCTCTTCCTGTTCCACCCCGTGTGCCCCTCTCCTCTTTGAAGCACAGTCCCTCCTCTGTTTTTTCCCTTCATGCTCCCACTTTTTCCCCTCACGCCAAATTTGCATAGGGAATGGGAATTTAGTGGAGATCTCATGTTTCAGAAGTTGGTGAAAATTGAAGATGTGGCTGATGTGGCTGTATCCTTCATCCTGGAGGAATGGGGACATTTGGACCAGTCTCAGAAGTCACTCTATAGGGATGACAGGAAGGAGAATTATGGGAGTATTCCTTCCATGGGTAAGAATTATTTCATCTGCATGGATTAGGACATCTTCATTTTGTTACAAAGAGTATTTCTGGCACATCGTATAAAAGCATGTATGTTTTAATTACTATGACTTTATTTATTTATTTTTTTCTGTGAAAGAGTAAATCAGTGTTCCTGGTTTTTTGTTTTTTGTTTTTTCTTATTCAGCTTATTCTGATTATTTCCATCTTAATTAGGGTATGATTGAAGTCTGATGATACTTAGGGGATAGTACTTAGAATCCAGCAAATGTTCTCTTTTTAGTGCTTTAAAATCAAAGAGCTCAATACTAACAGGTTTTGCGTTTTAACAGATTTGTAGTAGTTATTGTACTCTATTCCTTGACAAATTGAATAATTCTAACTGAATACTTCTCACTTGCAAAAACATCTCAGACTTTGCTGAATGGCCATTTATTAGAGTATATTTGACCCTTGAACAACATGGGGTTAGGCCCACCCCCCATGCAGTTGAAAGTCTGAATATAACTTCTGACTCCCCCAAAACTTAACTACTCAGAGCCTGTTGCTGACCTGAAGCCTTACTGCATAGTTTATGTATCATATACCATGTTTACTCATGTGAAAGTGAGCCAGGGAAAAGAAAATGTTATTAAAATCATAAGGAAGAAGAAATACATTCAGAGTCTGTTTTTATCAAGAGAAATCCACGTATAAGTAGACCTTATACGGTTCAAACGTGTGTTGTTCAAGGCTCTTCTGTAGGTATTACAGTGACTTTTCTCCAAGGCACAGGTGGCTAGTTGTTCACTCCATTTCCATTCTCAGATCACTGGTGCCCATTTCATGATGTTCACCTTGGCATCTACATTTTACATGTCCCATCCCTTCTTGAATTTGTGTCCCAAATGAGATTTTGAACCTGTTCCTAAATGACGATCCTAGAAACTGATACTCATTTATGCTGCCTAGAGCATTATAAAAGTCTCAGCACTGTGGCAAGCATTTTGAAACTAATGGCTTTTCTGCTTTCGAATGGATTCTTTTAGAAGAACCACTATATATCAAGCACTCTAGTAGACTTTAGATGAAAGACATATATAATGCCAGATTTCCTTTTTAAAAAAAAAAAAAAAGTTTATTATTTATTTAAGTAATCTTTACACCCAGCGTGGGGCTCACACCCATGACCCTGAGATCAAGAGTCACACCATCCTCTGAGCCGGCCAGGTGCTGCATATAATGCATATAATGCTTTTGAAAAGCATTATACCAGTTTATGTTGTCATAAGGGTTTTAGTTCACTTATAGGTTTTTATTTAAAAAGTAAAATTGGGGTGCCCGGGTGGCTCAGTTAGGCGTCTCCTTTCAGCTCCGGTCATGATCTCATGGTTTGTGGGTTTGAGCCCCACATCAGGCTCTCTGCTGTCCACACAGAGCCTGCTTCAGACCTTCTGTCTCCCCCCACAATCCTCCCCCGCGCCTCCCCTGCTCACATGCATGTTCTCTCTCTCTCTCTCAAAAATAAAAACTTTTTAAAAAGTAAGCAAAGTTGACTTCTGCTCTTTTAAATTTTACATTTCTTCTAATACTAGTGATAAATATTTGTATTTCTTTGACTTATTTGTACTGGCCCTCTGTGGCTTTATCTGTTCACATCTTGGTGGGGGTTTTCATCTCAAGGAATTATTTATGCGGCACATATGTTATATGTAATGCAAATACTTTTTCAGTCTCTTTAAATTAAATGCCTCACTTGTCTAATTTCAGTCTGGTAGTATCATTTTATCTTTTTCAGTTACTTTGCAGGGATTTAATGGGTTTTAGGATTTCAGAACTTGGTACAGTTATTTTTTTAAAAAATATTTTCAATGTATGTTTATTTTTGAAGGCAAGAGAGAGACAGAGCGTGAGTGGGGGAGAGGTAAAGAGAGAGGGAGACACAGAATCTGAAGCAGGCTGTAGGCTCTGAGCTGTCAGTACAGAGCCTGACGCGGGGCTTGAATTCACGAGCCGTGAGATCATGACCTGAGCTGAAGTTGGACGCCCAACCAACTGAGCCACCCAGGCGCCCCTATACAGTTCTTTTTTATAACATTCTCCAAGCAATTTTAAATTTGTACTTTCTGATTTTTTTAAAAATCTATTTGTTCATTACAACATATTTATAACTCTAGTATCTTCTTCTACATTAAGAACATGTTTGATGATTTCTGCCCCCTTAATAACATCTCTGGGAAGGCCGCATTAGATTATTTTCACACCAGTGTGTTCCTGATACCCTTGAGAAGGTCACGTGTTTTTTTTTGCTTAATTTTTTAACGTTTATTATTTTTGAGAGACAGAGCATGAGCAGAGGAGGGGCAGAGAGAGAGAAAGGGAGACAAAAAATGTGAAGCAGGCTCCAGGCTCTGAGCTGTCAGCACGGAGCCCAATGTGGGGCTTGAACTCATGGACTGTGAGATCACGACCTGAGCTGAAGTCGGTTGCTTAACTGACTGAGCTACCTAGGCACCCAGAGAAGGTCAAGGTTTTAAAAGTATCCATCAGATCCAGAAATGAGATTAAAAAAAATAGATGTATCTTGGAAACAGCCATTTTGAGGAGTGTCAGGACATTGGGGAACAAAAGACAGTTTCTTTGTAGGTTGCAAAGGAATTTGAGAAAGCTATCATAAATAAACTTCCAAAAACATTGTGAAGGAAATGGGAAAGAGGGCTGATCAGTGCAAGAGTACAGGCTTAGATGGATACATTAGTTTTGTATGTTTTCTTTGTCAATGGCAGATTTTTTTAATGTTTATTTTTTAATGTTTATTTATTTTTGAAAGAGAGACACACACAGAGTACAAGTGGGGGAAGGGCAGAGAGAGAGGGAGACAGAATCCGAAGTAGGCTCCAGGCTCCAAGTGATCAGTACGGAGCCCGATGTGGGGCTTGAACCCACGAACCGTGAGATCATGACCTGAGCCAAAGTCGCACGCTTAACTGACTGAGCCACCCAGGTGCCCCTTTAATGTTTATTTTTGAGAGAGAGTGTACAAGTGGGGGAGGGGCAGAGAGAGAGGGGGACAGAGGATCTGAAGGGGGCTTTGCACTGACAGCAGTGAGCCCAGCAGGAGGCTCAAACTCACAAACCATGAGATCACGACCTGAGCCAAAGTTGGACATTCAGCCGACTGAGCCACCTAGGTGCCCCTCAATGGAAAAGTTTTAAGCATCCTTAAATGCAACTGGAAAAGAACTAGGAAGGAGTGAGTTTGAAACATTGAGACACGGAAGAACAGATCATTGATGAGGGCAGTCCCTGGAAAACAGGATGGCATGAGGAGGTCCAAGATCCAGAAGGAAGGCTTGGCCTCGGCAGGGAGAGAGAGACACCTCTTCTACCAAGAGGCAGTGGGAGGGTGACAGAGGAAGGCTGCCAGCAAGTTTTTGATTGCGGCTGTAGGATGTTCTAGGAGCTCTGGAGTGGATAGCTTTGACTCTGAAATAGGAGACAGTCACCTGTTGAGAATGAGCAGGTGATGGAGGAAGTGGTGAAGTAGAGGTTCGTGTGCAGTGGAGAACTTTGGTTTGGAAAAGGGTGTACATGCACGTACTAAAACATTCTGCAATAGTATGAATGGGTATAAGGTGAAAAGTGAGTCACCTACTCCGATCCTCAATCTTTTGGTTTCCCTCAAAGAGGCAATGACTGTTGCCAGTTTCTGGATTGTATCTCTAAACATAGTCTGTGTATATGTGAGTTTTTGCAAAAATGATAGCATACCATACACACTACTCTACTTTTTAAGTAACAGTGATATATCTTGGGGGCCACGGTGGAGAGATATTTTGATGTAGCTGAAGAGAAAAATGATCAGGGAAAGGAGCCATCCTTAGGAATGTAGAATGCCAGACAGGGCACTGGTAAGGTTGAAGAATCTGTAAAGCACCAAATCTGCCTGATTGGGTGTTTTTGTCTATACCCCACCACCCACCACTGCATTACTTACCAGCTGGGCATAGCACTGAGCGAGGAGCACAGTTCTCTGTCAAATACAGAAATAAATCAGGAGAATCAACAGAAAGCTTATCATGTATGTGGAGAAGAAATGGGGAAAGAGGAAAAAAGCAAATCTAAACCCATTTATGTACCAACCCGTATAATCGCCTTCTCTGGAAAAGGGCAGTTAATAGTACCAAAGAGGTGTGTTGGGCTAGTCTGAATTTTCAAATTTACCACTGGAAAAAGAAAGCCATGAGCTTTTTTGACTTGCTGGAAGGGAGAGAATTCTAATAATACAGTTAGCCTAAGCAGATGTGAATAAAAGAAAAAGTATTACTGGGATGATGGAGATTACCTGCCTATTTAAGTGGGCAGGAAAAAAACGTGTCAAAGGTCTGGTTTTGTGATAGAATTTGTTTTGATTATATGTTTGTTTCTACTATTAATGTTTTTTTTTTTTAGGAAGAGAATTAAGTAAAAGGAGTTATAAGAAATTAAAATTAAAATTTTCTTTATGGTATAAGAATTATAACTTCTCACTGTGTCAAAAAAGGATAGTGATAGTATCTACCTCAAAAGGTCATTGTAAGGATTAAGTGCCATAAAATTGTAAAGCACTTAAAGGCACAGTGCCTGGTCCACAGTATGCATTCAGCAAATATTAGCTCTTATTACCGTCATTCTGTAATATTTGGAAACAACTTTTCTGTTTATAAAAAAAAAATCTTATTAGAAAGCTCTTAATAGGCTATGATCTCTCTCTCTCTCTAGCATATAAAAAATAATATTCCCTGTTTTTTAATGATGGAAGATTTGTCTGTGCAAAGCATATTAAATGTCAGTGCTTCAAGTGAAGTGTAGGTTGCTGATCCAGTTGCCCAGGGACATGATTGCCATGTGTTCAGCATCTGTACTCGCTAATGACTATTGGATGTTAAGCTAGCTTTTGACAGTAGTAGATTCTTCTCTGGGTATAGAAAGAATATCTTTTTTCCTTTATACTAATTCATACCAAACTGAGATTCTTTGGGGATTAAAAAAGCTGGAAATATCTTTCTTCTCCAGGCTATGAAGAAACAGGAAGAGGAAGGTGAATTTTGGGTTTGCTGCATAACCCAATAATCACATTTTATTAGGAATATTTATTTATTGGGGCGCCTGGGTGGCTCAGTCAGTTAAGCGTCCAACTTTGGCTTAGGTTATGATCTCATGGCTTGTGAGTTTGAGCCCTGCGTCGGGCTCTGTACTGACAGCTCAGAGCCTGGAGCCTCCTTCTGATTCTGTGTCTCCGTTTCTCTTTCTGCCCCTCTCCCACTCACGGGCTTTCTTTCAAAAATAAACATAAAAATTTTTATTTATGTATTTATGTATGTATGTATTTATTTATTCATTTTTTTTTTAACATGTTTTTTTTTTTTTTTTAAATTTTTGAGACAGAGAGAGACAGAGCATGAACGGGGGAGGGGCAGAGAGAGAGGGAGACACAGAATCGGAAGCAGGCTCCAGGCTCTGAGCCATCAGCCCAGAGCCCGACGCGGGGCTCGAACTCACAGACCGTGAGATCGTGACCTGAGCTGAAGTCGGCCGCTTAACCGACTGAGCCACCCAGGCGCCCCTTTATTTATTCATTCTTGAGAGAGAGAGGCAGGGTGTGAGCAGGGGAGGAGCATAGAGAGAGGGAGACACAGAATCTGAAGCAAGCTCCAGGCTCTGAGCTGTCAGGACAGAACCTGATGTGGGGCTTGAACTCACGAACTGTGAGATCATGACCTGAGCCGAAGTTGGACACTCAACCAACTGAGCCACCCAGGCGCCCCTAAAAAATTTTTTTTAAAGGAATATTTATTTATTTATTTCTAAGTTTATATATTTATTTTAAGAGAGAGAGTGTGAGTGGGGGAGGAGCAGAGAGGGAGAAAGAGAATCCTAAGCAGGCTTTGTGCTCTCAGCATGGAACCTGACACAGGGCTCGATCATACAACCCTGGGATCAGGACCTGAGCCGAATTCAAGAATCGGATATTAACTGACTGAGCCACCCAGGCACCCCTTATTAGGAATATTTAATACTGCACAGATATGCACAAACAGGTACTGTAAATACCACACCAAGAGGATATCACCTTCATTAAATAGAATGACTGGTCTCCCAGTCATCTGTTTGATGCAACTCTTCGTCCCCAGCCTGTTTCTTCTTGAGGAATCTTCATCCCATCTCTGTGGCATAAGGCTGCCTTTACCAAGTCATGCATTGCTAGCATGTGTTGCTTTCGTAATTACCTGTATCTCTCATTTTCTTTCTTCCAGTATAGAAAATAGCTAATTTTTCCATTTTCCTTCTATCATTTCAGATTATGAGTCTAGGAATGACAACGTGGAACTCATGGTAAAGCAGATTTCTGATGATGCTGAAGCTCACTGGATGACGTCAGCAAGCACCGAAAGAAATGTTCCCCAGAGTCAAGGGTTTGGAGAAGTTAGTGACCTTCACGGCATGGTAGAAAGGTGGCAGGTAAACCCCGCTGTGGGGAAATCAAGGCAGAACTCTTCCCAGAAAAGAGATCTTGGTTCCATCACAGATGCTAACCGTAAGCAAAATACAAGCACAAGTGGCGAGAGAGGTCACAAATGTAACGATTGTGGTAAATTTTTCCTTCAAGCCTCAAACTTCATTCAACATCGGCGAATCCACACTGGAGAAAAACCGTTTAAGTGTGGCGAATGTGGGAAAAGCTACAATCAGCGTGTGCACCTGACACAGCATCAGCGTGTCCACACTGGCGAGAAACCGTACAAGTGTCAGGTGTGCGGAAAAGCCTTCCGCGTGAGCTCGCACCTTGTCCAGCATCACAGTGTGCACAGTGGGGAGAGACCCTACGGATGTACCGAGTGTGGGAAAAACTTTGGCCGGCACTCCCATCTGATTGAGCACCTGAAGCGCCACTTCAGAGAGAAATCCCAAAGATGTATGTAATCAGCACTTGGTGTTTGGAGAATAAGTGCAGGCAAAAATGGTTTTCTTAGCTTAGAGCAGCAGGACAGATGGGTTGTGTACTGGGGACAGTAGCTAAGGGGCAGAGATCATCGTCCATTTTGTTACGATTTATGTTGTAACTCATTGTCCAATTAGTAGGCAAAATTCTATGTCCTCTCCACCATCCCCACAACTTCCCTCTTCCCAGAGGTACCTGCTTTCAGCTCTCTTGCCTGTTTCTTAATTCTGTATTTGTAAAAATACGGCTATTGCCTGACTCACCAATTTTTTTTTTTTTTTTTAATTTTTTAAAAGCATTTATTTACTATTGAGAGAGAGACACAGAGCATGAGCATGGGAGGGACAGAAAGAAGGGAGACACAGAATCCGAAGCAGGCTCCAGGCTCTGAGCTGTCAGCACAGAGCCTGATGTGGGGCTTGAACTCACAAACTGCGCGATCATGACCTGAGCCGAAGTTGGGCACTTAACCGACTGGGCCACTCAGGCGCCCCTGACTCACCAATTTTAAATGTTATCTTTTTCCTTTCTGTTGTAGTAAATGAGGGTTTTGGCTCTCTTGGATGCTTCCTTCCCTCTTTCCCTTTTTCCCAATTTAGACTATTTTACTTATTTTAAAACAATAAAGTAATCCTAGAATAGGAAGTTTGGAGGAAAAAAAGCAGGAGGAAAAAAAATCATTCATAATCCCACCATCCTAACTAATAGAACTGGTATTCTCTAGCATGTTTCCTTCTATTTTTTCATAAGCTTATCATTTTAATTTTTTTAATGTTTTTATTTATTTTTGAGAGAGAGACAGAGCACAAGTGGGGAGGGGCAGAGAGAGAGGGAGACACAGAATCTGAAGCAGGTCCCAGGCTCTGAGCTGTCAGCACAGAGCCCGACACGGGGCTTGAACTCACGAATTGCAAAATCATTACCTGAGCCAAAGTTGGACACTTAACCGACTGAACTACCTAGGCACCCCTCATAAGCTTATTTTTATGTAGGTGTACTTGTAGAGTACAGTTAAATACTAGACACACATTGTTCCGTGTGGCTCAGCCCTCGTTTGTTATTTCTTTTTTTTTTTTAATTTATTTTGAGAGAGAGAGAGAACACACGTGCATGTGCGTGCATGTACCAGCACGGTAGGGACAGAGAGAGAGGGAGAGGGAATCCTAAGCAGGCTGCGTGCTGTCAGCGCAGAGCCTGATGTAGGGCTCGATTCCAGGAACTGTGAGATTATGACCCAAACTAAAATCAAGAGTTGGACGCTTAACCAACTGAACCACCCAGGTGCCCCACCTGTTTGTTATTTCTGACAAGCTGCCACTCTGTGGGCACATCAACACTTAATTGTTCCTCAGTTGAACTTTTAATTTTTTCTCTTTTGTCCTGATAACTGTACCTGTGCCTTTTTTTTAAATATTTAAGATTATTTCCTTATAGTAGATGCCCAGAAGTGGAATTAGTGGATGAAAGGCCAAAAACATTTTTATGGGTCTTGATAAATATTGCCAAATTGCTTTTTCAAATAGTGACCCCTATGAGAGTGTCAGTTTTACTAAATTTCTCCCAGCGTTATCAGAAAAAGAAGTGTTTTTTTTTTAACAAAAACACAAATTGAGTAAGCAAAAGAGAAGTCTTTGCTGTTTTCATTTTCATTAATTTGGTTATCAGTAAGGTTGAACAATTTTTCCTATTTACTTATTTTTTTTTTCGTTAACTATTCAAGTGACATTAAACTTATATAAGGATGAGATCACTGTCTCCTATGCTGTGAACTTAAAGGCTCCTCTTAATATTTTTCACATGACTCTTAAAACTGTCTTATAAGTATTTATTTTTAAATTCTGCCTTTGGGGTGCCTGGGTGGCTCAGTCAGTTAGGTGTCTGACTCTTGATCTCAGCTCAGGTCTTGATCTCAGGGTCGTGAGTCCAAGCCCTGCATTGGGCTCTGCGCTGGGTGTGAAACCTACCTAAAAAAAAAAAAAAAGGTAATAATAATAAATGAGTGAATGAATGAATGAAAGAATTCTGCTTCTGATGTCCCCAAGCCCAGCTACCTGTCATTCACATTAACAGTCACCACCACCTTTTCCATCATGCAGTAGAAGTTTATGAAGTTCACAATGTCTGTAAAGTTGAGTTGACCTTAGGTATCTCCTCGGCCGGTTCAATCCCTTCTGCTTGGTGGATTCCTCATTGGGGGAATCCATCCAGTAGCACTCCAGACCTGGAAAGCATTTATTTTAAAATAGTCTCTTTTCAGGGTGCGTGGGTGCCTTGGTTGAGCGTCCAACTTTAACTCAGGTCATGGTCTCATGGTTTGTGAGTTCAGCCCCACATTGGGTTTTCTGCTATCAGCATGGTGCCCACTTCGGATCCTCTGTCCCCATCTTTCTGCACCTTCCCTGCTTGTGCGGTCTCTCTCTCTCCCTGTCAAAAATAAATATAAACACTAAAATACAATAATAGAGTCTCTTTCCTTTTGTATCTTCTCTGAAGTTGTTCTTATGACTTAATTTCCTATTAACACTCCCTACCCCTGCCCCCAGCATTTTTTTTTTGACGTTTATTTATTTTTGAGACAGAGAGAGCAGAGCATGAACGGGGGAGGGTCAGCGAGAGGGAGACACAGAATCTGAAACAGGCTCCAGGCTCCCAGCTGTCAGCACAGAGCCCGACTTGGGGCTCGAACTCACGGACCGAGAGATCATGACCTGAGCTGAAGTTGGCCGCTTAACCGACTGAACCACCCAGGTGCCCCTCCCCCAGCATTTTTTGATCAAAAGAGGATATTTTGCGTGCTCATTCAGCCATAATTATGGAGAGCCTGTAGTGCTGGTCTGGGGGGGGGGGGAGCGGGGGCGGGCAGGAGCGGACAAGAAAGGCAGTGAGCATTCACAGGTTCAAGCTGTGGGGGAGGGGGAAACTGCAGATGTAGTGACGGCTAAGGGCGAAGAGAGTGGAGATTGATGTCTCACCTACCCTCTTGACAGTAGTTTTTCCAGACTCGTTTCTCTTTTGCCCTGGCTCCTATTCAGGTGTTCTTTCCAATTCTATATCCCCCTCATAATCCTTTGCTCCCCATTCCTCCAGTTTTTGTCTGCTTGCTCCATCCAGCTGTGTTTTGTTCTGTCTCATTCTGTCTGCCTGACCCATGTTTGCATTTCAGAATGCCTCTCTCTCCTTCCTGTATAGTCAAAGTGTGCTACTCACGTTAGCGATAGCCTAGCCTTGGCTATCCTCACCACCGTGCTTAGTGAGCCCCTTCATCTCCTTCTTTTCAGTGGACAAATACCAAAAGTTCTTTTCACTCCCGCTGGCTCAGGCATATACACGTATCCCCCTTTGTCACTGCCCTTCCATCGTGGTTTCACCTGATTATCCTCTTTTTCCTGGCAGCGTATCCTTCTTCTGTAAAAGAACTGGTGCCATCTGCATTTCCTCTTTATTCTTTCAGGCAGTGACAAAAGAAGTAAGAATACAAAATTGAATGTTAAGAAGAAAATTTCAGAATTTTCAGAAGCAGACGTGGAACTATCAGGAAGAATCCAAAGGAATGCTTCTCAAGTGCAAGATTTTGGAGAAGGCCATGAACATGCAGGCAAGTTGGATAGAAAGCAGGGAGTTCCCATGAAAGAGATACTAGGACAGCCTTCTTCAAAGAGGATAAATTTCGGTGAAGTCACATACGTGCACAAAAAATCATCCACAGGAGAGAGACCACATAAATGTAATGAATGTGGAAAAAGCTTCATTCAGAGTGCACATCTGATTCAACATCAGCGAATACACACGGGGGAGAAGCCATTTAGGTGCGACGAATGTGGGAAAAGCTACAATCAGCGTGTGCATCTGACTCAGCATCAGCGGGTCCACACTGGTGAGAAACCCTACACCTGTCATTTATGTGGGAAAGCATTTAGAGTGAGGTCTCATCTTGTTCAGCATCAGAGTGTGCACAGCGGGGAGAGACCCTTTAAGTGTAATGAGTGCGGCAAGGGCTTTGGGAGGCGGTCACACCTTGCTGGGCATCTGAGACTCCACTCTAGAGAGAAGTCCCATCAGTGCCATGAATGTGGAGAAATCTTTTTTCAGTATGTTAGCCTCATTGAACATCAGGTGCTCCACATGGGTCAGAGAAATGAAAAAAATGGCATTTGTGAGGAAGCATATAGTTGGAACTTGACAGTGATTGAAGATAAGAAGATTGAGTTACAAGAGCAGCCTTATAAGTGTGATATCTGTGGCAAAGCCTATAGTTATAGTTCAGACCTTATTCAGCATTACCGAACTCACACTGCAGAGAAAACCTATAAATGTGATATATGTAGAGACAACGTTGGCCAGTGTTCCCACATAAAACATCAAAAACCCTACTCCAATGTGAAATCCCATCAATGTCATGAATGTGGCAGAGCCTTCACTCTGAAGTCCCATCTTAATCAGCATCAGAGAATCCATACAGGTGAGAAACCCTTTCAGTGTAAAGAGTGCGGAATGAGTTTCGGTTGGAGTTGCAGCCTCTTTAAACATCTGAGAAGTCATGAGAGGACAAATCCCATAAATACCTTAAGTGTCTAGATGTTTCTGGTGTAGAACAGCTCTTACTCAAGTTTAGGAAAGCCTTCCTAAGGGAAACCTTACTTCTATATTGAATGTAATAACAGCAACTTCAAGCATTTTCTCCAGCATAACCGTCAAACCTACTGATATGTTGAAATCCTTCAGTTAGAACTTAGGGACGCTGGAGAATCCACAATAAATAGATATGTTTGCTTTCCCCATCAAGAAATGGTTTCGTTAGCAGCTTCATGCTTAAGGATCTAGACAAGAGAGCACCCATGGATAATGGTGGATGAAGGAAAGCCTTGAGATGACACTCATTCTTCTGTTGAATCTCAGAACGTTGACACTGACAAAAGCCTCATGAATGCAGTAGAAATAAGCTTTATTTGTAGTTTCTGCCTTGTTTGACAGCTTCTTCAGGGAAGAACACAGTGAAGGGAAGAGAGAACTCTAAAGCATGATAGCTATTCTGGTACCTCAGCAACCAACCTTTTCTAGAAATGATTATCCCAGCCACTAGAATGCTCCAGCCATTCTTCTCATCTTGAGTATTAAAGCTTTGAAAAGAAATCGACTTAAGGTATTTATATTCTGGCAAAATTGGGGTTCAGAGGCTGGATGGTATGTGTTCCTGCTGCATTATTTAGTCTCAGACTTCTCCATGAAACCTCTACCTTGTTTTTGTTTTGATTCTACTAGTGTCAGTTGGCTAGGAGTTAAGTGTGTAAATTCAGGAGAGAAACTGTGTTGGTTGGTCACATCTTGAGGAGAAGGGAGAGGGACCTTAGGGGAATAGAGAAGAGAAGACGGGCCAAACTGTGGGCTGGTTTTTATTATGTTACCCACAAGAAAGAGGGCAGCTGTATCCAGGGAAGGAATTGGACCAAGCTGAATTAAGAATCTTGGGTGCAAGCAGTATGTGTAGCAATTCCCAGTTGCCCTGGAGATAGACCTGCAGAAGATAACAGTGTGCAGAATAAGTGTCAGTTTGAGTTGCAGTTGGGTTGGAAAGTAAACAGTCATTAGGAGAAGAAAGGTACATGGTCTGGTTAGCCCTGCCTTGTGGGAAGGTCTAGGGGAAAGAAGATGACATGGGATAAGTTAATTTGAGCCTCTTTGCTAGAGACAGGAAGAGAGTGTGCCTCTGGGCACTGCTTCTGCTGACTGCTGGGCTTACAAGAAACACCCAATAGATCCTGTTGACTGTGTATGTTGTACGCTGGTGCCCTGCCCAGATCCCCTTACCAAATTGGCCTGCCTGTCCCCCAGTTACTCTGAGTTTTAGCTGCTGGGTGCTCACCACTCTCCTCCTTCTCCAGACACTCTGGAGAATTGTCCTCAGATGATGGGAGCTGCCTCGCTGGAGTTATCTGCCCTCCACACCCCCTAGTCAGTGGCATTAATATGGCGTCCAAAAGGCTGATTCACTAGGTCTCAGTGGGGGATGGGAGAACCTGTGGTTCAGTTTTATGCTCCAGAACCCTCCCTTTGTGGGTCAGGCCAGACTTTATCTGAGACTACATCCATGTGTGAGTATCACAGGGCCTCATTAGTAGCATTTAAGGAGTCCCCTGCAAACAATCACAAATGAAGGTCCAGGTGTAAGACTTAATTGAGAACGAAAACTGCAGTGAAGACTATCGTTAATGTTTATTGAGGATTTACCATGTTCTAAACATCATGTGCTTTACGTGGATCATCTTGAATCCTCATATTAATGAGGTGGTTTTACTTAGCACCCTCATTTTACAGTTGGGAAAAACTGAAGTTTCGAATAGTTCATTCAGTTGCCCAAAGTCACGCAGCCAGTATGTGGCAGAACTAGCATTTGAACCCAGCCAGACCACTTTGCCTCCAAAAACTAAGCTCGTAAGCACTAACCTGTATTATGTCTTACATTATTAAACATCAA
The DNA here is from genome assembly GCF_022837055.1 of Prionailurus viverrinus. Taxonomy (NCBI): domain Eukaryota; kingdom Metazoa; phylum Chordata; class Mammalia; order Carnivora; family Felidae; genus Prionailurus; species Prionailurus viverrinus. The sequence continues at coordinate 6,959,071 of NC_062576.1, forward strand.
ACATTACAAAGTGGTGAAACTCTGTTTTTGTTACCTGTGTGAAAAACTTTTGATCCAAGATAATGATAAAATCATAAAGTTAAAGAACCTTGAAAAATTGTGCTGGGTCCCATGCGATCATCAAACCCAACCTCCCACCTGATGGAGGAAGCCCCAGTTTTCTGGCACGTGTATGTAATAGATGCTTAATAACTGTTAAACTGGAGGAGACATTGGCCTGGCAATTGGTTATCCAGTTTCTGCATGAAACCCTTTCAGTATTAGGGAGTTCATTGCCTCCTAAGGCAGGCTCTTACATTTTAAAACTACTCTGCTCACCAAAAATGTCTTTCTCAGCTGAAACTATATTGATCTATAGTCTTACAGCTTTCTCTCATTGCTCCTAGTTGCAAAAAAAAAAAAAAAAAAAAAAAAAAAAAAAACCACCCAAAAAACACAAAAAAACAAAACAAAAAATTTAAGACCTTATGATTTGAATGTTTGAAAAGTTTTTTGCTGTTACTCAGTCACCACATCCATCATAGCCTTCTCTTCCAAACCTCCAAACTCCTAAACAAAGTATTAGAGTTATACATTTTATTTCCTTAAGTTTGGACAATTTAGAGCAAGATTTGTTTACTTGAGGTGCTACTTCCTTGTCCTTGTTAACATTAAAATATTGGAAAGGACTAAGGCAAAAAAGGAACAGAACAGAATCTGTGTTCCAATTACATCAGTAAATGGGTGCTTGGAGCATGTTGGTTGAATTGTATAGAAGTGTTTGCTACGGTGCTGGGGCCAGAGACGAAGCCTTTGATTGATTCTATAAAAAATTTGTGTTGTTTTTACAAAAGTACCAGAACCATCTGAGTGAGTGCAACTAGGCCCCGGTCATTAGCTTGAGGTACTTTCCCTGCAGAAGGAGCTTGTGACCTGCACCTCACACCCAAGAGGCTAGATGCCCCATCGGTTTCCTGTTTCTTTCTCATTGGCGAGGAAATGCTTCTAAGCCTTAGTCTTTTCCCCACCCTGAGGAGGAAGCTAAATTCCCCTAGATGTGTAGAGGAGGGCTCAGGGAGTCACCAAGACCACCGAGACCTCCACGAATCAGGGGGAGTGGGAGGGTGGGACTGTGAGGCACTTCCAGTGGGCTTCTGGGATGTGTAGGGGTCGTGAAGGCCTGGTGTTCTGCTCATGCTCTCAGAGCTCTGGTCTTCAGGTAGCAAAGGGGTCACGAGATGGCCCCAGCAGGATATGGAGAGAAGCGCCTCTTCCCCTGCCCCCACCCAGCCCAGCTTTGTGCTTTGACAAATCTAAACGATGGGATCTTCCAGGAAAGGCATTGGAAACAAAACATAAGACCTTAGCATTTTTGTGCCCTTGTACAGAATCCTAGAAAGACTTCACCAGTAAGTGCAGTTCTGGTGGCTTGGACCTAAGGAGAAAGATCATAACCTAGAGAAGGTCCAGAAGAAGGAAACTACACAAACTAGGGGGGACCACAGATCTGAATCTGTCAGCTCACATGTAGTAGAACTAAAGAGATACTAGGGGTGCCTGGGTGGCTCAGTCGGCTGAGCGTCCGACTTCGGCTCAGGTCATGATCTCACAGTTCATGAGTTCGAGTCCTGCGTCGGGTTCTGTGCTGGCAGCTCAGAGCCTGGAGCCTGCTTCGGATTCTGTGTCTCCCCTCTCTCTGCTCTGCTCTCCCTTGCTCACACTCTGTCTCTCTTTCAAAAATAAATAAAGATTAAAAAAATTAAAAGAACTAAGAGATACTATTCAAAATCAGAATGATACAGGGAGAAAAACTAAGGGTAATAAAGAAGTACCTACAGAGATACAGAAGATATAGCACATAAAAAATTAGAGATATTCAAGGATAAATACTAAAATGGAGGCACTAGCATGTTTTGGAATTGATGTCAAGGACAGTTTTACCTCTTTACTTCTGTCTCTTGGTACCTCTGAGCATAATAAATCATGAGTTTGGTGCAGTATAGCAACTGTTCTATCCTTGGTGGGAAATAATACAAGTACAGTATGTATCACTGATTCTAAGCGTGACCAGGAGAAAATAGGACCGCATTAGCACAAACCAGTCACTGTCTAGATAAATTTTCAGCTTAATCCACTGGGGTTAAAATCTTGTTTCTAAAAGAAACACAAAAGTTACATTTGTTGTACATCTGAGGATATGCTTTCTGTGCTCAGTACTTTAGGAGGTATGCTGGTATACTCCAGCTGAGGTGACAAAATGCTGCAGACTGGGTGGCTTAAACAGAAATTTATTTTCTCACACTTCTGGAGGCTGGAAATTAGAGATCAGGGTGACAGCAGAGTTGGTCTACGGAGCCCTCTCTCTCCTTGGCTTGCTGACAGCTGTCTTCTTGCTGTGTCCTCATACAGCCTCTCCCTTGTGTGCGTGCACTCCTGGTAGCCCTTCCTCCTCTTACAGGGACATCAGTCCTATGGATGAGGGCCAACCCTATGACCTCATTTAACTTTACTCCCTTGAAGGCCTCTTCTCCAAATGCAGTACAGTCCTCATCTGACAGATGAAGACTTGGAGGCACAGAGATATTTGACCGTGACTTGTTATCTCTGAAATGGAGCCTGGAGCCCGGGGTCTCTTAAATCCTAGCCTAGATAGTGCTCTACACTACAGTGAGAGAAAAGGTCTGCTTCTGATGTTTTCATAGCTTTCTAATTATCTTTCTGGCAGCAAGTTATGTGAACTTCACTCCCCATTTCAACATCTTCCTAGATAAATATGGGTGACTGGGATGTGGAAACTTGTTTTCCCAAAGTGGTCAATGCAATTCCAAATTGTCCCTGGTTAAATGGTGCTGGTGAGATACATGTATTAGTTATATCATCATGAGGAGACACAAAGGAAGCAGGTATTTGATCCAGAAGCGGCAGGATTTTAGATAGACTCCTAACCTGCCACGGCCCACAAGGATGGTGCTGCTGTAAACTTGTATCTTGGAATTTGGCCAAAGGCCACTTGTCACTAATCAAAAGCCAGAGACCTTGATTGTAGGCAGGAGAAACCACACAAAGCAATCCTTATGGACAAAGAAGACTTGGTCTCTCCTGTCCCTTACTCAATTTGGATTCTATCACAAGGCCACCCTGCTGCCAGACTTTACCACCAACCCCTAAAACTTACCCTATACTGAAGTGGGTGAACTCACTGTTTAAGCTGTTCTCAGTGTAACTCACTGAAATTTTGCATGACTACCTGTTGATTACTTTGCAGTTTTCAAAGCTATCAGACACTTGTTGCTTCTCTCTGCTTCCTTTTGACACAATAGCTTGAAACCTTGTTAGTTTTTTAAATGTTGGTGGTACCCTGTCACCTGGTTTTGCTGTAGTGATGTCCCTGAGTTTTCAGTTTTGCTGTCCTAGTTTTTAAGGAGGGATTTGGGAAAGTCAGAAACTATGCCCCATCACGGTCTTCTCTCTTGTGTCCCTTTGAAAGCAAGAGATACCTTCACCAAAATATCCTGACAGAGCGCCGTACATATGTATCTCATTGGCTAGAATTATAACACATGGCCATGCTTTAAAAAAAAACAAAACAGGGGCGCCTGGGTGGCGCAGTTGGTTAAGCGTCCGACTTCAGCCAGGTCACGATCTCGCGGTCCGTGGGTTCGAGCCCCGCGTCAGGCTCTGGGTTGATGGCTCAGAGCATGGAGCCTGTTTCCGATTCTGTGTCTCCCTCTCTCTCTGCCCCTCCCCCGTTCATGCTCTGTCTCTCTCTGTCCCAAAAATAAATAAACGTTGAAAAAAAAATTTAAAAATTCCTTATAAAAAAAACCCAAAAAAAACCCCAAAACAGTTTGAGAATGGTGTTAAACTATGATTAGTATCAAAGAGTCACTTCCTGGAATTAAAGCAAAAAAGGAAGAGCACATAAGCACAGAGAGATGGAGAAACTGAACCTGAATGGGGCTCTGCCTGAAAGGAAGAAGCAAGGCAGCAGTGGTGGACAGGGGCACAGATCTAAGTAGAAGACTATGTACTAAGAGGGTTTTCAAAACTTACAGTAATCCCCAGAAAAACATTTCACATCATTATTCTGGATACACAGTCACATAACCCCTGTAACAGAAACAAGTTTCATGAAATTATACTACATAGAAAATGAAATGTAAATTCCAAATATAATTTTATTAATAAATACCATCTACCAAAGAAACCCTTAAAAAGTACAAAAACCACATTTCATAGCACTTTTCATTAAGTGCATCTCATCACACTTAATGCGATGGGTGTGCTTGCCTGTTCATAAGTTCATTCCAGTCAGGAACACATGAGGATAGGGCCACACGCATGTCAGGTGCACTGTTGAGCCTATTTCTTTTCTTTGTTTTTAATCGTGTCAAGATGGAAAATCCTAGTTCACACAAATAGGTAGTTGTGAATGGTAATAGCAGCAATATGCTCTTTCTACTTAGCAGTGGAAATTCATCTTTAATTTTAATCCAGAATGCTGATAGACTTAATGTCTTATAATAATTCCTCAGTGTGAAGGATGAACTGAGCTGCAATAATTCATTCTCTTCTTCAGGCACCAAGTTTAACTCAATGATTGATTCTGGGGTTTGAAATACAAAGGGATCTTTCATCCAAATATTTTCCTTTATTGATTCAAATTTCTCTTCTGGGAAGTAATGATGAAAGGTTTGAGACAAAGAAGTGAGATGCATCAATATCTCTGATTTTATTTCTTTTAAGCAGTCTTCATTAATAACGTTCTCTTCAATATGCTGCAACAGCGTTGGGAACATATAGTAGCTAGGGCGATTGCTTTTAAGTCTTGCTTGCCACAACAATAATGTCTTTTGGAATCCTAGAATACATTCAAGATACTGAAATATATCATTGTTCTTCCCCGGTACTTTAAAATGTAATTCATTAAGAATGCCAAAAATATCACTCAAATATGCCAATTTTGTTACCCATAGGTCATCTTCAAGAATATTTGCCAAATGAGATTGCTTTTCAATGAGAAAAATGTAAATCTCATTCCTGAGTTCATATACTCTGCTCAATACTTTTCCTTGAGACAGCCAACGGACTTCTGTATGAAACAGTAAGTGGGTATGGTTAACTCCAATCTCTGAACAAAATATTTCGAGAAGTCGGCTGTTTAAGGAGCTTCCTTTAATAAAATTAACAATTTTCACTGCGTTTTTCAATACATCCATTAGACCTGGTGGAATTCCTTTGGACACCAAAGCTTCTTGATGAATAAAACAATGATTCCAAAGAGCCTTGTTATGTGTTACTTCTAACAATTTTTCAATAACCCTGCTGTGTTTCCCAGTCATATTTGCTGCTCCATCACTTGAAATTCCTTTACAATTTTTCCAGTTCAATTTATATTGACCAACAATGCACTTTTCTAATTCGGTAAATAAATCTAATCCCGTTATAAGTGAATTTAAACTTAAACAACACAACAGGTCCTCTATAAAGTCATCTTGCCACACATACCTGACATAAATCAAGAGTGTTGGGCAATTTGCAATATCCATGCTCTCGTCCAGTTGGATTGCAAAATCTATACCAGACTGCAGCCGTGTAATAAGCATTGCCTCTAAATGGTTTGCAATTGTACAGATTCGACGAGATATTGTATTATCACTAAGGGGTATAGTTCTTAATTTATCAGCTGATTTATCATCAAAAATTGTACGTACCATATCCATACATGCTGGAAGAATAATTTTTTCAGCAGCCGTGTGAGCCATTTTCTCTTTTGCCACTCGATAGGCAACCAAATATGATGATAATAAGGCTCTCTCATTCATGGTTGTGGACCGACTAATAAATTGTGGGGATAATTCTATGCTATTTCTTCCCCTTTGAAAATGGCCTTCCTCATCTTCATCTTCCGCCTCCACTTTCACTATCACTATGCCTTCCACCTCCTGGGTGGCCTGTGGAGACAAATCTGCGGTATCCCTTGATTCAGCAGTCATTGTTCAGGTTCGAAGAACTGGCTCACTTGATCCAAATAAGGTCCTAGATGTTTTATGAGGCCAGTTTTTGCTATCCTGCTGAGCAGAAAAAATTTAAAATAGCAGTATGAAAAAGTAACATTGTATTGCCATGCTGCTAACATCTCATCCAAGTAGCATGAAGACAATTCACTAAATCCAATGGCATGCCACAGTAGATGCCGGATAACTGCCATTCATGTTAGCTGTGTGTAGGCAGATTCAGTACATCACATTATTTTATGTATACAGCCCATTTAATACCCACGGGAACCTTATGAAAGATACCAGTACCCCTATTTTAAGAAGCTGAGAAAGATTAATGTGCTAACAACATAGCGAAACAGATTCACTACTCAAACCCAAGTCTGAAGCCCAGGGTCCCGCGCTGCCACACTGCCACCTAGTCACTATAAAAAAAGCTATCTGGGGGCGCCTGGGTGGCTCAGTCGGTTAGGCGGCCGACTTCGGCTCAGGTCATGATCTCATGGTGTGTGAGTTCGAGCCCCGCGTCCGGCTCTGTGCTGACAGCTCAGAGCCTGGAGCCTGTTTCGGATTCTGTGTCTCCCTCTCTCTGACCCTCCCCCATTCATGCTCTGTCTCTCTCTGTCTCAAAAATAAATAAACGTTAAAAAAAAAATTTTTTTTAAAAAGCTATCTGGGGGCGACTGGGTGGCTCAGTCAGTTAAGCGTCCGACTTTGGCTCAGGTCATGATTTCATGGTTCGTGGGTTTGAGCCCCATTTTGGGCTCTGTGCTGACAGCTCAGAGCCTGGAGTCTGTTTTGGATTCTGTGCCTCCCTCTCTCTCTGCCCCTCCCCCATTTGTGCTCTGTCTCTCTCAAAAATAATCATTAAAAAACATTTAAAAAAAAAAAAGCAATCTGGTCATTCTTAAAGTGACCATCCAAGTATGGTGGACAGGATTACCCACTGGGGCACGGAGGGAAAAAAAATTAAAACATGTATTTATATTTTAAAAATACTGAAACCCATTTAGCCTTTCCTGATAGCCCCATTTTTTGGTCCCCATCTCATAGCACTTACATTGTTAGCACTTGCGTTGCTGTTCTTATCTTCACCTTCCAACTATTAAATTTTCTTTCCTCATTTCTCTCCATTTTTAGTGATAGATCTGAAAATTCCATCTGTCTCTGCCATTTAAAGATGAGGGAAAAGGCATCTTGGTCTTTGCCATCTGGGTCAAAGTTCTAAAAGCAGGGACGGGGGAAAGCACACGTTCCTAGACATGTTCCCTCCTGGTGGAAGTATGAATCAAAATGAAGTGAAACTCCAAGAAGTGAAACTCAAAGATAGAGGGCTGAGGTCAGGAACAGAGTCACTCCTCCCTTGAACAGACCTGCATGGAGTGGTAGTGCTCATATTCTGGGCAGAACAACAGAAAGGCTGGGTTTTATTTTACATTTCTTGAATGATCCCAGCACCTAGTCCTCTTTCGACTTTAGACTCACTGAGTTGTCTCCATTTCTAGTCTGATAGATGTAATTTTTTGATAGCTTTTACCCTGAAATTTACTTTGTAATGCTTTCATGCCTTATCTCACCTAGACTGCCCCTCAAGAGTAGACTTGTCTTTTGCTGTCATCATCGCCCTTCAGTCACTTTATGTAGTTCCTTGCAACCCATAGACATTTAAAATATATGTCTGAATACAATGTCAATTTTGTGTTCATTTGTAGAAAGTTCAACAAATTCATTTTAGGCCTGGTATTTCAACACTTGGAAGGGCATGCCATTTATAAATTAAGAGACTGTGAAGTTATTTGTAAAACATCTGAGTAAGAATGGGAGGAATATTATAACAGTACAACCTTAAGGTACATAAATAAATTATGTGTCTATGGGTAAGTTACTTATATATCCCCCAGCAAACAGTAAGGTTTCATTGATCTGCTTTCCATGTATTCTCCACAACTTGGGTTGACTGCATAGGATCTCTTCAACACTGATCTCTAAGTGTTTCCTTTGGTCCTCTGACACCTTCTCTCAATAATGTAAGTATCTTTCTGGTGGCAGTGTGGGAAATGGAGATGGGGCATTAGGTTTGGCCCAGCTGGATTTTTCAGTTAAATTCATTTATCAATGAATTTACAAGTTGGAAGGGCCCTTTGAGATAATTTAGTTAATTTTACGTAGGAAAAAATGAATGAACCCCACTTGGTGGGGTTTTATTCAAAATCATCCTAATCAGTGTCATACACAGCACTGGAAATGGCCTCCTAGTAGCCAAGGCATTTTCCACTGCATCCTCACGACCCCCTTCATTACTCACCACTTCAAGTCAAGCACAATTACCTGCCACAACTGAAAAATCCGCCTGATGTCTAAAATCATACATTTAAAATTCATAAAGTTCAGGGGAGCCTGGGTGACTCAGTTCAGTGTCCGACTCTTGGTTTCCGCTCAGGTCGGGACCCACATTTGGGCTCTGCGCCGTCAGTGCGTGGGCATTGTCAGTGCAGAGCCTGCTTGGGATTCTTGCTCCTCCTCTCTGCCCTCCCCTCCTCTGTGCCCTCCCCCACTGGTGCTGTCTCCGTCTCTCTCAAAATAAATACACTATAAAAAAATTAATAAAGCTCAGAAACTGCAAGGGAAAAGAGTGAGGTGTGTGTAATCTTTCCTACTGCATTCAAATCACTTTACTCACTAGGTTTCAAACACTACCACCGTTAACGGTGGTGGGCTTGGAGGTGAGCAAGTGATCTGCACACATTTACGAAGCTTAACAAATTGGTAAAAACCCGCGGAGCTTGATAGCTTCGAGAGTCTTCCTCATTTTACATTCAGGATCTCTAGGAATGAGGGTGGGGGTGGGGAAGCCCTCACCAGAAGGAATGCAAATACGGACAACTGGGGAAACAGAGAAATTGGCCTCGGATCCTGTCTTCCACTATCCCCTGGGGTGAAAACCGAGGAAAGAAGGCCCAGGAAGAGCCCTCAGCGGACTGCCTCTTCCCGGTCCCAGAGGCATCTCAACCTGGCCCAGAAAACAACACGCGTGCCTTTTCCACTTGGATCCAGAGCTGTCTCTGCAGAGAGACGGCGCTCCCTACGGACGAGGCCGGAACACAGGGCAGGGACGTGGACCCTCCACCCCGTCCGGGGGCGGTGACGGCGCGAGGAGCCGCGGAACACAGCTGTACACATCCACCTCTGTCCCCACCCGTCCACCCTGGCCGGACCCACGTCTCACCGTGAACCCCGGAGACGTCTGGGGGTGCTGGGGCAGAAAAGGGAGGTGACTCTTGGGGGGGAGGTGGCAAAGGGCGGCGCACTTGGACCCACACCCTCTGCTCATCACAACCTTGATTGCGCGCACATCTGTGAGTCCCACAGAAGCCGGAAGTGCGTCAACACTTGTCTTTCAGAAGAGGGGTCCTCTCTAGGAACGCGGGAGGACTGTGGCCTTGTTCCCCACTCGACGGCCTTGTCCGGCTTTGGGGATCTCTCCCCTTAGCTCAGCTTTTCCCAGCCTGGTGAAGGGGGCTTAAGTTTCCTTTGCTACCATTCTTCTCAGATACTTCTGTTTCTCCTTTTTCTTACTGATGGCAATAATCCTAAGAATTCTAGTTATTAAACCATACGACTACTTAGTGATTTTGTGTGTCAGAAGAACTGAAACAAAAATGTAGAGAGAAATATCAAAGTGAAGTCAAGAATGAATGGTTTCACAAAACCAAAGTCGTTGCTTCTCTGGAGACCGTGATTACCTACTGTCATTTGAATGGGTAGTAGTTTCAAAAATTTCATCTATGGGCAACATTCTTTCCAGTACTAGACAGTTAAGATTCTGAGCTTGGCTAAAATTACCAGGGAGTTTTCGGCGTAATAATGGAATTGCTACAGTTCATCGAATTTTTTAAATTAAATTTTTAAAATGTTTATTTATTTTGAAAGACAGAGAAAGTACACACGTGCGAGCAGGGGAGGGGCAGAGAGGAAGACAGAATTCCAAGCAGACTCTGCACTACCAGTGCTGAGCCAAACACGGGGCTGGAACTCACCAACCATGAGATCATGACCTAAGCCGAAATCGAGTCCAGATGCTTAACCACCTGAAGTCACCCAGGCATCCCCAGTAAGTCGAATTTTGCTGTCAAAATGTTATCACAAGAATTATGGCTTTTACCATTACTTTAAGAGTAGGTCAAGATACCTCACCTTTTATAAAACCGTAACTGAGACCTTGAAAGACTGACACACTCTAAATTCCAAGACAAGTCTGAGCACAACGGAAGACCCACAAAAGGAATAGCCACATGCTACAGAGGGTACCAATGACTAGGTGATACTCTGAGTAACCTTCCAAGCCCTAAATATCCCATTCTCTTTGATCTTGCTGATATTGTCACTGTTTTCTTTCTACTTCCCCATGACTCTTCAATAAACCACTCGAGTAAATCTTTGCTCCTTCATCACTGACTGGCTCACTAAACTATGGTCCTCCTTAAAGACCTCTTGGTCCTAGAACTTCTACATACTTCCTCAAATCTCCTTCCAGTGTTCCAAGTTGTCTCTAAGAGCCATTACATGGTTATACATTGTTTTTCTTCTTTGTCTAAACCCTGCCCTTTCCCCTTTGCCCCCAAGCCCCATTCCTACACTAAAGTACTTACAAGGTTCAGGAAGATAGGTTATTGAATGCAGACAGCTGGGTATGTTTTTGTATTTATGTAGTGTGTGTGGCAGGGACTGTGGGACCTTTATAATTACTCCATTCGTTGCCTACTGATCTACTGGCACAAAGAAGACAAGGTCGCCTGGCTTCCAGTTCACTGGAACATTTAATATATCTTCTAGAAATGTTCTTCCTGAGAATCAGAACCATAACCCAGAAGACTCTAGGTTTGAAGATAGGAAGCACAAATTCCACCAGTGAGTTACTGAATATTATAGTAATAGGGGCCACTCCTGTTCCAACCTGTTGGTTTCTATACCCAAGTAGTCTTTCTATTGGAGACACAACACCATATATGTTATTGATTCAATGCATATCATTGCATATACTGTATCCTGGAGGACAGCTCCCCAATTTTCCAAGGTGTAACTTAGCTGTGTCTTCAACATGCCATTCCATAGTGCTATCAGGCTAGCTGCTTCTGGGTGATGAGTAAGAACCATGAATTCTGTGATTACAAGTTCATTGTCAGACCTCCTTGACTATAAACCGGATTCCTTGATTTAAGGTAGGTCTAATGGAGAAGGCATTCTACAAACCCTCAGATGATGGTGCCTATGGAGACAAAGCAGTCAGAGAAGACAAACCTATATTTAGAACATGTATCAGTTCTACTGTAATATTTTACTTCTTTTGTATCTATTCATGCCTACTGTAATGGTGGACATATGGGAAAAATTAATGAAGTGCTCGACCCTTGGGAACCCTAGTAATAGGGGCGCCTGGGTGGCTTATTTGGTTAAGTGTCTGACTTCGGCCCAGGTCATGATCTCATAGTCCGTGGGTTCGAACCCCACATCAGGCTCTGTGCTGACAGCTCGGAGACTGAAGCCTGCTTTGGATTCTGTGTTTCCCTCTCCCTCTGACCCTCCCCCACTCATGCTCTGTCTCTCTCTCTCTTTCAAAAAAAATAAACATTAACAAAAAAGTAACATAGTGTAAGATAAAAATTACAAATTTTGTAAGTTGGTTAACTGTTGCCACCTCTGTCATCTGAAGAACTGCTGAAAGAAAATTTTGCTCAAAAGCAAAATAATAGTCTTAAAAAAATTTTTTTTTTTAAGTTTGAGAGAGAGCATGAGCAGGGAAGGGGCAGAGAGGGAGAGAATCCCAAGCAGGCTCTGTACTGTCAGCGTAGAGCCTGACATGAGGCTCGAACTCACAAATTTTGAGATCATGACCTTAGCCAAAACCAAGAGTTGGACGCTTAACTGACTGAGTCACCCAGGCACCCTGCAAAATAATAGTCTTACCACTCTTTGTTAGGGATTGATGTCTACTGGAGAGAAATGGACTTCTAAGAGAGTCCTCTTACTGGAGCAAACTGCCTGAGTCAGCTAAAACTCAAGACACAAATGCACCACTGCCATAATTTGCTAATAAGGTACAACTTGTGGGGAAATGGCAACTCAGGAAAGAACTCCAAACTTATAGCTATCCTAGAATATTAGAAGAGATGTTAATGAAAAGGAGAAATAATGTGTCATCTATTTTCCCAGGGACCTCAACAGGAACAACAGGTATCACTAGGGAGTATATTTCTGTTCAACGCAAGAAGTTTCTAACTTGCTGTACAGCAAGCAATTGACTAAGCAGTGCATCTTCTGTGATGCTGACTCCCTTGCACCGGATACCATAGACTAGAGAGATTGTGTCACAGTAGAAAGCTGCATTAAGTCAATGACACTCAAAAAGGAAAGAAAGGGTAAGCAGATCAGAACATCCCAGAGACTGATGTAATTTGAAAAAGCATATACGATGCCACACTTTTTTGTGTGTGGATTTTCTTATATTTAATTTGAAATGTCAAATATCACTAAAGGATAATAACTTGATTTGTAATCTTAAAGAAGTAATATCCAAAGGCCCTTGCGAATCCCCTTTTTTATTCTTTAAGAGCCTTGCCAGGGGCACCTGGGTAGCTCAATCGGTTAAGTATCAGACTCCTGCTTTCAGCTCAGGTCATGATCTCAGGATTCATGAGATGGAGCCGTGAGATGATGAGCTCTGACCACGTGAAGCCTGCTTGCAATTCTCTCTCCCTTTCTCTCTAAATAAATATTTTTAAAAAAGAAGAAAACTAAGAGCCTCGCCAGTCCCTAGCAGATCCAGTTCCACCATAAGACATCACATTCTGTAAGGATCCAGAAGGTCACAATGCCCTCGGTACTTCTGTTCTAGCGCCTGGCCTGCCTGTCCGTGGGCTCCGCGCTTTACTTACCCCAGTTTCTGCATAGTCCAGTCTCTCTTCCCCCCAGAAACGCAGCTCTCTTCCAGTCTCAATTTCTCTAAGAAACTCCCAACTTGCTCAATGCCCTGTCCCTCGGCCCAAAACATTAATGGACTCCGATCCCACGGTTTTCTGTGGTCCTCATACCACCCAAGAGCCTTCCATTCTCGCTTTAATCAGTGTATTTCGTACCCCTGTACTAGTTCCCCACCTGCTGACTTACAGAAGCGGGACCATTACGTCTGCCCCTCCACTCCCGGAACACGTACGACGTGAGCGGGCCACTACCCCGCGGGGACGCTTTCCCAAACCCGGGGCTGTCCTGGTCATTACTGGTACAATGGCTACAGAGGTTGCCGGCGGGGTCAGCACGGACGAAGGTCAGGGCCAGAGAAGTAAAACGAAGAGCCCCGCACTCGCACCTCCCTGGTACTTACTCCACATCCGGGACTCTCATCCGGGGCCCTCACCCAAGGGGCCCTCATCCGGGGCCCACCTTCCGCCCACGGCCACGGGACTCCGCCTCCGGAAGTGCCACTGAGAAGCGCCGGCCTCCAAGTGGTCTAGAGCGACCCCGGAAAGCCCAGGGCTGCCCCTAGAGCGAGGGTGTCCGCGACGGGACGGCCGCTCGGCCTGCCCCTCCTTTCGGGTGAGTTCCCGGTAGCAGTCCTGGGGTCGCGGCTAGGTTAGGCTCCCGGGGAGGAGGAGGAAGCGCCCGGGAACTCGGTCGACGGCGGTTCCCGTCCCCAGAGCGCTCCAGGGCGGGCGGGCGAGGGCCTGTTTTCCTTCAGTCAGGGTTCGCCCTGACGCCCAGCGAACCGATGGCCCCGCCGCCAGGACCCGGTGACTCTGCCCTGGTGTGAGCTGGGTTTCTGTGGCCCGCCCTCGCCCTTTTGGGATCGCGTCTTCTCCTGACAGGGAAGCGGGAGGAGGGCAGCGCCGGGCGGGGCCTTCTGAGGACTGGGCGCGAGGGCCCTTTCTGAGGGTTGTGGAAGCGGGACGGAAGCCTGTCGCGTCCTTGGCTTTGAAGGACGCCGGCCAAACCTGTTTGAAAACCGCAGCTCTAACCAGGGTTACTGTCGGGCCAGTGGGAAGCGGCCTGCCCACCTAGTCTGTTGGCGAAGGGTCTGACCCCCCCCCCCCAGTGGAGTTTTGTTATTAGTCAAGCCCGTTTAGTAATTCAAAGTGCGCTGACCGAGCGTTTACCAAATAATTTCTCAGGGGTCTGCTGAAAAAATAATAAATAATCATCACTGGCATACTTTTCTAGGTACAAACTTGAGCCTTGAAAGAAGTTTGCGTATTTCAAATATTTTAAACTTTCCACAGAACTCTTATTAAGTTGTACTTTCTTGTTTGTTTGTTTGTTTTTTTCTTGAAATATCACAAATTCTGAATTGGTGGAGAGTTTAAATAAACCATACTTGGACCATATGGTTTGGTTCATAGCTATTTGAAACGGAAATTTTTCCATTTTTTTCTTTCTGTTGTTTTGTTTAGGTGGGTAAGTCATTGGTAGCTGTTTTTGTGGAGTATCTACAGCGCGTCAGATACTTTGCTCAGTCCGGAGGCTGTAAAATAATGGGCCGTCTTAACTCGTTACAATAATTTTTCCCACTCTCACCCAGCAGTGATGATCGTTGTCCTCCAGAACAGGGATGGAGGAAATACCGGCCCAGGAAGCAGCAGGATCAGCAGTTGTCCAGTTTCAGTCTTTGGGGAGCCAGTCTGAGGGTCTGTCCCCAGAGCCTCAGTTCGCGCAGGACACCGACATGGAGCAGGAACTCAACGGGGGTAAGGCAGAGAGAGCCCTTCAGTCCAATCGAATGGGAGTTGCAGTGGGGCTCCCGGGCCTGGTACTTAGGAGGCCAAGAACTTCGAGAAGACGATGGCCCCCAGGGTGTCTGGAAGGGAAGGACAGATGTGACTCAGTTCAGTCCTGGTCTTGGGCTCTTATATGAAGGACAGCCTTTCTTTCTTTAACAGGCAGAGTGGTGGCATTCACTCTGCTTTAGCTATTTTTCATTCGTACAACCTTTACTTTATCCCAGATTCATTTCTAGGAAAACGCTGCTTTTACTGCATCTCACAGTCCTCGCCTCCTCGCTTTTACTTCCTCTTAGGTTTAGGGCCCATCTCTCCCCCTGTTCCTTTCACTTAGTTTCTTCCTTCCTTGATGACTTTGCGAGCTTTGCCACCTGCCATTCTGTTGCAGCTGCAGTGTCTGTGACTAATCTGATTCTGGCCAAAAAAAACCCCAACCATTTAATTCCTTGGTTGAGCACAATGCGTGTACACATATCACATATTGACTCTACAGTAACATCTTCGTGTAACATCGTATAGATAGGTTGATATGTCTGGTACCTTTTTTTGTTTTGTAAGAACCTTCTCTGAGATTACCTGTGGCCAACTGCAGTGCCTGAAATAACTTACGTGTCAGCAACTCACACTGCGAGTGCCACGGTGTGTAGGGTGTTGTGGAAAGGATGGTGAGGAAACAGGTGACCATTCTTTATTCTTGGGAGCCTTACATGCTGGTCGTAGAGACAGTGCCAGTTCACATAAAGGCTTAACGAAATTTACGGAACAGGGTCTGGGAGAGCGTCAGAAGCTGACTAAATAACCACTGCCCTGGACAAGTCACTGCAAGTCTTTATGCTTTGCTTTGCCCATCTGCAAAACAGGTATAGTGCTTACCCTTCTGTTAGAGGAATGTCCTGTCATGAGAATAAAGTGAGATACCAGATTTCTTAAGAAAATCCTGTATCAGGTCTAAATGTGGGTAAGGAGGGCATTCCAGTGCTGAGAAGGAGCAGAGTAGACGCACTCAGTACCGGATAAATGTTGATTGGTGTTACTAGAATGTTGATGTACAGAAGGGTCCCACTGACTCCCTCTTCTGTCAGGGAGCCCTGGGGAAGGGCTGCTCTCACTCTTGGCTCCTTTCTCCTCCCTCAGCTCCACCTGTTCCCCAGGTGCCTGCTCTTCCCCATGAGGGAAGCCCAGGAGACCAGGCAGCCACGCTCCTGCCAGCCAGGTACCAGGTGAGCTGAGGAACCCTCTGCTTTTCCTCAGGGACTGTTGCTACTGATCGAGTGTGGCCCTTCCCCCAACCCATCCGTAAACCCTGCCTGAATTTTTTTTTCAATAGCAGACCCCAATTTGGAAATTGATCCTCTTCAGAGACCTGGACTTCACACAAACCACCTTCCCATCTCCCCACCACCACCAGTAAACACTGTTCCTTCTCTATCCCTGGTGCTGTGATGGGCGTTTATTAGATATTAAAGGTTATGGAGCTTATTCCCTAGATTCTAGTCTCTTCTCCCTCCTCCCCAGCTTTGCTACACAGTGGACACCCTCTTTGTGTCATCTCCTTCATTTTCTGGCCATGATGCTCTAGTGGCCTCATTCCCCAGCGCAGCCAGGCTGTATTATTTCAGGAGTTTGTGACATTCGAGGATGTGGCTGTGCACCTTACTCGAGAGGAATGGGGATGCCTGGACCCTGTTCAGAGGAATCTCTACAGAGAAGTGATGTTAGAGAATTATGGGAACGTGGTCTCAGTGGGTAAGGACTTTCTTATTATTCAGTTTACCTTTTAGGATTTCTTTACTTCCTTGGTTTCTGAGGAGGTGTGAGGTCTCTGAGAACGTAGAGTGTGGCTCAGATTCCAGGTCTTAGAACCTCTGAATCCTCCATCTTCAAGGTCATCTCCTCTGGGAGTGGGTTTTCTTTGGGGGTTTCAAGATGAGACGTTTTACTCCTTATTTGTAATTAATGATTGCTGCTTTTGTGGGACATCTGTTCCCTGTTAGAAAAGGGAAACTTGCTTGTGCTTGGCTTAAGTTCTTGACTTCCCTATCTTTTCTTTTTTTATGAGAGGGACCCTAGAGCCTCCCAATCCACAACCACTTTCTTTCTTGGTAATTCATTGTTTCTGTATCTGAAAGCTTTCCATTTTCTTTGGAAAAAGAAATGCTTTTTTTTAAGATAGGCTAAAATCCTTGTTGAATAATACCTCACCTCTTAACATCCCTAAATTCACCTCTAAGCAGGCAGAGTTGGAGAGATTTCATTTAAAGACCTGACTCACTGTGAGTCTATTTCAGTGAGTCATCCAGATGGTAGTTCTAAGTAACCTCACCCTGGGCAGAAGTATCAGCTTTAAACTGAGTCTCTCCTGGGTCATTTGGATGGTACAGTAGGCTGCTGGGCTTAGGCAACCTGTAGGGCTATTGGCAGCCCACTTGATTTGAACATCCCCCCTTTCCTCCTTTTTTGCCTGTCTCTGCTGCTTTTTTTTTTTTTTAATGTATGAATATATTTAATCACACTCTTCTTTTCTCTCTCTCTCTCTCTCTCTCTCTCTTTCCCTCTTCCCCACCCCCCCCTTTTTTGGCTTTGCCTATGCTGGTGCCATCCAGGGTGTTCCTTTGTCTCCTTGATTACACTCAGGATTAAAGAAGTCTTGTTATCTGTGGGGAGGCAGTCTGCCCACTGGAAGGTTTTTAGTGTGTTTCCCATTCCTGGCTCTTTGATCTTTGTAGGCATACTTCTCCGCCTTCCTACCACCCGGATTCATAGTGTGAATTCCTGCCCGGCCCTGAGTCATACCCAGGCAAGTGCTTTCTCTGGAGAAACACTTGCAGTTCTTTCAGCAGGAATCTCCAAGAGATGGCCCAGGTATCGGCTTCCCATCGATATTGCTCGGCCCCGCTCGGAAACTCCTTTTCCACGATTGTAAGATATTAACACTTGATCGATGCTCTCAGGATGCCATCACTATGTAAAATTGCAGCTCCTCAGATGACCTTTGTTAAATTTCTGAAGGGCCGAGGAGGCCCTCCGTTGCAGCCAGATGCATTTCGAACCTGAGTTATGAGTTCATTCATAAGCCACGGTTGGTGGTCATCTATTTGTGTTCTGTGAAACCACAAAGTTCAACTCCAGCTTTTCAGTTATGATCTTTTCATGTTATTTTAGAATGTGGGACATATGCTGTGCACTGTTCTTTTCTGAGTGAACGTGACCCTGCCATTTCTGTTGCCTAATTTTCCTGCAACCCCTGGCCTTTCCTCATATTTAACACTCTAGTCTTCTCCTTTACGTCCCTGTGGCCCCTTCCAAGGCCCTGCCTTTGTCTCCTTTACTCTTTGTGGTGCTATACAGATTGATGCATTTATATGACTTTTCCGGATCAAGTTTTCCTTAGCTCTGTCCTTCACGGATGGGAGATGGGAGGGCAAAAGAATTGAATTTCCTTATTTCAGGGTATTAAACTGAATGTATATTTAACAATTTTGTAAACTGTAAAGTGATATGTAATTGTAAACTACTGTTAATTTTATCTAATAATTACATAATTTCCAACAGTTAACCTGTCTACTTTTTGGAGTAAAAAAAAAAAAACTTCTTAGCACTTTAATCAGCCTAATAGCACAACATGCTGTTGGGCTGAATTTTTTTCTCTGTCATCTCTGCACATATACAGGACGTGCATGCACACTCACACCTAATGGGTACAAATGCACACAAGAAGCCCTCCTATTCAACTTGCTTTGGTGACCAAGTCAGCAGCATCTTTTTACTAATTTTAAAAAATTTTTTTAAATCTTTTTTTTGAGAGAGAGACAGTGCAAGCAGGGGAGGAACAGAGAGACAGGGAGACACAGAATCTGAAGCAGGCTCCAGGCTCCGAGCTGTCAGCACAGAGCCTGACACGAGGTTTGAACCCATGAACCATGAGATCATGACCCTAGCTGAAGTCGGCCACTTAACTGATTGAGCCACCCAGGTGCCCCAGTAATTATTTTTTACAAAAATTAGGAGATGCTTTTCATTTTTGTGGGCTCAGCAAACTTCACCTGAAGTTTAAGATTTTACACTTAATTAGCTTAATGTTTGGTGTTGTAGAATAAGGACATTATAACTCAGTCCCTGACTTAGCAACCCCGCTATCGAGTTCTTTTTCCCATGGCAGTAGCTCAGAGTTGTATTTGCAGCAGACATCAAAACTTTGTTCCTTTTGGATAAGTGCTTCTACTATAAAGTAGTAAATATACAAAGTGTGAACAGCTGAGCTATAAAAAAGTAAGTAAAAAATCAGACTTTTCATTACCAAATCTAAAAAGAAGCATATTCTATTGACAACGAGTGGATTACTGGCTTGAGGGTCACCAAAGGGGAGTCATTTGTGACTTAGTTCAGGAGACCAGGAAAGTGGTCTGGATTCCATTTCACACAGAGGCAGTGTGGGCAGGTGCCTTTTTAGATAACATCATTGGAAACATGCTTATCAAAATTCTGGTTGTTGATAAGTTGATAAATCAGGAAGTGTTTGACACATACCTTTTACTTTTTGAAGTTGATATCATGAGGACAAAAATGATTTTCTATAGAATGTCTTTTACTGCCAGTCTATTTACTATTTATTGAGGAGTCAGTGTGTTACGAGGTACTGTACATATCTCATTTAATTCACCATAACCCTGTAAAGTAG
Source organism: Prionailurus viverrinus (assembly GCF_022837055.1). NCBI lineage: Eukaryota > Metazoa > Chordata > Mammalia > Carnivora > Felidae > Prionailurus > Prionailurus viverrinus. Next base: position 6,978,495 of record NC_062576.1, read on the forward strand.
TTATTATTCTATTTTATTTTATTTTTTTTCAATGTTTATTTATTTATTTTTGGGACAGAGAGAGACAGAGCATGAACGGGGGAGGGGCAGAGAGAGAGGGAGACACAGAATCGGAAACAGGCTCCAGGCTCTGAGCCATCAGCCCAGAGCCCGATGCGGGGCTCGAACTCCCGGACCGCGAGATCGTGACCTGGCTGAAGTCGGACGCTTAACCGACTGCGCCACCCAGGCGCCCCTATTATTGTATTTTATACGTGAGGAAACTGAGGCTCAGAAAAGTCAAGTGATCCACTCAAGGTCACAGCTAGGCTTAGGACTCAGATCTGACTCTGACACTTAGGCTCTTTTTCACTATTTTACCCCTTAAAACAGTTAGTCCAACCGTATATAGAGTGCTTGTGTGTGTGTGTGTGTGTGTGTATGTTTAATGTTTATTTATATTGAGAGGTAGAGAGAGAGCCTGAGCTGGGGAGGGGCAAAGAGAGAGAGAATCCCAAGCAGGTTCTGCACTGATAGTGCAGAGCCCGATGCAGGGCTCGAACTCACGAACTGTGAGATCTTAACCTGAGCCGAAATCAAGAGTTGGAGCGTAACTGCCTGAGCCACCCAGGCACCCCTATAGTGTTTTTTATATTCTTATGGCTCTAATACTCTGATGAGAATTAGAAGTAGCCATGAAAAATTGGACAGAAGTGCATAAGGCTGTACAGTTTGGGAACAGAAAGAGCATGCATTCAAAAGAAAACTGTGTTAGGGGTGCATTCCACTAAAATAGGTATCTATGCAAGAACAATACTGCTAAGGAGAGATTTTATTTGTGTATTTATTAAGGACCAAGAAGAAAGGCATAAAGCTTCCATGTGGCAAAAATCTTAGCATAACTGGTTCAGGCAACAAACCAAATAATGAGGTAAATTTTAAATGTTATTTATGTATCCAGGGTTCTGTTTAAATTCAAGTTAGTTAACATATAGTGTAGTACTGGATTCAGTTAAATGTTATTTTTAAAGACCAAATTAAGTTAAAAATAAATCTAATTGGAGAACTGTAAAGGTTTAAATAGAATTAATCAAAAGGCTTTAATAAAATAATTTTAGATAGGAAAAATTTAAAGTAAATGCATATTTTTGAAAGCATAGAGTTTTGACTTTATTTTTTTTTTAATTTTTTTTTTCAACGTTTATTTATTTTTGGGACAGAGAGAGACAGAGCATGAGCAGGGGAGGGGCAGAGAGAGGGGGAGACACAGAATCGGAAACAGGCTCCAGGCTCTGAGCCATCAGCCCAGAGCCTGATGCGGGGCTCGAACTCACGGACCGCGAGATCGTGACCTGGCTAAAGTTGGACGCTTAACCGACTGCGCCACCCAGGCACCCCTAGAATTTTGACTTTAAAATTTAGGAAAAAGGCATTCAGATCAATGACAAGAAAACCTGCCTTCATGCTTCCTGTGACCTTTAAAATGGTAGATTTGGGGGCGTCTGGGTGGCGCAGTCGGTTAAGCGTCAGACTTCAGCCAGGTCACGATCTCGCGGTCCGTGAGTTCGAGCCCCGCGTCGGGCTCTGGGCTGATGGCTCAGAGCCTGGAGCCTGTTTCCGATTCTGTGTCTCCCTCTCTCTTTGCCCCTCCCCCGTTCATGCTCTGTCTCTCTGTCCCCAAAATAAATAAATGTTGAAAAAAAAAAAATTTTAAATGGTAGATTTGGAAAGAATGTAAATTGTGAAATCAGACTTGGGTTTATCTTCCCAACTGTGATATAGTGAACAAATTATTTAAACTGATAATGATTATCTTCATCTATAAAACATGAAAAATAACGTATGCCTTTCTGGGTTTGTGCCAGGGATTAAATTAGATTAAATTACGTGTGTAAGTACCTGGCTAATAGTTACTTAAATGCTTTTTTGGAAAGGACTGCAAGTGATATGAGATATAGACCAGATTTTTATATATTTTTTTATTTAACGTTTATTTATTATTGAGAGACAGAGACAGAGCATGAGCAGAGGAGGGCCAGAGAGAGGAGATGCAGAATCCGAAGCAGGCTCCAGGCTCTGAGCAGTCAGCACAGAGCCCGACGCGGGCTCGAACTCATAAACCGTGAGATCATGATCTGAGCCGAAGTCAGATGCTTAACCGACTGAGCCATCCAGGTGCCCCATAGACCAGATTTTTAAATACAAACATTTCAGGAGTGTGTTTGAATTATTTCTTGATAGGGGAATTTCCTCAAATTGAATACTGCTCATACTGTTGCCAAGGAGTTAGGATTTTTATTATAAGGAGAGTTTTATTTCTTTGACATTAAGTGATCTTTTTAGTTTCCTTTTAATTGGAACATCCATGACTCCAAATCTGTTGGATTTTGGCTCTCCATGTATTATTCTAATAACTTTCTCTGTTATTTTTATTGTTTTCACCCTTTACTCCATCGTCAACGTGTTGGTCCTCTGTTCTCTTTCTGTACGAATTTTGGAGCAAGGGTTTCATTCATAGTCATTGTTTTTTTACTAGTAGATTATGTAAAAGCCAGGCTCTGAAATAAGACTGGCTTTGAGCCCTAGCTTCACCTGTCATTGTGACCTTGGGCAAGTTACTTAACCTCTCAGTCTTCATTTTTTATTTGGGAAATGGGTATGACAATAGTTTCTACTTTGTAAAGGTAGGATGAGTATTAAGTTAGTGAAAATTTGTAAAGTTCTTTGTGTGGTACTTTGCACCTACGAAATGAGCAGTAAACCTTAGCTTAATATTTTAATGATACTGATGATACAGGTGACTTTAAGTCTATTTCAAACCCTGTTCTCTCATCTAAACTGTGGTCTTGTATTTCTAATTGCCCAGCAGGCATTTTCTTTTATACCTGACTGCATTACATTGGACACAGTCTAAAATCAAATCCTTCTGGGGTCCCTGGGTGGCTCAGTCAGTTAAGTATCTGACTTTGGCTGAGGTCGTGATCTCACGGTTTGTGAGTTCAAGCCCTTCATCGGGCTGTCTGCTGTCAGTGCAGAACCCTCTTCAGATCTTCTGCCCACTTCCCCACCCCTCCCCCATTCATGCTGTCTCTCAAAAATAAATAAACATTAAAAAAAAGTTAAACAATCAGGGGTGCCTGGGTGGCTCAGTTGGTTAAGCATCCGACTTCGGCTCAGGTCATGATCTCAGGTTCGTGCGTTCGAGCCCTGTGTTGGGCTCTGTGCTGACAGCTCAGAGCCTGGACTGTGGTTTGGATTCTGTGTCTCCCTCTCTCTCTGCCCTTCCCCTGCTCACACTCTCTCTCTCTCTCTCAAAAATAAACATTAAACACATTTTTTTTTAATAAGTAAAATCAAACCCTTTTTTCCACATTGTTGTGTGTAGGTGACGTAGGTGTATAGAGTAAATAACCAAAATTTGCTTCAGTTATCAAATACTTAGAAACACCTTAGTTAATACTGAGTTAAAGTTGCAAATTATGTTGTCAGAATTCTGAGCAAAATATTTGCTGCTTCATGCCACACTAACTTTTTAATTTGAAAAATTATTTCATTTGGTATGGAGGACCTTAACTAAATAAGCATCCAAAAGGGGAATAGACTATTAATGCTCAGCAGGAATTCAGAAACATAGTAAAGCCTTTCTTGTATCTGTTCTCATCTGCCTGCTCATAGGCTCTCACATGGAATCTCAAGAGGACAGCTGTTGGTTTGTAATATTTTCCAGGCCCAGTGCCCTTTTAGAAACACTGGTTACCGGTTACATGTTAACACTAGGACACAAAATTAGCATTCAATAAGTAGCTTTTAAGTAAATGAGTCAAAAGAAATGCAAGATAGAAGATATATTGTCACTGCTAATGAGAGTTTAGCAGTGAGAAAGTAGGGATGATAATTCCTGAAACCAATTAAATAAAAGTCCATAAACTACATTTTATAGTGACATGTCAGGATAAGAGAACAATAACAAATTGTGTAGATATTCAGTAAGTGGAGAGGAAGGCTTTTGGATTTGAGGGGCTTGAGCTAGACCACCTCGTATGTGTGCCACAAGAAGCTTTCTGGGCTGAACATGTATAAAAACTGCCCCTTTAGGCGCCTGGGTGGCGCAGTCGGTTAAGCGTCCGACTTCAGCCAGGTCACGATCTCGCGGTCCGTGAGTTCGAGCCCCGCGTCGGGCTCTGGGCTGATGGCTCAGAGCCTGGAGCCTGTTTCCGATTCTGTGTCTCCCTCTCTCTCTGCCCTTCCCCCGTTCATGCTCTGTCTCTCTCTGTCTCAAAAATAAATAAACGTTGAAAAAAAAATTTTTTTTTAAATAAAAATTAAAAAAAAAACTGCCCCTTTAGTACTATAATAGTTCTGCCCCTCAGGATCAGACTGCTTCTTGCTTTTACTTTGAAAGAGATTAGATCCTAGCAATTCATTATATAAGCCAGAAAAAGACCGTTTTTATGTGGAAGTGCACTTTTATTGCACTTTCTTCTTTATACCGCATTATAGTTAGTTTGTATCTGTCTCTAGGTACTTTGCTTATAGGAGACACCCCATAGATGTTTGTCGAATAAACAAGAGTGTAAGCTCCTAACGGATAAGAATCTGTTGGTTTTTTGTTTCCTCATGTGCCCTGAAGCAAATTGAGATTGGTTCTTAGAGCATTTATTCAGTCTTCACTGATTCTGTTGCTGCAGTTTAGCACACCACATAATAGATGCTTGAGTATTCACTTTCTTCCAGTCCAGCAGAGTTATATTTTGATGACTTCCCTTTTGACCAGGTCTCATATTTGTAGACCAGGTCTAATACAAAGGTTGATCTATAGGCAACAGCTAAAGAGTGAAAATGATCACTTCTGTGAAAACACATAAACACCCTTGCACAGATTCCCTTGTCTGAGTACTATTTAAATGAAAACCTCTCCCAAAGTCATCAACTTGCCCTGTAATACACCCGTTTCTGGAGCACCAATAGGAGATCCTTGTAGAGGATCTTTGCCCTTCTCACTCTCCAGGCCTTCCCTACTGTCTTCTGAGAATTTACTTTCTCTCCATTAGCCATTAGTTAAGAGAAAACGTGGCTGGTGTAGTATCTGGGGATAAATTGCCACATCCCATTTCCTTCTCTATGAGCAGGATTTCCATTTCCCAAGCCTGATGGGATCTCCCAGCTGGAACAAGATCTACAGGTCTTTGATCTGGAAACTAAGAATAGAGAAGTCTTAAGAGATGACTGCTCAGGTGAGTAAGGTAGAATCAATCAGATGGAATTAGTAGGAAATAAGAGTCCAGTTGTGGAGCCAAGTTGTAGCCGCTTTGGCAATCAGAATGAAGAGCTCGGCCTGTATACCAGATGGAGAGAGCTCCTTCCTTTTCCCTTCAGTTTTGATGACTTCTTTGCATTTATTTTATCCCTTGTCATCCACAAGTTGTACTGGGTCCCTACTCAAGTTGCTTATCTATAATTCTTTTTGAACTATTTCCCTGCTATCTCCTTTGAAACACCTTAATTGACTACCTTCTTGCTCTGCTGAAAACCCTGTTTGCACCATACCCTGAACCATTTGGATACTACATCACTGCTCTTAGTCATGCCCTTATATCTGCTGTTGAGATTCTGTAGCAGTACTTCTGAGTAAATAAACTTCTCTAAATTTTAGTAGATTTTAGATTAGTTTTCTCATCTCTGAGGGGTTTTTGTTGTTGTTGTTTGTTTGTTTTCCCCTAAGCATAGGGTACAGATTACATTTGCATTTTCTATTTATATATTGAATCAGATGGAGAGACCAGAGAAGAGAACAAGCTGTTGATTCCTAAGCAGGAAATTTTGGAAGAAGTACATTCATACAAAGTGAGAGTAGGAAGACTCAAAAAGGATATTGCCCAAGTTCCTGGGACTAGAGAAATGTCTAAACCTGAGGACAGATTAGAAAGGCTTCAGGAAATCCTAAGGAAATTTCTCTTCCTGGAGAGAGAGTTTAGGCAAATAACAATCAGCAAGAAAACCTTCACCAGTGAGAACAATGAATGTAATGAACCTGAAAAAAGCTTCAGTCTGGACTCTACCCTTGATACAGATCAGAGAGTTCTTAGAATACAGAATATTGATGACATTGATAAGTATGATATGGGCGTAAACCAGAATTCAGCTGCTGGTAAACATGAACAAATAAATCTAATACAGGATGTTCAGAGTAGTGAATATAAGGAAAGCTTAATGGATCTCTCCCACCTTAGTAAATGTGAGAGCATTTCTGCCACTGAGAAATCCTATAAATGTGATACATGTGAGAAAGTCTTCCATCAGAGCTCTGCCCTTTCTAGACATCAGAGAATTCATACCAGAGAGAAACCCTACAAATGTAAAGAATGTGAAAAATCTTTCAGTCAGAGTTCAAGTCTTAGTCGACATAAAAGAATACACACTAGAGAAAAGCCCTATAAATGTGAACCATCTGATAAATCCTGTGAAGCATCTGATAAATCCTGTAGTCAGAGCTCAGACATAACTCCACATAAGAGGATTCACACTAGAGCAAAATCTTACAAATGTAGTAATTGTGAAAGGGTCTTCAGTCGTAGTATACATCTTACTCAACATCAGAAAATTCACAGAGAGATGCCCTGTAAGTGTACTATATGTGGCAGTGACTTCTATAATACCTCATACCTTGTTGAACATCAGAAAGTCCACTGTGAAGAGAAAGCCTATGAATACAATGATTGTGGGTTGACCTTTGCTAAACATCAAGGAAGTCATCTCAGAGAAAAGCCCTATAAGTGTAACGAATGTGGAAAAGACTTCAGATTGAGTTCCCATCTTATTCAGCATCAAAGAATTCACACAGGAGAGAAACCACACAAATGTAATGAATGTGGAAAAGCTTTCAGTCAAACTTCATGCCTTATTCAGCATCACAAAATTCATGGGAAAGAGAAATCCTATGAGTGTAATGATTATGAGGAAAGTTTCAATCATAGCTCAGATCTTGTTCTTCAACAAGAAGTCCTCTCTAGAGAAAAGGCCTTTGATTGTGATGCATGGGAAAAGAACCTCAGTCAGAGAGCACACCTTGTTCAACATCCAAGAATTCATACCAAAGAGAAACCTTATGAATGTGATGAACGTGGGAAGACCTTCAGTCAAATTCAGGCCTCCTTCAATATCTGAGAGTTCATACCAGGGAGAAATCATATATGTGGTGAAGCCTTCAGTCACAGCTCAACCTTTATTCATCAGAGAATCCACACCAGAGAGAAACTGTCTGAATGTGATGAATGTAGGAAAACTTCATCAACATCTGCAAACCCATACCAATGAGAAAACCTACCAATATATTGAATGTGGTAAATGCTTCATGCTGTTTTCATACCTTAGTCACCATTGGAGAATTCATACTGGAATAAAATTCTGCCACTGTAATGAATGTGAAATAGCCTTCAAAGAAACTACCTTGTTCAGCATCAAATTCATTCCATGCAGAAAGCCTATGAATGTAATAAACATATGCACATGGGAAGATTCAGTCATATTTTACCCCTCATTCAACATCATTCCATACCCAGGAGAAGCCATTCGAGTGTAGTAAATATGACAAATCTTTCAGTGAGAGTTCAAGTTTTTTGTTTTTTGTTTTTTTTTTTTTTTATCCTTAGAAAGTCCAGACTAGAATGTAATCTAATGCAAATGGAAAAATTTACCATATTTCAGGCTTTACTCCACATCAAAATACTGGAGTGAAAATTTTATATAAAATTTTAATATATAGCCCTGATCTTTTTCATTGCAGAAGAATATAGTCTGAGAAGTGACTTGGTGAATGCAGTGCTGTTTCCTCATGGCATTCTTTTATTTAATAGGTGGTGTACATAGATATATAAACTTTATTTATGGAACTCATTTAAGCTATTTTTAAAAATATGGCCTATAAATAATTTTATTTTTCCTCAAATTGGTTCCTGTTATAGCTTCTCTAAGATATTGTTAATACACCGATGTACAAACATACTAACTTCTGGAAAGTAGCTTGTTTAGCTTTTTCTGCTGTCCTCAGCCCAAGATTTTTTCAAAACAGACTCTTAGGTCTGCTGTTTCCTGAACATCCTACTTCCTATTCCTTTCCAGCCACAACACTTGGATTCCTGTTGATTTCTCCATTCTCTTAGCACCTTCAGATGATGGTTTTCTAGTGTTAAGCTTTTCACCAGCAGGTATACCGTCCCTACTTGATGTTGCTGTCTTCTTTCCTAAAGTTGAAGCATCTTCCTTTAAAAAGAATTGGATTTCCACGTCCTGTCCATCCAAGAGTTTGAAGGATTCTATCTCCCATGTATTTGGGGCAGGCAGCTAATAAATACTTTCAAATGACACCCACATTCTTAGCTGCCTTGTCTGCATCCACGGCCCTCTAATAAGAGATAAGAACATCAGGGAGCCAACAACACGCCTGGTGGTCTAGCTGCATTCATTCAGCGCCTAATCTGCATGGTGAAGTTTAGAACTATCTTATATACTTCTGTTGAAGGCCAGCAAAATGCTCAGGTCTGCTTTTGATAGAGCAAAATATAAAGAACCTATACAAAAAAGTCTGAGAACTTCATAAGGGAATGCAACTTTTCAAAAAAGATATTGCTGCTCTTAGGTAATATCTCTAGAGAGAGTATTTCAAGAGAGTGTCAGGTCTGTTCCTGGTAAAATTTTAATTACTACGCTTGCTTCTTTATCTGTTTGAATTTTTGCCCCCCAGTCTCCCTCATCAATGCAAGACAGTATTTGAAGTGTGGGAGCTTTGTGTATAATTGTTTATTCATCATCACGTTTTCTGTATTATACCAGAGTCCACAGACCATATAAAAGAACTTGGGTTTTTTGATCACAGATGTCGGGATGTCCAGAGTTCAGGGTCACTGTTAACACTTCGCCAAGAATTCATGATTCTTTAGGTGATGTCAAAGCATTTTATTATATTTTGTTATATGTTTCCATCTTAAGCTTCATAACATTTTGTGAATTAGACAAGTGTTATTTAACATTCTTTTTGTCATTCCAGCAAGTGAGGCCTTTGTGATTCAGATGTTACAATATTCACTAGAGATCCTCAACAAATATATAAAAATCTATTGCTTATTCTATTAGCCTCTTATGGCTAACCTCTAGGATAGTTCTACGACTATATTTTGCCGCTTAGCCATCAGCAAGCATAGGATCTTATCAGGGCAAAGTAGAGAACTAAATGAATTGATTTAAATGTAAAAGCAAATGAAAATGCATGTTACTTTCTTTGTCTATGAATGTGTATCCTTATGTACAGAGACCAGTGGTCACTTCTGTTAATTATGAAACAGATTAATCCCTAAATAGCAGAATATGTAAAAAATCACATGTATGCAATTGGTTTAGGAATGTGCTTTTGTACTTCCACTTGAATAAAGGTGTGTTTGATACTCAGAATCTGTTTCAAAAATATCTAAAGGCCTCAGCCAGAAGCATTTGAAAATCTTGGAGTCACCTTCCTGGCTGCAACTCACTTCCTTCCAGAAACCTGCTTCACAACAAGAGTGGATCACTCTCCATACTGATACAAAGCTTGCTCCTCCACAGACTTCTGGAACAAAGTCTGAATGTTTAGGGTCTTAAAGGTTTTTCGATTGGGATGTTGTTGGCACATAAATAGATTGAGGTTTCAGAGAGCTAGGCAGAATAAGTAAAACGTTTAAAAAATGAGAAACCAAAATAATCCTCAAGGAGAATTAACTTGTCTCTTTAAGCTTGCAATATTTAATCAGTCCAGTATGAGTTTGTGTTCTTATTCTTTTAATCTTGAAGACTGGGGAAGGAAGAGACAAAATCTAATAGTTAAGGTACATCTAATTTTATCTGTCTTCCATCTGTCCACCTACCTACATGTATGTGTATGTGCATTCATATTCCAACTTAACTGTCACAACAACTCTGCAAGGGAACTAGCTCTGTATTCCAGAGGAACTGAGGTATAGAGAGGTTGAAGAACCTGCTAGGGTCAGTCAGCAAGTTAATGGCTCAAAGGCCTGACTCCCAAGCTTCCCATCATCATGATGTTGGTATTAGACATCCCAGAACCTGGAGAAGTTTTCTTTGGTAGCTTTTCATTCCCTGTTACATCCTCAGTGATTGACTATTATCAGTTTGCAGTTGATCCTGAATGCTCCCAGAGCTGTCTGGGATACTAGGAGACAGTACCTTTGGGGAGCTAGTCAGAGACCCTGCTCCCTGAAACAGGCTTAGATAGTTTTGACAATGACAGGCCACAGGTCAGAGCTCCCAATTCTTACCTCCTGTCAAGGTACCTCCACGCCCATTACTAGATTTATATTTACACTTCTCAGTGCCCAGAATATGCTTTTTATCCTGCTAACTGGAATTTGCTGATTGATGGACTTGTATTCTTAGGTTTACTATCACTTCTGGTTAAATTATAGCAGTGGAGTAAAGTCGGTAATGGGAAAATCAAGTTTGATTCCTAGGTTTTTGGCTTGAGCAAAAGAGTGAATAGAGGTAGACTAGACAGATGGAGACCACTGGAAGACGAAGGAGCAAGGGGGGGGAGGATTTCAGGCGAAAGAGAGCATGTTGGAAGGGTTTCAGATGAAGGAGTATGGCATCTTTGAGGTAATGACGCTCTCTGGAGTAATGTCTCACCCTAGGAAGTGGGATGTAGGCAACTGAGGAAATTTAAGAATGAAGTTCCAAAGAGGCCCCTGAGGTATCATAACTGCAAAGCACAATGGGATTCCCACATCTGAAAATGTAATCTCAACGATTCTTTTCATTCATTCAGTAATACTATTGCCAGGTGCTAGGATATTCAGTAGTAGTAGCCTGTGGGTACAGTTAACATACAGGAATCAAACCATTAAACAATGAAGACTAAAGCAGATTAGTTACCAAAGCAATGGCTTTGGAATTAGACTTACCTATGTACTTTGCTGTTTACTAGCTGTGTGACTTTGGAAATTTTACTTAGCCTCTCTAGTTTCCTCGTCTGTACAATGGTTAACAGTAGCATGAAAATTAAATAATGTAAAAGGTACTGGTCATATATTAAGTGCCAAAAAATTACTATAAACACCAATATAAAAACCAGTGAACATATAAGTGTTTGGCATAAAATCGAAAAAAGGGAACTAAGGAGCAAGCAGTTAGCAGTGCAGGACTAGCATTGTCCAGGGGAGTACCCTGGATTTGGAGAGCTTAAATATGAACTTGAGAGACCATCAGGAATCCTAGACTGGTAGGAATTGCCTCCCCTTAGGCACTCCTTACTGGAGACATCAAACTGTGACATCTGTCTCTTTTTGCTAACATTTGTATCCTAATGGTTTCACATCTTACACTCCCTTCAAAAATTCAAGTGCATGGAGGAATGAGTGTTTAATCCCAGACTGGAAGGATGATTTCAAGCAGATGGTGCACTGTACAAGTCAAAGAAATACTGGAATTTTTCATTTTGCTGATGGATCTCATTCACTCTTCACTTTTAGAAAATGGTTAACCTCTTATATTTGTATTCCATCCATGTTTATAAATTTACAAGTTGGGCATAATGACAGTGTCTGTCTTTCTTTCCTGCACTTGCTCATTTACAAATCTCCACTCCATCTAACCATTGTCCTTCCTGGGCGCAGTTTGACTCGACGCTTTGGTTTGAACGGGCCAGGGTTCTAAATGCTGCCTTTACTTGCTTACTGAGTCTGCAGTTTCTGGCACTAAAATTACAAAAAGTACGAACTTCATGGGATTGTCGTGAAGATTAATGAGATAAGGTCAGTTTAAGTACTCCATGGCTGGTAACTGCTATTTCGGAGTTTAGCAGGAAACTCCCCTTATCATGAACAAATTTCCCTAACACTTTTACTGTTTCAACATGTCAAATATGCCCCTGGCAAACTCCGGGCACTGTAAGCTCTTTGAATCTTGACCCTATTTCTAAGGCTTTTCTTCCTCTTTTAGCCCATTGGTACAGATAACGTCCTGCTTAACTTAAACACTCGAGGCGCAATTGGGAGGCGCTGGGAGTAGTGAAGGGGGAACACTGGCCAAGTTGAAGCCACAAAGGGAAAGGACTGGCTGGACTGCGGGCATAGATATGAAATTCGGGCCCCGCAGGGTCCCCGACTTGTGATTTGGAAGAAGAGAGAGAGGTGAAGATGGGTGGTAAAACGGCAAGGGTCAAGGGAGGAGGCAAATGGTGTGCACACGGGAAGTGGCGATGAGAAGGAAACCAATTTAGACCCTAGGTCCACTTGGGCAATGAAAGGACATTGCCCAGCCTCTCTCAATCCCTCCTTGGAGAAAGACGAACGCCAAAGGAGGCCCCATCTTCACACCGCTCCCGAGTCCGGCTCCCCAGCGGCCCTGGAGAACCCACGATCGAGAGGAGACCTCCGAGCTGCCTAGACGGGACCCGGAAGTGCGCGCCGGGGAGCCCGAGTTTCCAGTCCTGCCCCGGGGGCCGAGGTGGCCGTCTTTGCGGAGCGGCTGCGCGAGTGAGTGTCGGGGCTGCGGGCCGGGGCTCCGGGTCTGCGCCGTGGCTGGGGGAAGCTCGGACTGCGGCGGGGGGCTCGGGCCGAAGGGATGCCCGTGGTGCGGGGTTGGGGCCGCAGGCCTGGCCGCGCCCCCGCGCCAGGGCCCAGCCGGCCTGGGGAGAGTGAATTGGGAGCCTCTCCCGGGAAACCTGCCGTTTTCCCTGCATCTGCCCTCTTCTCCCTCCCTTTTCTGAAGTGACTGCCCGTCCGTTGTGTCGCGCTCTGAAGACATTTTAGGGGAATTCTTGGCCTTGGAGCAGCACCGGGGATTGGACCCAGCCCATGGAGAAGCTGCCTGAGCAGATGTCCCCGGAGTCCCTGTGCCCATCCTCCGAGCAGGAGCCTCGAAAGAGCAAGGGTGAGGAGCTGACCTAGCTGGCTTTCTTTGTCTAAACTTAGTCCTTCCGACCCGCGGCCTCAGATCAGATGGACACGATTGTCCTGTGAAAAACTACTGCTTTTTTTTTTTTTTTAACCAGAGGCTCTATTACCTGTAAATAAAGCCTGTAACCAACGTTTTCTCTCTGTGTGGAGCAGATCTGCCGCAGCAGCACTATCCTAGCATAAGTCTTGGAGGATCTGTCATTCCAGCACCTGCTAACTTGCTTGGCCTTTGGAGAAGCTCACTAAATGTGTGAATAAAGAAATGAATGAACCCAGCCAAGTATGTCCCATACTGCAAATAACCAGTTAAGGAGCGGGCTCCTCCACTCATTCTACCCAAGCTCTCCTTCATCGTTAGGGAAAATACATTTACCACCCGAGGTATAAACTCCAAGAGGGTGCCTTTCCTGTGGAGTACAGTAGATAAGACAGCCACTTGCTGATGGAAAATGAGGTTAAGCTATAGGTATTAACATTTTTATTTCAATCTGCTATCCCCTCATTATCTGGTGTATGTCTGGCTATTAAAAAAATGGATATGGATGATTTAATTGGGAGACATAGACTTAGATAATCCACATCAGGGGCTCTGAGATGGCTTATGTTTGGGGAGATTTTCTTTTACAGATTTATGTGTAAAAACTATGTTTTGGGGCTAATTTTTAATTTGGCAAGTATTTATTGAGCTTTTATTGTGAGGTGTTGAGACTAAGTTGAAAGAAAACCCAACCCCTATTCACCCACAGACTTAAGAGTTGAGTTAGGGGGCACCTGGGTGGCTCAGTCGGTTAAGCGTCCAACTTCAGCTCAGGTCACGATCTCACAGTCCGTGAGTTCGAGCCCCGCGTCGGGCTCTGGGCTCACAGCTCAGAGCCTGGAGCCTGTTTCAGATTCTGTGTCTCCCTCTCTCTCTGCCCCTCCCCTGTTCATGCTCTGTCTCTCTCTCTCTCAAAAATAAATAAACGTTAAAAAAAATTAAAAAAAAAAGAGTTGAGTTAGAATAGTTAACTGAGAGGCTGTGGGTTAGTAAACAAGGTAGAAGTTCACAAGGGACATCCCTGGGAACTGGGTATTGGCCCAGGAAACCCTAGAAAGTCACAGGTTTGGCCTGGAAAGAATTTAAAGTTCAAGGAATCAAATTTTAGATGAGAGGGGATAGACACCACAGGCTCCCTGTTGTTAGTCTTTCTAAAAGGCCAAGTACCTGTACTCACCTTATTAAAACACTCATTTACTCCTGTTAGTTCACAGCGCCCACTGCATCCAGTCCATACTCCATAACTTGGCATTCAAGGCCCTCTGCAGGGTGGCCTCAACTCAACTTGAGAGTCTTTCCTTAGTGTTCCCCAAAATAAACCGAGCAAGACTGGTGTGTCTACACAAGGTAATGCTGAAGACGCTTTGCACTATCTACTGTTGTGCCTCTGTGTCTTTTTCTTAATGCATTGCTGTCCACTACATTCTCTGCCTATCCAAACGCCACTCATCCCAGCGTCCCATGCAAGACAGCCTCCTCCATGAAGTTTCTGAAATAAACAGTTGTAAGCGACATTTACATGAAAACCTGCAGGACTTGGTGGCTGATTGAGCATTAGGGGGAAACTGGGTATAATTGCCTTTGTTCCCTTCACTGTCATACCTCTTAAAAAAAAATCTTCATGAGTTGCTATTATCTTTGGAATGCAGGGTACTGCTTCTGCTCCATCAGAACTGATTACACCCAGGTTGCCAGTGGCTTACCTATAATGAATCCATTGGACACATTTTTTTCAGCTTTAATTTTTTGACCCCTTAGTATTTTCTGTTGATGTGATCATTCTTCCTCACACCTCTTGTTCTTTGGTTTCAGAAGCATCATTTTCTTCTTGTTTTCCTCTTGCCTTCTCCGGGCCTTTCCCACTCCTGTTTCTCCACCTGTTTTTAAATGTTGATTTTCCCTAAGACTGTTCTCAGCCCCCTTTTTTCACTCCTGTGCGTGATCCTGTCCCCTTCCAGGACAAAACTTGGGAGTCATACTCAACTATTCTCCTTCCCTCCATATTCAGTCAGCCACCACATCCTGTCAGTTTTTCTTCAAAAAGTGCCTGATTCAGTTGCCTGTCACTGCCATTTCCTCATTTTAGTCCCGTCCTATTTTTCTTGGATTGTTGATACATCACTATGCTATTGGTCATGCCCCTCACTCTAGGCTCTCCTCTATACTGCTGCCAGAAGAATTTCCCTGGGAACAAATTTGATCATGTTAGTCTTTGCCTATAAAATAAAGTGCAAAGCCCTGGGTGTGGCTTATATGCCTCTTCATAGGTTGGCTCTACTCTACTTTTTCACTACATCTCCTGCTTCCTGCCCACATGGAGCATACATTTCAGTCACATTGAATTTTTTTTTCACTATTCCTTAAACTTAGTGTTCCTTTTTAAGTTGCTGAGCCTTAGCATATGCTATTACTTGTTTCTGGAATACTCTTTACCTTGTAGATCCTGATCATAGTCAAGATCCCGCTCCAAGTCATTCTTTGAGGATGCCATCTCCAATCACCTAGGTAGGGGTTGTCCTTCCTAATTCTGCTTTGAGGCAGCATTATAATCTTTCTACCAGTATCCTGCACATAGCTGGTGGTCTATATGTTTTTGATTGGTTAAATCAAACAGGAAGTGTATTCATTTCCTAGGGTTGCCGTAACAAATTACCACAACTGCATGGCTTAATACAGCAGAACTATATTCTCACCATTTTGTAAGCTAGAAGTCCAAGAGGGCCTGTCTACCTCTGAAGGTTCTAGAGAGGAATCCGTCTTTGACTGATCCTAGCTTCTGGTGGTCCCCAGCAATTCTTGAGGCTCCTTGGCTTATGGCTGTATCATTCAATCTCTGTCTCTGTTGTCACATGACCTTCTTTTCTGTGTTTCCATATCTGAATCTTCCTCTTCTTTCTCTTATGAAGATATCAGTCATTGGATTTAGCCCCAACCCCCCAATCCATTATGACCTCATCTGAACTCTGCAAAGACTCTGCTTCCAAATAAGGTCACATTCTGAGATTCCAGGTAGACATGAGTGGGGGGCGGGGGGGCATTATTTGACACAGCACAGTATTACTCATTTCTCCTGCTGTTAGAAGTGAATATACTTGAGATCACACAGCTTTGTAGTTAAACTACTTGAAGAACTGCATAGATTTCCCCCTTTCCTCTAAATTAAAAGCAGATCAGCCAAGAAACTTTCTTTTAAACCTTTGTCCACAGAGACACATTTGATTTGCTTATTTCAGAGGGCAACTGCTCTCTTCTTGGGCTTCTCTAGCTCTGTCTTAGACTGGCCACTGTCTGTTGAGGCGTTCTAGGGGGCCCTGCTGTCTACCAGAGTTTGGATCCAAGTTTTTGATATTTTTTCTTTTTTTAAAATTTTTAAAATGTTTATTATTTTTTTAATATTTATTTTAGCGAGCGAGAGAGATAGACAGAGCGTGAGTGGGGGATGGGCAGAGAGAGAGGGAGACACAGAATCCAAAGCAGACTCAGGCTCTGAGCTGTCAGCACAGAACCTGATGCGGGGCTCGAACCCATGAAGCGCGAGATCATGATCTGAGCTGAAGTCAGACGCCTAACTGACTGAGCCACCCAGGTGCCCCTAATGTTTGTTTATTTTTGAGTGACAGAGAGAGAAGGAGAGAGAATGAGCAGGGGAGAGGCAGAGAGAGAGGGAGACACAGAATCTGAAGCAGGCTCCAGGCTCTGAGCTGTCAGCACAGAGCCCATTGTAGGGCTTGAACCCACAAGCTGTGAGATCATGACCTGAGCCTAATTCAGATGTTCAACTGACTGAGCCACCCAGGCACCCCCTTCTTTTCTTTAAAAAGAATTTTGTTTTCAATTTTATTTTAGAGAGTGCAAGCAGGGGAGAGGGGCAGAGAGAGAGAGAGAGAATGGGAATCTTAAGCAGTCTCCACATTCAGTGCAGAACTCGATTTGATGCGGGGCTTGATCTCACGACCCTGGGATCATGACCTGAGCCAAAATCAAGAGTCAGATGTCTGACTGCGCCAGCCAGGTGCCCCGATATTTTTTCTAAAAGTGGCTCTAATCTATGAAGAGATCTACCTCTCTGAATTTTATTTGAGCCTCAGTCCTGGAGACTTTTTATAAATGGTCTTTTTGGAACCATCAGTGATTTATAGATTCTTCTCTTGATGGAGGGGAACTTCCTTTTAATGAATTGCCGGGAAATAATCAGGAGCATTTTGAAGCACCTAATGTGCACAGGACTCTTTTCATAGTAGTGGGCTTGGAGAAAAAGAAATGGAAGACATCTTTTATTCTGAGATGCTTTGAATATAAATTGACACACACACACACACACACACACACACACACACACACACACACAAATACTTCTGAGGAGAGGCCCAAAGACTGTGGTTAAATACGATGAAAGAGGTAGGAACTGAATGCTTTAGAGATTCAAAGGAGAGATCACTTCCAGCTAGGGTTAGAGCCGGGTTAGGTTTCAGGAAGGAGGCTGCCTTTGAGCTGGGTCTTGAAGGTCTAGGATTTTGATAGGTGACATTAGAATGGAGGCTGTTCCAGGTGGAGGAGAAGGATGTGTGTGGGGATATACATGTTCAGGAAATAGTTCACATTAATTGGAGTATAGAGAAGATGTGATAGGGGATGAGTCTGTAAGTCAGAGTGGAGTAAGATTATGGGAGAAGAATGCCAGGCCCAAGAGCTTAGTTTTTGTTCAGCAGATGTTGAGGTATGATATGTTAGCTTTTCTTAACAGGAGGCTAGCTGGTGAACATTGCATATGAAGGAAGAGAATCTGACTTGTTGAGTGTGGTATGGGAGGTGAGAGTTGCTTAGGATCCGACTTTAGGACATGAATAGTGATAACAGAAAGGTAGGGACAAAAATCAAGAAGTGATAACAGGAAGGTAGGGACAAAAATCAAGAAGTGTGCTGTAGGTAGAAGCAATAGTACTTGTTTACCGAGTGGATGTGAGGGCAGAGAGAGGAGTCACTGATCATTGTCAGTGCTAAAATGCTAAAGCTACAGGAGAGTTGCAAGAATATTATACCAAATATTCGAACTCCAGAAGGAGGAACAGATTTGAGACCTATTGATCTCAAGAGACTGGTATGAGAACTACATGGAAATGTGTCTTTAGAGTATTGGAGGTGCCGTAGCCTTTACAGATATTCCCCATTTCAGGAGATGGGAACACAATCCCTTCAGCTACTTAACCCAGAGAGAAACAGCTTCTCTCATATTCATATCCAGCAGTCAGTACTCCTGTCCACACAACCATCAACGTTGTTTTCCAGAATCCAAGTAATTCTTACTACCTTCTCCACCACAGTCTTGGTCCAGGGTGCCATCATCTTTCACCTGAACTATTGCAGCAGCCTCCTGGCTGGTTGTCCTGCCTCTACCATTGCCTTCCTACAGTCTATCCAAAATAGCAGCCGGTGTGATCCTGTTAAAATGCCAGGTCTTGTCTTCCTCTGGTCAAAAGCCTCCTGTGGCTCCCCATCTCACTCGGTGAAAGAACACCTCTTCCAGTAGCCTATAGGGTCCTATGTTCTCTGATTCCCTTTTAATGTCTGTGACCTCATTTCTTACTACCCCCCCCCCCCCGCCCCCTGCTCATTGCATACCCATCACATTGCCTCCTTGAACACCCAGGGCCTTTGCACTTGTTATTTCTTCTATGTGCAATGCTCTTTCTCAGATACCCTTATCTCCTTCAAGTCTTTGCTTCAGTGTCCTTTTATTAGTCCTTCTTTGACCATGGTATGTAAAATTGGAACCCTTCTGCCCACTCCCTTCCCCTGGCACTCTACTCCTCTTCCTTGCTTTCTCTATGGTACGTGTATCTTCTTCCTCTAAGAGTATGTAATTTATAAGGTTTCTTGTCCAGCTCCCTTACTAAAATGAAATATCTTAGAAGGCAGAGTTTTTGCCTATTTGCCCACTGGTGTATCTCAGCACTTGGAACTGTACCTGGCATGTTGTTGGTGCTCAGTAAGATGGATGTGAATGAGTGAAGTGTCACAGGACTCATAAAGAGGAGAAGTATTGAAGAATTCTACAAGGATCACTGTCAGCCAATGAAGAAGGTGCTATTGAATGGAGCCTGAGAGCTGTAGGATTTGCATTCTTGACTATGTCGGGCAGGCTGTCAGATCCTCTGTCTGTCAGCCCAAATAAAAGCCTCATCCTCTAGCATGCCTAAGCCTTCACATGTTGTTGGAGACAACAAAGCGATTGGTTCAACAAAAAGAAAAGGTTTGGTGTAGGGGAGAGGATCAGAACAAGGCTGGAAAGACAGAGGCCAGGTCAGGGAGATACAGAAGAAACCCTCATTTGGCCTCAAGACCAAATGGAGGCATGCCCAGGCTATTGCTCTTTGACTTTTGATGAGCTGATGAAGACTTTATTAGCTTCTCTGTCTGATGTCTCACCTTATTAATGATCCCAGTTTTGAAGGCCTTCTGAGTTTAGATGCTCCTAGGCCTGTGGGACAAATCTGGAAGACTTAGAAGGTTCTAGAGTTAGGCTGTCCAGTAGGGTAGCACCAGCTACAATGGGCTAACTACATTGAAATTAATTAAATACAATTAAAAGTTCAGCTCCTCAGTTGCACTAGCCACATTTCAAGTGCTCAGTAGCCATCTGTGACTACTGGCTACTGTATTGGACAGTGCAGATGTGGAACAGTTACATAAGCACAGTAAGTTCTGTTGGATTGTGCACAGTGAATGACTTGAATTTACAGTACCAGTTCATTTTGGTATCTTGCGAAAAAGAATTGGCCTGCCTACCTATTTGTTTGGGCTTGACTGATGCCTTTGTCACTTTTTTTTTAAGTACCTAACTTTTTAGACCTAGTCTCTGTGTTTGCAATTCGTGTCACTTACAAGGTAAACAGTTAAACACATGTGCAAATGGATATAAAAACATTAACCCAGTAGTCCATTCACACTGTTAGAATGGCTATCATTTAAACGACAAGAAATAACAAGTGTTGGTGAGGATGTGGAGAAAAGGAATTCTTATACACTGTTGGTGAGGATGTAAATTGATGAACTGCCAATAGAACTACCATATGATCCAGCAATTCACTTCTGTGTGTTTATCTGAGGGAAATGAAAGCACAAATCTCAAGAAGATATCTGCACCCCCCATGTTCATTACAGCATTATGTACAACAGCCAAGACTTGGAAACAGCCTAAGTGTCCATCGATGGATGAGTGGATAAAGCACATATGGTATACATACAAATATACATGTGGATACACAGTGGAATATTGTTCAGCCATGAAAAGGAAATCTGTCATTTTTGGAAACATGGATGGACCTTGAGGATATTATGCTAAGTGAAATAAATCAGAGAAAGACAGATACTGTATGATCTCACTTATATGACATCCAAAAAACAAACAAAAAAAACCCCACCCCAACTCTTAGACACAGAAAACAAACTGGTGATTGCCAGATGTTGGGGGTGGGCCTGGGGGAATTGGATGAAGGGTGTCAAAAAGTAGAAACTTCCAGTTACAAGGTAAATAAATCCTGAGGATGTAATGTACAACATGGCAACTATAGTTGATAATGCTGAATAGTATGTTTGAAAGTTGCTGTGAGAGAGGACCTTAAAAGTTCTTATTACAAGAAGAAAGTTTTTACAAATACAATATCTAGATTGAACATACAGAGGATGAGAGCATATCTGGATGTGGAGAACAAGTGATAAGACATCACAGATAATTATTAAATTCCTTCAATAAAATGACTATTACCAAATAAAATCAGAGCTGTTTATATTCTAGGCTTTCCCTGCTGATGGAAATGCTGCATTGGCTATTCCTCAGCACTCCCTTCTTTCAGAAAGATCCCTCTTGGTAGAGGGCCTGCTTTCTCTAATACCACTGCGAACAAAACAAAACAAAACAAAACAAAACCAAAAACTTCTCTAGCTTCAGTGAGCCTTATTTCATAAGTATTTCTTGAGAGGAGGAATGTATTAAACAGGAAATGTTTTTCTATCATGTCTCCTTTAAATGCAGTTAGGGTGCAGGGTTTATTTTTGTATGTTCTGTTAGAGTTGAAATCGACTTGGAAATATTTCTACTCCATGCTTCATATTTAAACAACTCTTCCTCTTCTCCCCTTTCCTTTATTAAATCTTCCCAATTTGCAGTATTTTTTAAAGATGTACATAAGTAGGTCTGAGTGTGTCTGTCCATGAGTGAGCATCTGTGTATAGAGAGATGCTCTGGTGAAGAAGGTGTTGGCATTTGATGATGTGAAGATAGTCTTCCCTTTTACCTCAGAGACAATCACGAGGCCAGGGTACCATGTAGACAGAACCTCTGGGGTAGGATACTCCTCTTTAATTGATTTGTTTAGTCCCTTCCCCTCCCCACACAGAGACCCCAGAATCTCCCTCCTAATGTTCTGAGATACTTCCACTTCCCCCAAACACCGCTTTCCTTTCTGCTAATCCCAGTATGTCTGTCTGGTTAGCTACTTCATATATAAACCCTAATTTTAGTTTCCCACTGCTTTCTCCAGTTCTGCACAACTTGTATCCATCTTTTCTCTGTACTGCAAGGCCATTTTTCATACTTTTTGTTGAACCAAATCCTTCTTGAATACTCTGACCATCCTGTTTCCCACCAGGAATTTTTCTTATTACATTTTACCTTTTTTATATTTTCTGTCAGATGGTGAGACCTGGACTGAGGATCAATTAATTATAAAGCAGAAAAGTCTTGAAGTAGGGCTACACTACCTGAAGGAGATGAATGTGAACAAAACAAACACTAGGGGCCCTATGAATGTAGATGAAACTTCTGTAACGTCATAAACTCTATGCAACAGCCACAGATTCTTAATTGAAGAGACATCCCAAATATGTAGTGTTTGTGGAAAGTTATTTAGGCGAAACTCATACCTTATTCAGCATGAAAGAATCCACACACAAGGGAAGACTTTTGAGTGTCATGAATGTGGAAAAACTTTTGGCCATAGTTCAAACCTTATCCAGCATCAAAGAATACATACTGAAGAAAAACCCTATGAATGCAGTAACTGTGGGAAAGCCTTCTGGTGCAGTTCACACTTTATCCAGCATCAGATAACTCATACAGGAGAAATGCCTTATATGTGTAATGAATGTGGAAAAGCTTTTGTTCAGAGCTCAAGTCTTACTTGACACCGGAGAATCCACATGAGGGAGAAACCCTATGTGTGTAGTGAGTGTGGGAAGGCCTTCAGCCAGAGCTCAAATCTAATAGAACATCAGTGAGTTCACACCAAAGAGAGACCATATGAATGCAATGACTGTGGGAAGGCTTACAGTTGTAACTCGCACCTCATTGAACACCACAGAGTCCACACAGGGGAGGCTCCTTATGATTGCAGCAAGTGTGGGAAATCTTTTAGTAGGAGTTCACTTCTTATTAAACACCATAGAATTCACATTGGAGAGAAACCCAATGAATGTAGTGAATGTGGGAAGGCCTTCAGTCAGAACTCTCACCTTATTCAGCACCAGAAAACTCACAGTGGAGTAAAAGCTTCTGAATGTAAGGAGTGTGGGAAAACCTTCACGTACAGTTCATGCCTTTCTGATCATCTGGGAATCCATATAAGAGAGAAACTGTGAATGAAATGAAGATGGTAGATGGAGCCTTTGGTCAGAGTTCAGCTCTGATTGAATGCCAGAGAGCCCGCATGGGGAAGAAACCCTTTGGGTTTCATGAGGGTGTACAGCCTCCAGTCCTGGCTCAACTCTTATTAAGATGTGAAAATCCAGATAGTGGATAGATCTCACGGATGTGTTCAACACATGAAAACCTTTAGACAGAGTTTCCACCTTATTCAGCATCATTAGATTCACCTTGGAGGAAAGTGTGTCGGAGAGGGGTGTGAAAGGAACCTAATGCAGCACTACCAAGGTGATGGCTAAGTGGAACCTTCAGTTAGTGCTGCTGTTTATTTGATGTTTAGGATCTGCATCACAGGGAGATTCTGTGGTTTGCTTTTCAGATCTTCCCAGTTGTCTTCTGAAAATGGAATGAGTCAGATCCACTCCAGGGAAGAAAGAGTCAGGGAATTCTGGATTCAGATTCATAGATCAGGAAAGCAGCAAGGTGACCTTTGAACCCAGTAGTTCTCCTTCTAGCTCATCTATTCTGTTGTAACTCTTGATGGAAGTGACCCTTGGGTCTTGGACCAGCATTTCACTCCTCAGTGTCCTGCAGATTATTGAATCTCTTGTCTTATATGACCTAAATGCACTTAATAAACAGGCATATTTTCTAGGCCAAATAACTTCAGTATGACATGTCACGGGCTTTGTTATATGTCAGCTTGGGTAGGTTGAAATGCACTTGCCAGACTTCCCTTTCCTGTAATTTTTGGTTCTTGAGGGCTAGAGAGGGAGATTCTTGGGAGACTGGGAGGGCAGAAAAAAAGCAGCAGTTATTTTGTAACTCACACATGCGGTTGCTAGTCAGCAGCTGGGCCTGCAAAGGGTCCACCTTCCCCTCCATCCTCCTTTGCCTTCCCTAGGTTGTGTGTGTGTGTGTGTTTTTGTCCTCGTGGTTTTACCCCTCTGATTGAATCCTAGTCATACTCAAGGTCACTGTTCTTGTGACAAGTACACATTTATTTTAAGTTTAGGTGGAGAGAAATGGGTAACTTCTGGCTGTTTTTGAAACAAAACTTCAATAATAATTTTCAAGATTTCCTTTAAGAAAAAGCCACAGTTCAAACTCCTTTATAACAAAAATGACATCATAACCTGAGGCAGAGCTTCACTACTGGGTAATTGTTGAGGAAAAAATTGAATAGTGTGATACATAATAGATCATTTTTTTAAGGATTTTTTATTTTGGGGTGCCTGGATGGCTCAGTTGGTTGAGCATCTGACTTCAGCTCGGGTCATGATCTCATGGTTTGGGAGTTTGAGCCCTGCATTGGGTTCTCTGCTGTCAGTGCAGAGCCTGCTTTGGATCCTCTGTCTCCCCTCTCTCCTCTCTGTCTCTGCCCCTCCCCCACTCGTGTGTGTGCTAGCGCTTGCTCTCTCTCAAAAATGAATAGGATTTTTATTTTTAAGAAATCTCTGCACCCAAACATGGGACTTGAATTCATGACCCTGAGATCAAGAGTCACATGATTCACCAGCTGTGCCAGCCAGGTGCTCCCATAATGGATACAATTAAAAAAAAACACACAAAAACTTTTGAGTACTCATTACCATGAATATTTTTATCACTGAAAGAAATCCCAAAAATATCTCTACTGGGTAGTACATTGTTAGATTTATTCTAGGTATCTGAGAAAAATACCTACTTTGTTGTAAATGCTTATTTTTTATCACAAAAAAATAAGATTGTTTTACCCCTAGTTAGTCTGGATTAATGATTATTTAAAATATCAAGTGAAAATTATACTTACATTCTAGACTCTTAAAATTGAAACTTGCCTGTCCTGCAGCTTCCATGCCTGGTCTGGTGCTGTGCACACAGTAGGTATTGAGTGGATGGCTGTGGAATGGATCTGTTTACTGGACACCAAAGTCTTGTTGTTTGTCTCAGCTCTTCTATCTACACTCCTCTACCTTCCTCTCTGTATAATCTGGAGGTGATTATTAGCACTAACTAAGGGTCACCTTGCCATCTAGATGTCCCGAGTATGGACTTGCACTCTGTGAGGCCTGGTCTGACCTCTGAGCTGGTGTGCCCTCTTACTCTACTCGGCATGTGACCCTTCTCGAGTCCCTCCCCACTCCTTTCACCACAGAACGGGCCCTTTCCTTCTGTGGGGTCTTGAGAAGCTTCAGGGATGAGGCAGGGCTTGATGAGTTGGGTTTGAAGGCTGGGCAGGATTCTTTTTTTTAAGGGTATTTACCCATTTTGAGAGAAAGAGAGAGAGAAAGCACATGTCAGGAGGGCAGAGAGTGTGTGAGAGAGGGAATCTCAAGCAGGCTCCACACTGTCAGCACAGAGCCCAATGCAGGCTTGAACTCATGAACGGTAGGATCATGACCAGAGCCAAGATCAAGAGTTGGACGCTTAACTGACTGAGGTGCCCCACACACTGGGCAGGATTCTGACTGGCAGAAAAGAATAGCAGGGAGGGGCATCTCAGGACAAAGTCATTGTGCAGGGTCATGGGCCAGGCTCCAAGGGTGGAGGTGTCCGTGGAGACCAGGAAAGGAGAGCAAAGAGTTTGTCTAGCCGTATCAAAGGCACTAAAGTGGTGGGGGAGCGGCTCCTGGCTGGCTCAGTCAGTGGAGCATGCAACTCTTGATCTCAGAGTTGTTAAGTTCAAGCCCACGTAGGATGTAGAGATTACTAAAAAAAAAAAAAAAAAAAAAAGATGTAGGAAAAGACCCCACTAAAGCAGGGCTCTGGTTCTTTGGGCACAAGTATTACTAGTGGCCAGAAAATTGACTAAGCTGTTAGACCTCAGGTGAACACGAGGGCAGCCACTCATCCAGGTTGGCCAGGCTTTTCTCAGTCTTAGTATTGGAAGTCTCACATCTGAGAAAATGCTCAGTCCTGTGCGAACCAGGATGACTGATCACCTGAAGCCATAGTAACCCCTCATCCTTGCCCACTCATGGCTCCTAGCTGCAACAGGACATAAGAGAGCGGGAATTCTTAACTTAGGTAGCATACTATATCACCTGGGGGGCTTTCAAAGTACCTCAGTCCCAATCTCAGAGATTTTATGGAATTGAGTATGACCTGGATATTGGGATTTTGCAAGTTACCAGCGAATTCTAATGTGCATTCAAGGTTGGGAACCTATATATGCAATAGGGGACAACAATGCTTCACAGGTGCTGAAAGACACAAAAAGATCACATAGGATGTGTGGCGTAGTCACTGAGGGCTAGCAAGAGGGCTGGACTGGGAGTGTGGAGCACATCAGGAGCCTATGTGAAAGGAGAGAGAAGGTGTCCCAGGTGAAGGAGCTGTGGGGCCCTGGCATTGGGAATGGAGCCAGCTAGTGGGTGGATTCCCTAAGTGCAGTAAACCAGGTCTGGGGGCTGGAGAGCAGAGGCCTGCTCACTTCCCAGTTCTGTTAACTGGTAAAACTACAGTTTGGGTTTTCCCTTGGGAGCTCTGGCCCAAGGAAGCACAGAGTCTGGGGGAAGTCAGAGCTCCAGCTCATGGGGACTCCACCCCATTTTCCAGCAGACAGTTATTCTTGCTTGTCCTCTACCCTGGACCTGGGAAAATATGAAAATGCTTCCAGAGGAGGCTATAACCTAAGCCTGTGCACACATTCTAAAATCTCCAGTCCTGGAGGGGGCTGGCCTGGTAGTCCTTAGCCATGCTGTGGGCGCAGCCTTGGGCTCCCCTGAATGAGAGGTTCTTCCTGTGCTCTGTTAGAGGATGGAATCTGGGAAAGGGAAGATAGTAAGAGGAAGAGGAATTTTGGCATTGGCGCCCAAATATGATTGCTTTAATTACCAGAGGCCTCTCATGGCCCTTAGGATGTAACTCTACAAGACCCTTCACGTCTCTGCTCTGCCTATTGACGTCTTCAGTTCTCTGGGGGCCGCTCCTTCCAGTCATTTTGAAATTTGTTGGGTCCTTGAACACAGTATTTTTTCAAATGTAGGTCAAAGCAACTAGTGGGTCATAAAATTAATTTATTGGAGTGAGTTGCAACCAGCACTGAGGGTAAAAGAAAAAAGTAAGCATGACTGGACTGGGATAGAAAGCATTTGTGTGCATTGCACGTAGCTAAGGGAAGTGAGATTTTTCCATGTGCACATGTACACATATGTGCCATGTATAGTAGTTCTTGCTGAAGAGCAGGTGAAAATCTTTGCACAATGCAATCCCCTTTTGGGGATAAGATTCCATGTAAATCCTGCCTCCTTGCAGTCTTCCCTTGGGCTGAATTGTCCTCTGCTATCCCTGTAGCGTGCTATCCATCCTTTGTGTACTGAGCACATTTTTTTAAAAAGTGATTTATTCAGGTACCGGTCTCTGTGCTAGATGGCAAGTTCTGCGAGGGCAAGGACTGTACACACAGAACATTGAACGTCGTATCTGTCATTAGAGAAAGCACTTTGATGCTGCGTGGCTGAGTACTTTAGGTTACTGCTGTGGATATGTTCTTAGCCAGGTTTCTTTTTATTTTTTCCAGTTTTTTTTTTATCTGAGAGATTTCAATATATGGAAAAGTTGAAAAATGGTATAAATGAACACGCTATATATCCTCTATGTAGATAAGTAATTATTATCACTTGTCCATATCTACTTTCTATCCATATAATTTTTTTTCTGAATTATTTGAGAGCACGCATGGACATAACCTTCACCCCTAAGTAGCATGGCATGCTTCTCCTACAAGTAAGGTTAGTCTCCTACATAATCACATCACTTTTAACATACTTAAGAAAAAGAATTTAATTTCCTAATAACATCTAAAATGCAGCCTATATTCAGACTTTCCCCGGTTGCCCCAAGAATGTGTTTTATAGCAATTTTATTTCTAATCAGAAAAAAAAAACCCAGGGTCACATTGCATTTGGCTTTATGTCTCTTTAGTTTCATTTAATCTAGAATAGTTCCTCTGCTTTTGTTTGTTCATATGTTTGTGACAATGACTTTTGGAGGAGTCCAGAACAGTTATCCTTTAGAATTTTTCACAGAATTGGTTCCTGTTGTCCTGTGGTGGTATTTAACTTCCCTCCACCCCCCTGTATTTCCCCTAAACTGGAATGAGGTTTAGAGGCTTGATTAAACATTTTTGGCAAGAAAACCTCATAGGTCATGTCTCCATACTCTAATGCCTCCGTAGGCAACCGACGTCATATTATCCCACCCTAAGTCATGCCGTTTATTCACCTGTTTCAGGTAGTGACTGCCAGATCTCTGCTACGTAAACGTATGTTTTCCTTTTGCAACTAGTAATTTGTAAGGACGATAAACTCTAGCACCATGCAAATAATGTATTCCCCTACAGCCTAATGTTTTTAGCAACTATCCATGATCTTCTGGGCAAGTTCTTAACCCGAGACTTTATTCATTTGCAGTATGAGGATAATAATGCCTGTCATTTGGGTTTACTGTGTAATGAGATTCAAAAGTATAACATAACAGTGCACGTGAAAATGCTGCCCTGGTCTGCCATGATTTCTCCCTTCTTCTGAAGACACCATTCCTCTTCCTTTAAGAAAGTTTTTATGTTGATCCAGATATGTAATCCAAATTGCTGACTTCTCAGTGACCCTGTCTGCCTGGCCACTGTGAAGCACAGTTGACTTATCTTCTCTGGCCAGAGTGGAATGAGCATGTGACTTGAGCTAATCAGAATGCTTACTTGGGAAATTTTGAAACAAGGAGAGGGTGAGAATAGGGT
This sequence comes from Prionailurus viverrinus, assembly GCF_022837055.1. Lineage (NCBI taxonomy): Eukaryota > Metazoa > Chordata > Mammalia > Carnivora > Felidae > Prionailurus > Prionailurus viverrinus. The sequence goes on from NC_062576.1 coordinate 7,006,814, forward strand.
GAGGAAAACCTTCTTTTCCTCCAGGATGACTAAATGTGAAGACTGGAGTCTGGAAGTGAATTGTTTCCCCTGCCACCTGGAGAATGAAAACCTATCGGGTGGAGGAGATCAGAGTTATCTGTCTGAGATGAGGGCAGAAGGTTGTGGGAAGGGGGAGGGTCTTCCTGGCCTAGCTCTGGTCCTGCCAGCTGGACCTCTGCCCCGAGCCAGCTAAGCCTGTGGAGGCTGTCTCTGGGGAACATTTACAAATTGGGTTCTGAAACTTTGAGAGATACAATCCTGAATAGTATAGGGGCCTGTCACATGCCTCTCACGTGATAGGTGACTGGGTGAATTAGTGGCCCATCCCATCTCGGTTTTGAATATGTCAGGGCCAGAGGAGAGGTGAGCAGGTGCCAGACATGGTACTGGCTTTTAAAAATCTTAGAGTTACAAATGCATTTCCTTGGTGAAAGCAGACTCAAAGTGGGGCGGAGTGGGGGTTGTGTGTGGTGCTGCTGGTGGTTTATCCAGCTCTAAGTGTGGCCACCCCCTACCCGTCTCCCAAAGCCGGAAGTTAGTCCTGCCCTCTCTGAAGAGTCTTCCCCCAGGTTGAAACCAGCCGCCAGGGTGAGAAGGGTAGCCAGCCTTCTTAGGGGAGGGCAGAGAAGGGGAGAGGGATGGTGGGGCCTGGAGGCCTGAGGGTGATCAGGCTCATGCACAGGACAAAGGCTTGGGAGGCTGCAGGAGTGGGGTGATCGGGGATGAGGGTCTTGGAGAAGGGGAATGAACTGGCAGGCTCCTGAGGAGTCAGGGGGGCTTGTCATTGGACGGGTCATTGGACCCTTTTAGCCCTCCAACAAGAGGAGTTACTATTATTATTCCCACTTCACAGACGAGAAAACTGACACCCACGAAGAAGTAAATTACCCAAGGTCACCCTGCTGGTAATGGCAGAGCTGGAATTCGAATTGAGATCTGCCCGGCTCGAGATCACTTCCACCCCGTTTGGCGCACGGGTGCGCGAGGTCCGTTCTGCAAACAGCCCCGGAGGTCAGGTACCCCGGGCCGAGGGCCAGGTGAGTGGGCAGGTGAAGCTGCAGGGCCGATGAGCCCCCACCCTCCGCCCCAGGGCCCCACGCGGGCTCCGTGGGCTCTGTCAGGAGAGGGCGCATTCTTGCTCCCGCCTCCGGGCCAACGGAAGCTCTGGACAGAGGGACAAGCTCTGGGCCAAAGGGTTGGATGAGGGGCTGGCCTAGAGGGAAGCCCTGCCCTTAGAGGCCCGGAAACCCCGAAGGTGCCCCAGGAGGGAGGAGAGACCACCCGGGAGGGAGCGGCAAGGTGGGCCCAAGGATTGGGGGCGTGGAGAGGGCCCCCAGCACCCCTCCCCCTGCCGCCTTCAGGCCACCCCCCAGGCTTTTGCGACCCACTGCGGTGGCGGGGCTGGGGGGATGATCAGAGGTGGCAGGGGTGGGGGGATGATCAGATCTGGGTCCATCGTTGTTTCCAGAAAATGTCACTGTGGCTTTGGGGCAAGGGAAGGGCCCAGGAGGCTTTTCAGCAGGAAGGAACCTCAGAGCAAACCCGGATCAATTTGCTGCCCAAGTTGCCACTAATGACTGGTGGGAAAAGGGAGTGAGGCACCCTGTGACCCTGACAGGTACCCCCACCATTCCAACCCAGATGTACTTTATGTCACCCACCTCATTCATCCCCTAGCGCAGGTCCCAGCTGACCCCGGGGTTGCACGGCCTGGGGGGCGGGGGGGGACGACAGGGGTGCATTCTGGCTGCTGCAGGGTAGCTCAGGAACTGTCCCAGAGGGAGCCCAGAGTGAGAAGCCTCCACACAAGCCCTGCTTCCCAGATGCCAGTCCTCCAGGCTCCACGTAGCTAGCAGCTCTTTTACTTTCCAGTGTCACAGATCCTTTTTAAATAATAGTTAAAACACTCTGTGTAATAGTAGCTGACAGTTGTTTTTGTTTTATTTTGAATGTTTGTGGCAAAATAAAAAGTTGGCAGTTCTACTTCACCCCCCCCCCCCTTCACTCTCCCTTTCTCACACATGCAAATGAGCTTACCTAGTAGGAAGAATTCACTGGCCACTAAATTCCAAACTAAACTGCTGGCCTGGTCAGCTGAGGTGGGAGAGGCAGCCATGTGGGATTCTGGTCCTTGCCCCAGGGCTGACTGACTGTGGGATCCTGGACCAGTGGTGGGTCTTTCTCTCCTGCTCTGTTTCAACACTACAAAAGGATGTACAAATCCCCTGTCATATTAACAGGTCTATGGTCCTTCGAGTCTGGCCTAGATCAATGCACCCCACAAGTTGTATATCTGTGGGGCGCAGTCATCCAGGCCCAGTGCTAAGAGCTGTTCCGAAGGTCCTTTTCACTGGTGAGCAGCCGGGCAGGGGGGAAGATAGGACTGGGGTATGCCTGGCCCTGAAGTAAGCCAGGCAGGGGAGAGGAAAGCATTGCACCTTGTGACGTGTTTTTGTGTCTCTCACCCCACAGTTACCAAGAGCCTGCGAGTTCCTGTCTGTTTTCATCCCTGAATCACCCCCATTGGCCTAAGCTGGTCATGGGGCGTCCAGTAAGTGTGGAGGGAATGGATAGTGGCTGGTGGCTGGGAGGGCTGTGTGCAGTGGCCAGGACCAGGCTGAGCTTCACAGGAGAGTTGGGCTTTGAGGAGGAAAGTGGGGAAGGAGGCTGGAGGAGTTGGGGATGGCTCTGGTATTCCAGGAGTAGAGGGAGACCTGTGGGCATGGGGCAGGAACTGTGTGGGTGTGGGGACTTTCAGAGAGGAAGCCTGGGAGGACAAGGAAGGTGGATGAGATGGGGACATGGAGAGAGGGAGAGGCCGGCATGCGCTCCACGCCAGCATGTGGTGATGGAGAATGGCTGAAATGGGAAAAACACGAAGGGCGGTTTTAGACAAATTGAGGTTGCGGGGGGGGGGGCGTAGGCAGGACACAGACCATCGAAAGACAATGTCCAGTGTCCTCCGTCCCACCCAGAGCAGGGGGGTCAAGATGTAGCCATGACTTATACCGGACAGTTTTAGAGCTAGGACTGCTCTCCGGGCCAACCGACTCCATCATTTGAGAGCAAAGGAGACTGGGGCCCTGAAGTTCAAGTGACCCATCAGTGAGGCCTGGAGGGTGGAGGGAGCGTCTAAAGGGGAGCTTTGGAGAGAGGGAAGGATGAAGTTGTTCAGGTGGGAACAAGAAAAAGTAGTGATAGGAAGGAGGTGAAAGCACATTGGGATGTTTCCAAACCACTCTGCCAGCGCTCGAAGAGCACTCTGTGTACCTGGTTATACACAGCGTGTTTGGGTCGGAGGTGCAGGAGGGCACCCGCACTCCACCCTCCGCCATTAGGCTGGTCCTGTTTGTGGTGATCAGCAGGTCCCACAGCCTTAGAGACTCTCCTTGCCCCGGCTGCAGTTTGGGGGGTCTGCATTGGAGCCTCTCCAGGTGTTGGGCCTGAGCATGGGTGTTCACACAGGATGAGGACTGGAGAGAGCAACCCCTCACACTGAGGGCTTTGCACCTCAGACCCCAGCCTTATTATCTCTCTCATCATCATTCTGAAATCCCCAAAGCTCTTAACTGTTAGCTGCCTGCCAAGCTTAGTGGAGAGGGTCTTTGTAGGTGGGTGGTAGTTAACAGAACTGAGCAGTGAGAACTTTAGGGTTGGAAGGGTTCGGGGATGGCCCATTCCAACGTCCTCATTTTATTGAGGTGGAAATTAGGGCTCAGAGAAGGGACCCTGCTTACCCAAGATCACCCAGTGACTTAGCGGCAAAAAAAATGTTTTATGCATTTTTTTTAGGTCTGCTGAAGAAGTCTGTGAGGCTGTAAAGTTTATCCAGGCAAGGAAATCACCATTTCCCGAGCCTCACATATGTGCTACCGTTTGTGCAGGCATCATCTCCTTCCCTGTGTTCCACTTGAGAAGCCTTCACTTTTCCCTTGAACAGGTGATGCTGACTTTGGAGGACAAGGACATGAAGGGGTTCACGTGGGCCATAGCCCCAGCCTTGACCTCCCTGGGCTACCTGCTTATACTGCTGGTCTCCATCTTTCCCTTCTGGGTGCGGCTTGTAAGCGAGGAGTCCCACGAAGTGTTTTTCAGTGGCCTGTTTGAGAACTGTTTCCATATCAAATGCTGGAAGCCTCGACCCTTATCAGGTAAGGGGGGATGGAGGTGGGGATGGGGCAGAGGGAGATGGGGCCAGTGTGGGCAGTTTGGGTGACAGAGAGGACAGAATATAATAAGCCCCTAAGGGCATTTTCTGAGTCTCTACTTTTGGGGTTAGAGGAAAGTAGTGGCCAGGAGAAGGTTGATAATATCAGGTTGACCACCAGGGTCAGGAGCAAATGTGTCAGCAACAAAGTTTATTTGCGGGGTAGGGCTGGCTCCATCTAGGATGGAGGGGCGGGGGTCCTGCCCTACTCTGTGAAGCTGGATTTCAGCCTCACTTCCAAACGCCCGTCTGACTGTGGGTGGCTGCTCTACAGAAAATGTTCTCAGGCCTGAGGACATTTCAAAGGGAATGCACAGAAATACGAGCTCAGTGGACTGTGGATGCACTTGAGGCTGTGTTTTTATAAGGGGCTTGAGAGGGTCAGGGGGATGTCTGTCTTGGAAAGGAGGTGAACCTGGGGGATATAGGGGTTCTTTCCTGATAACAGAAGAGGAGAAGCCTCTTTGGGGGAAGATGGGCCACACTATGTGAGCTCCTTGACCTGGAGTTGCTCAGCCTCGGTACTACTGACACTTTGGCTGGAAAATCTTTGTTGCGGGGCTCTCCTGTTGTTTGCAGGACAGTTAGTAGCACCCCTGCCCTCTACGGCCCACTTGATGCCAGTAGCACCCCCTACCCTCAGTTGTGACAACCAACTTACCTCTTAGCATTGCCAAATATCCCCGGGGTGAGGAGGTGCAAACCTGCCTCCAGTTGAAAACCATTGGTTTAGCCCAAGAGTAGATTCTAGAAGTTTAGCGATACCTTTGTCTTAGGAGTTTAGTGATATGTTTGTCTTTTTGTCCCACCCCCAGCTGTCCATCTCTGCATGCTTAGAAGGCTATAAAAACTCATCTTAATGGCAGCTCTTTCTGCCCATGGGTCCTGTCCCCGTGCTTTAATAAAATCATCTTTTTTTGCACCCCCCCCCAAAGAAACCCTAAAAACCTCATTTTAACATGGGTCTGAATCATGCCAATAATAGGGGAATAAATCACCCTGTCATCAAGTCCCTTGCTCTGCTATTTTGGATCTATTTCATGACTTGTGTTAACTGGGATAATTAAATAAGCATTCCCCACAGAGTTCAGAACATCTCAACCTCACAGGTTCTGATTTTCCACTAGCCACTTATTTCAGTGTGACCAGTATTGATGGAGTTCTTCACATTTCCACATGCAACTTGTATCATTTATGTTGCTTACTAAAATGACTGTTTGTCCATCTAATTTTTTTTCCCCATACACTTCCATGTCACGGGGAACAAAATGTTGGAACCAGAGCATTCATTGTTGGGGGCAAAGTGGAGGGGTCAGAGCTGGGGTCCCAGGCCATGCTGTGGGACTGAGGGTGGTAAGCTGGTGGGGGGGCTTCTCTTTGCAGGCTCTGCGGGGCTCTGTCCCTTGTCACGGGTCAGGTGTCCAGCTGCAGCCCAGCCTCCCCTCCCCCACAGTGTACATCATTCTCGGCCGCGTTTTCCTGCTGTCCGCGGTTGTCCTGTCTTTCCTCACCACCTTCATCCTGGTGTCCTTTGCATCTCAGCTGTTTCCGAGGACCCGGAAGCACAATTTGGTGTCAGCCTTCATCAGCTTCCTCACAGGTGTGGAACAGGCAGGCAAGCCTTGTTGTCAGGCAGGCCTCAGCCTTGGGAAGGGGCTGGGGAGGGGCCCAAAGGCAGGGAGATGGTTGGTCTCTGTGGTGTCAGGGGAGAGAATTTTTAGGGACCCTCTCACCTGTGGCCTTCTCTGAGGCAGGCTTCCCCCCCACCCCGGATCACAGTCCCTCTCTCTGAGGCTGCACAGCACCCTGTACTTCCAGCTAGCTCCACCCTCACTATGTTGGCTTGGGGTCATTTGTCTGGGGGTCTTTTTACCATAATCTCTATCCCAGTGACTTTCATAGAATCTGACACAGAATGATAATACACAAGTGAAATATGTGAGTGAAATATAAGTGTTTGTTGGATGAATGGATGGAAGACACCATCTCTGCCCTTTGGAACCTTTTGACTTTAAAAGGCTGGCCAAGGCCCTACCCTGGGAGGCTCCCATCACATGGAGGAGGTGGAACGCTCACAGTGGGAAAATCAGGTTGAATTGCACCCAAAGCATCACACCCAGAGGGCCCCGTCTGGAGTCAGCCAATGGCACAGGCACAGAGGGTACCCGGGAAAGGGATTTCTGGTTATGGGGCCTCTGGGAGGTGAGGCACATGGGCTTTGAAATGTGTTGGGAAGGAGGGCAAGACAGGCATGTGGGGTAGAGGTTATTGACTCTGAGAGGGCACAGGTGTGGGCTGGAGAAAGAAGCCTCCATGTAGGAACCATACAGGCTGTAAGCCATGTGACTCTGTCTGATTAAGAGCAAAGGTGGGAACCATGTGAGGAGATCAAGAGTGCTTCCCTATGACCCTGCAGGGGCCAGTGCCTTCCTGGCCTTGTTGCTGCATGCCCTGGAGATCCAGAATCTGAGGATGAAGCCCAGCCCCCCCAAGTTCTCGGTGCAGTGGCCTTACTACGTTCTGGGCTTTGCCATCCTTCTGTTCATAGTGGCTGGTGAGTGTCCTGGGGCTGGTGCCCTTCTCCCTGCCCTCTGTCTGGATTCAGAAGCCATGGACACTCTAGAGCAAAACTGTCCAAAACTGTGGTCACTAGCTACTTGTGGCCATTTCATTACTTAAAATGAAATAAATAGAAATTCAGTTTCTCGGTCATGCTAGCCACATTTCAGATGTTCAGTAACCACATTATTATGTGTCTAGTGGCTGCCATATTGAATGGTGCAGATGCAGATATTTCCATCGTTGCAGAAAGTTCTACTCATCAGCACTGCTCTAGAGCCTCAGCCCTATATCCCATCTTCCTCCTCTTTGACTTTGGAACCAACCTCCAGATCTCATATTCCGTCTTACTCTGTCCTGGCTCCTAAGGGTTTCTATGCCTATCTCTATCTCTATCTCGGAATCTACAATCTTATTCACCTCAGTCTCGCTTTACTCTCTTATTTTATATACCATCACCGTCTAAGTCTCAATCCTATTTAATTTTGTCCTTTTTCCTAATCTTCTTCCTACTATATTAATCTGACCCATGACATAATCTGTGTTAACTTGATTTTATTATACACTGAATATATAAAAACATTTATAATATATAAGAGGTAATTAAAAATAAACTGTGCACCCATTTCCACCATATAGTTTAAGAACTAGCCATATTTTCATGGAATCCATTGTTTGTAAGTTACACCTTTATTTTATTTACCACTGAAAGAGAAAAAAGGATGCTAGGAATAATTCTAAGGTGGTATAACTTGTAAGGCACATCGTTATTTCAGAGATGTTAAGTGAAGAAAATTGGCTTGTCTGCATTAATGAAATATGTTAGAATATTAAGAATCTTTGAAGTCCTGCCCCCTCAACCATGTGGCTCTTCCTGATCTTGTCCTCCTCTCTCCCCTTGGGAACCAATTATTCTGCAATTTATGATAATCATATTACTACACACATATATATCCTTAATATATTACTTAGTCTTACATGTTTTAAAACTTTGTATAATCATACTATATTTATTTTTCTGGAACTTGTTATGTTTGATCAACATTGTAACCTCCATGGTAATATGAGGAACTCTTAAGGTTCATTCATTTTTACCATCTTAAGTATTTAACTGTATAACTAAGCTTGCCTGTAGAAGGAATATGGTATTTCTCTGTGGGAGAATTTTAAGCTCACGATTCAGTTTCTTAAATGACTATAGGACTATTTAGGTATTTTATTTCCTTTTGAGTTAGTTTCAGTAATTTATATATGTCTATAAGCTTATACATTTTGTTTAAAATTTGAAATTTATTGGCATAAGTTTATTCAAAATGTTTTCTTTTTTAACTCTTTATTTTGTGATGCACCTGTAGTGATGTGCTTCTTTTTTCATACCTAATTTTCTCTTTTTTCATTGCCAATTTTGTCAGAGGTTTACCATATTTTTAGTCTTTTCAAAGAACCAGGTTTAAGCTTTCTTGAACCTTCATATTTTATGTTTGTTTTCTATTGAATTAATTTTTACTTCTTATTTTGAACTTCCTTCCCTACTTCTTTTTTGCATTTATTCTGCTATTCCGTTTCCAGCTTCTTAAATCACGATCTAAACTCATGGCTTACTTCTTCTTTTCTAAGTAGACAATTAAAGCTCTAATTTCCCTGTAAGAATTGCTTTATTTGAATCTCCCATTTTCATATGTAATATTTTATGTTATTGTTCTATTTCAAACATTTTCCAGTTCCCCTTATGATATTTTGGATCCATGAAATATTTTATTTTTTTTTTCAACGTTTATTTATTTTTGGGACAGAGAGAGACAGAGCATGAACGGGGGAGGGGCAGAGAGAGAGGGAGACACAGAATCGGAAACAGGCTCCAGGCTCTGAGCCATCAGCCCAGAGCCCGACGCGGGGCTCGAACTCACGGACCGCGAGATCATGACCTGGCTGAAGTCGGACGCTTAACCGACTGTGCCACCCAGGCGCCCCATCCATGAAATATTTTAAAATATACTTTTAAATTTCTAAGCATATAATTTTTTACTGTATCTTGTGTTAATGATTTTAACTTAATTTCAATTTGATGAGAGATCATGGTCTGTATAATCCTAATGTGTTCAGATTTATTGAGACATGTTTTATAGTCTAGTTTGAGGTCCACTTTCATGTTTTATGTTGAATACAACTTTTCATTTATAAACATTAGATCAAGCTTGTTTATTATATTGTTCAAATCTTGATTTAGAATTGTTCTGTTTTACTGGTGAATTGAACTTTTATTTAATCATTATGCCATGATCTTTTTTATTTCTAGAAATCCCTTTTGTTAAAGTCTGTTTTATCTGATATTACTCTAGCTATTTCTACATTCTTTAGGTTAGTATTTGCCTGTTATATATCTTTTTGATCTTTTACTTATATGTAACACATAGCTTATGATTGTATTTTTTCATCTAGTCTTACAATCTTTGTTTTTTTAAATGTTTATTTATTTTTGAGAGAGAGAGAGAGAATGAGAATGAGAATACAAGCGGGGGAGGGGCAGAGAGAAGGGAGACACAGAAGCCAAAGCAGGCTCCAGGCTCTGAGCTCTCAGTACAGAGCCTGACTCAGGGCTCAGTCTCACGAACTGTGAGATGATGACCTGAGCCAAAGTCGGGCACTTAATCCACGGAGTCACCTAGGCTCCCCCTACACTCTTTGTCTTTTAACTGGAACATTTATTATTGACTGACATTTATTGTGACTACTGATACATTTGATCCTTTTTTTTGAAGTTTATTTTATTTACTTTGAGAGAGAGAGAGTGAGAGTGGGAGAGGGGCAGAGAGAGAGGAAGACCGAGAATCCCAAGCAGGCTCCACACTGCCAGTGCAGATCCCAACGTGGGGCTCGATCTCAAGAACTGTGAGATTATGACCTCAGCCAATATCAAGAGTTGGACACCTGATTTACTGAGCCACCCAGGTGCCCCATATTTGTATTTTTTCTACCACCTTACCTCGTGCTTTCAATTTTTTCTGCTCCCCAGTCCCACCTCTCTTGCCTTGCTTCTAATTGATTGACTTTTATCTATACATTTCTCATTATATCCTCCCCCTCTTTAGTTTGGAAGTTATGGAATCTATTTGTATTCTTGTAGTAGTTACTCTTGACATTTTAATACGTTTACTTAACAAAGTTGGAAGTTCATCAACACATTTATTTTCTTCATAATTAATACAAGGTACTTCCCTCCTAATTTATATGCTATTTTGCACAATGTTTTAGTTTCTTCTGTTTTCTTTTAGTTCTATATATTTGACAGTATTGTTACTTTATGCATTTAATATTTATTTGTTTAAATTTACCCACATATTTATCAGTTTAGATGCTCATCAAATCTCAGACCTTCTGTCTAAGGACCCTCTGTCCTTCTGCCTGAAATACATCCTTTATAATGTGTTTTAGTGAGGTTCAGTTAGAGATACACTTTCTCTCATATTTTGTTTGTATGAAATTATCTTCCTTTCATTTTTGTTTACTAAAATTAATTTTGCCATACTTACATTTTTTTAGATAGTATTTTTTTAAGTTTATTTATTTATTTTGAGAGAGAGAGAGAGAGAGAGAATATCCCACTCTCAAACTCACGAACTGCGAAATCATGACCTGAGCCCAAATCAAGATGCTTAATCAACTGAGCCACCCAGGCAGCCTGCTGTACTTACATTTATTTTTTTATTTTTAACGTTTATTTATTTTATTTATTTATTTAAAAAAAAATTTTTTTTTTCAACGTTTTTTATTTATTTTTGGGACAGAGAGAGACAGAGCATGAACGGGGGAGGGGCAGAGAGAGAGGGAGACACAGAATCGGAAACAGGCTCCAGGCTCTGAGCCATCAGCCCAGAGCCGGACGCGGGGCTGGAACTCACGGACCGCGAGATCGTGACCTGGCTGAAGTCGGACGCTTAACTGACTGCGCCACCCAGGCGCCCCATAACGTTTATTTATTTTTTGAGACAGAGACAGAGCATGAATGGGGGAGGGTCACAGAGAGGGAGACACAGAATCTGAAACAGGCTCCAGGCTCTGAGCTGTCAGCACAGAGCCCGACGCGGGGCTCGAACCCACGGACTGTGAGATCATGACCTGAGCTGAAGTCGGAGGCTCAACCGACTGAGCCTCCCAGGCGCCCCTGTACTTACATTTTTAAGTTGACAGTATTCTCACAGCATTCAAGATATTCTGTTATTACTTTACCACTTCCATTGTTGTTGTTAAGCTGACTCTGTAAAAATATCATTCTTTTGGGACACTTGGGTGGCTCAGTCGGTTGAGTGTCAGACTTTGGCTCAGGTCATGATCTCGAGGTTCGTGAGTTCGAGCCCCGCATCAGGCTGTCTGCTGTCAGTGCAGAGTATGCTCGGATCCTGTGTCTCCCTCTCTCTCTGCCCTTCCCCCACTCTCTCGCGTGCTCTCTCTCTGTCAAAAATAAATAAACATTTAAACAGTATATCATTAAAAAAAATTTTAATGTTTGTTTATTTTTGAGAGAGAGAGACAGAGCACAAGCTGGGGAAGGGCAGAGAGAGAGGAAGACACAGAATTTGAAGCGGGCTCCAGGCCCCACACCGTTAGCACAGAGCGTGGGGCTCGAACTCATGAACTGTGAGATCATGACCTGAGCCGAAGTCAGAAGCTCAACTGACTGAGCCACCCAGGCACCCCTATATCATTCTTTTTGAGGCACTCTTTGTTTTCTGTAAGGCTTTCTTGGGCATTTTGCAGAGTGTAGATATTTGTGTTATGATTTGTGGTGTGAACTGAGTCTGAGGAGTAATGTCTTTCAGAATTTCTCAAATATTTTTATCTTCTTTCTATATTCTTTCCCTCTTTTCCAGGAAGACGTATGTTAGACTTTGTTACTGTGTCCTGCGTGTGTGTCTCTCTCTCTTGCTTTCCATTTCTTTGCTTCCCCCCCCCCCCCCCCTTCTATCTCTTTGTCTTTCTGGGCTGTATTCTGAATAACTTATATAGATGTATCTTCAATTTAATCCATTCATTTTTTAGCTGTGTCTGATCTGCTATTTAACTTATCCATTAATTATTTTAGTCAATCTGTTTTTATAACCAGAAGTTATATTTTTCCTTAATGCTTGTTATTTTTTATACTCTTTTCTCTACTTATATTTTTAATCTATAAGTATATTTTTATTATACATGTTAAACATACTTTACATTCTGTGTCTTATAAGTTTAACAACTGAAATACAAGTCTCTGTCTGTTGGCTGGTGCTTTTGCAGGCTTTTGCTTATAGCATCTTATTTCTCGGTACAGTTGTGATTTTTGACTGTGAATTATTTTCCTTGAAAAAAAATATTTTTTGGTGGAAATCCTTTGAAGCCTGTATATAAAGTATTTTCTCAAAAAGGGATCTGCATTTGTTTCTGCTTGGTGCTTATATGCACAACTAGCCTAGAATCACATAGGTATTTGTGTAGTTGCAGATCCATATAACAGCTAGCCTCTGTTTATGAGTTCTTAGTCAATCTTGGTAACTTCAAAGTTCTAGCTTTGTAGACCCTTGTTAGATTCATCTTGAGTAGGCCCTGGGCTTTTCCTCTCATTTTCTGTGCCCCAAAAGGCCCACAGAATGGAAACTCAGGGTCACCGGAGTTGAGTGTATGTCTCCAAGGTGAAGGCTAATTGTGTGCTTGCTTAACTCTCTAGGTTCCTGTTTTCACTAGGGTTTTGTTTCTAAGAATGCCTTACTCTGATTCCAGTTTGCTGATATATTTACAAATTAGTTTTTGAAGAAAAATCTTATTTAGAATTTTTGTCGTTTTTAGTGGGAGGGTATGTAGTTTGCTATATTGCTGAAAATAGAAGTTGTCCTTTATCTGAGTCTTAACCTTAATACAGCATTTACTGTTCACTCAAGATACCTCTATTTGTTTTATGACATCAATTCTCTTCTTCCGTTTTACTTTACTGAGGGTCTCGAGTTGCATCAAAAAGCCTGGGTTTTATGTCTTAAACCTCTTTTTCTTGCCTATTAATAGTTAGACAGTTGCTAAGATGCCTTCCAACACTGGCTGTGGTTCTGTGAGTTTATCCATCTATTTGTATGCCTTGTCTTGTGATGGGTCCTGTTTTCCCATCTCTCTCTGTAATTCTCTACATCAGAGGGGAGAACTAGGGAAGGTGGGTGCAGACTGGAAGGGGTCACACATTAAGGGAGGGAGTGCCTGACCTCTAGGGCACGGAGAGCTTGACTCAACTCTGACCTGAACTTTCGCTGTCACCCAGGTGCCATCTGCCTCTTTCAAGAAGCAGCCTGCCTTCGCTGCCGTTTGTTGCCCAATTCCCAGAGTATCCAGGAGACCCAAGGGGTCATACACCTGGAGAATATGGAGAGTCTGGGAGGAGACCTGAGCTCAATACAAAAGGAGACACTGCTGAAGGAAGAAACAATTATCTAGTCCAAGAGAGCGTCCTCCGCCATCGGCAGCTGTGTGAGTGCGTGTGTGGAGGCATAAGCGGCAGCCAGTTTCTGCTGCTTTTGGTGAGCTTCCTGAGTGTCAGATCCATGTTTCACTTCCCCACACTCACAGTGATTCTGTCTTGCTTGTATTTGCAATTCGTTAAAAAAATTTTTTGAATTTTTCTGAGTTTCCTGAGTGGTTTTTTTTGGGGGGTGGGGTGGGGAGGCAAGTGTTTTCAATAAAAGGACTACTGTCTTTTAATCCATACCAGCTTAGAGGACAGGAAGGGAGGAAGGAATATTACAAAATGGTCAAGTGAAGTCAGCTTTTGTAAAACAAAAACAAAACAACAAAAGCAAAAACAACAGAAGGTGTTTGAGTTAGTGACATTAATAAGAAAAAAGTGATGTCCCCAGACAAAGATGGGACTCAGTGCAGGAAACTTCCTAAGTCTGTGTTAGAGGGAAGGGTTGGGAGTGGTTAAAGGGTGAACGCTTCTCAGGATTGAGCTCCCAGATCTGGAAGTCTGAGCCTAATGGGTCTGTGCTCTGGAGGAAGCACAGGCAAGTTAGCCAACCAATGTATGGGTGTTGCCTCCTCTCACTAGAGCCGGAGACCTCCTGAGGGCATCTCTAACGTGTCCCCTTCACGGTCCTCCTGGTGCTTACAGAATGGGGAGCTCTTAGCTCCCTGGTGTAGCTGGTAGGTACAAATGCCTTAGGACAATGAAGGGGATAGAACAGTGATCCAAGTCCTCTGCTGGCTTCATACCCATTTTTCATCTGAACAGTACCAATCAGCAACGCCTTCCCACTTTGCTCTCTAAAGAACACAGATATGGGAAAAGCTCTTGCAACTTAAGCAGTGCAACTTCAGAAACAAGTATGGGGAGCCGTGTATCTGGAGGGGCATGTGGTGGGCAAGGCTAGAGTCAAGTGGGTTTTGCTGTGACTGTTAGCCAATGGCCTGTAAAGGTGGACCTTGTGCCATGCACCACAGGGGCTAGTTCCTGTTCTCCAGAGGCTCACACCCCAGCAGAGAAGCCAAGAAATATACACCAGAAAAATAGCCACTTAATGTTTTAGATTATTTTTAGTTTCTTACCACATTTCTCTCCAAAAGGTATCTTGAGAGTTTCTTGCAGGGATATGGTGACAGCCTAGTTCTAGTCTGCCCACTTTTCCTCCTAGAAAACAACCCAAAAACCCATACAGGAACTATAATTATCAGTGAAACTAGGAACAGAGAAAACTTACAAACTTTAAAATATGTAATTGCAGCCCAAAGCACTAAGCCAGCAGAACCAGTATGGGAAGCTACAACTGGGAGACAGCATGGTGAGCAAGGGGGAGTGGGTCAGAGAATACACAGAGGCCCTAGTGGTGGCAAGCTAAAAAAGCCACTAGCAAATATGAACCTTCAGATTTCTGAGAAGGACCCACCTTGAGAGGAAATGGCTATGAATAGGATAGGGAAGCAACAGGGTGGGGCACATGTGGGGGGTGGGCAGAGAAGGCACAGAAAGTGCCTGGGAGTCTATCAAAGGAAATTTTTAAGGAAGCACCACTTTTTAAAAATTTATTTATTTATTTATTTGTTTGTTTATTTTTAACGTTTATTTATTATTGAGAGACTGCAAGACACAGAGAGTGAGCAGGGGAGGGGCAGAGACAGGGGTAGACACAGAATCTGAAGCAGTCTCCAGGCTCTGAGCTGTCAGCACAAAGCCTGATGCATGGCTCAAACTCACAAACTGTGAGATCATGATCCGAGCTGAAGTCAGAGGCTTAACTAACTGAGCCACCCAGGCACCCCAGGAAGAACCGCTTTTTAAAAAGAGAAAGCACCTGGGAAGGTGGATGACAGTGTCTCTTGGTAGTGTTGGAGAATGGAAGGAAGGAAAGAGAGTGTAGTATGATCCCTCTGAACCAAGTTAGGATGTAAGAATCCGAGGAATCTTGGCTACATAGGGAACTATATATTAAAGAAAGCATCCTTCCATGTAGCAGTGGAAGAGTCCTCACACTGAGAAGTGGGGAACACTTTGCTTCTCTGACTCCCCTTCCACAGGATACTCCTGCAAATAGCTGGCCCAGGAAAATCAAACTCATTCAAATAAAAGAGTGAAACAGCAACATCAATACAAAGGTATTATTATTTAAAAAAAAAAAAAAAGCACAAAGAAGGGGCACCTGGGTGGCTCAGTTGGGTAAGCATCCGACTTCAACTGTGATCTCACAGTTCGTGGGTTTGAGCCCTGTGTCGGGCTCTGTGCTGACAGCTCAGAGCCTGGAGCCTGCTTTGGATTCTGTGTCTCCCTTTCTCTCTGCCCCTCTCCTCCCCTCTCACTCTCAAAAATAAATAAACATTAAAAAAATTTTTTAAAGCAGAGAAGTAAAAGTCTGGATATGAAGAAAACTCACCAGAAGTGTTGCCACAAAGTAGAGGAAAATTATAACACAATATTCCAAGATAAATTTAAACATTTAATGAAACAATTGCAGCTAGGGGGAATCAGAATTATAGGAACTCAGAGAAGAACATTTTGAGAACAGAAGGTGAGAGACAGATAACAAGGGAATATTAGAGGAGAATGGAGAGAATTCAAGAAAGAACTGGAAAAGGGAAGGAAGACTAACTTAGAAGAAGCACCAGAGAGAGGAGATACTAGAACAGTAAGAGGCGTAAAGCATTAGGGTAGTAACAGTGAAGAAAATGAAATAAAGAAATGAAAAGGGTTAGCAAGAATGTGGAAGCAATGAAAGACAGATAAAGGAGATCCAAGATATGTAAAATTGGAGTCCCTGAGGAAAAACTGAAATAAAGGGATAAAACAAATATTTAAAATGAAAATTCAAGAAAATGTTTCTGAAGTAGATTTCCTTTCTATTGAAAAGTAGTAACAGTTACCTGGGACAACTGATACAAAATGATCAATTCCTTCCATGATGGGGCTGTGCTTTGTTGTTTTGTTTTTTATTGAAATACAGTTTTTCTGGAACAAAGTGTGGCCCCATCATGGAAGACCTGGAGAGTTTTTACTTCCTTTATCCACAAACACTGGCATACGATACAAAATGTGCAAAAATGTGAATCAGAGAAAAAAAATAACCAATAACCAATAGAAGCAGATGCCATGATTATCCAAACATTGGGGTTAGTGGACACAAACTTTTAAATAGCTATTATTAATAAGTTAAAGAAATTAGAAGGAGAAAAAGCACAGAATTTTCAAAAAACAGAGAAAACTCTACCGAGATGCCATTTCTCCCTATGAGATTTGCAAAAGTCAAAATTTTGAGACAACACATTGTTTTGGCTATGCTGTGGGGGTAGTGGGCACTGGCACATGATGTGGGTGGAATGACAAAAATGGCGTGATCCCTGCTGAGGGGAATCTTGCAATGTCTGCAAAGCTATGGAAGCATTACTGATGTGATTTGAAGTTTGGGTTTGATAGCGAACGGCCAGGAAAGAATTCTTAAAACTTTTTGGTGCAAATTATTTTATTATAGCACAGAGACAGGACCCAGGGGCAGAAAGAGCTGCACTGAGATTGTGAGGAGTGGCTGATTATATACTTTTTAATTAGTGGGGGTTAGGGACAGTTTAACTCTCTAAGGAATTTGGAAGCAAGGCTTTTGGGACCTTGAGGGGCTAGCTGCTGTTAAGATAAGGTTATTCTTGGGGCAGTTGGATGGCTCAGTTGGTTGAACATCTGTCTCTTGATAGGGGTTCAGGTTGTGATCTCAAGGTTGTGGGACTGAGCCCTGCAACACTCAGCGTGGAGCCTGTTTGGGATTCTCTCTCTGCCCCTCCTCCCCCTGCCCCCCACCTGGTCTCACGCACAAGTGCGCTCTCTCTCTAAGTAAATAAATAAATAAACATGAAAGAAAGATATGGTTACTCTTAGTCTTAAAAATTTTTTTTTAACGTTTATTTATTTTTGAGACAATGTGAGAGAGTGCAAGCAGGGGAGGGGCAGACAGAGGGAGACACAGAATCTGAGGCAGGCTCCAGGCTGTGAGCTGACAGCCCAGAACCCAACAGCGGGGCTGGAATTCACAAACCGTGAGATCATGACCTGAGCGGAAGTCAGACGCTTAACCGACTGAGACACTCAGGCACCCCGGTTGCTTACTCTTAGTCTTTAATAAGACATAAACATTAAGGCAATTAGGCAGCCATGAGTTCCTTGAGGAAGGTCACGTTCTGCGTGTCTCTGTTAACTTATCTGAGCTTCAAGCTGTAAGGAAATTTAATTTTGGCTACTTTCTCTTGCCTTTGTTCTCCTCATCAATTAGTGCTTTAACAATCTCAATTTCATGATTTATCTAACAGATAATACCTGTACACACACTGTTATGCCCAGAATTCGTGATCCCCAAAGACCACTAGGGAGCCAAGTCCGATGCAAAAGCAAAAGAGCCTTTATTCGAGCTAGCTCGAGCTCAATCCCCTACCTGCACCAACGCAGCGGTGAGATACCAGGGAGAGAGAGCGAGTTTCAAAAGGACAAAGGTTTTATTGGGGCCTAGGGGCAGTTGGTGAGGTAATGGCTATGGCCTCAGCCGATTGGCTGGGGAAGGGTCCTGGGGAAGGATCCGAGTCCTGTTAGGCAGGTGAGGGGGGGGGGTTACTCAAGGGGAGGAGGTGTGGTCAAGGTGAAGGACACAGAACAAGATGGAGTCGGCCAGCGTAGGCCCGCCCTTTCAACACTTAAAACTGACATTGGTTCAGGGTTATTAATTGCTGCATTTGTCACATCGAATGAGCAACTCAAATGTCCATTAGTAGGGGACATGTTAAATTCTGTTACATCCACACTAGCTTTAAAAAAATGAGGATGTCTATGTATAGACATGGAACATTTTCTAGGACATATTACATGATAAAAAAACAAGGCATCTAATGTAGTTCCTTTTGTGTAAGAAAGGGGGAGACGATAGGGAAAAATATACCAATATTAGTATTTGCAAACAAACTAATAAATCTTTAGAGATGGGGGTAGATTAGCGAATGGGCTGGGAGGAGTGGGCAGAGGTAGGAGCAATAATTCTGTGTAACTTATATGATTTTGACTCTCAAATCATGTAAACGTTTTACCTATTCAAAAATTCATATTAAGTCTTAAAGGATAAGTGGGGTAATATAAGTAAAATATCCCAAACTGTCCATACCAGCACTTTGAACCCCTTAACCTTCATTTCTATAGTTAATGCAAAACATCTCTCACATCGGCCATTTTGTCTTGCTAAAGATAGGCCAGATTTAATTCTACCCATTTTTTTTTTTTTTTTTTTTTAAATTAAAGAACTGGAGAGATGAAGTATTTACTCCAATGCCAGGCCTGACACCCCAGGTCCTCTGATGTTCATTCGGTACAGGTTTTTATTTTTTTATTTTTTAAATGTTCATTTCTGAGAGAGAGAGAGAGAGAGAGAGAGAGAGAGAGAGAGAATGAGAGGGGGAGGGGCAGCGAGGGGGACAGAGGATCCAAAGCAGGCTCTGCGCTGACAGTGGTGAGCCCCATGTGGGGCTCCAACTGAAGGGACCCTGAGATCATTGATGAGGTTTTACGGGGTGTTGGTGGAGTTTGTGGGGTCCAGAGCCGATGGCCAAGGAAGAATTCTTGAGACATCTTTAGTGCAAAAAAGGTGATTTTATTAAAGCACACGACAGGACCGGTGGGTAGAAGAGCTGCCTTGGGACCATGAGGAGAGACTGGTTATATATTATAGTGTTGGGGGAGGTAAAGTCCAGCGGAAGTTTCCAATGAGATTTTCATATGCTAAAGAAGACTCCCAGGACACTGTGGCCCAGGTATTGTCAAGCTAAGGTTGTTTTTCCCTCTAGCAAAGCATTAGCATTAAGATAGTAGGGAGTTCCTGGAGAAACATTTTACTCTGCCAGCCTCAAGTATTTGTAATGGGCTGCAGGTTATAAGGAAATTTAATTTTATCTGCCATTTCCTTTTGCCTTTGTTTCCCACGTCAATCATGACCTGAGCTGAAGTCAGAGGCTTGACTGACTGAACCACCCAGGCACCCAGTACAGGTTTTTAAATGTTTTATTTATTTATTTATTTTTATTAAAATTTTTTTTCAAGTTTATCTTAAAGTTTATTTATTTATTTAGAGCGCTCTCAGAACAGGGGCAGAGAGAGAATCCCAAGGAAGCTCAGCACTGTCAGTGCAGAGCCCAATATGGGGTTCAAACTTACGAACCATGAAAGCATGACCTGAGCAGAAGCCGGACACTTAACTGATTGAGCCACACAGGTACCCCTAAATGTTTGATTTTTAAGTAAATTCTACTGCCTCTTCTGTTTCCTTTCTGTGGTAATGACCTACCCCCCACCCCCCCACCCCCCCCACCCCCACCACACACACACACACACACACACCCTGCCCCACCATTTCTGTAGTTCACTTCACAGCCTCATTTCTTTGGTCTTTTGTCAGATAATTTCCTTCTTCTCTGCCTCTGCCCCTCTCTCTTTCTCCCTTCCTTCTTCTCTTTCCCCTTCTTTTCTCTCAGGCCCTCACAATGCTCTCAATTCATTCAGTACTATGTTCATTGCTAGGAAAAAATGCCTTCACTTGTTATGATGAACACTGGGTATCGTATGTAAGTGATGAATCACTAAATTCGATGCCTGAAACCAATATTACACTACACATTCGCTCACTAGAATTTAAATAAAAATTTGAAAGAAAGAAAGAAAGAAAGAAAAAATGCCATCATATTTACTCACCATCCCTGAAATCGGTCTTCTGTTTGACAATGCCATTTCCCTAGCAATCCCTTGGTTATATTCTGATCTCTCGGCCAGGAACATGAGGTTGGTTTCCTTTGTAGTTTTCAGACTAATGTTCTTAATTTTTCTTCAAAAATCTTCTGTTTAGATCATGGAAAAGAAGGGCCAGTGATGTAGATAAAAGCTCTTCCAAATATAAAAGATAATAATAAAACTTCAGTTATGAAAACAATTTGGCAGGTCCTGACACAGGATACAGATAGATTACAGAATAGGAGTGCGAACATAGAGACAACTTTATATAGGAAAAGACAGATCCTTCAATAAATGGTGTTGAGGAAAACTTCCTAGCCATTTGGAGTATGGAAGGCAAAAAGCAGAAGATTTTAAAAACAGGATGAATGAATTTGAAATATAAAACATATAATCTTTTGCAATGCATGAAGTTCATTAAGAAAGACAAATAGGAGGGGTGCCTGGATGGCTCAGTCTATTAAGCATATGACTCTTGATCTTGGCTCAGGTCATGATCTCAAGGTACCTGAGTTCGAGCTAAGCCTGGGGCTCTCTGCATTGTCAGTACAGAGCCTGCTTGGGATTCTCTCTCCCTGCCTCTGCTCCTCCCCTGCTCTCACACACGTGCATGCATGCTTTCTCTCAGAATACATAAATAAACTTAAAAAAAATTTTTTTAAATAAGAAAACTGGGAAAATATTTGCAAGACATTTGAAAAAGGACTAGGTTTCTTAATGTGCAAGAACCACATACATCAATAAGAAAGAGATAAATAACCTAACAAAAATAGAGGGAAGGATAAAAATAGCCAGTTCGCAGGAAAAGAAATACAAGTAACTAATGTAGGTAGAAATAATGATTGACTTCCCTTGTAATTAAGAAGTGAAAATAAAAATCGGGACACCATTTATTTCCCTTATCAGATTGGCAAAGATGGAAAGGTTTGATAACATCCATTGTTGATGAGATTGTGGGGAAACGAAACTTATTCCCCATCATCATTGGGAATGGAAATTGGTGCAGTATGTAAGGTAGGGTAATTCATTTGGCAACAGCCAACAAAATTCCACATGCATATAACTTTCAGACTCAGCAATTTCATGTATGGAAATTCACCCTAAGATTCATTTGCAAAAAGTGAAAGAGGAATGACATATAACAATGTTCATTCTAGATTTCTGGTCAAACCTAATGCTGGAAAAAACCTAAATGTCCACCAAGAGTCTTCAGAAGTCATGGCAAATCCATGCAATGAAACATTATGCAGCTGGTAAAAAGAGCTGAGTAGATCAATATATGTAGATAAGGAAAGATAAGTTATTTAGTGAATAAAAGCAAAGTGCAGAACAGAATATAGTATGGTTCTATTTATGGAACACAAAAAGGAAATGCATTAGTTTGGCTATAATATTTCTGGAAAAGTTCCTGAAACCTGCCTCATGGCCTCATCCTTGCCTCTGAGTCTTCAGTTTCTCCTCGTTGTTCTTGTTGGTTTCCATCCCTCCTTTCTGCTCAGCTTGTACTCATGGTCACTCAACGCAAACATCTCCCATCAGAACCCCCATCCTCTCATATGACAAACCCCAACATTACATTAATCCACCTGTTTGTTTTAAGCAAATTTGCCCCAGATGGCGCAAACAATTGTGGATTGATTCTGTCACTTGTTTTGTTTTTACCTTCACTTGGGTGTGCAGAGTTACTTGACAATCTTTCCATTCACCTTACAATTTTTTCTTACATCATTCCTCACAAGAGATCATTGTCCCTTGCATTCTAGCAGGTAATATCACTAAGGAAAGAGGCCAAGAATGAACTCCTTAGACACCTCTCTAGAGTAATTTTAAAACCATCTACTTCAGGGGGCAGCAAACTACAGGCTTTGTGTCAAATCTAGCACTGGCTGTCCGCTAAACATAGTTTTGACATTTTTACAGGATTGTAAAGATGAAGAATATGTGAAAATGTGTCCAGTAAAGCGTAGGGTAGTCACTTTCTGGTCTTTCATAGAAAAAGTTTGCTAAGCCCCAACCTAGACCATCACCCATGTTTCTTTTCTTCCCAATTAGCAGGAGCCCCTTTCTCCTCTCCACAGTTGCCCTGGAAACCTGTGATCTTATCCAATCTCCTCCTGCCTCTACCAGAATGCTCTCTTCCCTGTATCTTCTCCATGGCAAGCTGAAGAAATGTTTTTGATATCACTAGGAATAGCTCAATTTTCCCAGACAGATTGAGCCAATCAGCCAGTTTCATTTGGCCCTGAGTGATGAGGTTGTCTCCTATCTCTCAGAAGTGAGTGCATGTTAGTAGATGGAGGCTATCTGAAACTATTTCCAAGGTGGACTGAAAATGTAATTTGTAGTATAAAAGAATCTGAGATCCTGTGAGCTCAGTTGGACTTGGCCCTGGATGTGGTATAAGGTGTGGACCCAATATTATCTCTTTCCAGATGACCAGCCTGTTGTCTGCTTAAAAAAAATTTTTTTTTCAACGTTTTTATTTATTTTTGGGACAGAGAGAGACAGAGCACGAACGGGGGAGGGGCAGAGAGAGAGGGAGACACAGAATCGGAAACAGGCTCCAGGCTCCGAGCCATCAGCCCAGAGCCTGATGCGGGGCTCGAACTCACGGACCGCGAGATCGTGACCTGGCTGAAGTCGGACGCTTAACCGACTGCACCACCCAGGCGCCCCTGTTGTCTGCTTTTTAAATGTCCATTCTTCTTTTTATTTATTTATTTATTTATTTATTTATTTATTTATTTATTTATTGAGAGAGAGAGAGAGAGAGAGAGAGAGAGAGAGAGAACCCCAAGCAGGCTCCATACTGTCAGTGCAGAGCCCCATGTGGGACTGGGGCTTGATCTCACAAACTGTGAGATCATGACCTGAGTCAAAATCAAGAGCTGGCGATCAAACAACTGAGCCACCCAGGTGTCCCTAAATGTCCATTCTTATCCATATATATGGCCTTTATAATTTACTAAATTATTCCATCTTCTCTCTCGTCCTCCATATCCAATCAATCCTCAAACCTTGGCAACTTTACTTCCCCAATAAGTTTCCTATCTAATCACTCCTTGCAAGCTCTAGTCACCAACTGCCCCAGGTCTGCATCATCCTCTTTTTCCTGGACTGCCTTACTCAGCCTCGTTTTACCCAACAGTCAGTCCTCTCATTTTCCACTTCCCTCCTTTCTTGTTCAGTCTTTCTCCAAGGGTTCTCAGCAGCATCTTTCTAAAATCTGTCCCTTCCCGCCTTTAAACCTTTACACGGCTTCCCGTTGCCTTTAAATTGTTCTCCGAAACACCTGGTTTAACCACCTGCACTCGTGGCTAAGATGGTGTGGGAACGCCGGCAATCCCTCCACACTCGCTGGGCTCGTCGTGCTCCCTCTGCTGGGGACACTTACCTCACTTTTTGGTTCACCCTTCAAAACTGAGCTGAGGTGCCGGCTCCTCTGGCCAACTCCCTCCTCCCAACTACTCGGGTCGAGGCCCCTCTTCTGCGAACCTATAATATTCACTGCTTCCCTCCGTCTCCCTCTGCCCCTGCGACAAAGTACGCGAATATGCACGTGGTGACCGACGGGACTACAAAGCCCCTTGAGGGAGGCTTCGTGTCCGGTAGTATGTCTGGAGGGTCCTCCTCACCGAGAAAAAGCAGGTGCAATGGCACGGAGGCTCCTAAAGGCCTGACGGCTGCGAGCCTCCTAGGGACGAGTCAGTCCGGGCGCGCGTTCAGGCACTGCCCCAGTGGACCAGCAACCACCGAGACGCACGGACCTCCGAGAGCCCTAGAGAGGAAGCGGAAGGGGCTCTTTCCTCACGCACCTGTCTGACAGCGTCCGCGGCCCACATCCGGTCTCTGAGGGCTCGGGTCGGGTCGTCGTGGCTGAGGGGCTGAGGGTGAGAGCCGTTCTGGGGCGTCGCAGGGCTTCGCGGGGCGGCGGGCCGGCGGCGGATGCGGCGGGTGTGGGGGCCGGCTTTCGGTGCGGCTGCGGGTCGCGGAGGCGTTGGCGGAGGCGGCGGGGCTGACACAGCGGGCGGCGCGTTTCCCCGGAGCTGCCTCCCGCGGCACCGGGGCCCGGCGGCCGCGACCCGGGGGTTCAGGTGGGAGCGACGTTGGTCCCGCCGCGCCTAGGTTACCTCAGCGCGGGGGCGTCCACGAACTCGAGACCTTGAACCGACGCGGATCTCTCTGAAAATCGAAAGTAGTCATTTTAGAGCGAGACGTGGGAGACTCACTTAAAGAATGACTTCTTTTCAAGCCTTCTTTCTCTTCGTGAAGTACCAGGGATGAAAGATGAATGAAGACCTTTCTTGCCTTTAGAGAATCTGGTCGTCGGGGACACGTCGGTTAACATTTGTGCTGTAGTATGGTAATGCGATAGGGGTGTGAAGAAATGCAGTAGCTAGAAAGTCGTGAAAGAGAAATCTCAATAGATGTAGCAAAATGAAAAATGAATCGACTGAAAACGTAAAGTAGGTTTAGGAAGGATGTAGAAGTACACAAACACACAATAGAATATTAAGTAGAAGCTTCGGACGAACCTCCTGCCAGTTGCTTATTCTCTGTTGCATTAAGAGTGGTCTTTCCCTCTAAAAATGGAGCCCCTTCCCCACTTTGGACTCCCAGCCTACATACCCCTCACCTCCAACCCAAGCCCATCATGAAATTAAATAGTACTCATTCTCTAGTCTGGTATAAGCCTCTTCTTCTTCTTTTTTTAAATTTTTATTCATTTTTGAGAGAGAGCTTAAGTGGGGGAGGGGCAGAGAGAGAAGGGGACAGAGGATCCCAAGCAGGCTCTGTGCTGACAGCAGCGCCCGAAAAGGGGCTCCAGTTCATGAACCATGGGATCATGACATGAGCTGAAGTCAGACGCTCCACCGACTGAGCCACCCAGGCGCCCAAACCTTTTTCATGAGTAGTTGAACCTACGTTAACCTTTCTCTCATTTTGACTTCCTGTGTTTCTCATCTGTACCGTATCTTTTGGGAGGCAGAGTTTGGCCAGCCATCTAACCTCTTACATCTTCAGTGTCGTCTTTGAAAAGTAAGGGGAGTAATACTCCCTATACATAATTGTATGTGTGTGTTCAGAGGCTTTCTAAATGGTAAAGCCTACACAAGTTAAAAGTCTTTTCGTTAATTATAATGATATATATGTCACTCTGTTGTTTTCAACATGTGACACATGGTCACATCCAAGCCACCAGTAAGTCTTTTGGTTTTACCTCCAAA
The DNA here is from genome assembly GCF_022837055.1 of Prionailurus viverrinus. NCBI lineage: Eukaryota > Metazoa > Chordata > Mammalia > Carnivora > Felidae > Prionailurus > Prionailurus viverrinus. The sequence goes on from NC_062576.1 coordinate 7,032,075, forward strand.
ATATGTCTCGACTCTTTCTGCATCTTTGCCACCATCTTGATCATCTCCTGCTTGGACCACTGTTAAGTGCTGCTTCCCTTCTTCTTCTCTCTAACCTATTCTCTGTTGACATACGCCAGGCAAAATGACCTTTTACGCCAGGCAATGTAAAAACATATAGCTCCCTGCTAAAATAAGAAGATTAAGCCATAATTCTTAGTGTGGCCCATTTCCTGGATAATCTGGTTCTGCCTGCCTCTGTCACTTCTTCTCGTGCGGCTCTGTCCCTCACTTAACTTTGCCAAAGCTTCACTCCCATCGCCTTATTCTCAGACATGTGGAGTAATTTCTGACCTCAAGTCTGGTGCCTGGAAAAATCTCTGAATGACTGGCTCATACTCATCGGTGGGTCTCAGCCTAAGTGTCATCTCTTCAGAAGAGCCTTCTTTAAGTTATTCATCCCCCATTAACAGACCACCCTACACATTTCCTTTCTAGAAGTTATCTCCATTTAATTTTAACTTATTTGCTTGTATTTGTTTTTTTCTGTCTGTTGCACTAGTATATGAGTTTCAAAGGACAGGTGCCTTGTTTGTCTTGTTCTGTATTATATTTCTAGTTTCTGCAGGCCTGGCACATATATTTGTTGAACGTGTTAATTCTTTTAAAAAAAAATTTTTTTTTCAACGTTTATTTATTTTTGGGACAGAGAGAGACAGAGCATGAACGGGGGAGGGGCAGAGAGAGAGGGAGACACAGAATCGGAAACAGGCTCCAGGCTCCGAGCCATCAGCCCAGAGCCCGACGCGGGGCTCGAACTCACGGACCGCGAGATCGTGACCTGGCTGGAGTTGGACGCTTAACCAACTGCGCCACCCAGGCGCCCCTGAACGTGTTAATTCTTACAGTGTTGAAAGAGTAGGCCCTGGTGACTCATCTAATTATAACCTATTTTATATTTTCTGATTTTAGTGTTATCTCCCTAATGAGATCCTACAATGTTTGTGGGTATAAAGTAAACTCTTTACATTTTTCTTCACATACTAGGTGGTTACCAAATACTTACTGAATTGAATTGGCATGATTTTCAGGATATGTGTTTGGTCTTTTGTTCTGCTTCACAGAAACTAATTATGCTCTCCAGCAGAATATCCATTGATGTAGACAAAGATCTGTGATGGACTGACCTTTCCTTGTCTCACTTATGCTGCCATTATTGTTTGTCTGGTCTTCCCAATAGACCCTCAGTCTTCTGGGAGGAGTGTGAAGATGCTAAAGGAGCGTCCAGGGATGGCAGAAGACCCCCAGCAACAGATGGGTGTTCCTGTGGTAAAGCTGGAGAAAGAGTTGCCATGGGCCAGGGGAAGGGAGGACCCTAGTCCTGAGACTTTTCGTCTGAGGTTTCGGCAGTTCCGCTACCAGGAGGCAGCTGGTCCTCAGGAAGCCCTCAGGGAACTCCAGGAACTCTGTCGCCAGTGGCTGAGGCCTGAGCTGCATACCAAGGAGCAGATCATGGAGCTGCTGGTGCTGGAGCAGTTCCTGACCATCCTGCCACGGGAGTTCTATGCCTGGATTCGGGAGCATGGCTTGGAGAGTGGCAAGGCTCTTGTGGCCATGGTGGAGGACTTCACAGAGAGAACGTTGGAGGCCAAGGCGGTGGGTGAGAAGGGGGTATCTGGGTCTTGTTTTGTCGGTATGGGAAGGGGATATTTAAAGAATTGAAAGGTTTGAAGAAGCAGTGGGAGTAGATGAGGTGTACAGTCTCCTTCATCTGCTCCCAGACTCCCTGAGGTACTTTTTGGAAGGCAGTGGAGTTTTCAGCATGAGAAGCCATTCCCAAGGAAGATGCAGGGCCTGTAGAAGAGCTGTTAGCTTCCTTTCTGGTCATCAGGACAAAGGCCTGGCCATATTTCCTTTGTGAGCCCCAGGCCCAAAGAAGGTAGTCGTGACCAATTTGAAGATCCCTCATAGACTCCTTCTCTTTGGGCAGAGATGCATGTGGAAAGTGGGGAATTCCAATTGGATGAATATTATTATTAAGAAGCATTGTCTAAACAGTGCTGTTTCGATATCTGGGACGTTGGCTCAAGTGGCTCACGTTAGTGGTTCTGTGGTGGTGTTCTGGTGACACCGAGTAACTGCATCTCAGATGCTTCCTTGGGACTCTGGCCACATGTTTGTCATTCTGTGGTATAGTCACCTTATTGTTGGCTGGGAAAGAAGAGAGTAGGACTGAACATTACTGTTTTGCTTGCAAGTAATCATCTTTCTTTAGTTTATTCTTCCTTTTCCTACTGCAGTTATTCGTGACTTCCTCTGTAATCCTAAGAATTATTTTTTTATTCCCAATTCATGAGCTTAAAAGTAGACCAAGAAGGGCCTGTTTTTGTGAGTGTATCACAGTGTGAGTTGTCCTGATTTTCCTCGCTGTTTTTAGAGCAAGTTTTTTTCACTAGCTAATTCACTGCTGAATCAAGGCTTTGTATTTTTTACTTTCAGCATTTATAATTGGGGGATTTTTTTTCTAGTAGAGAGCATTTTGGGCTAAAGTTGTCAACCAAACAATATTTAGTCTCTCTGTGATATTATTCCTGGTGGAATTTGGTCAGTATTGAGGCAGGCAGGAGGGATCCTTGTAAAAGGGCAGGGACACATAACAGTTGCTCGGAGCCTGATAAAGAGAGGTTAACCTCTTTTTCACCTTCTCACTGATGTCCTGGGGAAGAGCTGAGCCGGCTTTGTCCTCCTCTTGCAGTTGGAATGGTCCTTTTCTTTGTTCTCTTTTTAGGTTTTAATTCAACTCCCTCACCCAGGCCTCATTCTAATAGGTGTTGGGGACTGTTCTTAGGTTCCATGCCTCGTGCAGGGAGAACAGGAGGAGACAGCACTTTGCAGAGGCCCTTGGGAACCAGGTGTTCACCTGGGGCCAGTGGAGGTCAAGCCTGAGTGGGGGATGCCCCATGGGGAAGGAGTTCAAGGCCTAGACCAAGGCACTGAGGAGCAACTCAGTCAAGACCCTGGAGCTGGGACACAAGCCTTCCAGGAGCAGGGTAAGATGTGAACAGTAAAGAAGTAAGGATGCAGAAAACTGCGCTTTGTGACCCTCCTTTACAAGCCCAGCAATTGATAAATAAGTTATCTGTGAGCTGTAATTAGGAGTTTTCCTGATTACTTCCTTGACTTCAGTAGGAAACAGATGAAGTGAAATTGTTTTCTATACCTTGACTCTCTGATTTTTGCAGGGGATATCTGGGGTTGTGTTCTCTTACCATTTTTTCTCTTCTTTCCCTCACATCCCTTCTAGAAACCTCCTGGAAATATGCAGGTGACATATAGGGGGATTTTTTAAGTGGGCAGACAAACCATATCCCTAAAAGTAATGTATGACTTCATTGTGTTACTGAATCTCAAAGAGGTTCCCAAAGAGTATTCTTTGAGGTTCTCAAAGAGTATTCCCAGAGTGTGACCAGAGAGCATGAATAGCCTTCAAGGGCCAGGGTACATTGGGTCGAGACCATCTGCCCAGTTGAGAAGAGGGTAGGTCTGTGTGGAGTCTCCTTAAGGTTCCTGGGTTCTGTGTGTCAGGCAGTGGACACCTTTGAACAAGCTAACTACAAGACAGCACTAATCTTTCTCATGCTTTTTTTTCCCTTTGCTTAGCTCTGCCAGTTCTTCAGGCTGGTTCTGGCCTCCCTCCAGTGAACACCAGAGACCAAGAGATGGCAGCTGGGTTCCTTTCATCTGGACCCCAGGTGAGCTGTACTTCTGCCTTTCTGACGTTGCTTTGAATGAGATTCACCTTCCCCAAAGTTTCCCTGCACAACAAAGCGCCGCCCACACGTTGAATTATTGTACCTTTCTTGTTCTGATGGATATGATAGCTTTGTTTTCTCCACTTTGTCATCCTGATTTGTTGAGTTGAGCCTTATGCCTTAGGGCCCAGGCATGAGGCTCAATTCAGTTGATTTTATTGCTCTGTGACTTTTTTTTTTTAATTGACTCTGTATTTTTACTGAGGAGGAAGACATTATTGATAGAAACCCTATAAGCTTGATCTAGGCAGTGGTGGTCGATCAGGAAATCAATACCCTTTGTAGATCGTCTTTAGGGATACTTTTGCTGCTGCTTTTCCTTGGGATCCTCTCCTCCTCCCGTGTCAGCAGGAATGTAGCTGACTCAGGGTTGGAGACTCCCTGGAACACTGAGCAGAGTGTTCCCTCTGGCCTCTACCCCGACTACACCAAGATTTGGCCTTTTTTGACTTCTTTGCCTGCCACATATGGGGGTAATGAGCACAGTTGGGGCACTCTTGTCATGTCTACTCTGTGTTGAGTGTTACCAGGGAGGTGGGAGATTTCCAGTGTGGCACCTTTTTGAAGGGGACAGTGAATGTTTTGTTTTTTATTGAGAGAGAGAGAGAGAGAGAGAGAGAGAGAGAGCGCGAGCGAGCGAGCGAGCAGGGAAGGGGCAGAGAGAGAGGGAGAGATTGAGAATCCCAAGCAGGATTCTGCATTCAGTGTGGAGTCCAGCGCAGGGCTCGATGTGGGGCTCAAACACATGAATCATGAGATTGACCTGAGCTGCAATCAAGAGTTGGATGCTTAACCAACTGAACCACCCAGGTGTCCAAGAGACAGTGAGTTTTAAAGTGAAGAGTCCTTATAGAAGGAAGGTAGAAGGAAAGGGGTCATTTGCCAGAAAAAAATAATGACTCAAATCTGGTCTAGCTAAAGCACTGTTTGGGCAAGTTTTATGCCTGTACCATTTCCTGTTTCTGTTTCCCTAGCATGTGTTTTGGAGGAGATGAAGGATGATAGCATGTTTTAATTTTTCCAGACCCTCTTTTTTGCCGTAATAGTTCTTCATGGTGTTGTGGATGATAGTGAATTTATTTTATTTTATTACTGTTTTTTTAAATGTTTATTTTAGAGAGAGACAGAGAATGTGTGTGTGTACAAGCAGGGGAGGGACAGAGAGAGAGGGAGACACAAAATCTGAAGCAAGCTTTGCACTGTCAGCTCAGAGCCTGATGTGGGACTCAAACCCACGACTGTGAGATCATGATCTGAACTGAAGTCAGTTGCTTAACTTACTGAGCCACCCAGGTGCCCAATACTGAATTTATTTAAAATTTTTTTTTTAACGTTTTTTATTTATTTTTGAGACAGAGAGAGACAGAGCATGAACGGGGGAGGGGCAGAGAGAGAGGGAGACACAGAATCGGAAGCAAGCTCAAGGCTCTGAGCCATCAGCCCAGAGCCTGACGCGGGGCTCGAACTCACGGACCGCAAGATCGTGACCTGAGCTGAAGTCGGCCGCTTAACCGACTGAGCCACCCAGGCGCCCCAGAATTTATTTTAATACAGTATTGTTCTTAAGACAAGGCCTGCCCAAATATTTACTTCCCTTTGAGGGAAGATCAGTTTTAGATGAAGGGATAAATAGCTCTGGGTCTTGATCAAGCTTGAGGATTGAGTGGAGGCAATTGAAAAGCAGGAATTACGTGTTGTGGTTGTTAGGGTACAACCTAGGTGTCTGCAGCAGAGACTCGGAAATATAGTAGCTCAGACAAGTCCATTACTTCCCTGTCCTTAAACTACCAAGAGGTAGGGACTTGTGCTCCCAAGACCATCTAGGGGTCTGGTTCCTTCTGTCTCTTGCTCTGTTCTTCCCTAGAGTATTATCCCTGTGTTTGCTTCCGCTTTTAGACTCTTCCTACTTTGGGATTATTTCTTTATCCATAACACTCTTCTGTTGTTTCAGGGGTTGGGACCATTTAAAGATATGACTCTGGCCTTCCCTGAGGAGGAATGGAGACATGTGACCCCAGCCCAGATAGACTGTTTTGGGGAATATGTGGAACCCCAGGACTGTGGGGTCTCACCTCCAGGTAAGACTGTTTCCATCCCAAAGGTAAGAAACTGAGGAGTTGTGAAAGTTACAGGTTGGAGTTCTTGCCCTTGCCCCAGATTTCAGAACCTGGTGCTACCAACAAAAGAAGGCAAGTAAATGGGTCCAAGGAAAGAGTGTGGACCCAGGGTTTAAGGAGCCGGGCATGTGCTTTCCTGTCGGGAGAGGAACCAACGAGGGGGCAAGAAAACACAAGGTAGTTGTACTGGCTGTGATGAGACAGGTTGCTCATTAGGATTCCTGGAGCACCTATTCTGTCTCTGACTGAAGAGTACCCACGCAGGCTTGAAAGCAAAAGACGATCTTGTGTCTCGTTCCCTCAGCAGGGATTTATTGAGTGCCCCTCAGGCACTGGCTCCAACTTTGCAGCTTTGTGTTGGGGCAGGACTAACGGTAGGGCAGCCTTCGGAGCACCAGGCGTGTGTACAGAGAATGCCCAGCTGCTCGATGTGGGCCCCTGTCACAGAGCAAGCAGAGCCTGGGCTGGGTCTGTCTCAGGTGGTGGCTAGGTTTTACCTGGGGTTGGAGCTGGAAGGGTGAGACCATGATGCACATGGAAAGTGCTCACAGGAGGAGGAGCAGCAAGAGAAGGAGGAAGAGTGAGCCTGGCGAAGTACAGGGAGAGGCCCTGGCGGGGAAGCCGGGGAGGGCACTGCAGGGGCTGGAGACTGCCGGAGTGGTGGTATCTCTGCAGGTTGGAGAGGGAGAGGAAAAGAAACGTGAGTGGGAACAACCCTTTCCTCTGTTCCCTCTGCTTTTCTTTTCATAACTTTTTGAGTATGTGCTGACTGCTCATCTGTCCTGACTCCACCCCACCTGGCATTTTTCCATCTTGAAATATGTTGAGGGATAAATGAGAGTATCACTGTACTGCCTTTAGTGCATGAGAGAACCGGTCCTGGCTCCACCACTTACTGTGACCTTTCTGGGCTTCCGTTTCTTCAGTCGCAAAATGGGGACATTCACAGAGCTCTCATGGCGTCGTGAGGATTAAGTGAGATGATAAATCTTAGCATTTGGTGAATATGATAGTGTTAGATACTTTTATTAGCTATACAAATATTATTCCTTTATGAGTCAGTCAACATTCATTTATTCACCCAAAAATATTTATTTGGTATTGTGGCCAGTACTCTGCCAGTCACTATGAAGAGTTAAAGTCCCTTGCCTTTGCGATCTTAGCAGTTCATATGAAGAGTCCAAATGCACGGAATAATGGTCATTGTGGAGTAGTGTAAGGGGCCCTAGAGGAGGGGCTCAGGAGACCTGGGTCCAGGACAGGGTTGTCACACCATGGCAGTGATGTGAGTGGCCAAAGGATGCCAACATGTGTTACAAAGAGATGTAAGACTTCTTTTTTTATTAAAAACTATTATTAAAAAATGTTTATTTGTTTTTGACAGAGAGAGAGAGAGAGAGAGAGAGGGGAGGGGCAGAGAGAAAGGGAGACACAGAATTCGAAGCAGGCTCCAGGCTCTGAGCTGTCAGTACAGAGCCTGACATGGGGCTTGAACCTATGAACTGTGAGATCATGACCAGAGCAGAAGTTGGACGCTTAATCGACTGAGCCATCCAGGCGTCCTGAGATACAAGACTTCTGTAGATGGTAGAGGATGTGGAAACCTTCAGACATAACTATGCGGTTCAGGACCTCTTGCAACACAGCTGAGATGGTGGGGATACCAATATTCTAGTGCCTTGATGCCCCCAGGGACCCTCTGCTGGTGATGCTGCTGTGTGTTGGAATGATTCTGCCCTCTTATTCCAGAGGATTTTTATACCTGCCCTGCCCCCCGTCCCTGCCATCTGACTGTTCTAGAGACTCTGGTTGTATTCTTGTGCTGTTCTCACTGTTTCAAACGACCCAAGCACTTCCATAAGCATTTATGCGGAGTCTGGGTGGGCCAAGGTCCATTTCCCATGCATACTGTCTACTGGCTGTCTCAACCATCAGGTCTTCCTGTGATTTATTCCCATGTACTTGTGGCTCCTGCATTGATAGCTGTTTTGGATTAGGCCCGAGAAACTAGAATTCTATGATACATAATACCTAGCACATACTCACATCTCCCCAGGGTCCAGCTAAGACTCGTGCATTGCATTTAGTGTCAGTTTTACTATTCGTAACACCTGAAAACTGGAAATTACCCAAATGAATATCAGTCAAGTTCATAAATAGATTACAATATATTCTGACAGTGTCATACCAATGAAAAAGAACATAGTGTAACTATAGCTACATTCCATAATATGGGTGAATCTTACAAGGATAATAATGAGTGGAAGGATCCAGAAACAATATTTGAATCCACTGCACAAAGTTCAAGACCAGGTAAAAGTACTTTATGCTGATAAAAGTTTGAATAGCATGTTAGCCAGGGGGTGGCAGAATATAGTCACTGAAGGGGCTGGGAGAGGGCTTTCTGGATACTGGTAGTTTCTTGAACTGGATGCTTTTTATATAGTTGTGTTCATTATGAAAATTCTTTGAATCCTACAGTTACGTTTTGTGCATCTTTACTTTCATGGAAAGTTTATAGAAGAATCTGTCAGAGGTGACAGCTGTGTCCTTCATATTTGTTTAGGCATGTGATGTTTTCCTTTTTGTGTTTTAACGGCCTTACCTGAAAGGACTCTTTCTGTGCCTAAGTGCTGCTTGTCATTTTTGTCTCTTTCTCTTTTTTTTTTAAGATTTTATTTTTAAGTAATCTCTATACCCAATGTGGGGCTTGAGCTCACAGCCCTGAGATCAAGAGTCACATGCTATATTGACTGAGCCAGGTACCCCTCCTCTCTTTTTTTCTGTCTTGGCTCTTTTGCTTCCTAGGGCCTTCCCTTTTGTTCACCTCCCCTTCCGCCTGTTCTGTAAACAATTGTTCTGTTAATTTAGAGAGAGTGAAACAGGGATCAGAGAAAGAACTTCTAGAAGGGTTGAGGCATTTCAGCAGCATTCACGCACATTTCAGTCTGGTAGAAGTCAGTGACAGATCGGATTCATTCATTCATCCAGTAGTTAGTAAGCATGTGACAGTCTCCCAGGAGACTCAGATTAATAAAATCTGGTTAGGTGGAGGGAGGAGCGGGGGCAGGGACTATGTGCTGAGCAAGTGTATGGAGGCTATGGAGAACTCTCAAGTAGCCCACCTGGATGGAATAAGCTGGAATAGGTTTATAATCTCTAGGGCAGGGAGAACACCTTGAGGAATGTAAAATGGCATTTTCAACAAGGTCGTGTATAAATAAGTGCACAATAAACAAAGTGCTAATTCAGTATAAATGTGCTGAAGAGACATAGCTAAGAGAGTAATCAGGGAATGTTTCTTCAAGGAAATCATTGAGTTAGATTTAGAAGGAAATACAAGTCTGAGTTAGAAAATTAACTGAGAGCACATTAAGATTTGGCAGACTATTCTGTAAAAGAGATATGGAGAGTTTTAGCTCAGGTTGCTACAATAGAATATTATAGGCCAGTGGCTTAAAACAACAAACATTTATTTCTCCGAGTTCTGGAGGCTGAGAAGTTCAAGATCAAGGTTCCTGTAGATTCAGTGTCTGGAGAGCGCCCTCCTCCTGGCTTGTAGCTGGCTGCCACCTCACTGTCTTCACATGGCAGACAGAGTAAGATTGTGGGATTGAGGGATCTATCCTGTGTCTTTGCCTCTCCCATCATGAGGGATCATGCTCACATGATTTCTGTGCTAAGAGCTCTGGTTTCCCTTCCTCTTTTTATAAGGACACTGATCCCATCATGGGGGCTCCACCCTAATGACTGTACCTTATAACTTCCTGAACAGCCCATCTCCTGATATCATCATGTTGGAGCTTAGGTTTTCAACCTATGAATTTGGGGAAGACACAAACATTCAGTCAGTAACAAAGTGGGAAAAGGTAAAGTGAAGTCTGGTTTTAGAGTCCATGAAAGAAAACCGTATTGAGGTTATTGGTCAAAGGGAAAAAGAAAGAACTGTTAATGGGACATCTTTAGAAGCCAAGTTCTAACATAGAACTTTACTTTCATAACTGCTACAGAATTAGCTTGTATCTCCTTTGTCCTGTAGGCATTGGGAGCAAGGAAAAGGAGTCTAAAACCCAGCAGGCAGACCTCAAGGGGGCGCTTGCTCGGGTGACGGCAGAGAGGTTTGGGGAAGCCACACTCCAGAGCCCTGAGCTTGGAAGAACCTGTGAGCAGGAGCCCAGTAGCTCTGTGGGAAACATGCCAGGGCCGCCTCCTCCTCAGCATGGTGTTATACCCCTGCCCGATGACCTCAAGACCCACAGCTCCTTTTGGAAGCCTTTTCAGTGCCCCGAGTGTGGAAAAGGCTTCAGTCGGAGCTCAAATCTTGTCAGACACCAGCGAACCCATGAAGAAGAGAAATCCTATGGGTGTGTTGAGTGTGGGAAGGGGTTCACCTTAAGAGAGTACCTCATGAAGCACCAGAGAACCCACCTGGGAAAGAGACCCTATGTGTGCAGTGAGTGCTGGAAAACGTTCAGTCAGAGGCACCACCTCGAAGTCCACCAGAGGAGTCACACAGGGGAGAAGCCTTACAAGTGTGGTGACTGCTGGAAAAGCTTTAGCCGGAGGCAGCATCTGCAGGTGCATCGGAGAACTCACACAGGGGAGAAGCCCTACACTTGTGAGTGCGGCAAGAGCTTCAGCAGGAACGCAAACCTGGCTGTGCACCGGCGAGCCCACACCGGGGAGAAGCCGTATGGGTGTCAGGTGTGTGGGAAGCGGTTCAGTAAAGGGGAGCGATTGGTCAGACACCAGAGGATCCACACTGGGGAGAAGCCCTACCACTGTCCAGCCTGCGGGAGGAGCTTCAACCAGAGGTCTATCCTCAATCGGCATCAGAAAACTCAGCATCGCCAGGAGACCCTGGCACAGTAAGGATGCACCTTTTTTACGAAAGGAAGGTGCTGGAAGGTGTAGGACCTTTCAGGATCGCCAAGTGGAGGGAGATCCCATTGGAGGATGCATTCGTCTTTCCTCACTGAAGGGCTTTGAGGAGGGAGTGGTAGAGTGATAGGGTGCAGAAAGGCACTTTGAACCATTTTCTTTCCATTTGTTGTCAAACAAAAGCAAGGCAATGCCTGATTTATTTTGAGTTTCCAGAGAGCACAGCTCCTCACGTCTCTTATCCAAGTGGTGCAAACTGTTTTTTACTGTCTTTTGGGAAATTATATCCTGAACTTCAGTTCAGGTTGAAGTTTTTCTCCTTCATTGGGATGTCATGTACGCCTCTCGAGCAAGTCTGACAAAGTTTTGTCCCATGTTGGCAAGTTACACCTCATTGTGATGAGGGCTTTATCGACCTGCAAAATCATTAGTTCAGACTCTGCCTCTCTTCTTTTCCACTTAACAAGTATTTATTGAACAGCTACTGTGTCTGGTGCTGGGAGCACAGTGGTGAATGAGGCACATGAGCTGTGAGCCTCCCGGAACTGGTGATTTAGCAGTGGGAACACACACAGAACCATTAATAGCTCCAGACATTCTAAGTTATGTTTGTGGTACGTGCTGTTTGAGAGGGTAGTCTTCTGGTGCTCACTCGTTCTGCCCTGCCACTCAGGTGCTGGATCTTCCCCTCCCTAGTTAGGATCTTTCAGGCAGCCTTGTTTATTTTACTTTATTTTTACCCCCTTTGTCTCTGTAACAGCATACCCTCATTTGTATAGTTTCCCCATTATTCCTTGTACTGTAACAACTATCCACCCATCCAATAGGAAATTAATATTTTGCTATTGATTACCGAATAAACATGAAAGTATTTTAAAAAGTGTTCAGTTCTATATAAAGATCTAATTAAATAAATCTGAAAGATGAACTATTATTAATACACTGTATTTGATGGCATTTTATAGCATATAAGATGCTTTTTTTTCTATTTTCACTTTATCATTCCACACATATTTATTGAGGCCCAACAGTGTGCCAGGAACTCTTAGGTGCTTGCCATATATTAGTAAATAAAATGGGGAAAGTCCCTGACCTCGTGGAGCCTACATTTTAGTGAATATATTTGATCTTCAGAACCTCCTAAGGTGGAACCCATGGGTACTCCCATAAACTCTCTGGACCTGGGATCTGAGCCTTTGTCCTTGGTCCTTGTCAGTGTCTTGCCTTGAAATGCATTCGCCACCTACCTCTTGCTACCGGATAGTCTCTGTCAATACATCTGTCAATACACAGATCCTTGTCATCTGGGAGGCTCTCAGTTGCCAACTGGGACTGATGAGGTGGTAGTGATGTGTTTTACATAAGTGCCGATTCAGGCAAAATAGAGATGTTTGTAGGCATTTAAAAATACTTAATGAGAAGATACAGTATTTGTACTGTTTACACTTTCTTATTTTGCCATCACTAAAAGGTTTCCTTTCTGTTTAAAATTCTGTTTAAAATATCTGTGTAATGAGCATGGACTACAATGCAGTGTTGTTGTAGTGCTATGCTTTCAAATGCTGGATGCTGGGTGAGTTTGTCTTGTTGACATGGTACTATAATTATAAGATGTGATTTGTTTTGTGGTGCCTTTTAATATTAGATTCTTTTACTCTAAGGTTTTTTTCTCCCCATTTTTTATTGTAAATCAGATAAATGATGACTTCAACACAGTTGTATTACTCAGTCTACTTTGAAACACATTATTTTATTACATATTTCTTAGATAACTATGGTAGATAGCCATGATGTTTAATTTTGATTTAGCAGATGATTTCCTGGCCTCTCCACTGTCTCCATGAGCCTCTAGTAGCCAGTCCATAAATATATCTGAGATGTCATCCACTATCTGAGACACTAGGCTGCTTCTCCTTAGCAGTGTTGTGATCCAGATGCAGAATCAGCTCTTTTTTCCCCACTTCCCAGACAAGCTTGGCAAAGCTTGTAGCCAGCTAGCAGCCAAACCCAGGGAAAGGCTTTTCATGAGTCTCTGGCTTCTGGTCTGTAGGACCTGCGGGCTGACCTGGCTTGAGCTTGGCCTTCTCTAGGAGGACCATATTCCAAAGCTAGGTGAGGAGTGTTGGGCCACTACAGGCTGGGAGTTGCTCATCAGTGGTCTTCCTGTTTACCTGAATTAAATGGTTAGATTCTTTTTGATAATATGCTTAGCCAAATAGGACTGTGGGTTTTCAGCCAATTGGAATCCCTTCAGAGAAACTCAGGTAGGAGCCAGGTCTTGCTTTTTTTCTTGGGCGCCTGTATCTGCTTTGAGACCAAAGCTCATGGATGATGCCTCAAACAGCCTCAAAAATTTTTTTCCATGGAATTTTAGTAGCATGTATTTTTGTTATGTATTCAAATGTTAAATATTTTTCTGTATTTTTCTATTTAGAGATTTTTTTATAATAGAAAATTTCAGACATATATAATGAATCCCCATGTATTCATTATTTGGCTTTACCCATTGTAAACTCCTAGCCCATCTTGTTTTATGTCTATACCCTTTTTACCTGTCTTCCTACCCTACTGAAGTATTTCAAAACAGCTCCCAAATACTGTCTATAAATATTTCAGTGTGTACCTCTGAAAGATAAGAACTCCTTGAGGGATGCCTGGGTGGCTCAGTCAGTTAAGTGTCCAACTCTTGATTTTGGCTCAGGTCATGACCTCACAATTTGTGAGATCAAGCCCCGCGTTGAGCTCTGTGTTGACAGCGTAGGGCCTGCTTGGGACTCTCTCTTTTCCTCTTTCTCCTGTCTCTGCTCTTTCCCTGCTCGCACTTGCTCTCTCAAAATAAACTCTTTGCAAAAGAAAACCCACAATACTATTATCATACCAATAAAAATAATTTCATAATTTGCAATTAATGTTTTCTTAAAAAGCACATAATTTTAAAAAGTTTATTTGAATTAGGATCTAAATAAGATGGATAAATTGTAATTGGTTGCTTTGTCTTCTAAGTCTTACAATGTATAATTCCTATTTTTTCTCTTGAAATTCATTCATGGAAGCAACTGCATTATTTATTTATCCTGTAGAATTTCTTGTCTTTGAATTTTGCTGTTTGCATACCCATCACGTTATTTAATATGTTTTTTTGCCCTCTATATTAACCAAAAACTTAAAGGAATAACCAAATTCATTTCTTGTATTTTGGCAAGAACACATTATAGATGATGGCATGTCTGGTTGTTTCTCTCTGATGTTAGGATCCTAGATGTATTTATTTCATAAATTCTATAAATGATTCATTTATTAGCTGGAATGCTTCTGTCAGAAATTTTCCCTTATTAACCATTAGGTTTCTTAGATAGAGTTCACAGGAAAGGAAATGCTTGATTCGTCCTTTTGCCTGTTTTCACAATAATGATCTGGTTGCTTTGTTTTCTGTAATTGTGATCAGGTATATTTTCAATCAGAATACATTCATGGATTTTGGATTTACAGCCAGTCCACTGTACTTCTTGATGCTCAGATCATTTCACTTTTGGTCATTGGGAGCCTTTTCAACTTGCTTCCTGATTCCTTTTGACATAACTCTAGTCATCTTTGATAGCTTCTTTATTTTCTGATAGGACAGGATGTTGCAAACTCCTCTTGTACATTTCCTGCTCCCTTTGAGAGTGAAGAGAAGTGCTATTAATTATGCCAGGACAATATGGTAAAGTGGGACTCCAGGACAGATGGGGATATTTGGTCACCTTATATACAGCCGTCATTGTGTGTGATTGGGTGTCTGTGGTTTCTTCACCCAACTATAATGTTGGGCACTTTCAGGGCTGGCAGGTAGTGTGTCCCATGCTGCTGTGATAATGAAGAGTGCCACTCCAAGGGGTATGACCTTTGTAAGAGAAACCCCTTTTTATACCTTGGGTGGTGACTTTCTGCCCAAGGTCTGTCCTGGGGAGCTATTGCATTAAACATTTGCTTTTCAAAATGTATGCCATGAATGTTATCAGCAGCCTGATTAACTATATTTCAGTACTTTCAGGTCCTCTTTTATTCCAGCCTAGGGGCAATTTGAAGAGCCCTTGTTTCTTAAAAAGTAAGTTGGTTTCAAGTTCATCATGCAACACAGGCTGGCTTTATCTACTTCTGAGGTGAGGAAAGTAACTATCAGGAACATGTTTCTCTAGAGTCTACTTGCCCTTTTATTTTTTTATTTGTATTCTATTTTTAATTTTTTTTTAAGTTTATTTATTTTGAGAGAGAGAGTGTACATGAACGAGCATGTGAGTGGGGGAGTGGCAGAGAGGGGGACTGAGAGAATCCCAACCAGGCTCCACACTGGCATTACAGGGCTGATATGAAATTCAAGATCATGACCTGAACTAAAATCAAGAGTTGGATGCTTAACTGACTGAGCCATCCAGGAGCCCTGCTACTTGTTCTTTTACAATTTAGCCAGTTTCTCAGCCTCTGCACTACTAATATTTTGTGCCAGGTAGTTGTTTGTTTTGGAGGCTGTCCTGGCTGTTTTGTGCATCAACCTACTACATGCTAGTAACACTCCCCAATCATAACAACTAAGGAGGTTTCCAGACATTTCCAAATGTCCCCTGGGTGGCAAAATTGACCCTTGCTGAGAATCACTGCTTGTAACATTCAGGATAATTGCTGTTGCGAATTAGATGTTTTGTTTTTTTCTAATTTAAATTTTAGCCAACATAGAATGCAATATTGATTTCAGGAGTAGAATTTATTGATTCATCACTTAGAGCATGCAGTGCTCATTACAACTGCTCTTCTTAAGTACCCATCATTCATCTAGCCCATCCCCCCCCCACGCGCCCCCCCCCCAATTAACCCTCAGTTTGTTCTCTATCTTGTTAAGTAGTTGGTTTAGTTAGTGAAAGAAAGGACTGGCATTTCAAGGACTAGAGCTATTTCCTGCTAAGCTTAATACCCCAGCCTCACTGTCTAGAGAACAAAGTTTTACTAGAGATCACTGGGATTAAATGTAGTATTGCCATGTAGAGCCAAGAGCTATTGAGATAGAATCTCAGGATAGAGGCCTGGAAACTCTAAAACCTAGGTGGTTTCTATGCAGGCAACCTGGCTTATTGCTTTGGGTTCTTTTCAGGCAAGCACCTGCCACAGAGCCTCTATATCACAGAGAACTTTTGCTTGGGGCCTAGATTCGCCTTTCCCAGTAAATGCATGTGTGTAGTGGGGGCCACTTAAACTCAATGCAGCCAATGCCAGCCTTTTTTCCTTCATAATAAGGTCCTCAAGGCACACAGTAGACAGTAAATATTCCAATGAAAGGTCTGGATTTCTGCCTTTTTTAGTGGCTAGAATGGTCATAAGAGTGCCTGAGGAAGAAACATGACATCACACTGCCCCTAGTGGCCCCTCTGATATGGCTGACATCTCTAGCTGTTGTGCTACCAACTGCAGTCACATCTAATTCACTTAGAAATGCCATAAGCCAAAGAAATTCACTGGGGCTTCCTACAATTTTGTATTCCTATCTTATTTTTTCCCTTTTATCTCAGTTTCTGAAGGACACATTTCTAAAGATTTATCATGTCCAACCTATCCCCAGTATTGACACATTTCAATAAAAAATTTCAGTAAAAATTTGTTCACGACAGGGAGGGCGGGCAACGTTCTCCCTTGTGTTTGTTGCTGGGAATCTGAACTGCCAAGAGTGAGGATGGAGAGGGTTGGGTAAGGCAGGTGTTGTCCCTTGATAAACAGAGGGACTTGGGAGGAGCAATTCCAGTTTCCTGGAAGGGTGAATGGGCTCCAGTAGAATGGCTGCCATTGCTGCCACATGCTGTAGCCATAGCTCTGTCATCTGAGTGGCCAGAGACCAGGAAATGGCCGTACTCCCAAGAGCTCACCTCATATGTTTCCCTTCCTTAGTAAAAACCATAATCTCTGGAAAAGGTAGTAGATTAACCTTTAGATAGATTGGAAACAAAGAGGTGGCACGAGTCTATACCTTGTGACTCCCACCTCTGGTAGCTATTTGAGTATTATCTCTGTGTCTGTGAAACAGTTGAGGAAAATCTGATTGACATCACCTAGAGATTTCATTGACTCCTGCAAAAGCTCAGCCTGTTGTATGAACAGGAAAAGTACAATGAACAATAAGTGGTTTCTCATCAAGAGCCAGTCTTCTTACTAGGTTTCTCCAGTCTTTAAGGGTTCCTGCTGCCTGAACTGAGGTGCTAATGGAAGGACTGGAAAGTAAGAGATGGAAAAAATCCCAGCAGTTAAAACAGTGTGGAACTCATTCGTAAATAGACCAATGGAATAGCAGGAAAGGTTGAGAAATAGCCCTGGCTCTGTACTGAAGAGGTTAATTTTTTTTAAAGTCACATTGGTATAAATGGATAGCTATTTGGAGAAAGATAAAAATAGACCCACTTCTCACATCATATCCAAGAGTGAACTCCAGATGTATCAGGGATGTAACTAAAAAATGAAACTACCCAAGTACCAGAAGACACTGCGGATGAATTCCTCTAAAACATGGGTTCAGGGAAAAGGCTTTAAAACTATGGCTTAAAATCCAGATGCACTAAAAGAAAAGATTGGTGCATTCCTACATAAAAATTTTGAGAACTTCTGAATGGCAAAAACCATAAGCAAAGACAAATGACAAGTTGGGAGAAAATACTTGCAACATAACGCAAAGTTCCAGTATTTCTAATATATGAAGAACTTTGTAAAAAAAAATGAGTTAACCCCCAAACAAAACAACCCCACTGAAAAATTGATAAACTAGAGATCACAAAAAAAGATACCAAAATGGCTATTAATGATATAAAAAGATGTTCACCTTCGCTCAAAATAAACTCCAATTAAAACTGCACTGAGAGATTTCTTTTCCATCACATTGGCCAAAATTCCAAAGCTTGACAATACACACTAGTGATGAGTTTATGGGGAAACAAACAGGAATTCTTACCCATTGCTAGCAGAATGCAAAATAGTGCAGCCTCATGTGGAGGAGAATTTAGTAATAGCTAACAAAATTATGGATGAATTTACTGTAAAGCTATCCCTCTAACAATATGAAAATACACATGCACAACATTATTCATTACAGCATTCTTACTGCAAAAAATACTGGAAGCTGCATAAATATCCAAGATAGGTGATTGAAAAAATTATGACACATCCACACAATGTAGTATTGTGCAAATTTTAAAAACATTATCATGGGGCACCTAGGTCGCTCAGTCAGTTAAGCATCTGATTCTTGGTGTCGGCTCAGGTTATGATCTCATAGTTTGTGAGTTCAAGCCCCACATTGGGCTCTGCGCTGGCAGCATGGAGCCTCTCTTTCCCTCTCTCTCTGCCCCTCCTCCGCTCCCACTGTCTCTGTCTCTCTCAAAATAAATAAATACACTTTAAAAAAGTAAAAAACATTGGGTCAGTTTTCACAATTGGAATATGAATCTGGCTTAGGTAGAATCATATCAATGTTAAATGTACTAATGTTGATAATTGTGTTGTGGTTATGTAAGAGAATATCCCTGTTCTTAGGAAATACACACTGAAAAATTTAAGGATAAAGGACCATTGTGTATATGTGAGGAGGGGGAGGAAGGAGGAAGAAGAGGGAAGAAAAGAAACAAGGTAAAAATGTTAAGGATAAGTTAATCCAGGTAAAGGGATATATGGATACGTTGTACTATTGTCATTGTAACTTTTATGTAATTATTGAAAATTCTTGAAATTATTTTATTATAAAAATTTCAAGTGTTAAAAAAAAGAAGAACTAACATCATTTACTACTTCTGACCATGGGAGGAAAAGGGTCCCACGTACTTGTCCGATGATAATGGCCCTAAAGTGGGAGCAAGAGGGTGGCACAGCATATAGCTCACAAGATACACCAATTTAATCATACCTCATCTTGCTCAAGAGCTGCAGATTCATTCCCACATTTTTTTCACTGTGCATGGTGGGCCAAGCCTCCTTCATGCAGTGAATGAAGCTGGTGTGGCAGCTTTCTTTTCGGTGTCTTCATCCATATTCTTGTTTTTGTGTAGGTGTACTCACAAAATACTTTCCATTCAGCCTTTAGACCGGTCATTTGCTTCAGGCCTTGTGACCTCTACAGGTGCTTTCAGCCACATTATACCTCCTGCCACAAATTAGGGATCATCTTCCCCAAACCTGCTGGCTTTAGCCCATTGCTTCAGGGAGCATCTTTGGTCATTAATCCATGCTCTGGTTGATACATACATACAGGTATCCCTGTGGACATTCAGTCTCACAGTGTTTTGGAATTATTTCATAATTTGTAATTTACTTGGTGCTTATGACAGACCTCTATGACAGTACAAAACTGATGGTCAAATAAATGAAATCTGGAGGGTTAACTGGTTTGAACAGCAATGAGTTAAAAGGGAAGAGTAAGCCTCATTGTAGAATTGTTGAATATGAAATAACAGAAGGGTTGTTAGATGTTGGGGACTGGTCTTTAAAAAATTTTTTTTTTTTTCAACGTTTATTTATTTTTTGGGGACAGAGAGAGACAGAGCATGAACGGGAGAGGGGCAGAGAGAGAGGGAGACACAGAATCAGAAACAGGCTCCAGACTCCGAGCCATCAGCCCAGAGCCTGATGCGGGGCTCGAACTCACGGACCGCGAGATCGTGACCTGGCTGAAGTCGGACGCTTAACCGACTGCGCCACCCAGGCGCCCCATGGGGACTGGTCTTTAGAAGGCAGGTCAGGGTTGAAAGCCTAGTTTTTTGGTGTGTTTTGTTTTGTTTTTTTTTTAGAGTCAGTGGGTATGCCAGAAATTAGGCTTTCTGGGTGCCTATCACACACCCCTAGTATGTGATAGAGTTTACCTACCATCCAGTGACCCTGGGTATACATCTGGAAGCTCCCCCAATGCCAAGCCCTAGCAAACTTTGCAGGACCTCAGCTCCAGCCCACATCTAGTATCTTTACGCACGTTAGATCAGCAAGAGCTGTTATGCCTAGAGACCCATAACATTCTAGTGTCCTCACTGGTCCCTGACTGCTCTGTCACCCCCTACTCCAAATGTGACCCTGATGCCTCTCTGGTAAATCCTACCTGGCTCTGATCATACCTCTACCTTGAAGTACTTTATACTTCAGGAAACTCAGGGAAGGGGAGTAGTGGGACATGTAACTGGATGGTGTGGGGTTGGACTTTAGAAGATCATTTTCTCATAGAATAATGGCATCTGACTCAAAAGATCCAGTGTATTAGATCTAGAAGTTAGTGATCCAGCTCCACTGTCTAAGAACTTTCCCTTGCTTTCCACGCTACTGCAGAGGATACTGCTGCCTCTGGGTGGTAGTCAACACTCAGTAAATCCAGCTATGTCAGCTTGCTCGGGTGTATTCACATCCTTGCTAGTGGTGGAGTTAGCAAGTCTTTGTCATACTTTGTGCTCAAGGTGAAAACTGTCCTTAGGATAGTCCAGATTAGAGGTTTTGTTCTTTATGCTGTTAAGTTAATTAAAAAAGGAGGCCATTAATTTGACTGAGGTAGTTCTAATGCCTTGGCAGCCTACATAAGCAACCCAAAACCTAAGTCTGTAAATGCCTCAAGGTTAAGAAATCAAAACATAAGGACAAACAGTCACAAACAGCCAACTGGGCTTTCTCATACAAGACAAATGTAAGCCCTAGCCAATCAAATGGTTTCCTTGCTTTGCTTCCTATCTTTTTACATGTCATGCCACTACCTCCTGTGGATAGAGTGCTGCTAACCACTTCTGGTTTGATACTGCCTGATTTTTGCTCAAACTTAACGATTTAAAAACGCTTCAGGTTATCTTTTAACAGTGCTTTTCAACAGAGATTCTCAAATTATTATCTGAAGACCACTTGACATCAAAATCACCTGGGGAACTTTATTTTTTTTTTAACATTTATTCATTTTTGAGAGAGAGAGAGATACAGAGCATGAGTGGGGAAGGGGCAGAGTGAGAGGGAGACATAGAATCAGAAGCAGGCTCCAGGCCCTGAGCTGTCAGCACAGAGCCTGACACGGGGCTCGAACTCACAGACTGAGAGATCATGACCTGAGCCGAAGTCGGACATTTAACTGACTGAACCACCCAGGTGCCCCTTGGGAAACTTTTAAAAACTGTATTTGTGGATGGAGTAGTGGTCCAAAGGGACCTAAGAATCTTCATTTTACCCAACTCCTCAGATGATAATAATGCACATAAACTTTAAGAATGGTAGCTCCATTGAGTAGAACACTGTGGCTTCACCAGAGCGCTCATTCAAACATTGGAACAGATCCTGAAATTTACTCCCACCAGCCCAGAGCAAGTATGAGATGGCTCTAGGAAGGAACAGCAACGCATGACCTTCCATAGCACAATGTTACTGTACTCCTCTCAGGTTGTAGCCATAACACACAAATTTCTTCAACAATACAGGACAGTTACATCCTGATCTCCCACTAGTAAGGTACTTTGTGAACTAACAGAACCAAATCTGTAAGTTGTTCTGAGATCTGTGTTGGTAAAAGATCTTTAACAGTATTCTTTTAAGTAAACTCTTTGTTCTGTATAACTATAGAGGAGGATTCAGAGTGCATTGAGGGCATTGATGGCGAGACCACTGAAATGATACAGGAGAGTTTGAGAAAGAGCACAGCTTCTGTGACTGAGAATCAGTCCTCATCCAGAAGGCGAGTTCAATAGTAGACTGGATTCTAGATCAAGAAAAAAAAAAAAAAAAAAAAGCCTTCCCTTTTGTTTTTTTTTTTGAATGACGTGTTGTTTCCTCTTATTTTACCTTGACTTCTTAGTAAAATATCTTAAGATGTAATCCTTTTGTGCCTGACTAAAGTGATGTCTTGATTTGTTGAAGGAAAAAGAAGATAAGGGGGAGGAAGATAAGGGAGGGGAAGACTAAGTGCAGGGCCATTTGTAGATCTGGCTGTCACTTTGTTGGAAGAAGCCTTCACAAAGGACACATGTCCTTTAGTATGTAGAGGTAGCAAAAAGAATTCTCCTTATCTTTCTCATTCCACTGGATCTTTTCTCAGTATTTTGTTATTTTATTTTATTTATTTTATTTTATTTTATTTTATTTTATTTTATTTTATTTTATTTTATTTTATTATTTTATTATTTTATTTTACTTTATTTTACTTTATTTTACTTTATTTTACTTTATTTTATTTTATTTTATTTTATTTTATTTTATTTTATTTTATTTTTTATTTTACTTTCCAGTGTAGTTTCAGGTGTACAATTTAGTGATTCACCTATTCCATACAAAAATACAAAATGTTTCACAAATTTGCATGTTATCCTTGTGCAGAGGCCATGCTAATCTTCTCTGTATGGTCCCAATTTTACTATAAGTGCTGTCAAAGTGAGCACTCTTTTCAGTTTTAATATCTATTTCCTTACCACCCTTCCATCCAAACTGTTCCAAACCTACTTTGTTTACGTGGAGCTGACTCTAGGTGTCATCTAAGGGGAGATCCATTCCTATACTGTAATTTCTATAGACCATATCATGGTCAGAATAGCTCCATTCATACAGAACACACTGACATCTCAATATTGGATCATTATTCAATATGTATTATATTACTGCATTTCATTTTCCTTTCCTAATTTAGTAAGTGTAGTAGCAAAAACGAAAAAAAAGTAGTAGACTAACCTCAAGCTAGGGGCACCTGGGTGGCTCATTTGGTTAAGTGTCTGACTTTGGCTCAGATCATGATCTCACCATTTGTGGATATGAGCCCTGTGTCAGGCTCTGTGCTGACAGCTCAGAGCCTGGAGCCTGCTTCTGATTCTATGACTCCCTCTCTCTCTGCCCCTCCCTGGCTCAGCTTGTGCTCTGTCTCTCTCTGTCTCTAAAACATAAATAAACATTAAAAAAGTTTTTTTAGAATAGCCTCAGGCTACAGACAGATAGAAAGACATGCAACTTTTCACCGAAGACGTTTAATAGAGATTTCAAGGTTTGTTTGTTTGTTTGTTTTTATCTCTTAGTTTGAGTGTGGAAAAAATAGAACACTTGTACACTGTTGGTGGGAATATGAAAAGCAAAAGTGCTTTGTAAGACAGTATGGCGTCTCCTCAAAAAATTAAAACTCGAGTTACCATATGATGTAGCAATTCCACTACTGGGTGTAGACTCCAAAGAATTAAAAACAGGGACTGCCATGTTCATAGCAGTGTTATTCACCATAGTCAAAAGGTGGAGGCAACCCAAGTGTCCATCAATGGATGAATGGATAAGCAAAATGTGGTCTTTCCATAAAATGGATTATTCAGCGTTAAAAAAGGGAGGACATTCTGACATGCTACAGCATGGATGAACCTTGAAGGCATTGTGCTAAGTGAAATAAAAGGACAAGTGCTGTATGATTCCATTTATATGAAGTACCTAGAGTAGTCAAATTCAGAAAGACAGAAAGTAGAGGAGTGGTTGCCAGGGTCTGGGAGCAGAAGGAATGGGGAGTTGGTGTTTAATGGGTGGAGAGTTTCAGTTTTGCAAAGTGAGGAGTTCTATGGAGGGATGATGGTGTGGCTGCACAACAGTGTGAATGTACTGTATGCCACTGAACTGAGCACTTTAAGATGATAAATTTACGTTATATGTATTTTACCACTAAAAAAAAAAAAAAGAAATGTGCATTGGCTTTATCAACTTAAAGAATCATTGGTGGTATTGGTAAGAGCAGTTTCAGTGGCATGGTGGGGTGGGGGGAAGCGAGATTCCAGGGTGTTTTGAATTCTCCCTTGAGTTCTAACTCATAGATACTGCTATCCACTTTGAAGATCAAATAGGCATCTCAAACTTATCACAAAACCAACCGCTTGGTTTTCTCTCCACCATCCAAACCTCTCTCTCTCTCTCTCTCTTTTTTTTTTTTTTTTCTCATCTTAGTGGATAGACCTTGCATTCCCTCAGTTGCTCAGGCCAAAAAGCCTACAACACTCTCTCATACCCTGAATCCACACCATCAGCAAATTCTGCTGGTTCTCCTTTCAACCCACACACAGTCTGGCAACTTAATATTACCTCCAGCATGTTCAGGTCCGAGCCACCATCTCTCTTGGACTACTTTAACAGCCTTCTGATTAATTTGCATGCTTCTATTCTTTCTTCTTGATAGTCTCTTCACCATATAAGAACCAGACAATCTTTAGAAAATATAAATAAGATTATCTCACTTCTCTGTTCAGAACTTTCCAAAGGCTTCCCTTCTCAGAATAAAAGCCAAAGACCTTACTTAACTAACAGTTCTTCCTGGAGCACATTGACCAACATGCCAGGAATGCTCCCTCTTAGGGCCTATGCTTTTGTTCTCTTTGTCTGGAACCCATTTTATCAAGACCTTTTGCAACTTTATATCTCTTCTTCATGTGAGTTTCTGTTTTGAAAGACCTTTCCTAACTACCTGTGATATTTTTAAAATGTGTCTGCAAATTCTTTGTCAATTCTTCCCATTAAGAGATAGACTCTATTTCCTTTCCTCTTGAATATTGACTGACCTTAGTGACTCTTAACAAAATACGGAGTCAGTGAGGCTATGTTACTCCTCAGGGTAGGTCATGAAAAACAGTAGTTGGGATGCTGGCCTTGGAACAGAACTGTCATGCTGTGAAGAAGCCCATGTCACACAGACATGCCACACTCCAGCAACAACAGCCCTAACTGTGGTCCTCACTGACAACCAGCATCAACCGTTAGATACATGAGTGGGGAATTCTTCAGGAGAACTCCAGCCCAAGCTTGTTTGTATACAACTGCATGATGGACCCTGAGGGAGCATTGCTGAGATCAACCCAGTCACCCCCAGAAATATGAGAGAGAAAATAAATGATTGCTGTTACTTTTTAAAGATTGCTTTAACTAACATTTATTGACTATCTATTAGTTATCACAGGTTATTTTATATACAAGAACTTGTTTAACCTCTATAGTAGCCCTAGTTAGATAGGCATTATTTATTTTTTATTGTTTTATTATTTCTTTTAAGTAGGGTCCATGCCCAATGTGGAGCTTGAACTCACCACCCTGAGATTAAGGGTCACATGCTCCATCAACTGAGCCAGCCAGGCACCCCAGTGATTGCTGTTATTTTAAGCCACTAAATTTGGGTGTTTTTTTTCTCAGCAATGGACACTTGAAGCACAGACCCTACCACAATTATACTCCTTATCAGTTGCTAGTTCCTGACCTGAATATGTTTTTCTTTTTCTTTATAGCACTTAGCACTTACAGCTTTCTGACATGTGCATATTTGTTGTTGTTGTTGTTTTTTTCCTGTTCTCCTCCCATGCCCTGGAACATTAGCTGCATGAAGGTAGAAACTTTCTTTTGTTTGCTGATATATCAGTACCTATAATATTACCTGGTGCAGAATTGTCATTGGAGCTCAAATTGTATTTGTTAAGTGGATGTAGCTATGGCCCTCTGGTGTGGAAAAGGCATCCACTGTGAACAGGAAGGTATCGGGGTGAAAGGGTTATATAGGACTTGGAAAATGCTATAAAGGAGATATTTATTATTCTCATTATTCTTTTTTTTAAGTTTATTTTCAGAGAGAGAGAGAGAAAGAGAGAGAGAGAGAACACAAGTTGGGGAGGGGCAGGGAGAGAAGGAGAGAAGGAATCCCAAGCAGGTTCTGCACTGTCAACATAGAGCCCCACCTGGGGCTTGAACTCACGAACTGTAAGATCAGGACCTGAGCTGAAATCAAAGTTGGTTGCTTAGCCAACTGAGCCTTCTAGGCACCCCTATTCTCATTCTTTTTTTTTTTTTTTTTTTGTCTTCAAGCTTTTATTTAAGGGCAATTACCTACAATGAACTTCAGATCTTATTAAAAGCAGCCATGTCCATGGACTGCACATAGTCCTCTAAAGCAGTGATCCACTCCTCCAGCATATCTGTTCCAACTTTATCATCTTCCACTACACACTGTATTTGAAGTTTTTTGATTCCATACTCCACTGGAACTAGTTTAGAAGAGCCCCAAACCAAGCCGTCTGCTTGAATGCTTCAGAAGCACTCAGTTGCATATCTGTCTCATCGTCCCAAGGTTTCACGTCTAGTAAGATGGAAGACTTGGCAACAAGTGCAGGTTTTTTGGCTTTCTTTGACTCATATTGTGTAAGGCGTTCCTCTCTCAGCTGCTTTGCTTCTTCACTTTCTTCCTCCTCCTCAGAACCAAAGAGATCAATGTCATCATCATCTTTACTATCTGTAGCTCCACTTCCTGTGATGCATTCCACATTAGCAGGGCCATACTTGCCCAAAGTTTTCTTCACTCCTGGAAGGCTGGTCTTTTCCTTTTCATAAGACTTGATGTGATTATACCAACATAGGACATGATACAAGTTGGCAGGTGGAGGGCCGGAGACTACTTCAAATACTGCCACGTCTGCTTGTGATGGCACATACCCCTCGATGTAGCTCTTGTCTGCAAGGTAGTCGTTGAGCACCTGGAGGCCAGTGGGGGTTTTCAGGTCTCCAAAACCCATGGCGTGAGCTGATCCCAGAACGGGGCTGCAGTGGAGGAAAAGACAAGCGTGGGGAGTGAGTGCCTTGTGCTAAGAGGGAAAAGGGTCTCATTATTCTTGAAGATGCTTCCACTTTACTACTGGTGGTACTTAATAATGCTATTTAAAAGAATGTGGATCCTAGAACTATTTTTTCCTTTCTTCTTGAATACCTTATTTATTATTAATTTTAAAATATAATTTATTGTCAAGTTAGCTAACACAGTGTTTACACTGTGCTCTTGGCTTCGGGAGTAGATTCCCATGATTCATTGCTTACATACAACACGCAGTGCTTATCCCAACAAGTGCCCTCCTCAATGCCTATCACCCATTTTCTCCTTTCCCCCAGCCCCCCATCAACCCTCAGTTTGTTCTCTGTATTTGAGTCTCTTATGGTTTGCCTCCCTCTCTGTTTGAAACTATTTTTTCCCCTTCCCTTCCCCCATGGTCTTCTGTTAAGTTTCTCAAATTCGCATGTGAGTGAAAACATAGGATATCTGTCTTTCTCTGACTGACTTGTTTCACTTAGCATAATACTCTCCAGTTCCATCCATGTTGTTGCAAATGGCAAGATTTCATTCTTTCTCATTGCCAAGTAGTATTCCATTGTATATATAAACCATATCTTTATCCATTCATCAGTTGATGGACATTTGGGCTCTTTCCATAATTTGGCTATTGTTGATAGTGCTGCTATAAATATTGGGGTACGTGTGCCCCTATGAATCAGCACTTTTGTCTCCTTTGGATAAATTCCTGGTAGTGCTATTGCTAGGTCTTGGGGTAGTTCTATTTTTAGTTTTTGGGGAACCTCCACACTGTTTTCCAGCAACTGCACCAGTTTGCATTCCCACCAACAGCGCAAGAGGGTTCCTGTTTCTCCACATCTGCGCCAGCATCTGTTGTTTCCTGAGTTGTTAATTTTAGCCACTCTGACGGTGTGAGGTGGTATCTCAGTGTGGTTTTAATTTGTATTTCCCTGATGACGAGTGATGTTGAGCATTTTTTCATGTGTCAGTTGGCCATCTGGATGTCTTCTTTGGAAAAGTGTCTGTTCATGTCTTCTACCTATTTCTTCACTGTATTATTTGTTTTCTGGGTGCTGAGTTTGGTAAGTTCTTTATAGATTTTGGATACTAACCCTGGATATGTCATTTGCAAATATCTTCTCCCATTCAGTCAGTTGCCTTTTAGTTTTGTTGATTGTTTCTGTTGCAGTGCAGAAGCTTTTTATCTTGATGATGTACCAATAGTTCATTTTTGCTTTTAATTCTCTTGCCTTTAGAGACATGTTGAGCAAGAAATTGCTGCGGCTGAGGTCAAAGAGGTTGTTGCCTGTTTTCTCCTCTAGGGTTTTGATGGTTTCCTGTCTAACATTTAGGTCTTTCATTCACCTTGAGTTTATTTTTGTGTATGGCATAAGAATTTAACACTTTATTTTTTAAATAGAAATTAACAGTCTGATAAGTTCACAGAATTAGGTTTATGCTGCCAAGACTGTAAAGGTGGCTGGGCTTCTGAACTTTTTATAGTTGACCTCTGTGTAGGATGAGGAAGAGAACATCCTTTTCCACTTGCCCCTCAGCAAGCAGTCTCTGGGCCAGGAATAGAGCCAGTCTGCAAAGGTGTTTGCTATGAGAGGAGGATTATCTCATCCTGTGCCCTTCCTTGGAAGAGAGGCCTCTGAGCCAGAGAGCCTTCTCACAGCAGTGAGAAAGGTCAGTTGAAGGTCTTTCATATTTATTCAGCACTGCCCCTCTTTTTTTTTTTCTTGTTCACTTTTTTTTTTTAACCTTGGGTCCAAACCATTGTATTATTCACCATTGTAGCAAAACCATATTAAAGGAAGACCTCCCCTCCATGTTGACATCGGCTTTTCTTCACATCATTTTTATAGGTTTGAGGTGAGATTTTCTTGCTGTTATTGTGGTTTTATGGTCAGAGGCCCAAGAAAGCCTAAATCCTTTCCTGCCAAATCATTACAACTCTTGAAGTTTCCCAAGGAAACACTATGCTCAAAGGACAATAGCAAACTTTGAGCCAGAGTACCACTTTGTGGGTGTCTGAGTTATACTCAGTAACCTCCATCGTGGACTCAGTGATCAAAAGTGAGCTGGAAAATAGTATGGGCCTACCTGCTTCCTACTCTTAGCCCCAAATCTGAATTGAGGATTGTGTGCTCGGGCATGGTGTGGAGAGAGAGAGAGAGAGAGAGGGGTGACTGGGCTTCAAGTGGGGATTCCAGGCAGACCACAAATAGAAGAGGACTAACCAGGGGCCAGGCTAGAAGGAGGGGACTTCATTCCTGGATGCTAACCCTCTAGGGTATACTGCCCTTTATAAAATATGCACCAGTGAACTCCTTAGGCTCTGACCTCCCAGATTGGTAGCTCTTTTACCTTGAAAGGGGAGAGGAAGATATAAAACATATTGGTTAAGACTAAATCATGGGGAGAAAGGATGTAAATGTTTTTTTTCCCAGTGTTTGCCACCATTGTCATGGTCATCATTAGCATCTATTAGCAGCATACTTTTATTGAGTCATTATTTAAAAAACTTTTTTAAATGTCTTATTTATTTTTAAGAGAGAGAGAGAGACAGAGCAGGAGCAGGTGAGTGGCAGAGCGAGAGAGGGACACAGAATCTGAAGCAGGCTCCAGGCTCTGAGCTGTCTGCACAGAGCCCGACGCGGGGCTTGAACTCATAGACTGCAAGATCATGACCTCAGCCGAAGTCGGACACTTAACCAACTAAGCCACCCAGGTGCCCCGAGTCATTATTTTAAACCAGGCACTTGATAAAGTCTTCTGAGGATGAGTTTCTTAAGATAAATAGGAGCTTTTATAAAATTTAAAAATGACCCAACCATCCTGTTTGGAGTGGAGTTGTGGTGAACACTAATCATGCAAAGCCAGATATGAAAGGGTTGAACAGCATTACAATTATATGGTGTTCCAGGAGACAGAAAATTCTCTCAGCTGGGGAGACTTGAGGTGGCTTCATGAAGGGTATGGTATTTTATCTGAGCCTGAAGGACACCTGGAAATTTGATAGAAATGGGCAAGTTGACTCTACTGGAACAGCAAAAGTAGAGACTAAAAAAGCACAGTGTGTTTGGTAGAATGGTGAATTTCAGATGGACTGGAGTCAAATGGCCAGTAACTATGGGGCCAGGACCAGAAGTCAGTGGTTAGGACTTTCTGTGTAATGCTCTATCAAGTTCTACCATACCCCTTGCAGCCTGTCTAGGTGTTCAGCTGAGATATCACTGTAAGCATCCCTAATGCGAGTATACAGAGCTATGGAACCCTACCCAGCAGCATCCAAGGCCAAGAGTGGGATGGCTTTGAGGGCAATCAAGTCTGTCCCCAGAGCTAGATTCAACCCAGAATGTGGGGATGATGGTTGAGGAAGTGGGGATACAGCAGAAGAGTTTAGAAATTGGGATGCATGAAGGTTAAGGATTTGAGGAACAGAGGGTGCATTGGAGCTCTGAGAGGGCATCCCTTTGGCACAGGCTATCAGCACAGGCCACAGATTCTTTTTTCACATGGACTTCTCTGGAAGGTCTGCAGACAAAGCTAATTTGCATCTGTTTATGTGGTTCTGTCTTTAGGGGAGAGGTTATGCCCCTCACCATGTTTGGGCAGTTTGAGCAAAGCCCAAGAAGGAACTTGGAAATTACTTATGGAGAAATGAGAGGACTTCCTGGCCATGGTGACCCAGGACAATTAAGTCTATGTTTCTCTAGCCCTCTATATGTGGAGCCTGTCTCTAATTCATCCCCTTCCCAGCACAAAGGCCGTAAGAGGGGTCTTTGCTGTCACAGCCCACAGGATAAAGCCTTTATACTGAACAGTTTTCTTGTGGCTCCCTTCATGTCCTTGTTTCTCAGGCAGTAAATGAAGGGGTTCAGCATGGGTGTGACCACCATATACATCACTGAAGCCAGTGAATCCTTGTCAGTTGAATGGGATGATGAGGGACTCAAGTAGACCCCCGTGATAGTCCCATAGAAGAGGGTGACTACAGCAAGATGAGAACCACAGGTAGAAAAGGCCTTTTGTTTGCCCTGGGTAGATGGGACCTTAAGCACAGCAGACACAATGTGGGTGTAGGACACAAGAATGGTGAGGAAAGGAATGAGGACAATCAAACCCCCCACCAGCAGAATCATGAGCTGGTTGAGCTGTGTATTGGAACAGGATAGCTGGAGCAGGGGAATGAGGTCACAAAAGAAGTAAGGGATGACGTTGCTGGCACAGAACTCCAGCCGAGCCATGAGGACAGTGTGTAGCAGGGAGTGGAGGCTGGCGATGAGCCAGAAGCTCCCCAGCATCAGGGCACAGATTTGCAGACTCATCATGGTGGAATAGTGAAGGGGGTGGCAGATGGCCACATAACGGTCATAAGCCATTGCCATCAGGAGAAAGTTGTCCATGTTGGCAAGCAAAATGCAGAAGTAGATCTGGGTTAGGCAGCCACAATAAGAAATGGACTGAGTCTGCATCTGGATGTTCATAAGCATCTTAGGGACTGTGGAGGAGATGAAGCAGCAATCCACAAGGGAAAGGTTGCTGAGGAAGAAGTACATGGGTGTGTGGAGGTGGGAGTCTGAACCAATGGCCAGGATGATGAGCAAGTTCCCTGCTGCCCCGACCAGGTACATGACAAGGAAGAGCCCAAAGATCAGATCTTGCCTTTCGGGCTGGCTGGAGAGCCCTAGGAGGATGAACTCAGAGGCACTCGTGTAGTTTTCTTCCTCCATGGTTGCCTGGTCCTGCTGGGAGATAAGATCAGGCACAGGCTATATGGAGCAGGGGGTGGCACCCGTGCCTCCCTTTTTTTCCTCATATAACTCCTCAGCTCACCTCTGGCCAACTCACATCTCTGTTCATTTGGTACAAACTCCAAAGAAAGCTCTCCACCTACCATAGGAAAAGCTTCAACCAGGGAGTCTTATGGTCCCAACAGATCCCAAAGTCAGGGTTTTAATTACTCACTAGCAAAATGCTGCTAATCTGGAACGGTACAAAGCCCCATCTGCCATCCCTCAAAAGAGAATCCTTGTGACATATGGCCAGGTACTCAGTGGTGCCCCCCAAATTTCTGTCATACTCATTTTTTGATCTGAGCAACTGATGTTACCTCACTATTAAATAAATAACCATAGGGGTTCTTTGGGTTCTTTGGGTGGCTCAGTCGGTTAAGCATCTGACTTCAGCTCAGGTCATGATCATGTAGCTCGTGGGTTCGAGCCACACGTCAGGCTCTGTGCTGACAGCTCAGATCCTGGGGCCTGCTTCAGATTTTCTGTCTCCCTCTCTCTATGCCCCTCCCCTACTCCTGCTCTGTCTCTCAAAAATAAACATTTATTATTTTTTTTAATTAAATTTTATTTTTTTAGTGTTTATTTCTGAGACAGAGACAGAGCATGAACGGGGGAGGAAGAGAGAGAGAGGGAGACACAGAATCTGAAGCAGGCTCCCGGCTCTGAGCTGTCAGCACAGAGCCCGATGCGGGGCTCGAACTTCCAGACTGTGAGATCGTGACCTGAGCTGAAGTCGGTCACTCAACCGACTGAGCCACCCAGGTGCCCCTCAAAAATAAACATTTAAGGGGCGCCTGGGTGGCGCAGTCGGTTAAGCGTCCGACTTCAGCCAGGTCACGATCTCGCGGTCCGTGAGTTCGAGCCCCGCGTCGGGCTCTGGGCTGATGGCTCAGAGCCTGGAGCCTGTTTCCGATTCTGTGTCTCCCTCTCTCTCTGCCCCTCCCCGTTCATGCTCTGTCTCTCTCTGTCCCAAAAATAAATAAACGTTGAAAAAAAAATTTTTTTTAAATAAACATTTAAAAATTAAAAAAAAAAGAACTATGAAAACACAGTTTCTTCTTATTCCCAATAAGGTTGCCACCTGAAGGCCCTTCCTCTACAGAATTCTGGAACCACAATGGCGCATATATAGAACCAGAGGGTATTATTTGTACATACCTTCCTTCCCCTCAAATACTTTGTCTTCCTTTGTTCCTCCAGTCAAGTATAGCCTGGGGCTTAGGGTGCCCTGGCTGATTTGTCACCGGCTCTGGGTCACCTTGGTCCTGGTGATGATGTGGATGGAGTACATCAGGACAAACCTGGACAAAAGAGCCTGCTGACTGGGACAGCTCAGCCAGCCCTTTTGCCTGGGCTTATCCAGGAAGGGACTTGCTCTGGTGAGTGAGAGTTGCCCCTGCAGATAACAAAGAGAAACTTCTACAAGTGTGACATTGCCCAAAGGAATAAAGTTGATGGAAAGGAAACAGAAGGACACCACTAAACAGTGTGAGCTCAGTTGAAGTTTCATTAGATATAATATTAATTATTTCCCACTGCTTCACAAGACATAGTTGGGATTTACGGTCCTATGAGAACGTAAATCACAAAAAGGGAGAGAGGATACTTGAGTCGGTGTCTTGACTGGGGATGGGGGAAGAGCTGATGAGGGAAATCAGTCTGGAAAAGCTTGGGGGTAGTGTTGTGGTCCACTGGGGGAACTGGGTAGGGAGTGACAGGGGGAAGCTGTCTTGGGAGGTTGCCTTCATCCATGCCTCCACTTTGCTGAGGCAGAGCCTGCTAGGAGCAAAGGAACTTACCAGTGCAGCTGAGGAGGGTAAAGGAGGGATGGAGATTTTGGTCTGCTGCAGATCTCAGTTGAGTTCTTGGCCTGTGTTGAGAGAGCTGTTCCTTAGTGTGGAAGCTAAATGTCCTCCTTCAATTTCACTGCTTTGATTTTCTCCAAAAGATCAAAAAAGCACTACCAGGTGAACTTAGACTTGGGGCATTTGGGTCAGGGCCTCCTGGAATGGCCAGCACTGGGGCAGGAGAAGAGGTATGTTGAGCAGCTTGGTGGGGCAGGGGCATGGTGGGGAGAATCATCTGTACTGGGTGTACTGAGAGAAATCTCCTCTGAGACTGGGACCAGCAGTGTGTGTAGTGGCAAAAGCTCTATCCCTTCCTTGTGTAATACTCCTTTCAAACCATAGTGGCACCATCCTATTTTCCTTCTAAGCCTCCACTTCCCCAGAGATGTGGGAGAAAAAAAAAATTCCTGTTACAACTTCCCACTTGTTAGGAAGGTACTCTTCCCAAGTGCTCCTATTTGAAGAAAACTGAAGTTAAGAGAGTCTAACTTAAAATGAAAAGGGTTTTTCTCCTAGCTTCTGAATCATTCCTGTCAGCATGCAGACATCTCCCAGTTTTAAAAATCCACTCTTGACCCACATTCCCTCCATCCTTTGGGCTATCAGGTTACCTTTCTACTCCCCCTTTCCACAAAAGTCCTCAAACTGTGGCCAGGATACATTCCCCATTCCCTTCTTCCCATTCACTCATGAAGCCCCCTTCTCAGGCTTCCCCACAATCCACAAAACATCCTTGGTCAAGGCCACCATTGCCACATCTCACGTTGGTTCTCAGGCTCCATCTTACTAAATGAAAAAGCCATAGTTGGCATGGTTGGTCACTCCCACCATCTGGAAATATGCTCTCCACTGGGTTTCAAAGCACAGTTTTGAAACTCCTGCCTCACTGGTTTCTTGCTTAATGTCCTTCTCATCCTTCTGACCTGCATCAATTGGGATGTGCCATTGACTCCTCAAGCCCCATCTCTTCTCTGTACACTCATGCCTGAAGTGATCTCAGTAGTCCCAAAGCTTCAAATGCCATCCAAATTTCTATTTCCAGTTTGGGATTTTCCCCCTTGAACTTCAAACCTAGGTATGTCTAACTGCCTACTCCTCATGTCCATTTAGGTGTCCAATAGGCATCTCAGATTGTCCAAAACCGTGCCGTTGGTCTTCCTTTCTTCCAGCCCGCTGCCACTTCGTTCATCCTCATCTTACTATTTTAATTGCTCAAGCCAAAACCTCAGCACCACCTCTCACTCCTCTTTTGTTTTACTGTCCTTTTCCAGTGTGTTGGCAAATTCTGTCATCTCTAACTTTGAAATATATCCAATGGTACTTTTTCTCTCTGTTCCCTGCTACTTTCATAGCCCAAACAATCATTATTTCCATCCAGATTATTAAAAATAGTTTCTTAGCTGGGTTCTGTTTCTATCCTTACCCTACCCTCGACATTGTTTCTACAAGGCAACCAGAGGGAAAATTAAGAAATATGAGTCAGATTGTTATTTCTCTGTTCAAAATCCTCCAATGGCTCCCCATCTCACTTGGGACAAAACCCACAGTCGTTGCCAAATCCTCAGGGCTATGCATGACCCAGACCTTTGCCCTCCCCCTGATCTCACCTCCTTCTGTTGCCCCCTCACTTTCCATAGGCTGGCCATCAGGGCCTTCTCACCCAACCTGAACATGTCAAACATGTCCCTACCTCAGGGCCCTTGTACTTGTTATACAACTGCCTGGAATTCTCTTCCTTCAGTCCTTTACTTCATTCCAATTTCTGCTCAGATGTGATCTCTGCTCAGGGTTCCCGCAACCACCTATCTAAAATAGTGCCCCTTTCTGTCTTCCCCCTTGTTTTGCTTTGTTTTTATTCTCAGCATCATTTATTGTGTGTCTATCTATCTATCTATCTATCTATCTATCATCCATCTATCATTCTGTTTCTCTAGTATATAAGCCAATGAGGGCAGGAACTTTATTTTTATGTATTATTGTATCCCCAGTTTCTAGAACCATGCCTGGACTAAAGGAGACACTCAGTTGTTTTTATGTAGTTGTTGAATGAAGGGATAACTGTTCTTAATGTTCCCCTTTGTGACCATATGTCCTTGAGATTGGGTGAGACCTTAAATATAGTCCTCCTTCACCTGATATCAACCTCCTATCTCTCAGACGTCACTCATATTAACTTATCACCTGTATTGTTTCCTTAATACTGTTATTTAACTCACTAATTTTGTTAAGTGGAATTCATTTATTAAAAATGAAAATTTGCACTCCATGATACAGAAGAAAACAATATCACTTGCTGAATTTTAGCTAGATGCTATTACCTGTAGAGAGTTCTGAGTCTGAAACCTACCTTTTCTTGGTTAAAAAAGGAGAATGTAAAGTCCTAGGGAGGAGTTAAAGAAATGGCACTTGAGTATTTCTCAGAGAGGTAGTCTGAAGGGTTGAGGGAGAACTCAAAAAGGAATCAATTTCTCACCATGTGATTTGATACTATTTGTCTCCATCTTTGTAAGCCACCGAATGCCAAACCCTCAGACCCCTGTAGATACAGGCTCCACACTGCAGGACACACTGCCCTGCATACCTAGACTCATACATCTATTCACTTAGGTCACTCATCCATACATACCTAGACTCATACATCTATTCACTGAGGTCTGGTCCTTGGGCAGCCAGCACACAGAATGGCTTGAATCTCTCTCTGGTGACCACAGCAGCTCTGAGGTTTGTGTTGGCTTCAATACCAGACCTGTTTTGTGAGAGCCCAAGGGTTGGAGAAAGTGCTTGTCTTTGACTTTGGAGTCCTCATGTTTAATTTTATCCAGTGATTAAACCATAGTGAACTTTGCTTAAATAATTTAGAAGGGGAAACAAGTTAAAATACAGATAATAAAACTAAAAACAAATGATGCAGAAAAAGAATTTAAGCAGAAGTCTTTTAATTGATTCTTTGAAAAAGAATTGATAAAAAAAGAATTGATAAACAATGTCAATTTTGACAAACAAATGAGAATGAAAATTAGAATGAAGCCATGTTAATGGCTAGTGCAAAAGATTTACATTTAGGTGCTCCTGGGTGACTCAGTTGATTATGCCCCACATTGGGCTCCATGCTGACAGCATGGAGCCTGCTTGGGATTCTTTCTCTCACTTTCTCTCTACCCCTCCCCCGCTTGTACCCTTTCCCTGTCAAAAAAATAAGTAAATAGACATTAAAAAAAAAGAAAAAAAAAAGGTTCATATTTAAGTGGACTATTATTTTCAATTAGAGGCTAACATATCTTATCAAATAAAGTAGATGGCTACCTACATATATACAGTAGCCCCAAAGATGCAAAAATAATTAGAGAGCATGCATATAATAAGAACAGAGAAAGGAATACAAAGTTATTAAATATAGGAGCTTCTGACTCCGATGAAGAAAATGTGCTTTCTTTTTCTTTTTTTTTATTTTTGAGAGAGAGAGAGAGAGAGAGAGAGAGAGAGAATGGGGGGGGGGAAGGGGAAGAGGGAGGGAGGAGGAAGGGAGGGAAGGGGAGGGGGGAGAGAGAGAGAGAGAGAGAGAGAGAGAGAGAATATATCTTAAGCAGGCTCCATGCTCAGTGCAGTGCCTGACATGGTGGCTCTTATCTCTCGACTGTGAG
Organism: Prionailurus viverrinus; assembly: GCF_022837055.1. Classification (NCBI taxonomy): domain Eukaryota; kingdom Metazoa; phylum Chordata; class Mammalia; order Carnivora; family Felidae; genus Prionailurus; species Prionailurus viverrinus. The sequence continues at coordinate 7,068,722 of NC_062576.1, forward strand.
ATCATGCCTGAGCTGAAACCAAGAATCAGATGCTTAGCCAATTGAGCCACTCAGGCACCCTGACAAATGGTGTATTTAAAAACAAGAGCTGGGTCTCCTGGGTGGCTCAATTGCTTAAGCGTCTGACTTCAGCTCAGGTCATGATCTCGCAGTTCATGAGTTCAAGCCCCGCATCGGGCTCTGTGCTGACAGCTCAGAGCCTGGAACCTGCTTCAGATTCTGTGTCTCCCTCTCTCTGCCTCTTCTCCACTCACACTCTGTCTGTCTGTCTCTAAAGTAAATAAACATTAAAATAAAATAGAATAAAAATGAGTCAACATTATGTTCATTCAAGACTTACACTTTTTCCTTAAAAAGAACAAAATGTGGATGTTCTCTGTTTTCATTCCTTATTTAATATTTAGCTAAAAATGCTGGCAATGGCTATCAGAAAAGAAAAAAAAAATACCTTTTTTTTTTCAAAATATCTAATAGCTAAGCTATTAAAAGAAATGAAGTCAGTGATGAAAATAAAGTTAGCTGAACAAAGTTGCAGAGTATAATGTCACACAAAAATTGGTAAATTGCTAACTGACATAGCAACAATAAATAAACACCAAAAAAAAAGATGAAAAGGTGATTTCATTCCCACCAATGATGAATTTGAATATTTGGATTTTAATTCAATTTAGGAAATGAAATATTTGTTCAAAGAAAATTATAATGGATAAAGTAAAGGAACATATAGAAGGAAATTGAAGAAGACACAAAGAAATGGAAAAATATTCCATGCTCATGGATTGGAAGAATAAATATTGTTAAAATGTCAGTACTGTGCAAAGCAATCTACACATTCAGTGCAATCCCAATCAAAATTATACTGGTATTCTTCTCGAAGCTAGAACAAGCAATCCTAAAATTTGTATGGAACCACAAAAGACCCCAAATAGCCAAAGTAATGTTGAAAAAGAAAACCAAAGCAGGAGGCATCACAATCCCAGACTTTAGCCTCTACTACAAACCTGTAATCATCAAGACAGTATGGTATTGGTACAAAAACAGACACATAGATCAATGGCATAGAATAGAGAAGACAGAATTGGACCCATAAATGTATGGCCAACTAATCTTTGACAAAGCAGGAAAGAGTATCCAATGGAAAAAAGACAGTCTCTTTAACAGATGGTGCTGGGAGAACTGGACAGCAACATGCAGAAGAATGAAACTAGGCCACTTTCTTACACCATACACAAAAATAAACTCAAGATGGATGAAAGACCTAAATGTGAGACAGGAAACCATCAAAACCCTAGAGGAGAAAAAAGGAAACAACCTCTCTGACCTCAGCTGGGGCAATTTCTTGCTTGACACATCTCCAAAGGCAAGGGAATTAAAAGCAAAATGAACTATTGGGACCACATCAAGATAAAAAGCTTCTGCACCACAAAGGAAACAATCAACAAAACTAAAAGGCAACTGACTGAATGGGAGAAGATATTTGCAAATGGCATATCCAGGGTTAGTATCCAAAATCTATAAAGAACTTACCAAACTCAACACCTGAAAAAAAAAAAAAAACAAATAAACAGTGAAGAAGTGGGCAGAAGACATGAATAGACGCTTTTCCAGAGAAGGCATCCAGATGGCCAACAGGCACATGAAAAGATGCTCAATGTCATCAACATCAGGGAAATACAAATCAAAACCACACTGAGATACTATCTCACACCGTCAGAGTGGCTAAAATTAACAACTAAGGAAACAACAGATGCTGGCGCAGATGTGGAGAAACAGGAACCCTCTTGCGCTGTTGGCGGAAATGCAAACTGGTGCAGCTGCTCTGGAAAACAGTATGGAGGTTCCCCAAAAATTTTAAAATAGAACTACCCTATGACCTAGCAATAACACTACTAGGAATTTATCCAAAAGAGACAGGAGTGTTGATTCATAGGGACACATATACCCCAATGTTTATAGCAGCACTTTCAACAATAGCCAAATTATGGAAAGAGCCTAAATGTCCAACTGATGAATGGTTAAGGAAGATGTGGTTTATATATACAATGGAATACTACTTGGCAATTAGAAAAAATGAAATCACACCATTTGCAGCAATGTGGATGGAACTGGAGAGTATTAAGCTAAGTGAAATAAGTCAGTCAGAGAAAGACAGATATCATATGTTTTCACTCATATGTGGAACTTGAGAAACTTAACAGAAGACCATGGGGGAAGGGAAGGGGAAAAGATAGTTACAGAGAGGGAGAGAGGCAAACCATAGGAGACTATTAAATACAGAGAACAAACTGAGGGTTGATGGGGCAAGTTGGGGAGAGGGGAAATTCGGTGATGAGCACTGAGGAGGGCACTTGTTGGGATGAGCACTGGGTGTTGTATGTAAGCGATGAATCACGGGAATCTACTCCCAAAACCAAGAGCACACTGTACATACTGTATGTTAGCCAATTTGACAATAAATTATGTTAAAAAAATAAAAATAAATAATTTTTTTGAGCCACTCTAAAAAAAAGAAACATACAAAATAGAAATCTATTCTAATTGAAAGGTTTTAATTAATTCGGTTGATCATGCTTCTAAGTAAGTATATAGATATGTTATTAATAATAGTTGATCATGCTTCTAAGTAAGTATATAGATATGTTATTAATAATAAATTAATATATACTCTATAGCAGGCACTGTACCAAGTGCTTAAACATTAGTTTTTAATTTTTAACCCAAAGTCTATAGCTTTGCAACTGTGATGTCAATGCAAGAAAATATCAGACAGGTATTAACAGTGAAAAAAATGTGTCAATTGCTGGATATTTGTTTATGACATAAGCCTTAAAAGCAGACCATAAGATAGCATGTACATACAGACAACATTTATGTACATCTGCCAACAAAAATAAGATATTAATTTGGAGGGTGATGGGAATAGTTTGAGGTTTAATTTCTGTTAGTTTTTTCCCTGCTAAATTGCTTACATTAAAGATGATGTGAGAATTAGGCCATTGTAGGCAGTCACTTGCTCTGCTTCTGAGATTGTCTTGGTGCCAGCAAACATTTTCAGATGTCTCTGCCAAGGATAAGCATTAGAAGAGGTTGGATAGTTGGGAATGAGAGTGGGGTTGAGATAGGTTGTCCAGGAATCTAATTCTATTTGATTTTAGGAAGTCTGTACTCTACTTTGTTGTCTGTAAAGTTATGGGCTTGGATCCTTGCATGGTTTCCAAGGTTCCTACAGGTCTCTGATTCTACTTGTCTTTGAGAAGTGGAGGAGTAGTAGTCTTTAGCCTTACATATTTTGGGGCATTGAGAGAGGAGTGTCTTCTCCCATTGTCACTGACCTGTTCAGCTGGTCTGATTTCTGCTAAACCCACCCAAGGAAGCCACCTCCTCCTGAGTTACTTCTTGCTAAAGAGGGACAGATGGCTCACAGCAGCCTAGAGCTGGAGACCCAAGCCTGGGCCCCATTAGAAGTAAGATGAGGAACAAGCGTGTGGGTGGAAAGTGAGTTGAGCAAGGAGGCTGAGAGCAGGGCTTATTCCCTGATTCTTGGGCCAAGGAGAGATGTATGGGGCTCATACCTGGATTATTTGCAGGGCTGCTCTTGGCCTCTTTGGGAGCAATACTCAGTGGGCATTGTTAAAAAACAAATGTTCAATAATTACCTTGGGTTTGGCTGGGCCCAGTTCTCCTGGATTCCAGACACAGCATCTCCTTAGGGTTTTTATACTGGAAAATTATTACTTCCAATGGTTTAATTTGTTACTTTTGTCTACAGGAAAAGTCTTAACATTTTTCTTACTTTTTATCATGAATCCAGGGAATTTTTCTTGTTTATTCAATAAGATCAGAACTTAATGTTCATGTTGATAGTCACTTAAAAAAAATTATGATGAAATGCACATAACATCAAATTTACCATCTTAACCATTTTTAAAAAAGACTTTATTTTTATTCTGTGTCTCCCTCTCTGCCCCACCCCTGCTCATGCTCTGTCCTTCTCTTTCTCTCAAAAATAAATAAACATTAAAAGACTTTGTTTTTTAAAAATAATGTATACACCCAAACTGGGGCTCAAACTTACAACCCTGAGATCAAGAGTCGCATCCTTTATGGGGCACCTGGGTGGTTCAGTTGGTTGAGCATCTGACTCTGGATTTTGGCTGAGGTCATGATCCCAGGGTTATAAGATCAAGCCTCATACCAGGCTCTGTGCTGAGTGTGGAGATTCTCTGCTTGGGATTCTCTTTGGCCCTCTCCCTCTGCCCCTCCCCCACTCACATGTATGTGTGTGCTTTCTCTCTTTCTCTCTCTCTCTCAAAAAAAAAAGTATCACATACTCTACTGGCTGAGCCAGCTGGGTGCCCCCATCTTAACCATTTTTTTTCGTGTGCATTTCAGTAGTGTTAAGTACATTCATATTGTGTGTAACTAATCTCCGGAATTCTTTTCATCTTCTCAAGCTGAAACCCTGTACCCATTAAATAATTCCCCATTCTTCCCTTTCTCAGCCCCCTGGCAACCACCACAGTACTTTCTGTCTCTGTGAATTTGCCTACTCTAGGTACCTCATATAAGTAGAATCATATAGAATTGATCCTTTTGTGACTGGCTTATTTTACTTAGTATAATCTCCTCAAGGTCCATCAATGTTGCAGCATGTATCAGGATTTTCTTCCTTTTTAAGGTGGAATAATGTTCCATTATACAATATACATATAGCCCATTGTCTTTCTTTATCTGTTGATGGACACTTGGTTTGCTTCTGTGTTTTGGCGATTGTGAACAGTACTGCCATGAACATGGGTGTACAAATATCTCCTTGAGATACTGCTTTCAGTTCTTTTGGGTATATACCCAGAAATAGAATTTATGGATCATGTAGTAGTTTGATTCTTAATTTTTTGAGGAATCTCCATACTGTTTTTCCATAGCAGATGCACCATTTTACATTCCCAACAGTGTACAAAGTTTCCATTTTCTTCATATTCTCATCAACACTTATTTTCTGTCCCACCCCCACTTATTAAAGTTTATTAGGAACAAATAAATGAATCTGCAGAGGAAACATCAGTAAACATAAAATACATGTGCAACACTGAGGGAATCACAGATAACAGTGTTAGCAAGTATATGTGAGTATGGGAGGGGTGCTGTAACTTAGATACTTCTACATATGAACTTATGGTCAAGAGACTAAAACTTGTCAGAGGGAACTCAGGCATCAGCACAAGTTTAAATGGCATGAATTTAGTGGTGGTAGGTCTCAAGGAGAGATGTGATACCATATTCCTGAGATTTCTCCCTAATTATGATTTTTGGTTTTTGTTTGTTTCTTCCCTCTGTGCATGAATAATTTTATTTTTAATTTCTATCCCAGAGGTGTAGAACATGAATGTATAAACACCTCCTCAGGGAAGATAGTTTATTCTAAGGTAGAATTGCTTCTGTCTCCTAAGGACCTTTCCTTATTTATTTTTTAATTTTTTAGGGAAATTGCATATTTTTTATTAACAGATACACATGATTGTTTATACGTTTATTCCTTTATTTTTTGTATTACATATAATTTATTGTCAAATTGGTTTCTATACAACACCCAGTGCTCATCACAACAGGTGCCCTCCTCAATGCCCATCACCCACTTTCCCCTTTCCCCCACCCCCTATCAACCCTCAGTTTGTTCTCAGTATTTAAGATTCTTTTATGGTTTGCCTCCTTCCCCGTCTGTAACTTTTTTTCCCTCTTCCCCTCCCCCATGGACTTCAGTTAAGTTTCTCAAGATCCACATATGAGTGAAAACATATGATATCTGTCTTTCTCTGACTGACTTATTTCACTTAGCATAATACTCTCCAGTTCCATCCACGTTTCTACAAATGGCCAGATTTCATTCTTTCTCATTGCCAAGTAGCATTCCATTGTATATATAAACCACATCTTCTTTATCCATTTGTCAGTTGATGGACATGTAGGCTCTTTCCATAATTTGGCTATTGTTGAAAGTGCTGCTATAAACATTGGAGTACCAGTGCCCCTGTGCATTAGCACTCCTGTATCCCTTGGGTAAATTCCTCGCAGTGCTATTGCTGGGTCATAGGGTAGATCTATTTTTAATTTTTTTGAGGAACCTCCACACTGTCTTCCTGAGTGGCTGAACCAGTTTGCATTCCCACCAGCAGTGCAAGAGGGTTCCCGTTTCTCCACTTCCTCGCCAGCATCTATAGTTTCCTTATTCGTTCACTTTAGCCACTCTGACTGGCATGACCTGGTATTTCAGTGTGGTTTTGATTTGTATTTCCCTCATGAGGAGTGATGTTGAGCATCTTTTCATGTGCCTGTTGGCCATGTGGATGTCTTCTTTAGAAAAGTGTCTATTCATGTTTTCTGCCCATTTCTTCACTGGATTATTTGTTTTTCAGGTGTGGAGTTTGGTGAGTTCTTTGTATATTTTGGATACTAGCCCTTTGTCCGATATGTCATTTGCAAATACCTGTTCCCATTCCATCGGTTGCCTTTTAGTTTTGTTGATTATTTCCTTTGCAGTGCAGAAGCTTTTTATCTTGATGTGGTCCCAATAGTTCATTTTTGCTTTTAATTCCCTTGCCTTTGGAGATGTGTCAAGCAAGAAATTGTCCCAGCTGAGGTCAGAGAGGTTGTTTCCTTTTTTCTCCTCTAGGGTTTTGATGGTTTCCTGTCTCACATTTAGGTCTTTCATCCATCTTGAGTTTATTTTTGTGTATGGTATAAGAAAGTGGCCTAGTTTCATTCTTCTGCATGTTGCTGTCCAGTTCTCCCAGCACCATTTGTTAAAGAGACTGTCTTTTTTCCATTGGATGTTCTTTCCTGCTTTGTCAAAGATGAGTTGGCCATACGTTTGTGGGTCTAGTTCTGGGGTTTCTATTCTATTCCATTGGTCTATGTGTCTGTTTTTGTGCCAATACCATGCTGTCTTGATGATGACAGCTTTGTAGTAGAGGCTAAAGTCCAGGATTGTGATGCCTCCTGCTTTGGTCTTCTTCTTCAAAATTACTTTGGCTATTCGGGGCCTTTTGTGGTTCCATATGAATTTTAGGATTGCTTGTTCTAGCTTTGAGAAGAATGCTGGTGCAATTTTGATTGGGATTGCATTGAATGTGTAGATAGCTTTGGGTAGTATTGACATTTTGACAATATTTATTCTTCCAATCCATGAGCAGGGAATGTCTTTCCATTTCTTTATATCTTTAATTTCCTTCATAAGCTTTCTATAGTTTTCAGCATGCAGATCTTTTACATCTTTGGTTAGATTTATTCCTAGGTATTTTATGCTTCTTGGTGCAATTGTGAATGGGATCAGTTTCTTTATTTGTCTTTCTGTTGCTTCATTATTAGTGTATAAGAATGCAACTGATCTGTACATTGATTTTGTATCCTGCAACTTTGCTGAATTCATGTATCAGTTCTAGCAGACTTTTGGTGGAGTCTATCGGATTTTCCATGTATAGCATCATGTCATCTGCAAAAAGTGAAAGCTTGACTTTATCTTTGCCAATTTTGATGCCTTTCATTTCCTTTCGTTGTCTGATTGCTGATGCTAGCACTTCCAACACTATGTTAAACAACAGCGGTGAGAGTGGACATCCCTGTTGTGTTCCTGATCTCAGGGGAAAAGCTCTCAGTTTTTCCCCATTGAGGATGATGTTAGCTGTGGGCTTTTCATAAATGGCTTTTATGATCTTTAAGTATGTTCCTTCTATCCCGACTTTCTCAAGGGTTTTTATTAAGAAAGGGTGCTGGATTTTGTCAAAGGCCTTTTCTGCATCGATTGACAGGATCATATGGTTCTTCTCTTTTTTGTTTTTTGTTAATGTGATGTATCACGTTGATTGATTTGCGAACGTTGAACCAGCCCTGCATCCCAGGAATGAATCCCACTTGATCATGGTGAATAATTCTTTTTATATGCCGTTGAATTCGATTTGCTAGTATCTTATTGAGAATTTCTGCATTCATATTCATCAGGGATATTGGCCTGTAGTTCTCTTCTTTTTACTGGGTCTCTGTCTGGTTTGGGAATCAAAGTAATACTGGCTTCATAGAATGAGTCTGGAAGTTTTCCTTCCCTTTCTAGTTTTTGGAACAGCTTGAGAAGGATAGGTATTACCTCTACTTTAAATGTCTGGTAGAATTCCCCAGGGAAGTCACCTGGTCCTGGACTCTTATTTGTTGGGAGATTTTTGATAACTGATTCAATTTCTTCACTAGTTATGTCTGTTCAAATTTTCTATTTCTTCTTGTTTGAGTTTTGGAAGTGTGTGGGTGCTTAGGAATTTATCTGTTTCTTCCAGGTTGTGCAGTTTGTTGGCATATAATTTTTCATAGTATTCCTTCATAATTGCTTGTATTTCTGAGGGATTGGTTGTAATAATTCCATTTTCATTCATGATTTTATCTATTTGGGTCCTCTCTCTTTTCTTTTTGAGAAGCCTGGCTAGAGTTTATCAATTTTGTTTATTTTTTAAAAAAACCAACTCTTGGTTTCATTGATCTGCTCTACACTTTTTTTGATTCTATATTGTTTATTTCTGCTCTGATCTTTATTGTTTCTCTTCTTCTGCTGGGTTTGGGGTGTCTTTGCTGTTCTGCTTCTAGTTCCTTTAGGTGTACTGTTAGATTTTGTATTTGGGATTTTTCTTGTTTCTTGAGATAGGCCTGGATTGCAATGTATTTTCCTCTCAGGACTGCCTTCGCTGCATTTCAAAGCGTTTGGATTGTTGTATTTTCATTTTCGTTTGTTTCCATATATTTTTATTTTTATTTTTAAAAAATTTTTTTTTCCAACGTTTATTTATTTTTGGGACAGAGAGAGACAGAGCATGAACAGGGGAGGGGCAGAGAGAGAGGGAGACAAGAATCGGAAACAGGCTCCAGGCTCTGAGCCACCAGCCCAGAGCCCGACGCGGGGCTCGAACTCACGGACCGTGAGATCGTGACCTGGCTGAAGTCGGACGCTTAACCGACTGCGCCACCCAGGCGCCCCTGTTTCCATATATTTTTAAATTTCTTCTCTAATTGTCTGGTTGACCTATTCATTCTTTGGTAGGATGCTCTTCAACTTCCATGCTTTTGGAGGTCTTCTAGACTTTTTCCTGTGGTTGATTTCAAGTTTCATAGCATTGTGGTCTGAAAGTGTGCATGGTATGATCTCAATTTTTTTATACTTATGAAGGGGCTGTTTTGTTACCCAGTACGTGATCTATCTTGGAGAATGTTCCATGTGCACTCAAGAAGAAAGTATATTTTGTTGCTTTGGGATGCAGAGTTCTAAATATATCTGTCAAGCCCATCTGATCCGATGTATCATTCAGGGCCCTTGTTTCTTTATTGATCCTATGTCTAGATGATCTATCCATTGTTTTAAGTGGAGCATTAAAGTCCCCTGCAATTACCACATTCTTATCAATAAGGTTGCTTATGTTTGTGATTAATTGTTATATATATTTGGGGGCTCCTGTATTCAGTGCATAGACATTTATAATTGTTAGCTCTTCCTGATGGATAGACCCTGTTATTATTATATAATGCTCTTCTTCATCTCTTGTTACAGCCTTTAAAGTCTAGTTTGTCTGATACAAGTATGGCTACTCCAGCTTTCTTTTGACTTCCAGTGTCATGATAGTTCTCCATCCCCTCTCTTTCAATCTGAAGGTGTCCTCAGGTCTAAAATGAGTCTCTTGTAGACAGAAAATAGATGGGTCTTGTTTTTTTAAATTTAATTTAATTTAATTTATTTTATTTTATTTTTTATTTTTTCAAAATTTACATCGAAATTAGTTAGCATATAGTACCACAGTGATTTCAGGAGTAGATTCCTTGATGCCCTTACCCATTTAGCCCATCCCCCACCCACAACCCCTCCAGTAACCCTCAGTTTGTTCTCCATATTTATGCATCTCTTCTGTTTTGTCTCCCTCCCTGTTTTTATATTATTTTTGTTTCCCTTCCCTTATGTTCATCTGTTTTGTCTATTAAAGTCCTCATATGAGTAAAGTCATATGATTTTTGTCTTTCTGTGACTGACTGATTTCACTTAGCATAATACCCTCCAGTTCCATCCACGTAGTTGCAAATGGGAAGATTTCATTCTTTTTGATTGCCGGGTAGTACTCCATTGTATAGATATACCACATTTTCTTTATCCATTCATCCATCGGTGGACATTTGGGCTCTTTCCATACTTTGGCTATTGTTGATAGTGCTGCTATAAACATGGGGGTGCATGTGTCCCTTCAAAACAGCACACCTGTATCCTGTGGATAAATGCCTAGTAGTGCAATTGCTGGGTCATAGGGTAGTTCTATTTTTAGTTTTTTGAGAAACCTCCATACTGTTTTGCAGAGTGGCTGCACCAGCTTGCATTCCCACCAACAGTGCAAAAGAGATCCTCTTTCTCTGCATCTTCCTCAACATCTGTTGTTGCCTGAGTTGTTAATGTTAGCCATTCTGACAAGTGTAAGGTGGTATCTCATTGTGGTTTTGATTTGATGGGTCTTGTTTTTTTAATCCATTCTGACATTCTATGTCTTTTGTTTGGAGCATTTAGTCTTTTTACATTCAGTGTTATTATTGAAAGATATGGGTTTAGAGTCATTGTGATATCTGTAGGTTTCATGCTTGTAGTATAGTCTCTGGTACTTTGTGATCCTTGTAACATTTCACTTACAGAGTCCCCCTTAGGATCTCTTATAGGGCTGGTTTAGTGGTGATAAATTCATTCAGGGTTTGTTTGTTTGGGAAAACTTTTATCTTTCCTTCTATTCTGAATGACAGACTTTCTGGGTAAAGGATTCTTGGCTGCATATTTTCCTTGTCCATCACATTGAAGATTTTCTGCCATTCCTTTCTGGCCTGCCAAGTTTCAGTAGATAGGTCTGCTACTATCCTTATGTGTCTACCTTTGTATGTTAAGGCCCGTTTATCTCTAGCTGCTTTCGGAATTCTCTCTTTATCCTTGTATTTTGCCAGTTTCAATATGATATGTCATGCAGAAGATCAATTCAAGTTACGTTTGAAGGGAGTTAGTTCTCTGTGCCTCTTGGATTTCAATGCCTGTTTCCTTCCCCAGATCAGAGAAGTTCTCAGCTATGATTTATTCAAGTACACCATCAGCTCCTTTCTCTCTCTCTTCTTCTTCTGGAATTCCTATGATACTGATATTGTTCTGTTTGATCACATCACTTAGTTCTCTAATTCTCTCCTTGTACTCCTGGATTTTTTTTTATCTCTCTTTTTCTCAGCTTCCTCTTTTTCCATAATTTTATCTTCTGATTCACCTATTCTCCCCTCTGCCTCTTCAATCTGTACTGTGGCCACCTCCATTTTATTTTGCACCTCACTTATAGCATTTTTTAATTCATCATGACTATTTTTTAGTCCCTTGATCTCTGTAGCAATAGATTCTCTGCTTGTCCTCTATGCTTTTTTCAATCCCAGCAATTAATTTTATGACTATCATTCTAAATTCTTGTTAAATTACATTAGTTAAATCAGTTCTGATCAATTCTTTAGCTGTCTCTACTTCCTGGAATTTCTTTTGAGAATTCTTCCGTTTCATCATTTTGGTTAGTTTTCTGTCCCTTATGCATTTTAAAAGCTTGCTGTGTGCTTTGCACCTGCAAGCACTTCTGTATTAAAGGAGGGCCATACACTGTCCAGGGCCTGGCCCTTCAGGAGGTGTTTTTCTGGAGATTGTTACTTGCTCTCTGTTGTTGTGACTTTGGTTATTTTATTACCTTACTCATAGTGATATTTTGGACCCTCCACCAGGTGCTCTTTGATTTGTTTCTTGGAGTAGCGCTGTAAAGGAAAACAGATAGACAAACAGGAGACAAAAACACACAAACATACAAACAGGTAACACAAACAAGCAAATAAACAAAAAGAAAAAAACTAAAGACTAAAAACCAAACCCCCCCCAAAAACCAACTGTGAGTAAAGAAGGGGGGTGGAGTCAGTGCTGATGGAAGAGCACATACAAAGAGATAAATGATAGGAGTGGGGAGGGGGGAGGGGAGAAAAAATAAACATTGACTAGGCAGAGAGAGTAAAAGTCTTAAACCAGAGAGAGAGAAAGGAAAATAAAGAAGGAGGTGGGGAAAACGAAACGAAGATAAAGTTACCCAGACAGAGAAACTATATGGCTTGATTATTCTGGAGAGAGAGAAAGGAGTGTAAAGAAGGAGGTGAGGAACATGTGTCAAGACAATGGATTAAATATGTCTGTTTAGACAAACCAATAACCAGAGTAACCAGCCTAGGGGCGGGAAGAGATAAGGAGGAAAGATGGGGTGGGGGGGAATCTATCTATTATCTATCTATCTATCTATCCATCCATCCATCCAGAATTGACCTAGAGTTAATCCAAGCAATGCTGCAGTGCTTGTCGGGATGAGTTGTCTGCAGGGTCTGTGCCCCTCTGCTCTGGTGGACACGCAGTTACCCAGTGCAAAGGGGCATGGTTTTGTGTAGTCTGGGCCCACCTCCACTATGGGACCTGGGAGTGATCCCTGAGGCCCCTCCTTGGTGGTCGTGGTAAGGGGGGGGGGCAAATGGTGATCCCCAGTCTCTTCTCCATGGAGCCGGACCCGGTGGACTCCATTTGAGTTGGCCTCACTGTGCCGCGGGCACAGACAGGGCAGTCCTTCTCGCTCTGCCAACTCCCTTGACCCTGCGCTTGGCTAGGATTCAAAGTCCCGCTCTGTGCGCTCTGGCACTGGGGAAGTGGCTCTCAGTGTGGCCAGATATGTGGTCTCTGCTGGCTTTGGCTATGTGGCTGCACTTCAGGGGGGACCGCTTTCTACTGTGTACTGAGCCGCCACCCTCGCAGATGCAGGCAGACACAGGCAGTCTTTGTCTTTTCCCACAGCACTCCAGGGAGGGGACCACTTTCTTCTACTATAGACTACGCTGCCTACCTCACTGTGAGCCCCCCGGGGTGGCACACGCAGGCAGGCTTTGTCTTCTCCCATAGTACACCAGGGAGACAGCAGCCGTTTCCTACTGCAGACCACACCCTCAGCCCAGCCACTGAGCCCGGGAGTGGTGGACACAGGCAGGCTTTGTACTATCACACAGCCCTCCAGGGAGGGAACCACTTTCTCCAACTGTGGACTGAGCCCCTGACCTACCACCACACCCAGGCCTTGATTCCCCTCCTCCCCAGGTGCAGGAACAGGGAGGCGGCCCCAGTCCAAGGAAAGCCCCACAGTTAGAGATTGTATCCCTCTCAGTCTCAGTCCGAGGTCTTTCTCCTGTACAGATACGGTCCTATACTTCCCTAGCTGCTCTTTCTTTTCCCTTTGTCTCTCCGCAGAAGGGGGTCCCTCCCCTCCATGCCCACACAGGCTTTTTTTAATCTCTCCCAGTTCACAGTCACCCACCTTTTTTCCCAGCTTTCCCGTTTTCTTCCTGGTAGATTCAGTCTCTTTTCCTCCCAGGTTCTGGTGTTCAAAGTCCTTTGGCTTCTGCATTTCTTTGTTTGAAAGAAGCGAAGTATGGATCCCCCTCCTTCTCCGCCATGTTGGCCCCCTTTTTAAAAAAATTTTTTTAATATTCATTTATTTTTGAGAAAGAGAGAGAGGGAGACAGAACATGAGTGGGGGAGGGGCAGAGAGAGAGGGAGACAGAATCTGAAGCAGGCTCCAGGCTCTGAAGCTGTCAGCACAGAGCCTGGCATGGGGCTCAAACTCACAAACTGTGAGATCATGACCTGAGCCAAAGTCAGATGCTTAACCAACTGAGCCACCCAGGTGCCCCTCCTGAGGGCCTTCTTAACCAGGATAATTAAAACTTTTGTAATTATTTTATTGTTTTTTAAGTTTTTAATGTTTATTTATTATTTTTGAGAGAGAGACAGAGTGAAGATGGGAAAGGGGAAGAGACAGAGGGAGACACAGAATCCGAAGCAGCTTCCAAGCTCTGAGCTGTCAGCACAAAGCCCTATGGGGGGCTTGAACTCAGGGTCGGTGAGATCATGACATGAGCTGAAGTTGGATGCTTAACCGACTGAGCCACCCAGGTGCCCCAAAACTTTTGTCATTATTTTATGCAAGTGGGAGAGAGGTAGAGTGGATACTGTATTCGTGTGTGTGTGTGTGTGTGTGTGTGTGTGTGTGTATGTATATGTATATATAATACATATATAATAGACATTAAATATATACAATAAATTATATATATTTGTATGAAATATATATTTATTTTATTTATTATTTATTTTATTATTATATATTAATATATATTTAATATATATTTAATAGTAGCCATCCTAATAGATATGAATTGGTATTTCATTGTGGTTTTGACTTCTATTTCCTGAATGATTAATGCTTTGAGAAATTTTACATGTGCTTGTTGGCCATTTGTATATCTTTGGAGAAATGTCTATTCACACCCTTTGCTTTTTTTTATTTTAAAGAATTGGGGACAGAGGGAGAGAGAGAGAATCCTAAGCAGGCTCCATGCCCAGTGCAGAGCCCAACACAGGCCTTAGTCCCACAACCCTGGGATCATGACCTGAGCTGAAATCAAGTTGAACCCTCAACTGACTGAGCTACTGAGGAACCCCCTCTTTGCCAGTTTTTTAACAAGGTCTTTAAAAATTATTATTAAGTTGTAGGAGTTCTTTATATGTTCTGGATATTAAGCCCTTATCAGTTATATGATAATCAGTTATATGATATAAAGATATTTTCTCTTATTCCATAAGTTGCTTTTCACTCTGTTCATTGTGTCCTTTGATAGACAAAAGTTTTAAATTTTGATACTTGTATTATATATTTTTTATTTTGTTTCATTTGCTTTTGGTGTCAATTGCAAGATATCACTACCAAATCCAATGTCATGAAGGTTTTACCTTATGTTTTATTCTAAAAGTTTTATAGTTTTAGCTCTTACATTTAGGCCTCTGATTCATTTTCAGTGAATTTTTATGTATAGTAAAGGTGAGGATCCAATTTTGTTTTTTGTACGTGAATATTCCATTTTCCCAGCACCATTTGTTAAAAAGACTAGTTTTCTCCATTTATTGGTCTTGGCACCCTTCTCAAAAATCATTTGATAATATATATGAGGGTTTATTTCAGGGTTCTCTGTTCTGTTCCATTGGTCTATATGTCTTATTCATACCAGTACCACACTGTTTTGATTACTCTAGCTTTGAAATCAAGAAGTGTGAGACCTTTAATTTTGTTCTTCTTTTTCAAGATTGTTTTGTCTATTCAGGGTGTCTTGGGATTCCACGTAAGTTTTAGGATAGATTTTTCTATTTCTGAGAAAAAAATGCCATTTAGAATTTGATAGAAATTGCATTAAATCTATAGATTGCTTTGAGTATTATTGATATCTTAACAATAAGTTTTCCAATCCTTGAATATGTGGTGTCATTCTATTTATTTGTGTCTTTAATTTCTTCTAGCAACTTTTTGTGGTTTTCAGTGTATAAATCTTTTGCTTCCTTGGTTAGGTTTATTTGTAAGTATTTTATTCTTTTTGATGCTGTTGTAAATAAAATTGTTTTCTTAATTTTCTTTTTGGAATATTTATCGTTAATGTGTAGAAACATAGCTGATTTTTATATGTTGATTTTTTATCCTTCAATTTTGCTGAAATTTTTTACTGGTTCTAATATTTTGTGTTTGTTATCTTTTTTTTTTCAACATTTTTTATTTATTTTTGGGACAGAGAGAGACAGAGCATGAACGGGGGAGGGGCAGAGAGAGAGGGAGACACAGAATCAGAAACAGGCTCCAGGCTCTGAGCCATCAGCCCAGAGCCTGACACGGGGCTCGAACTCACGGACCACGAGATCGTGACCTGGCTGAAGTCGGACGCTCAACCGACTGCGCCACCCAGGTGCCCCATGTTTGTTATCTTTAGGGTGTCCACATATATGATCTTTTTTCTGTGAACAGAGGTAGTTTTATTTCTTCTTTTCCAATTTGGATGCCTTTTATTTTTCTTGCCTAATTGCTCTGGCTAGGACTTCTAGTATAAAGATGAATAGAAGTTGTGAAAGTGGACATCCTTACCTTGTTCCAGATCTTAGTGTTAAGTATAATGTTAGCTGTGTGCTTGTCATATATAGCTTTTACTCTGTTGAGGTACATTCTTTCTGTATCTAATTTGTTGAGAGTTTTTATCATGAAAGGATATTGAATTTTGTCAAATGCTTTTTCTGCATCCATTTAGATAATCAAGTGATTACTGTGCCCTTCATTCTGTTAATGTTATGTATCACATTGATTGCAATCCCAGGGATTAAAGCTTTGTATCCCTGAGATTAAATTCCACTTGATCATGTCATAGAATCCTTTCAGTGTGCTCTTGAATTTAGTTTGCTAGTATTTTTTTGAGGGGAGAGGGGCAGAGGGAGAGGGAGAAAGAGAATCCCAATCAGGCTCCACGCCCAGTGTGGAGCCCAATGTGGGGCTTGATCTCATGATTGTGAAATCATGACCTGAGCCAAAATCAAGAGTTGGATGCTTAACCAACTGAGCCACCCAGGCGCCCTGGTTTGCTAGTATTTTATTGAGAATTTTGTATCTGTGTTTATCATTTCTTTTCTTGTAGTGTCTGGCTTTGATGCTGGAGTAATACTGGCCTTGTAAAATGAATTTTGAAGTGTTCTTTCCTCTTCATTTTTTGGGAAAGTTTGAGAAGGATTGGCATTAGTTTCTTCTTAAATGTTTGGTAGAGTTCACCAGTGAAGCCATCTGGTCCTGGACTTTTCTTTGCTGAGTTATTTTTGATTATTGATTCAATCTCCTTACTAGTTATAGGCCTATTCAGATTTTCTATTTCTTTATGATTCAGTCTTGGTAAACTGTATATTTGCTGGAATTTATTCATTTCTTCTAAGTTACCCAATTTGTTGGTGTATAAATGTTCATAGTAGTCTTTTATGAACATTTGCATTTCTGTGATATCAATTGTGATATCTCTTCCTTCATTTATGATTTTATTTTTTTGAGACTTTTTTCTTTTCTCTTAGCCTTGGTAAAGATTTATCAATTGTGTTTATCTTTTCAAAAAACCAGCTCTTTGTTGATTTTTTCTTTTGTCCTTTTAGTCTCTATTTCATTTATTTTTGCTTTGACCTTGTTATTTCCTTCATTCTGTCCACTTTGGGCTTAGTTTGTTTTTTTCCTACTTCCTTGAGGTATAAAGTTAGGTTGTTTATTTGTGATATTCTTTCTTCATGTAGACACTTAAGTGCTATAAACTTCCCTCTTATTAATGCTTTTGAAGCATCCCATAAGTTTTGTTATGTTGTGTTTCCATTTATATTTGTCCTAAGATCTTTTTTTGATTTCCCTTATTATTTCTTCTTTTACCCATTGATTGTTTAGGAATGTGTCATTTAATTTCCATATATATGTGAATTTTCCAAGTTTCCTTCTATTATTGATTTCTACTTTCATATTATTATGGTTGTAAAAGATGCTTGATATTACTTCAGTATTCTTAGATTGGTTTAGTTTTGTTTTGTGGTCTGACATATGATCTATTCTAGAGAATGTTATGTGTGCACTTGAAAAGAATATTTATTGTGCTGCTGTTGAATGGAATGTTCTGTATCTGTCTGTTTGGTCATTTGGCCTGAAGTCTAATTCATGTCTAATATTTCCTTATTGATTTTCTGCTTGGATGACCTATCCATTGTTGGAAGTGAGGTACTGAAGTCCCCTGCTATTATTTTTGTTGTTTATGCTTTCATATTTGTTAGTATTTGCTTAATATATTTAGGTGTTCTGATGTTGGGTATATGTGTAATTATAGTTGTATATCTTCTTGATGAATTGACCCTTTATCATTATATAATGACCTTTTTTGTTTATTATTACTTCATTCATTCATTCATTCATTTATAAGCTCCACACCCAGTGTGGAGCCCAACCTGGGGTCTGAACTCACGACTCTGAGGTCAAGACCTGAGCTGAGATCAAGAGTCAGATGCTTCACCAATTGATCCATCCAGGCACCCCTATTATTACCATTTTTGACTTGGTCTGTTTCATGCAAAGATAGCTACCTTTGCTATTTCTGGTTCCATTTGCATGGAATATTTTTTCCCATTCCTTTACTTTGAGCCTAAGAATGTCCTTAAAGCTGAAAGCAGTCTCTTGTAGGCACCATATTTTGGGCCTTATTTTGGAGTGGGGGGGCGGTGTTTTATTTTTTATTCCATTCAATCTGTATTTTGATTGGAAAACATAATCCACTTTACTTAAAGTAATTATTAATAGGTAAAGACTTAGTACTGTCATTTTGTTGTTTGTTTTCTGGGTGTTTCATGGATCCTTTGTTCCTTTCTTCCTCTCTTGCTGCTTCCTTCCTTTGTGATTTGATGATTTTCTATAGTGGTGTGTTTTAATTTCTTTTTCTTTCTCTTTCGTGTATCTACTATAGGTTTTTGCTTTGTAGTTACCATGAGGCTTACATAAAACATCTTATAGTTATAAGGGTCTATTTTAAGCTTCTAACAACTTCTATTGCATACAAAAACTACTCTTTTACTCCTCTTTCCCCCATATTTTGTTTTTATATCACAATTTCCATATTTTATATTGTGTTTCAATCAACAAATTATTGTAGCTATACTTCTTTTTAATACTTTTGTCTTTTAACCTTTATGTTAGAGTGAAGTGAGTTTCACACACTATTCCAGTACTACTGTATTCTGAATTTGATTGTATACTTTCCTTTAACAGTGAGTTTAAACCTTCATATGTTTTCTTGTTACTAATTGACATCTTTTCACTTCATCTTCAGCTAAAGAACTCTCTTAGGCATTCTTCTAAGGCAGGTCTAGTGGCGATGAGCTCCCTCAACTTTTATTTATTTGAGAAAGTGTTTACATTTTCTTCTTCCCTTAGGACAGCTTTGCCAGGTGAGATATTCTTGGTTGACAATTAAAAAGCACTATATATTATTCCACTCTCTTTTGGTCTACAAGATTTCTGCTGAGAAAGCCACTGATAGCCCTCTGGAGGTTCCCTTGTATGAGATGAGCTTCTTTTCCCTTGCTGCTTTCAAAATTATTTGTCTTTTATTTTTGGCAGTTTTATTATATTGTGTCTCAGTGAAGTCCTCTGGATTGAATCTATTAGGGACTTATGAGCTTCATGTATCTGGATATCTCTATTTCCCCCTAGATTTGGGAAGTTTTCAGCTATTTGCCCTTCCTTCCTGCCTTCCTGCCTTCCTGCCTTCCTTTCTTCCTTCCATGTTGTACTGTTTTTTTTTTTTTAAGTTTATTTTTGAGAGAGAGAGAGTGAGCAGAGTAGGGGCAAAAAGAAAGGGAAAGAGAGAATCTCCCAAGCAGGCTTTGTGCTGTCAGTGCTGAACCTGACGTGGAGCTCGAGTGAGATCATGACCTGAGCTGAAATCAAGAGCCAGATACTTAATCAACTGAGCCACCCAGGCGCCCCTCAGCTGTTATATCTTTAAATAAGCTTTCTGCCCTTTGACTCTCTTGTCTTTGGGGACTCCCATAATGTGAATGTTGTTTTGCATAGTGGTGTTTCATAATTTCTATAGGCTTTCCTCACTCTTTTCCATTCTTTTTCCTTTTTTCTCCTCTGGCTGGATAATTACAAATGGTCTGTTTTTGAGTTCACAGATTCTTTCTTCTGCTTGGTCATGTCTGCTGTTGATACTCTCTCCTTTTCAGTTTCCATTTTAGTCATTGTATTCTTTATCTTGAGGATTTCCATTTGTTCTTTTCTTTAAAATAATTTGTCTCTGTTGAACTTTTCATTTTATTCATGTACTCTTTTCTAGGTTTTGTTGAGTTGTCTACCTGTGTTCTCTTGTAGCATGCAAGGAATTATTTTGAATTCTTTGGCAATTCATAGATATCAATTTCTTTGTGGTCAGTTACTGGAAAATTATTGTGTTCCTTTTTGTTTGTTTGTTTCTCATAGCCTTGCATCGATGTTTGTGCATTTGATGGAGCAGTCACCTCTTCCAGATCATACAGACTGGGTTTGATGGAGAATACCTTCACCTGCGGGTGGATGCGAGGGTGCTTGCTGGGCAGGATGTGGCAGTTCCAGCCCCACAGAAGGCCCAGCAGCATTGTCTTTGTGCAGCTCCAGTAGCTGAGGCCCTCAGTGGTCAAGGATGTAAATGTCTGCAGTAATTATTGGGGTATTCAACCACTTGGATCCTCCTAATCTCTTTTTCTCTTACAGGGGTTATTATGGCTGGGAGGATCCTTCTTGGCACTGTATCCAACTTGTGAGTGCCCCTGAAGTAGTGGTGAGATTGGTGTGGATGACCATGTGGCTACCATGTAACAGGGACTGGAGTGCATGAAGGCAGTGACTCCAGGTTTAGGGACATTAGATAGTCCACATTGGTGATGGCTCTGTTGCTCAGTTGCTGGCACTTGCAGAGGAGCAACAGACCCGGAGTCTGGAGTCAGGTGCTCACAGAACAGCAGCGACTGCGGAGTCCGGGGCACTGGCTAGCCCACAATGGCAATGGCTCTGTTGCATGAGATGTGAGTACATACAAGTGGCCACAGAGGCAGGGTCTAGAACATGGATGTGTGTGGAGCAATAATGGCTCTGGAGTCTGGGGTGCTGGCTGGCCCACGGCGGTGATGGCTCTGGGGCCTGAGACATGGGTGCATATGGAATAGCTATGGATCTGTAGATTTGAGTGAGAGCACACACAGAGTGGCTGTGGAATCCGGGTCTGAAGTGTGGGCACAGGCAGAGTAGCCATGACTCTGGAGTCTGGGACATGAATGAGGTTAAAGGAGGCTGGCAACCCTGGTCCTGGGGTGGTATAACAGCAGCTGGGTGATGTGCGGCAGCATCTCCCTTTTTTGGTGAGGGGGAGTTCTTCAGTTGCAATGGCTGTTAGTTACCATGTGTCAAGTTTCCTGTGTCCCTTGCAAAGCAGGTCACTGGGATCTGTGCCAGTGAGCACTATGGGATTCTCCACTAAGAAAGCTGTAGGGAGTCTGCAGTTTTTGAATTAAAGTCTGTTTTCTGATATTAGGATAGCCATGCCTATTCTCTTCTGGTTATCTTTTTTTTTTTTTTTTCTTAAGTTTGTTTATTTTTGACAGAGACAGAGTGGGAGCATGAGCTGGGGAAGGGCAGAGAGAGAGGGTGACCCAGAATCCGAAGTGGGCTCCAGGCTCCAAGCTGTCAGAGCCCAATGTGGGCCTTGAACTCACAAACCGTGAGATCATGACCTGGGCCGAAGTCGACACTTAACTGACTGAGCCACCCAGGCGCCCCTGGTTATCATTTTTAATGGAATATCTTTTCCCATCCTTTAACTTTCAACCTATGGATGCAATTGGATCTAAAGTAAAGTTGGTAGAGCATGTGACTCTTGATCTTGGGGTCATGTGTTTGAACCCCACGTTGGGTGTAGAGATTATTTTAAAAAACAAATAAACTTAAAAAAAAATAAAGTGAATCTCTTACAGACACAAAATAGTTGGATTCTATTTCTAACCATCTGTCTTTTAATTGGGTAGTTTATATTTAAAGTAATTACTGATAGGGAAGGACTTGCTATTATCATTTTGATATTTTTGCTGTATGTCATATAGCCTTTTTGTTTCTCATTTTCTCCCTTATTACCTCCCTTTGTGTTTGGTTGGCTTTTTTCAAAAAATAATTTTTTAGTGTTATTTATTTTAGAGAGAGAAGAGAGAGAGAGAGAGAGAGAGAGAGAGAGAGAGAGAGAGAGAGAGAGAGAGAGAAAGCAGGGGAGGGGCAGAGAGAGAGGAAGACACAGAATCTGAAGCAGGCTCTAGGATCTGAGCTGTCGGTACAGAGCCTGGTGCAGGTCTCGAACTCACAAATTGTGAGATCATGACCTGAGCTGAAGTTTGATACTTAACCAACTGAGCCACCCAGGTGCCCCTGGTTGGCTTTTTATAGTGACATGTTTTGACTCCTTTCTCACTTGCTATTGCATATATTCTATAGATGTTTTCTTTGTGGTTGCCCTGTGGATTAAATAAAATATCCTAAAGTTACAACAATCTATTTTAAACTTAACTTCAATTGCATAAAAAGAACTCTACTCCTTTACAGCTCTGCAACACCCTCCCCCCATTTTATGTTATTGATTTCGTAAATTACATCTTTATATATTGTGTACCCATTAATGTAGATTTATAGCTGTTTTTGATGCTTTTGTCTTTTAAATCCTGTAATGCAGTAAAAGGTGGAGTAACAAACCCAAATTACAATAATACATGTTTTTATGTTTGTTCATATATTTATCTTTACTGGAGAACTATATAGTTTGTATGGTTTTTGAGTTACTGTGTAGCAATAGGAAAGAAAGAAAGAAAGAAAGAAAGAAAGAAAGAAAGAAAGAAAGAAAGAAAGGACGAACGAACAGAACCCATTTCTACGAGCCTATCAGAGTACTAAGGGAACTTTAGACAGTTTTGGTCTCCTTCTTGAGAGGTATTTGAAAAGTTCTGGCTTCTGTCATTGCTAAAGTAACTTTACAAGCATTGGGGTTTATTGATTAAAACCCTCCAGACCCCCAGGTAATTTAATGGATGTGAATCTGTTATGTTTCAGTCAGCCTCCATAAGACTTTGGTGAATACAATTTGTGGGCATGCACATAACAGCCTTAGATTCTACTTTAATGTATATATTCCAAGAGAATTGAAACTGTATGAGAAATCTTTACTTTGAGTGGCAGGCACTAGGGCAGTTTTATAATAGTGTGTTTCTGGGGTGAGTTGAAGTTCATATTCTCAACCTGCCTGAACTAGTCTGATTATAATCTGAACTTCCTAAGGTTTATATGCCAAGTTGGGGTCATTGCTTAATATTCAACAAGGATTAAGAAAGCAAAGCATTGCTGTAGGAAAACATCAGATATGTGAGGCAATTGGTTACTTGATTTGAGTTGCAGCACAGTCTATCTGGCTATTGACCTCAGCCACCACACCTGCCTTCTATCTGTCTTCTGTGTCTGCATCCTTGGAAGTTTAGAACTTATCTCATAGAACCTTAGTACCTGGGCAATGAGAACCTACAGTACAACCTCCTTTTGCGATGGACAAGGAGTTGAGAGTGGAAGGGGCTTGCCCATGGCCAAATGAGTGAATGACAGATTGAAGTGAGACCCTCAGATCCAGACTCCTATGACTTCTCCCCAACAACACCGTTCCCTTCATTTTCCTTCATTTCCTCCATAATATCATGTCTGGTCTGATGTGGCTGTTTCCTGCTTTCCACTCTCTGACTTCTCCAGTGACTCTGTTTGTAGGTCACTCTGTGACTCAGAGACTCTCTGTGGCCTTTGACTACATTCTTGGAAAGAATGCTAAGCTGCAGTTTACAAAGCTGTTCTGGGTGAAGCTGACAGGAGGCCTGGGCCTTGTCCACCTGGCATCGTTGTCTTCTGGTATCTCTTTTCCATCTCCATAGGTAGCCTCTGCTTGAAAAGAGCTGTTCCAGTAGGTCACACATGACCCTTTGGCTGATCTTGGAGTTCTCATTCAAGCTGCTGCCTAGTTCCTTCCCCTGCATCTTTCATACTTTAGATATGTCCTGTTCCAACCCAGCAATTCTGTGTATTGTCTCCCTGTGGGGACTTTGCCTTCCAGGAATATGCTGGAATTCATGGAGAGACTTGCAAGCCCTTGGGAGTGGCTTGTAGAAGGCTCTGGAACAGGAGATAAGGGCAGCATTAGCAATCAGCAGGCAAGGAAGGAATGGCTGAGCATAAAAAGGCTCTCACTGTCATCCATGGATTTGCAGTATCTTCTTAAGCTCTCTGGCTGGGCATGGTGCTTGATGATGGAAAAATAAAAATAATTATACTTCTGTCAATGTTTCCAGCCCATTAGCTATTAATTTCATTCTTCTGAGATCTTTGGGGGTATATGCTCTAGGCAAAAAGCAGAAAGGAGAAGGAAAACTAACATTCAATTATGTGTATTGGAGTAGATGTTTTTGGTGAGCCACACATATCCCTGAAGACAGTTTCCATGTTTCCTGTGCCTCAGAGACTGAGGAGGCCCTCATGTACTTGGCTCGCTAAGGGACAGGCAGGAAGTGCTAGGCGTTAATGCCCAAAGCAGCACTCCTTCACAAATAAGAGATGGGAAGACATCCTAGCTTCCCTTACCCCCAACATAGTTCTGAGGCACATTCTGCATAGTCAGCAAAAGGTCCCCTGGGGGATTGAACTCCACTTTTCTACAACAGTGACCTGCTTGTGTATACCAGTTCACATTCTTACCTTCCTTGAGTCACTTCTCCACCCTTTCAGAGTACTTCCTGGGATCACCCCCCAAATTAACTATTTACATCCAAATATCTAATTCAGGGTCTACCTCTGGAGAAAATTCAAACTAAGAGCCCTCTTATGTTCCAGAGATTTTACATGCATTATCTCATTTACTTTTGCATAAGCCATGAAATATGCATCAAATCTTTTTTGGAGATGCTGAGGTTCAGAGAGGTTGAACAGATTCCTCGGGGTCACATAGCCAGTATCAGTAAATCATGATTTGAAACTATGTCTGTGTGACTTCTAAGCCTGTTCCATTTCTGCCATTCCATGCTGCTTCAGGGGAAAGCCCAAGTGAGGGTCAGCAGATCTAAGCTCCAGGTTCAGTTCTTTCTCCACATCAATATGTGACCCATGGGCAGACCCCTTAGTTGTTCTTGGTCCAAATCTCATTTGCATTATTACCTCAAGGCTTTTGTGTGGGATGGTCTTCCTCTCATTTATCTCTAAGTTAGGGGTCCTGAAGACCACATTCAAGTACAGTGATTTGCTAGAAGGACTCACAGAACTCAGTAAAGCTTTTATACTCATGGTTATGGTTTTCTCCAGGAAAAGGATACAGATTAAAATCAGCAAAGATAAAGTGAAATAAGTCAGGCAGAGAAAGACAGATAACATATGTTTTCACTCATATGTGGATCCTGAGAAACTTAACAGAAGACCATGGGGGAGGGGAAATGGGAAAAAAAAAGTTACAGAGAGGGAAGGAGGCAAACCATAAGAGATTCTTAAATACTTAGAACAAACTGAGGGTTGATGGGGGTGGGGAGAGGGGAAAGTGGGTGATGGGCATTGAGGAGGACACCTGTTGTGATGAGCACTGGGTGTTGTATGGAAACCAATTTGACAATAAATTATATTAAACAAATAAAATAAAATCAGCAAAGATAAAAAGCACATAAGACCCAAACTTTTAGTTGTCCCCTCCCAATGGAGTTGTACAGACAGCCCTGAATCTTCCTAGCAATCATGCATGACAGCATGTATGATGTGTTGCCAACAAGCAAAGCTCCCCTGAGCTTGCTGCCCAGGGTTTCTATTGAAGGTTGGTCATGTAAGTGTGGATTGCTTATGTGACTGACCTTAGTTATTCTGTTTCCAGCACTTCCAAAGGTCAAACTGATACAGCATGGCCCAAGACCTCTACCATAATTCACATTGTTGGCATAAAACATCTGGTATGGCCCAGATTGCCTAGGTATACAAAGACTCTCATATTAGGCAGCATATTCTTTTTTTTTTAATAGATGAAATTTATTGTCAAATTGGTTTCCATACAACACCCAGTGTTCATCCCAAAAGATGCCCTCTTCAATGCCCATCACCTCCCCTCCCCTCCCCTCCCTCCTACCCCCCATCAACCCTCAGTTTGTTCTCAGTTTTTAAGAGTCTCTTATGCTTTGGCTCTCTCCCACTCTAACCTCTCTCTCTCTCTTTTTTTTTTTCCTTCCCTTCCCCCATGGGTATCTGTTAAGTTTCTCAGGATCCACATAAGAGTGAAAACATATGGTATCTGTCTTTCTCTGTATGGCTTATTTCACTTAGCATCACACTCTCCAGTTCCATCCACATTGCTACAAAGGTAGGCAGCATATTCTAAGGGCTTAAAAGTTTTTCCCTTGAGCTGGTCAGGATCCTTTCTTTGGAATGTGTAGGGTTTGGACAACTTGGGCCTGCCGAGTTAACCCTTTACTGTATGTTCTTGTAGCTTTTTCTTGTTGTTCAAGACTCAAACATGATTTCCTCAGAGAGGCTTTTGCCAACCAGCCACCAATCACTTCCTGTGATTTTGCTTTTATTTTCATCATTGATCTTATAAATATAATCATTGATCTTATATTTTCTTGTTTATCATCTCCCTCTTCCTTATAGAATGCAAATTATTCAAGAGTAGGGACTTTGTTGATCATGTTGTATCTCAAATGCCAAGAACAGAGAATGGCAAACAATAAGCACTTAATAAACACTTTTTGACAAATAAAGGAATCTGGACAATGGACTGATTTATAATATTTTTTCTAGCTTTAAACCACCATTAATCAAATGAATTGATTTATGTTTTTCTAACAGGATTTTGAATTCTTATAAGGAAAGACTTTTTCCTATGATTAGGCTACCTGAAAGTTCCTAGGTCTGTGTTAGGCAAGAAAAGATGCCTGAGGAATGCTTGTTCATGTATGGCTTCTTCCTTCCTTGAATTCCTTATGCTGTCCCGGGACTTTTTCTTCCCCTGCCTTCCCTCTTCTTCCCCTGTTTTGATACTATGATTTGTGAATCATGCCACTTACCTCACCTTGGTTTCTCCCATTTTCTGGAGCTCTTTTGTAATGAGCTGGCACTTCCTGAGATGACAAGCATGCCTCTCTTTTAAGAACTATGGCTGTCTGATGACCTTACTCTGGCAGGAAGTTCAGAAGATGTCCACTGAAATGAGCCTTGAGGTTTTTTTGTTTTTTGTTTTTTGGCTACAGCAGGCTAGGGATGATGCTAGCATTAGTGCCCTTAGGGCTGCCATAGCAAATTACCATAAATTGTTGGCTTAAAATGACATAAATTTTACTTGAGTGGCAAGGTCAATAGGGGATGGATCATTACTGGTGAAAACCAAATGTGGCCATCATCCCCTTTGCCAGTAATTGGTATAGGAGTGAATGTATGATGCAGTTCTATCCAATGAGACAAAGAGAAATCTTCCAGGAACTTCTGGGAAACATTTTCCTCCATGATAAGAGAGAAGTGTGTGAAGAGAGAATTCCTTTTACCTCCACCTTCCTTTCCTATGTTTTCCCATATTTATGTGAAGATGTGATGCTCAGAGCTGCCATTTTGCAACCATGAGGGGAGGTACTCTGAGGATGACAGAGTTGAAAGATTAAGGGAGTTTTGTCTTGAATGACCCCATTGCACCAATCCCTGCACTACCTACTTCCAGAATCCTTTTTATGGGAGATAATTAAGTGTCTTTGTTACTATTATCTGTCTATTACTTGAAGCCAGACACATCCTTTCCAATATAATTGATATTCTGTGTCTCTTCACATTCCCATATATCCTTGAAATGAACTACCATTACCTAGGGTCACCTAAGCATATCTCTATTCTTTGCAATTTGAAAGAAACTGATTACAACCTTTCTCTTTGTGTGCTGAGACCTTGCATGAAGAATATTCAAGTCCTCTCATAGTATTGAAAGGGAGAGGCTATGTGTGGCCACATCTACTGATCTTGCCTGCCAACTTCTATTCTCTTTTCTTTGGAGGGGGAGAATAAAAGGGGAACACCCCTTCCCTACTCCAGGTTCATTTCTTATCAATAGATTGACTCATTCTTCTGCTCTGGGGTTGGGCAGGCCAATCAGAGTCAGAGTGACTGGTTTAGGAGTGAGCATGTGCCTGATTCAGACCAATGAGAGTATATTCCTCCCCCTTTTTGGATTACTAAACTATGAGAATGTGAGCTTGGAATTGCCGCTGGCCACCTTGCACTGTCAGGGGGACAATGTTGGGGAGTGAAGCCAACATGGTTACTAGAGTCAGAGAATTTCTTTTTCCATTTATGCCCATTTATATTGGGTTTTTATTATTTGTGAAAGAAAGAGGCCTCTCTTGACAAGTAATGTCTTATTTTTCCCTTGTCTGTCTCCTAGGAACCCCCATTCTTTCTCCCTACTAGATTATGTTAGTGTTTCAGGTTGAGGAAAATATATTACATCAAAAGGGTTTGCAGTCTTGGCCCAGCATTTCACCCTTTGGTTTGTTGAGGATAATATTGTCTCTGGCCACCCAGCTACCCCTTCTTTTCCGTATAAAGGATACTTGGGCTAAGACAGCTTAAACCTGGCCCTTTGCAAATCACAGTGAGCAAGCAGGAGAGTCTACAACAGTGTCTGATAGGAATACGATGCAAGTCACATAGGCATTTAAAATTTTCTGGTAACCGTATAAAAAAATGTAAAAGGGAAGAGGTGAAATTGATTTTAATAGTATATATTATTTACTGCAATATATCCCAAAGACTATCATTTTCAACATGTGATCAATATAAAAATTTATAATTAAATGTGTAACTTTTTTAATACTAAATCTTCAAAATCCAGTAAATTCATATAATGCTTTATAGCAAATCTCAGTCCAGAAGCTCAATAACCCAGTGCTTACCATATTGGACAGCACAGACCTAAGTTTATCTGGGGAAGGAAAAGAAGCTTGAAAGAGGGTCAAGAATTGAGAAAGGAAAAGTAATGGTCAGGGGGTCAACAGGCCCCCAGACTTAATTTCAAGAGTTTTTTATACAACAGTTGATACCAAGTTGAAAAAGAGCCTTGCGTTCAGATTTTTGCTGTCATGAGGAACATCTTCATGCAGATGACAGTGTAGTTCAGAGCACTTGCCCTGATCAATGGCCTGCGTTTGAAATGCACTCTAACATAGATCAGCTGTGTAATGTGGGGCAGGCAGTTCTTTTGCTATGGGGGGAGGGGAAAGTCCCAAGGAGGGTCACATTAGTTTCAGGCACAGTGGTTCTGTTTTTGTATGCTCCACTCTTTTCAACCCCTATTAAGTTATTCTCCTATGGGAATGAGGGGTGCCACATCAGCAGAAAAATGGTTCCATTTCCTGCAGAGATACAAAACTTTGGGGACAGCTGAACAGCTACCTCATTCGGAGTGAAAGGAGGAAATGCCCTCACAGGAAAATTGGCGATGCTGGGCATCAGTCACTCTCAGAAGCAGTATATTCTGCGAAAGGAGCTTGGACCCATCTAGAGTATCTTACATTATATTCCACAGCATTCCAGAATTTTGATGTATTCAACCAGTATCTGTTGAACTTCTGCTGTGTGCCAGGCATTATTTCGGTGTTGAGGATATGAGGGTGAACGACAGTCAAGGTTCCTGCCCTCCTCATGGGGTCACATTCCAGTGGGGAGAGAGACATCCAATAAGAAGGTAGATATAGCAGTTAGATGTTGCTTAAGTGCCAAGAAGGAAACAAAGGTGGCACCGTGGTGTCAACATTGCAGCTGGGGAATCTGATTAGCCTGAAGGGTCAGGGAGGGCCTCTCTGAGGAGATGATATTTTAACTTGAAACATGATGAATTAGGCCCTATGAATGGGCAGAAGAAGAGTATTTCAGCTGGCAGAAACAAGGAGTACAAAGGCCCTGAGGCAGGAAAGGGCTTGGCTTCATCTGACAATGACAAGACCCGTGTAGCTGGAGGGCAGAGAGTGAGGTAGGTAGTGAAAGGAGACATGGCTGGAAGGGTGGGCAGGAACTTCAGGGACCAATGGCAGGCATCTGATTTCTGTTAAGTGAATGGGGAACCCACCAGAGGGTCTTTGTGGGGAGTGAGACAATGTGCTTTCCCTGTAGTGGCAGCGTAGAGGCTGGCTGGGAGGGGCAGAGTGGGAGTGGGGGGCTAGGTATTCACGAGAAAGATGATGGCAGCATTGCCAGGACAACGGCAGTGGTGGTGGGTAGGAGATGCATTCTGTGGGAGAAATGGACAGTTCTTGAGGATGAATGGAGGTGGGGGAGGGAGAGAAAGAGATCAAGGAGTTCTGGCTTGAGGATTTTGCCATCACTCACACTGGTTTTCCTTCCAGCCTGATCCATGCATTCCTGCTGTGCTTTGAGAGACTTAGATCTGACCTCTTTGGATGCCCTAGGAGCTCTCTATGAGAGGTAGTAAAATCCCAGAAAAGCTGTACTAGAGGCCAGATGTGGGAACTGGATTGTCCACTTCATGCTTGAATGTGTTTATTTAGCAGCTTCTCAGGCTTGTTTGGGCAACCTGAGCTCTTTGAGGTCAGTTTTAGTGATTTCCTCCCCCTTTCTGTCATCCTCCAAGATGATATTGGGGGTTGGACCTTATGGGAATTGTAAGTTGGGCCTCAGACTCATGTTTTGCTCAGGGCCTTGCAGATCTCTGTGATCAGGGGTGAGGTTTGTCTGGCTCCACCCTATGGCTTCACCCTAGAGGGAGGGTCATCCAGGCTGAAGGGAAGGTAAGCTATTGACACTCCTCATTTAGGCGTCTAGGCATGGGAGGAGGCTGCTATCCAGGGTGAGCTCAGGGCTGTACAGGAATATCTCAAGTAAGCAGAGCATGGTTTGCAGAAACCATAGCTTCCTTACTTGCCCCCAGCCACCATGCTCCAAGTATGGTAACGGGCCCAGATGTACCCCTGTGAGAGAATGGATCTGTATTAATTTTGCTGGACTGTTGTAACAAAGTACCACAGACTGGGGAGCTTCAAAAACAAATTGTCTCACAGTTCTGAAGACTGGAAGTCCAAGATCAAGGGGTCAGCAAGATTGGTTCCTTCTGTGCCTCTCTCCATCACTTGCAGAGGACCATCTTCTTGTTGTGTTTTTTTTTTTTTTTAATTTTTTTTCCCAACGTTTTTTATTTATTTTTGGGACAGAGAGAGACAGAGCATGAACAGGGGAGGGGTAGAGAGAGAGGGAGACACAGAATCGGAAACAGGCTCCAGGCTCTGAGCCATTAGCCCAGAGCCCGACGCGGGGCTCGAACTTACGGACTGCGAGATCGTGACCTGGCTGAAGTTGGACGCTTAACCGACTGCGCCACCCAGGCGCCCCTTTCTTGTTGTGTTTTTACATGGTCTCCCCTCTGTGGATGTCTGTGTCCTGATCTCTTATAAGGGCACCAGTCATGTTAGATTAGGGTCCATGCTAGTGACTGCATTTAATATTCTTTGCCTTCCTAAAAACCATGTCTCCAACTGCAGTTATGTTTTGAATTGCTAGGAATTAGGCCTTCAACATACAGATTTGGAGGGGTCACAATTCAATCTATACCAGGATCTGTGGAGAGAGCCTGAGGGCCTGCACATGGCTGTCACAGGAGGGCTAGGGGACCTGTAGCAGTGATTTTGCACTCTCATCAAAGCTGGGTGGATGGTGGTGCTGGGTCCTGGGTGCCAGTGAGAAGGGCCTAGGTCAGCAGGGGCAACTCCCAGGCCTGAAACAACCTTGGACACAGCTTCAGACCATCAAGGACCCTCTGTAGAACCAGGGCAGGGAGCAGGTGTCACCTGTAAGGCCCAGGGCAGAGAAAGGTTCTGAGGCCCACTTTCCCAGCCCAGAATACATACCCCCAAACATCCTGAGCTCATTCTGGGAGGAGGAGAGAAAGGGCAGTGGGGAAGGACCATGATCTCATTTGAAAAGTTAAAAAGCTATATTTTCTTTGAGCAATCTGTGCATTTTCAACAGCACTGTGTCTCTCATATCTGCAAATGGTACCATAACACAGTTGATTGATTAACAAAGATGAAAGAATTAGAGAGCTGGAAATAGTGTCACTGTTGGAGTCTAAGGCTTTAATAGATTTCTCATTTAATCCTCCTAACAGCCCTCTGAGGAAACTGAAGCACAGAGAAGTTAATGATGCCCGTGGTGAGAGAGTAGAAAAGGCAGAGCCTTCCAGACCTGTCGCCTCACTCATTATGCTGACATATTTCCAGACAAGCTTATTAGTCTCACTGCTGGGCTGGAGCCCCCAGGCCCCAAAAGGCAGGGATAACTTTGAGGATAGTGTTGGCCCCACTGCTGTTCTCTCAGGGTCTACACACTGCTGAGCACAGAGCTGGACTTCAGTAAAGTATCTTGTGGCTGGGGAACACATATTGGAAACAGCACATGGACTCCACCCAGTACCTCTCATTATTTTGTTATTTGGGGACTTCCCAACACCTGCTATGAGGAGGTTCATCTGAATCTCACACATGCCTAGAAGGTCAGCAGGAAGCATATTTTTCTGACTTTTGTTCAGATCCACAAACATTTCCTAGGCACCACTCTGGATCAGGCAAGAGATGCCCTTGGTGGGGAAAAGTCAGACTCATGAACAAAATGATTCAGAGGCAGGAGGTCATCCCCAGTGCTTTGGGAGCATAGAGAAGGTACGCTTGTTCCCAAAGGGGGTTGGGAGGAGCTGATACAGGATGTGAGACTTTTATTTCTTTATCTAAATGTTTCATTCATTTTTGGGAGAGAGAGCACAAGCAGGGCAGGGGCAGAGAGAAAGGGGGACAGAAGATCTGAAGTGGGTTCTGTGCTGACACCAGCAAGCCCAATGTGGGGTTCAAACTCACAAACTGTGAGATCATGGATGACCTGAGCTGAAGCTGGATGCTCAACCAACTGAGCCATCCAGATGCCCCAAAGTGAGGCTTTTAAAAATCAAATGTATAGATGTACATGCTTTAAAAAGTTGAACAGGTCTACAAGGTTTATAGTAAAACTAGCGGGGCCTTGCTCCACCTGCTCTCCACTCCAATTTTTCCCTCCAGAGTCCACTTTCAACCAGGTTAGTGATTTCTTCTGGTGATGATTGCCATGTTGTTAAATGACATGCTCATACTGCTACTTCTTGATTACTTGGAAGCTGAGAGTTCAGGTTGCTAATTTCCTCCTGTTTCATACCCATTTCCCACCTTCCTAAAACAGGGATGGGGACTTGATTCCTATTCACTGCTGCATCAGTATGATTTAAGTACTTATTTTTCACAGTTGAGCCACATACATGTCTACGCTCCTGTTGTGGTTCTTAATGACTCTTAATTTTACTTGGAATCAATCATTCCTTTTTGTAAAATTTGATTTTTCTATGTCCCATCATCCATTTTCCACCAGAAGTGTCACTCCCTCTGTGTGGTCAAGCCCTCCTGAGGCTCTCTCCTTGCTTTGTTCTAGTCTGCTTGCTCCCTGCAACTTCTCAAATCCATCATCCTGGGAATTCTGTGCTGAATTACCTGTTCCCATGGCTTCTCTTTCTTGGTTTTCTCCCTCATTTTGGCAGGGGCCATCTCCTTGTAGCTTTCAGAGGAATGATGAAGACTAATACATCTTTTTTTTTTTTTTTTTTAAAGAATGTGTGTGTCTGAATATATGTCCTATTCTCATGCTTGATTAATGGTTTGGATATAGAATTCTAGGTAGGCTAGAACTTTCTCTCTGAATTTGAAGACTTTTTTTTTTCCTCCTCACCCCTAATCACTTGCCCTTGAAGACACAGGGTGTTGCTTCTGGTGTTGCTTTGAGAAGTTTAATGCCCTTCTGATGTCTGAGCCTTTGTATGTCACCTGTTTCTTGTACCCCCTCACCTCTATCCCATTTCTGGAAGCTTGGGGGATCTTCTTTTTGTCCCTAGTGTTCTGAAAGTTCATGACAGTGTGACCTCACGGATACGCTTTCATCCATTATTCTAGGCAAGAGCTGTCCAAGAGAACTTTCTACAATGATGTACATGTCCTATATCTGTGTCATCCAATATGGTTGCCTCCAGCAGCATGAGGCTATTGAGCACTTGAAATGTGGCTGGTGTGACTGAGGAACTGTATGTCTGATTTTATCTAATTTTAATACATTTATATTAAAATATAGCCACATGTGGTTAGGGGCTACCATATTGGACTGTATTGGCCTTTCAATCTCATTAGACTCTTTGCCCTTCAGTTCTGGGGAGTTGTCTTGAATTATTTCTTTCATTTTTTTCTGTTCTCTGCTCTGAAACCTCTGTTTGTTTGATAATAGAACTTGTGTAGTGATTCTTTAGCTTTCTTATATTTTCTCTCCCATTTTGAAACTCTTTGTCTTTTCTTTCCAAGTGAATTCCCTAAATTTACCTTCCTACCTTTCTACAGAATACTATATCTTCTATTATACTTTTTATTTCCAAATGTTCTTTTTTACTTTCTGCTTTGATTTCATGGGAGCACAGCTTTCAGGCTACTGTGGCTATTTTCCCAAACTCCTTTCCTTCCCTGCATTGTTTCTGTTCCTTTGAGCTCCTTTCCTTGCTTGTTTTGGTCTTTCCCTTGAATGTCAGCCTGTCCTTTCCTGTCATGCTCATATATGGGAATGTCTGGGATCTGTCATTGTTAGGCTTGGAGACTCCCTAAATATCAGGATCAGTAGATCCTTAGGGCTGTTACATTTCCCAAGAAAGAGTTCTCTGGTCTTCTGTGCAGGAAGTAGAAGTGTGCTGTGATTGCTGGGTGGCAGAGGGTTATCAGAATCTTCTGGTTCCTCTTGCTTTCAGTCCTGTAGTCTGTTCTCCTCTCTGCCAGGAGTCCCAAGTCCAGAGTATTTCAGTGTGTGCAGAGAATAGTCCCTTGGTCTTCTGCAGGATAGACTAGATAGCTGCTGTAACAAAGCACCACAAACAACAGAACTGTATTCTCTCACAGCTTGGGAGGTTGAAAGTCTGAGCTCAAAGTGTGGGTGGGGTTGTTTCCTCCTGGAGACTCTGAGGGAGAGTCTGCTCCATGCCCCCTCCTGGTTTCTGGTGGTTGTTGGCAGTCCTGGGGATCCTGAGCTTGTGGTGGAGCATCCCTCCAATCTCTGCCTCCATCTTCACACAGTTGCCTTCCCTCTGTGTGTCTCTTTGTCTCTTCTTATAAGGATACCTGTCATTGCATTAGGGCCCACTCTGCTCCATTGTGACCTCCTCTTAACTAATTATATCTGCAAAGACCCTACTTCCAGAGAACACCACATTCTAAGGTTGCTGGCAGACAGTGACATTCCAGGGAAGCACTATCTAATGCTGTACAGCATGGAACCTGGACTCTTTGTTGTATAGACTTTAAACAATCCTCTTCAGCCTCGTTCATACCTCCTGATTTCAGAGGTACCTGGTGCATTCAGTTCCTGAGTCTTTCTGGTTTTGCCTGCTTCAGGTCTCCCCAGTGCTGCAGGCTTCAGCTTTGTCTGCTGTGTCAAGTGAGTGACCTTTAATGGCAGACATGCAGTGGTCATGGCATAGACTGTGGGACCAGACATCCTGGGCTTACATCCTACCTCTGTGGCCTGTGTAACCTTGCCCAAGTGACTTAACCTTTCTGTGCCTGTAAAAAGTGATTGATGGTAAGAGTACCTACCACATATGGTTTTTCGGAAGACTAAGGAGAGTGCTTAGAAAGATATCTGGTGCAAAGAGCTCATGGTGACTCTTGACTATGTGTACTTGCTAAGTTCAAGCCTTTGGTGGCTCTTGTCTCCTGTGAGATTATCTTTTTCCTTGTGAATTTGTGTCTTTTACAAAAACTTTTTACTGAATTTTACTGGGGCTTCTGGAGGCTTCAGAGATGAATGCTGTGTTCAACCCACCATGTTTAAGCTCTGGGAGGAATCTTAAAGAAGTGGAGGCATTCTAGAATAAAGCAGTTGGAGCAGCATGAGCAAAGGCACAGAGGCATGGAGGAAGCACAGGGCATGCAGATACCTGCAAAGACTACAGTGTGACATGTGGAGTCTGAAGAGGGGTGCTGGGAACGCAGCTGGGGCAGTCACCTCTCACACGGACTAGGTGCAGGCGGCACTCAACTGCAGGGGGTGTCAAATTTGGGAGCCCTGATTAGATGTGCAAAGCTTGCTTTCTGCAAGGAGATCAGCAGGAGGCTGTAGTTATTGTCAGGGTCAGAGATGAGGGTCTGACTAGGGCAGGGGAATGGGAAAATACTGCTAATAATTTCTTCCCCAATTTTTGTAATGACAGTTTTCAAATGTAGAAAATTTGGACAGAAAGATGGAAAAAATTGTAAACACTTGTGTCCCCCCCCCCACCTGGATAGAATAATTAGCATTTTGTTTTATTTGCATTATTATCTGTCAGTCTCTTTGGCCAACCATCAGTGCATTGTTACTTTTTGACACATTTTGGTGTAAGTTGCAAAATGAGGACACTTCACCCCTGAACACTGCAGCATGGGTGTCATTAACTAACTGGACCCTGGTGTGTAGATAAAATTAATCTATAATCCTATCTTTATTTAAAATTTTGATATTTTGTCCCTCATTGATTTTTTTTGCATTAATAATGATTAAAAAAATTTTTTTAATTTTATTATTATTTTTTAAGATTTACATCCAAATTACCATATAGTGCAACAATGATTTCAGCAGTAGATTCCTTAGTGCCCCTTATCCATTTAGTCCATCCCCTCCCCTCCAGTAACCCTCAGTTTGTTCTCCATATTTATAAGTCTCTTCTGTTTTGTCCCCCTCCCTGTTTTTATGTTATTTTTGTTTCCCTTCCCTTAAGTTCATCTGTTTTGTCTCTTAAAGTCCTCATATGACTGAAGTCATATGATTTTTGTCTTTCTCTGAATCATTTCACTTAGCATGATACCCTCCAGTTCCATCCACATAGTTGCAAATGGCAAGATTTCATTCTTTTTGATTGCCGAGTAATACTCCTTTGTATATATAGACCACATTTTCTTTATCCATTCATCCATCGATGGACATTTGGGCTCTTTCCATACTTTGGCTATTGTTGACAGTGCTGCTATAAACATGGGGGTGCATGTGTCCCTTTGAAACAGCACACCTGTATCCCGTGGATAAACGCCTAGTAGTGCAGTTGCTGGGTCATAGGGTAGTTCTATTTTTAGTTTTTTGAGCAACCTTCATACTGTTTTCCAGAGTGGCTGCACCAGCTTGCATTCCCACCAACAATGCAAAAGAGATCCTCTTTCTCCACATCCTTGCCAACATCTGTTGTTGCCTGAGTTGTTAATGTTAGCCATTCTGACAGGTGTAAGGTGGTATCTCATTGTGGTTTTGATTTGTATTTCCCTGATGATGAGTGATGTGGAGCATTTTTTCATGTGTCAGTTGGCCATCTGGATGTCTTCTTTGGAGAAGTGTCTATTTGTGTCTTTTGCCCATTTCTTCACTGGATTATTTGTTTTTTGGGTGTTGAATTTGATAAGCTCTTTATAGATTTTGGATACTAACCCTTTATCTGATATGTCATTTGCAAATATCTTCTCCTATTCTGTCAGTTGCTTTTAGTTTTGCTGATGTTTCCTTCACTGTGCAGAAGCTTTTTATTTTGATGAGGTCCCAGTAGTTCATTTTTGCTTTTGTTTCCCTTGCCTCCAAAGACATGTTGAGTAAGAAGTTGCAGCTCGTTTTTTTTTTTTAAATTTAAATTTAGTTAACATACAGTACAGTATTGGTTTCAGGAGTAAAATTCAGTGATTCATCACTTACATACAACACCCAGTGCTCATCCCAACAAGTGCCCTCCTTAGTACCAATCACCTATCTAGCC
The DNA here is from genome assembly GCF_022837055.1 of Prionailurus viverrinus. Taxonomy (NCBI): domain Eukaryota; kingdom Metazoa; phylum Chordata; class Mammalia; order Carnivora; family Felidae; genus Prionailurus; species Prionailurus viverrinus. The sequence continues at coordinate 7,106,144 of NC_062576.1, forward strand.
CATCCCCCACCCACTTCCCCTCCATCAACCCATAGTTTGTTCTCTACCATTAAGAATCTCTAAGGATGTCTGGGTGGCTCAGTCAGTTAAATGTCAGACTTCAGCTCAGGTCATGATCTCATGGTTCATGGATTTGAGCCTCGTGTCAGGTTCTGTGCTGACAGCTTGAAGCCTGGAGCCTGCTTTGTATTCTGTGTCTCCCTCTCTTGCTGCCCTCCCCTACTTGTGCTCTCTCTCTCTCAAAAATAAATGAACACTAAAACAAAAAAAGAGTGTCTTGTGCTTTGTTTCCCTCTCTCCCCCCTTCCCCACTTCCTAAATGTTTATCTGTCTTGTTTCTTAAATTCCACATATGAGTGAAATCATATGGTATTGCCTTTCTCTGACTGACTTATTTCGCTTAGCATAATACATTCCAGCTCCATCCATGCCTTTGCAAATGACAAGATTTCATTATTATTTTTTTTTTTTTTTAATTTTTTTTTTTTCAATGTTTATTTTTTTTTGGGACAGAGAGAGACAGAGCATGAACGGGGGAGGGGCAGAGAGAGAGGGAGACACAGAATCGGAAACAGGCTCCAGGCTCTGAGCCATCAGCCCAGAGCCCGACGCGGGGCTCGAACTCCCGGACCGCGAGATCGTGACCTGGCTGAAGTCGGACGCTTAACCGACTGCGCCACCCAGGCGCCCCAAGATTTCATTATTTTTGATGGCTGAGTAATATTCTTGTGTGTGTGTGTGTGTGTGTGTGTGTGTGTGTGTGTGTGTACACTACATCTTATTTATCCATTTATCAGTCAATAGACATTTGGGTTCTCTCCATAGTTTGGCTGTTGTTGATAATGCTGCTATAAACATTGGAGTGCATAGATCTCTTCAAATCTGTATTTTTGTATCCTTTGGGTAAATACCTAATAGTGCAATTTCTGGATCAGAGGGTAGTTCTATTTTTAGTTTTTTAAAATTTTATTTAAATCCAAGTTAGTCAGCATATGGTGTAATAATGGATTCAGAAGTAGAATTTAGTGATTCATCACTTACCTACAACACCCAGTGCTCAGCCCAACAAGTGCCCTCCTTAGTGTCTGTCACCCATTTAGCCCATCCCCCTACCCACCTTCCCTCCAGCAACCCTTAGTTTGTTCTATGTATTTAAGAGTGTCTTATGGTTTGCCTCCCTCTCTGTTTTCATCTTATTTTTCCTTCCCTTCCCCTATGTTCATCTGTTGTGTTTCTGAAATTACACATATGAATGAGATCATATGGTATTTGCCTTTCTCTGACTGACTTATTTAGCTCAGCATAATACATTCTAGTTTTCTAGTTCCATCCACGTTGTTGCAAATGGTAAGATTTCATTCTTTTTGATTGCTGAGCAATATTCTATCATATATATATGTATACACACACACATACACACACACATATACACATACATACATGCACCCCATCTTCTTTATTCATTGATGGACATTTGGGATCTTTCCATAATTTGGCTGTTGTTGATAGTGCTGCTATAAACAATGGGGTGCATGTACCCCTTCAAATCAGCATTTTTTATATTTATCATTTGGATAAATACCTAGTAGTGCAATTGCTGCATTGTAGGGTAGCTCTATTTTTAGTTTTTTGAAGAAACTCCATACCGTTCTCTAGAATGGTTGCACCAGTTTGCATTCCCACCAACAGTGCAAGAGGGTTCCCCTTTCTCCACATCCTCACCAACACCTGTTGTTTCTTGTGTTGTTAATTTCAGCCATTCTGACAGCTGTGAGGTGGCAATCTCATTGTGGTTTTGATTTGTATTTCCCTGATGATGAATGATGTTGAGAATCTTTTCTTTTCTTTTTTTTTAAATTAACATTTATTTATTTTGGGGAGAGAGAGAGAGAGACAAAGTGCAAGTGATAGAGAGGCAGAGAGAAGGAGACACATAATCCAAAGCAGGCTCCAGGCTCTGAGCTGTCAGCACAGAGCCCGATGTGGGGCTTGAACTCATGAACTGCGACATCATGACCTGAGCTGAAGTCGGACACTTAACCGACTGAGCCACCCAGGCGCCCCTCTTTTCTTTTTTTTTAAGTTTATTTATTTATTTTTTTTTAAATTTTTTTTTTCAACGTTTATTTATTTTGGAGACAGAGAGAGACAGAGCATGAACGGGGGAGGGGTAGAGAGAGAGGGAGACACAGAATCGGAAACTGGCTCCAGGCTCTGAGCCATCAGCCCAGAGCCTGACGCGGGGCTCGAACTCCCGGACCGCGAGATCGTGACCTGGCTGAAGTCGGACGCTTAACCGACTGCGCCACCCAGGCGCCCCAAGTTTATTTATTTTTTTGAAAGAGAGAGAGAGAGAGCAGGGAAGGGGCAGAGGGAGAGTATGAGAGAGAACCCCAACCAATCAGGCTCTGTGCTGTCAGCACAGAGCCCGATGTGGGGCTTGATCTTATGAACTGTGAGATCATTACCTGAGCCCAAATCAAGAGTCGAACGCTTAACCAACTGAGCCACCCAGGCACCCCAGAGCATCTTTTCATGTGGCTATTAGCCAACTGGATGTCTTCTTTGGAAAATGTTTATTCCTGTCTTCACTCATTTCTTAACTGGGCCCTTTGTTTTTTGGGTGTTGAGTTTGATAAGTTCTTTATACATTTTGGATATTAACCCTTTATCAGATCTGTCATTTGCAAATATCTTCTCCCATTCTGTAGACTGCATTTTAGTTTGGTTGATTGTTACCTTTGCCATGCAGAAGTGTTTTATCTTAATGAGGTCCCAATAGTTGATGTTTGCTCTTGTTTCCCTTACCTTTGGCAGCATGTCTAGTAAGAAGTTGCTGTGGCTGAGGCCAAAGAGGTTGCTGCCTGTGTTCTCCAGGATTTTGATGGTTTCCTGTTTCACATTTAAGTCCTTCATGCCTTTTGAATTTATTTTTGTGTGTGATGAAAGAAAATGTTCTAGTTTCATTCTTCTGCATGTTGCTGTCCAGTTTAACCAACACTATTTGTTGAAGAGCCTGTCTTTTTTCCATTGGATATTCTTTCCTGCTTTATTAAAGATTAGTTGGCCATATAGTTGTGGGTCCATTTCTGGGTTCTCTATTCTGTTGCATTGATCTATGTATCTGTTTTTGTACCAGTACCATGTAGTTCTGATGACTACAACTTTGTAATATAGCTTGAAATTTGGAAATGTGATGCCTCCAGTTTTGTTCTTCTTTTACAGAATTGCTTTGGCTATTTGGAGTCTTTTGTAGTTCCATACAATTTTAGGATTGTTTGTTCTAGCTCTGCAAAAAATGCTCGTGGTACTTTGCATTAATATTTATTTTTAAAAACATTGTGTTAGAATATAATCTGATTGCATTAGAACATTTATCTGCTAAGATTTTTGGCAATTTGGGGGACGGAATGCCTTACTCTCCTCACCCTGGTCACAGCCCTGCCTAGAAGTCCCAACTGAATTTTATAAATACACTGTATGGGGAGAGAATGAGCTCTCCCTACTCCTGTTTTTGGTTTCTTTGGAATTTACCTGTTCTTGGCCTAGTATGCATGACCTTTAGGATAACTGTTTAAAGACAAAATCTGCCCAGACTAGAAGAAAGAGGATGAGAAAGATCTCAACTAAATAGGGCTTTAGATCCTATGGGGGTGGGGAAAAGTGGGTTGTGGTGGTCCTGCTCCTGGCACTGTGTTTACATAGCTGGACAGACACTGCAGGCTCCTAGTAGAACCCTGGAAATGAAGTCTCTAAACTTTTATGACCTCAGTGGCTCCTCACAGACCAGGCAGTAAAAAGAGCCATTTAAACATAATTGATAAGAAGGAATAATGTAAACTGTTCATATCCAGTAAACTCCCAACTTTCTAATTATTTTGTCCATTAAAACTTGAACTCACATTTCTTCCTCTTGCTCAAAGAAAATACATTACCCAATGTGGGGTTACTCTATAACCCTTGTCCTCTCTCAGCCACGAGTTGAACTGTTTATGAGTTTATACTGAGTCAACATTTGTAGAGGACCTGTGAGGGTCAGGTATCTGGTTGGCCAAGGTCACATGTTCTCTTAGTTCAAAGCCACTTTGAACCAGACTTGCAGATCTAGGCCCCAAGTCCCTGTAGGTCATGCCCTGGGCCTGGTCTGGTCCTCCTTTTGGAAGGGAAATAATTATTAACAGGTTATTTAGGTAAGTGAGGCTGAGGGTGTTTAAATAACTCACACAGGGCCTGAGTATCAGTCAATTCTGTGGATCCCTATTTGCTGACTGTTTACACAATAGGGAGCATGGATATCCCTGGAGTCTACAGAAAGTTCAGGGCCCACCTGGGCCAGGTTCCCTATTATATCCTTCCTTGTCCCTATCTCTAGCATGTTCTCTCAGAATCTTTTTTTATTTAAATTCCAGTTAGTTAACATACAGTGTAATATCAGTTTCAGATGTACGATTTAGTGATTCACACTTAAATATATCATGACAAATGCCCTTTTTAATCTCCATCACATATTTAACTCATTCCCTGCACTCACCTTCCCTCTGGTAACCATCAGTTTCTTTTCTATAGTTAAGAGTCTGTTTTATGGTTTGACTCTCTCTTTTTTTCTCCTATGATCATTTGTTTAGTTTCTTAAATTCCGCATATGAATGAAATCATGTATTTGTCTTTCTCTGACTGACTTATTTCACTTAGCATAATGCTCTCTAGCTCATTGCAAATTGTAAGATTTCATTCTTTTTTGTGGCCAAATAATATTCCAATGTGTGTGTGTGTGTGTGTGTGTGTGTGTGTGTGTGTGTGTGTGTACACCACCTCCTCTTCTTTACCCATTCATCAATCGATGGTTGATGGACATTTGGGTTCTTTCCATAATTTTTCTGTTGTAGATAATGCTGCTATAAATATAGGGGTGCACATATCCCTTTGAGTTAGTATTTTTGTATTCTTAAAAAAAATTTTTTTAATGTTTATTTTTGAAAGACAGAGTATGAGCAGGGAAGGAGCAGAGAGAGAGGGAGACACAGAAACCAAAGCAGGCTCCAGGCTCTGAGCTGTCAGCACAGAACCTGACACGGGGTTTTAACTCATGATTCCTGAGATCATGACCTGAGCTGAAGTTGGATGCTCAACTGACCAAGGCACCCAGGTGCCCCAGTACTTTTGTATTCTTTAGGTAATTGCTGGACCATAGGATAGTTCTAATTTTAACTTTATGAGGAAACTCCATACTGTTTTTTTTTCCAATATATGAAATTTATTGACAAATTGGTTTCCATACAACACCCAGTGCTCATTCCAAAAGGTGCCCTCCTCAACACCCAAGTGACTGTACCAGTTTGTGTTCCCACTGATGTACAAGAGGGTTCCCCTTTCAGGGCATCTGGGTGGCTCACTAGGTTGAATGTCCAACTCTTGGTTTCGGCTTAGGTCATGATCTCACATTTGTGGGATAGAGCCCCATGTTGGGCTCTGTGATAACATTGTGGAGCCTGCTTGGAATTCTCCCTCTGCCTTTTTCTCTGCCCCTCCCCTGCTTGTGCTCCCTCCCCTGGTCTCAAAATAAATAAATATTGTTTTAAAAAAACATTCCCCATTCTCCATTCCCCACATCCTTGCCAACACCTTTTGTTTTTTGTGTTGTTAATTTTAGACATTCTAACAGATGTGAGGTATCTCATTGTAGTTTTGATTTGTATTTCCCTGGTGATGAGTGATATTGAACATCTTTTCATATGTCTGTTAGCCATCTGTATGTCTTCTTTGGAAAGTGTCTATTCATGTGTTCTGCCCATTTTTAATTGGATTATTTGTTTTGGGGGCATTGCATTTTACAAGTTCTTTATATATTTTGGATGCTATTTTCTCTCAGATTCTTAACCATTTTGGTTGCACAAAGTTGAGATCCCAGAAATTTTACACTTGATAAACACTAGTATGGTAGAGCCTCTCCTTAAGGAATGTGGTGAAAACCTCAAGACATGGGAGGGCAACCTGGCTATGTGTGCATATGTGACTCTGTAACATAGACCGCCCAATCAGGCTGTATGTCTGTACGTTACCATTTTTGGGAGACAAAGACATAGAAATTGTGTAAAAGACTACACCCTACCGTGCTCAGGGCTCAGTTTTTTGGGTATGATCCCACTGAGCCTGTGCTAGCAGGAATAACTTTGCTTCCTGGAAAGAAAAGCCTCAGTGTCACAATTCTTGGTCCTGTTACACTAGGATAGCTATAAAAATAAAAAAAGGGAGGTGCCGGGGTGGCTCAGTCAGTTGAGCATCCAACTCTTGGTTTCACCTCAGGTCATGATCTCATGGTTTGTGGGATGGAGCACCATGTGGGTCTCTGTGCTGAGCATGGAACCTGCTTGGGATTCTCTCTCTCCCTCTCCCCCTTTCCCTTGCTTTCTCTCTCTCTCTCAAATTAAAAAAAAAGTTAAGAAAAATAAAAAGATAAAAAAGGAAAGTAGCAAGTATTGGTGAGGTTGTGGACAAAATGAACCCTCATACATCATTGGTGGGAACATAAGATGGTGTAGCCACTGTGGAATACAGTTTGGCAGTTCTTCAGAAACTTAAACATAGAACTACTATATGACCCACCAATTCTACTCCTAGTTAAAAACCTAAGAAAATTGACAAGTTTCTCAAAGAAACACATCTACCTGTATGTTCATAGCAGCACTATTCACAAGAGCCAAAAGGTGGAAACAATGGAAATTAATGGATGAATGTGATGCAGGCTGGTTGGCTCTGTGGTTCCTGCACAGGACCAGCCAAGAGGGTCCTTGGCTTTGCTCAGGATGGAAATCAAACTTCAAGCCAAGAGGAAGTGAGAGAAGAGTTTATAAAAAACATAGAGAGAGTGTAGTTACAGACAGAGTGGCCTAGAGACTCAGAAAGGAAAGAAGAGTGAGTCTCCTCTTTGCTTGGAGTCCGAGGTTTTATTGAGGATGGTGGTCCGAGTGCTGGAGTCTTCTTAGTAATCCAGGAACAAAGACGGGTGTCCTCCATAACTCACTGATACCCTGGAGCCAGGATTCTTGGTGAGTCAGTGGTCTTGGAAAACATTTATGATAACCCCACCCAGTCACTACTTAGATATTATCTGTTGTGCTGGAAGACTCCAAGGAAATCATTAACTTCATGACCTTTACAAGGAGGACACTATCTGTTCTATAAGGCAGGCGTATGTAAGGTGGGGTCTAAGTCCTAGCAGGAACAGAGGCAGGAAAAGGAGCCAAAAAGCAGTTTTTCATGGGGTCCTGTTAGTTTCCTGGTTTCAAATAGGTAAACAAATTGTGGTGTATATGATGAGAAATTGACATGACGAGTCATTTGAAAATGGAGCTGAAGCAGGCACTGCAGAGAAACTGCCTAACCAGCATAGTTTGAACTGGGCCAAAACCTCTGGACCAGACAAAATGGCAGTTTTTTTTTTTATTTTATTTTTTATTTTTTAAGATTTACATCCAAATTAGTTAGCATATAGTGCAACACTGATTTCAGGGGTAGATTCCTTAATGCCCCTTAACCATTTAGCTGATCCCCTCCCCACAATCCTTCTAGTAACCCTCAGTTTGTTCTCCATATTTATGAGTCTCTTCTGTTTTGTCCCCCTCCCTGTTTTTATATTATTTTTGTTTCCCTGCCCTTATGTTCATCTGTTTTGTCTCTTAAAGTCCTCATATGAGTAAAGTCATATGGTTTTTGTCTTTCTCTGACTAATTTCACTTAGCATAATACCCTCCAGTTCCATTCATGTAGTTGCAAATGGCAAGATTTCATTCTTTTTGATTGCCAAGTAATACTCCTTTGTATATATAGACCACATTTTCTTTATCCATCATCCATTGATGGACATTTGGGCTCTTTCCATACTTTGGCTATTGTTGACAGTGCTGCTATAAAAATGGGGGTGCATGTGTCCCTTCAAAACAGCACACCTGTATCCCATGGATAAACGCCTAGTAGTGCAGTTGCTGGGTCATAGGATAGTTCTATTTTTAGTTTTTTGAGGAACCCCCATACTGTTTTCCAGAGTAGCTGCACCAGCTTGCATTCCCACCAACAATGCAAAAGAGATCCTCTTTCTCTGCATCCTCCTCAACATCTGTTGTTGCCTGAGTTGTTAATGTTAGCCATTCTGACAGGTGTAAAGTGGTATCTCATTGTGGTTTTGATTTGTATTTCCCTGATGATGAGTGATGTGGAGCATTTTTTCATGTGTCAGTTGGCCATCTGGATGTCTTCTTTGGAGAAGTGTCTATTTGTGTCTTTTGCCCATTTCTTCACTGGATTATTTGTTTTTTGGGTGTTGAATTTGATAAGCTCTTTATAGATTTTGGATACTAACCCTTTATCTGATATGTCATTTGCAAATATCTTCTCCTATTCTGTCAGTTGCTTTTAGTTTTGCTGATTGTTTCCTTCACTGTGCAGAAGCTTTTTATTTTGATGAGGTCCCAGTAGTTCATTTTTGCTTTTGTTTCCCTTGCCTCTGAAGATGTGTTGAGTAAGAAGTTGCTGTGGCCAAGGTCAAAGAGGTTTTTGCCTGCTTTCTCCTGGAGGATTTTGATGGCCTCCTGTCTTACATTTAGGTCTTTCACCCATTTTGAGTTTATTATTGTGTATGGTATAAGAAAGTGGTCCAGGTTCATTCTTCTTCATGTCGCTCTCCAGTTTTCCTAGCACTGCTTACTGAAGAGACTGTCTTTATTCCATTGGATATTCTTTCCTGCTTTGTCAGAGATGACTTGGCCATATGTTTGTGGGTCCATTTCTGGGTTCTCTATTCTGTACCATTGATCTGAGTGTCTGTTCTTGTGCTAGTACCATACTGTCTTGATGACTACAGCTTTGTAGTACAGCTTGAAGTCTGGATTGTGATAAAATGCCAGTTGTTTTAAGCAATTGCTTGAGAAGTCAAAGGGATTGCAAGACTGATAGTTATGAAATTTCTGAAGATAAAACCATCAGTCAGTCAATATATATCTCAAAGTAGCCTAGCTTTTAAAACCCCCTAGAAAACTTTTTTTCCCCTTCAACTCATAAAATTGACCCCTTCTCTTTTCTCATAAAGCCCCCTTGCTTTCATCCTAAAGTGGGACTATGTTTGGGTTTCTACCTGAATCTGCTCTCCCTAAATTGCAGTTATCTTATCTCAAATAAACCCTGGTTTGCCTTTCACTGTGACTTATTATTTTTAGGTTGGCAGTATATATCATAGGATGTCATTCAGCCATGAAAGGGATGAAGTACTGATACGTGTCTGAGCAGGAAGGAGTCTCGAAAACATTGTCCTCAGTAAAAGAAGTGCTCAAAAGAAACAGGACCCAATGGAGTCACTCATGTTAAACCCCACCAAGACTTAATACCAAATCCAATTGTAGTTTCTGCCTCTCCCAGGAGTGGAATTTTACACCAGTCGGTCTGGAATTTCCTGATCAGCACTGGTGAGGCCATCTGCCTGATAAAACTTCCTGCCTTCCCTTAAGGGAAGGTAACTTTGCCTAAAATAATACACTATTTTTTTAATGTTTATTTATTTTTGAGAGAGAGAGAGCAAGAGAGAGTGAGTGCACAAGCGGGGAAGGGGCAGAGAGAGAGGGAGACACAGAATCTGAAGCAGGCTCTAGGCTCTGAGCTGTCAGCACAGAGCCTGATGTGGGTCTTGAACCCGCGAATCATGAGATCATGACCTGAGCCAAAGTTGGAAGCTCAATTGACTGAGCCACCCAGGCGCCCCTAAAATAACACACTCTTAACTTCCTGTCCCACATCCTTCTGTCTGAAAAATCCTTCCATTTCATATAGCTCCTGGGAGTTCACTTCTGTTTATTAAATAGGATGCTGCTGATTTGTGAATTGTTGAATAAAGCCAATTAGATCTTTAAATTTAAGTTAATAGGGGCCACATATTACATGACTCCATTTGTATGAAACCTTTAGTGTGGGCAAATCCGTAAAGACAGAATGTAGATCCATGGTTGCCAGGGGTGAGGAAAGGAGAAAGTGGGAGAATCTGCTTAATGGGCACAGGATTTTATTTTGGAGTAATAGAAATGCTTTCAGAACTAGATAGAGGTAGTTGCTGCACAGCATTGTGAATGTACTGTTAAAAAAAAATGAAATTCAACTGAGTAAATTTGAAAATCTCATTGGCTTTATTAAGCAATTCATGAATCTTCAGGCAACATCCTATCTAGCAAGTAGAGAGATTCTTTGAGGAGTTGTACAACGTGGAAGATTTTTATAGGCAGGAGGTGGGCAAGGAAGTTATTAGCAAAAGAAAAGTTTGTTTCAGCAAGGTCATCCAACCTAGGGGAAAGGGCAGGGTCTTATTAGGTAAATTATCTCATCTTCCTCTGGGGATTCTAGAGGGGCCCATGTGACAGATTACCTCACTGGTGCTGACCAGAAGATTCCTGACTGACTGGTTAAGACAACGTTGCTTGGAGAGGTTGAAATTGCAGTTAAGATACATATTAAGCCCTGGTTTGGTGTCTTGGCCTAGCATAAATGATTCCATCTTGGGCTTGTGGTTTTTCCCTTAAGCAGTACTAGTGACACTGAATTGTTCACTTTAAAATGGTTAATTTTACATTATATGACTTCTACTTCAACAAATGTTTTGAAACTAAGAAATTACCCTAACAAGTGTAAGAAAGGTCACTGTGGTGCCTGCCAAGCCCAGTGGCTTTTTCCAGAGATCCTGGCCAGTCTCCAGCCCCCTGCTGACCAGAGTAGGCCTTAGCCCTGGCCCTGAAAGCAAAGAATGCTTACCTGGGGCTGTGGTGTGATTAATTCCTTATTAGCAACCATAAAAGTCAGCTTGATTTAGACACTGTACCTTGCAACCAAGAAATGACAAACATACTCAGCAATGATAATGATGGTAAGCTGGCCATTATAACAGGATGAAATGCCCTCTCTTTTCTTTCTCTGACCAAATACTCCTCTGTCCCTGGGTACAACCTGTGCTACCTCCTCTGGGAACCCACTCCCTTCCTGCCCACCCCCTACTCCTGCCCCTGCCCCACATCCCACTTGTCTCTGCCTTCCCCAAGCTCCTGATGCCTTCCTTTGGAAGTGTCTGACTACAGTGGAGTACGCCACCTAGGGCCTTTGCATAAGTGCCCTTTGTAATAGTCTTGTTCACACTTTGCCCCATGGTGTGTCATAGCACTAGGTACAGTGAAGACTGATTCAGACTGATAGAGAGGTCTCCATGGCCCTGAGAATAACCACGTGACCAACCAAAATTGGCTGGAGCTTGAGAGTAGGGTGCACTTGGTGAGGCAGGGTGTCTGGAAAAAATCAGTGGGCTTGGCAGCTACTCATGTATCTTTGGAAATTTCTTGGGACAACAGGCAAAAATGTTTGATGAGTGTTTATTTTCTAGGGAGATACGTCATTACTTTCATCTGATTATCAGAGAAGCCTGTGTTCTAACGAAAGATCAAGAACTCCAGCTTGTAAACCTAGATGATCTTGGCCAAATGATTGGCCCTCTCCTCTGGTCCTCTCCTTTCCCCTCTGCCCATTGCTAGTCAGTTCAGGAAGTTTTACAAGGCAGAAAAATATTTAATTTTTTCAGTAATTTTTGTACTGTTAACCATGGGATCCCCAGTCTGGGTTCTTGACAAAAACAAGTACTGATGTTTTTCCCATTTACAGCAAAAAGTTAATTGATGAGATTTTCTTTATTTAAAAACAGTTACTATTTTTGAAAAGGCTGTATGTGCATAAAGTAAAACATTAAAGTGGTATAAGAGGGAAGTGCTTTTATACTATGAAGAGTGATATTTTCTGTAGGTTTTTTGGGAGATACTTTAATCATGTTAAGAAAGTTCCCTATTAGTACTTTAAAACTTTTTTTATATTATAAATGGGAGTTGAATATTATCAAATACTTTTTCTAAAACTATTTTGATGATAAGACTTTTCTTATTTAATTTGTTAATGTGATAACTGATATTTCTATTTTTCTCTATTAGCCACCCTTGAGTTCCAGGGTCAAATCCAACTTGGTCACAGTGTATTAAGTTTGCTGACCAAGGGTCAGGCCAGTTAGGAGGTCAACTATTGGGAGCAACTGATAGATGACCCATGAGCTGGACCCAGGCAGTTGGAGGCTACTCACCCTCTCCTGTCCTTGGAATGTGTATTTTTCTGTTTTCCCCATTCCCAGAAATAGTCCCAAAGACACAGCCTTGACATAGTGATGTGGTACTGAGTATATCTGGACCATACACATGACTGAACCCATCATAGCTGAGCATGGGTTTTTGAGGCAGATGAAAGAGTATTAGTTCCCACAGAGGTCTGGTTTCCAAGTAAAATAAAAAAAGCTTTGTGTTTAGGTGAAACTTTGTGTTAGGTAAGGCTTTGTGTTTATTAGCTTTATCAGGCATCAAGAGCATTAAGTTTTATCAAGCATCTAGAATTAGCAGATGACATGAATCTTTCCTTGTTTGCACATATTCTATGTACCTCTCTGCTGGGGAACATAGAAAGGGACATCCCACCCAACAATATTCTTAGTACCATCTTGACTAGCATCTGTCTTTCCTATTGAGATGAGGCAGAGTCCTGTGACCTGGAAGACAGAGAAGGCAGGTGCTTTCCATGGGTCTCCATGGATTAGGAACAGAATTATAACCAATTTGTTGTGGGTCTCATTATTTCCCGTAGTGACCCTTATCAGGGAAGGGCAAACGTTGATTATCAGTACTGTAGAGTGCAGAAGACTTTTCAGTCTCTATGTTCGCTTATTTACAATATATTCTTGTGATCAATAACTGTTGGGAAGCTAATTGCAGTCACTGAGTCTCAGTATCTATGAATGCAAACTGGAGATAATAGCATGACCCTTTGGAATGATGCCCAGTGAAGGCACCAAAAGGGGAAAGAAATATTTCAGAATTCCTGGGACTTTCTCTTCTACTTTTCCTGGGGATCATCTTCCAGCTCCCCATGTCTGTCCTGTGTTGGTATTCCAGCTTGGAGCCACTTCTTTCTTAATTACCTTTTTGTAGGGCTCCATTGTGTCAGAGAATCCAGAGGTATGCCACGTAATCAATCCATGGTTTCTCAGGACACGCAGACACAGAACATGGGTCAGATTGATGTTAATGAGCCAGTGTAATTTCTAGATGCCCTGTTATCGATTTCTCCCATTAGGTATCTAGCATGATCACCAACGATCCTCCCAGAAAGGATATACTGGAAGCCCAGTAATTTAACCTCTACCAACTCAACTCCATCAACCTTTCTGAATGCCCCCTGAGCATATAGCGCTTTGTTGGAGACTAAGGACATAATTTTTATGACTACTTTGACTGTGCCTGTGAGAAACTTTTATCTGTAAGGCAAATAGGGGTGGAGACCAATGAGAGGGGTGGAGAGGACAGAGAACAAGAAAAGAACTTGGGCTCATAAGACAGAAATTTCACAGAGAAGGAAGTGGTTATATCCAAGGAGATTGGTGAGGAAAAACTCCAAAATAGGGGCTTCTGTCGCAGCTGGATTTGAGGAGGAGTAAGATCCTTCTAGGATACACAGAGGCATTTCTAGGCAGAGGAAACTACATGAGTAAACATGAGTAGACCCAGGTTGTTTGAAGGATTTCAAGTATTTTGGAGTGCAGGCAGCCATGGTGACAAGGACAGGTTAGAGACTTAAAAACAGTGACTTTACCTGAGTTTCTCAAACCTTTGAGATTACTGATAACACTGATTGAGTTGTTTATTGATTTCCCGCAGAATATGAACTTAAAGGTCAAACTGGGAGTGTCCATGATGCTTTGCCAACACTCATGGGTGGGGAGGCACCTTCAGGTGGAGCACAGGTAGCTGTTATACCAGCTGGGGCTCCAGTCCCACCCTCTCTTCAGTATATACATTCCAGCCTCACTGAATCACTGCTGGTGGGAAGGAAAGCTCCACACGCACAGGCCAGCAAAGACTGGCGCACACTGCTGAAAGAGAGTAGAGGAGATTGGCAGAGGGAAAGTGGCCATGGACCTGATCCCAAGCTTTTCCATAGAAACCTGGCTTCTTCTGGCTACCAGCCTGGTGCTCCTCTATCTGTGAGTAACTGTTCAGGCTCATCGCCTCTGGAACCCTGCTAATCAGCAACCTCTACCCCTTTTTCTTTTCTGTTCTGTGGATGAAGAGTTAACAAAAGGAAGTTCCTGAAGTGTTGGGTGCTTCAAACAAGCTAGAAACACATAAGGGGTTATTATTGATGTCCCTCAGATCTGCAGAAGGAGTACCCCCATGCTCCAACTCCAATTTCTGTAGTTAGGAGGGCTGAGAGATATTATTTGCTCCTGGCGATGATCTTCTGATTCAGCCCCTGTTGGGACCTAGACCCATCAAGCAGAATTCACCAGAGACAGATTAAAATCAATAGGCCCCTGTGCTCGGGGTCCTCATCCCCATCTCAAGATCTGGGGATTCTGGAGGCAGAGGACTAACTTGGGTCTTGTCTCATTATATTCACCTTCCTGCTCTGTGTCCACTAAGGACACATGTAAAAGGATTGGGCCTGTGTCTCTCAGGTGGCTCCTGCTCCCCTCCCTCCTGCCACCAAGCATCGTGTACACAAGTGCACCCAGACTTCCAGGGTGGCTGGACATGCCTCACCTTCCTCTTCAGAGTGGACTCTTCCCTCTTTTCTGTGCCCCTCTCCTGGCCACTCCCCGACCTTGTAATATGCAGAACTCCTTACCCTAAATGAGTACCTTTAGAGCTGAAGAGACTTGGCAGAAATCTTGAAATTTTATTCATTTCAGGTTTTCCTTCTAGTGTCTGGGAAGGTTAGCATCAGTATAGAGATTTCTTCCTCCCTCGATATGAAATCTGCCAGCAGGCTGCAAAGACATAGCCCTGAAAGCAAATTTGGATATTAAATATGTGTTTTCCCTCTATGTTACAGTACAGGAGGAAAATCAAAATCATTAGCAGAGGAATTCCTTTCAGTAGTGGGTTTCCCAGTATCCTGAAGCAGGTTGGGAAAGGACTTAGTTTCCAACTTCAGTCCCCCTTCTCTGCAGCTCAAGAGAACCGGAATGTCTGACAACAGAGACTTACGTGGAGCTGAAAGCATCCCACTTTTCTATGAGGCCAATTGAGGCTGGGACACAGTTTTAATTGTACAGAAATAAGAACACTGGTTGCTCCAGGCTTCTATAAAGATAGATTCAAGTAGGATCAGACCCCAGGGGCCCCTGAGTGGCCCCACTGGTTGAGTGTCCAACTATGATTTGCACTCAGGTCATGATCCCATGGTCATGGGATAGAGTCCTGCATTGGGCTCTGTACTGAGTGTAAGATTCTCTCTCTTTCTCTCCCTCTCTTCCTTGCTCATGCTTTCTCTCTCTCTCAAAAAGAAAAACACAAAACAAAAAAGGACCCCAGACCCCAAATAGCAACAGGGACTACAAGGAAGGAAAAGAAGAAAGGTCTCTGAGCAAACTGTTAAGAACATTTTGATATAGACTCTCAGTAACCCTCTGTTACTGAGTGAATATAATTAAGCAAACTCTCATAATTGGAGCAGAAAAATTTTTTTCTCTTCCTTCCTAGAATGACAATCTCTAAAATCATGAAAGAGTCATTTACTAAATAGGCATGAATGAATTTCCTGGAAGAATTCAGCATGAACTTTTCAGGAGATCTCAAGTATGGAAACATTTTTCAAGTGTTCAGTCTAGGATTGGGACTGTTAAATTTTCAGCTGCTCTTAGCTAATCATCATCATTATTATTACTGTTTGGGGTCTACAGTGGAGAAGGGAAAGGAGATGATGAATGAATGTAACAATTGCCATTGGAATTGACGTTATTATTTTTTCCCTACGTGTTACTCCTCTCTTACCTGTTCTGGTTCTGCGTCAGTGATGGGCCAGTCCCCGCACCTCTTCCACCATCCCTGTGACCAGGCTTTCTCTTTAACTTTATAGATATGGGACCCACAACCATGGACTTTTTAAGAAGCTGGGAATTCCTGGGCCAAAACCTCTGCCTTTTTTGGGAACTGCTCTGGGGTACCGTCAGGTGGGTGTTGTTTGAGCTCCCAGCTCCCTCTTTTGCTTCTTATGGTTGCAAATTCCAGCTTAGTTCCATATTAAAAATACTCCTCAGCAGGAAGTTCTTAGGTTTCAGCGGAAGTTCTTAGGTTTCAGACTTTCCAGAAATGGTGTCATAGTCTCCACCCAGCATATGGCCAGGTGCACCCCAGGGCTCTCTCTTGTCTGTTCTTAGGAGCCTCAGGTTTCCCCTGCGCTGGCAGTCCAGATCTCTGGCTGATGCAGCACAGGACTTGCTGTTCCAACTTGGAGCATCGTGAAGAGTTCTTTGGCAGGTGCAGGTTCCCATGAAGGCATAATTGTACTTGTTATTAGTTGAAAAGTGTCAAGGGGTTCCCTGGTGGTGGCTCATTAGGCTCTGTATGCTAGAGTCAGACTTTCCTATTCATAGCATGAGCTCTGAGTAGCCTTTTGGTTTTCCTGGATGGCTCTGGAACTTCAGTTTATGGGCAGCTCCAGATTCACCTTTGGGGAGTTGGCACGTACTTGAATTCTCCTAAGAATTGCCAACCCCCTGCAGTTATTTTAATGACTCTAACCCATCCTTTGCTAATGGTGACAGCTTTTGGGATTTGAGTGGTTGAACCATAATTTTCTGTTTTACTTCTCTGCCTTCAAAGGAGACACCCTATGGGTGAGTCTGAGCAGGGAGGGGGTCTAACTGAGGCAAGACGTTGCTTGTCTATTGACTTCAGATTTTAACCTCCAAATGAATTGCATCTGTGTGTATGTGGGTGTGGGTGTGGGTGTGGGTGTTTTATTTTTCACACAAAGGTAGAACCACTCATACAAAATCACTAGAAAAGAGTTGTTTTGACAAAACTATTAAAGATTTAAAGTAACTGGATGGAATGTACTAGCAGACACACAGACTGAATGTTGAGGAGCCATATGGTTAATCCAGCTCTGATGCCTCATCCCAGGCCTGGCTCCTGAACAGAAGGTAGAAGCTCATGTCCAGAAGACAAGTAGGCAGAATCTATATTACACACTGTTCTCTGCCTCAGAGTTCCTTTCCCACAGACCTGAGGCTCGTTCCTCAGATTCCACTTCTCCTGGCCTTCAGTGCCCAGTTATCGTTAAGAACTTCCTGGACTTTTTCCTCTCTGAAAAAGCAATAATCTCCTTTCCACTTTTCCCAAATCAACTCCTTAGTACATGAACCCACATTTTGGACCCTGTTTTGCATAGTTAAAACATCAAAATTACTGCTGAAACATAGAGACAGGAAGTTTTGTTGTTTCCTGATTTTGAATTGACATAAGTGAAAACTCAGAGCAAGTGTTTTAATTTGCACCATCTTTTGTGGATTGGTGGCACCGTCCCCTCTTTTCTGTGTGAGAACTGGAAGTGAGCCCACTTTGTCATTCCTCCATTCATCTCTCACTTTCTCACTCAACAAACATGTGTTAGACTTCATGTAGATCTGCTAGACTGAAAGAGGGCACAGGTGTCTTAATTTCCTAAATCTTCTGGAAATCTAGTAAGGCTCATGAGATCAATGAACAAGGGGCCATGCTGACTTTCCCTCAGCTTCCATTTCCTCACATGTCCCTTAAGGTAATAATTCAGATGGTTATGACATTTAGAGACACCCATGCACAAGCCAAACATGTCAGAAAGACAGAGGTTACAGGGTCTTCATAGATGGGCTAAGATGTTCAGTATCTACAGTACTAGCAGACAACTCAAGAGAGACTTGAACTTCTCCATTTCATATCTGCTGTTTTCTCCTTTCCCATAAGATGCCTGTGAATAAGAGCTTCCCTCTATCTGCCAATGAGAGGTAGTAAGCCACATTTCATGCGATCTGAGTTGTTTTTGTGTCCTTTAGAGGTAAGGCTCAGTACATTTAGTTTGTTTTAATATATTTTGTTTCTCCTTGCAGGGTTTTTGTGAATTTGATGAGAAATGTTTTAGAACGTATGGAAGAATGTGGGGGTGAGTAATCTGGAAATTTCCAGTGATAGGCTTTTTATGATGAGGCCCTCACAGTGTAGACAGTCTCAGTCAAGAGCCCCTTGGGATGAAGCCCTCTAATTAAAACTCCTGAAACCTCCCCTTCCCAGGATTGCATGTGTGACAAGGTGGACAAGTCCAAATATGAATCGGGTCTGGAGAGCTGCAGGGTATCCTTTATATTTTGGATTAATATGTGCTTTTGATAGAAGGGCTTTTGTAAACAGAGTGGAAAACCATTTCTGCTCAGCTCTTTTCTTACTCTGTCTGCAAGTGTGTAGTTTGTTTTGTTTTGCATTTTAGTACTAAGCCAAGACTTTCCGATAGAACTATAGTCAAGTATTTCTTTTTCCAATTCTATAGACTGGAAGAGATGTAGGAAATTTCTAAAGCACAGTATTTCCCTGGTGGGCTGATGGACTTGGGATTTTGTAGTATGGCCTTGGCGGCTTGCAGTGGATGCTCCCAATGAGGTTGGCTAGAGGTTTGCTGAAGCAGTGTGAGAGGTATAGTGTGGTGCTGGGCTGCTCACAGCCAGTGTAGTACCTCTTTATCTTCTCTGGTCAAGTCCTCAGAATCCATAGGGCTCTGCTGAGTTGGTGTGGCCCATAAGCAACATGAAGGAATAGAGAGAACACAGATCTCTGGATTGCCACTGGTTTATCTCCAGTGTCCCTCCTACATTCAGTACTGGTCAGCTCTGGCTAGAGTCAGTAAATGGTTCTCATGCTTGGCTATGGATAAGGACCACCTAGGAGGGCTTGCTAAAAATGCATATTCTTGGTTTCCATCCTCCATTAACACAGAATTTGGAGGATGTGGGGTGGGTGCAAGAATCCGAATTTAACTGGTAGTAGAAGTCGTATTAGGGCTGTGAGATCATGAAAAGAGAGGGGAACTCCAAACCACTGTCCCTTGTCCATGCTTGTCTTGTTTTAACAAACAAAGATGTAGGAAATCACCCAAGAAAGATGATCAGGTTGATGAGAGCTGACCTAAGTGCCACTTCAGTAACTACTATCACTGCTTCAACACTAAATATACTTGATTTGCACTGAAACCTTCTGAGTTTTAGAATACTTTTTGCAGATGGGGAGCATTTAGTGCAGTGGTTCTCCTCCATTTTTATATCTGATCACAAAGCATTTGAAGTTCCTCTGTGACATCAAAGGAAGAATAGGGGACTTATGGAATATCTTCCATTTTGTTCTAACAAATGCAAATGATCTGTAGTAGAAAACACGATGCCAGAGAATGCTGTAATTAAGTGTAATCTAAAACTCATGCCAGTGGCTGGTTCCCATTAATGGGTCATATGGACAGTTAGGAGGTCAGGATCACATATAAGGAGTCAGCTTTGTGTGATACATGTGTCACAAGTGGACTTGTCCTGCTACTAAGGGTTGTCACCTATATGGAGCCCAAGGGATTCACACTTGGGATCCACCTATAAAAATAAATATAAGTAATAAAGGAAAATATATCTAAAATGAATTTACATGTTGCTTGTGTTTCTTTATCCTCTTTGTTTTTTGTTTCAAATTTTTCTGAGTTAATGCTACCAAGGATTTCTCTTTAATATTTAAATAATATTTCCTTTAAAATATAATTAGGAAGCATATTTTAGAAAATAGAGCAAAGAAGTAATTCATAATTTTGCCATCCCTTTTTGAGCATTCCAAGTCTCTTCATTTGCAGACATATCTTACATATTTGTGATCATTGTGTCTACAATTTTCGTCTAATATTATGTTCATTTCATGTATTGATATATCTTCAAAATTGTAATTTTTAGTGACTGAGTGGGTGGATTCTCCTTCATTATTTTTCATTCTTAGATAATTTACTTGCCCCCAGTTATTTACTAACCTAACTTCTTCTTTGATAATATATATAAAATATTTGAAATGTTTGAAGTCCTTCTAAAATATTTGAAATAGTTTTACCATACAAAAAATTATAGAGAATAGTCCCAGAAATACCCATGTAAACACATGGACTTAATAAAGGTTCTAATGTTATTTCTGACTGTGGAATGGATTAGGTAACATCAGGTTAAAAGTCTGGACTTCCAAGAGTGGCTGCCACTGCAGAAACTGGCACGTTAAATTTAATCATCTCTGTTTCCCTGACATAGGTTTTATGATGGGCGACAGCCAGTGTTGGCGATCACAGATCCGGACATGATCAAAACAGTACTAGTGAAAGAATGCTATTCTGTCTTCACAAACCGGCGGGTAGGCATGGATTTATTTTAAATTTACATAGTTATTTATAAAGCTTTTATTTCAAAATAATAATGGATTTACTGGAAATTGTCCCAGGAGGTGTCATGTCATGTGACCTTCAAGCTGTTTTCTCTAAGACAGTATCTTGCTTAACTATATAGGACAGTATCAAAGCAGAATTTGTCATTGGTTCTAGCCACAGAGCTTATTCAGATTCCAGAAGTTTTATGTTTACCCATTTGTGTGTGTGTGTGTGTGTGTTGCTGTCTGAACATTTATCTTACTTGTAGATTAGTGTATCTACCACCACAATCACGTTACAGAGCTGTTCCATCACCAAAAGTCTCCCTCTTACTATTCTTTTGTAGGCACGGTGTGTAGCTTGTCTATTCGTTGTATCAGGGTCTTCAGCAGAGCAAACATTATTTTTTATTTTCATAAGGCCAGTTTATTCGTTTTTTCCTTTTATGGGTTATGACTTTGGCATCAAGTTTGAAAACTCTTCACCTAGCCCTAAGTCGCAAAGATTTTCTCCAAGTATTTAGTTTTATGTTTTACATTTAAGTATATAGTTTTGTATAGTTTTGTGTTTTACATTTAAGTCTGTGATCTGTTTTGTGTTAATTTTAGTGTTAATTGTGAGGTGTGAAGTTTAGGTCAAAGATCTTTGTTTTTAGCCCTTGAATGTCTAATGGCTCCAGCACCAGTGTGAAAAGGCTGTACTTCCTCTACTGAATTGCTTTTGTACCAATACCAAATTCAATGGTGCCTCTGTGTGTGTGTGTGTGTGTGTGTGTGTGTGCGTTTCTCATTCCCAGTTCTGTTCTTTGATCCTTGTATCTATCCCTGCACCGGTGCCAGGCTGTCCTGATTACTGTAGCCATATAGTACCTCTAAACATATGTCCAGTGATTCCTCCCATTTTATTTTTGTTAGAATTGTGTTATTCCAGTGCCTTTGCCTTACAGTACAAATTTATAACTAGCTTATCTATGTTTATATAATATTTTCCAAGGCTTTGGAAGACATGATTTAATCCTATCAATCAATTTGTGGAAAATCTGTATCTTTACCTCGTCATGTCTCTCAATGTATGAACACAGTGTGTGTTTATTTAGGTTTTCTCTTATTCTTTTCACCTACATTTTGTCCTCTGCATAGAGATCTCATACATGTTTTGTTAAATGTGCACCTAAAGTATTTTGCCTTCTTTGAGTGTTTATAATTGTTGTGTTTTTAATGGGTTTTGACATATTCTTATTATTATATAGAAATGTGATTGGTTTTTGTGTTGATTTTGTTTCCTACAACCTAGCTTAGTTCATTTATTTGATGCAGTGGTCTTTTTTCCCCAAAGTTTATTTATTTTGAGAGAGATAGAGAGAATCCCAAGCAGGCTCTGCAATCTCAGCCCAGAGCCCAATGTGGGGCTCCAGTTCATGAACTGTGAGATCATGACCTGAGCCAAAATCCAGATCTGGACACTTAACCAACTGAACTACCCAGGTACCTTGAGGGCTCTTTTTTTTATATTCCTCAATATTTTCTACATTGACAATTATGTCACTTGAAATAAGGACACTCTGATGTTTATTTTTCCAATCTGTATGCCTTTTATTTCCTTGCTTTGTCTTATTGCATTAGCTAGGACTTCTACTACAATGTTGAATAAGAGTGGTGAGAGTGAACATTTTTGCCTTGTTCCTGATGTTAGGAGGAAATATTCAGTCTTTTTCCACTTAAAAATTCAGATATATATATTTACAATGAAACTGTATATGTTTGTGATGTTTTGATTTATGTATTATTATGAAATGAGTGTGACAAGTGAATTAATGTAACCATCACCACCCAGAGTTATTTTGTGTGTGTGTTAAGAACATGAAAGATGTATTTTTTTTAGCAAATTTCAGGTATACAGTACAATGTTAATAATTATAATCACCATGCAGTATATTCAGTCTCTAGAACTTAGTCATCTTATAACCAGAAGTTTACATTGTTTGATTAGTATCTGTCCCTTGCCCTCTGACCCAGCCTCTGATAATTATCACCTACCCACTATACTGAGCTTGACTTTATTTTTCTAGATTCCACTTATAAGTGGGATCATGAGATACCTGTCCTTCTGTGTCTAGTTTTGTTCCCTTAGTATCTTGCCCATGCTGTCCAGATTCATCCATCCTATTGGAAATGGCAGGATTTCCTTCCTTTTTAAGGCTAAGTAATATTCCATTTTCTTTATCCATTCATCTGTCCATTTACACTTAAAGTAATTTTTTTTTAACTTAAAGTAATTATTGATAGGTTAGGACTTACTGTTGTCATTTCAGCAGTCTAGATGTTTCATAGATCATTGTTCCTTTCTCCTGTCTTCCTTTGTGATTTTATGTTGCTTTTTTTTTTAATAGTGGTATGCTTCTATTTTTCCTCTTTATCTTTTCTGTGTCTACTCTAGGTTTTTGCTTACAAAAAACATCTACTCTAGGAGGTCTACATAAAACATCTTATAGATACAGCAGTCTATTTTAAGCTAATATGAACTTAACTTTGTTCACATTAAAAACTCAATGTTTTTACTCCTCCACCACCAATTTTATGTTTTTGATGTAACAATTTACATATTTTTATATTGTGTATTTAACAAATTAACAAATTATTATTTTAATTATTTGTCTTTTAACCTTTCACTAGAGTTATAATGATTTGGCTATCACCAGTACAATATCACTGTGTTCTGAATTTAACTATATATTTACATTTACCAGTGAGGTTTTAGACTTTCATGTGATTTCATGTTACTAGTAAGTGTCCTTTTTTTTCAACTTGAAGAACTCCCTTTAGTCTTTCTTATAATGCAGATTTAGTGGTGATGAATTCTTTCCACTTTTGATGCTCTGGAAATATCCTTATCTCTCATTTCTTTTTTTTAAGTTTATTTTAATTTATTTTGAGAGAGAGAGTAAGCAGGAGAGGGGAAGAGAGGGGTAGAGAGAGAATCTGAAGCAGGCTCCATGCTAACAGTCCAAAGCCTGATGCTAGGCTCGATCGCACTAATCGTGAGATTGTGACCTGAGCCAAAATCAAGACACTTAACCAACAGATCCACCCAGGCACCCCAAATTCTCTCTCTTCAGAAGGTCTTCTTTTCTGGGTAAGTATTCTTGGTTGGTATTTTTTTTTCAACACTTTGAATAAATCACCCACTAACTTCTGGCTCTCAAGATTTCTGCTGAGGAATCAGCTGATAGCCTCATGGATGTCCCCTTGTATGTGATGAGCTCTGTTTCTCCTGATCCTTTCAAGATTTTTCTAGTTTTTTAATTTTTGACAGTTTTATTATAATGTGCCTTGGTGAAGTCTATTTTGGATTCAATCTTATAGGGGACTTTTACGCTTCATGTCTTTTTTTTTTAATTAATTAATTAATTAATTTTTTTAATATATGAAATTTATTGTCAAATTGGTTTCCATACAACACCCAGTGCTCATCCCAAAAGGTGCCCTCCTCAATACCCATCACCCACCCTCCCCTCCCTCCCACCCCCCATAAACCCTCAGTTTGTTCTCAGTTTTTAACAGTCTCTTATGTTTTGGCTCTCTCCCACTCTAACCTCTTTTTTTTTTTTCCTCCCCTTCCCCCATGGGTTTCTGTTAAGTTTCTTAGGATCCACATAAGAGTGAAACCATATGGTATCTGTCTTTCTCTGTATGGCTTATTTCACTTAGCATCACACTCTCCAGTTCCATCCACGTTGCTACAAAGGGCCATATTTCATTCTTTCTCATTCCCACGTAGTATTCCATTGTGTATATAAACCACAATTTCTTTATCCATTCATCAGTTGATGGACATTTAGGCTCTTTCCATAATTGGCTATTGTTGAGAGTGCTGCTATGAACATTGGGGTACAAGTGCCCCTATGCATCAGTACTCCTGTATCCCTTGGGTAAATTCCTAGCAGTGCTATTGCTGGGTCATAGGGAAGGTCTATTTTTAATTTTCTGAGGAACCTCCACACTGCTTTCCAGAGCGGCTGCACCAATTTGCATTCCCACCAACAGTGCAAGAGGGTTCCCATTTCTCCACATCCTCGCCAGCATCTATAGTCTCCTGATTTGTTCATTTTGGCCACTCTGACTGGTGTGAGGTGATATCTGAGTGTGGTTTTGATTTGTATTTCCCTGATACGGAGCGACGTTGAACATCTTTTCATGTGCCTGTTGGCCATCTGGATGTCTTCTTTAGAGAAGTGTCTATTCATGTTTTCTGCCCATTGCTTCACTGGGTTATTTGTTTTTTGGGTGTGGAGTTTGGTGAGCTCTTTATAGATTTTGGATACTAGCCCTTTGTCCGATATGTCATTTGCGAATATCTTTTCCCATTCCGTTGGTTGCCTTTTAGTTTTGTTGGTTGTTTCCTTTGCTGTGCAGAAGCTTTTTATCTTCATAAGGTCCCAGTAATTCACTTTTGCTTTTAATTCCCTTGCCTTTGGGGATGTGTCGAGTAAGAAATTGCTGCGGCTGAGGTCAGAGAGGTCTTTTCCTGCTTTCTCCTCTAGGGTTTTGATGGTTTCCTGTCTCACATTCAGGTCCTTTATCCATTTTGAGTTTATTTTTGTGAATGGTGTGAGAAAGTGGTCTAGTTTCAACCTTCTGCATGTTGCTGTCCAGTTCTCCCAGCACCATTTGTTAAAGAGACTGTCTTTTTTCCATTGGATGTTCTTTCCTGCTTTGTCAAAGATGAGTTGGTCATATGTTTGTGGGTCTAGTTCTGGGGTTTCTATTCTATTCCATTGGTCTATGTGTCTGTTTTTGTGCCAATACCATGCTGTTTTGATGATGACAGCTTTGTAGTAGAGGCTAAAGTCTGGGATTGTGATGCCTCCTGCTTTGGTCTTCTTCTTCAAAATTACTTTGGCTATTCGGGGCCTTTTGTGGTTCCATATGAATTTTAGGATTGCGTGTTCTAGTTTCGAGAAGAATGCTGGTGCAATTTTGATTGGGATTGCATTGAATGTGTAGATAGCTTTGGGTAGTATTGACATTTTGACAATATTTATTCTTCCAATCCATGAGCAGGGAATGTCTTTCCATTTCTTTATATCTTCTTCAATTACCTTCATAAGCTTTCTATAGTTTTCAGCATACAGATCTTTTACATCTTTGGTTAGATTTATTCCTAGGTATTTTATGCTTTTTGGTGCAATTGTGAATGGGATCAGTTTCTTTATTTGTCTTTCTGTTGCTTCATTG
The DNA here is from genome assembly GCF_022837055.1 of Prionailurus viverrinus. Classification (NCBI taxonomy): domain Eukaryota; kingdom Metazoa; phylum Chordata; class Mammalia; order Carnivora; family Felidae; genus Prionailurus; species Prionailurus viverrinus. Next base: position 7,131,682 of record NC_062576.1, read on the forward strand.
TTAGTGTATAAGAATGCAACTGATTTCTGTACATTGATTTTGTATCCTGCAACTTTGCTGAATTCATGTATCAGTTCTAGCAGACTTTTGGTGGAGTCTATCGGATTTTCCATATATAATACCATTTCATCTGCAAAAAGTGAAAGCTTGACTTCATCTTTGCCAATTTTGATGCCTTTGATTTCCTTTTGTTGTCTGATTGCTGATGCTAGAACTTCCAGCACTATGTTAAACAACAGCGGTGAGAGTGGGCATCCCTGTCGTGTTCCTGATCTCAGGGAAAAAGCTCTCAGTTTTTTCCCTTTGAGGATGATGTTAGCTGTGGGCTTTTCATAAATGGCTTTTATGATCTTTAAGTATGTTCCTTCTATCCCGACTTTCTCAAGGGTTTTTATTAAGAAAGGGTGCTGGGGCGCCTGGGTGGCGCAGTCGGTTAAGCGTCCGATTTCAGCCAGGTCACGATCTCGCGGACCGGGAGTTCGAGCCCCGCGTCGGGCTCTGGGCTGATGGCTCAGAGCCTGGAGCCTGTTTCCGATTCTGTGTCTCCCTCTCTCTGCCCCTCCCCCGTTCATGCTCTGTCTCTTTCTGTCCCAAAAATAAATAAACGTTGAAAAAAAAAAAAAAAAGAAAGGGTGCTGGATTTTGTCAAAGGCCTTTTCTGCATCGATTGACAGGATCATATGGTTCTTCTCTCTTTTTTTGTTAATGTGATGTATCACGTTGATTGATTTGCGAATGTTGAACCAGCCCTGCATCCCAGGAATGAATCCCACTTGATCATGGTGAATAATTCTTTTTATATGCCGTTGAATTCGATTTGCTAGTATCTTATTGAGAATTTCTGCATCCATATTCATCAGGGATATGGGCCTGTAGTTCTCTTTTTTTACTGGGTCTCTGTCTGGTTTAGGAATCAAAGTAATACTGGCTTCATAGAATGAGTCTGGAAGTTTTCCTTCCCTTTCTATTTCTTGGAATAGCTTGAGAAGGATAGGTATTATCTCTGCTTTAAACGTCTGGTAGAACTCCCCTGGGAAGCCATCTGGTCCTGGACTCTTATTTGTTGGGAGATTTTTGATAACCGATTCAAAATCTTCGCTGGTTATGGGTCTGTTCAAGCTTTCTATTTCCTCCTGATTGAGTTTTGGAAGAGTGTGGGTGTTTAGGAATTTGTCCATTTCTTCCAGGTTGTCCACTTTGTTGGCATATAATTTTTCATAGTATTCCCTGATAATTGTTTGTATCTCTGAGGGATTGGTTGTAATAATCCCATTTTCATTCATGATTTTATCTATTTGGGTCATCTCCCTTTTCTTTTTGAGAAGCCTGGCTAGAGGTTTGTCAATTTTGTTTATTTTTTCAAAAAACCAACTCTTGGTTTCGTTGATCTGCTCTACAGTTTTTTTAGATTCTATATTGTTTATTTCTGCTCTGATCTTTATTATTTCTCTTCTTCTGCTGGGTTTAGGCTGCCTTTGCTGTTCTGCTTCTATTTCCTTTAGGTGTGCTGTTAGATTTTGTATTTGGGATTTTTCTTGTTTCTTGAGATAGGCCTGGATTGCAATGTATTTTCCTCTCAGGACTGCCTTCGCTGCGTCCCAAAGCGTTTGGATTGTTGTATTTTCATTTTCGTTTGTTTCCATATATTTTTTAATTTCTTCTCTAATTGCCTGGTTGACCCACTCATTCGTTAGTAGGGTGTTCTTTAACCTCCATGCTTTTGGAGTTTTCCAGACTTTTTCCTGTGGTTGATTTCAAGCTTCATAGCATTGTGGTCTGAAAGTATGCATGGTATAATTTCAATTCTTGTAAACTTATGAAGGGCTGTTTTGTGAACCAGTATATGATCTATCTTGGAGAATGTTCCATGTGCTCTTGAGAAGAAAGTATATTCTGTTGCTTTGGGATGCAGAGTTCTAAATATATCTGTCAAGTCCATCGGATCCAATGTATCATTCAGGGCCCTTGTTTCTTTATTGACCGTGTGTCTAGATGATCTATCCATTTCTGTAAGTGGGACATTAAAGTCCCCTGCAATTACCACATTCTTATCAATAAGGTTGCTTATGTTTATGAGTAATTGTTTTATATATTTGGGGGCTCCGGTATTCGGCGCATAGACATTTATAATTGTTAGCTCTTCCTGATGGATAGACCCTTTAATTATTATATAATGCCCTTCTTCATCTCTTGTTACAGCCTTTAATTTAAAGTCTAGTTTGTCTGATATAAGTATGGCTACTCCAGCTTTCTTTTGGCTTCCAGTAGCATGATAAATAGTTCTCCATCCCCTCAGTCTCAATCTGAAGGTGTCCTCAGATCTAAAATGAGTCTCTTGTAGACAGCAAATAGATGGGTCTTGTTTTTTTATCCATTCTGATACCCTATGTCTTTTGGTTGGCGCATTTAATCCATTTACATTCAGTGTTATTATAGAAAGATATGGGTTTAGAGTCATTGTGATGTCTGTATGTTTTATGCTTGTAGTGATGTCTCTTGAACTTTGTCTCACAGGATCCCCCTTAGGACCTCTTGTAGGGCTGGTTTAATGGTGACAAATTCCTTCAGTTTTTGTTTGTTTGGGAAGACCTTTATCTCTCCTCATATTCTAAATGACAGACTTGCTGGATTTATCCGGCTGGATTCTCGGCTGCATATTTTTCCTGTTTAGCACACTGAAAATATCGTGCCAATCCTTTCTGGCCTGCCAAGTTTCAAAAGAGAGATCAGTCACGAGTCTTATAGGTCTCCCTTTATATGTGAGGGCACGTTTACCCCTCGCTGCTTTCAGAATTTTCTCTTTATCCTTGTATTTTGCCAGTTTCACTATGATATGTTGTGCAGAAGATCGATTCAAGTTACGTCTGAAGGGAGTTCTCTGTGCCTCTTGGATTTCAATGCCTTTTTCCTTCCCCAGTTCAGGGAAGTTCTCAGCTATAATTTCTTCAAGTACCCCTTCAGCACCTTTCCCTCTCTCTTCCTCCTCTGGGATACCAATTATGCATATATTATTTCTTTTTAGTGTATCACTTAGGTCTCTAATTTTCCCCTCATACTACTGGATTTTTTTTATCTCTCTTTCTCTCAGCTTCCTCTTTTTCCATAACTTTATCTTCTAGTTCACCTATTCTCTCCTCTGCCTCTTCAATCCGAGCTGTCGTCGTTTCCATTTTGTTTTGCATTTCGTTTAAAGCGCTTTTCAGCTCCTCGTGACTGTTCCTTAGTCCCTTGATCTCTGTAGCAAGAGATTCTCTGCTCTCCTCCATACTGTTTTCAAGCCCAGCGATTAATTTTATGACTATTATTCTAAACTCACTTTCTGTTATATTATTTAAATCCTTTTTGATCAGCTCATTAGCTGTTGTTATTTCCTGGAGATTCTTCTGAGGGGAATTTTTCCGTTTGGTCATTTTGGATAGTCCCTGGCGTGGTGAGGACCTGCAGGGCACTTCCCCTGTGCTGTGGTGTATAACTGGAGTTGGTGGGCGGGGCCGCAGTCAGACCTGATGTCTGCCCCCAGCCCACTGCTGGGGCCACAGTCAGACTGGTGTGTGCCTTCTCTTCCCCTCTCCTAGGGGCGGGATTCACTGTGGGATGGCGTGGCCTGTCTGGGCTACTTGCACACTGCCAGGCTTGTGATGCTGGGGATCTGGCGTATTAGCTGGGGTGGGTAGGCAAGGTGCACGGGGGCAGGAGGGGCAGGCTTAGCTCTCTTCTCCTTAGGTGATCCACTTCAGGAGGGGCCCTGTGGCAGCAGGAGGGAGTCAGATCCGCTGCTGGAGGTTTGGCTCCGCAGAAGCACAGAGTTGGGTGTTTGCGCGGAGCCAGCAAGTTCCCTGGCAGGAACTGGTTCTCTTTGGGATTTTGGCTGGGGGATGGGCGGGGGAGATGGCGCTGGCGAGCGCCTTTGTTCCCCACCAACCTGAGCTCTGTCGTCCGGGGGCTCAGCAGCTCTCCCTCCCTTTGTCCTCCAGCCTTCCCGCTTTCCGAGCAGAGCTGTTAACTTAGGACCTCCCAGACGCTAAGTCGCGCTTGCTGTCGGAATACACTCCGTCCGTCCGGCCCCTCCGCTTTTGCAAGCCAGACTCGGGGGCTCTGCTTGGTCGGTGAGCCGCCCCTCTGCCCCAGCTCCCTCCCACCAGTCCGTGGAGCGCGAACCGCCTCGCCGCCCTTCCTACCCTCTTCCGTGGGCCCCTCGTCTGCGCTTGGCTCCGGCGACTCCGTTCTGCTAATCCTCCGGCGGTTTTCTGGGTTATTTAGGCAGGTGCAGGTGGAATCTAAGTGATCAGCAGGACGCGCGGTGAGCCCAGCGTCCTCCTACGCCGCCATCTTCTTCCCAAGCTCCACGCTTCATGTCTTAAGATCTCCATATATTTCCCTGGGTTTGGGAAGTTTTCAGCCATTGTTTCTTTAAAACAAATTTTTTTAAAAAAACATTTATTCATTTTTGAGAGACAGAGAGAGACAGTACGAGCAGGGAAGGGGCAGAAAGAGTGAGACACAGAATCTAAAGGAGGCTCTAGACTCTGAGCTGTCAGCACAGAGCCCAACGCAGGGCTCGAACCCACGAACCGCGAGACTATGACCTGAGAGAAGTCGGATGCTCAACCGACCGAGCAATCCAGGCGCCCCTAGCCATTGTTTCTTTAAGTAAGCATTCTTCCCACTTTTTCCTTCTACCACTGAGTCTTCCATATGTGAATATTGTTTCACTTGATGGTGTCCTATAAGTCCTGTAGGCTTTTTTCCCCCAGTTATTTTCTTTTCTTCTTCTTCTTCTTCTTCTTCTTCTTCTTCTTCTTCTTCTTCTTCTTTTTTTACCCTACTCTGACTGGATAATTTAAACTAATCCAGGAGGACATAGTTGATTAGGCAACTGGTGGCCATGTTAGCCACTGCATGTCATTGGCAGCAAGAGCATGGAGGGTTCTTTGTGGCTGCACAGCTGTTGGGGTCTTCAGTAGCACCACCAGATCCAGTGCCAGGAGATTGGAGCAAGCAGAATGTTGGCCAGAATTGGAGCTATGCATATGCTCATCTGTGGAAGCTGAGAGCAGGCACATGCTCAAAACTGTGCTGGGACCACTGGTGGGGACCATGGCCAACTGTGGGTACAAAGGTAGCTTTGAGTGCCTGGGCTGTCTTTGGGCACTCAGGTGGCTTCAGGGGCTAGCTACTTGTTCATGCACAGCAGTCGGGGCTCATGACTGGAGTTCACACAGGCTGTGTAGTTTTACAGCTTCAGGGTTTAGCTGTGGTCTCAAGTGGCATTCCAGTGACAGGAGTCAGGCCTGGCTCAGACACCTGAGAAACAGCTGGGGCCTGGGCTGCTTTGTACATATGCCCAGTCACAGAGGCCAGGGCTAGCTGCTGGTGCAGATTCCAGGCTCAGGGTGTTGGTGGTGACACTGGCAGAGGCAACTCAAGTGAGGGAAGATGGGGCAGAGCAGGACTCAGGGAGCTGGAACATACCAATGTGAAAACCTGTGGGACTCTCAGCAGCAAAATCTTTAGAAGGTGCACAGTGCTGTGCCAGCTGCTTGTTCCTTAGCAGCTAAGGTTTGTAGGGTCTTCTGCAGAGCAGGACACAGAGAACCATGGTTATACATGCCACTTAGCTGATACTGGTAGTCCTGCCCTTTTTTGTTCTAACTGTCTCTAGATGTGTCAGCTGTGTCAGTCTCCGGGAAGTTTGAAACCAAAGTGGGTCTCTTGTGCCATGCCCTGAAAGGCTGGCACCAGTGATCCCTTACGCTTCTGTCCTCTACCCAGCAGGGGCCCCTCTCAGTCTGAGGAGTGTCTTCCTGGTGCTGAGCAGTGCTGGCCTGGGGCCTGGGGTGATGCAGGCAGAATGAAGCTATTCTCCCTACTCTTCCTGTGCAGTTATTCTCAGGAGTTTTGCTCTATGGTGAGGTTGAAGCTTCTTAAATGGACCAAAGCTCTTAGGCCTATTTTTGTTTGTGGATAGCTGTCTAACTCTTGTTCTTTGTGGGGTGACAGAGGCTGGCATGACCCGTTCCATCATCTTGGTGATGTCATATCAGTCTAACATCATTGAGGTGATGTTAGCTGTGGGGTTTTTTAGATACTCTTTATTAAGTTGAGGAAGATTTCCTCTGTCCCTAGTTTGTGAGTTTTAAATGTGACTAGGTATTGGAGATATCTATATTGAAACAAAATATAGTTTTGGAATATGGAAGAAAGATTTGAGCTGTTTGGCTTGATAGACCAGTCTCTACTGAGAAATAGAATTCTCTCACTCTTTTTCCTTCTGTCCCTTTAGGGAAATACAGGGGGAATAGTTTTTCCATGTACCTGCATTATTTCTTCAGAATAGCAGATAGATTCCTAATCTTTTTTTAAGTTTATTTACTTATTTTGAGAAAGAGAGTGAGAGAGTGAGAGAGCTTGAGCGAGCGTGGGGGAGGGGCAGAGAGATGGAGAGAGAATCTCAAGCAGACTCTGTGCTGACAGCAAGTATCCTGACATGGCACTTGATCCCACAAACTGTGAGATCATGACCTGGACCAAAATCAAGAGTCAGATGCTTAACTGACTGAGCCACTCAGACACCCCAGATTCCTAATATTTTTAGTGTTAACTATACTTTTTTTTTTTAAATCACCATATCAAGACATCTGTTTTTGAGTTGCTCCTGCTACAGATATATGAGAAGACAGAACTGGTCTGAGACAGCATACAGTTTGCCAGGGCTCTCTGGCTATCTCTACCAATCCATTTCTACTCTGCACAGTTTAGGAGAAGCACTAGTGTTAATCTTGTGTATTCCCCTGGAGGAGTAGTTTCCCTACCAGATTTCCCCAATTGTATTTACTTTAAAAAGAAGATTGGAATAGAAGTCTGGAAATACTGGAATAGAAGATTGGAAAGAAGTCTGGAAAGCATATCAGGTGGCTGGATGTCTCCTTCAGCCTTACAGGAAGCTAGGCATTTGGGATAAATATTTATTGAGCATCTGGCATAGGGCCTGCTACTAATTAGATAGGCAGTAAATATTTGTTGAATAATTTATGCCCGCTTAACAAATTTTCCACATCCCTTGAGAGACCTTCAAAACTTATATAAGGCAAAATGTCTTTTGCTTTGACTCTAGTCTTTTGGTCCAGTGGGATTTATGAAAAGTGCCATCTCTCTGTCTGAAGATGAACAATGGAAGAGAATACGAACAGTGCTGTCTCCAACCTTCACCAGTGGAAAACTCAAGGAGGTAAGAAAGGGAGGACTTTCAGTTAGGAAGTTAAGGAATGCACCTGGGCACAGGTAGAAACTAAGACCATAGTCCATCTCTTAGGGGTAGTCTGCTGAATTTGGGCTTTTTAAAAGGGGTATTTTATTTTCATGTCCTAGAAGAGACATAATAAGATATGTTATTTAAAAAAATGACTACTTAAAAAAACGACAAAAAACATTGTTCCATGTTTGTGAAAGCCATATCATTCTAGGACTTGATTTTCTGATTTAACTTCAGGTGGTATTGTATTTGTGTGTAGATGTTCCCCATCGTTGGCCAGTATGGAGATGTGTTGGTGAGGAACCTGAGGAAGGAGGCAGAGAAAGGCAAGCCCGTCAACTTGAAAGAGTAAGTAGAGCTGCACCTGCTGGGCTTCTGGTTCTGTCATGACACTTTCCAGCTACTGGCACAGAACCAAACTCCCACTGTTGAGTTAGTCCAGCGAACAAACAGAAGTAGGCATGTGGTGCTACAAGTCCAGTGGGCCACCCAAGAAGAGGTAGCACCCCTCAAAAGGCAGGGAGGTCAGGAGAGAGAGGGTCTTCTTTTGTGTACGTGAGGTGGGATTAAGTTATCTGCTTGATTGTCCCCTTGGATATTCTGGAAGACAAAAATAACATTGTTTGAAAAGAAGAAACATAATTTGACGAATCATTGTATGTAGAGAGTATGGAATGGTGGGAGGAGAAGGCACTTTGTGCATATTGGTGGGCAGTGGGTGGGACAGGGAAGTTATCATGTGGAACTTAGAACAACTTAAAGCCCTTCCTGATTTTGTTGAGGATATTAGCAAAACATTAAATATTAACTTTACGACCACTTGTCCTTCCTTCAATAACAAAGGAGAGAAGGCCCTGCACATGTTAGGGTAACCATATATATGTGTGTGTGTGTGTGTGTGTGTGTGTGTGTGTGTGTATATATATTTTTTTTTTTTTTGCCTAAACTGTGATATTTTTAAATTATGCAGGATGACCAGATGTACACTGGCACTGTCCTAGGAAAACTAGTGGAATATGATCACTTATCTATGACATCCCATAAATCAATATTGGAGTGATCTGGTACATATTTTTTGACCAGGAACATTCTTAGTTCTTATATTTTCCAGATATGAGTGTGTCCTCAGGGAAAGCTCTGATCACTGGAGTTGAGGAAGAGAGGGTCTTTCAGGAGTCTTAGCAGGAGTGTAGAGAAGAAGGGATGACATTCCTGGCAGTACAGATTGTGGTGTTGCTGTTCTGTAATGTGCTGAAGAAGAATCAGCTCTGAGCATAGATACTGTGGTGAGAGAAGGTCCAGATCAGTTTCACCCTTCTTGACTCCCCTAGGAAGGGTTAATATTCCACTATTTACTCTGCCCAGACACAGTGCTAATCTGGCTTCTATTGTCCATGCTCAAAACACACTACTATAATTTGCCTGACTCTGGGTTGGAGCTCATGACTGAGCTCATGGAGCTAAGAGGTGTGTCTGACTTGCCATAGTATCACCATCTTAGCACAGGGCCAGCTGCATCATTGACACCTCATGACCACTTCATGAGTGAGAGTGATCATATATAGACTCTTTAGATGATCCAGCAGGTGGTTCTGAAAATGTGGCTCTTGTCTTGCCTGGGCATCAGAATCTACATGTACTTCCTCCTGTCTGTGTTGGATAAGGATGGTAAAGAGTTGCTGATTTTACGTATCCATGCCTTTCTTTCTCTACTCAGCATCTTGGGGGCCTACAGCATGGATGTGATTACTAGCACATCGTTTGGAGTGAACATTGATTCCCTCAACAACCCACGAGATCCCTTTGTGGAAAATACCAAGAAGCTCTTAAAATTTTCATTTCTGGATCCATTTTTCTTCTCATTATGTACGTACACTACTATTTTTGCTTTTTCTCTTCCCTTTTTTCTTTCCTTCTTCTCCTCCTTCATCCTTCACGTTCTCCCTTCCTACCATTCTACAACAATTTTATTGATATTTAACTTCATTTAAAATATAATTCAATTGTTTTTATGGCTTGAGTTTCGTTGATGAAGGAATAGATAAAGAAAATGTGGTATGTATATTCAACAGCATCTTATTGAACCCTAAAATGAACGGAAATTCTGTACTGGACAACGTGGATGAGTCCTGAAGCCTTTACGATAAGTGAAAAGAGACAGAGAAAGATAAATACTGTATGATCTTAATACATGTAGAATCAAAAAACAACAACCAAGAACCAAAATCATACAAAGATGAGATCAGATTTGTGGTTACTAGAGGTAGGGGTGAAAGGGTAGGAATTGAATGAAGGTGATCAAAGGTACAAACATTCAGTTATAAGGGAGATAAGTACTTGACTGGTAATTTACAACATGATGACACATTGCTGTATGATGTATTTGTAAATTGCTAAGAGAGTTGATTCCAGAAGTTCTCATCATAATGGAAAAAATTTTGGTTTTTGTTAACTATATGAGATGATGGTTGTCAGCTAATTGCATTGTGGTGATCATTTCTTTATATGTTTGTCAAGGAATTACGCAGTATACCTTAACTTATACAGTAGCGTAGATCTATTATAACTCAATGAAACTGAAAAAATCGTTTTGGAACATTCAAAGATTCATGCAGCTTTTACTGCAGTCAGTGGTTAAAATGTCATCCACTCAAATCCTGTAGTTTTTTAGTATCACATCCCACTTTCCTTAACCCTACACCACCATGAATCTACTTTCTATCTTAATTGATTTGCCTTTTCTGGACTCTATACAGATAGAATAATATAATATGTGAATTTTGTGGCTGGATTCTTTCATTAGTATAATGTTTTCAAAGTTTATTCTTGTTATAGTGTGCATCATTACTTCCTTTCTTTTTATGGCAGAATAATATTCCATTGTATGGACATACTGCATTTTGTTTTTCCTCCCATCATTTGATGGACATTTGGGATGTTTACAACTCTAGGGTATTGTGAATAGTGCTGCTGTGAAGATTCGTATAAGTTTTTGTTTAGATACCTGTTTTGAACCTTTTTTTTTTTAGTTACTCAGGAGTGAAATTGCTAAGGTATGTAGTAACTTACTATATGCTAAGGTATAACAAGTGTGTTTAACTTAATAAGGAACTGCCAAACTGTTTTCCACAATAGCTACACCATTTATACTACCACCAGAAGGTATGAAGGTTCCAGTTTCTGGCCATCCTTGCCAACATGTGGTTTACACTTGTCTACTGTTTTGATGATGGTCACCTTAATGGGTGTGAAAGGGTATCTTATTGTGGTTTTGTTTTGCACTTCTCTAATGGCTAGTGAGGTTGAGTAACTTTTTATATGCTTGTTGGCTGTTTCGTAACTTCTTTAGATAAATGTGTATTCAAATTTTTGTTCATTTATAGTTCAGTTTTTTGTCTTTTTGTTACTGAGTTATAAGAATTCTCTGTATCTTTTAGATACAAATTCCTTATCTGATGTATGATTTGCAAATTTGTCTCTCATTCTGTAGGTGTTTTTTAACTTTCTTCAAAGTATTTTTCTGTAAGCATAAAATGTTTAATTTTGATGATGTACAGTTTATGTATTTTTCCTTTTATTTCTGTGCTTTTGGTGTCATATCTTAGAATTCCCTTGGGGCGCCTGGGTGGCGCAGTCGGTTAAGCGTCCAACTTCAGCCAGGTCACGATCTCGCGGTCCGTGAGTTCGAGCCCCGCGTCAGGCTCTGGGCTGATGGCTCGGAGCCTGGAGCCTGTTTCCGATACTGTGTCTCCCTCTCTCTCTGCCCCTCCCCCGTTCATGCTCTGTCTCTCTCTGTCCCAAAAATAAATAAAAAACGTTGAAAAAAAAAAAAAAAGAATTCCCTGGGAAATCTGAGAGCATGAAGATTAATCCGTTGATTTTCTTCTAAGAGTTATAAAGTTTTAGCTTTTAGGTTTGAGTCTTTGATCCATTTTGAATTTCTTTTATATGTGGTATAAGTTAAGAGTTCTACTTCATTTTTTTTTTGGCATGTGACCATCCTCTCTTGTCCCAGCACCATTTATTGAGAAGACTTTTTTTCTCCACTGAGTGGTCTTGGAAACTTTGTCAAAATCAGTTGACCATAAACACATGGGTATAATTTTGGACTCTAAATTCAATTCCATCGACCTTTATGTCTGTCCTTATGCCTGTACCACATTGCCTTATTATGGCTTCATGGTAAGTTTTGAAACTGGCAGTCTGACTTCTACAACTTTATTCTTTTTTTTTTTTTTTGAGATTGTTTTGGCTATTCTGGGTCCCTTACAATTCCATATAAAATTTAAGTTTAGCATGTCATTTTCTACAAAGAAGCTAGCTAGGACTCTAATAGGGAATGCATTCATCTGCATTTGAGGAGTATTGCCGTCTTGACAATATTAAGTTCTAATCCATGATCATTGGGTGTTTTTCTATTTACATAGATCTTCTTTAATTTATTTCAGTTAATATTTGTGGTTTTCAGAGTATAGTTTTGCTCTTTTTTTGTTAAATCTATTCCTAAGTATTCTGTTCTTCTCAATGTTGTTGTAAATGGAGTTATATTCCTAATTTTGGTTTTAGATTTTTTATTGCAGTGTATTGAAATATAATTGACTTTGTATGTTGATCTTGTATCCTGAAACTCTGCTAAGCTGGTTTACTAGGTCCAATAGATTTTAATTCATTCCTTCAGATTTTCTGTGTACAGTGCCATGTTATCTAATAATAAAGATGCTTTTACTTCTTTATTCCCTCAATGAATAGAGTTTCTTTCTTTTTGTTTGTTTGTTTTGCCTACCTTTTCTGTCTAGAACTTCTAGTACATTGTTGAATAGAAATGGCAATAGAGACAGCCTTGTTTTGTTTAATCTTAGGGGAAAGTGTTCAGTCTATTTCTATTAAGTATGGTGTTAGCTGTGAGTTTTTGTAGATGCCCTTTATCAGATTGAGAATATTCGTTTCCTAGTTTGTTGAGTGTTTTTGTTGAAAAGGTATTGGACAAAAGTATTGTCAAATACTTTTTCTGCATGTATTGAGATGGCCGTATGGTTTTTTAGAAAAATTGTTATTGTTATGCTGTATTATATAACCTTGCATTGCTGGATAATCTCCTCCTGGTTATGGTGTATCCTTCTTTTGATAATGTTGCTGGATTCAGTTTGCTAGTATTTTGGTGAGGATGTGTGCAACCGTGTCATGAGATACATTGGTCTGTGGTTTTCTTGTTCTTTGCTATCTTTGTCTGGTTTTACTATCAGGTAATACTGGCCTCATAGAATGAGTTTGGAAGTGTTTCTACCTCTTCTATATTTTGGAAGAATTTGTGCAAAATTGGTGTTGATTCTACTTTAAATATTTGCTAGAACTCACCTGTGAAATCATCTGGAGCTCAGCTTCTTTTTGTGGGTAGTTTCTTCACTACCAGCTCAATCTTTTTGTCTTTCAGATTGCCTAATTTTTTAATGTCACTTTCTTTGTTTTTAATTAAAAAAAAAATGTTTGTTTATTTTTGAGACAGAGAGAGACAGAGCATGAGCAGGGGAGGGGCAGAGAGAGAGGGAGACACAGAATCTGAAGCAGGCTCTAGGCTCTGAACTGTCAGTACAGAATCTGACATGGAGCTCACGGACTGTGAGATCATGACCTGAGCCGAAGTCAGACGCTTAAACGACTGAGCCACCCAGGCGCCCCAGTGTCAATTTCTAGTTTGTGTTTTTCTAGGAATTTTTTCATTTCATCTAAGTTTTCTAATTTATTGGCATACAGTTGTCCATGGGATTCCTTTTTAGTCTTTTTTATTTCTGTAATGTCAGTAGTAATCTCTCCTTTCATTTTTGATGATAGTAATTTGAATCTTCTCTCCTTTTTGTCAGTCTAGCTAAATGAATGACCAAGCATTCTTAGAATGAATCAGCTTTGTTTCATTGATTTTTATGTTGTTTTTATTCCCTAGTTTGTAAGTTTCTGCTCTTGTCTCTATTATTTGCTTCCTTCGGCTTGCTTTGGGTTTAGTCTCCTCTTGTTTTTTCAGCACGTGTTTGACAGAAAGCTGGGTCCTTGATTTGAGATCTTTGTTCCTTTTAAATGTAGACATTTAAAGCAATAAAATTCTTCCTTGTCTGGCACAAAAACAGACACATAGACCAATGGAATAGAATAGAAACCCCAGAACTAGACCCACAAACGTATGGCCAACTCATCTTTGACAAAGCAGGAAAGAATATCCAATGGAAAAAAGACAGTCTCTTTAACAAATGGTGCTGGGAGAACTGGACAACAACATGCAGAAGGTTGAAACTAGACCACTTTCTCACACCATTCACAAAAATAAACTCAAAATGGATAAAGGACCTGAATGTGAGACAGGAAACCATCAAAACCCTAGAGGAGAAAGCAGGAAAAGACCTCTCTGACCTCAGCCGCAGCAATTTCTTATTTGACAAAATTTCTTATTTAATTCCCAAAGGCAAGGGAATTAAAAGCAAAAATGAACTACTGGGACCTTATGAAGATAAAAAGCTTCTGCATGGCAAAGGAAACAATCAACAAAACTAGAAGGCAACCAACGGAATGGGAAAAGATATTTGCAAATGACATATCGGACAAAGGGCTAGTATCCAAAATCTATAAAGAGCTCACCAAACTCTACACCCGAAAAACAAATAACCCAGTGAAGCAATGGGCAGAAAACATGAATAGACACTTCTCTAAAGAAGACATCCGGATGGCCAACAGACACATGAAAAGATGCTCAACATTGCTCCTCACCAGGGAAATACAAATCGAAACCACACTCAGATATCACCTCACACCAGTCAGAGTGGCCAAAATGAACAAACCAGGAGACTATAGATGCTGGAGAGGATGTGGGGAAATGGGAACCCTCTTGCACTGTTGGTGGGAATGCAAACTGGTGCAGCCACTCTGGAAAACAGTGTGGAGGTTCCTCAAAAAATTAAAAATAGACCTACCCTATGACCCAGCAGTAGCACTGCTAGGAATTTACCCAAGGGATACAGGAGTACTGATGCATAGGGGCACTTGTACCCCAATGTTTATAGCAGCACTCTCAACAATAGCCAAATTATGGAAAGAGCCTAAATGTCCATCAACTGATGAATGGATAAAGAAATGGTGGTTTATATACACAATGGAGTACTACGTGGCAATGAGAAAGAATGAAATATGGCCCTTTGTAGCAACGTGGATGGAACTGGAGAGTGTGATGCTAAGTGAAATAAGCCATACAGAGAAAGACAGATACCATATGTTTTCACTCTTATGTAGATCCTGAGAAACTTAACAGAAACCCATGGGGGAGGGGAAGGAAAAAAAAAAAGAGGTTAGAGTGGGAGAGAGCCAAAGCATAAGAGACTCTTAAAAACTGAGAACAAACTGAGGGTTGATGGGGAGTGGGAGGAAGGGGACGGTGGGTGATGGGTATTGAGGAGGGCACCTTTTGGGATGAGCACTGGGTGTTGTATGGAAACCAATTTGACAATAAATTTCATATATTAAAAAAAAAGAGAGATACTCCAAAAAAAATAATAATAAAATAAAATTCTTCCTGGTCACTGCTTTTGCTACATCCCGTGAGTTTTGGTATGTCATGTGTTCATTTGTATGAGTTTCCACGTGATTCCTAATTACCCTTTGATTGCTTCTTTGAACCATTGTTTATATAGGAGTGGAATGTTTAATTTCCACATATTGGTGAGTTTCCCAGTATTCTTTGTGCTCTTGATTTCTAACTATATTCCTTTGTGTTTGAAGGGCATCCTATGTATTATTTGCATCCTGACATGATTTTTTGCCTTTTAAAAAATGTTTATTTTGAGAAAGAGAGAGAGAGAGTGTGAGCAGGGGGAGGGGCAAAAAGAGAGGAGGGAAAGAATCACAAGCAGGCTACATGCTGTCAGCACAGAGGCTGATGTAGGGCTCGATCTCACAAACCTCGAGATTATGAGCTGAGCAGAAATCAAGAGTGGGTCTCTTAACCAACTGAGTCACCCAGGTGCCCCTTAAATAGCATGATTAATTAGAGTAGCATATTATGATCTGATTTATCCAAAGAGACTCTAGTCCAAAAATAAAAGCTAAGATATCCGGGAATGCAATTCTGTTGCTTTGGTTACTGCAAAGATGTGGAAGCGGACACTGATCTCACTGCTGTAGTGGTGACCCCTATGTGTGACTTGCCCTGGCTCAGCCATTGTTTTAAAATTTCCAGTAAAGGTCATAAAGTTAATGACTCGTGGTGTCTTTTACTCCTCTGATTGGAAGAGCAAATTATAATTGTCCCAGGTAAATTTTGCATTTTCACTGTGCTTTCCATTGTTATTTTTCCTTACAGTACTCTTCCCATTCCTTACCCCAATTTTTGAACTATTAAATATCTGGCTGTTTCCAAAAAGTGTCATTAATTTTTTCACAAAATCTGTAAAAAGGATGAAGGAAAGTCGCCTCAAAGATAAACAAAAGGTAAATCCAGTGGTGGTTACATGTGGGTGTTCGCTTTTGATCTTTTATTGGGTTGTGTACATCTCATGTGTACACTTCTTTTTTTTAAATTTAAATTCAAGTTCGTTAACATACAGTGTAGTCTTGGCTTCAGGAGTAGAACCCCATGATTCATCTCTTATGGTAGACAGAGAACTGTAGAGTTTAGAGCAGGAGAGTTCTAACATTTCAGGGAGAATGAAGAAGGTGGAGGTTAGGGAAGGAGATAAGAAAATGAGTCAGGGAATATTTAAAATTTAATAATAAGCATGGCAACTGGTATGTCACTGCACAAAATTTGGTGAGAGAAAAACTACCACTTTCCTTCATTAAATTGTGAAAGGGTAAAAAGTATTATGTAAAATCATTTTCCTGGTAGTGTAATTTCTAAGATCTTATATGGACAAATAATCCTTTCAATTCCAAGCCTCTTATTTTACACCTTCTCCAATGGAGGATCCTATCAAGTACAGGGTGAAGTATAGTCTGTGTTAAACTTGAGGCTGCCATTTTCTGGAGTGGGCAGGAGTCTTCACTGGACACTCAGGCTGCAGGCCGGCTAAGCCAGTTTTGCCTTCGTGAGGCTTGGTGGCCAGAAAAGAATGTGTGCTGGGTACTCCAAGATGTCAGTGAAGATTGTGCAGAGTTCTGGGAGGGTGGGGCACTGGAAGATGCTGACACAGAAGCTCTCCATGGAGTTTGCAGAGGTCAGGGGATTGATCTATGTGACCACTCATTAAGAATTAAGGCCATTGGTGCCTGGGTGGTTCAGTCGCTTAAGTGTCCGATTTCGGCTCAGGTCATAATCTCGAAGTTTGTGAGTTTGAGCCCCACACTGGGCTCTGTGCTGACAGCTCAGAGCCTGGAGCCTGCCTCGGATTCTGTGTCGCCTTCTCTCTCTGCCCCTCCCCCACTTGTGCTCTGTCTCACTCTATCAAAAATAATGAATGTAAAAAAAAAAGAATTAAGGCCAGAGTTAAAAAGGACTGGCATCAGGGACTTTCTCCTGAGCAAGCAGGCATGACAGGAGAGGGAGCAGGCAATTCTTTGTCCAGGAAGCTGTGGTCAAAAGCCAGAAAAGCTGAAGGCAAGAACCAAAAAGCAGTGGGACACAATAGCTGGATTCCTTTCAGGGAAGCATCCTGTTCTCCAAGTTTGTAGCTGGATGTTTTTGTTTAGTGATGACTCTGAGAAAACTAGTGAGACCTTTATGCATAAAGGGACCATATTCTTAGGAAAGAAGCTAAGTCCTGCACCCCTGACTTAATTCTGACTTCACAAGTGACTTTTTGTCATTGCAATTTCTCTTTCTGCTTTTAGCACCGAGTGGATTTGCTTCAGCTGATGATTAACTCCCAGAATTCCAAAGAAACGGACACCCATAAAGGTAAGCAAGGAGAGCTTCAGAGGGCCAGCAATGGGGTGGATCAGAGACATGGGGTGGTTCTGAGATGTGGAGGAAGGTTTCCAATGGATCGAATTTCTTCAAATTGGAGAATGACACATGCTCAGATACAAATGGTATCCAGGAACACTTTCCAGAAGCCCTCAGATCATTGAAGAGCAATGATAGACAAAGTAGTCAGTAGTCTGCCACAGGGGAGCTTGTTTCCAATGTGAATCCTCTGGCCTACTCCAGACCCACTGAATCAGAACCTCTGTCTGGAAATTCACATCAAGGCTTCATCACACCAGGAATCACATGGCCCCATTGTTGGTGACCTTCACTTGGGACACCTGGTTAAAGTTGTGTTCACTGGCTTAATCTATGGTAAAGTTTTTTTTTTTTTTTTAATATTTATTTATTTTTGGAGACTACAAGTAGGGGAGAGACAGAGAAAGGGGGACAGAAGATCTCAAGCAGGATCCATGCTGACAGTCTGACAGTGTAGAGCCTGACATGGGCCTCGAACCCACAAACCGTGAGTTCATGACCTGAGCTGAAGTCGGACACTCAACCGACTGAGCCACCCAGGTGCCCCAATCTACTGTAAAGTTTTATTTTTCCCTTTGTAATTAATAAGCGACTGGTGCAGGATGCCTTTGCAGTTGTATAAGTACTGCATTTCTCTTTAGACATTCACCAACTACTTTTATCATCCATGAATGGTATTTGACTAAGACCATTATTACTATGGTGGTTGCAAAATGATGAATTTCTAATTCTACCATTTCTTCCACATTTTGAGGAAAGTCCATTGTTAGGGTGAGATTTCCATTCTCTCTCATTAATTAATTTATTTGTATATGTCAGTATGATCTCTTTTATTACTATCTTAGTCCCTGATATCATTCTTTAGTTATATCTTCAATTCTCTCAGATTTGCCCTCTGGAAGCACTTTCAAGTGGGCTCCTTGCCCTTTTCTTTTTTCTTTCTTATTTTTTAATATTTTTAATACACTTTTATCAGTTTTAGGTTCACTAAAATTGAGTGAAAGACACAGATTTCTCATATTCCCTCTGCCCTACTTACAGACAGCACTCCCCATTATCAAAATCCCTCACCATGTGGTACATTTGTTACAATAATTTTACCTACATTGGCACATTATTACCATTCAAAAATTCGTAATTTACGTTACAGTTCACTCTTGGTGTTGTCCATTCTGTGGGTTTTGACACACATATGTGTGTGTGTGTGTGTGTGTATAATATATAATTATATGTGTATATAAGATAATATATATTATATATATATACACACACATATATATCCACCATTACAGTACACAGAGTATTCTTTATCCCTTTCCCATATTATTTTTTTGAGCATTTCCTAGCATTCTGGTGTGAGACATTCCAGGCTTCTCTTCTCTTTCCTCTGATGAGCCTTGGAATCAGCCATTTCTCCAAGAATCTCTGTTTTCTTTTAGTGAGAATGGTATTTAGAAATCAAAATCTGGGCTGTAGGAGTGTTCATTGTTACTAGGGTTTCTTTGCTTCTATTTTCTCTCAGGAGACCAAATAAAAACATCAAATACATTCATACAGGAGTGATAAACATAAATATTTCTATATCCACAGCCAATGATTATGCTGTGTCTAAAAGAAAAAGGGAGCCTTGATTTATAGTTGTATCTATGACTGAAATAGTTCCATCATGGTTAATTTCAGGATATCTATGGTTTGACAACCATCTCACAGAATTCTTGAGTATTTAACAGTTGATTCTAGAGAAAAAGGAAGGATCACACTACTAAAATATATCTATACTGTGTCCATATCCTATCCTATCCTATCCTATCCTATCCTATCCTATCCTATCCTATCCTATCCTGTTTTATGGTATTCTATTCTATCTATCTAGTTCTACTTTCTGTGATGATGGAAATAGTCTATATACTCTTGGTTCAGTATAGAACCACTATGCACAGGTGGTTATTGAGCATTTGACATGTGGCTAGTGTCACTAAAGAACTGAATCCTATATTGTATTTAATCTAGTTAATTAAAATTTAAGTATAAATAGCCACATCAGGTAAGTGTCTACCACAGCTCTAAAGATTATCATGGGGTTCATAATAATCAAAGGAAAGAATATGATAGTTGAATTTATCCACAGCAGCATCACAGAAGGTATGACTGGGAAATCAGAACTCTGTAGACCTTTTTTACACTTATTTTGTATTGTTCTTAGTTGTGAATTGTGTGTTTGTGGCAGGTACCATGCTAATTTCAGTGCTCTAAGTATCTAATGGTCCTAATTCAGTTCTAGTCAAAGAGATTAAAGCTTGACTATACTGAGTTCCTTCCAGGAGAAAATAAAAAGTTGGGTTATGATTCAGAGTGGGACCATTCTCTAAGGAAGGTGACATTCAGGCCATGATTGAATAAACATTGCTAATTCCACTCACTATATTCTTTTTTTAAAATATAATTTATTGTCAAGTTGGTTTCCATACAACACCCAGTGCTCATTCCAACAAGTGCCCCCTTTAATGCCCATCACCCACTTTCCCCTCTCCCCCACCCCCATCAGCTCTCAGTTTGTTCTCTGTATTTAAGAGTCTTTTATGGTTTGCCTCCCTCCCTGTCTGTTTGTAACTTTTTCCCTCCCTTCCCTTCTCCCATGGTCTTAAATTTCTCAAGTTCCACATATGAGTGAAAACATATGGTATCTGTCCTTCTCTGACTGACTTATTTCACTTAGCATAACACCCTCCGGTTCCATTCACGTTGCTGCAAATGGCCATATTTCATTCTTTCTCATTTCCAAGTAGTATTCCATTGTATATATAAACCACATCTTTTTTATCCATCCATCAGTTGACGGACATTTAGGTTCTTTCCGTAATTTGGCTATTGTTGAAAGTGCTACTATAAACATTGGGGTACAAGTGCCCTATTCATCAGCACTCCTGTATCCCTTGGGTAAATTCCTAGCAGTGCTATTGCTGGGTCATAGGATAGTTCTATTTTTAATTTTTTGAGGAACCTCCACACTGTTTTCCAGAGTGGCTGCACCAACATTCTTCTCAAAGCTAGAACAAACAATCCTAAAATTTGTATGGAAACACTTACTGTATTCTGTTTGTCTATATATCATGCTGGCTAATGTCCTTCTATTGATCATTGTTTCTTTGCTGTTTTAATGTGGTTGATTAGACTAGCATCAGACACAACTCTTTTATAGTGTTATAGTTTCTGTACATATCTGAGATCATCCATTGGAAGAGTTGTGCCCCAGGTCTTCTATTAGCTGAGACTTCTCAAGAGTATAATTCATGCTTCTCAAACTAGATTGTGCACACAAATCACCACATCTCATGAAGCTCAGACTTTGATTCGATAGCTCTAGGATGAAGTTTGAGATTCTGCATTTTTAATAAGCTCCCAGATGCTGCTGATCCATGAACCACACATTGAGGACCAAGAGTTTATCTGTAGCCCAACATTATTTTCTTCTTTCCTGCAAGTATGTTTCGATGAAAGATCATTTAATTTTCCTGACAATTAAGCCTTAGCATTAATTAAGCTCTCAAAAAATTTAAGCTGTATTTTAGCTGAAAGAATTTACATTTTCCTGGGGGAGAGCACCATCCCATATTACTTAGGCTTGGCATACTCTTAGGATTTTCTAACGGACAGACTGATAACACAGTGTATATTAGACAGAAATGCCATCTCCTGAAATTACCCATCTGTGGTGGTGGGGAGGGTGGCATAACCAGAAACAGATGGCTAAGAATAGTATAGTATAGTATAGTATAGTATAGTATAGTATAGTGTAGTGTAGTGTAGTGTAGTATAGTATAGTATAGTATAGTATAGTATAGTATAGTATAGATGATGTTTTTCTTACCTGCTTTAACTAAAATGTCTCTCTTCTCCTTTTAGCTCTGTCTGATCTGGAGCTTGTGGCCCAATCTGTTATCTTTATTTTTGCTGGCTATGAGCCCACCAGCACTTCTCTTTCCTTCCTTGTGTATGAATTGGCCACTCATCCTGATGTCCAGCAGAAACTGCAGGAGGAGATTGATGCAACTTTCCCTAACAAGGTGAGTGGTTCATACTGGCCAAGGGGGTCAGGATATGCTCACTTATGCCTCAGTAACATATTAACTCTCAAATCTAGTGGGTTTTCATGACAAAGGTTTACTTGTAACTCATATTTGCATGTCCAGCATGGGTATTAGTGGAGGATGAATCTCTGCTCCATATAGTTACTTGGGGATACAGAGCAAAGAGGCTCCACTTATACCTGCATTATCTGGACCTTGGGGACTTCATGTTGGCTGGGGAACAAGGAGCTAGAGTGTTGCTCACTTGATTTTCAGATGTTTGGCCCCAAACTCACATGCATCTCCTTAGTTCACAGCCCATTTGCAAAGTGGTTTCCCGTAAATTCACATAGGCTGGGAAATATGGGGGTCTACATGGATGTTGGATAAGTAGTGAGTGTCTCTACCATCCACCCTCTGAAGGGTCAACTCTAAACATCTCTATGTAACAAGGCAGGAAGCTGAGCTACAGAGAGACAACATAACTTTCTTACACTATCACATAGCTAGTGTGAAGAAGCCAGGCTATGAGCCAGGGTGCCTGGATCCTGGTTGAACTCTTAACTTCTCCAATGTTGGCTCTTAAATATAATACCAAGCAATAGGCACATATTTCCCATGCTGTCTCAGATCTCTTCCAAAACTGGAATTCCTGTTTATGAAGACACCTGGCCTCTGGGGCTGGAGCAGTTTATTTGACAAACAGTGAAACCCCAAAGGGACAACTAGCAGACCCTTCCCACAACAGGAGGTGGGGCTGAGAGTAAGGTTCTGATCCTCTTAACAACTTTCCCTAGAACTGAACTTGTGTGCTGCAGTTGGAAGGATTTTAAGCCCTACTTAGGGGATTGACCCAGCAGTCAGCCCTAGTCATTACTATTGCGCACACATGGCAGAGGGTGATTGAGCAGGTCATGGGATATGGTAGACATTAAGATGTTCATATGCCATTTACTAAAATACATGCTTCTCAGGGGTTCCTAACAATTCAGTAATAGTGCATAGACTGAGCTGAACATTGATTCCAAATCTCAACTCATCAAAATCTGTGTCTTTCCTTCTAGGCATCTCCCACTTATGATGCTCTTGTACAGATGGAGTATCTTGACATGGTGTTGAATGAAACCCTCAGATTATACCCAATCGCTGGTAGACTTGAGAGGGTCTGTAAGAGAGATGTGGAAATCAGTGGTGTGTTCATTCCCAAAGGGACAGTGGTGATGGTGCCAACCTTTACTCTTCACCGGGACCTGGATCTCTGGCCAGAGCCTGAGGAGTTCCATCCTGAAAGGTAGAGGGAACCCTGGAAAAGGGAACACACCCTTATATGGGAAGATATTCTGACATTTCTTTATATAGAGAACAAATATATGGTTGTACAGTTATTTATTTGCACATCTTTTTATTTGTAGGAGTATTTTTCTAATTACAAAATAATTGTCAAATTTTTACAAACTGCATTAAATGTGTCATTTGCTTTGGGTAATATACACATTTTAACAATGTTTGTTCTTCCAACCCATGAGCATGAAATGATTTTCCATTTATTACATCCTCTTCAATATCTTTCATAAATCTTTTATAGTTTTTAGAGTACAGAGCTTTTACCTCTTAGTTAGATTTATTCCTAGGTATTTTATTATTTTTGGTGCAATTGTAAATAGGATCAATTACTTGATTTCTTTTTTGATGCCTTGTTATTAGTGCATAGAAATGCAACAGATTTCTGCACTTTGATTTTATATCCTGCGACTTTGGTGAATTCATGTATTAGTTATAGCAATATTTTGGTGGAGTCTTTTGTGTTTTCTACATAGAGTATTATGTCATCTGTGGTAGTGAAAGTTTGACTTCTTCATTGCTGATTTGGATGATATTTATTTATTTATTTATTTATTTATTTATTTATTTATTTGGTCTGATTTGCTGTGGCTAAGACTTTCAGTGCTTTCATTACTATGTTAAATAGTAATGGTGAGAGTGGGCATCCTTGTCTTGTTCCTGAACATAGGTGAAAGGCTCTCAGCTTCTCCCCATTGAGGATGATATTAGCTGTGGGTCTTTTGTACACGGTCTTTTTTTTTTTAATTTTTTTAACCTTTATTTATTTTTTTGAGACCAAGAGAGACAGAGCATGAATGGGGGAGGGTCAGAGAGAGAGGGAGACACAGCATCCGAAACAGGCTCCAGGCTCTGAGCTGTCGGCATAGAGCCAGACGCGGGGCTCAAACTCACAGACTATGAGATCACGACCTGAGCCGAAGTCAGATGCTCAACCGACTGAGCCACCCAGGCGTCCCTGTACACGGTCTTTATGATGTTGCAGTATGTGCCATCTGTCTCTACTTTGTTGAGGGTTTTTATCAAGAATGAATGCTGTATTTTGCCAAATGCTTTCTTTTCATCTGTTGACAGGCTCATATGGTTCTTATCTTTCTTTTATTGATGTAGTGTATCATGTTGATTGATTTGCAAATATTGAACCACCCCTGCAGCCCAGGAATAAATCCCATTTGATCATAGTGAATAATTATTTTAATGTACTGTTGAATTCTATTTGCTAGTATCTTGTTGAGATTTTTTTTCTTTTTTTAATTTAATTTTTATTTTTTAAAATTTACATCCAAATTAGTTAGCATATAGTGAAACAATGATTTCAGGTGTACATTCCTTATTTACCCTTATCATTTAGCCCTTCCCCCCTCCCACAACCCCTCCAGTAACCCTCAGAATGTTCTCCATATTTAAGAGTCTCTTCTGTTTTGTCCCCCTCCCTGTTTTTATGTTATTTTTGTTTGCCTGCCCTTATGTTCATCTGTTTTGTCTCTTAAAGTCCTCATATGAGTGAAGTCATATGATATTTGTCTTTCTCTGACTGACTGATTTCACTTAGCATGATACCCTCCAGTTCCATCCACGTAGTTGCAAATGGCAAGATTTCGTTCTTTTTGATTGCTGAGTAATACTCCATTGTGTATATATACCACATCTTCTTTATCCATTCATCCATCAGTGGACATTTGGGCTCCTTCCATACTTTGGCTATTGTTGATAGTGCTGCTCTCCCATTCTGTCGGTTGCCTTTTAGTCTTGCTGATTGTTTCCTTCGCTGTGCAGAAGCTTTTTATTTTGATGAGGTCCCAGCAGTTCATTTTTGCTTTTGTTTCCCTTGCCTCCAGAGACGTGTTGAGTAAGAAATTGCTGCGGCCAGGATCAAAGAGGTTTTTGCCTGCTTTCTCCTTGAGGATTTTGATGGCTTCCTGTCTTACATTTAGGTCTTTCATCCATTTTAAGTTCATTTTTGTGTATGGTGTAAGAAAGTGGTCCAGGTTCTTTCTTCTGCATGTCGCTGTCCAGTTTTCCCAGCACCACTTGTTGAAGAGACTTTATTCCATAGGATATTCTTTCCTGCTTTGTCAAAGATTAGTTGGCCATACGTTTGTGGGTCCATTTCTGGGTTCTCTATTCCATTGATCTGAGTGTCTGTTCTTGTGCCAGTACCATACTGTCTTAATGATTACAGCTTTGTAGTATAGCTTGAAGTCTGGGATTGTGATGCCTTCTGCTTTGGTTTTCTTTTTCAAGATTGCTTTGGCTATTTGGGGTATTTTCTGGTTCCATACACATTTTAGGATTATTTGTTCTAGCTCTGTGAAGAATGCTGGTGTTATTTTGATAGTGATTGCATTGAATATGTAGATTGCTTTGGGTAGTGTCATTTTAACAATATTTGTTCTTCCTATCCAGGAGCATGGAATATTTTTCCATTTTTTTGTGTCTTCTTCAATTTCTTTCATAAGCTTTCTATACTTTTCAGTGTATAGATTCTTCACCTCTTTGGTTAGATTTATTCCTAGGTGTTTTATGGTTTTTGGTGCAACTCTAAATGGGATCAATTCCTTGATTTCTCTTTCTGTTGCTTCATTGTTGGTGTATAGGAATGCAACCGATTTCTGTGTGTTGATGTTATATCCTGCAATTTTGCTGAATTCATGAATCAATTCTAGCAGTTTTTTGGTGGAGTCTTTTGGGTTTTCCATATAGAGTATCATGTCATCTGCGAAGAGTGAAAATTTGACCACCTGGCTGATTTGGATGCCTTTCATTTCTTTGTGTTGTCTGATTGCAGAGGCTAAGACTTCCAATACTATGTTGAATAACAGTGGCAAAGGTGGACATCCCTGTCTTGCTCCTGACCTTGGGGGGAAAGCTCTCAGTTTTTTTATTGAGGATGATATTAGCGTTGGGTCGTTCATATATGGCTTTTATGATCTCGAGGTATACTCCTATCTCTACTTTCTTGAAGGTTTTTATCAAGAGAGGATGCTGTATTTTGTTAAATGCTTTTTCTGCATCTATTCAGAGGATCATATGGTTCTTGTCCTTTTTTTATTGATGTGATGAATCACGTTAATTGTTTTGTGGATATTGAACCAGCCCTGCATCCCAGGTAAAAATCCCACTTGGTCATGGTGAATAATTTTTTTAATATATTGTTGGATCCGGTTGGCTAATATCTTGTTGAGGATTTTTGTATCCATGTTCATCAGGGAAATTGGTCTATAGTTCTCCTTTTTAGTGGGGTCTCTGTCTGGTTTTGGAATCAAGATAATTCTGGCTTCATAGAAAGAGTTTGAAAGTTTTCCTTCCATTTCTATTTTTTGGAACAGCTTCAAGAGAATAGGTAACTCTTCCTTAAATGTTTGGTAGAATTCCCCTGGAAAGCCATCTGGCCCTGGACTCTTGTTTTTTGGGAAATTTTTGATTACTAATTCAATTTTTACTGGTTATGGGTCTGTTCAAATTTTCTGTTAATTCCTGTTTCAGTTTTGGTAGTGTATATGTTTCTAGGAATTTGTCCATTTATTCCAGATTGCCCATTTTATTGGCATAAAACTGCTCATAATATTCTCTTATTATTGTTTTTATTTCTGCTGTGTTGGTTGTGATCTCTCCTCTTTCATTTTTGATTTTATTTATTTGGGTACTTTCCTTGTCTTTTTGATCAAACTGGCTAGTGGTTTATCAATTTTGTTAATTCTTTCAAAGAAACAGCTTCTGGTTTCATTGATCTGTTCTACTGGGTTTTTTTTGTTTGTTTGTTTTGGGTTTTTTTTGGTTTTGATAGCATGAATTTCTCTAATTTCTCTAATTAATTTCTCTAATCTTTATTATTTCTTGTCTTCTGCTGGTGTTGGGTTTTATTTGCTGTTCTTTTTCCAGCTCCTTAAGGCATAAGGTTAGGTTGTGTATCTAGATCTTTCTTCTTCTTTAGGAAGGCCTGGATTGCTATATAGTTTCCTTTTATGACCGCCTTCATTGTGTCCCAGAGGTTTTGGGCTGTGGTGTTATCATTTTCATTGGCTTCCATGTACTTTTTAATTTCCTCTTTAACTTCTTGGTTACCACATTTATTCTTTTTTAAAATTTTTTTATTATATGAAATTTATTGTCAAATTAGTTTCCATACAACACTCAGTGCTCATCCCAAAAGGTGCCCTCTTCAATGCCCATCACCTAGCCTCCCCTCCCTCCCACCCCCAGCCATCAACCCTCAGTTTGTTTTCAGTTTTTAGAGTTACTTATGCTTTGGCTCTCTCTCCCACTCTAACCTATTTTTTTTCTTTTTTCTTCCCCTCCCCCATGGGTTTCTGTTAAGTTTCACGGGACCCACATAAGAATGAAAACATATGGTATCTGTCTTTCTCTGTATGGCTTATTTCACTTAGCATCACACTCTCCAGTTCCATCCACGTTGCTACAAAGGGCCATATTTCATTCTTTCTCATTGCCACGTAGTACTCCATTGTGTATATAAACCACAATTTCTTTATCCATTCATCAGTTGATGGACATTTAGGCTCTTTCCACAATTTGGCTATTGTTGAGAGTGCTGCTATGAACATTGGGGTACAAGTGCCCCTATGCATCAGTACTCCTGTATCCCTTGGGTAAATTCCTAGCAGTGCTACTGCTGGGTCATAGGGTAGGTCTATTTTTAATTTTTTGAGGAACCTCCACACTGTTTTCCAGAGTGGCTACACCAGTTTGCATTCCCACCAACAGTGCAAGAGGGTTCCCATTTCCCCACATCCTCTCCAGCATCTATAGTCTCCTGGTTTGTTCATTTTGGCCACTCTGACTGGCGTGAGGTGATATCTGAGTGTGGTTTTGATTTGTATTTCCCTGATGAGGAGCGATGTTGAGCATCTTTTCATGTGTCTGTTGGCCATCCGGATGTCTTCTTTTCTTTTTTTTTTTTTTATTAAAATTTTTTTCAACGTTTTTTATTTATTTTTGGGACAGAGAGAGACAGAGCATGAATGGGGGAGGGGCGGAGAGAGAGGGAGACACAGAATCGGAAACAGGCTCCAGGCTCCGAGCCATCAGCCCAGAGCCTGATGCGGGGCTCGAACTCACGGACCGCGAGATTGTGACCTGGCTGAAGTTGGACGCTTAACCGACTGCGCCACCCAGGCGCCCCAATCCGGATGTCTTCTTTAGAGAAGTGTCTATTCATGCTTTCTGCCCATTTCTTCACTGGATTATTTGTTTTTCAGGTGTGGAGTTTGGTGAGCTCTTTATAGATTTTGGATACTAGCCCTTTGTCCGATATGTCATTTGCAAATATCTTTTCCCATTCCGTTGGTTGCCTTCTAGTTTTGTTGATTGTTTCCTTTGCCATGCAGAAGCTTTTTATCTTCATAAGGTCCCAGTAATTCAC
Source organism: Prionailurus viverrinus (assembly GCF_022837055.1). Lineage (NCBI taxonomy): Eukaryota > Metazoa > Chordata > Mammalia > Carnivora > Felidae > Prionailurus > Prionailurus viverrinus. Next base: position 7,159,644 of record NC_062576.1, read on the forward strand.
TTTTGCTTTTAATTCCCTTGCCTTTGGGGATGTGTCGAGTAAGAGATTGCTACAGCTGAGGTCAGAGAGGTCTTTTCCTGCTTTCTCCTCTAGGGTTTTGCTGGTTTCCTGTCTCACATTCAGGTCCTTTATCCATTTTGAGTTTATTTTTGTGAATGGTGTGAGAAAGTGGTCTAGTTTCAACCTTCTGCATGTTGCTGTCCAGTTCTCCCAGCACCATTTGTTAAAGAGACTGTCTTTTTTCCATTAGATATTCTTTCCTCCTTTGTCAAAGATGAGTTGGCCATACGTTTGTGGGTCTAGTTCTGGGGTTTCTATTCTATTCCATTGGTCTATGTGTCTGTTTTTGTGCCAATACCATGCTGTCTTGATGATGACAGCTTTGTAGTAGAGGCTAAAGTCTGGGATTGTGATGCCTCCTGCTTTGGTCTTCTTCTTCAAAATTACTTTGGCTATTCGGGGCCTTTTGTGGTTCCATATGAATTTTAGGATTGCTTGTTCTAGTTTCGAGAAGAATGCTGGTGCAATTTTGATTGGGATTGCATTGAATGTGTAGATAGCTTTGGGTAATATTGACATTTTAACAATATTTATTCTTCCAACCCATGAGCATGGAATGTTTTTCCATTTCTTTATATCTTCTTCAATTACCTTCATAAGCTTTCTATAGTTTTCAGCATACAGATCATTTATATCTTTGGTTAGACTTATTCCTAGGTATTTTTTGCTTCTTGGTGCAATTGTGAATGGGATTAGTTTCATTAATTGTCTTTCTGTTGTTTCATTATTAGTGTATAAGAATGCAACTGATTTCTGTACATTGATTTTGTATCCTGCAACTTTGCTGAATTCATTTATCAGTTCTAGCAGACTTTTGGTGGAGTCTATAGGATTTTCCACATATAATATCATGTCATCTGCAAAAAGTGAAAGCTTGACTTCATCTTTGCCAATTTTGATGCCTTTCATTTCCTTTTGTTGTCTGATTGCTGATGCTAGAACTTCCAACACTATGTTAAACAACAGCGGTGAGAGTGGACATCCCTGTCGTGTTCCTGATCTCAGGGGAAAAGCTCTCAGTTTTTCCCCATTGAGGATGATATTAGCTGTGGGCTTTTCATAAATGGCTTTTATGATGTTTAAGTATGTTCCTTCTACCCTGACTTTCTCGAGGGTTTTATTAAGAAAGGATGCTGAATTTTGTCAAATGCTTTTTCTGCATTGATTGACAGGATCATATGGTTCTTATCTTTTCTTTTATTAATGTGATGTATCACGTTGATTGATTTGTGAATGTTGAACCAGCCCTGCATCCCAGGAATGAATCCCACTTGATCATGGTGAATAATTCTTTTTATATGCTGTTAATTAGATTTGCTAGTGTCTTATTGAGAATTTTTGCATCCATATTCATCAGGGATATTGGCCTGTAGTTCTCTTTTTTTACTGGGTCTCTGTCTGGTTTAGGAATCAAAGTAATTCTGCCTTCATAGAATGAGTCTGGAAGTTTTCCTTCCCTTTCTATTTCTTGGAATAGCTTGAGAAGGATAGGTATTATCTCTGCTTTAAATGTCTGGTAGAATTCCCTATGGAAGCCATCTGGTCCTGGATTCTTATTTGTTGGGAGATTTTTTATAACTGATTCAATTTCTTCGCTGGTTATGGGTCTGTTCAAACTTTCTCTTTCCTCCTGATTGAGTTTTGGAAGTGTGTGGGTGTTTAGGAATTTGTCCATTTCTTCCAGGTTGTCCAGTTTGTTGGCATATAATTTTTCACAGTATTCCCTGATAATTGCTTGTATTTCTGAGGGATTGGTTGTAATAATTCCATTTTCATTCATGATTTTATCTATTTGGGTCATCTCCCTTTTCTTTTTGAGAAGCCTGGCTAGAGGTTTGTCAATTTTGTTTATTTTTTCAAAAAACTAACTCTTGGTTTCATTGATCTGCTCTACAGTTTTTTTAGATTCTGTATTTTTTATTTCTGCTCTGATCTTTATTATTTCTCTTCTGCTGCTGAGTCTGGGGTGTCTTTGCTGCTCTGCTTCTATTTCCTATAGGTGTGCTGTTAGATTTTGTGTTGGGGATTTTTCTTGTTTCTTGAGATAGGCCTGGATTGCAGTGTATTTTCCTCTCAGGACTGCCTTCGCTGCATCCCAAAGCATTTGGATTGTTGTATTTTCATTTTCATTTGTTTCCATATATTTTTTAATTTCTTCTCTAATTGCCTGGTTGACCTATTAATTCTTTAGTAGGGTGTTCTTTAACCTCCATGCTTTTGGAGGTTTTCCAGACTTTTTCCTGTGGTTGATTTCAAGCTTCATAGTGTTGTGGTCTGAAAGTATGCATGGTATGATTTCAATTCTTGTATACTTATGAAGGGCTGTTTTGTGACCCAGTATGTGATCTATCTTGGAGAATGTTCCACGTGCACTCGAGAAGAAAGTATATTCTGTTGCTTTGGGATGCAGAGTTCTAAATATATCTGTCAAGTCCATCGGATCCAATGTATCATTCAGGGCCCTTGTTTCTTTATTGACCGTGTGTCTAGATGATCTATTCATTGTTGTAAGTGGAGTATTAAAGTCCCCTGCAATTACTGCATTCTTGTCAATAAGTTTGCTTATGTTTGTGAGTAATTGTTTTATATATTTGGGGGCTCCTGTATTCGGCACATAGACATTTATAATTGTTAGTTCTTCTTTATGGATAGACCCTGTAATTATTATATAATGCCCTTCTTCATCTCTTGTTACAGCCTTTAATTTAAAGTCTAGTTTGTCTGATATAAGTATGGCTACTCCAGCTTTCTTTTGACTCCCAGTAGCATGATAAATAGTTCTCCATCCCCTCACTTTCAACCTGAACGTGACCTCAGGTCTAAAATGAGTCTCTTGTAGACAGCAAATAGATGGGTCTTGTTTTTTTATCCATTCTGATACCCTATGTCTTTTGGTTGGCGCATTTAGTCCATTTACATTCAGTGTTATTATAGAAAGATTTGGGCTTAGAGTCATTGTGATGTCTATAGGTTTTGTGCTAGTAGTGATGTCTCTGGTACTTTGTCTCACAGGATCCCCCTTAGGATCTCTTGTAGGGCTGGTTTAGTGGTGATTAATTCCTTCAGTTTTTGTTTGTTTGGGAAGACCTTAATCCTCCTTCTACTCTAAATGACAGACTTGCTGGATAAAGCATTCTCGGCTGCATATTTTTTCTGTTCATCACATTGAAGATCTCCTGCCATTCCTTTCTGGCCTGCCAAGTTTCAGAAGAGAGATCGGTCACTATCTCATTGGTTTCCCTTTATAAGTTAGAGCACGTTTATCCCTCACTGCTTTCAGGATTTTCTCTTTATCCTTGTATTTTGCCAGCTTCACTATTATATGTCATGCAGAAGATTGATTCAAGTTACGTCTGAAGGGAGTTCTCTGTGCCTCTTGGATTTCATTGCCTTTTTTCTTCCCCGGATCAGGGAAGTTCTCAGTTATTGTTTCTTCAAGTACCCCTTCAGCACCTTTCCCTCTCACTTCCTCCTCTGGAATACCAATTATGCGTAGATTATTTCTCTTTAGTGCATCACTTAGGTCTCTAATTTTCCCCTCATACTCCTGGATTTTTTTTTCTCTCTTTTTCTCAGCTTCTTCTTTTTCCATAATTTTATCTTCTAGTTCACCTATTCTCTCCTCTGCCTCTTCAATCCGAGCTGTGGTCATCTCCATTTTATTTTGCATCTCATTAATAGCATTTTTTAGCTCCTCCTGGCTGTTCCTGAGTGCCTTGATCTCTGTAGCAAGAGATTCTCTGCTGTCCTTTATACTGTTTTCAAGCCCAGCGATTAATTTTATGACTATTATTCTAAACTCACTTTCTGTTATATTGTTTAAATCGTTTTTGATCAGTTTGTTAGCTGTCGTTTTTTCCTGGAGGTTTTTGTGAGGGGAATTCTTCCGTTTCATCATTTTGGATAGTCCCTGGAGTGGTACGGAACTTCGGGGCACTTCCCCTGTGCTGTCTTGAATAACTTGCGTTGGTGGGCGGGGCCGCCGTCAGACCTGATGTCTGCCCCCAGCCCACCGCTGGGGCCACAGTCAGACTGGTGTGTACCTTTTCTTCCCCTCTCCTAGTGGCGGGATTCACTGTGCAGTGGCATGGCCCATCTGGGCTACTCGCACACTGCCAGGCTTGTGGTGCTGGGGATCTGGCGTATTAGCTGGGGTGGATATGCAAGGTGCACAGGGGTGGGAGGGGCAGGCTCAGCTCACTTATCCTTTGGTGATCTGCTTTGGGAGGGGCCTGCGGCACCTGGAGGGAGTCAGACTGGCCACAGGAGGAATGGATCCACAGAAGCACAGCATTGGGTGTTTGCATGGTGCAAGCAAGTTCCCTGACAGGAACTGGTTCCCTTTGGGATTTTGGCTGGGGGATGGGTGAGGGAGATGGCACTGGCAAGCACCTTTGTTCCCCACCAAGCTGCGCTCTGTTGTCCAGGGCTCAACAACTCTCCCTACCGTTGTCCTCCAGCCCTCCCGCTCTCTGAGCAGAGCTGTTAACTTATAACCTTCCAGGTGTTAAGTTCCGCTCGCTGTCCAAACACACTCCATCCAGCCCCTCCGCTTTTGCAATGAGACTCAGGGGCTCTGCTTAGCCGGCGGGCTGCCCCTCTGCCCTGGCTCCCCCCGCCAGTCCATGTAGCGTGCACCACCTCTCCGCCCTTCCTACCGTCTTCCATGGACTTCTCGTCTATGCTTGGCTCTGGAGAATCCGTTCTTCTAGTCTTCTGGCGATTTTCTGGATCATTTAGGCAGGTGTGAGTGGAATCTAAGTCACCCCCAGGACGCAGTGAGCTCAGCGTCCTCTACGCCGCCATCTTCCCAGAAGCGTCTCTCAGCCCATTCATTTTTTAGTAGGATGTTCCTCAGTCTCCAAGTATTTGCTACCTTTCCAATTTTTTCTTGTGGTTGATTTTGAATATCATAGCATTTCTGTCTGGAAATATGCACAGTATGATCTCTATCTTTTTGTACTTAGTTAGGGCTGATTTGTGTCCCAGTATATGGTCTATTCTGGAGAACATTCCACGTGCACTGGAGAAGAATGTATATTATGCTCCCTTAGGATGAAATGTTCTGAATATATCTGTTAAGTCCACCTGGTCCAGTGTGTCATTCAAAGCCATATTTTCCTTGTTGATTTTTTGATTAGATTATCTGTCCATTGCTGTGATTGGGGTGTTGAAGTCTGCTACTATTATGGTGTTACTATTGATTGGTTTCTTTATGTTTGTGATTAATTGATTTATAGATTTGGGTGCTTTCACATTTGGTGCATAAATGTTTACAATTGTTAGGTCTTCTTGGTGGATAGACCTCTTTTTTTTAATTTTTTTTAATTTATTTTTGGGACAGAGAGAGACAGAGCATGAACGTGGGAGGGGCAGAGAGAGAGGGAGACACAGAATCGGAAACAGGCTCCAGGCTCCAAGCCATCAGCCCAGAGCCTGACGCGGGGCTCGAACTCACAGACCACGAGATCGTGACCTGGCTGAAGTCGGACGCTTAACCAACTGCGCCACCCAGGCGCCCGATACACCTCTTGATTATGATATAATGCCCTTCTGCATCTCTTGATACAGTCTTTATTTTAAAGTCTAGATTGTCTAATATAAGTATGGCTTCTCCAGCTTTCTTTTGTTGACCATTAGCATGGTAGGTGGTCGTCCACCCCCTTATTTTCAATCTGAAGGTGTCTTTAGGTCTAAAGAAGGTCTCTTGTAAACAGCATATAGTTGGATCTTGTTTTCTTATCCATTTTGTTACCCTATGTATTTTGACTGGAGCATTGAGTCCTTTGAGGTTTAGAGTGAGTACTGAAAGATATGAATTTATTGCCATTATGATGCTTGTATAGTTGGAGTTTCTGGTGGTGGTCTCCGTTCCTTTCTAATCTTTGTTGCTTGCTTGCTTGCTTGCTTTCTCTTTCTTTCTGTTTTCATCTTTTCTCCCCTCAGAGAGTTCCCCTTAAAATTTTTTGCAGGGCTGGGTTAGTGGTCACAAACTCCTTTAAGTTTTGTTTGTCTGGGAAACTTTTTATCTCTCCTTTTATTTTGAATGACAGCCTTGCTGGATAAAGAATTCTTGGCTGCATGTTTTTCTGATTCAGCACATTGAATATATCTTGCCACTCCTTTCTGGCCTGCCAGGTTTCTGTGGATAGGTCTGCTGCAAACCTGATCTGTCTTCCCTTGTTGGTTAAGGACTTTTTTTTTCCTTGCTGCTTTCATGATCCTCTCCTTGCCTGAGTATTGTGTGAATTTGACTATGATATGCCTTGTTTATGGTCAGTTTTTGTTGAATCTAATGGAGTCCTCTGTGCTTCCTGGATTTTGATGTCTGTGTCTTTCCCCACGTTAGGAAAGTTTTCCACTATGATTTGCTCGCATAACCCTTCTACCCCTTTTACCTCTCTTCCTCTTCTGGGACCCCTATGATTCTGATGTTGTTACTTCTTAATGAGTCATTGATGTCTCTAATTCTTAAATCGTGCTATTTTGCCTTTATCTCCCTCTTTTTTTTCTGTTTCATTATTCTCCATAAGTTTGTCCTCTATATCACTGATTCTCTGTTCTATCTCATCCATCCTTGCCACTGTGGCATCCATTTAAAATTGCAGCTCAATTATAGCATTTTTTATTTCATTCTGACTAGTTTTTACTTCTTTTATCTCTGCAGAAAGGGATTCTAATCTATTTTCAACTCCAGCTAGTATTCCTATTATCATGATTCTAAATTCTGGTTCAGACATTTTGCTTGTATCTGTGTTGGTTAAATCCCTGGCTGTCATTTCTTCATGCTCTTTCTTTTGGGGTGAATTCCTTCATTTCATCATTTTGGAGGGAGAAAAGGAATTAATGAGGCAGAAAAATTAAAATTAAAAAATTAAAAAAAATTAAAATTAAAAAATTACACACACACACACACACACACACACACACACACAAGTTGAATAAATGATGCCAAATCCTAGGTGTGTTTTGGTCTGGGTGTTTAAAGTGTTTGATAGATTAGAGAAAAAAGGGGGGGGAGTCATTTGAGAATTTGAAAAAGATGAATACACTGAAGTAGACTAAAATGAAATGATGGGAGTAAAGTAGACTTTGAAAAAATTTACACAGAGAGAGACAGGTGGAAGATGGCAGTATAGGAGGACACTGGGCTCACCTCATCCGGCTGCTGACTTAGATTCCACCCACATCTGCCTAAATAGCCCAGAAAACCGCTATAAGACTAGAAGAACAGACTCTCTGGAGCCAAGCATAGACTAGAGGCCCAGAGAAGAGGGTAAGAAGAGCGGAGAGGCGGTGCATGCTACATGGATTGGCAGGAGGTAGCCAGGGTGGTGGAGGGGCAGGCTGCCTGGCAAGGCAGAGCCCCCAAAGTCTGGCTTGCAAAAGTGCAGGGACTGGACTGTGTGAGTTCTGACAGCCAGCGGGACTTAACATCTGGAATATTAAAAGTCAATAGCTCTGCTCTCGGAGAGCGGGGAGGGCGAGAGGACTCAGGGAGGGAGAGTTTTTGAGCCCTGGAGGACAGAGTTCAGCTCAGTGGGGGAACAAAGGCACTGGCAAGTGCCATTTCCCTCTCCCGTCCCCCAGCCAAAATTCCAAAGGGAACGAGTTTCCATCACTGAACTTGCTTGCACCGCACAAATGCCCAATGCTGTGCTTCTGTGAATCCATCTCTCTGATGGGCCTGCTTCATTCCCGGTGCTGCAAGGCCCCTCCTGCAGGGGGCCACCAATGTCAAAGGAAGCTAAGCCTACCCTCTGGCCCCTGTGAACCTTGCTGATCCACCCCAGGTAACACGCCCTTGGCGAGATCCCATCAAAACAGCACTACAAGCCTGGCAGTGTACAAGCAGCCCAGACAGGCGCCATACCACTCCACAGTGAGTCTTGCCCCTGGAAAAGGGGAAGATAAGGTACACAACAGTCTGACTGTGGCCCCAGCGGTGAGCTGGGGGCAGATATCAGGTCTGACTGTGGCCCTGCCCACCAACACAAGTTTCTCCAGAGAGCACAGGGGAAGTGCCCTGAAGTTTGGAGCTACTGCAGAGACTACCCAAAATGATGAAAGAGATGAATTCTCCTCAAAAAAAATAAATAAATAAATAAATTAGTGACAGCTAACGAACTGATCAAAACCGATTTAAGCAATATAGTGGAACAAGAATTTAGAATAGTAGTCATAAAATTAATTGCGAGGACAGTCGAGAATCTAGCTACAGAGATCAAGGGACTAAGAAATAGTCATGAGGAACTAACAAATGCTATAAATGAAGTGCAAAATAAAATGGAGGCGGCCAGGGGCGCCTGGGTGGTTCAGTTGCTTAAGTGTACAACTTCGGCTCAGGTCATGATCTCGTGGTTCGTGGGGTTGAGCCCCACATCAGGCTCTGTGCTGACAGCTCACAGCCTTGAGCCTGCCTCAGATTCTATGTCTCCCTCTCTCTCTGCCCCTCCCCTGCTCATCCCTCTCTCTCTCTGTCTCTTAAAAATAAAATAGACATTAAAAAAAATGGAGGCAGCCATAGCACGAATTGAAGAGGCAGAGGAGAGAATAGGTGAATTAGAAGATAAAATTATGGAAAAAGAGGAAGCTGAGAAAAAGAGAGAAAAAAATCCAGGAGTATGAGGGGAGAATTAGAGAACTAAGTGATGCAATCAAATGGAACCATATCCGTATCATAGGTATTCCAGAAGAAGAAGAGAGAGAAGAGCCTGAAGGTGTACTTGAAGAAATCATAGCTGAGAACTTCCCTGATCTGGGGAGGGGAAAAGGCATTGAAATCCAAGAGGCACAGAGAACTCCCTTCAGATGTAACTTGAATTGATCTTTTGCATGACATATCATAGTGAAATGGAAAAATAGAAGGATAAAGAGAAAATTCTGGAAGCAGCTGGGGATAAATGTGCTTTAACATATAAAGGGAGACCAATAAGACTAGTGACCGATCTCTCTTCTGAAACTTGGCAGGCCAGAAAGGAATGGCAGGAAATCTTCAATGTGATGAACAGAAAAAATATGCAGCTGAGAATCCTTTAGCCAGCAAGTCTGTAATTCAGAATAGAAGGAGAGATAAAGGTCTTCCCAAACAAACAAAAACTGAAGGAATTCATCACCACTAAACCAGCCCTACAAGAGATCCTAAGGGGGATCCTGTGAGACAAAGTACCAGAGACATCACTACTAGCACAAAACCTATAGACATCACAATGACTCTAAACCCATATCTTTCTATAATAACACTGAATGTAAATGGACTAAATGCGCCAACCAAAAGACATAGGGTATCAGAATGGATAAAAAAACAAGACCCATCTATTTGCTATCTACAAGAGACTCATTTTAGATCTGAGGACACCTTCAGATTGAGAGTGAGGGGATGGAGAACTATTTATCATGCTACTAGGAGTCAAAAGAAAGCTGGAGTAGCCATACTTATATCAGACAAACTAGACTTTAAATTAAAGGCTGTAACAAGAGATGAAGAAGGGCATTATATAATAATTACAGAGTCTATCCATCAAGAAGAACTAACAATTATAAATGTCTATGTGCCGAATACGGGAGCCCCCAAATATATAAAACAATTACTCACAAACATAAGCAAACATTGATAAGAATGTAGTAATTTCAGGGGACTTTAATGTCCCACTTACAGAAATGGATAGATCATCTAGACACATGGTCAATAAAGAAACAAGGGCCCTGAATGATACATTGGATCCGATGGACTTGACAGATATATTTAGAACTCTGCATCCCATAGCAACAGAATATACTTTCTTCTCGAGTGCACGTGGAACATTCTCCAAGATAGATCACATACTGGGTCACAAAACAGCCCTTCATAAGTATACAAGAATTGAAATCATACCATGCATACTTTCAGACCACAACACTATGAAGCTTGAAATCAACCACAGGAAAAAGTCTGGAAAACCTCCAAAAGCATGGAGGTTAAAGAGCATCCTACTAAAGAATTAATAGGTCAACCAGGCAATTAGAGAAGAAATTAAAAAATATATGGAAACAAATGAAAATGAAAATACAACAATCCAAATGCTTTGGGGTGCAGCGAAGGCAGTCCTGAGAGGAAAAGACATTGCAATCCAGGCCTATCTCAAGAAACAAGAAAAATCCCCAATACAAAATCTAACAGCACACCTATAGGAAATAGAAGCAGAGCAGCAAAGACACCCCAGACCCAGCAGAAGAAGAGAAATAATAAAGATCAGAGCAGAAATAAACAATATAGAATCTAAAAAAACTGTAGAGCAGATCAGTGAATCCAGGAGTTAGTTTTTTGAAAAAACAAACAAAATTGACAAACCTCTAGCCAGGCTTCTCAAAAAGAAAAGGGAGATGACCCAAATAGATAAAATCATGAATGAAAATGGAATGACAACCAATTCCTCAGAAACACAAGCAATTATCAGGGAATACTGTGAAAAATTATATGCCAACAAACTGGACAACCTGGAAGAAATGGACAAATTCCTAAACACCCACATACTTCCAAAACTCAAACAGGAAGAAATAGAAAACTTGAACAGACCCATATTCAGCAAAGAAATTGAATCAGTCATCAGAAATTTCCCAACAAATAAGAATCCAGGACCAGATGACTTCCCAGGGGTATTCTACCAGACATTTAAAGCAGAGATAATACCTATGCTTCTCAAGCTGTTCCAAAAAATAGAAAGGGAAGGAAAACTTCCAGACTCATTCCATGAAGCCAGCATTACTTTGATTCTCCCCCAAAATTAAAGAAAATTAAAGAAAAATAGTTTTAATAGAAACTGAAAGTAAATATGAAGTTTTTTTCTTTCTGTATGCAAGAAGAAGAAAAGAAACAAGAGGAAAAAAAAGAAAAAAAAGGAAATCATTTGAAGATTTGAAAAAATGAATATACTGAAGTAGACTAAAATAAAATGATAGAAGTAAAATAGAATTTGAAAAAATTTACACAAAAGTAAAAATATAGTAAAAAATTAAAGACAAATATTTTCAATAAAAATGAATTTTTTCTCTTTCTGTATTCAAGAAAAAGCAAAAAGGAGGAAAAAAAAGAACGAAAATTGAATAGATGGATCTGCCAAAAGATTGAAGCAGGACTGAAATTACTTTGCTTTCCCCTAGAAGTCAGACTATGAAGCCGTTTATAGTCCATAAAGTAAGCAGGTGGTGAGACTTATGTTCTTGAAGAGCAAGGTTGGCCCAGCTGGGTGGGGCTCAGTGTAACAGCTCCGTTCTCCACTAGATGGCACTGCTAGCCCACTGGGGTGGGGTGTTGTGGTGGTCATAGGTGCCTATGCGCAATTGCGGGAGCGGTGAAAATGGCGCCACCTCGCTACCCAGTCTCTAACATTGGAACTCTGTTCTCCCTGATCAGCAGTCGCGAACCCATCCTCCATCTTCAGCTGTCGTCCACTACCCGCTTTTTCACTGTCTGTGACCAAGTCCCAGGCAGTACCTCTCTCTTGAATTTTATCTCAGATGTGGCTGTTTTCCCTGGCCCCTTACTTCTGAGGGACTGGGGCTTTGCCCCATTCCGCCCCTCTGTGGGAGGGTCTCACCGAGCAATGGCTGAATGTCGGCTGCACCCAGGAACGCTTGCTGGACACTGCTGCTTCTGGTGCTCCGAGACTGCGGCCAGGTGCCAGCCCTCCCTAGAAAAGTTCACGAGATAGTGTAGCAGCAGCGTTTCAGGGATTATGGAAAATCACAACACACATCTGGCACCAGGCTTCACCGTTAACAACCTTGTTCCAGCACCAGCAAATGTGGCCATTCTCTGGGGTCTGCTGGGACCAAGTGGCTTCAACGTTCTCTACCAAATGTCCTTCCAGCAGTGGAACTGCTTTTCCTTGTGTGGCTCAAGAACGTCCTGGACCCCACTCTGCTCCTGGGGATTCGCCCTTCCCACCAGAGCACCGCCAGATATCAAGCTGTGGAGTTGCAGACTCTGCACTCCCCTTGTTTACAGTCTTAATGGAATTTAAGCCCTTTCCTTTCTCCTTTAGTCCCTGTGGCTGTTTCCAATTTTCCACTTTCTCTCCAGCTGCTTTTGGGGAGGGGTGCTTTTCCTGTATTCTACCTCCTGTTTCCGTCCTCTCTCTGCCCACAACAGCAGCTTCCTGCCCACCATAGCTTCTCGCTCCCCATGTTCACCTCTCCGCACTGCGTACCTGCTGAATTCTGTGGTTCAGGTAGTGCAGATTGTTGTGTTGATCCCCCAATCAGTTTTCTAGGTGTGCAGTATGGTTTAGTGTTGGTCTGGCTGTGTTTCATGGATGTGAAACACAGAAAAAGCTTCCATGCTGTTCCGCCATCTTGGCTCCTCCTCTCTTGTTGAGAATTTTTGCATTCGGGTTCATTAGGAATATTGGCCTGTGATTCCCCTTTTTTGGTGGGGACTTTGTCTGGTTTTGGAATCAAGGAAATGCTGGCTTCAGAGAATGAGTTGGGGAGTTTTCTTTCCATTTCTATTTTTTGGTACAGTTTGAGAAGAATAAGTATTAACTCTTTTTTTCAATGTCAGGTAGAATTCTCCTGGGAAGCCATCTGGCCCAGGACTTTTGTTTGCTGGGAGATTTTTGGTTACTGATTCAATTTCTTTGCTGGTTATAGGTCCGTTCAAATTTTCTATTTCTTCCTGTTTGAGGTTTGGTAGTGTGTGAGTTTCTAGGAATTCATCCATTTCTTCCAGATTGTCCAGTTTGTTGGCCTATAATTTTTCATAGTATTCTCTTCTAAGTGTTTGTGCTTCTGTGGTGTTGTGATCTCTCCTCTTTAATTCATGATTTTATTTATTTGAGTCCTTTATCTTTTATTTTTCATAAGTTTGGCTAAGGGTTATCAATTTTTAATGCAACCCCTATCAAAATAACACTAACATTCTTCACAGAGCTAGAACAAACAAACCTAAAGTTTGTATGGAATAAGAAAAGACCCCAAGTAGCCAAAGCAATTCTGAAAAAGGAAAACAAAACTGAAGGCATCGTGATTCTAGATTCCAAGCTATATTACAAAGCTGTAGTCATCAAGACAGGTGCTAGCACAAAGGTACTAGCACAAAAACAGAAACATAGATCAATGGAACACAATAGAAAACCCAGAAATGGACACACATTTATATGGTCAACTAATCTTTGACAAAGCAGGAAAGAATATCTAGTGGAAAAAAGTCACTTAAACAAAAGGTGTTGGGAAAAGTGAATGACAACATGTAGAAGAATAAATCTGGACTGCTTTCTTTTTTTTTAAAGTTTGTTTGAGAGAGAGAGAGAGAAACAGAGAGAGAGACAGAGAGAGAGAGAGCATGAATGGGGGTGGGGAGACAGAGAGAGAGAGAGAGACAGAGAATCCGAAGCAGGCTCCATGCTGTCAGCTCAACTGGGGCTCGAACCCATCCATCATGAGATCATGACCTGAACTGAAGTAGGACATTTAACCAAGTCACCCAGTTCCCCCTGAACTACTTTCTTACACTGTATACAAAAATAAATTCAAAATAGATGAAAGGCCTAAATGTGAAACAGGAAACCATCAAAGTCCTAGAGGAGAGCATAGCCAGAAACCTCTTTGACCTTGACTGGAGAAACTTCTTACTAGACACATCACCAAAGGCAAGGAAAACAAAAGCAAAAATGAACTACTGGGACGTCATCAAGATAAAAAGCTTCTGCACAGTGAAGGAAGAAATGAACAAAACTAAAAGGCAACCAACAGAATGGGAGAAGATATTTGCAAATGACATATATGATAAAGGGGTAGTATCCACAATTTATAAGAAACATCAACACCAAAAAAAAAACCCCAAACAACCCAGTTAAGAAATGGGCAGAAGACATGAATAGACACTTTTCCAAAGAAGACATCCAGATGGTTAACAGACACATGAAAAGATGCTCGATATCACCCATCATCAGGGAACTACAAATCAAAATTACAATGAGATACCACCTCAAAACATGTCAGAATGGCTAAAATTAACAACACAAGAAGCAACAGGTGTTGGCAAGGATGCAGAGATAAGGAATCTTCTTGCACTGCTGGTAGGAATGCAAACTGGTGCAACCACTCTGGGGAACAGTATGGAGGTCCTCAAAAAACTAAAAGTAGAGCTACCCTATGATCCAGAAATTGTATTATAGTATTTGCCCAAAGGATAATAAAATACAGATTCAAAGGGGTACATACACCCCAGTGTTTATAGTAGCATTATCAACAATATCCAAACTATGGAGAAAGCACAAATGTCCACTGACTGATGAATGGATAAAGAAGAAGTGTGTGTGTGCACGCGCGCACACACACACACACACACACACACACACACACAATGGAAAATTATTCAGCCATCAAAAGAAATGAAATCTTGCCACTTGCAATGATGTGGATGGAGCTAGAACATATTATGCTAAGCAAAATAAGTCAGAGAAAGACAAATAACATATGATTTCAGTCATATGTAAAATTTAAGAAACAGAAAAGATGAACATAGGGGAAGGGCAGGGAAAAAGAGAAGAGAGGGTAAAAGAAACCACAAGGGACTTAAAAAGTTTTTTTTTAATGTTATTTGTTTTTTTTAATTTATTTAAAATTTTTTTAACATTTTATTTATTTTTGAGACAGGGAGAAACAGAGCATGAACAGGGGAGGGTCAGAGAGAGGGAGACACAGAATCTGAAACAGGGTCTAGGCTCTGAGCTGTCAGCACAGAGTCTGATGCGGGGCTCGAACTCATGGACCGTGAGATCATGACCTGAGCCGAAGTCGGCCGCTTAACCGACTGAGTCACCCAGGCGCCCCTAAATTTATTTTTTTTAATTTACATCCAAGTTAGTTAACATATAGTCAACAATGATTTCAGGAGTAGATTCCTTAATACCTCTTACCCATTTAGCCAATTCCCCCTCCCTCAACCCTCCAGCAACCCTCTGTTTGTCCTCCATATTTAAAGGTCCCTTATGTTTTTGTCCCCCTCCCTGTTTTTATATTATTTTTGTTTCCCTTCCTGCATGTTCATCTGTTTTGTCTCTTAAAGTCCTCATATGAGTGAAGTCATATGATATTTGTCTTTCTCTGACTAATTTTGCTTAGCATAATACCCTCTAGTTCCATCCATGTAGTTACAAACGGCGAGATTTCATTCTTTTTGATTGCTGAGTAATACTCCATTGTATATATATATACCACATTTTCTTTATCCATTCATCCATCGATGGACATTTGGGCTCTTTCCATACTTTGGAGCACTGCTGTAAACATTGGGGTGCATGTGCCCCTTTGAAACAGCATACCTGTATCCCTTGGATAAATACCTAGTAGTACAATTGCTGGGTTGTAGGGAAGTTCTCTTTTAATTTTTTGAGGAGCCTCCATACTGTTTTCCAGCATGGCTGCACCAGTTTGCATTCCCACCAGCAGTGCAAAAGAGATCCTCTTTCTCCACATCCTTGCCAACATCTGTTGTTGCCTGAGTTGTTAATGTTAGCAATTCTGACAGGTGTGGGGTGGTATCTCATTGTGATTGTGATGTGTATTTCCCTGATGATGAGTGATGTTGAGCATTTTTTCATGTGCCAGTTGGCCATCTGGATGTCTTCTTTGAACCAAGACCATGAATAGCCAAAGCAATCTTGAAAAAGAAAACCAAAGCAAGAGGCATCACAATTCTGGGCTTCAAGCTGTATTACAAAACTGTAATCATCAAGACAGTATGGTACTGGCACAAAAACAGACACTCAGATCAATGGAGCAAACTAGAGAACCCAGAAATGGACCCACAAACATATGGCCAACTAATCTTTGACAAAGCAGGAAAGAATATCCAATGGAGTAAAGACAGTCTCTTCACCAAGCAGTGCTGGCAAAACTGGACAGCAGCATGCAGAAGAATGAACCTGGACCACTTTCTTACACCTTACACAAAAATACACTCAAAATGGATGAAGAACTAAATCAAGACAGGAAGCCATCAAAATCCTTGAGGAGAAAGCAGGCAAAAACCTCTTTGACCTTGGCCACAGCAACTTCTTACTCAACAGGTCTCCAGAGGCAAGGGAAACAAAAGCTAAAATGAACTATTGGTACCTCATCAAAATAAAATGTTTTTTAAATATTTATTTATTTTTTATAGAGAGATAACAGGGAAGGGGCAGAGAGAGAGAGGGAGGCACAGAATCCAAAGTAAGCTCCAGGCCCTGAGCTGTCAGCACAGAACCCAACGCAGGGCTCGTACCCATGAACCCTGAGATCATGACCTGAGCCAACTGACTGAGCTACCCAGGCACTCTACCACAAGAGACTCTTAAGGATAGAGAATAAACTGAGAGTTGATGGAGGGAGGTGGGTGGGAGTTGGTCTGGATAGGTGATGATGAGTAATAATAAGAGGGCACTTGTAATGAGCATTGGGTTTTGTATATAAGTTACGAATCACTGAATTCTACTCCTGAAACTAATATTGCACGTATTTTAACAAAAATTTAAATTTAGAAAGTTCATAAAAATTTTACAAACTGTAGTTGAGAAGAAAGAATATAGCATCATTGTCAGTCCCAATATGTCAAGATTATTAATAATGTATGTCCTTGTGGACACTTTTCTATGCATATATAGATTACTAAAAGTTAGGGTGTCATATGTTTTTGAGCTACTTAATGTAACAGTAAACTATAAGCAACATATTGTATTTGTGTTTGTGATTGTATGCATATATCATAATCATCTTATTCAAGGAAATGGGACTTTTTTCCCTTAACGTTTTTCTGTCCACTCTAGCTCTCTGAATTCTCCCCCTATGTCCTCACATTCCATGTTTGTAAACCTTGGCCACCGTTTCTACTACCTGTAGAGCTGAGAGGCTTGGAGCTTAGAGTCCTCATTCCTGGCAAGAGGAGCAACCTCATGAGGATGGGGGCGCACACAGATCCTGTGCTGTCTGTGGCTGCAGTCCTGTGCTGTCTCCCACCTGTCTTGGTATCTGGGGTTCATCCAAAGCAAAGTCATCTGCTCTCTAGCCATCTGAGACATCCTCCTTGGAGGAGGGGTCTTGAGCTTTCTCTCTGGGAATCCAGAGCAGAGTTTGGCTTTGGGCACAGCTTGAATTCTGCAAACAGTTGGTACTTTCCTGTTTATTGTATTGGTGAGAAAAAATTGGAGTGAACTTTGTAGGGATCCAGACTTTTAGCCCCTGACTCTAAGCTCCTTGATGACTGAGCCCATGTCTTGTTGCATGGTGTCCCTAGTGCTAGCATTGTGTCTACACTTAGTACTTGCTGAGAGAAGTCAGAATTGACCAAGTCACCTGTTTTCTGGACCAGAAGACCTGGTGGTTCCCACAAGCTGAGCAGTCCCTGCTCCTGTAGCTTCTCAAACAGAAACCAGAGACTCCTGGTACTTCTCTGTGATTCACTCAGTCATGATATGAAGTGCTTACCAATGTGTGTCAGGGACTGTGCCAGACAGTGCCAAACCCACATATTAAAAATGTCTATTATGGAGAATTTTTGGCACATGCACAAGCATATTCTATATACACAATTCTATGAAATACTTTCAATACATCTATATGTGCCCATCACCTGCCCAACAACCACTAACCCATATCAGCTGCCCCAACCACATGCCATTACAATTCCTCATGTTATGCCGTATTACTTCAAGGCACATCATCTGTAAATATTCCAGAATGTTCTCCATAATATAAGGACTTTATTCATTCATTTAAAAAATATATTTATTTATTTGAGAGAGAGAGAGAAGAGCAAGCACAAGCAGGGGAGGGGCAGAAGGAGATGGAGAGAGAGAGAGAGAGAGAGACAGAATCCCAAGCAGCCTCTGTGATGTCAGTGCAGAGCCCCAGGTGGGACTGGAATTCACAAACCGTGAGATCATGAGCTGAGCCGAAATCAAGAGTTGGATGTTTAACCAACTGAGCCACTCAGCTGCCCGAATAATATAAGGACTTAAAAAAAAATACTACTGACAATGTCATTATCACTTTCTCCAAATCCACATTTTCCTTTAATATAATCAAACATTGAGGAATCAGTTTTGAATAAAACATAGGACTAACCTTCAGGAACTTTTAGACTTATGAGACAGGTGACCAAGAATTCAGCGATTATACTGATTATACACATTAGTGAATATGATTACAGTGGAGCAGCATTGTGTGCTCATGCAAATCTTCTGACCAACTGGCCTGTCTTAGTGGTTGGGGGATTCAAGGTGGGAGGAGAGGGAAGAGAAGGGAAAAATAACAATCTAAATCATGGGAGGCATTTCTCCTGCTTCCTTCTTCCATGAGCACATGACCAACATAAGTCAGTGGAGGCAGGAACCTACCTTTCCTTCAGTCAGTCTCATTGCCTGCTTGCCTTTCAGACTGTGAACACCTCCCCATGCTGACTGTAATTCTAGTGTTTAAGATAACTCTTCCCTTCAACAACATTCATCTCATCTCCTCAACAAGACTGACTGCTCCCATAGGGTAGGGGAATGCAGAGGATATGTAGCTTACAGTTGTCACCACAGAATAAGCATGGCAGGATTTCAGTGACCAGCCCCCCAAGAGTGTCCTGTGTAGTCCTGGTTGAGAACCCCACACATGTGGCTCTTGTGGTTTTTATTTTTCACTAACCTGTTTCCAACTCGATTTGTGGAACCAGGTTCAGCAAGAAGAACAAGGACAGCATAAATCCTTATATATACCTGCCTTTTGGAACTGGACCCCGAAACTGCATTGGCATGAGGTTTGCGGTCATGAACATGAAACTTGCCCTTGTCACACTCCTTCAGAACTTCTCCTTCAAACCTTGTGAAGAAACACAGGTCAGAGAACTTTCCACACAAAGGATGTTTTACTTTTTTTTTTTTTTAAACTAAGAGATATGGTGTGTGTGTGTGTGTGTGTGTGTGTGTGTGTGTGTGTGTGTGTGTGTGTGTGTGTGTTTGTATGGGCTCATTTATCCTTATAATTTGTTCCATTGGCCAGAGAATCTATTTGGAGTCATCTGTGACCTTTAAGGGTCTTTCAGCTCTAAGTGCCACATCTGTGGTTTATTAGTACCCAATAATAAGGGACATCTAGTCAGGTCAACTATCATGACTGATTATGCACAGACTTTTGAACTTGACAATGTTTTAAATTTATTTCAAATCCCCTGAAAGGAAGGGAACATATTATGCATAGTCATGATGTGCAGTTATTAATGCAACATGACTTTCGAATGATGCTATTCTCTACCACAACTTACAGATGCTCTCATAACCATGGTTCTCAACCCCTACTTGTACATTGGAGTCAGTGGGTTCAGGCCATCTGAGAAATTCTTACATAATTCACCCAGAGTGTGGCTTTAAAAGTGTCCCCATTGATTGTCATGTGCAAGCAAGGTTGAGAATCACTGGTGTGAAGCATGTCTGTCAGATGTGAGGGACTCCCATGGTCCAGACCATTGTGGTTATTTGGCCCCACCTTCCATGAGCCCTTCTCCAGTCAAAGCTGTGTTCCCTTTCTATTGAAATCTGCTATCATGAATGGATATTTCCACTGGGAGAGATGAGAGGATGTTTAGCATTGAGGATGGCAATACAATAAAATGTGTAATGTCCACTCAGGATGACTTTGCAAGCTTCAACATATACAAAATTAACTGTATCACTTTTTAAGTGGTATGCCATAATGACTAAGAAACTGTTGTAAATTGTAAACACTCATCCTTTTAACCTAAAATTTAAATTAAAAAAGAACACAAACCAACATGAGATTGTGTCCAGCCTGGTACAGAGTAGACACTCAATAGATATCCTTTTGAATGAATGATGGATGAATGTTTCCACACTCCAGTCTTGACAGCTTACAGAGTAAGTTTAAAGAATATGAGAATATGAATTTAAATGTAGTATTTATATGTTTAAATGCTTACTCTCCTTCATGTATCTTGCCTGCTTTGCTTCTATTGTCAATAGAACTTCATTTTGGTTTTCATATGCTTTTGTAACTGTTGCAGATCCCCCTGAAATTAAATGCTCAAGGTATTATTCAACCAGAAAAACCCATTGTTCTCAAGGTTGAGCTGAGAGATGCGAGTGTGAGTAGAGCCTGACTTTCCCTAAGAACTTCCCCTTTGTTCTTCAAGAACCTGTATCCCAGAACACCAGAGACTTCAATTTACTTTGTGAGTACAACCCAGAAATGAAGATGGGCTTCACATACTGCTTGTGATGGATGATGAGGGATTCCAAGCTTTCCTGGTATCTGCATGGAGCATTATATGTTGTGGAATGTGAGGAAGGTGACTAATAAGTGCCAGACACGTAGACTCAGCCTATCCGGTCCCAATTAGTACCATCTATTCCCCTGAGAACTGATCGATAATAAAAATTTCTCACCAGTTATATTAAAAAACTTTAATGAAACAATAATTTTTGTGGTGACCATAATAGTGACATTCATATCACACATCTTATTTTGAATATTATACATTAACTATTACACTGAGTGTGTCCATCAACATCTCTTTACCAACGTATTAACACTGCACATTAAGGGGGAATCCATAGAACTGATGAGCGAGGGTCAATGACTGGATGTTTTTGACCATCACAGTCACTAGGTGGGTGGGGCTTGTTCAGAAGTCCAACATGTTATGTTGAGGTAGGTGAGAGTCAATACACTGTTACTTTGCCCACTTCTCAGAAAGTTTAATTCTTCCGGTTTTGGAGCACATATTTTTTTTTAAATTTTTTTCAACGTTTTTTAATTTATTTTGGGACAGAGAGAGAGCATGAACGGGGGAGGGGCAGAGAGAGAGGGAGACACAGAATCGGAAACAGGCTCCAGGCTCCGAGCCATCAGCCCAGAGCCTGACGCGGGGCTCGAACTCACGGACCGCGAGATCGTGACCTGGCTGAAGTCAGGCGCTCAACCAACTGCGCCACCCAGGCGCCCCTAGAACATATTTTTTTTTTATAACACTCAATTGAGGCAGTTTTTATTACTAGTTTTGATATAATGTTTTCATCTCATCTTCCCTGGTGTTCTGCCAGACAGGGAACATGCTTTTTCTTTGTGACCTAACCTCAGCCCCCTACTGTACTAATACAATGAACATCAAATAAGAGATGGTTGATTGGTCAGTGGATTGGGCAGAAAAGCTAAAAGCATTTGTCCAATTCAGTTGGTATGAGAAGCTGCACAGGATTCTTCCTTTTTCCCCCATTTACTCCCTTCCCCTTCTTTCCTTTCTCCTCTCTTCCCTTCCATTTTCTTTCCTTCCTGGATAATTTAGTTTTAAACTAATAGGTGGTACACAGCCAGGTGGGCACCCCTACCTTGGGGCTCCAGGGCAGAAAAAGGAGTCACAATGACTCAAAGACAGAGACAGAGTAGGGACGGGAGTATGTCCACATATGGAAGTAGCCTGGCATGAATGTGGGAGCCCAAGCTTAGTGAGAAGAGTGTCCACACAGAGGGGCTGGTCTTGTGAGAGCCACCACATCCTAAATATAGATGGGCAACACAAGGAGTATGAGGAGGGGGTGTTAAGTGATGGAGTGGGGATTAGTTACATAAAGGGGAACTGATAAAAGTGAATATATTAGGGATAAATGGAAGCCAGGTTTATCACTGTTGGAGAAGGGAGTCACTGATGGAAAGGGAGAAAACAGGAATGAGATTATGTATTCAGAGATTAGAACTGAGTATATCAGTGAAAAAAATCCTGCTTTTCTAGAGAGGTAGATGATAGGTAGGTTGACTTAAAGATAAATAGATGTGTGTACGTAGGTGAAAACACATATCCCCTACCTTTCTCCACAGACAGTTCTTAGAAACAGTGACACTGTAAAGGCAATGAGCACAACTTGTGCTCAAATCTTGGCTTATTAACATCATTTTCCACTGAAAGCAACTAGGGCTTTTCAAAGAAATGGCTGTTCCAGGCTGGTGGAGCACATGATGAGCCTGGAGCATCTTGTCCTGAACAGTGATGGGGACACATCCAAAGGACACAGCCCAAGAGGTTTTATGGGCCCATCAGGCATGATTTGGGCATCATGATAACTAAGGACGGGAAGCGATTATGACCCATTGAATAAAACAGGAAAACACAATTACCCACAAGTATAATAAATACAGGTTTGATTATCCCATTGAATAAAACAGGAAAACACAATTACCCACAAGTATAATAAATACAGGTTTGATTATAATTGATGAGGACACTGACACATTTTCAAAGTACTACCACTCAAACACCCATGAGCTGCCAGAGGAAAGAGCAGCTCACAGAGAGAGACCTGGGAAATGAATGAGTGTCATCAGGGAAAGGAGGAAGTGACGGTGTGTCACTTAATAGGACTTGGTGAAAAGAACTGAGCATCACCTCTGGGGTATTCTTGCTGAGGAGGAAAACCTGAAAGAAATCCTGAAAAAAAGTCAGACAAACCTGACAGAGGAATACCTACTCCTAATCTGTACCTGGTGTGTAATCTTCAACAAAACCAAGGTCATGAAAGTGATTAAAAAAGAAGAAACAAGCCCAGAGTGGAGTCACCTGCCTGCAAATTCCACCTCACAGCAAACCAAGACTAATGACACTTTCAACCTATCCCAGGAAGGTGACCTTTTACCAGTCTGGCTGAAATTTCCTGATGAGTTGTCTGCAAGATAGAAACCCTGCAGGTCCTTCCCTCAGAGATGGGGTCCTGGCCTGAAACAATCATTGCTTTTCCTTCTAAGTACTTCCTGCCCCACCCTTCTTCCTCTAAAACCCTGAATCTTGTACACCTCCTGGGAGCATCTGTCTCCCTGTCAGGTGGGATGCTGCCAATTCATGAATTGCTTAATAAAGCCAATAAGATCTTCAACTTGACTTGCTGGAATTTTGTTTTTCAATAAAAGTCAGAGACACACTAAGGAAGTGTTCCAGACTGAACTACAGAAACCAAAGAGGAGTGACATGGAAACTCCAGTGCGTGGATTGGGTCCTTCAGCTGTAAAGAACATTGTGGGGACAATTGGGGGAATTGAGGGCTATGATGAATATATGGCAGTAATGTGTCAGTGTCCATGCCCTGACTTTGGTGGAAAATGTCTTGTAGGAATTACAGATTATGAAATATCAGGTCAGCATTTACTCTGAGATTGATCAGGAACATAGTTCTTGGAACAGACTCTTCTGGAAGCTTGTGATTGTTCTTGGGAGAAGTGGTTCAGAACAACTGTGGATGTACACAGCTCTCCCCTTCCCTTGCCTTCGTCTGACTTGTATTATTTAATACAAGGAGGCAGCACCACACAGTGATTGAGAGACGGGGATCTCTGAAACTGGAATTCCTGAGTTTTGAATCCCATCTCATCAGGACTGAGTCTTGATGAATCAGTGGCTTTGGGTAAATGAGGAAAAGGTGCCACTTTTACATAGCTGGGCCCTTAGGGCTTGGGCTGCCTTTCAGCACCTGTATGTCCCTCAGTGAATACTACTGTGCACAAATTAGTTCAGGTTTAGTCATTGTCTCAGGTTGGGTTCCCTAAAAGCAGAGCCTGAGATGGGGGCTCTGAAGCAAATGTTTTACTCAGGGAGTGATCTCGGGGGAAAGGATTGAGGGGAGTGGGGTAGAGCAGGAGGAAAAGCTGAGTGGGTGTGGTCTTGGGGGAGCCTGATCTCATGATGAGCCCTGGGGCAGGAATTGTATTATAGAGTGGATGTCACTTTGAGACAGGAGATGGCATCTTGTACCCCATTGGTTGGTATTGGACTGGGGCACTAATTCCCAGGTGAAATGGCTTCAGTTTGGCCAAGAGCGAGTCCCTGAGAATGGGACAACCGTGAGCTAATAAGAGCCAGTACTCTCAGCCTTTGGGGAGTGAGTATGCTGCCCAGTGACAGAATTTGGCACCTTCCTCCTCTAAAGACACTTACACGTGGTGCCTTGAACTAATTACTTAACACCTTACTGCCTTGATACTTAGAGCCTCAGATTCTATAAAATAGGAGAATAATGTCAGTGCCTATCAGAAGTGATGATGGAATCAGATGATGTGTATATGTGAAGTACTTAGGACACAGACCAGGGAGCACATAGTGAGCACATAATCAATGTCAGCTATTACCTTCATAGCTGTATTATCTTCAGTCCTCAGGAGGCCATGTCAGTTGTGACATTTGGGCTCCAGCCTTGTCAACTCCAGCTTCCATCTGCCATTTTAGAAAGTAATCACATACATCCTTCAGAGAGCTTTAACTATGAAGTTAATGGTGTATCAGCAGATGCTGTTCAGGAATTTTCCAAAGAGCAATAGCAATATCCCCATTCTAGAAGTGCCTTTGTCATGTGAAAATTAGTCATGTGACCCCCACTGAAATGGAGTGGGGAGGTTTGGCAGGGGGCACTGTCACACCCTACCACTCAGACCCAATGGGAAGAGATAGACTTGACCTTGCACTACTTTACTATCCCAGCTGCAGGAAGAAGGGCTTTCCTTGTCACCACAACCCAGAACCCCTTCTCCCCAACAAGAGCTCTGCCAATGAGAAGCCACCACACTTCAAACTCCAAGGTTATTCCGTGAATTTTAGTTTATAACCCCCTTCCCAGCCTCCCCTTTTCTCCTGGAAAAAAATAAACAAATACCCCCCCCCCCAAAAAAAAAAAACCCATAACTCCCTTTGTTCTTTAGACTTGGCTATCTATGGTTTTGCTGAAGCTTGTTTGTCCTGGATTGCAGTTCTCTTTTTTTCCTGAATAACTCCCTTTTGGTTGGTAAAACAACTGGCAGCTTTGGGGCACCTGGGTGGCTCAGTTGGTTGAACATCCAATTTCAGCTCAGGTCATGATCTTGTGGTTTGTGAGTTTGAGCCCAGCGTCAGGCTCTTTGCTGACAGCTCAGAGCCTGGAGCCTGCTTCAGATTCTGTGTCTCCGTCTCACTTCCCTTCCCCTGCTCATGCTCTGTCCCTCAACAATAAATAAACATTAACAAAAAATTTAAAAAAACAACTGGCAGCATGTATGTATGTATATATTTAAGTTTATTTATTTATTTTAAGAGAGAGAGTGTGAGCAGGGAAGTGGCAGAGAGAGAGAGGGAGAGAGAATCCCAAGCAAGCTCCATGCTATAAGCACAGAGTCAGCACAATCTATGGGATGATGACCTGAGCTGAAAGCAAGAATTGGATGCTTAACCAATAGAGACACGCAGGTTCCCCTAGCAGTATCTTTATTTTTGTGGAGTTATGTCTGTTTCTCACATAAGAATGAAAGTGATAGAATATGCTAGGTCTTAATGTCTTGTAGTTTTGGTGAATTGACTTACCTTCATTTGACTTCAGGTGAAGTGCCAGAAGCAAGCACTGCTCTTAGAGTCAGCTGCTCCAGGTATCAATGTTGTCATGGCCATGGCCACATTATCCAAACCTTGATCCTACCTTTTCCAGTGACTTGCAAGTGGTCTACATCATTAAGCCTCATGACCCTTTGTGTTATGTGACAAAAACTGGTGCTAATGATTAATCGGACTATTTACAGAGTAATGTGACCTCTGCACTCTCCATGTTACTAAAATTTGAAGGAAGTTCTTCAAAAAGGAGATTATGCCATCATTCTTGCATTCCTTCAAAATCACCATGCCAACCATAGCCCTCTTAAGCCCAAGAATATAGAAACGAAGAAGTTGTGGCTCCTACCCAAGAGGATCTAATAAATTACTTGGAGACACAGAAACATAATTACTGTACATCCAGTGTGCCCCAGGTCCCCTGCTCCATCCCATGAGAGGAGAAGGGATCAGTATTAATTTGCTGGGCTCCATAACAAAGTACCACAGACTGAGGAGCTTCATCTACAGAAGTTTATTCTCTCACAATACTGGAGGCCAGGAGTACAATCAAGTGGTTGGCAAGGTTGGTTCCATCTGTGGCCTCTCTCCGTGGCTTGCAGATGACCATCTTCTCCATGTTTTCACATGGTCTTCCCTTTGTGGATGTTTGTGTCCTGATCTCCTCTTAGAAGGACACCAGTCATGTTGGATTAGGGTCCATGTTAGTGACCACGTTTAACATCTTTTTCTTCATAAAGACCACACTTCCAACTGCAATCATGTTTTGAATTTCTGGCAGTTAGTACTTCAACTTACAGATTTGGAAGGGACATAATTCAGCCTATACCAGGATCTGTGTAGAAACCCTATGGGCCTGCACATGACTATCACAGGAGGGCTAGGGGACCTGCAGCAGTGAATGTGAACTCTCATCAAAGCTGGGTGGAGGGTGGGGCTGGATCCTGCATGCCAGTAAGAAGGGCCTAGGTCATCAGGGGCAACTCCCAGGCCTGATCGGAGCATGGACACAGCTTAAAACCATCAAGGACCCTCTGTAGAACCAGGGCAGGGATCAGGTGTCACCTGTAAGGCCTAGGGTAGAGAGAGGAATGAGGCCCACTTTTCTAGCCCAGAAGTCACACCCCCAAACATTCTGAGCTCATTCTGGGAGGGGCAGAGAAAGGACAATGGGGGACAGGATCAGAAGACTGAACTTAGAAAACTTGTTACCCAAGTGACCAAGAAGTGGTTTTATGAAGAAATTCCCCCTCCCCAATCTCACCCCAAAAAGGGTCTCATGGGGATGATGATGTCATCTGTGAAAAGCTAAAAAGCTACATTGTCTTCAAGCATCTGTGTATTTTCAAAAGCACTGTATCTCTCATGTCTGCAATTGGAACCATAACACTGTTGACCAATTAACAAAGATAAAAGAATCAGAGAACTGGAAAGAGTCTCACCGTTCAAATCCAAGACTTTAATTTTACCGATTTCTCATTTAATCCTCCTAACAGCCCCTTGAGGAAACTGAGTCTCAGAGGGATTAATGACTTCCTCAAGGTGAGAGAGTAGAAAAGGTGGCGTGTGGCTTCATTCACTATGCTGTGCTGCTTCCAGATGAACTCATTAATCCCAGACCCACAAAAGGCAGGGATGAGATGGACCTCCCAGACCCACAAAAGGCAGGGATGTTTTGAGGCTATTGTTGGCCCCACTGCTGTCCTCTCAGGGCCTACACACTGCCGAGCACACCATAGGTCTTCAGTAAAATATCTTGAGTCTGTTTGGGAAACACATATTGGAAATAGCACATGGACTACACCAGTACCTCTCATCATCCTGTAATTTGGGGATTTCCCAGCATCAGCTATCAGGAGGTACATCTGAACCTCCAGCATGTATAGAAGGTCAGCAGGAAGGTTCTTGTTTTGGATTTTGTTCAGATCCACAAACATTTCCTAGGCACTTCTCTGGATCAGGTTCAAATGTGCCCTGTTGGTGGGGAAAAGTCAGACCCTTGAATAGATAGATTCAGTATGGTGGAAGGTCAGCCTCAGTGCTTTGAGAGCACAGAGAAGGAGCACTTGTCCCCAAAAATGGTTGGGAGGAGCTGATACCTGAAAAACTTATTTTCTAAAAAAATATTTTTAAATTTATTTAAAAATTTATTTTACTAAAAAACTTATTTTACTAAAAAACTTATTCTACTAAAACTTATTTTACTAAAAACTTATTTTACTAAAAACTTCTAAAAACTTATTTTACTAAAAAAATCAAATGTATAGATGTACATTCTTTAAAAAGTTGAACAGTGCTAATGGTAGTTTTAACAAAACCAGTGGCATCTTTCTCCACCTGATATCTTTCTTGGTTTTCTCCCTCATTTCTGTAGAGGCCATCTCCTTGTAGCTTTCAGAAGAGTAATGAAGAGGAGTTAATTTTTGTTAACGAATGTGCATTTCTGAATATATCTCTGCTCTACCCTCATGCTTGATGGATGATTTGAGCATAGAATTGCTTGATGGATGATTTGAGCTAGAAGTTTCTCCATGAACTTGTAGACATAGGGACTTGTCTCTACTATTGCTGTTGAGAAGATTTTGCCCTTCTGGTTTCTGATTCCTTGTACTTGACCTGGATCTTGCTCCCCTCACTCTTTCTGCAAGCATTTAGGATTTTCTTTTTCTCCCTGGTGTCTGAAAGTTCATGACAATGTGCCTTCATGAATCTGCTGTCATCCGTTATTCTAGGCAGAGCTGTCCAAGAGACCTTTCTGCAATGATGCAAATGTTCTGTATCTGTGTTGTCCAATATGGTTGTCTCCAGCCACATGGGGGTATTGTGCACTTGAAATGTGGCTGGAGTGGTGAGGAATTGCATTTCTGATTTTTTCTGTTTTTAAATAAATTTATATTGAAATCTAACCACATTGTGTTCAAGGGCTATAGCGGGTGGTGCAGTGCATTGGACATTCAATCTGGAGACTTTTGCTCTTCAGTTCTGGGAAATTTTCTTGAATTATTTCATTGTATGTAGTCTGTGTTCTAAAATCCCTATTGGCCAGATGATAGAACTCATGGTATTATTCTCTAATTTTCCTGTATTTTCCCTCCCATTTTTGGGAGTGAATTAGTTACATAAAACTAACCTAGTGAACATGTGTTTATTTAAAGTATGATATTTTATCCTTTATTGATCTCTTTGCATTAATATTATTTTTTAAAATATTATGTTTGAATACAGTTTAAAATTTATATGATTAGTGAGATTTTGGGCAATTTGTGCTCAAGTGGAATGCCTCACTCAAATTGCTCTGGTCATAGTTCTTCCTGGAAATCCAAACTGAATTTTATAAAAATACTGTGTTGCTAAGGAGGGAATGAGCTCTCCTTACTCCTTTTGTTTGGTTCTTTTTGGGGGTTAGCTTTTATTGACCTACAAGGCACTCTACTTAGGGAACTGTTTAGAGACAAATTCTGCCCACTAGGAGAAAGGGGATGAGAGGAATCTCATCCCAGTTGGGCTTTAGATCCTATAGAGTGAGAAAATACGAGGTGTGGTGGTTCTGCTCCAACCCCTGTGTTTACACAACTGGACAGGCACTGTAGGCTCAATGAAGTCCAGGAAATGAAGTCTCTAAACATTAACATTCTCAGTAGCTCCTCACAGGCAAGGAGGTAAAAAGAGCCATTTAAACATAATCAGTAAGGGCGCCTGGGTGGCGCAGTCGGTTGGGCATCCGACTTCGGCCAGGTCAGGATCTCGCGGTCCGTGAGTTCGAGCCCCGCGTCGGGCTCTGGGCTGATGGCTCAGAGCCTGGAGCCTGTTTCCGATTCTGTGTCTCCCTCTCTCTCTGCCCCTCCCCCGTTCATGCTCTGTCTCTCTCTGTCCCAAAAATAGATAAACGTTGAAAAAAAAATAAAAAAAAAAACATAATCAGTAAGAAGGAAAAAAGTAAACAGTCCACATCCACCAAACACCCAACCTTTTAAGTATGTTCTAATTAAAACTTGAAGTCAAGTGTCCTCCTCTTGCTAGAAGAAAATATGTTACATTATTTAGAGTTATTTTATAACTCTTGCCCTCTCTCACCCTTGGACTAAACTATTTTAAGAGTTCATGTGGAGTGACCATTTCTAAAAGGCCTGCAGAGGGTCTGGTATCTGGCTCAGCAAAGTCACCAGATATACCAAATACTATTACTTTATTGCAGGTATCTTGATTTTAGCTCAATGTTTGTGTGGTTATTGGTTTAGTCTCTCTCCCTGTTAGAGTGTTGGGTTCATATAGTCTATATAGTCTTGGCCCAGGGACCAAATGCAGCAAGTGTAGAGCCCACCCAACATCTAATGACAATGGGAGAGGTTCCCACCTCCTCCAATGCCAGGATGTTCACAACCTGTCACTTTCTCATCACTCCCACACAAACTGTAGGGCCCAGACACCCACACTTAAATATCACCTGGTTACCTGGAATTGGCAAGATCAAGTTTGGCCTTACTGAGAAGAATGGGAGTTTTCCCAGTTAGGAACAGACACTTAACCTTTCCTTCATTTTTGCACACTTGAGACTATGATCTGTGAAATTTGAATGTGATGCACAGATCATTCCAGGGCAACACTGCTTCCCCTACTGTGAGCACTTCTCTTGGCCTGTGGAAGTCAGGCCATGCTTCCCCAAGGAGATGTCCTGTGAACTAACAATACAAAGGGATGAGAATATAAGACAGCTGGGTTCTCTGCATCCCTGAGTCCTGACAACTTATTCACCTACACTGATATCTGAGCCTAAGTCTTCCCTAAATATTATTCAATTCAATTTTGACCAGTAGCTAAGGAGACTAAAGAAGCTGATAAATCCTTCACTGTTAAGGAGGATGCATAGTTATTCTTACTTGGCTGTACTATAATTATCTTAGTTTTCTCTATCTTCAACTTGAGAGATATCTGAGTCTGAGATCTGTTTTTACCACATGCATTTGGAACAGAGTTTGGAAAGTTCATGATGAGCGTATTAGTATAGGAAGTAGATGAGAGCCATGGAGTCTATGGGGTGTTCTTCTGACACACAGTGTCTTCTTTCATACAAACTCTGAGGATGCTTCAAACTCTGAGGATGCGAGTCTTGTCATGGCAGGTGTTCCTTTGTGGAGAACAATGGGGCACAAAGCTCATGCCTCTATTATTCTCCCTTGCAGACAAAGCCATCTGCATTGGTTCAGTGCTGGCTGCATTGTAGTTCCCAGCAATGACAAGCCTATCACTTTTGGGATAGATTTCAACCAGCTGCAGCAGACTCTGAGGTGAAGAGGGTAGGCGGATGCTCATTTTAAGCTTAGTTATGAAATAATCATAGCTGAGCATGGGGTTTGGAGAAGGATAAAAGTCTATTAGTTCCCACAGAGGCTTGGTTTCCAAGTACAATAAAAAAAGGCTTTGTGTTTAGTTGAGAGCATTAAGTTGTCAAGAATTATCAAATGACAGGAATCGTTCCTTGATTCTGTGTACCTCTCTGCTGGGGAACAATACTCTTAGTACCATCTTGGCTAGCATCTGTATTCCCTGCTAAGATGAAGCAGAGTCCTTTGTTCTGGAATTATGAGGGAGCTGCTGTGCAGGTAGCCAAGGATATAGGGACAGAAATTTAACCAGTTCACTGTTGCAGACTTGGGTCTATTTCCCAAGTAGGGACCCTTATCAGGGAAGGGCAAACGTTGAATATCAGTATTGCTGAGCACAGTCTCCCTTTATGTTCACTTATTTACAATATGTTTTTGTGATCAATGGCTGTTGGAAATACAATTGCAGTCACTGAATCTCAGTCTAACATCTGTAAACAGGGTAATAGCATGGCCCTATGGAATGGTGCCCAATGAAGGCACCAAAAGGGGGCAGAAATATTTCAGAATTCCTGGGACTTTCTCTTCTAGTTTTCCTGGGGATCATCTTCCAGCTTCCCATGTCTGTCCTGTGTTGGTATTCCAGCTTGGAGCCATTTATTTCTTAAATGGAGCAGGGCTCCATTGTCCCAGAGATTCCAGAGGTATGCCATGCAATCCATGGTTTCTCAGGACATGCAGACACAGAATATGAGTCAGAGTGATGAAAATGAGCTGATATAATTTCCAGAGGATATGTCCTCATACCTCTCCCAGCAGGTAAGTGGCAAGGTCATCAGTGATCTTCCCACAGGGATATTAGGAAGCCCAGTAATTTCACTTCTACCAACTCAAGTCCATCAACCTTTCTGGATGCCCCCCTGAGCATATATACTTTGGGGACATAATGTTGGTAAGTACCCAGACTGTGCCCTTGAGAAGCTCTCTCTGTGTAAGGTAAATGGGTGTAGAGACCAATGATAGGAATGGAGGGTACAGAGAACTGGGGCTCATAGGACAGAAATTTCCCAGGGCAGGAGGTTGGCGAGGACAGACTCTAACAGAGGAGATTCTGTTAGAGCTGGGTTTGAAGGATGAGTAGGATCCTTCTAGGCAGCCCAGGGACATTTTTAGGCAGAGGAAACTACATGGGTAAAGATGAGTAGACCCAGCTTGTGTGAAGGGTTTCAAGTGTTTAAGGGTACAGACAGTCATGGTGACAAGGGCAACTTAGAGATTTAAGGACAATGGTTTTACGTGAACTTCTGTAACCTTTGGGATTATTGATAACACTGATTGAGTTGTTTATTGATTTCCCACAAAATATTGACTCAAAGGAGGTCAAACTGGGAATGTTCATGATGCTTTGCCAACACTCATGGGTGTAGAGCACCTACAGGTGGAGCACCAATGGCCCTTCTACTGGCTGTAGCTCCAGCCCCGCCCCCTCTTCACTATATATATTCCAGCCTCACTGAATCACCGCTGGTGGGAAGGAAAGCTCCACACGCACAGGCCAGCACAGACTGCCACACACTGCTGAAAGAGAGTAGAGGAGATTGGCAGAGGGAAAGTGGCCATGGACCTGATCCCAAGCTTTTCCATAGAAACCTGGCTTCTTCTGGCTACTAGCCTGGTGCTCCTCTATCTGTGAGTAACTGTTCAGGCTCATCGCCTCTGGAACCCTGCTAATCAGCAACCTCTACCCCTTTTTCTTTTCTGCTCTGTGGATGAAGAGTTAACAAAAGGAAGTTCCTGAAGTGTTGGGTGCTTCAAACAAGCTAGAAACACATAAGGGGTTATTATTGACCTCACCCAGATCTGCAAAAGGAGTACCCCCATACCCCAACTCCAATTTCTGTAGTTAGGAGGGCTGAGAGACATTATTTTCTCCTGGGATGATCTTCTGTTTCACTACAAGTTGGGACGTAAACTGTCGCGACCGGCGCGACAAACACCGAGGTCAGGGTCCTGAGGGTAGGGGAATGTAAGAAAAAAAGAGAAGAGAAAGTTTGGGAACAGGAGGGCCCCCTGGGCTGATGGCCCAAGTGATGGCTTTATTGTTGCTGTACACAATCTTTTATAATATAAGACTCTTATGGATCAGGTCATTCTAAGAATAATCAGGTTTCACATGATCACTGCCAGCCAAAACATTTAGTTCGGTGTACCTTGTGAACTTTCTGAACGGGTCACAAGACCTTGTTGACAGATTGCTAGCAAAACACAATTCCCATGTTTGTTTCTATCTGACTCAGGGTAGAAAAAGGGAGGTAGCATTACTGCCAACACCTGCAGACCACAGGCTTCAGGAACTTTCTCAGCCTTGACAAGGCTTTCGTATGCCCTTGAAAGTGGGGGAATGGGAGGGGGAACCACCGGGTTGGCTAAGTCAACAAGGAACATTGCTTGACCCAGTCTCAGCCTGGCACTGGGGCCCGGCCCCCCACAGTAAACCTATCAAGCACAATTCACCTGAGGAAGATTAAGATCAACAGACCCCTGTGCTGTGGAGTCCTCACCCCATCCCAAGATCTGGGGATTCTGGAGGCAGAGGGAGTAGCTTGGGTCTTGTCTCATTATCTTCACCTTCCTGGTCTTTGTCTGCTGCAGGACATGTGTAAAAGGATTGGGCCTGTGTCTCTCAGGTGGCTCCTGCTCCCCTCCCTCCCGCCACCAAGCATCATGTACACAAATCACTGGTACACTCAGACTTCCAGGGAGGCTGGATGTGCCTCACCTTCCTCTTCAGAATGGACTCTTCCCTCTTTTCTGTGCCCCTCTCCTGGCCACTCCCTGACCTTATAATATGCAGAACTCCTTACCCTAAATGAGTACCTTTAGAGCTGAAGAGACTTGGCAGAAATCTTGAAATTCTATTCATTTCAGGTTTTCCTTCTAGTGTCTGGGAAGTTTAGCATCAGTATAGAGATTTCTTCCTCCCTCAATATGAAATCTGCCAGCAGGCTGCAAAGACATAGCCCTGAAAGCAAATTTGGACATTAAATATGTTTTTTCCCTCTATGTTACAGTACAGGAGGAAAATAAAAATCATTAGCAGAGGAATTCCTTTCAGTGGTGGGTTTCCCAGTATCCTGAAGCAGGTTGGGAAAGGACTTAGTGTCCAGTTGTGGGTAGGGATGGTCCCCTCTATGTCACATTTGACCTCTATCTCAATTTCGCTTTCTTTAAGAATAGAAAGGCATGAGGATGTGAACATAGGACATATAAGCCTGATTTTCATTTTCTGAGAGAAAGGTTAGGAATGCTGGGTGTGACAACATGTTCTGTCCCAATGACATTTAAATGTAATTGATGTGGTTTAATTTCATTCTTTTTAATACTAGGGTTTTTACTGAGATAAGACTATTTCCAGCTTGTTCTTTCTGAAGTCTAAAAGGAGGCTGTTAGTTTAGCCTTTGTGATTATAATGGTGCATAAATAACTTCAGCCTTCTAGAGTCATGTTGGGAATATGAATTTAGTGTACACATGCATACTTCTATGATATAGGTTGTGTATATGTTTACAAGTGCCCAGCAGGTTATTTTTAACCTCTCATCACAGGCAAGTAGTAAGACAGCCTGTGCTGATGTGAGAGGCATCCAGGGCTCAGAATGGAGTGGGAGAGTATTCCTCCCTCATAACAGACCTTCCAGAGATACTCCTTGGTTCTGGTCCCACAGGGGGTCATCACAGGACCACAGGATTAGCATCTCATCTGCTTAGGGCCAGGGAACAGGGATACCATGTGAGTCATACTGTGTCTGGTCTATCTGGCAGTGGGGCTGTCACTGGTCTTTGCCACCAGGCAAACAGTATGTTATACTTAAAAGACACTGGTGTAGTCAAGAGTCAGTAGCTGTAGACAGGGCCCTCTGTCTATCAGTGCAATGTAAAGGCACTAAAAATGAGTCACTTTACTGTTAGCCCCTTCATTTGTACCAACAGCAGCATTAATCTACCAAAAAGAGAGGAGCTGGAATGAATCAGAAAAATTCATCTAGCTCCACCTCTGCATTGTATTGGAGCCCTGTGAGTTTAGACCAGATCTTGCCTTGTGACCAGTGTTGCTGACACATTCACTCAATTGTTTGGCCTCACTTGGGAGTTGAATTATCATGTTGATGGTCCAGAAGCCAGAATTGATTTTTTAAAAAATTTTTTAACGTTTATTTATTTTGGAGACAAGAGAGACAGAGCACAAGTGGGGGAGGGGCAGAGAAAGCCAGAGACAGGATCTGAAGCAGGCTGCAGGCTCTGAGCTATCAGCACAGAGCCCGATGCGGGGCTCAAACCCACAACCATGAGATCATGACCTGAGCCAAAGTCAGACACTCAACCAACTGAGCCACCCAGGTGCTCCCAGAATTGATTTTTTTGTGTTGGTGATGGCCACCCGTACTTCTGACATCTGGTGCACATATGTCAAAGTGTTCTAGAGGAAGGATCTAAATATCCAGCTGGGTCGGGTTGAGGTCTCTCTGCTGGGTCCCTCAAACATGTCCTTTCCTGCAATTTGGGGAGTTTATTTAATCACGTAATATTAGAAATGCTGGATGTGCACAAAATACTTGGTACCTGTACTGTCTAAAATGCTAGCTTAGAAGAGGAGATGAGGAATATCTCTGGAATGTTTTGTCCTTATTCATTTTATGTTGCATAACATGTATTCTGCTATGAACTGGAGGTATGTGAACTTTGGAAGGCTCCCTATCTGTTAGCTGAAAGCACTTGCAGGGTATGTAACCATTTCTAGTTAGCATCCTTTCCCACCACTTTGTTAATTTGCCTCTATGGGGTTAGCCCTGTAGGCCTAGCGAGTTTATGGTTAAAACGGTGTTGGCAGCCTCTCCTTCCTCCACTCTGCTATTTCTCAGCAACACCTAACAGTAAGGCTTGCAAGGATCCAGAACCCCCAGTTGTGGGATTCCACAGGCAACTCCTGAAGGATGAATTGCAGGCAGTCCTGTATTAGGGAGCACCATCTGTAATGGACTTTTGAGATAGTGATGCACAGAGTCAGTAAACTTAGTGACCATCTTGAAAAATTGAGCGGGCCTTGCAGTGTGCTGAACAGATGAGTATCTCAGGTCAGAGGACCAGATTCCACAGGGGGAAGAATAGCCTGGGGATGGATTGTTTACTTACTGATCCTTTAATATGGCATTCATTTGGGCACATATGGGTCAATCCCCCTTCTCTGTAGCTGAAGAGAACCAGAATGCCTGACAACAGAGACTTGGGTGGACCTGATGGGATCTCACTTTTTAGGGAGGCCAGTTGAGCCTTTGACACAGTTTTCATTGTACAGAAATAAGAACACTGTGGTTGCTTAAGACTTCTGTGAAGATAGACTTAAGAAGGGCATGATCCAGGGGCGCCTGGGTGGCTAAGTTAGTTGAGCGTCTGACTTTGGCTCAGGTTATGATCTCACTGCTTGTGTGTTCAAGCCCCTGTGTCGAGCTCTGTGCTGATAGCTCAGAGCCTGGAGCCTGCTTCAGATTCTGTCTCCATCTCTCTGCCCCTCCCCTGCTCATGCTCTGTCTCTCTCTCTCTCTCTCAAATATAAAATAAAACGTTTAAAAAAACGTTTATAAAACGTTTAAAAAAATTTTTAAAAGAAGGACCTGATCCAAAACACCAACAGGGACTACAATGAAGGAAAAGCAGAAAGGTCTCTCTGAGGAAACTGCTAAGAACATTTTATTGGTAGACTCTCAGTAACCGTCTGGTATTGAGTGGATATATTTAGTAAAATATCATCATTCATCAGAGCAGGAAAACAATTTTCTCTTTCTCATTCTTTGGAGAGTGACAAGCTCCAAAGTCATGGCAGTGTCACTTACTAAACAGTCATGAGTGAATTTTCTGGAAGAATTCAGCACGAACCTTGTAGGAGCTCTCAGTATGGAAGCATTTATCAAATGTTCAGTCTAGGATTTGGGATGGTGTAGTTTCCAGCTGCTTTTAGCTAATCATCATCATTCTTTGTGGGTCTCACAGTGGAGATGGGAAAGGAGATGATGAGTGAATGTAATTATTGCTGTTTGGATTGCTGTTACTATTTCTTTTTTTTTTTCAATATATGACATTTATTGTCAAATTGGTTTCCATACAACACCCAGTGCTCATCCCAAAAGGTGCCCTCCTCAATACCCATCTGCTGTTACTATTTCTTGACTACATGTTACCTCCTCTCTTACCTGTTCTAGTTGTATCAGTGACTGGCCAGTCTCCACACCTATTTCACCATCGCTTTCTCTTTCACTTTACAGATATGGGACCTACACACATGGACTTTTTAAGAAGCTCGGAATTCCTGGGCCAAAACCTCTGCCTTTCGTGGGAACTGCTCTGGGGTACCGTCAGGTGGGTGCTGTTTGAGCTCCCAGCTCCCTCTTTTGCTTCTTATGGTTGCAAATCCCAGCTTAGTTCCATATTAAAAATACTCCTCCTCAGCAGGAAGTTCTTAGGTTTCAGACTTTCCAGAAATGGTGTCATAGTCTCCACCCAGCCTCCTCTTTTTCTTCCTATGGTTGCAAATCCCAGCTTAGTTCCATAGTAAACATGATCCTCCTCAGGAGGAAGTCTTGGGTTTCAAACTCTCCAGAAATGGTATTACAGGCCCTACCCAGCACATGGCCAGGTATAGCTCAGGGCTCTCTTGTCTGCTGTTAGGAGCCTCAGGTTTTCCCTCAGTTGGCAGTCCAGCTCTCTGGCCACTTCAGCCCAGGACTTTTTGTTCCAGCTTGTGAGCATCATAAAGAGGCTTTTCTTTCTGGAAGGTGCAGATTCCCAGGAAGGCATAATGGTACTTGGTATTAGGAGAAAAGCATCAAGTGGGTCCCTGGTACTGGCTCATTAAGCTCTGTATGCTAAAGTCAGACTTTCCTGTTCATAGCATGAGCTCTTTGTAGCCTCCTTGTTTTCCTGGATGTCTCTGGAACTTCAGTTTATTAGGCAACCCAAGATTCACTTTTGGGTGATTTGCACATAATTGAATTATCTCAAGAACTGGCCAAAACCCACCCCACCCCTACAGTTGTTTCCATGGCTCTAACTCACCCTTTGCCACCTGTGACATCTTTTGACATTTGAGAGGTTGAACTAGAGCTCTTGGCTTTACCTCTGTATCTTCAAAGAAGGCATCCTATGGGTGACTTGAGCAGGGGGGAGTATAACTGAGGCAGTATATTGCTTATCTATTGTTTTCAGACTTTAATTCTAAATGAGTTGTGTATGTGTGTATGTTATTTTTCACACAAAGGTAGAACCACTCATACAAAATCACTAGAAAAGAGATGCTTTGACAAAACTATTAAAGACTTAATGTACCTGAATGGAATGTACTAGCAGACACACAGACTGAATTTTGGTAGAGCCACTGTGTCTAATCCAGCTCTGATGCCTCACCCAAGGCCTGGCTCCTGAACAGAAGGTAGGAGCTCATGTCTTGAATGCCAGCAGGCAGAGTCTATATTACAGGCTGCTCTCTGCCTTGGAGTTCCTTTCCTGAAGACCTGAGACTTATTCCTCAGATCCTACCTCTCCTGGCTCTCAGTGTCCAGTTATTGTTAAGAACTTACTGGGCTTTTTCCTTTCCAACAGAGCAGTAATCTTCTTTCCGCTTTTCCAGATTAACTCCTTAGTACATGCATCCCAAGACGCGCATTTCTGGAACCTTCCTTTGTAAAGTGAAAACATCAAATATCACAGCTGAAACATAGAGACAGGAAATTTTGTTGTTTTCTTTTTTTGAAGTGACATGAGTGAAAGCTCAGAGCAAGTGTTTTAATTTGCACCATTCTTTGTGGAGGGGTGACATCATCCCCTCTTTTCCATGTGAGAACTGGACAACTGGAAGCGAGTCCACTTTGTCATTCATCCACTCATCTCTCACTTTCTCACTCAACAAAATGTCTTACACTTTGTAAGTCTGCCAAACTGAAAGAGGGCACAGGAGTCTTAATTTCCTAAATCTACTGAAAATCTAGTAGGGCTCATGAGATCAATGAATAGAGTGGTAACTGAGGGTTGTTCAGGCCATGCTGACTTTCCCTCAGCTTCCGTTTTCTCATGATGCCCTGAAGTTAATAATCCAGATGGTTATGAGATTTAGAGACAACTCATGCACAAGCCAAACATGTCAGAAAGGCAAGGGTTACATAGTCTTCACAGACAAGTAAGATGTTCGGCATGAGCAGTATTAGTCAGTTCAAGGACTTGAAATTCTCCGTTTCATGTCTCTGTTTTCTCTCCTTTCCCGTAAGATGCGTGTGAATAAGAGCTTCCCTCTATCTGCCAGTGAGAAATAGTAAGCCACATTTCATATGATCTGGGTCCTTTTTGTGCCCATTAGAGGTAAGGCTTAGTACATTTAGATTAATAATACATTTTCTTTCTTCTCACAGGGCTTTTGTGAATTTGACGAGAAATGTTTTAAAACATATGGAAGAATGTGGGGGTGAGTATTCTGGAAATTTCCAGTGATAGGCTTTTTATGATGAGGCCCTCATGGTGTGGACAGTCTCAGTCGAGAGCCCCTTGGGATGAAGCCCTCTAATTAAAGCTCCTGAAACCTCCCCTTCCCAGGAATGCATGTGTCACCAGGTGTACAGGTCCAAATATGAATCTGGTCAGGAGAGCTGCAGGGTATCTTTTATAGTTTGGATTAATATGTGTTTTTGGTAGAAGGGCTGTTGTAAACAGAATGGAAAACCATTTCTGCTCAGTTCTTTCTTACTCTGTCTGAAAGTATGTAGTTTGTTTTGTTTTGTATTTTAGTACTAAGCCAAGACTTTCCAATAAAACTATAGTCAAGTATTTCTTTTTCCAATTCTATAGACTGGAAGAGATGTAGGAAATTTCCAGAGCACAGTGTTTCCCTGGTGGGCTGATGGACTTGGGATTTTGTAGTATGGCCTCGGTGGCTTACAGTGGATGCTCCCAATGAGGTTGGCTAGAGGTTTGCTGAAGCAGTGTGAGAGGTATAGTGTGGTGCTGGGCTGCTCACAGCCAGTGTTGTACCTCTTTATCTTCTCTGGTCAAGTCCTCAGAATCCATAGGGCTCTGCTGAGTTGGTGTGGCCCATAAGCAACATGGCAGAATAGAAAGAACACAGATCTCTGGATTGCCACTGGTTTATCTCCAGTGTCCCTCCTACGTTCAGTACTGGTCAGCTCTGGCTAGAGTTAGTGTTACATTGTGGGCCCCAGTTCTGTATTTAGTAAATGGTTCTCATGCTTGGCTATGGATAAAGACCACCTACGAAGGCTTGTTAAAAATGCAGATTCTTGGTTTCCATCCTCCATTAACACAGAATTTGGAGGATGTGGGGTGAGGTGCAAGAATCCAAATTTAACTGGTAGTAGAAGTCGTATTAGGGCTGTGAGATCATGAAAAGAGAGGGTAACTTTAAACCACTGTCCCTTGTCCATGCTTGTGTTTTTTAACAAACAGGATAAGACGTGGGAAATCACCCAAGAAAGATAATCAGATTGATGGGAGAGCCAATCTAAGTGCCACCTCATTAACAACTATTACTGCTTCAACACGAAGTATACTCGACTCACACTGAAACCTTCTGAGTTTTAGAATACTTTTTGCAGATGGGGAGCATTTAGTGCAGTGGTTCTCCTCCATTTCTATATCTGATCACAAAGCATTTGAAGTTCCTTTGTAACATCAGAGGAAGAATAGGGGACTTATGGAAAATCTTCCATTTTGTTCTAACAAATGCAAATGATTTGTAGTAGAAAACACAATGCCAGAGGATGCTGTAATTAAGCATAATCTAAACCTCATGCCAGTGGCTGGTTCCCATTAACTGGTCATATGGACAGTCAGGAGGTCAGGGTTAATTGGGATGGATCACATATAAGGAGTCAGCTTTGTGTGATACATGTGTCACAAGTGGACTTGCCCTGCTACTAAGGGTTGTCACCTATATGGAGCCCAAGGGACTCACACTTGGGACCCACCTATAAGGAGAAATATAAGTAATAAAGGTAAATATACCTAACATGATTTTTACTCTCTATTATTACTCTGTAACATTAAAGTGAATGTTTCTCTGTATTACTTTATTCTCTTTGTGTTTTTTGTTCAAAATTTTCTCAGTCAAGAGGGGTGCCTGGGTGGCGCAGTCGGTTAAGCGTCCGACTTCAGCCAGGTCACGATCTCGCGGTCCATGAGTTCGAGCCCCGTGTCGGGCTCTGGGCTGATGGCTCAGAGCCTGGAGCCTGTTTCCGGTTCTGTGTCTCCCTCTCTCTCTGCCCCTCCCCTGTTCATGCTCTGTCTCTCTCTGTCCCAAAAATAAATAAACGTTGAAAAAAAAATTAAAAAAAAATTTCTCAGTCAATGCTACCAAGAATATGTCTTTAATATTTAAATAATACTTCCTTTAAAATGTAACTGGAAATCATATTTTAGAGAATAGGGCAAAGAAATGATTCATAATTTTGCCATCACTTTTTGAGCATTTCATGTCTTTATTTGCAGGCACATCTTACATGTTTGTGATCACTGTGCCTACAATTTTCATCTAATATTGTATTATGTGCATTTCATGTGTTTGATATATCTTCAAAATTATAATTATTAGTGACTGAGTGGGTGGAGTCTCTTTCATTATTTTTTTGTTCTTAGATAATTTACTTGCCTTCAATTATTTACTAACCTTTTTTTGATAATATATATAAAATATTTAAAATGTTTGAAGTACTTCTAAAATATTTGAAATATTTTTAACATGCAAAAAATTATGGAGAATGGTCCCAGAAACAGCCATGTGCACACATAGACTTAATAAATTTTCCATTGTTATTTCTGACCATGGTCTCAGAGAATGGATTAAGTAACATCAGGTTAAAAGTCTGGACTTCCAAGAGTGGCTGCCACTGCAGAAACTGGCACGTTAAATTTAATCAGCTCTGTTTTCCCGACATAGGTTTTATGATGGGCGACAGCCAGTGTTGGCGATCACAGATCCGGACATGATCAAAACAGTACTAGTGAAAGAATGCTATTCTGTCTTCACAAACCGGCGGGTAGGCATGGATTTATTTTAAATTTACATAGTTATTTATAAAATTTTTATTTCAAAATAATAATGGATTTACTGGAAATTGTCCCAGGAGGTGTCATGTCATGTGGCCTTCAAGCTGTTTTCTCTAAGATAATATCTTGCTTAACTATATAGGACAGTATCAAAGCAGAATTTGTCATTGGTTCTAGCCACAGAGTTTATTCAGATTCCAGCAGTTTTATGTTTACCCATTTGTGTGTGTGTGTGTGTCTGTGTGTGTGTGTGTGTTGCTGTCTGAACATTTATCTTACTTGTAGATTAGTGTATCTATCACCGCAATCACGTGACAGAGCTGTTCCACATCACCAAAAGTCTCCTTCTTACTATTCTTTTGTAGGCATGGTGTGTAGCTTTTCTTTTTGTTGTATCAGGGTGTTCAGCAGAGCAAACATTGTTTTTTATTTTCTTAAGACCAGTTTATTCATTTTTTCCTTTTATGGGTTATGACTTTGGCATCAAGTTTGAAAACTCTTCACCTAGCCCTAAGTCCCAAGGATTTTCTACAAGCATTTAGTTTTATATTTTACATTTAAGTCTGTGATCTGTTTTGTGTTAATTTTAATTTTTTTTAACGTTTATTTTATTTT
The DNA here is from genome assembly GCF_022837055.1 of Prionailurus viverrinus. Taxonomy (NCBI): domain Eukaryota; kingdom Metazoa; phylum Chordata; class Mammalia; order Carnivora; family Felidae; genus Prionailurus; species Prionailurus viverrinus. The sequence continues at coordinate 7,202,090 of NC_062576.1, forward strand.
TGAGACAGAGAGAGACAGAGCATGAACAGGGGAGGGGCAGAGAGAGAGGGAGACACAGAAATCGGAAGCAGGCTCCAGGCTCTGAGCTGTCAGCACAGAGCCCGATGCGGGGCTCGAACTCACGGACTGTGAGACCGTGACCTGAGCTGAAGTCGGATGCTTAACCGACTGAGCCACCCAGACACCCCTGTTTTGTGTTAATTTTAGTGTTAATCGTGAGATGTGAAGTTTAGGTCAAAGATCTTTGTTTTTGGCCCTTGACTGTCTGTCTAATGACTCCAGAACTAGTGTGAAAAGGCTGCACTTCCTCCACTGAATTGCTTTTGTACCAATATCAAAATTCAGTGGTGCCTCTGTGTGTGTGTGTGTGTGTGTGTGTGTGTGTGTGTGTGTCTCATTCTCTGTTCTGTTCATTGATCTCTGTATCTATTCCTGCACTGGTGCCAGGCTATCTTGATTACTGTAGCCATATAGTACCTCTAAACATATGTCCAGTGATTCCTCCCATTTTATTTTTGTTAGAATTGTGTTAGATTTCCAGCTGCTTTGTCTTTCCATACAAATTTAGAACTTATCTATGTGTACATAATAGCAGAGACTTCGTAAGATGTGCCTCAAACCCATAGATACATCTGGGAGAAATTTGTGTCTTTACTAAGTCATGTCTCTCAATTCATGAACACACTATATGTTTATTTAGGTTTTCTTTGATTTTTTTCACCAACGTGTAGCTCTTAGCACAGGAAAAACATACATGTTTTATAAAAATGTATACCTAAAGTATCTCACCTTCTTTGAGTGCTTAAAATTATTATTGTGTTTTTAATAGGTTTTGACATGTTCTTGTTAGTATACAGAAATGTGGTTGGTTGTTGTGTTGATCTCATTTCCTACAACCTAGCTTAGTTCATTTATTAGATGCAGAGTTGTTCTTTTTTATATTCCTCAAGATTTTCTACATTGACATTATGTCACTTGAAATAGGGGCACTCCTATTTTTATCTTTCTATTCTGAATGTCTTTTATTTCTTTGTGTTGCTTATTGCACTAGCTAGGTTTTCTAGTACAATGTTGAATAAGAGTGGTTAGAGTGGGTATTCTTGTCTTGTTCCTGATGCTGGGGGAAGCATTAGGAACTAGTAAGTGTCCTTTTTTTTTTTTTTTTGGCTTAAAGAACTCCCTTTAGCAGGCTTAGTGGCTACGAATTATTTCCACTTTTGATTGTCTGGAAATGTTTTATCTCTCATTTCTGAAGGTCTTCTTTTCTGGGTAAAGTATTCTTGAATAAATCACCCACTGTCTTCTGGCTTTCAAGACTTCTGCTGAGGAATCACCTGATAGACTCAGGGGTGTCCTCCTTGTATATGATGAGCTCCTTTTCTCTTACTCCTTTCAAGATTTTTCTTTGTCTTTCATTTTTGACAATTATATTATAATGTGTCTTGGTGAAGTCTTTTTTGGATTCAATCTTACTGGGGACTTTTAAGCTCATGTCCCAAGATTTCCATATATTTCCCTAGGTTTGGGAACTTTTCAGCCATTGTTTCTTTAAATAAGCAGTCTTCCCACTTTTTCTTTCTCCTACTGGGTCTCCTGTATATGAATATTGTTTCATTTGATGGTATCCTATAGGTCCTGTTGGCATTTTTTTCCCAGCCCTTTTCATTTTTTTCCCCAGTATGACTGGATAATTGAAAATAATCCATGAGAGCATGATGGGTTCAGGCAGTTGGGGGCCACAACATCAGCAACTGCATGATCCTTGGCAAGAGTAGTGGAAGGTTCTTGTGGCAACAGTGGCTGTTGGGATCTTCAGTAGCACAACCAGATCCAGCACCAGGGGACAAGCAGAATGGTAGCCAGAATTGGTGCTATGTACACAGTCATTAGAGGGGGTGCTGAAAGCAGGCACATGCCCAAAACAGGGTTGGGGCCACCAGTGGGGTCCATCACCAACTTTGAGCACACAGGTGGTTTCAGGGGCTAGCCACTGGTGTGTGCATGACAGTGAGGGCTTGTGACTAGAGTCCATGCTGGCTGTGTATATGTGTATAGCTTCAGGATTTAGCTGTGGACCCTTGTGGTAGTGTAGTCCAGTGACAGGAGTCAGGACTGGCCTCAGGCACCTCAATCATTCATCATTGAGGTGATGTTAGCTGTAGGGTTATTAGATACTCTTTATGAAGTTGAGGAAGATGTCATCTATTCCTAGTTTGTAAGTTTTTAATATGAATGGGTGGTAGAGATATCTGTATTAAAACAAAATACAGTTTTGGAAGATGGAAGAAAGATTCGAGTTTGTTGGCTGATAGGTCAGTCCCAAACTGAGAAAGAATTATCTCTCTCTTTTTCCTTCTGTCCCTTTGGGGAAATACAGGGGGAATAGATATCCACATAACTGCATCATTTCTTCAGAATATCAAATAGATTCATAACCTTTTTAGTGTTAGCTATGGTATTTTTTTTATTTTTTTTTATTTTTTATTTTTTTTCTTATTTTTCACATGATAATTTTTTTATGAAATTTATTGACAAATTGGTTTCCATACAACACCCAGTGCTCATCCCAAAAGGTGCCCTCCTCAATACCCATCACCCACCCTCTCCTTCCTCCCACTCCCCATCAACCCTCAGTTTGTTCTCAGTTTTTAACAGTCTCTTATGCTTTGGCTCTCTCCCATTCTAACCTCTTTTTTTTTTTTTCCTTCCCCTCCCCCATGGGTTTCTGTTAAGTTTCTCAGGATCCACATAAGAGTGAAACCATATGGTATCTGTCTTTCTCTGTATGGCTTATTTCACTTAGCATCACACTCTCCAGTTCCATCCACGTTGCTACAAAAGGCCATATTTCATTTTTTCTCATTGCCACGTAATATTCCATTGTGTATATAAACCACAATTTCTTTATCCATTCATCAGTTGATGGACATTTAGGCTCTTTCCATAATTTGGCTATTGTTGAGAGTGCTGCTATGAACATTGGGGTACAAGTGGCCCTATGCATCAGTACTCCTGTATCCCTTGGATAAATTCCTAGCAGTGCTATTGCTGGGTCATAGGGTAGGTCTATTTTTAATTTTTTGAGGAACCTCCACACTGCTTTCCAGAGCGGCTGCACCAATTTGCATTCCCACCAACAGTGCAAGAGGGTTCCTGTTTCTCCACATCCTCTCCAGCATCTATAGTCTCCTGATTTGTTCATTTTGGCCACTCTGACTGGCGTGAGGTGATACCTGAGTGTGGTTTTGATTTGTATTTCCCTGATAAGGAGCGACGCTGAACATCTTTTCATGTGCCTGTTGGCCATCCGGATGTCTTCTTTAGAGAAGTGTCTATTTTTGTTTTCTGCCCATTTCTTCACTGAGTTATTTGTTTTTTGGGTGTGGAGTTTGGTGAGCTCTTTATAGATTTTGGATACTAGCCCTTTGTCCGATATGTCATTTGCGAATATCTTTTCCCATTCCGTTGTTTGCCTTTTAGTTTTGTTGGTTGTTTCCTTTGCTGTGCAGAAGCTTTTTATCTTCATAAGGTCCCAGTAATTCACTTTTGCTTTTAATTCCCTTGCCTTTGGGGATGTGTCGAGTAAGAGATTGCTACGGCTGAGGTCAGAGAGGTCTTTTCCTGCTTTCTCCTCTAAGGTTTTGATGGTTTCCTGTCTCACATTTAGGTCCTTTATCCATTTTGAGTTTATTTTTGTGAATGGTGTGAGAAAGTGGTCTAGTTTCAACCTTCTGCATGTTGCTGTCCAGTTCTCCCAGCACCATTTGTTAAAGAGGCTGTCTTTTTTCCATTGGATATTCTTTCCTGCTTTGTCAAAGATGAGTTGGCCATACGTTTGTGGGTCTAGTTCTGGGGTTTCTATTCTATTCCATTGGTCTATGTGTCTGTTTTTGTGCCATATGGTATTTTTTTTAATCACCATAACAAGACATCTGTTTTGTGAGTTGCTCCTGCTGCAGACATATGCAAAGACAGAACTGGTCTGAGGCAACATGCAGCTTGCCAGGGCTATCTGGCTATATCTACCAATCCAATTATACTCTGCATAGGGTAGGACTAGGGGTTAATACTGTGTATTATCCTGGAGGAGTATTCCCTACCAGATTTCCCCAAACACATTTACACTAAAAAGGAGATTGGGATATAAAGGCTGGAAAGCACATCAAGTGGCTGGATGTGTTTTTCAGCTTCTCAGAGAGGTAGGCATTTGGTGTAAATATCTGTTGAACATCTGATATAGGGCCTGCTACTCCGTAGATAATCACTAAATAATTGTTGAATAATTTCTATCCATTTGACAAATTTTCCACAACCTGAGACCTTCAAAACTTATATAAGGCAAAATGTCTTTTGCTTTGATGCTAGTCTCTTGGTCCAGTGGGATTTATGAAAAGTTCCATTTCTCTGTCTGAGGATGAACAATGGAAGAGAATACGAACAGTGCTGTCTCCAACCTTCACCAGTGGGAAGCTCAAGGAGGTAAGAAAGGGAGGGTTTTCAATTAGAAAGTTAAGGAATACATCCGTGGGCAGGTAGGAAATAAGATCACAGTCCATTTCTTAGGGGTAGTTTGCTGAATTTGGGCTTCCTAAAAATGGTCTTTTAGCTTCATGTCCTGGAAGAGACATGATAAGATTTGTTATTAGATGTCCCTACTGCTTCATGCTTATGAAAGCTGTGTAATTTTAGGACTTGATTCTTGGATTTAAGTCAGGTGGTGTTGTATTTGTGTGTAGATGTTCCACATCATTGGCCACTATGGAGATGTGTTGGTGAGGAACCTGAGGAAGGAGGCAGAGAAAGGCAAGCCCGTCAACTTGAAAGAGTAAGTAGAGCTGCACCTGCTGGGCTTCTGGTTCTGTCATGACACTTTCCAGCTACTGACACAGAACCAAACTCCCACTGTTGAGTTAGTCCAGCGAACAAACAGAAGTAGGCATGTGGTGCTACAAGTCCAGTGGGCCACCCAAGAAGAGGTAGCACCCCTCAAAAGGCAGGGCAGTCAGGAGAAAGGGTCTTCTTTTGTGTACGTGAGGCAGGATTAATTTATCTACTTGATTGTCCCCTTGGATATTCTAGAAGACAAAATACATCGTTTCAAAAGAAGAAACATAATTTATCAAATCGTTGAGTGTAGAGGGTATGGAATGGTGGGAGGGGAAGGCACTTTGTACATATTGGTGGGCATTGAATGGGGCAGGGAAGTTATCGTGTGGAACTTAGAACAACTTAAACCCCTTCCTGATTTTGTTAAGGATATTAGTAAAAAAAATATTAACTTTATGACCACTTGTCCATCTTTCAACCTCAGCAGAGAGAAAGCCCTGCTCATGGGATAAGGAGGGTGACTATATAATCTAAACTGTGATATTTTTAAATTATACACGATGAACAGATGTACACAGGAACTGTTCTAGAAAAACTGGTGGCATATGATCTCTTAGCTATGGCAACCCACAAATCAATTTTGTAGTGATTTACTATATATATACTATATATACTATATACTAGGAACATTATTAGATCTTACATTTTCCAGATATGAGTGTGTCCTGAGGGAAAGCTCTGATCACTGGAATTGAGGAAGAAGGGTCTTTCAGGAGTCTTAGCAGGAGTGTAGAGAAGAAGGGATAACATTCCTTTCAGCACATAACATGGTGTTGCCGTTCACTAATGTGCTGAAGAGGAATCAGTTCTGAGCATAGATACTGTGGTGAGAGAAGGTCCGGATCAATTTTACCTTTCTTGACTCTTCTAGGAAAGGTTAATTATTCCACTGTTTGTCTTGCTCAGACACAGTGTTTATCTACCTTCTATTGCCCATACTCCAAACACACTACTGTAATTTATTTGACTTTGGGTCTCTGTTCCTTCAGGACAGAGTTCCTTGAGTTCAGACATGTGTCTAACTTGTCATAGTGTCCCCATCACCCCTAGCACAAGGCCAGCAGTATCACTAGCATGATGCCTCTGCCGAATTCCTCATGGATACCTCATGAATGAGTGTGATGGCATATAGACTCTTCAGATTATCCAGAAGGTGGTTCTGAAAGTGTGGCTCTTACGTGGCCTGGGCATCAGAATCTAACGCTGCATGTGTTGGATAGGGATAGTAAAGAGTTTCTGATTTTAATTATCCATGTCTTTCTTTCCCTACTCAGCATCTTTGGGGCCTACAGCATGGATGTGATTACTGGTACCTCCTTTGGAGTGAACATTGATTCCCTCAACAACCCACAAGATCCCTTTGTGGAAAATACGAAGAATCTCTTCAAAATTTCCTTCCTTGATCCACTTTTCTTCTCAATATGTATGTAGATTACTATTTTTCTCCTCCCTTCCTTTTCTCCTTTTCTTCCTCCCTCACTTCCTCCCTTCCTACCTTTCTACAACAATTTTATTGAGGTATAACTTCACATAACATATAGGTCCTCTTTTAAAATGTACAATTCATAATTTGGCTATTGAGATAGTGCTGCTATAAACATTGGGGTGCATGTGCCCTTTCAAATCAGCATTTTTGTATCCTTTGGATAAATACCTAGTCAGGCAATTGTAGGGTCATAGGGTAGTTTTATTTTTAAATTTTTGAGGAACCTCCATACTGTTCTCCAGAGTGACTGAACAAGTTTGCATCCCCACCAGCAATGCAAAAGAGATCCTCTCTCTGCATTCTCGCCAACATCTGTTGTTGCCTGAGTTGTTCATGTTAGCCATTCTGACAGGTGTGAGGTCGTATCTTATTGTGGTTTTGATGTGTATTTCCCTGATGACAAGTGATGTTGAGCATTTTTTCATGTGTTGGTTGGTCATCTGGATGTCTTCTTTGGAGAAGTGTCTATTCATGTCTTTTGCCCATTTCTTCACTGGGCTATTTGTTTTTTGGGTGTTGACTTTGATAAGTCCTTTATAGATTTTGGATACTAACCCTTTATCTGATATGTCATTTGCAAATATCTTCTCCCATTATGTTGGTTGCGTTTTAGGTTTGCTGATTGTTTCCTTTGCTGTGCAGAGGCTTTTTATTTTGATAAGGTCCCAATAGTTTATTTTTGCTTTTGTTTCCCTTGCCTCCGGAGACGTGTTGAGTAAGAAGTTGCTGCAGCCAAGGTCAAAGAAGTTTTTGCCTGATTTCTCCTCAATGATTTTGATGACTTCCTGTCTTACATTAAGGTCTTTCACCCATTTTGAGTTTATTTTTTGTGTATGGTGTAAGAAAGTGGTTCAGGTTCATTCTTCTGCATGTCACTGTCCAGTTTTCCCAGCACCACTTACTAAAGAGACTGTCTTTATTCCATTGGATATTCTTTCCTGCTTTGTCGAAGATTAGTTGGCCATACGTTTATGGGTCCATTTCTGGAGTTTCTATTCTGTTCCATTGATCTGAGTGTCTGTTTTTGTGCCAGTACCATACTGTCCTGATGATTATACCTTTGTAATACAGCTTGAAGTCTGGGATTGTGATGCCTCCTGCTTTGGTTTTCTTCTTAAAGATTGCTTTGGATATTTGGAGTCTTTTCTGGTTCCATACAAATTTTAGGAGTGTTTGTTTTAGCTCTGTGAAGAATCCTGGTGTCATTTTGATAGGGATTGCATTGAACATGTAGATTGCTTTGGGTAGTATTGACATTTTAACAATATTTATTCTTCCTATCCAGGAGCATGGAATATTTTTCCACTTTTTTGTGACTTCTTCAATTTCTTTCATAAGCTTTCTATAGTTTTCAGTGTGTGATTTTTCATCTTTTTTGCTTAGGTTTATTCTTAGGTATTTTATGGTTTTTGGTGCAATTATAAATGGGATCAATTCCTTGAATTCTCTTTCTGTTGCTTCATTGTTGGTGTATAGGAATGCAACCGATTTCTGTGCATTGATCTTATATTGTACAACTTTGCTGAATTTATGGATCAGTTCTAGCAGGGTTTTGATGAAGCCTTTTGGGTTTTAGAGTATCACATCATCTGCAAAGAGTGTATGTTTGACTTTCTCCTGGATGCTTTGGGTGCCTTTATTTCTTTGTGTAGTCTTACTGCTTGAGGCTAAGACGTCCAATACTATGTTGAATAACAGTGGCGAGAGTGGACATCCCTGTATTGTTCCTGACCTTAGGGGGAGAGCTCTCAGTTTTTCCCCATTGAGGATGATATTAGAGGTGGGTCTTTCATATATGGCTTTTATGATCTCCAGGTACGATCCTTCTATCCCTACTTTCTTGAGGGTTTTTATCAAGAAAGGATGCTGTAATTTGTCAAATGCTTTCTCTGAATCTTTTGGGAGGATCATGTGGTTCTTGTCCTTTCTTTTATTGGTGTGATGAGTCACATTGATTGTTTTGCAGATTTTGAATCAGCCCTGCATCCCAGGTATAAATCCCACTTGGTCATGGTGAATAAGTCTGTTAATGTATTGTTGGATCCAGTTGGCTAGTATCATCTTGAGGATTTTTTTGCATCCATGTTCATCAGGGAAATTGGTGTATAGTTAGTTCTCCTTTTTAGTGGGGTCTCTATGTGGTTTTGGAATCAAGGTAATGCTGGCTTCATAGAAAGAGTTTGGAAGTTTTCCTTCCATTTCTATTTTTTGGAAAAGTTTCAAGAGAACAGGCGTTAACTCTTCCTTAAATGTTTGGTAGAATTCCCCTGGAAAGCCATCTGGCCCTGGACTCTTGTTTTCTGAGAGACTTTTGATTACTAATTCTATTTCTTTACTGGTTATGGGTCTGTTCAAATTTTCTGTTTCTTCCTGTTTTAGTTTTGATAGTTACATGTTTCTAGGAATTTGTCCATTTCTTCCAGATTGCCCATTTTATTGGAGTATAATTGCTGATAATATTGTCTTATTGTTTTTATTTCTGCTGTGCTGGTTATGATCTCTTCTCTTTCATTCTTGATTTTATTTATTTGGGACCTTTCCTTTTTCTTTTTGATCAAACTGTCTAGGGGGTTATCAATGTTGTTAATTCTTTCAAAGAACCAGCTTCTGGTTTAATTGATCTCTTCTACTGTTTTCTTTTGTTTTGTTTTGATAGCATTGATGTCTGCTCTATACTTTATTATTTCCTGTCTTCTGCTGGTTTGGGGTTTTATTTGCTGTTCTTTTTCCAGCTCTTTAAGGTGTAAGGTTAGGTGTGTATCTGAGACCTTTCTTACTTCTTTAGGAAGGCCTAGATTGCTATATACTTTCCTTGTATGACCACCTTTGCTGCATCCCAGAGGCTTGGGGCTGTGGTGTTATCATTTTCATTGGCTTCCATGTACTTTTTAATTTCCTTTTTAATTTCTTGGTTAGCCCATTCATTTTTTAGTAGGATGTTCTTTAGTCTCCAAATATTTTTTACCTTTCAAAATTTCTTCTGGTTGATTTTGAGTTTCATAGCATTGTGGTCTGAAAATATGCATGGCACGATCTCGATTTTTTTTTTTTGTACTTACTTAGGGCTGATTTGTGTCCAGTATATGGTCTCTTCTGGAAAACGTTCCATGTGCACTGGAGAAGAATGTGCATTCTGCTGCTTTTGGATGAAATGTTCTGAATATATCCATTAAGTCCATCTATTCCACTGTGTCATTCAAAGCCACACTGTGTCATTTTTCCTTGTTGATTTTCTGTTTTGATGATCTGTCCATTGTTGTAACTGGGGTGTTGAAGTCCCCTACTATTATGGTATTATTATCAATGAGTTTCTTTATGTTTCTGATTAATTAGTTATATATTTGGGTGCTTTCACATTTGGAGCATACATGTTTACAATTGTTAGGTCTTCTTGGTGGATAGTTCCCTTAATTATGATATAATGCCCTTCTTCATCTCTTGCTACAGTCTATATTTTAAAGTCTAGATTGTCTGATGTAAGTATGGCTACTCAGGCTTTCTTTTGTCAACCATTAGCACGATAGTTGGTTCTCCATCCCCTTGCTTTCAATATGAAGATCACTTTAGGTCTAAAGTAGGTCTCTTGTAAACAGCATATAGATGGGTCTTATTTTCTTATACATTCTGTTACCCTTTGTCTTCTGATTGGAGCATTGAGTCCACTGACGTTTAGAGTGAGTACTGAAAGATATGAATTTATTGTCATTATGATGCTTGTAGAGTTGGAGTTTCTGGTGGTGTTAATTTTATATATATATATATATATATATATATATAATATATATTATATAATAATAAATATAAATATATATTATATAATATATAATATATAATATATATTATATATATAACCCTATATATAATATATATTATATATAATATATATTATATATAACCCTATATATAATATATATTATATATAATATATATAATACATATATTATATATTATATATAATATATATGACCCTATATATAATATATATAATATATAATATATAATATATAATATATAATATATAATATATTTATATTATAATTATATTAATGTTTATTTATTTATTTTTGAGAGACATAGAGACAGAATGCAAGTGGGGGAGGGGCAGAGAGAGAGGGAGACACAGAATCCAAAGCAGGTTCCAGGCTCTGAGCTGTCAGCACAGAGCCTGATGCTGGTTCGAACTCATTAACTATGAGATCATGACCTGAACTGAAGCCAACACTTAAACTACTGAGCCACCCAGGCACCCCCTCCAAGTAATTCTTAATTGCCTTTTTGATTTCTTCTTTGAACCATTGGTTATATAAGAGTGTAATGTTTAATTTCCACATATTTTATTTGTGGGTTTCCCAATGTTGTTTATGTTCTCAATTTTTAATTTTATTTCATTGTGGTTGAAGGGCATACTGTGTATTATTTGCATCCTGACAACAGTTTCTTAAACATCATGATTAATTATGAGATTGACGCGCTGCCTACTGCGCTAAGGAGGCAGGTACATCATGATTAATTAAAGTAGCATATTATGGTCTGGTTTATACAAAGAGGTTCTAGTCTAAAAATAAAAGCTAAGATATCCAGGGATGTAATTCTGTTGCTTTGATCACTCCAAACCTGTGGAAGTAGACACTGATCTCACTGCTGTAGTGGTGGTCCTCATGTGTGACTTGCCCTGGCTCAGCCATTGGTTTGAAATTTCCAATAAAGGCCATAAGGGAATGACTCCTGGTTTCAATGACTCCTGGTGTCTTTTACTCTTCTGATTAGAAGAGCAAATTATAATTGCTCCAGGTAAATTTTGCATTTTCACTGTGCTTTCCATTGTTCTTTTTCCTTACAGTGCTCTTCCCATTCCTTACCCCAATTTTTGAACTATTAAATATCTGGATATTTCCAAAAAAAGCTACTGATTTTTTCACAAAATCTATAAAAAGTATGAAGGAAAGTCGCCTCAAAGATAAACAAAAGGTAAATCCAGTGGTGGTTACATGTGGATGTTCGCTTTTGATCTTTTATTGAGTTGTGTACATCTCATGTGTGTACTTCTATGCATGTTTTTATGGTAGGTAGAGCACTGTAGGGTTTAGAGCAGGAGAGTTCTAACATTTTAGAATTAAAAAGGTGGAAGTTAAGGAAGGAGATAAGAAAATGAGTCAGATAAAGAATGTTTAAAATTTAATAATAAGCATGGCAACTAGTATGTCACTGCACAAAATTTGGTGAGAGAAAAACTACCACTTCAATAAATTGTCGAAGCATAAAAATTACTGCGTAAAAATAATTTTCTGTATTGTAATTTTTCCAGATCTTGCATTGGCAAAGAATGCCTTCAATTCTAAGCCTCTTGTTTTACACATTCTCTAGTGGAATGTCCTGTTAGGCACTTGGTGGAGTATAGTCTGTGTTAAACTTGAGCTTGCCATTGTCTGGAGTGGGCAGGAGTCTTCTCTGGGCACTAAGGCTGCAAGATGGCTAAGCCAGTTTTGCCTCATGAGGCCTGGTGGCCAGAAAAGAATGTGTGCTGCACAGGGAGACAGGGCTGGGTACCCCAGGATGTCACTGAAGATTGTGCAGAGTTCTGAGAGGGTGAGGCACTGGAAGATGCTGTCACACAGCTGCTCATTGACATTGCAGGGGTCAGGGGATTGATCTTTGTGACCATTCATTAAGAATTAAGGCCAGAGTTAAAAAGGACTGGAATCATGGACTTTCTCTTGAGCAAGCAGGCATGGCAAGAGAGGGAGCAGGCAATTCTTTGGCCAGGAAGCTGTAGTCGAAAGCCAGAAAAGCTGAAGGCAAGAACCAAAAAGCAGTGAGACACAGTAGCTGGATTCCTGTCAGGGAAGCATCCTGTTCTCCAAGTTTGTACCTGGATGTTTTTGTTTAGTGATGACTCTGACAAAACTAGTGAGACCTTTGTGCATAAAGGGGCCATATTCTCAAGAAAGAAGTTAAGTCCTGAACCCCTGACTTAATTCTGACTTCACAAGTGACTTTTTGTCATTGAAACTTCTCTTTCTGCTTCCAGCACCGAGTGGATTTGCTCCAGCTGATGATTAACTCCCAGAATTCCAAAGAAACAGACACCCATAAAGGTAAGCAAGGAGAGTTTCAGAGAACCAGTGATGGGAGACTCAGAGGCAGCGGTGGTTCTGAGATGTGCAGGCAGGTTTTTAGCAAGTGGAATTCTGCAAATTGAAGAACAACACATGTTTAGATAGAAATGGAGCAGAAGCACTGTTTTCAGAAGCCCACAGTCTCAGGTTTGTTCAGAGCCTGTTGGCAATGATAGACTAAGCAGTCAGTTGTCTGCCACAGGGGAGCTTGTTTCCAATGTGAATCCTGTGGCTTACTCCAGACCCACTGAATCAGAACCTCTGTCTGGAAATTCACATCAAGGCTTCATCACACCAGGAGGCACATGGCCCCATTGTTGGTGACCTTCACTTGGGACACCTGGTTAAAGTTGTGTTCACTGGCATAATATACTTGTAAAGTTTTATTTTTCCCTTCATAATTAATAAATAACTGGTGCAGGAAGCCTTTGCAACTGTGTAAATACTGTGGGGTTTTTTCAAAGTTTAACTTATTACCTATCTTGTCCATGGATGGCATTTGACTGAAACCATTAATACCATGATGGTTTCAGGATGGTGAATTTCTAAATACATCCTTTCTTCTATATTTATGAGTTAATGTTCCATTGTTAGGGAGCTATTAATCTCTCATGAATTAATTTATTTATATATGTCGGTATGATCTCATATATAACTAAATCTCTTACATCATTTTTATTTAGATCCTCAATTCTCTCACATTTGTCATCTGGAAGGCCTTTCAAGTGGGCTTCTGTGTATTATTTTTATTCTTTTTTCTTTTTAAGGCTTTCAATAGAGTTTATTTTTTATAGCAGTTTTAGGTTCACTAAAATTGAGTGAAAAACAGAGATTTCCCATATTCCTGTGCTCTACCTACAGTCAGCCTCCCACATTATCAAAATCCCTCACAATGTGGTGTGTGTGTGTATATTATTTATTGTGTGTATGTATTTATTACAATCAATGTCCCTACAATGACACATTATTGCCACCCCAAATCCTTGGTTTACATTACAGTTCACTCTTGGTGTTGTCTATTCTATAGGTTTTAACAAATGTATAATGATGTCTATTCACCTTTACAGTATTCTGTATCCTTTTCCCATATCATTTTCTGAGAATTTCCTTGCATTCTGGTGTGAGACATTCCAGGTTTATGTTTTGTTTCCCCTGATGAGTGTTGGAATCAGCCATTTCTCCATGAATCTGTTTCCTATTAGTGAGAAATGGTATTTAGAAATACAAATCTGGGATCTAGGAGTGTTCATTGCTACTAGGGTTTCTTTGCTTCTATTTTCTCTCAGAAGACCAAGATAAGAACATGAAATATATTTATACAGGAGTGTTAAATGTAAGTATGTCTATATCTATCCATAACCATTGATGTAATTATGTTCTATATATCTGAAAGAAAAAAGGAGTCTTGATTTGTAGTTGTTTCTATGACAGAAATATTCCCATTGTGTTTAATTTCAAGCTATCTCTGGTTTGACAAAAATCTCACAAAATTCTTGAATATTTAGCCATAGATTTTGGAGAAAAAGGATGGTTTATTCCATCATACCACAAAAAAATATATCCTATATCTATATCTACCATCTATCTATCATCTATCTAATATATATATATGTGTGTGTGTGTGTGTGTGTGTGTGTGTGTGTGTGTGTGTGTATATATATATATATATATATATATATATTCTATTATGTCTATCTAGTCCTACTGCTTTCTGTGATGAAGGAAATATTCTATATATTCCCAGTTCAGTACAGAACTACTATACACATGTAGTTATTGAGAACTTGACATGTGGCTAGAGTCACTGAAGAACTGAATTTTATATTGTATTTAATTTAGTCAATTAAGTTTTAAGTATAAATAGTCACATCTGGCAAGTAGCTACTGTATTTGAAAGCACAACTCTAAACTTTGATTATCATGAGGTTCATGGTAATTGAGGGGAAGAATTTGATAGTTGAATTTATCCACAGTAGCATCATAGAAAGTATGACTGGGAAATAAGAACTCTGTAGACCTTTCTTATACTCGTTTTGTATTGCTCTTAGTTGTGAGTTATCTATTTGTGGCAGGTACCATGTTAATTTCAGTGCTCTAAGTATCTAATGGTCTTAACACAGTGCTGATCAAAGAAATTAAAGCCTGACCATGCTGAGTTTCTGCCAGGAGAAAATGAAAAGGGAGGCCAACATATATTCAGAGTGGGACCATTTTCTCAGGAAGGTTACAATCAGGCCATGAGTGAATAAGCATTGCTAATTCCACTTACTGGATTCTGTTTATATTTCATGCTAGCCATTGTCCTTCTATTGATCATTGTTTCTCTTGATGTTTTAATGTGGTTGATTAGGCTAGCATCAGACACTACCCTTCTAGCTTTTTGTCTGTGTTGTAGTTTCTGTATATATCTGAGATCATCCACTTGAAGAATGTACCCCAGGTCTTCTATTAGCTGAGACCTCTCAAAGTTGTAATCCAGGCTTCTCAAACTAGGTTGTGTGCAAAACTTCCCACATCTTGTGAAGCTCAAATGTTGATTTGACAGTTCTAGGGTGAGGTTTGAGATTCTATGTTTATAATAAGCTCCCAGATGCTGCAACTGCTGCTGGTCCATGGACCACACTTTGAGTAGCAAGTTTATCTGTAGCCCAATATTGTTCTCTTAAGTCTTCACTAGTATGTTAAGATGAAAGATCATTTAGTTTTCCTGACTAGCCTTAGCATTGCAAACTCTCCCAAAAAAATTTACGCTGTATTTTAGCTGGAAGAATTTAAATTTTCATGGGGAGCACTGCTATCTCATGTTACTTATGGCTGAAGTACTTTTATGATTCTCCAGTGAACAAACTGATAACACTGTGTACATTAGACAAAAATGTCATCTTATGAAACTACCCACCTGTGGTGGTGGGGAGGGTGGCATAACCAGAAACAGAAAGCTAAGAATAGTATATACCTTGGGAATAAACAGATCACGATAACTTATGGCTCTTTCTGGCTCTGGAAGATAGACATTAGAGTGGAAACCCTTCAGAGTTTGATTCCAAATTGCTTTTATATTTTACTCCTGAGGGATTTGAGAGTTTCAGATGGATTTCTCATCATCTACTATGATGTTTTACATTTGCCTGGTGTAGCTAAAATGCATTTCCTTTCCTTTTAGCTCTGTCTGATCTAGAGCTTGTGGCCCAATCTATTATGTTTATTTTTGCTGGCTATGAGACCACAAGCACTTCTCTTTCCTTCCTTGTGTATGAATTGGCCACTCACCCTGATGTCCAGCAGAAACTGCAGGAGGAGATTGATGCGACTTTCCCCGATAAGGTGAGCGGGTCATACCTGCAAAGGGAATAAGGATGGGCTTGGATATGCCTCAGTAACAGATTAGCCCTCTAATCTAGTGGGTTTTCATAGCAAAGGTTCACTTCTAACTCACATTCCCATATCCAACATAGGTCTTATTAGAGGATGGGAGTGAGTCTCTGCTCCATATAGGTACTTGGGAATACAGGGCATCGAGGCTCCACTTTTAATACCTGTATTAGTTGGAACTTCATGTTGGCTGTGGAACAAGAACTAGAGTTGTATACCTGCTTTTCAAATGTTTGGCCCTGAACTGACATACATCTCCTCAGTTCACAGTCCATTTGCAAGTTGTTTCCCATAGGTTCACGTAGGCTAGGAAATATGGGGGTCTACATGGATATTGGATAAGTAGTGAGTGTCTCTACTACACGCCCTAAGAAGTGTCATCTCAAATTATCTCCATGTCACAAGGCAGGAAACTTAGCTATGGAGAGACAACATAACTCTTACAGTATCACTAGTGTTAAAGAAGCCAGGCTAGGAGCCAGGGTGCCTGGGTCCTGATTGAACTCTTAATCTCTCCAATGTTGGCTCTTAAATATAACACCAAGAGATAGGTACATATTGCCCATGCTGTCTCAGATCTCTTCCCAAACTGGAATTCCCTCTTTGTGAAGAGACCTGGCCTCTGGGGCTGGAGTGGCTTATTTGGTAAATAGTGAAATCCTGAAGGGACAACTAGAAGACCCTTATAGTGGCAGAGAATGGGGCCGGGAGTAGGGTTCTTATCCCCTTTACAATGGCCCCTGCAGCTGAAGTTGTTTGTCAACAATTGGTAGCATCCAATCCTACCTACCTCTTGCCATTTTGGGTTGAAAGGAACTGGTGTCTCCCCAAATTATTTATGGTTTTTATATAATATAGTGCCTCTCTCCACATATTGTATATATATTTGAAGAACTAGGAAGCAGGATATTTCCAGTAGAAAAGTTTATGTGGCTAGGGTATTTTTTTATGTTGCATGTTCTCCTTCCTTGGTACAGATGTGTCGCCTTATTTTGAAAGAAACAGTGACTTCAACATTTTTCACTTAAGAGTAAGGGTCATAATATATCAGTCACCTTTGTTCACATGAGGAAAAAAACCACACATAGCTATGGGAAGGATTTCCTGTTTAGGAACAAGTCCTGTTTAGGGGAATGTCCCAATGTTCTCCCCTAGTCATTACTGTTGTATACATATCAGGGGCCATTGAGCAGGTCAAAGGACATGGTAGACATTGAAATGCTCATAAATAGTCTTTACCAAAATACATGTTTCTTAGGGATTCCTAACAGTTCAGTAGTATTGCATAGACTGAGTTGAATGTTGATTCCAAATCTCAATTTATCAAAATCTGTTTCTTTCCTTCTAGGCACCTCCCACTTATGATGCCCTTGTACAGATGGAGTATCTTGACATGGTGTTGAATGAAGCTCTCAGATTATATCCAATCGCTGGTAGACTTGAGAGGGTCTGTAAGAGAGATGTGGAAATCAGTGGTGTGTTCATTCCCAAAGGGACAGTGGTGATGGTGCCAACCTTTATTCTTCACCGGGACCTGGATCTCTGGCCAGAGCCTGAGGAATTCTGTCCTGAAAGGTATGGGGAACCCTGAAAAAGAGATCCCACCCTCATATAGGAAGATATTCTGATATTTCTTTGTATAGATGACAAATATCTGATTGTTCAGTTGTTTATTTCTATATCTTTTTATATTTAGAAGTATTTTTCTAATTATAAAATGATTATTGTCAAAATTTTACAGATTGTAGTTGAGAGAAAAAGAAACTTAATGTCATCATCAGTACAATATGTCAAGATTATTAATAATGATATGTTACATCTTTGTGGACATTTTCCATGCATATATAGATTACTTAAAGTTAGAATGGCATTATATTTTTTGACTACTTAATGTAACAGTAAACTATAATCTGTAAATTCTATGTGATTTGTGTTTATGATTATATGCATATATCATAATTTATTTAACCAATATCTTATTTAAGAAAATGGGACTATTTTTTCTTTAAGTTTTTCTGTCCTCCCCACATCCTTCCATTTACTCCCCACATCCTTACATTCCATGTTTATAAACCTTGGCCACCATTTCCACTAGCCCTAGTGGGAAAGGAGAGGCTGTGGAGCTGAGAGTCCTCATCCCTGGCAGGAGGAGCAACCTCATGAGGATGGGGGCGTACACAAATCCTGTGATTTCTGTGGCTGCAGTCCTGTGCCAGCTCCCACCTCTCTTGGTACCTGGGGTTAGTCCAAAGCAAAGTCATCTGCTCTATAGCCATCTGAGACATCCTTCTTGAAGGGTCTTGAACTTTCTCTCTGGGAATCCAGAGCAGAGTCTGGCTTTGGGCACAGCTTGAATTCTGTAAAGAGCTGCTGCTTTCCTGTTTATTGTATTGGTGAGAAAAAATTTGGAGTACATTTGTAGGGATCTAGACTTTTAGCTCTGACTCTAAGCTCCCTGATGGCAGGGTCCTTGTCTTGTTGCATGGTGTTCTAGTGCTAACATTGTGTCTATACATACTACTTGCTGAAAGAAGTCAGAATCGACCAAGTTGTCTGTTTTCTGGACCAAGAGACCTGGTGCTTCCCACAAGCTCAGAAGTCCCCAGTGCTGTATTTTCTGAAACAGAAAACAGAGACTCCTGGTTCTTCTCTGTGATTCATTCAGCAATGAGAGGAAGTGCTTACCTCTGTGTGTCAAGGACTATGCCAGGCAGCACCAAGTCCACATATTAAAATGTCTATTATGGAGAATTTTTGACACACGCACAAGCATATTTTGTAGATGCATGTCTATGAAATACTCTTAATACATTTATGTGTGCCCTTCATCTGTCCAACACCACTAACCTCTATCAGGTGCCCCATCCACAGGCCATAACAATTCCTCATCTTATGCCCATATCTCTGTAAGACACACAATCTCATTCCAGAACGTTGTCCATTTTTTAAAAAATGCTTGTTTATTTTTGAGAAAGAGAGCAGGAAGGGGGCATAGGGAGAGAAAGAGAGAATCCCAAGCAAGTCTGCACGGTCAGCAGAAAACCTGATGTGGGGCTCGAACTCATGAACCCTGAGATCATAACTCGAGCCAAAATCAAGAGTTGAATGGTTAACTGACTGAGCCCCAAATATTTTGTCCATACTTTGAACACTTTTAAAAGATATCTACTGATGATGTCATTATCACTTTCTGCAAATCTATATTTTTCCTTAATAGGAAGCCTCATGTAACAGACAGAGAAGAATTCAGTGATTACACATATCTGTCAGTGTGATTATAGTGAGCAGCAGCGTGTGCTCATGTAAATCTTCTGACAGGCTGTTCTGTCGAAGTGGCTGGGGGGATCCTAGTGGGGAGGGGAGGGAAGAGAAGAGAAAAATCACAATGTAAATCACGGGAGACATTTCTTCTGCTTCCTTCTTGAGCATTTGACCACAGTAAGTCAATGGAGGTAGGAATCTACCTTTTCTTCAGTCAGGCTCATTTCCTGCTTGCTTTCAGAGTGTGAACATCTCCCCACCCTGACTGTAATTCTAGTGTTTAAGATAACCCTTCCTTTTAACAACATTCATCTCATCTCCTCAACAAGACTGACTGCTCCCACAGGGTAAGGGTAATGCAGAGGATCTGTAACTTACAGTTATCACTGCAGAATAAGCATGGAAAGATTTCAGGGATCAGCCCCCACAAGAGTGTCCTGTGTAGTCCTGGTTGAGAACCCCACACATGTCGCTCTTGTGGTTTTTATGTTTCACTAATTTCTTTCCAACTTGATTTGTGGAACCAGGTTCAGCAAGAAGAACAAGGATAGTATAAATCCTTATATATACCTGCCTTTTGGAACTGGACCCCGAAACTGCATTGGCATGAGGTTCGCGATTATGAACATGAAACTTGCCCTTGTCAGAGTCCTGCAGAACTTCTCCTTCAAGCCTTGTAAAGAAACACAGGTCAGACAGAGAACTTTCTGCATAAAGAATGTTTTACTGGTTTTTTTTAAACTAAGAGATACAGAAAGGATGTGTGTGCGTGCACACGCATACACGTGTGTGTGTGTGTGTGTGTGTGTGTGTGTGTGTGTGTGTGTGTAGGCTCCTTTGTCCTTAATTTGTTCTGTTGGTCATCTCTATTTGTATTCATCTGTGACTTTTAAGTTTCCTTCAGCTCTGAGTGCCACGTCTATGGGTTATTAACACTCAAACATAAGGGCCATCTAGAGTCAGTGCAGTTAGTGTGATATGATCATGCACAGACCTTTGAACTTGAGCAATGTGGTTTTTTTGCGCTATTTTATTTTTTATTATTTATTTATTTTAAAATTTACATCCAAGTTAGTTAGCATATAGTGCAATAATGATTTCAGGAGTAGAATCCAGTGATTTACCCTTTATGTACACGCCCCCCCCCCCCCAGTGCTTATCCCAACAAGTGTCTTCCTTAATGCCTCTTACCCATTTAGCCCATCCCCCCACCCACAACCCCTCCAGGAATTCTCAGTTTGTTCTCTATATTTAAGAATCTCTCATGTTTTGTCCCCTTCCCTGTTTTTATATTATTTTTGCTTCCCTTCCCTTATGTTAATCTGTTTTGTATCTTAAATTCCACATATGAATGAAGTCATATGATATTTGCCTTTCTGTGACTAATTTTGCTTAGCATAATACTCAGAACTTGAGCAATGTTTTATTTATTTTTTTATTTTTATTTTTTGGTGAATAAATCTTTGTTTTTTTTCTTTTTTTTTTTCAATATATGAAATTTATTGTCAGATTGGTTTCCATACAACACCTAGTGCTCATCCCAAAAGGTGCCCTCCTCAATACCCATCACCCACCCTCCCCTCCCTCCCACCCCCCATCAACCCTCAGTTTGTTCTCAGTTTTTTTTTTTTTATTTTTTTTCAACGTTTATTTATTTTTGGGACAGAGAGAGACAGAGCATGAACGGGGGAGGGACAGAGAGAGAGGGAGACACAGAATCGGAAACAGGCTCCAGGCTCCGAGCCATCAGCCCAGAGCCCGACGCGGGGCTCGAAATCACGGACCGCGAGATCGTGACCCGGCTGAAGTCGGACGCTTAACCGACTGCGCCACCCAGGCGCCCCTGTTCTCAGTTTTTAAGAGTCTCTTATGCTTTGGCTGTCTCCCACTCTAACCTCTTTTTTTTTTTCCTTCCCCTCCCCCATGGGTTTCTGTTAAGTTTCTCAGGATCCACATAAGAGTGAAAACATATGGTATCTGTCTTTCTCTGTATGGCTTATTTAACTTAGCATCACACTCTCCAGTTCCATCCACATTGCTACAAAGGGCCATATTTCATTCTTTCTCATTGCCACGTAGTATTCCATTGTGTATATAAACCACAATTTCTTTATCCATTCATCAGTTGATGGACATTTAGGCTCTTTCCACAATTTGGCTATTGTTGAGAGTGCTGCTATGAACATTGGGGTACAAGGGCCCCTATGCATCAGTACTCCTGTATCCCTTGGGTAAATTCCTAGCAGTGCTATTGCTGGGTCATAGGGTAGGTCTATTTTTAATTTTTTGAGGAACCTCCACACTGTTTTCCAGAGTGGCTGCACCAGTTTGCATTCCCACCAACAGTGCAAGAGGGTTCCCATTTCTCCACATCCTCGCCAGCATCTATAGTCTCCTGATTTGTTCATTTTACCACTCTGACTGGCAAGAGGTGATATCTGAATGTGGTTTTGATTTGTATTTCCCTGATGAGGAGCGACGTTGAGCATCTTTTCATGTGCCTGTTGGCCATCCGGATGTCTTCTTTAGAGAAGTGTCTATTCATGTTTTCTGCCCATTGCTTCACTGGGTTATTTGTTTTTTGGGTGTGGAGTTTGGTGAGCTCTTTATAGATTTTGGATACTAGCCCTTTGTCTGATATGTCATTTGCAAATATCTTTTCCCATTCCGTTAGTTGCCTTTTCGTTTTGTTGGTTGTTTCCTTTGCTGTGCAGAAGCTTTTTATCTTCATAAGGTCCCAGTAATTCATTTTTGCTTTTAATTCCCTTGCCTTTGGGGATGTGTCAAGTAAGAAATTGCTACGACTGAGGTCAGAGAGGTCTTTTCCTGCTTTCTCCTCTAAGGTTTTGATGGTTTCCTGTCTCACATTCAGGTCCTTTATCCATTTTGAGTTTATTTTTGTCAATGGTGTGAAAAAGTGGTCTAGTTTCAATCTTCTGCATGTTGCTGTCCAGTTCTCCCAGCACCATTTGTTAAAGAGACTGTCTTTTTTCCATTGGATGTTCTTTCCTGCTTTGTCAAAGATTAGTTGGCCATACGTTTGTGGGTCTAGTTCTGGGGTTTCTATTCTATTCCATTGGTCTATGTGTCTGTTTTTGTGCCAATACCATGCTGTCTTGATGATGACAGCTTTGTAGAAGAGGCTAAAGTCTGGGATTGTGATGCCTCCTGCTTTGGTCTTCTTCTTCAAAATTACTTTGGCTATTCAGGGCCTTTTGTGGTTCCATATGAATTTTAGGATTGGTTGTTCTAGCTTCGAGAAGAATGCTGGTGCAATTTTGATTGGGATTGCATTGAATGTGTAGATAGCTTTAGGTAGTGTTGACATTTTAACAATATTTATTCTTCCAATCCATGAGCATGGAATGTTTTTCCATTTCTTTGTATCTTCTTCAATTTCCTTCATAAGCTTTTTATAGTTTTCAGCATACAGATCTTTTACATTTTGGTCAGGTTTATTCCTATGTATTTTATGCTTCTTGGAGCAATTGTGAATGGGGTCAGTTTCTTTATTTGTCTTCTGTTGCTTCATTGTTAGTGTGTAAGAATGCAACTGATTTCTGTACATTGATTTTGTATCCTGCAACTTTGCTGAATTCATGTATCAGTTCTAGCAGACTTTTGGTGGAGTCTATCAGATTTTCCATGTATAATATCATGTCATATACAAAAAGTGAAAGCTTGACTTCATCTTTGCCAATTTTGATGCCTTTCATTTCCTTTTGTTGTCTGATTGCACTTCCAACACTATGTTAAACAACAGCAGTGAGAGTGGACATCCCTGTCGTGTTCCTGATCTCAAGGAAAAATTGAGCAGTGTTTTAAACTTCTTTCAAGTCCACTGAAAGGAAGGGAACATGTAGTGCACAGTAATGATGTGCAGTGATGAACACAACATGACTTTTGAATGATGCTGTTTCTACCACAACTTACAGATGCTCTCATAACTGTGGTTCACAACCCCTCCTTGTACATTGCAATCAGTAGGTTCTTTTCACAATCCTGATGTCCAGGCCAAATCAGAAATTCTAACATAATTCACCCAGAGTGGGCTTCAAAAGTGCCCTCATTGATTCTCATGTGCAAGCGAGGTTGAGAATCAATGGTGGGAAGCAAGTCTGCCAGATGTGAAGGACTCCCATGGTCCAGACCATCCTGGCTACTTGGCACCACATTCCATGAGCCCTGCCCCAGTCAAGCTTTGCTCCATTTATAGGCAATGGGGCCATCATAAATGGATATTCCTACTGGGGGAAGCGATAGGATATTTAGCATTGAGGATGGCCATACAATAAAATGTGTAATATCCATCCAAGATGATCTTGCAAACTCAACATACACAAAATTAACTGTATCACTTTTCAAATGGTTGCCATAATGGCTAAGAACCTGTTTTAAGTTTTAAATACTCATCCTTTTAATTAAAATTTAAATCAAAAAAGAACACAAAACAACATGAGTTTGTGTCCAGCCTGGTACAGAGTAGACACTCAATAGATATTCTTTTGAGTGAATGATAGATGAATGCTTCCATACTCTGGTCTTGACAGCTTACAAAGTTTAAGGAATATGAGATATATTAATATAAAAGTAGTATTTATATGTTTAAACTCTTACTCTCCTTCATGTATCTTGCCTGCTTTGCTTCTATTGTCAGTAGGGCTTCATTTGTTGGTTTTCATATGATTTTTAACTTTTGCAGATCCCACTGAAATTAAACACTCTAAGTATTATTCAACCAGAAAAACCCATTGTTCTCAAGGTTGAGCTGAGAGATGGGAGTGTGAATGGAGCTTGACTTTCACTAAGGACTTCCCCTTTGTTCTTCAAGAACCTGTGTCCCAGAATACCAGAGGCCTCCATTTACTTTGTGAGTACAACCCAGAAATGAAGATGGGCTTCATGAAGTACCTGTGTTGGATGACTATAGATTCCATAGCTTTCTCAGTCTCTGTGTGGAGCATTATATCTTGTGGAGAGTAAAGGAGGTGACTATTAAGTGCCAGACATGTAGACTCAGCCTATCTGGCTCCCATAGACTACCCCCAGTTATACCATCTACTTCCCTAATCACTGATCAAGAATAAAAATTTCGCAACAATTTTATCAACAAACGTTCATGAAACAAGAATTTTTGTAGTAGTTGTTTACTGACATATCACATGTCTCATTTTCAATATTCTATGTTAAGTATGACACTGATCATGTCAATAAACATCTCTTTACAAAAGTATTAAAAGTATTAACTGATACCTTCTTGCACATACAGAGGGAATTGTACAACTGATGCGTGAGAGCCAGTGACTGAATGTTTTTCACCATCACAATCACTGAGTGGGTGGGATTGTTTAGAACTCCAACATAATATGTTAAGATAGGTGAGAGTCAATCGATCCACTGTGACTTTACCCACTGCTCATAAAGTATATTGAAAGTATATTCATAATTTAGTTCTGTTTTTAGAGCACATGTTTTTTAGAGCATTCAATTGAGGTAGTTAGTATTATTATTAGTTTTATTTTAATGTTTTTATCTCATCTGCCCTGATGTTCTGTTGACAGGGAACATATTTTCTCTTCATGTTCCAGCCTCAGTTCTCAAATGTCCTGACACAATGAACATTGAACAAGAGATGGTTGATTGGTTAGTTGATTGGACAGAAAAGCTAAAAGTATTTGTCCATTTCAGTTGGTATCAGAAACTACACAGGATTCTTCTTTTCCTTCCCTCCACACCCCACCCTTCTTTCGCTTCTCTACTCTCTTTTTTTTTAAAGTTCATTTATTTATATTGAGAGAGAGAGAACGTATGCACAGGGGAGGGAGGGAGGGAGGGAGGGAGGGAGAGAGAGGGAGAGAGAGAGAGAGAGAGAGAGAGAGAGAGAGAGAGAATATCCCAATCAGGCTCCAAGCTGTCAGTTCAGAGCCTGACACGGGGATTGATCTCACAAACCATGAGATCATGACCTGAGCCAAAATCAGGAGCTGGATGCTTAACTGACTGAGCCACCCAGTAGCCCTTCCCTCCTCTCTCTTCTCTTCCATTGCCTGTCCTTCCTGGATAGCTCAGTCCTAAAGCCAATAGGTGAAGAACAGCCAGATTGGCAGCCACACATTGGGCATCAGGGACAGAGAATGGAGGCACAGTGACTCCAAGACAGAGACAGAATAGCATAGGGAGGGTGTCCACATGAAGAAGCAGCCTGCCATGAGTGTGGAAGCCCAAGCTCAGTGAGAAGGGTGTCCACCCAGAGGGATAGCCTAGTCCAAAGCCAGACCCTAAATATGGTGTGGAAAACCCAAGTAATGTGAGGGGGGTATCCATGAGTGTTAGGGATGGAATGGCTATTAGTTATATAAAGGGGAATTAATTAAGGGAGTAAATATATTAAGGATAAATAGAAGCCAGATTTCTTACTGTTGGAGAAGAGAGTCACTGATGGAAAGGGAGAAAACCAGAATGAGATTATGTATTCAGAGATTGGAACTGAATGTATCAGTGAAAAATCCTGCTTTTCTAGAGAGATAGATGATAAGTAGATTGATATAAAGATAAATAGATGTGTGTGCCTATATGAAAACACATATCCCCTACCTGTCTGACAGACAGTTCTTAGAAACAGTAACACTGTTAGAGCATTGAACACAATTTGTGCCCAGATCTTGGCTTATAAGCATCATTTTCCACTGAAAAGACTAGGGCTTTTCAGAGAAATGGCCAATTCCAGGCTGGGGGTGCACATGATGAGCCTGGAGCATCTTGCCCTGCCCAGTGATTGGGACATGTCCACAAGATAAGGAGCCAGCCTGAGGGGCTTCACCAACCAGTCAGGCACAATTTAGACATCAGGAAAACTAACAATAGGAAGGGATTAAGACCCATTGAATAAAATAGGAAGACACAAGTACCCACAGGTGTAATAAATACAGGATTGATTACAATTGATGAGGACACTGATGTGGTTTCAAAGTACTACGGCTCAAACACCCATGAGTTGCCAGAAGGAAAGAGCAGGTCACAGAGCAGAGACCTGGTGAATGAGTGAGCATTATCAGGAACAGGAAGAAGTGATGACAGGTCACATGAAAAGATGCATTAAGAAGAACTCAGTGTCACCTCTGGGATATTCTTGCCAAAGAGACAAACCTGAAAGAAATCCTGAAAAAAGTCAGACAAACCCAAATAGGAATATCTACTCCTGATCTGTACCTGGTGTGCAATCTTCAACAAAGTCAAGGTCATGAAAGTGATTTAGAAGAAGAAAAGAAGAAGGAGGAGGAGGAGGAGGAGGGGGAAGATGAGGAGGAGAAGGAGGAGGAGAGGGAGAAACAAGCCCATATTGGAGTCACTTGCCTGCCAACCCCAACTCACAGTAAACCAAGACTAATAAGAGTTCAACCTATCCTAGGAAGGTGACCTTTTAACAGTCTGGCTGAAATTTCCTGACAGGCACTAGTGAGTCATGTGCAGGACAGAAACCTGTGGGTCCTTCCCCCAGAGAAGGGGTCCTGTCCTGAAACAATTTTCCTTTCAAGCACTTCCTGCCCCACCCTCCTTCCTCTAAAACCCTGAATCTTGTACACCTCCTGGGAGCATCTGTCTGCCTGTCAGGTGGATGCTACCAATTAATAAATTGCTTAATAAAACCAATGAGTTCTTCACCTTGACTAGCTGGAATTTTGCTTTCAAAAAAAGCCAGAGACACACTAAGGAAGTGTTCCAGACTGAACTACAGAGACTAAAGAGGGGTGACGTGGAAAATCAATGCATGGGTTAGGTCCTTTGCTATAAAGGACATTATGGGAACAGTGGGAGAATTAAGGGTTCTAACAGTTACATGGCAGTAATGTGTCAGTGTCCATGCCCTGACTTTGATGGAGAATTTTTTGTAGGAATTACAGTAGATTATGAAATATCACGTCAGCATTTACTCTGAGATTGGTCAGGAACATAGTTCTTGAAACAGACTCTTCTGGAAGCTTGTGCTTGTTTTTAAGAACAGAGGGTCACAAAAACACCTTGGGCTACACAGCTCTCCCCCTCCCTTGCCTTAGTCTCACTTGTACACTTATTTAATACAGGAGGCAGCATCACACAGTAATTGGGAGATGGGAAGCTCTGAAGCTGGAGCCTCTGGGGTTTGAATCCCAGCTCAGTCAGTTTGAGTCTTGACCAATCTATGGCTTTGGGTAAATGAGAAAAAGGTGCCTCTTTGCATAACTGGGCCCACAGGGCTTAGGCCTTCCACCTCTAAAGACACTCATATGTGGGACCTTGAACTAATTACTTAACACCTTACTGCCTTGGTAGTTAGTGCCTCAGTGTCTGTAAAACAGGGGGGTAATGCCAGTGCCTATCTGAAGTGATGATGGAATCAGATGATGTGTGTGTGTGAGGTACTTAGGACACAGACCAGGGAGCACGCAGCGAGCATGTAATCAATGTCAGCTATTACCTTCATGGCTGTATTATCTTCAGTCCTTAGGAGGCCATGTTGGCTTTGACATTTGGGCTCCAGCCTTGTCAACTCCAGCTTCAATCTGCCATTTTAGAAAGTAATCACGCACATCCTTCAGAGAGCTTTAACTATGAAGTTAGTGGTGTATCAGCAGATGCTGTTCAGGAATTTTCCAAAGACCCCATTCTAGAAGTGTCTTTGTCATGTGAAAATTAATCATGTGACCCCCACTGAAATGGAGTGGGGAGGTTTGGCAGGGGGCACTGTCACACCCTACCACTCAGACCCAACTGGAAGAGATGGACTTGACCTTGCACTACTTTATTATCCCAGCTGCAGGAAGAAGAGCTTTCCTTGTCACTATAACCCAGCAACCCTTCTCCCCAACAAGAACTCTGCCAATGAGAAGACACCACACTTCAAACTCCCAGGTTACTCCATGCACTTCAGTTTATAACCCCCTTCCCAGCCTCCCCTTTTCTCCTGAAAAAAAAGTATACCTCATCTTCATTCTTCAAACTTGGCCTAAGTTTTGCTACAGATTGTTTGTCCTGGATTGCAATTCTCTTTTTTTTCCCAAATAACACACTTGTATGTGGTCGAACAACTGGCAGTTTTCATTTTAAAGGCTAAGAGTCATCACAACTAAGCATGGATGGTCTTGATGGCAGGTCTGCACTGCAGTGACAGGAGGGAAACCTTCCCACTGCATTCAGTGGGCTTTCTCCAGTCCTCCCTTAAGATTGCTTTTCTGGTGCCAGAGTTCCGACCAGTCTGTCTAGTCATGTCCAGGCTGTTCAGTGTCCAGGATACATGAAAAGCTAGGATGAGATGTGATTATCTCTTCAGGGGTCAAAAAGAGGCAGGACCTGGAAATGCCAAGTCAACATTAGCTAATTTAGAGATTTGTTTTCTCTCCTGTGACAGACTGACTTCTGCAGAGTAGGTGAGTGTCCATGGGGCTGGAAAGCCCTGTTGAGTATGTGAACTTCCATATTCACTCCTTTAGGCCAAGAATTTTTTCAATCCAAGTAATCTTGTGTGAAGATGCAAATACATTTTTTGTTAAGTGTAGTATTATAAGTCTGTATGTAAGTGTATAGGATTCTATCATCTATTTACCTGTTATATCTCTTTATCATCTATCCATATGTACCTATTTATCTGTCATGTGTATCTATCTATTCCATCTATCTATCTATCTATCTATCTATCTATCTACCTACCTACCTATCTATCTAATCTATCTATCCCATCTGTCAATCATATCTATCTATCTATCTATCTATCTATCTACCTATCATCTGTGAATGTATCTATAAAGAAAGAAATGTCTGAGGAGCCTCTGGTATTCAGCCCTCAGCTGTGTGAGTCTCTCCGGTGCAGATATGCAGATATATGAACAGAGCCTTCAGGATGACTTCAGCACCAGTCTGTCTGCAACCACATGAGACCCCGAAGCAAGAGCTGCCCACCTGAATCTGGTCAACCCCAGATTCATGGGCAAAATAGATTGTTTAATCCTTTGGGATGATCTGTCACACTACATTAAATCATTGGAATATCCCTCCTTCACTACAGTGGAAGAGAGATGACTATTGTGGGAATCTAGAGGACGTCACCATCTTACAGTTCCTATGAATTGTGGAGGCAACTGTGGGGTTGTGGGTGAGCTCAGAGAAAGAAGTGATGAGGTCTAAGCAGGGCTGGCCCTTGGAGCCAGGGAAGGAAGGAAAGGAAGGAAGGGAAGAAAGGAAAATACTGACTTTACTGAGCCCCTGTCACATGCTGGGCCTCCTGGGCACCAAGGCTTTGTCCCTCCAGCATGCCTCTCAGTAGGGCAACATTGTAGCTGTAGGGGGTAGCCAGCTTCGAAGAGTTCCCCAGTGTCTCCCTCCTACTGGTCTGTAGTCTCTGCCCCCATGAACAGGGCTGGCCTATGAAACCAGGAGGATATTGTGGGGCTGAGGGTGTGTGGCTTCTGGAGCTGAGTCATAAGAGATGAAGATGCTTCCACCTTGCCCCTCTCTCTAGGGAACACCAGCTGCTATGTTGTGAAGATTGTTAAGTGGCCATGTGGCATGGACCTGAGACCTGCCACAATCAGTGCTAATCACCCAGCCTCACAAGTGAGCTACCTTTGATGTAGGATATCCAGCTCAGTCCAATGTGTAGATGACGGCAGCCCCAGCCAACAGCTTGGCTGTAGCCTCATGAGAGACTCAGGTCAGAAACACTGAGCTAAATCACTTTTGAATTCCTCACCCACAGATTCCAAGATAATGAGATCATCATTTTATGCCACTGTGTTTTAGGGTAATTTATTACAGAGCAAAACTAATACAGAGATCGAGGAGCTGGAACATCTTGGATGGTTGCAGCAGGAAACTCTGCAGACTGTCCAGGAGCATGACTGTCAGCTGGGTTTGCTGGGCAGGGAGCAGGTGGTGGTGGTGGTGGTGGTGGTAGTGGTGGTGGAAGTATGTCTGTGTCCATATGTGTATGTGTGTGTGTACAGGTATGTATACAGGTATGTGTCTGTGTGTGTGTGTGTATGTGTCTGTGTGAATACATATGTAGTGTGTCTATACATATATAAAGAGTCAGGGTCCCAGCAGTTGTTCTCTGGGAGGCTGAAGATTACTGCTGGCAGTAGGCTGTGCTGATTGAGGCGCAGACTCTCCTGGATTCATTAGCCATCTCTGCCACCGAAAGTTTGGAGGATCTAGTTATTCAATGCTGGGGAGACTCAGTTTCCCTACCTGTGATGCAGTGATGCATCTACCGTGGGGTTTTTGTAATGGTCAAAGATGTTAATGCAGATGATGCTCTGACATGATACCAGACATGAGGCGAGCCACCTACAGTGCTGGCCAAGGTCACTGAGATTCATACTTGGTGTGCAGGCTCTTGTCAGCTGGAGAAGCGATGGAAATCACCCAGTTTAGCACGAATCTATTTGCTGAAGAGCCAGCTTGCTGAATGACTCAGTCACTAGATTCCTGAAGATACTGAGTTTCAGTTCTTCCTCTACCCCTAACCCTATGATATGAAGAAGAGGGTTTTCCCGTAAACACACTTCATTAATTTATATCAGGACTTATGTTGTGCCATGACACCTGCCCATCTCCTGCATTGTCCTTTCTTTGCCCCTCCCCCCACTGCCCCGATTCTGCGGGCACATCAGTGCTGTGGTGGCTTTCCCATAAGCCCACACTAGTGTTCTCTCTATTTTTATGGAACTACGTCTCTGTCTCTGACAGAGAAATAAGAGTGATGGAATATGTGAGGTCTAATATCTTGCTTTTTGGCAAATTGACTTATCTTGAATTAAGAGCAAGAAGGAAGCACTGGACTAAAAGCCAGCTCCTCCAGGTGTCAATGTTGTCATGGCTGTGGCCACATTGGCTAAAGCTTGACCCTTCCTTTTCCAGTGACTTGCAAGGAGTTTACATCATTAAGCCTCATGACCCTTTGTGTTATGCCACAACAACTGGTGCTCATGATTAATTAATTGGTCTATTTACAGAGTAATATGAACGTTGCACTCTCCACCTTACTGAAATTTGAAGGTGTTTGTTCAAAAAGATTATTCCATCATTCTTGTGTTGCTTCAAAATCACTCCAGCTATAGCCCTCTTAGCCTCCAAAAATATAGAAACAAGGAAGTTATGGCTCCCGTTTAGGAGGATCTCATAATTGCATTGGACATAGAGACAGAAACATAATTACTGTATAATCAGTGTGCCCCAGATTCCTTGTTCAAGCCCAATGAGATTGGATCAGTATTAATTTGCTGGGCTGTTGCACCAAAGTACCACAGATTGGGGAGCTTCAACAACAGAAATTTATTGTTTCACAATTCAGGAGGCCGGGAATACAAGATCAAGGGGTCAGCAAGTTTGGTTCCTTCTGCAGCCTCTCTCCATGGATTGCAGATGGTCAACTTCTCCCTGTGTCTTCACATTGTCTTCCCTCTATGGATGTCTGTGTCCTGATTTCCTCTTCTTATAAGGGCACCAGTCATGTTGGATTAAGGCCCATGCTGGTGACCTCATTTAACATTCTTTTCCTTTTTAAAGACATTTCCAACTATGGTCATGTTTTTAATTGCTGGCAGTTACGACTTCAACATACAGAGTTGGAGGGGATACAATTCAGCCTATACAAGGATCTGTGGACAGAGCCTGTGGGCCTGCAGGTGCCTGTCACAGGAGGGCTAGGGGCTGAAAGCAGTGAACGTACACTCTCATTAAAGCTGGGTTGAGGGTGGGGCTGGGTCCTAGGTGTCAGTGAGAAGGGTCCAAGTCATCAGGGGCAACTCCCAGGCCTGATAGAAGCATGGACACAGCTGCAGACCATCAAGGACCCTCTGTAGAACCAGGGGAGGGAGCAGGTGTCACTGGTAAGTCCCAGGCAGAGAGAGGGTTTGAGGCCTACTTTCCCAGCCCAGAAGTCACACCCCCAAATATCCTGAGCACATTCTGGGAGGAGCAGAGAAAGGGCTATGGGGAGCAGGGTCAGAGACTGAACTCAGAAAACTTGTTACTCAAGTGACCAAGAAGTTGTTTTATGGTGGCAAGAAATTCTCCCTCCCCAATCTTACTCCAGGAAGGGTCTCATGGTGTTGATGCTGTCATCTCTGAAAAATTAAAAAGTTACATTTTCTTTGAGCATTGTGTATTTTCAAAAGCACTGTGTCTCTCATATCTGCAGTTGGAAACATAACACAATCTATTGATTAACAAAGATGAAATGGAAAGACTGTCACTGTTGGAGTCCAAGGCTTTAGTTTTACAGATTTCTCATTAATCTTCTTAACATCCCTCTGAGTAAACTGACATACAGAGAGGTTAATGACTTCCTCAAGATGAGAGGGTGGAAAAAGTGGAGCCCTATGACCTGTGGCCTCACTCCTTATGCTGTGCTGCATCCAGACAAGCTCATTAGTCCCACTGATAAGATGGAACCCCCGGCCCACAAAAGGCAAAGATGACTGTGAGGATAATGTTGGCCCCAATGCCTTCCTCTCAGGGCCTACACACTGCTGAGCACACAGTAGGCCTTCAGTAAAATATCTTGAGGCTTTTTGGGAAACACGTATTGGAAACAGCACATGGACTCCACCAGTACCTCTCTTTTTTTTTTTTTTTTTTTTTTTTTTTTGTCATTTGGGGATTTCCCAACACCTGCTATCAGGAGGTTCGTCTGAACCTCAAACATGCCTAGAAGGTCAGCAGGAAGGACTGGTCCTGGCTTTTCTTTAGATACACAAACATTTCCTAGATACTGCTCTGGATCAGTCCGAGATGTGTCCTATTGGTGGGGAAAAGTTAGACCCTTGAGTAGACGGATTTAATGTGGCAGAAGGTCAGTCTCAGTGCTTTAATTTAAGAGAAGGAGCACTTGTCCCCAGTGGTGGTTGGGCAGAGATGATACTTGATGGAGGCTTCTAAAAATTTATCTTATTCAAAACTCAAATGTATAGATGTACATGCTTTAAAAGGTTGAACAGTACTATGGTAGTTTTAACAAAACTGGTTTTCTCAGCCTGATCTTTCTTGATTTTCTCCCTCATTTCTGTAGAGACCATCTCCTTGTAGCCTTTAGAAGAATGATGAAGAAGAGGGAAATTTTTTTAAGAATGTGCATGTCTGAATATATCTCTGCTCTACCCTCATGCTTGATGGATGATTTGAGCGTAGAATTCTAGGTGGGCTAGATGTTTCTCCATGAACTTGTAGGCATAGAGACTTGTCTGTACTATCGCTGCTGAGATTCCTGCCCTTCTGGTTTCTGATTCATTGTATGCAACCTATGTCTTGCTCCCCTCATTCTTTCTGCAAGAATTTGGGGTTTTCTTTTTGTCCTTGGTGTACAGAAATTTCATGATGGTGTGCCTTCGAGGATCTGCTGTCATCCATTATTCTAGGCAGAGTTGTCCAAGAGACCATTCTGCGATGATGCAAATGTTCTGTATCCGTGTTGTCCAATATGGTTGCCTCCAGTCACATGGGGGTGCACTGAAATCTAACTCACTACATTGTGTTCAAAGGCTGTAGTGAGTGGTGCAGTGCATTGGACTTTCAATCTGGAAACTTTTGCTCTTCAGTTGTGGGAAATTTTCTTGAATTATTTCATTGTATGTATTCTCTGTTCTGAAACCTCTATTGGTCAGATGGTAGAATTCCTGACATTATTCTCCGGTTTTCTTATTTTTTTCTCTCCCATTTGTTGGGGTCAGTTACTTACACAAAATTAACCTAGTGAAAAAAAAAGGAGGGAGCACTTGGGTGGCTCAGTCAGTTTAGCGTCCAACTTCAGCTCAGTTCATGATCCCAGTCTGTGGGTTCAAGCCCTGCATCAGGCTCTGACAGCTCAGAGCCTGGAACCTGCTTTGGATTCTGTGTCTCCCTCTTTCTGCCCCTCCCCTGATCACACTCTGTCTCTCTCTCTCAAAAATAAATAAACATTAAAAAAAGTTAACCTAGTGAACATGTCTTTATTTTAAATTATGTTACTTTATCCTTTATTGATTTCTTTGCATTAATATTGATTTTATGTTTTTATTTCATTTATTTAAATTCTAGTTAGTTAACATATAGTATAGTAGTGGTGTCAGGAGTAGAATTTAGTGATTCATCACTTACATATGACACCCGGTGCTCATCACAACAAATGCCCTCCTTAATGCCACTCAGCCTTTTAGCCCATCCCCTCTGCACTTCCCCTCCAGCAACTCTCAGTTTGTTCTCTGTATTTAAGAGTATCTTCTGGTTTGCCTCCCTCTCTGTTTTTATCTTATTTTTCCTTCCCTTACTCTATGTTCATGTTTTGATTCCTAATT
This sequence comes from Prionailurus viverrinus, assembly GCF_022837055.1. Lineage (NCBI taxonomy): Eukaryota > Metazoa > Chordata > Mammalia > Carnivora > Felidae > Prionailurus > Prionailurus viverrinus. The sequence continues at coordinate 7,236,517 of NC_062576.1, forward strand.
CCACCTATGAGTGAAATCATATATTTGTCTTTATCTGACTGACTTATTTCACGTAGCATAATACACTCTAGTTACATCCACATTTTGCAAATGACAAGATTTCATTCTTCGTGATCACCAAGTAATATTCTATTGTGTATATATATACCACCTCTTGATTATCCATCCACCAGTGGATGGGTACTTGGGCTTTTTCCATAATTTGGCTATTCTTTGTTTTTGTTTTTTCTTTCTTTTTTAAATTATATATTTTTAAATTTACATCCAAATTGGTTACCATATAGTACAACAATGATTTCAGGAGTAGATTCCTTAGTGCCCCTTACCCATTTAGCCCATCCCTCCTCACACACACCCTACAGTAACCCTATGTTTGTTCTCCATATTTATGAGTCTCTTATGCTTTGTCCCCCTCCCTGTTTTTATATTATTTTTGTTTCCCTGCCCTTATGTTCATCTGTTTTGTCTCTTAAAGTTCTCATATGAGTGAAGTCATATGACATTTGTCTTTCTCTGACTGACTAATTTCATTTAGCATAACACCCTCCGGTTCCATCCAGTAGTTGCAAATGGCAAGATTTCATTCATTTTTATTGCCGAGTAATACTCCATTGTATATATAGACCACATCTTCTTTATCCATTCATCCATCAGTGGACATTTGGGCTCTTTCCATCCTTTGGCTATTGTTGATAGTGCTGCTATAAACATGGGGGTGCATGTGTCCCTTCGAAACAGCACATCTGTATCCCTTGGATAAATGCCTAGTGTGCAATTACTGGGTCGTAGGGTGGTTCTATTATAATTTTTTGTGGAACCTCCATACTGTTATCCAGAGTGGCTGCACCAGCTTGCATTCCCACCAACAATGCAAAAGAGATCCTCTGCTCTGCATCCTCATCAACATCTGTTTTTGCCTGAGTTGTTAATGTTAGCCATTCTGACAGGTGTGAGGTGGTATCTCATTGTGGTCTTGATTTGTATTTCCCTGGTGATGAGTGATGTGGAGCATTTTTTCATGTGTCGGTTGGCCATCTGGATGTCTTCTTTGGAGAAGTGTCTATCCATGTCTTTTGCCCATTTCTTCACTGGATTATTTGTTTTTTGGGTGTTGACTTTGATAAGCTCTTTATAGATTTTGGATACTAACCCTTTATCTGATATATCATTTGCAAATATCTACTCCCGTTCCATCGGTTGCCTTTTAGTTTTGCCGATTGTTTCCTTCACCATATAAAAACTTTTTATTTTGATGAAGTCCCAATAGTTCATTTTTGCTTTTGTTTCCCTTGCCTCCGGAGACGTGTTGAGTAAGAAGTTGCTGCAGCCAAGGTCAAAGAAGTTTTTGCTTGCTTTCTCCTGGAGGATTTTGATGGCTTCCTGTCTTACATTGAGGTCTTTCACCCATTTTGAGTTTATTTTTTGTGTATGGTGTAAGAAAGTGGTTCAGGTTCATTCTTCTGCATGTCACTGTCCAGTTTTCCCAGCACCACTTGCTAAAGAGACTGTCTTTATTCCATTGGATATTCTTTCCTGCTTTGTCAAAGATTAGTTGGCCATACGTTTATGGGTCCATTTCTGGAGTTTCTATTCTGTTCCATTGATCTGAGTGTCTGTTTTTGTGCCAGTACCATACTGTCCTGATGATTATAGCTTTGTATTACAGCTTGAAGTCTGGGATTGTGATGCCTCCTGCTTTGGTTTTCTTTTTCAAGATTGCTTTGGCTATTTGGGGTCTTTTCTGGTTCCATACAAATTTTAGGATTGTTTGTTCTAGCTCTTTAAAGAATCCTGGTGTCATTTTGATAGGGATTGCGTTGAATATGTAGATTGCTTTGGGTAGTATTGACATTTTAACAATATTTGTTCTTCCTATCCAGGAGCATGGAATATTTTTCCACTTTTTTTGTGTCTTCTTCAATTTCTTTCATAAGCTTTTTATAGTTTTCAGTGTGTGATTTTTCATCTTTTTGCTTAGGTTTATTCTTAGGTATTTTATGGTTTTTGGTGCAATTATAAATGAGATCAATTCCTTGATTTTCTGTTGCTTCATTGTTGGTGTATAGGAATGCAACCAATTTCTGTGCATTGATCTTATATTGTACAACTTTGCTGAATTTATGGATCAGTTCTAGCAGGGATTTGGTGAAGCCTTTTGGGTTTTAGAGTATCACGTCATCTGCAAAGAGTGTATGTTTGACTTCCTCCTGGATGCTTTGGGTGCCTTTATTTCTTTGTGTAGTCTTACTGCTTGAGGCTAAGACGTCCAATACTATGTTGAATAACAGTGGCGAGAGTGGACATCCCTGTATTGTTCCTGACCTTAGGGGGAGAGCTCTCAGTTTTTCCCCATTGAGGATGATATTAGAGGTGGATCTTTCACTTATGGCTTTTATGATCTCCAGGTATGATCCTTCTATCCCTACTTTCTTGCAGGTTTTTATCAAGAAAGGATGCTGGATTTTGTGAAATGCTTTCTCTGCATCTTTTGAGAGGATCGTGTGGTTCTTGTCCTTTTTTCTATTGATGTGATGAATCACATTGATTGTTTTGCAGATTTTGAACCAGCCCTGCATCCCAGGTATAAATCCCACTTGGTCATGGTGAATAAGTCTGTTAATGTATTGTTGGATCCAGTTGGCTAGTATCATCTTGAGGATTTTTTTGCATCCATATTCGTCAAGGAAATTGGTCTATAGTTCTCCCTTTTAGTGGGGTCTCTGTGTGGTTTTGGAATCAAGGTAATGCTGGCTTCATAGAAAGAGTTTGGAAGTTTTCCTTCCATTTCTATTTTTTGGAACAGCTTCAAGAGACTAGGTGTTAACTCTTCCTTAAATGTTTGGTAGAATTCCCCTGGAGAGCCATCTATCCCTGGACTCTTGTTTTTTGGGAGAATTTTGACTACTAATTCGATTTCCTTACTGGTTATGGGTCTGTTCAAATTTTCTATTTCTTCCTGTTTCAGTTTTGGTAGTGTATATGTTTCTAGGAATTTGTCCGTTTCTTCCAGATTGCCCATTTTATTGGCATATAATTGCTCATAATATTCTCTTATTATTGGTCTTATTTCTGCTATGTTGGTTGTGATCTCCCCTCTTTCATTCTTGATTTTATTTATTTGGGTCCTTTCCTTGTCTTTTTGATCAAACTGGCTAGTGGTTTATCGATTTTGTTAATTCTTTCAAAGAACCAGCTTCTGGTTTCATTGATCTGTTCTGGTTTGTTTGTTTGTTTGTTTGCTTGTTTGTTCGGGTTTTGATAACATTAGTTTCTGCTCTAGTCTTTATTATTTCCTGTCTTCTGCTAGTTTTGGGTTTTATTTGCTGTTCTTTTTCCAGCTCTTTAAGGTGTAAGGTTAGGTGTGTATCTGAGACCTTTCTTACTTCTTTAGGAAGGCCTGGATTGCTATATACTTTCCTCGTATGACCACCTTTGCTGCATCCCAGAGGCTTGGGGCTGTGGTGTTATCATTTTCATTGGCTTCCATGTACTTTTTAATTTCCTTTTTAACTTCTTGGTTAGCCCATTCATTTTTAGTAGGATGTTCTTTAGTCTCCAAATATTTTTTACCTTTTCAAAATTTCTTCTGGTTGATTTTGAGTTTCATAGCATTGTGGCCTGAAGATATGCATGGCATGATCTCGATTTTTTTGTACTTGTTGAGAGATGATTTGTGTCCCAGTATGTGATCTCTTGTGGAGAACGTTCCATGTGCACTGGAGAAGAATGTGTATTCTGCTGCTTTTGGATGAAATGTTCTGAATATATCCGTTAAGTCCATCTGGTCCAATGTGTCATTCAAAGCCACTGTTTCCTTGTTGATTTTCTGTTTTGATGATCTGTCCATTGTTGTAACTGGGGTGTTGAAGTCCTCTACTATTATGGTATTATTATCAGTTAGTTTCTTTGTGTTTCTGATTAATTGATCTATATAGTTGGGTGCTTTCACGTTTGGAGCATACATGTTTACAATTGTTAGGTGTTCTTGGTGGATAGACCCCTTAATTATGATATAATGCCCTTCTTCATCTCTCATTACAGTCTTTATTTTAAAGTCTAGATTGTCTGATGTAAGTATGGCTACTCCAACTTTTTTTGGCTAGCATTAGCACAATAGATCGTTCTCCATCCCCTTACTTTCTTTTATTTGTTTGTTTGTTTATCTAATATAATTCATTGTCAAATTGGCTTCCATACAACACCCAGTGCTCATCCCCACAAGTGTCCTCCCCCCATTCCCTTACTTTCTCTCTGAAGGTGTTTTTAGGTCTAAAGTGAGTCTCTTGTAAATAGCATATAGATGGATATTGTTTTCTTTTACATTCTGGTACCCTGGTACCTTGATTGGAGCATTGAGTCCATTGACATTTATAATGAGTACTAAAGGATATGAGTTTATCGCCATTATGTTGCTGGTAGAATTGGAGTTTCTGGTGGTGTGCTCTGGTCCTTCCTAGTCTTTCTTCCTTTTGGTCTTTTTTTTCCATCTCTTCTCCCCTCAGAGAGTCCCCCTTAAAATTTTTTGCAGGGCTGGGTTAGTGGTCCTTTAAGTTTTGTTTGTCTGGGAAACTTTTTATCTCTCCTTCTATTTTGAATGACAGCCTTGCTGGAGAGAGAATTATTGGCTGCATATTTTTCCGATTTAGCACATTGAATATATCCTGCCACTCCTTTCTGGCCTGCCAAGTTTCTGTGGTTAGGTCTGCTGCAAACCTGATCTGTCTTCCCTTGTTGGTTAAGGACTTTTTTTTTCCTTCCTGCTTTCATGATTCTCTCCTTGCCTGAGTATTGTGTGAATTTGACTATGATATGCCTTGTTTATGGTCAGTTTTTGTTGAATCTAATGGAGTCCTCTGTGTTTCCTGGATTTTGATGTCTGTGTCTTTCCCCACGTTAGGAAAGTTTTCCACTATGATTTGTTCACATAACCCTTCTACCCCTTTTACCTCTCTTCCTCTTCTGGGACCCCTATGATTCTGATGTTGTTACTTTTTAATGAGTCATTGATTTCTCTAATTCTTAAATCGTGCTCTTTTGCCTTTATCTCCCTCTTTTTTTCTGTTTCATTATTCTCCATAAGTTTGTCCTCTATATCACTGATTCTCTGTTCTACCTCATCCATCCTTGCCACCGTGGCATCCATTCAAAACTGCAGCTCAGTTATAGCATTTTTAATTTCATCCTGACTAGTTTTTACTTCTTTTATCTCTGCAGAAAGGGATTCTAATCTATTTTAAACTCCAGCTAGTATTCCTATTATCATGATTCTAAATTCTGGTTCAGACATTTTGCTTGTATCTGTGTTGGTTAAATCCCTGGCTGTCATTTCTTCGTGCTCTTTCTTTTGGGGTGAATTCCTTCATTTCATCATTTTGAAGGGAGAAAAGGAATTAATGAGGCAGAAAAATTAAAATTAAAAAATTTAAAAAAATTAAAATTAAAAAATTAAACACACACACACACACACACACACACACACACACAAATTGAATAAATGATGCCAAATCCTAGGTGTGTTTTGGTCTGGGTGTTTAAAGTGTTTGATAGATTAGAGAAAAAAGGGGGGGGGAATCATTTGAGAATTTGAAAAAATGAATACACTGAAGTAGACTAAAATGAAATGATGGGAGTAAAATAGACTTTGAAAAAATTTACACAGAGACAGGTGGAAGATGGCAGTATAGGACACTGAGCTCACCTCGTCCGGCTGATGACTTAGATTCCACCCATATCTGCCTAAATAGCCCAGAAAACCTTCAGAAGACTAGAAGAACAGACTCTCTGGAGCCAAGCGTAGACTGGAGGCCCAGAGAAGAGGGTGGTCTAGTGTTGACAGGAGGTTGAGAGATTAGAGAAAAAGGGGAAAGCTAAGAAAAGAAAAAAAGGAAAACATTTGAAAATTTGAAAAAATGAATACACTAAAATAGAATAAAATGAAATTATGGAAGCAAAATAGAATTTACAAAATTTACAAAAAAGTAAAAAATATAGTAGAAAAAAATAAAGGAAATTATTTTTAATAAAAATGTGAAAAAATTTTTCTCTTTCTGTATTCAAGAATGAAAGAAAAGAAAAAAATTGAATAGATGGACCAGCGATCAGACTGAAATACATTGAAATTACATGGTTTTCCACTTGAAGTCAAACTATGAAGCACTTTATAATCTGTAAACTAAGCAGGCAAAAAGACTTGTAGTTTTCCTGAAGAGCGAGGTTGGCCCAGTGGGTGGGGCTTAGTGTAACGGCTCTGTTCTTCACCAGATGGAGCTGCTTAGCTTACTGGGGTGGATTGTTGTGGCACACATAGGTGTGTATGTGCATGCGCAGGAAGGGTGAAAATGGCGTCACCCAGCTACCCAGTCTCTACTATCAGAACTCTGTTCTCCCCAATCAGCAATCACACACCCATCCTTTGTCTCCAGCCTCCATCCACTCCATGCTGTTATACTGTCTGTGACCAAGCCATCAGGTTGCCAGGCATCACCTCCCTCCTAAGTTTTATCCCAGATGTTTCTGTGTTTCCCAACTCCTCACTTCTGAGGGACTGTGGCTTTAACCTGTTCTGACCCTCTGGGGGGGGGGGTCTCACTGAGCAATGGTTGGGTGCCAGTCTGCCCCAGAAAAAGTGCATGCGATCATGTAACAGGACTGTTTCAGGAATTATGGTAAATCACAACACACATCTGGCACCAGGCTTCCCCCTTAACTTCCTTGTTCCAGCACTAGCAAATGTGGTTGTTCTCCAGGGTCCACTGGGACCTTTGCCAGTGGCCACACAGACTCTACCAGCTGTCCTCCCAGCAGGGAACCACCTCTCACCGTGTGGCCCAAAGACCCTTTGGAACCTTCTTTCTGCTCCCAGGATTCACCCTTTCCACCAGAGCACCACCAGGTATCAAGCTGTGGAGTCTCAGACTCTGTGCTCTCCTGTTTATAGTCTTAATGGAATTTAAACCTCTTCTTTCTCCTTTCTCCCTTTTTTGTTCAGTCCCTTGCATACTTTCTTTTCTCTCCATTTTCTTTCAGGAGTGGTGTGTGTGTGGATGCTTTCCTGTACTCTCCCCCCTGGCTCTGTCCTCTCTGCAAGCAAAAACAGCTCCCTGCCCTCCACAGCTTCTCTCTTCCCCAGCTCACCTCTTTGCACCACATACCTGCCAAGTTCTGTGGTTCACGTTGTGCAGATTGTTGTGTTAATCCTCAAGTCAGTTTTCTAGGTGTGCAAGATGGTTTAGTGTTGATCTGGCTGCATTTCAGGGCTGAGAGATGCAAAAAATATTTCCATGCTGTTGCACTGTCTTGGCTCCTCCCAGAGTTTAGCTTTTATTGACCTATCATGCACTCTACTTAGGGAACTGTTTAGAGACAAATTATGCCCACTAGGAGAAAGAAGACAAGAGGGATCTCATCCTAGTGGAGCTTTACATCCTGCAAGGGTAGGGAAAAGTGAGGTGTGATAGTCTTGTTCCCTGCTCTGTATTTACACAGCTGAAAGATACTACAGGCTCCAATTAGAATCCAGGAAATGAAGTCTCTAAACATTTATGTTCTCAGACTCCTCACAGACCAAGTGATAAAAAGAGCCATTTAAATATAATAGGTAGGAATATGGTGGCGTAGGAGGGCGCTGGGCTCACCGCGTCCTACTGATTGCTTAGATTCCACCCACATCTGCCTAATTTACCCAGATGACCACCAGAAGACTAGCAGAACGGACTCTGAGGAGCCAAGTGTAGACGAGAGGCCCACGGAAGAGGGTAGGAAGGGTGGAGAGGCAGTGTGCGCTACATGGACTGGAGGGAGGGAGTCAGGGCGGTGGAGGGGCAGCCAGCCCACCTGGCAAGGCAGAGGCCCCGAGTTTGGCTTGCAAAAGCAGAGGGGCTGGACGGAGTGTGTTCTGACAGCCAGTGGGACTTAACATCTGGAATGTTATAAGTCGACAACTCTGCTCAGAGAGCGGGAGGGGAAGTTGTTGAGCCCCAGAGGCCAGAGCTCAGCTTGGCAGGGAACAAAGGCACTGGGAAGCGCCATCTCCCTCACCCATCCAAAACAGCCAAAATCCCAGAGGGAACCAATTCCCATCACGGAACTTGCTTGCACTGCACAAACACCCAACACTGTGCTTCTGCGGATCCATCCCTCCCATGGGTCTGCCTCCCACCCGGTGCCACAGGGCCCCTCCCAAAGCGGATCACCAAAGGCAAAGTGAGATGAGCCTACCCCTCCTGCCCCTGTGCACCTTGCGGATCCACCCCTGCTAATACACCAGATCCCATCGAAGCAGTACCACAAGACTGGCAGTGTGCAAGTAGCCCAGACAGAGGCCACACCACTCCACAGTGGGTCCTGCCACTGGAGAGGGGAATTTAAAGTACACACCAGTCTGACTGTGGCTCCATTGGTGGGCTGGTCTCACTGCGGCCCCACCCATCAACACAAGTTACTCCAGACAGTACAGAGGAAGAGCCCTGCAGTTCCCCACTACTCCAGGGACTATCCAAAATGATGAAACCGAAGAATTCTCCTCAAAAGAAACTCCAGGAAGTAGCGACATCTAACAAACCAATCAAAAACGATTTAAGCAATATAGCAGAAAATGAATTTAAAATAATAGTCATAAAATTAATCGCTGGGCTTGAAAAAAGTATAGAGGACAGCAGAGAATATATTACTACAGAGATCAAGAGACTAAGAAATAGGAGGAGCTAAAAAATGGGATAAACGAGCTGCAAAATAAAATGGAGGCGACCACAGCTCGGATTGAAGAGGCAGAGGAGAGAATAGGTGAATTAGAAGACAAAATAATGGAAAAAGAGGAAGCTGAGAAAAAGAGAGAGAAAAAAATCAAGGAGTATGAGGGGAGAATTAGAGAACTAAGTGATGTAATCAAATAGAATCATATCCGTATCATTGGTATTCCAGAAGAAGAAGATGAAAGAGAGAAAAGGGCTGAAGGTGTACTTGAACAAATCATAACTGAGAACTTCCCGGATCTGGGGAAGGAAAAAGGCATTGAAATCCAAGAGGCACAGAGAACTCCCTTCAGGTGTAACTTGAATCGATCTCCTGCATGACATATCATAGTGAAACTGGCAAAATACAAGGATAAAGAGAAAATTCTGAAAGCAGCTAGGGATAAACAGGCTCTAAATGTAGACACATAAGAGTACTGGCAGACCTATCTACTGAAACTTGGCAGGCCAGAAACGAATGGCGGGAAATCTTCAATGTGATGAACAGAAAAAATATGCATCCGAGAATCCTTTATCCAGCAAGTCTGTCATTTAGAATAGAAGGAGAGATAAAGGTCTTCCCAAACAAACAAAAACTGAAGGAATTCGTCACCACTAAACCAGCCCTACAAGAGATCCTAAGGGGGATCCTGTGAGACAAAGTACCAGAAACATCACTACAAGCATGAAACCTACAGACATCACAATGACTCTAAACCCATATCTTCCTATAATAACACTGAATGTAAATGGACTAAATGCGCCAACCAAAAGACATAGGGTATCAGAATGGATAAGAAAACAAGACCCATCTATTTGTTGTCTACAAGAGACTCATTTTAGGCCTGAGGAACCTTCAGATTGAAAGTGAGAGCATGGAGAACTACCTATCATGCTACTGGAAGTCAAAAGAAAGCTGGAGTAGCCATACTTATATCATACAAACTAGACTTTAAATTAAAGGCTGTAACAAGAGATGAAGAAGGGCATTATATAATAATTACGGAGTCTATCCATCAGGAAGAGCTAACAATTATAAATGTCTATGTGCTGAATACGGGAGCCCCCAAATACATAAAACAATTAATCACAAACATAAGCAACCTTATTGATAGGAATGTGGTAATTGCAGGGGACTTTAACACTCCACTTACAGCAATGGATAGATCATCTACACACAGTATCAATAAAGAAACAAGGGCCCTGAATGATACATTGGGTCCGATGGACTTGACAGATCTATTTAGAACTCTGCATCCCAAAGCAACAGAATATACTTTCTTCTCGAGTGCACATGGAACATTCTCCAAGATAGATCACATACTGGGTCACAAAACAGCCCTTCATAAGTATACAAGAATTGAAATCATACCATGCACACTTTCAGACCATAATGCTATGAAGCTTGAAATCAACCACAGGAAAAAGTCTGGAAAACCTCCAAAAGCATGGACGTTAAAGAACACCCTACCAAAGAATGAATGGGTCAACCAAGCAATTAGAGAAGAAATTTAAAAAAATATGGAAACAAACGAAAATGAAAATACAACAATCCAAACGCTTTGGGACGCAGCAAGGAAGTCCTGAGAGGGAAATACATTGCAATCCAGGCCTATCTCAAGAAACAAGAAAAATCCCAAATACAAAATCTAACAGCACACCTAAAGGAACTAGAAGCAGAGCAGCAAAGACACCCCAAACCCAGCAGAAAAAGAGAAACAATAAAGATCAGAGCAGATATAAACAATATAGAATCTAAAAAAAGGGTAGAGAAGATCAATGAAACCAAGAGTTGGTTTTTTGAAAAAATACACAAAACTGACAAACCTCTAGACAAGCTTCTCAAAAAGAAAAGGGAGATGACCCAAATAGATAAAATCATGAATGAAAATGGAATTATTACAACAAATCCCTCAGAAATACAAGCAATTATCAGGGAATACTATGAAAAATTATACACCAACAAACTGGACAACCTGGAAGAAATGGACAAATTCCTAAGCACCCACATGCTTCCAAAACTCAAACAGGAAGAAATAGAAAGCTTGAACAGACCCATAACCAGCGAAGAAATTGAATCAGTTATCAAAAATCTCCCAACAAATAAGAGTCCAGGACCAGATGGCTTCCCAGGGGAATTCTACCAGACATTTAACGCAGAGATATTACCTATCCTTCTCAAGCTATTCCAAAAAATAGAAAGGGAAGGAAAACTTCCAGACTCATTCTATGAAGCCACCATTACTTTGATTCCTAAACCAGAGAGAGACCCAGTAAAAAAAAAGAGAACTGCAAGCCAATATCCCTGATGAATATGGAGGCAAAAATTCTCAATAAGATACTAGCAAATCAAATTCAACAGCATACAAAAAGAATTATTCACCATGATCAAGTGGGATTCATTCCTGGGCTGCAGGGGTGGTTCAACATTCGCAAATCAATCAATGTGATACATCACATTAATAAAAGAAAAAATAAGAACCATATGATCCTGTCAATCAATGCAGAAAAGGCATTTGACAAAATTCACCATCCTTTCTTAATAAAAACCCTCGAGAAATTCAGGATAGAAGGAACACACTTGAACATCATAAAAGCCATTTATGAAAAGCCCACAGCTAATATCATCCTCAATGGGGAAAAACTGAGAGCTTTCCCCCTGAGATCAGGAACACAACATGGATGTCCGCTCTCACCACTGTTGTTTAACATAGTGTTGGAAATTCTAGCATCAGCAATCAGACAACAAAAGGAAATGAAAGGCATCAAAATTGGCAAAGATGAAGTCAAGCTTTTACTTTTTGCAGGTGACATGATATTATAAATGGAAAACCCAAAAGACTTCACCAAAAGTCTGCTAGAACTGATACATGAATTCAGCAAAGTCGCAGGATACAAAATCAATGTACAGAAATCAGTTGCATTCTTATACACTAATAATGAAGCAACAGAAAGAGAAATAAAGAAACTGATCCCATTCACAATTGCACCAAGAAGCATAAAATACCTAGGAATAAACCTGACCAAAGATGTAAAAGATCTGTATGCTGAAAACTATAAAAAGCTTATGAAGGAAATTAAAGAAGATACAAAGAAATGGAAAAACATTCCCTGCTCATGGATTGGAAGAATAAATATTGTCAAAATGTCAATACTACCCAAAGCTATCTACACATTCAATGCAATCCCAATCAAAATTGCACCAGCATTCTTCTCCAAGCTAGAACAAGCAATCTTAAAATTCATATGGAACCACAAAAGACCCTGAATAGCCAAAGTAATTTTGAAGAAGAAGACCAAAGCAGGAGGCATCACAATCCCAGACTTTAGCCTCTACTACAAAGCTGTCATCATCAAGACAGCATGGTATTGGCACAAAAACAGACACATAGACCAATGGAATAGAATAGAAACCCCAGAACTAGACCCACAAATGTATGGCCAACTAATCTTTGACAAAGCAGGAAAGAACATCCAATGGAAAAAAGACAGTCTCTTTAACAAATGGTGCTGGGAGAACTGGACAGCAACATGCAGAAGATTGAAACTAGACCACTTTCTCACACCATTCACAAAAATAAACTCAAAATGGATAAAGGACCTGAATGTGAGACAGGAAACCAGCAAAACCCTAGAGGAGAAAGCAGGAAAAAACCTCTCTGACCTCAGCCGCAGCAATTTCTTATTTGACACATCCCCAAAGGCAAGGGAATTAAAAGCAAAAATGAACTACTGGGACCTTATGAAGATAAAAAGCTTCTGCACAGCAAAGGAAACAGTCAACAAAACTAAAAGGCAACCAACGGAATGGAAAAAGATATTTGCAAATGACATATCGGACAAAGGACTAGTATCCAAAATCTATAAAGAGCTCACCAAACTCCACACCTGAAAAGCAAATAATCCAGTGAAGAGATGGGCAGAAAACGTGAATAGACCCTTCTCTAAAAAGACATCCAGATGGTCAACAGGCACATGAAAAGATGCTCAACGTCGCTCCGTATCAGGGAAATACAAATCAAAACCACACTCAGATATCACCTCACGCCAGTCAGAGTGGTAAAATGAACAAATCAGTGGCTAAAATGAGAGATTATAGATGCTGGCGAGGGTGTGGAGAAATGGGAGCCCTCTTGCACTGTTGGTGGGAATGCAAGCTGGTGCAGCCACTCTGGAAAACAGTGTGGAGGTTCCTCAAAAAATTAAAAATAGATTTACCCTATGACCCAGAAATGGCACTGTTAGGAATTTACCCAAGGGATACAGGAGTGCATACGGGTACTTGTACCCCAATGTTTATATAGCAGCACTGTCAACAATAGCCAAATTGTGGAAAGAGCCTAAATGTCCATCAAGTGATGAATGGATAAAGAAATTGTGGTTTATACACACAATGGAATACCACGTGGCAATGAGAAATAATGAAATATGACCTTTTTTAGCAACATGGATGGAACTGGAGTGTTTTGCTAAGTGAAATAAGTCAGGCAGAGAAGGACAGATACTGTATGTTTTCATTCTTATGTGGATCCTGAGAAACTTAACAGATGTCCATGGGGGAGGGGAAGAAAAAAAAAAGAGGTTAGATAGGGAGGGAGCCAAAGAATAAGAGACTCTTAAAAACTGAGAACAAACTGAGGGTTGATGGGGGGTGGGAGGGAGGGGAGGGTGGGTGATGGGTATTGAGGAGGGCACCTTTTGGGATGAGCACTGGGTGTTGTATGGAAACCAATTTCACAATAAATTTCATATTTAAAAAATAATAATAATAAAAAATAAAATAAATTAAGTGTCTTAAATGAGGAAGCACATTTTAGAAAATAGGGCAAAGAAATGATTCATAATCCAACCATCACTTTTTGAACATTCTAAGAATTTTTCAGTTGCAGCTACATCTTACATATCTGTGATCAGCGTGTCTACAATTTTCATCTAATATTCTATCATATGCCTTTCATGTGTTTGATATTTCTTTAAAATTATAATTCTTTATGTCTGAGTGGGTGGACTCTCCCTCATAATCTTTTTGTTCGTAGACAATTTACTTGCCTTCAGTTATTTACTAACCTAACTTTCTTTTTGATAATACATAAAAATTATTTAAAATGTCTAAAATACATCAAAAATATTTGAAATATTCTAAACGTACAAAGAATTATGGAGAACGGTAGGGGAAATAGCCAGAGACACATTCCCTAGAGTTAACAAATGTTCTAATGTTATTTTGAATCATGATGTCAGAGTTTGGATTATGTAACATCAGGATAAAAGTCTGGACTTCCAGGCGGGGCTGCAGCTATAGAACCTGGCATATTAAGTAATCAGTCTTTTTCTGCCACAGGTTTTATGATGGGCGACAGCTGATATTGGCTATCACAGATCCGGACATGATCGAAACAGTACTAGTGAAAGAAGGTTATTCTGTCTTCACAAACTGGCGGGTAGGTAGCAGTTTATTTTTAAAGCACTTATTTATTTGCAAAATTTTCATTTTGAAATAATTATAGATTCACTGGAAGTTGTCACAGGAAATCCTATGTCATGTAGCCTTCAAACTATTTCCCCCAAGGAACGTCCTGGAGAACTACAGTACAGTTTGCAAGCACTTATTGCCATTGGTTCTAGCTACAGAACTTATTCACATTTCAGCAGTTTTGTTTATCCGTGTGTGTGTGTGTGTGTGTGTGTGTGTGTGTGTGTTGCTGTCTGAACATTTATCTTACATGTAGATTAGTGTATCCACCACCACAATCACGTTACAGAACTGTTCCATGACCAAAAGTCTCCCTCTTGCTATTCTTTTGTAGGCACAATGTGTAGCTTGTCTATTCGTTGTATCACGGTCATCAGCAGAGCAAACATGTTTTTATTTTGATAAAGCCAATGTATCCTTTTTTCCTTTTATGGGTTATGACTTTGGCATCAGGTTTGAAAACTCTTCACCTAGTCCTAAGTCCCAAGGATTTTCTCCAAGTATTTAATTTTATGTTTTACATTTACATGTATAGTTTTATGTAGTTTTATGTTTTACATATACAATGTAAATCTTACATAATTTTATGTTTTACATATAATTCTATTACCCATTTTGGTTTGATTTTTTGGTGTTAATTGTAAGATGTAAAGTTCAGGTCAAAGCTCTTTCTTTTTGGTTTTGTTTGTTTTTGACTTATAGATATCTGTTTGCTCTAGCACCACTTGAGAAAAGACTGTAGTTCCTCCATTTAATTGTTTTTGCATTGATTATCATTAAATCATCAAAAATCAGTTTGGCCTATGTGTGTGTGTGTGTCTATTTCTCATTCTCTGTTCTGTTCATTGATCTCTGTAACTATCCCTCCACTCGTGTCAGGCTATCTTGATTATTGTAGCCATATAGTACTCCTGGACATCATGTCCAGTGATTCCTCCCATCTTATTTATTTATTTTTTAAGGATTGCATTTTTAAGTAATTTCTACATCCAACATGGGGCTCAGACTCACAACCTTGAGATCAAGAGATGCATACTCCACTGACTGAACCCAGTCAGGCACCCTAAGTTTTATTATTATTATTAATTATTATTATTATTATTATTATTATTATTATAAATGTTTATTTATTTTTGAGATAGAGTGAGAAATAGTGCAAGCAGAGGGGGGGGTGGGCACAGACAGAGGGAGACACAGAATCTGAAGCAGGCTCCAGGCTCTGAGTGGTCAGCACAGAGCCCGATGCGGGGCTCGAACTCACAAACCTTGAGATCATGACCTGAGCTGAAGTCCGACGCTTAACTGACTGAGCCACTCAGGTGCCCCAGGTTTATAATTTTTTTAGAACTACTTTAGGGATTCTAACTCCTTTGCCTTTCCATACAAATTTAGAATCAGCTTATCTATGTTTACAAAAAATTTTCTGAGATTTTGATAAGAATTAATTTAAACCTATAGATCAATTTGTAGAAAATCTATATCTTTATGAAATCATATCTCTCAATGCATGAATGAAGTATGTGTTTATTTAGGTATTCTTTGATACTTTTCACCAATGTGTAGCTCTCAGCTCAAGAAAAATATACATGTTTTGTTAAATATACATCTAAAGTATTTCATCTTCTTTGAGTGATTATAATTATTTTGTATTTTTAATGTGTTTTGACATATTCCTATAATTGTATAGAAATGTGGTTGATTTTTGGGTGTTGATCTTGTTTCCTACAACCTAGCTTGGCCCATTTATTAGATGCAGAAGTGTTCTTTTTTATATTCCTCAAGATTTTCTTAAAAAAAATTTTTTGACATTTATTTATTCTTGAGAGAAAGAGAGACACACACACAGAGCACAAGCAAGGGAGGGGCAGAGACAGGAGACACAGAATCTGAAGCAGGCTCCAGATAGGCTGTATGCATACAAATATGTATGCAGTATTTGTAAATTGCTAAGAAAGTAGGTTCTGGAAGTTCTCATCATAACAGAAAAAAATTTTTTGTAACTATATGAGAAAATGGATGTTACTAACCTTACTGTGGTAACCATCTCTTTATATATGTATGTCAAGTAATTATGCAGTATACCTCAACTTATACAGTATCATTATGTTTATTATAAGTCAATCAACTGAAAAATGGTATAGGTGCTTTCAAAGATTTGTGCAAATTTTACTGCAGTCCATGGTTAGAATATCATCCACTCAGAGATCCTGTAGTATTTTAGTATCACATCCCACAATTCTTAACCCTAAGAGACCACTAACCTACTTTCTGTTTTAATAGATTTGCCTCTTCTGGACACTTCATACAGAGAGTTATATAATATGTGATCTTCTGGCTGGCTTCTTTTATTAGCATAATGTTTTCAAGGTTTAATTTTATTTTTGAGAGAGGGAGAGAACGCATGCATGGGGGAGAGGAGAGAGGAAGGGAGAGAATTTTAAGGAGGAAGCACAGATCCTGACTCAGGGCTCGATCCTGCGTCCCTGGGTTCATGACCTAAGCTGAAATCAAGAGTCAGATGTTTAACTGACTGAGCTACCAGGAGTCCCACTTTCTTTCTTTTTATGGCAGAATAAGATTCCATTGTATGGGCATACTGTATTTTGTTTATCCTTCCATCACTTGATGGACATTTGGGATGTTTACAACTCTTGGGTATTGTGAATAGTGCTGCTGTAAA
This sequence comes from Prionailurus viverrinus, assembly GCF_022837055.1. Classification (NCBI taxonomy): domain Eukaryota; kingdom Metazoa; phylum Chordata; class Mammalia; order Carnivora; family Felidae; genus Prionailurus; species Prionailurus viverrinus. Next base: position 7,253,399 of record NC_062576.1, read on the forward strand.
CATTCATGTAAGTTTTTGTTTAAATACCTGTTTTGAACCTTTTTTTAATTACTCAGGGGTGGAATTGCTAAGGTATGTAGTAACTTGCTATATGCTAAGGTAAAATAAGTGTGTTTAACTTAATAAGGAACTGCCAAGCTGTTTTCCACAATAGCTACACCATTTACATTCCCACCAGAAGGTATGAAGGTTCCAGTTTCTGGCCATCCTTGCCAACATGTGGTTTACACTTGTCTACTGTTTTGATGATGGTCACCTTAATGGGTGTGAAAGGGTATCTTATTGTGGTTTTGTTTTGCACTTCTCTAATGGCTAGTGAGGTTGAGTAACTTTTTATATGCTTGTTGGCTATTTTGTAACTTCTTTAGATAAATGTGTATTCAAATTTTTGCCCATTTATAGCTCAGTTGTTCATCTTTTGTTTTTGAGTTGTAAGAATTCTCTGTATCTTCTAAATAAAAGTCCCTTATCAAATATATGATTTGCAAATTTATCTCTCAAACTGTAGTTGTCTTTTCACTTTCTTCACAGTATTTTTCTGTAGCACAAAATGTTTAATTTTGATGATGTACAGTTTATGTATTTTTCCTTTTATTTCTGTGTTTTTGGTGTCATATCTTAGAATTTACTGCGAAAGCTCCGATCATGAAGGTATATCCCTTGGTTTTCTTCTAAGGGTTATAAAGTTTTTGCTTTTAGGTTTAGAACTTTGATCCATTTTGAATTTCCTTTTATATATGTTGTATGAGGTGAGAGTCCGACTTCTTTTTTTTTTTTTATTGTCCCAGCACCATTTATTGAAAGACAATTTTTCTCTACTGAGTGGTCTTGGAAACCTTGTCAAAATCAATTGACCATAAACACATGGGTATAATTTTGGACTCTAAATTCAATTCCATTGACCTTTATGTCTGTGCTTATGCCTGTACCACATTGCCTTGAGCATTATGGTTCATGATAAGTTTTGAAATTGGAAGCCTGAATTCTACAACTTTATTCTTTTTTTTTTTTTCAATATTGTTTCAACTGTTCTGGGTCCCCTACAATTCCATAGGAATTTTAAATTCAGTATGTCATTTTTTTTTTACAAAGAAGACAGCTAGGATTCTTTTTTTTTTTTTTAATATTTTTTTTTCAACGTTTATTTATTTTTGGGACAGAGAGAGACAGAGCATGAACGGGGGAGGGGCAGAGAGAGAGGGAGACACAGAATCGGAAACAGGCTCCAGGCTCTGAGCCATCAGCCCAGAGCCCGACGCGGGGCTCGAACTCACGGACCGCGAGATTGTGACCTGGCTGAAGTCGGACGCCTAACCGACTGCGCCACCCAGGCGCCCCAAGACAGCTAGGATTCTGATATGGAATGCATTCATCTGTAAATCAACTTGAGGAGTATTGCCATCTTGACACTATTAAGTTCTAATCCATGATCTTTGGATCTTTTTCCACTTAAATCTTCTTTATTTCAGCAATATTTGTGGTTTTCAGAGTATAAGTTTTGCACTTCTTTTGTTAAACCTATCCCTAAGTATTTTGCTCTTCTTGATGTTATTGTAAATGGAGTAATATTCCTAATTTCATTTTTGGATTTTTTTTGCAGTGTATAGAAATATATAGATTTTGTATATTGATCTGGTATCCTGAAACCTGCTAAACCGGTGTATTTTTTTAATTTATTGATTGATTGATTTGTTTGTTTATTTTGAGAGAGACAGGGACAGCATGAGTTGAGGAGAGGGAAAGAGAGAGGGAGAGAGAAATCCCAAGGAGGCTCCACGCTGTCAGCGCAGAGCCTGATGCAGGGCTTGAACTCATGGACCATGAGGTCATGACCTGAGCCAAAACCAAGGGTCGGAAACTTAACTGACTGAGCCACCCAGACATCCCTAAACCGGTGTATTAATTCCAATAGATTTTAATGCACTCTTTCAGATTTTCTATGTATGACATCATGTTATGTCTTTTTAATTTAAATTCAAGTTAGTTAACATATAGTGTAGTATTGGTTTCAGGAGTAGAATCTAGTGACCCATGACTTACATATAACACCCAGTGCTTATCCCAACAAAGGCCCTCCTAAAGCTAATCACCCATTAGACCCATGTCACCACCACCCCCCCACCCCCCGTCCAGAAAACCCCAGTTTGTTCTCTGATTTTAAAAGTCTCTTATGGTTTGCCTCCCTCTCTGCTTTTATCTTATTTTTCCTTCCATTCCCCTATGTTCATCTGTTGTGTTTCTTAAATTCCACCTAGGAGTGAAATCATATATTTGTCTTTCTCTGACTGACTTATTTCACTTAGCCTAATACACTCCAGTGATATGCAGAAGAATGAATTTGGACGATTTTCTTACACTATACACAAAAATAAATTCAAAATGGATGAAGACTTAAATGTAAGACAGGAAACCATCAAGACCCTGGAGGAGAAAACCAGCAGCAACCTCTTTGACCTCAGCCATGGCAACTTCTCATTAGACATGTCTCTGAAAGCAAAGGAAACGAAAGCAAAAATGAACTATTGGGACTTCATCAAGATAAAAAGCTTCTGCACTGTGAAGGAAACAATCAACAAAACTAAAAGGCAACCAATGGAATAGGAGAAAATATTTGTAAATGACATACTGGATAAATGGGTTAGTATCCAAAATCTATGAAGAACTTTTCAGACTCAACACCCCAAAGGCAAATAATCCAGTGAAGAAATGATCAGAAGACATGAATAGACACTTTTCCAAGGAAGACATCCAGATGGCTAACAGACACATGAAAAGATGCTTAACATCACTCATTATCAGGAAGATACAAATCCAAACCACAATGAGATATCATCTCACATCTGTCAGAATGGCTAAAATTAACACCTCAGGAAACAACAGGTGTTGGCAAAGATGTGGAAAAAGGGGAACCCTCTTGCACTGTTGGGAATGAAAACTGGTACAGCCACTCTGGAGAACAGTATGGAGGTTCCTCAAAAAGTTAAAAATAGAACTACCTTCTGACCCAGCATTTGCACTACTAGGTATTTATCCAAAGAATACAAAAATGCTGACACAGGGGTACAGGCAACCCAATGTTTATAGCAATGCTATCAACAATAGCCAAATCATGGAATCATGGAAAGAGCCCAAATGCCCATGAACTGATGAATGGATAAAGAGGAGGTAGTACACACACACACACACACACACACACACACACACACACACAAATATTATTCAGTGATCAAAAAGAATGAAATCCTGCTTTTTGCAACAATGTGGATGTAACAACATCATTTTATCTTTTTTAAATGTTTATTTACTTCCTTTGAGAGAGAGGGTGAGAGTGTGAGCATGGGGAGGGGCAGAGACAAAGGAGAGAAATAATTGCAAGCAGTTTCCATGTTGTCAGCTCAGAGCCTGACGTGGGGCTCAAACCCACAAACTGTGAGATCATGACCTGAGCTGAAATCACAAGTCAGACGCTTAACCGACTGAGCCATCTGGGTGCCCCAACAACATCATGTTATCTAATAATAAAGATGCTTTTACTTCTTTATTTCCTCTATGAACAGTTTTGTTTCTGTTCATTTGTTGTTTGTTTTGCCTATCTTTCCTGGCTAGAACTTCTAGTACAGTGCTGAATAGAAGAGGCAATAGAAACATCTTTATTTTGTTTAATATTAGGGGAAAGTGTCCCAACTATATCTGTTAAGTATGGTGTTAGCTATGAGCTTTTCATAGGTGCCCTTTATCAGGTTAAGGATATTCCTTTACTATTTCTAGTTTGTTGAGTGTTTTTATTGCTAACTGGTGTTGCATTTTTGTCAAATTCTTTTTCTGCATGTATTGAGATGACCGTGTAGTTTTTATAAAATGTTTTGTGGGGCACCTAGGTGGCTCAGTCAGTTAAGTGTCCAACTTTGGCTCAGGTCATGATCTCACAGTTGGGGAGTTCGAGCCCTGCATTGGGCTCTGTGCTGACAGCTCAGAGCCTGGAGCCTGCTTCGGATTCTGTGTCTCCCTCTCTCTCTGTCCCTCCCCTGCTTGTGCTCTGTCTCTCTGTCTCTGTCTCTGTCTCTGTCTGTCTCTCTCTCAGAAATAAATAAACACTTAAAAAAATTTTTTTTAATGTTTTGTTGTTATACTGTATTATTGAACCTTGCATAACCTCTTAGTTATGGTGTATCCTTCTTTTGGTATGTTGCTGGGTTCAGATTGCTAATATTTCGATGAGGATATGTGCATCCATGTCATAAGATATGCTGGTTTGTAGTTTTCTTGCTCTGTGATATCTTTCTCTGGTTTTAGTATCAGAGTAATACTGGCCTCATAGAATGAGTTTGGAAGTGTTCCTACCTCTTTTGTTTTTTGAAGAATTTGTGCAAAATTGGTGTTGATTCTACTTTAAATATTTGCTAGAACTCACCTGGAGCTGAGATTCATTTTGTGCATCGTTTATTCACTACCAGTTCAATCTTTTTATTTTTATTTCAGGTTGCCTGTTTTTTTTTTTTGTCACTTTCTAGTTTGTGTTTTTCTAGAAATTTTTTCATTTCATCTGAGTCATCTAATTATTGGCATACGGTTGTTCATGGTATTCCTTTTTAGTCCTTTTTATTTTTGTAATTTCTGCAGTAATCTCTCCTCTCATTTATGATGATAGTCATTTGAATCTTCTCTCCTTTTTGCTCACCTGTCTAGCTAAATGTCTTTGAAATAATGAGCTTTGGTTTCATTGATTTTTCTATTGTTTTTTTATTCTCCATTTCATAAGTTTCTGCTCTTGTCTCTATTAAGTGCTTTCTTCTACTTGCTTTGGGTTTAGTTTGCTCTTGTTTTGGGGGCATGTTTATGATAGAAAGTTGAATCATTGATTTGAGATCTTGGTTCCTTTTTTTTTTTTGCATTTTTTTATTTTTAAGTAATCACTATACCCAACGTGGGGTTCAAACTCACAGCCCTGAGATCAAGTGTTGCAAGCTCTACCAACTGAGCCAGTCTGGCACCCTGAGATATCGGTTGTTTTTAAATGTAGTCATATATAACAGTAAACTTCTTCCTGGTCACTGCTATTGCTACATCACATGAGTTTTGGTATATCATGTCTTCATTTTTGTAATCTCCAAGTAATTCCTTAGTGCCCTTTTGATTTCTTCTATGACCCACTGGCTATATAGTAGTGTAATGTTTAAGATCCACATATTTGTGGGTTTACCAATGTTGTTTGCATTCTCAATTTATAATTTTATTCCATTGTGATTGAACTGAATGCTATGTATTATTTGCAACATGACAACACTTGCTTAAAAAGCATGATTAGTTAAAGTATCATATTATAGTTTGTTTGTCCAGAGACTCTGGTCCAAAAATAAAAATCTAACAGATCCAAGAATGTCATCCTGTTCCTCTAGTTACCCAGAGATAAGGAAGAGGGCACTGATCTCACTGCTGTAGTGGTGGCTCCTATGTGTGATTTGTCCTGGCTCAGCGATTGGCTTGAGGTCATAGAGGGAATGACTCCTGGTTTCAATGACTCCTGGTGTCTTTTACTCTTCTGATTGGAAGGGAAAGTTATAATTATTCCAGGTAAATTTTGCATTTTCACAGTGCTTTCCATTGTTCTTTTTCCTTAGAGTATTCTTCCCATTCCTTACCCCAATATTTGAACTATTAAATATCTGGCTAAGGGTTACTGATTTTTTCACAAAATCTGTAAAAAAGATGAAGGAAAGTTGCCTCAAAGATAAACAAAAGGTAAATCCAGTAGTGGTTACACGCGGGTGTTAGCTCTTGATCTTTTATTGAGTTGTGTACATCTCACGTGTGCACTTCTATGTATGTTTTATGGTAGGTAGAGAACTGTAGGGTTTAGAACAGGAGAGTTCTAACATTTTAGAGAGAATGAAAAAGGTGGAGATTAAGGAAGGAGATAAGAAAATGAGTCAGAGAAAGAATTTTTATTTTTTTTAAATACAATTTATTGTCAAATTGGTTTCCATACAACACCCAGTGCTCATCCCAACAGGTGCCCTCCTCCATGCCCATCACCGACTTTCCCCTCTCCCCCATCCCCCATCAACCCTCAGTTTGTTCTCATTCCTTAAGAGTCTCTTATGGTTTCCCTCCTTCCCTGTCTGTAACTTTTCCCCCTTCCCCTCCCCCATGGTCTTCTGTTAAGTTTCTCAAGATCCACAATAAGTGAAAGCATATGGTATCTGTCTTTCTCTGTCTGACTTATTTCATTTAGCATAATACCCTCCAGTTCCATCAAAAGTTGCTGCAAATTGCCAAGAGAAAGAATGTTTAAAATTTAATAATAAGCATGGCAATTAGTGTGTCACTGCATAAAATTTGGTGAGAGAAAAACTACCACTTCCCTTCAACTATTTGTCAAAGGGTAAAAATCACTGTGTAACATCATTTTCCTCATAGTAAATTTCCCAGATATTAAGCTGCAAAGAATCCCTTCAATTCCAAGCCTCTTATTTTACACATTCTTCAGTGGAAGGTACCATCAGCCACCTACCTGGTGGAGTATAAGTTCTGTTAAAATTGAGCTTGTCATTGTCTGGAGTGAGCAGGAGTCTTCTCTGGGCACTGAGGTTATAAGCTGGCTAAGTCAGCTCTGCCTTCATGAGGCCTGGTGTCTCACACAAGGATGTGTGTACAATAGGGAGACGGGCTGGGTACCCCAGAATGTCACTGAAGATTGTGCAGTTTGAGGAGGGTGAGACATTGGAAGATGCTGTCACAGTAGCTCCCCGTGGACTGTGCAGAGGTCAGAGGATTGGTCTATGTGGCCAAACATTAAAATAAGGCTGATTTAAAAAGGACTGGCATCAGAGACTTTATCCTGAGCAAGCAGGAATGAGAGGAGAGGGAGCAGACAATTCTTTGGCCAGGAAGCTGTGTTCAAAAGCCAGAGAAGCTGAGAATCAGAGGGAGCAAGAACCAAGAAGCAGTGGGACACAATGGCTGCATTCCTGTCAGGGAAACATCTTGCTCTCCTAGATTTGTAGCTGAAAGTTTTGTTTTGTTTTGTTTTGAGAGAGAGAGAGAGTGTGCGAGTGGGGGACAGGTGAAGGGAAAGGAAGAGAGTAGGCTCCACACTCGGGGTGGGGAAGCCTGAGGACCCTGAGATTATGACCTGAACTGAAATCAAGAGTCAGCCCTTTAACTGACTGAGCCACCCAGGCACCCCAGTAGCTGGGTTTTTTTTTTGTTGTTGTTTTGTTTTTTTTCAATATATGAAATTTATTGTCAAATTGGTTTCCATACAACACCCAGTGCTCATCCCAAAAGGTGCCCTCCTCAATACCCATCACCCACCCTCCCCTCCCTCCCACCCCCCATCAACCCTCAGTTTGTTCTCAGTTTTTAAGAGTCTCTTATGTTTTGGCTCTCTCTCACTCTAACCTCTTTTTTTTTTCCTTCCCCTCCTCCATGGGTTTCTGTTAAGTTTCTCAGGATCCACATAAGAGTGAAAACATATGGTATCTGTCTTTCTCTGTATGGCTTATTTCACTTAGCATCACACTCTCCAGTTCCATCCACGTTGCTACAAAGGGCCATATTTCGTTCTTTCTCATTGTCATGTAGTACTCCATTGTGTACTCCCTCTGTGCATGTCTGTGTCCTGATCTCCTCTTCTTAGAAGGTCACCAGTCATGTTGGATTAGGGCCCATGCTAGTGACTTCATCTAACATTCTTTTCCTTCTTAAAAGCAACATCTCCAACTGTGGTCATGTTTTGAATTGCTGGCAGTTAGGACATCAGCATGCAGATTTGGAGGGGACACAATTCAGCCTGTACCAGGATCAATGGAGAGACTCCATGGACCTGCACATACCTGTCACAGGAGGGCTAGAGGACCTGCACTCATCAACACTGGGTGGAGGGTGGAACTGGATCTTGGGTGCCAGTGAGAAGGACCCAGGTCATCAGGGGCAACTCCCAGTCCTGATAAAAGCATGGACACTACCACAGACCATCAAGGACCCTCTGTAGAACCAGGGCAGGGAGCAGGTGTCACCCGTAAGGCCCATGGCAGAGAGGGGGTCTGAGGCCCACTTTTCCAGTTCAGAAGTCACACTGCCAAATATTCTGAGCTCATTCTGGGAGGAGCAACGGGTTATGAAGGGTATGATGAAAAAGACTGACGTCAGAAAAGCACATTACCCAAGTAAGACCAAGAAGTTGTTTTATGGTGACAAGAAAATTTCCCTCCCCATTCTCATCCCAGGAAGGGTCTCATGGGAATGATGATGTCATCTGTGAAAAGGTGAAAAGTCATATTTTCTTGGAGCATCTATACATTTTATAAAGCACTGTCTCTCATGTCTGCATTTGGAACCATAACACAGCTGATTGATTAACAAAGATGAAATGGAAGAATCAGAGAGCTGGAAAGAGTGTCACTGTTGGTGTCCAAGGCTTTAATTTTACAGATTTCTCATTAATCCTTCTAATAGCTCTAAGAGGAAACTGAGGAACAGGGAGGTTAAGGACTTCCTCAAGGTGAGAGAGTAGAGAATGTGGAGACCTCCGACCTGTGGCCTCATTCACTATGCTGTGCTGCTTCAGAACAAGCTCATTAGTCCCACTGATAAGATGGAGCCCACAGGCCCACAAAGGGCAGGGATGGCTTTGAGGATAACGTTGGCTCAACTGCTGTATTCTCAGCGCCTACACACTGCTGAGCACACAGTAGGCCTTCAGTAAAATATCTTGTGGCTGTTTCAGAAACACATATTGGAAACAGCACATGGACTCCACCAGTACCTCTCATTGTTTTGTCATTTGGGGATTTCCCAACACCTGCTATCCAGAGGTTCATCTGAACTTCAAATATGCCTAGAAGGTCAGCAGGAAGGTTCTTGTCCTGGCCTTTGTTTAGATCCACAAACATTTCCTAGGTACCACTCTGGATCAGGTCCAAATGTGTCCTGTTGGTGGGGAAAAGTGAGAATCTTGATCATAGATCTTCTTTCATCCATTATTCTAGGCAGAGCTGTCCAAGAAACCTTTCTGTAATGATGCAAATTTTCTGTATCTTTGTTGTTCAGTATAGTTGCCTCCAGCCACATAAGGGTATGGTGCTCTTGAAATGTGGGGAGTGTAGCTGAGGATCTGCATTTCTGATTTTATTGATTTTTAATAAATTTATATTTAAATGCAACTTGCCACATGTGTCCAAGGATGGTGTACTTCACAGTGCATTGTATTGGCCTTTCATTTTGAAGACTGTTGCTCTTCATTTCTGAGAAATTTTCCTGAACCATTTCTTTCATTTTTTCTATTGTTTGGAAACCCCTATTGATTAGATGATGGAACTCTTGGGTTTGTTTTCTAGTTTCCTTATTTTTCCCCTCCCATTTTTTAGAGTGAATTACTTACATAAAGCTAACCTAGAGAACATGTCTTTATTTAAAACTTTGTGGGGCGCAGAGTGGCTCAATCAGTTAAGCGTCCAACTTCGTCTCAGGTCATGATCTCATGGTTCATGAGTTCGAGCCCCACATCGGGCTCTGTGCTGACAGCTCAGAGCCTGGAGTCTGCTTCAGATTCTGTGTCTCCCTCTCTCTCTGCCCCTCCCCCACTCATGGTCTGTCTTTCAAATGAATAAACGTTAAAAAAATAAAATTTTGACCTACATTCCTTATTGATTTCTTTACATTAGTATTGATTTCTTTAAAAATATTAATTTCCAATAAAGTGTGTAATTTGTATGATTACTGAGACTGTTGGCAATTTTGATCTCATGTGGAATGCCTCACTCTTTGCTTTTGTCCCGGCTCTGCCCAGAAGTCCCAACTGAATTTTATAAAAACACTGTGTTGGTAAGGAGGGAATGAACTCTCCTTACTCCTTTGTTTTTGTTTTTTTGGAGGTTTAACTTTTATTGATCTACAAGGCACTCTGCTTAGGTAACTGTTTAGAGACAAATTCTGTGAACTAGGAGGAAGACAAGAAAGTTCTCATCCTGGTGGATCTTTAGATGGTACAGGAGTGTGGAAAAGTTGTGGTGGTCTTGCTCCCCGACCTGTGTTTACACAGCTGGACAGATACTGCAGGCTCAAATTAGAACCCAGGAATTGAAGTCTTTAACATTTATGACCTCAGTGGCTTCTCACACATTTGCACATAATTGATAAGAAGGAAAATAATAAACAGTCCACATCCACCAAACTGCCAACCTTTTAATTATGTTTCACCTAAAACTTGAAGTCAAGTCTCCTCCTCTTGCTAAAAGAAAACACATTGCATAATTGATGTTACTCTATAACTCTTATCCTCTCTGAGCCTCGAGTTAAACTATTTTAAGAATTCATATGGAGTGAAAATTTCTAAAGGGCTTGCCAAAGGCCAGATATCTGGCTCAGCAAAGTTACCAGATATATCAAATACCATTACTTTATAGCAGGTGTCTTGATTTATAGCTCAATATTTGTTTGGTTACTGGTTTAGTGTCTCTCTCCCCGTTGGAGTGTCAGGTTCATAAGGCAAGGATTTTGACTGTTTTCTATTTAGGCTTGACTCAGGAACTGAATAAATCTGATGTAGAGCCCATCCAACATCTAATGACAATGGGAGAGGTGACCACCTCCTCCAAAGCCAGGATGTCCAAGATCTGTCACTTTTCTCACCACTCCCACACCAACCATTGGGCTACCAAAACTTAGATACCACCTGGTTACCTGGAGTGTCAGTATCAAGTTTGGCCTCCCTAAGAAGAATGGGAACCCGACACTTAGGAACAGAACTTAACCTTTCTTTCCTTTTTGCACACTTGACATTGAGACTCATGAGATTTGAATGTGATGCACAAATTATTCCAGAGCAACCTCCCACCGCCCCACATAGTGAGCAGTTCACTTGGCCAGTGAAAATCAGGCCCAGCTTTTTGTTGTTGTTGTTGTTGTTGTTGTTGTTGTTGTTTTGCATTTTTGGAAAGTTCTTTTTATTACTGGCATAACATCAATTTTCTATCTTTTCTGACTTTCTTGTAGAAAACCTCTGTAATTTAAATATTACATAATAAGGCTGGAGGAGCCAAGATGGTGGAACAGCATGGAAAGTTTTTTTTAAGTCTCTCGTCTCTGAAATGCAGCCAGATCAACACTAAACCATCTTGCACACCTAGAGGATTAACACAAAAATCTGCACAGCCTGAAACACAGAACTCAACAGGTACACAGTGCAGAGAGGTGAACAGGGGAGAGAGAAGCTGTGGAGGGCAGGGAGTTGTTTTTGCTGGTGGAGAGAGGATGGAGATGGGGGGAGAGTATGGGAAAGCATTTCCCCCACACAATGAAAGCAGCTGGAGAGAAAAGAAAGAGTATGCAAGGGACTGAACAAAAAAGGGAGAAAGCAAAAGGAGAGGGTTTAAATTCCATTAAAACTCTATAAACGGGGAGCACAGAGTCTGAAACTCCACAGATCGATACCTGGCGGTGATCTGGTGAGAAGGGTGAATCCAAGGAGGAGAGAGCAAGGTCCAAGTGGTCCTCGTGCCACACGGGAAGAGGTGGTTCCCCTTCTGGGAAGCTGTGGGGCCACCCCACAGGCAAAGGTCCCTGCAGACCCTGGAGAACAATCACATTCATTGGTGCTGGAACAAGGAAGTTAAGGGGAAAGCCTGGTTCCAGATGTATGTTGTAATTTACCATATTCCCTGAAAATCGGCTGTTACATGATTGCATGAACTTTTTCTGGGGCGGGCTGAAACCCAGCCACTGTCTCTAGGCAGCAGCAGCAGTACAGTCTCATGAATGTTACTGGGGGCAAACCGACACCTGGCCATTGCTTGGTGAGACCTTTCCCCAGAGGGTCAGAACAGATCAAAGCCTCAGTCCCTCAGAAGTGAGGGGTTGGAAAACACAGTCGCATCTGAGATAAAACTCAGGAGGGAAGTGCTACCTGGCAAACTGATGGCTTGGTCGTGGCTAGTGTAAAAGCAGGTAGTGGACTGAAGCCAGAGACAAAGGAGGGGTATGCAATTGCTGGTTGGGAGAGCACAGAGTCCTGATACTAGAGACTGGGTAACTGGGTGACGCCATTTTTATGCCTACCATGCAGGCACATACACTCCTACATGCACCATAACAATCCACCCCAGTAAGCTAAGCATCACCATCTAGTGGAGAATGGAGCCATTACACTAAACCCTACCCAACTGGGCCAACCTCGCTCTTCAGGAACACTACAAATCTCTCTGCCTGTTTAGTTTACAGATTATAAAGTGCTTCATAGTTTGACTTTAAGGGGAAAACTATGTAATTTCAATTGTATTTCAGTCCGTTCACTGGCCCATCTATTCAATTTTTTATTTTTCTTTTATTTTCTTATTCTTGAGTACAGAAAGAGAAAATTTTTATTTTTGTTCATTTTTATTAAAAGTGTTTTTTAAATTTTTTCTACTATATTTTTTAACTTTTTGGAAAATTTTCATATTCTATTTTACTTCCATCATTTCATTTTACTCTATTTCATTGTATTCATTTTTTCAAATTTTCAAACATTTTCCTTTTTTTCTTTTCTTATCTTTCCCTTTTTAACCTAATCTATCAAGCTCCTTTCAGCAACCAGACCAAAACACACCTAGAATCTAGCATCCTTTATTTGATTTTTTGTGTTGTTTTTAATTTTTTAATTTTAATTTTTTTTACCTTAATTCCTTTTCTTCCTTCAAAATGGCAAAATGAAAGATTTCACGCGAAAAGAAAGAACAGGAAGAAATAACATCAGGGAATTAATCAACAAAGATCCAAGCAAGATATCTGAACCAGAATTTAGAATCACATTAATAAGAATACTAGCTGGGGTTGGGGCACCTGGGTGGCTCAGTCAGTTAAGTGTCTGACTTCAGTTCAGGTCATAATCTCACAGTTCGTGGGCTCAACCCCATGTCAGACTCCACACTAACAGCTCTGAGGCTGGAGCCTGCTTCAGATTCTGTCTCCCTCTCTCTCTGACTCTCCCATACTCATGCTCTATCTCTCTCTGTCTCTCAAAAATGAATAAACGTTAAAATTTTTTTTTAATAAAGGACTCTTCTATTAAAAAAAAAAAGAATACTAGCTGGGGTGGAAAATAGATTAGAATCTCTTCTGCAGAGATAAAAGAAGTAAAAGCTAGTCAGGATGAAATAAAAAATGTTGTAACGGAGCTGCAATCTTGAATGGATGCCACGGCAGCAAAGATGGATGAAGCAGAGCAGCGAATCAGCGATACAGAGGACAAACTTATGGAGAACAATGAGGCAGAAAAAAAAGAGGGAAACTAAAGCAAAAGAGCACGATTTAAAAATTAAAGAAACCAGTGACTCATTAAAGAGGAATAACATCAGAATCATAGGGGTCCCATAAGATGAAGAGAGAGAAAAAGGGGTAGAAGGTTTATGTAAGCAAATCCTTGTGGAAAGCTTTCATAACCTGGGGAAAGACACAGACATCAAAATCCAGGAAGCACAGAGGACTCCCCTTAGATTCAACAACTGACCATCAACAAGGCATATCATAGTCAAATTCACAAAATATTCAGGCAAGAGAGGAATATGAAAGCAGCAAAAGAAAAAAAAGACCTTAACCTACAAGGGAAGACAGATCAGGTTCACAGCAGAACTATCCACAGAAACTTGGCAGGCCAGAAAGGAGTGGCACCATATGAATATACTAAATTGGAAAAATATGCAGCCAAGAATTCTCTATCCAGCAAGGCTGTCATTCAAAATAGAAGGAGAAGTAAAAAGTTTCTCAGACAAACAAAACTTAAAGGAGTTTGTGACCACTAACCCAGCCCTGCAGGACATTTTAAGGGGGACTCTCGGGGGTGGGGGTGGGGAGACAAAACAAAACACAAAGACCAAAAGTGAAAAAGGCTAGAAAGGAGCAGAGAACACCACCCAGAATCTCCAACTTCATAGCCAACATAATGGCAATAAATTCATATCTTTCAGTAGTCACTCCAAATGTCAATGTATTAAAGGCTCCAATCAAAAGATATAGGGTAACAGAATGGATAACAAAACAAGAGTCATCTATATGCTGTCAACAAGATACCCATTTTCAACCTAAAGACACCTTCAGATTGAAAGTATAGGGATGGAGATACATCTATCATGCTAACACTCACCAAAAGAAAGCCTGAGTAGCCATACTTACATCAGACAATCTAGACTTTAAAATAAAGATTGTAACAAGAGATGACGAAAGGCATTATATCATAATTTAGGGGTCTATCCACCAAGAAGATCTAACAAGTGTAAACATTTATGCTCCAAATGTGAAAACACCCAAATATATAACTCAATTAATCACAAACATAAAGAAACTCATTGATAATAATACTATAATAGTAGGGGACTTCAACACTCAACTTACAGCAATGGACAGATCATCAAAACAGAAAATCAACAAGGAAAAAGTGACTTTGAATGACACACTACACTGGATGGACTTAACAGATATATTCAGAACATTTTATCCTAAAGCGGCAGAATACACACTATTCTCCTGTGCACATAGAACGTTCTCCACTATAGGTCACATGATGGGACACAAAGCAGCCTTCAACAAGTACAAAATGATGGAGATTTTAACATGCATATTTTCAGACCACAACGCTATGAAACTCGAAATCAACCACCAGAAAAAAATGTGGAAAAACAACAAATACTTGGAGACTAAAGAACATCCTACTAAAGAATGAATGGTCTAACCAAGAAGTTAAAAAGGAAATTAAAAAGTACATGAAAGCCAATGAAAATGATAACACTGCTGCCCAAAACCTCTGGGATTCAGCAAAGGTATATAGGAAAGTATAGCAAAGGTAAGAGGAAAGTATATAGCAATCCAGGCCTTCCTAAAGAAGGAAGAAAGGTCTCAGATACACAACCTAACCTTACACCTTAAACAGCTGGAAAAAGAACAGCAAATAAAACCCCAAACCAGCAGAAGAATGGAAATAATAAAGATTGGAGCAGAAATCAGTGCTATCGAAACCAAAACAAAAAAACAAAACAGAACAAGACCAAAAAAAACCTAGTCGAACAGATCAATAAAACCAGAAGCTGGTTCTTTGAAAGAATTAACAAAATTGATAAACTGCTACCAGTTTGATCAAAAAGAAAAAGAAAAGGACCCAAATAAATAAAATCAAGAATGAAAGATGAGAGATCACAACCAGCACAGCAGAAATACAAACAATAATATTATGAACAGTTATACACCAATAAAATGGTCAACCTGGAAGAAATGGAAAAATTCCTAGAAAAATATAAACTACCAAAACTAAAACAGGAGGAAATAGAAAATTTGAACAGACCCAGTAAAGAAATCAAACTAGTGAGAGGGAAGATGGAGGTGTAGGAGGACGCTGGGCTCACCACGTCCTGCTGATCACTTAGATTCCACCTACACCGGCCTAAATAACCCAGAAACCCACCAGAAGACTAGCAGAATGGATTCTCCAGAGCCAAGCGCAGACGAGAGGCCCACGGAAGAGGGTAGGAAGGGCGGCGAGGCAGTGCGCGCTACACGGAATGGCTGGAGGGAGCCCGGGCGGAGGGGCGGCCCGCCGGCCAAGCAGAGCCACCGAGTCTGGCTTGCAAAAGTGGAGGGGCCGGACAGAGTGTGTTCAGACAGCAAGCAGGACTTAACATCTGGGAGGTTATAAGTTAACAGCTCTGCTCCGAGAGCGGGAAGGCTGGAGGACAACGGGAGGGAGAGTTGCTGAGCCCCGGGACAACAGAGCTCAGTTTGGAGGGGAACAAAGGCGCTTGCCAGTGCCATCTCCCTCACCCATCCCCCAGCCAAAATCCCAAAGGGAACTGGTTCCTGCCAGGGAACTTGCTTACACCGCATAAACACCCAACGGTGTGCTTCTGTGGAGCCACCCCCCACCCCAGCGGCGGGTCTGACTCCCTCCCGCTGCCACAGGGCCCCTCTGAGGTGGATCACCAAAGGAGAAGCGAGCTAAGCCTGCCCCTACCGCCCCCGTGCACCTTGCCTATCCACCCCAGCTAATATGCCAGATCCCCAGCACCACAAGCCTGGCAGTGTGCAAGTAGCCCAGATGGGCCACGCCACCCCACAGTGAATCCTGCCCCTAGGAGAGGGGAAGAGAAGGCACACACCAGTCTGACTGTGGCCCCAGCGGTGGGCTGAGGGCAGACATCAGGTCTGACTGTGGCCCCGCCACCAACTCCAGTTATTCAAGACAGCACAGGGGAAGTGCCCTGCAGGTCCTCACCACTCCAGGGACTATCCAAAATGACGAAATGGAAGAATTCCCCTCAAAAGAATCTCCAGGAAATAACAACAGCTAACGAACTGATCAAAAATGATTTAAACAATATAACAGAAAGTGAATTTAAAATAATAGTCATAAAATTAATCGCTGGGTTTGAAAACAGTATAGAGGACAGCAGATAATCTATTGCTACAGAGATCAAGGGACTCAGGAATAGTCAGGAGGAGCTAAAAACTCGATAAACGAGCTGCAAAATAAAATGGAAACGACCACGGCTCGGATTGAAGAGGCAGAGAGAGAATAGGTGAACTAGAAGATAAAATTATGGAAAAAGAGGAAGCTGAGAAAAAAAGAGATAAAAAAATCCAGGAGTATGAGGAGAAAATTAGAGAACTAAGTGATGCACTAAAGAGAAATAATCTACGTATAATTGGTATTCCAGAGGAGGAAGAGAGAGGGAAAGGGGCTGAAGGTGTACTTGAAGAAGTAATAGCTGAGAACTTCCCTGAACTGGGGAAGGCAAAAGGCACTGAAATCCAAGAGGCATAGAGAACTCCCTTCAGACGTAACTTGAATCGATCTTCTGCACAACATATCATAGTGAAACTGGCAAAATACAAGGATGAAGAGAAAATTCTGAAAGCAGCTAGGGATAAACGTGCCCTAACATATAAAGGGAGACCTATAAGACTCGTGACTGATCTCTCTTCTGAAACTTGGCGGGCCAGAAAGGAATGGCAGGAGATGTTCAATGTGCTGAACAGAAAAAAATATGCAGCCAAGAATCCTTTATCCAGCAATTCTGTCATTTAGAATAGAAGGAGAGATAAAGGTCTTCCCAAACAAACAAAAACTGAAGGAATTCATCACCACTAAACCAGCCCTACAAGAGATCCTAAGGGGGATCCTGTGAGGCAAAGTACCAGAGACATCGCTACAGGCATAAAACATACAGACATCACAATGACTCTAAACCCATATCTTTCTATAATAACACTGAATGTAAATGGACTAATGCGCCAACCAAAAGACATAGGGTATCAGAATGGATAAAAAAACAAGACTCATCTATTTGCTGTCTACAAGAGACTCATTTTAGACCGGAGGACACCTTCAGATTGAGAGTGAGGGGATGGAGAACTATTTATCATGCTACTGGAAGTCAAAAGAAAGCTGGAGTAGCCATACTTATATCAGACAAACTAGACTTTAAATTAAAGGCTGTAACAAGAGATGAAGAAGGGCATTATATAATAATTACAGGGTCTATCCATCAGGAAGAGCTAACAATTATAAATGTCTATGCGCATATACGGAAGCCCCAAAATATATAAAACAATTACTCACAAACATAAGCAACCTTATTGATAAGAATGTGGTAATTGCAGGGGACTTTAACACTCCACTTACAGCAATGGATAGATCATCTAGACACACGGTCAATAAAGAAACGAGGGCCCTGAGTGAGACATTGGATCCGATGGACTTGACAGATATATTTAGAACTCTGCATCCCAAAGCAACAGAATATACTTCTTCTCGAGTGCACATGGAACATTCTCCAAGATAGATCACATACTGGGTCACAAAACAGCCCTTCATAAGTATACAAGAATTGAAATCATACCATGCATACTTTCGGACCACAATGCTATGAAGCTTGAAATCAATCACAGGAAAAAGTCTGGAAAAACTCCAATAGCATGGAGGTTAAAGAACACCCTACTAAAGAATGAGTGGGTCAACCAAGCAATTAGAGAAGACATTAAAAAATATATGGAAACAAATGAAAATGAAAATACAACAATACAAACTCTTTGGGATGCAGTGAAGGCAGTCCTGAGAGTGAAATACATTGCAATCCAGGCCTATCTCAAGAAACAAGAAAAATCCCAAATACAAAATCTAACAGCACACCTAAAGGAAACAGAAGCAGAACAGCAAATACAGCCTAAACCCAGCAGAAAAAGAGAAATAATAAAGATCAGAGCAGAAGTAAACAATATAGAATCTAAAAAAAACTGTAGAGCAAATCAACGAAACCAAGAGTTGGTTTTTTGAAAAAATTAACAAAATTGATAAACCTCTAGCCAGGCTTCTCAAAAAGAAAAGGGAGAGGACCCAAATAGATAAAATCATGAATGAGAATGGAATTATTACAACAAATCCCTCAGAAATACAAGCAATTATCAGGGAATACTATGAAAAATTATATGCCAACAAACTGGACAACCTGGAAGAAATGGACAAATTCCTAAGCACCCACACGATTCCAAAACTCAATCAGGAGGAAATAGAAAGCTTGAACAGACCCATAACCAGCGAAGAAATTGGGATCAGTTATCAAAAATCTCCCAACAAATAAGAGTCCAGGACCAGATGTCTTCCCAGGGAAGTTCTACCAGACGTTTAAAGCAGAGATAATACCTATTCTTCTCAAGCTATTCCAAAACATAGAAAGGGACGGAAAACTTCCAGACTCATTCTATGAAGCCAGTATTACTTTGATTCCTAAACCAGACAGAGACCCAGTAAAAAAAGAGAACTACAGGCCAATATCCCTGATGAATATGGAGGCAATAATTCTCAATAAGATACTAGCAAATCGAATTCAACAGCATATAAAAAGAATTATTCACCATGATCAAGTGGGATTCATTCCTGGGATGCAGGGCTGGTTCAACATTCACAAATCAATCAACGTGATACATCACATTAATAAAAGAAGATATAAGAACCATATGATCCTGTCAATCAATGCAGAAAAGGCATTTGACAAAATTCAGCATCCTTTCTTAATAAAAACCCTTCAGAAAGTCGGGATAGAAGGAACATACTTAAAGATCATAAAAGCCATTTATGAAAAGCCCACAGCTAACATCATCCTCAATGGGGAAAAACTGAGAGCTTTTCCCCTGAGATCAGGAAACGACAGGGATGTCCACTCTCACCGCTGTTGTTTAACATAGTGTTGGAAGTGCTAGCATCAGCAATCAGACAACAAAAGGAAATCAAAGGCACCAAAATTGGCAAAAATGAAGTCAAGCTTTCGCTTTTTGCAGATGACATGATACTATACTTGGAAAATCCAATAGACTCCACCAAAAGTCTGCTAGAACTGATACATGAATTCAGCAAAGTTGCAGGATACAAAATCAATGTACAGAAATCAGTTGCATTCTTATACACTAATAATGAAGCAACAGAAAGACAAATAAAGAAATTGATCCCATTCACAATTGCACCAAGACGCATAAAATACCTAAGGATAAATCTAACCAAAGATGTAAATGATCTGTATGCTGAAAACTATAGAAAGCTTATGAAGGAAATTGAAGAAGATACAAAGAAATGGAAAAACATTCCCTGCTCATGGATTGGAAGAATAAATATTGTCAAAATGTCAATACTACCCAAAGCTATCTACACATTCAATGCAATCCCAATCAAAATTGCACCAGCATTCTTCTCGAAGCTAGAACAAGCAATCCTCAAATTCATATGGAACCACAAAAGGCCCCAAATAGCCAAAGTAATTTTGAAGAAGACCAAAGCAGGAGGCATCACAATCCCAGACTTTAGCCTCTATTACAAAGCTGTAATCATCAAGACAGCATGGTATTGGCACCAAAACAGACACATAGACCAATGGAATAGAATAGAAACCCCAGAACTAGACCCACAAACGTATGGCCAACTAATCTTTGACAAAGCAGGAAAGAACATCCAATGGAAAAAAGACAGTCTCTTTAACAAATGGTGCTGGGAGAACTGGACAGCAACATGCAGAAGACCACTTCTGCAACTAGAAGTGCATGCAACTAGACCACTTTCTCACACCATTCACAAAAATAAACTCAAAATGGATAAAGGACCTGAATGTGAGACAGGAAACCATCAAAACCCTAGAGGAGAAAGCAGGAAAAGACCTCTCTGACCTCAGCCGTAGCAATCTCTTATTTGACACATCCCCAAAGGCAAGGGAATTAAAAGCAAAAATGAACTACTGGGACCTTATGAAGATAAAAAGTTTCTGCACAGCAAAGGAAACAACCAACAAAACTAGAAGGCAACCAACGGAATGGAAAAAGATATTTGCAAGTGACATATTGGACAAAGGGCTAGTATCCAAAATCTATAAAGAGCTCACCAAACTCCACAAATAACCCAGTGAAGAAATGGGCAGAAAACATGAATAGACACTTCTCTAAAGAAGACATCCGGATGGCCAACAGACACATGAAAAGAAGCTCAACGTTGCTCCTCATCAGGGAAATACAAATGAAAACCACACTCAGATATCACCTCACGCCAGTCAGAGTGGCCAAAATGAACAAATCAGGAGACTATAGATGCTGGCAAGGATGTGAAGAAACGTGAATCCTCTTGCACTGTTGGTGGGAATGCAAACTGGTGCAGCCACCTTGGAAAACAGTGTGGAGGTTCCTCAAAAAATTAAAAATAGATTTACCCTATGACCTAGCAATAGCACCACTAGGAATTTACCCAAGGGATACAGGAGTACTGATGCATAGGGGCACTTGTACCCCAATGTTTATAGCAGCACTCTCAACAATAGCCAAATTATGGAAAGAGCCTAAATGTCCATCAACTGATAAATGGATAAAGAAATTGTGTTTTATATACACAATGGAATATGACATGGCAATGAGAAAGAATGAAATATGGCCCTTTGTAGCAACGTGGATGGAACTGGAGAGTGTGATGCTAAGTGAAATAAGCCATACAGAGAAAGACAGATACCATATGTTTTCACTCTTATTTGGATCCTGAGAAACTTAACAGAAACCCATGGAGGAGGGGAAGGAAAAAAAAAAAGAGGTTAGAGTGGGAGAGAGCCAAAGCATAAGAGACTGTTAAAAACTGAGAACAAACTGAGGGTTGATGGGGGGTGGGAGTGAGGGGAGGGTGAGTGATGGGTATTGACAGGGCACCTTTTGGGATGAGCACTGAGTGTTGTATGGAAACCAATTTGACAATAAATTTCATATATTGAAAAAAAAAAGAGAAAAAAAAAGAAATCAAACTAGTAATCAAAACTCTCCCCAAAAACAGAGTCCAGGGCCAAATGGCTTTCTATGGGAATTCTACCAAACATTTATTTATTTATTTATTTTTAACTTGTTTTATTTTTTATTTTTTAAATTTACATCCAAATTGTTTAGCATATAGTGCAACAATGCTTTCAGGAGTAGATTCCTTAGTGCCCCTTACCCATTTAGCCCATCCCCCCTCCCACACCCCCTCCAGTAACCCTCAGTTTGTTCTCCATATTTATGAGTCTCTTCTGTTTTGTCCCCCTCCCTGTTTTTATATTATTTTTTTCCCTTCCCTTATGTTCATCTGTTTTGTCTCTTAAAGTTCTCATATGAGTGATGTCATATGATATTTGTCTTTCTCTGACTGACTAATTTCATTTAGCATAATACCCTCCATTTCCATCCACATAGTTGCAAATGGCAAGATTTCATTCCTTTTGATTGCCGAGTAATACTCTGTTGTGTATATATACCACATCTTCTTTACCCATTCATCCATTGGTGGACATTTGGCCTCTTTCCATACTTTGGCTATTGTTGATAGTGCTGCTATAAACATGGGGGTGCATGTGTTCCTTCGAATCAACACACCTGTATCCCTTGGATAAATGCCTAGTAGTGCAATTGCTGGGTTGTAGGGTAGTTCTACTTTCAGTTTTTTGATGAACCTCCATACTGTTTTCCAGAGTGGCTGTACCAGCTTGCATTCCCATCTACCAAACATGTAAAGAAGAGTTGACATGTATTATCTTGAAGCTGATTCAAAAAATATAAGTGGAAGGAAAACTTCCAAACTCTTTCTATGAAGCCAGCATTACCATGATTCCAAAACTAGACAAAGACCCCACTAAAAAGGAGAACTACAGACCAATTTCCCTGATTAACATGGATGCAAAAATCCTCAACAAGTTACTAGCCAAGTGGATCCAACAATATATTAACAGACTTATTCACCACGACCAAATGGGATTTATACCTGGGATGCAGGGCTGGCTCAATATCTGCAAAACAATCAATGTGATTAATCATATCAATAAAAGAAAGGAGAAGAACCACATGATCCTCTCAACAGATGGAGAGAAAGCACTTGACAAAATATAGCAACTTTCTTGATAAAAACCCTCAGAAAGTAGGGATGGAAGGATCATACCTCAAGATCATAAAAGCCATATATGAAAGACCCACCTCTAATATCATCCTCAATGGGTAAAAACTGAGAGCTTTCCCCCTAAAGTCAGGAACAAGACAGAGATGTCTACTCTCACCACTGTTTTTCAACATAGTATTGGAAATCTTAGCCTCAGCAGTAAGACTACACAAAAGGATAAAGGCATCCAAATTGGCCAGGAGGAAGTCAAACTTTCACTCTTCCCAGATGACATGATACTCTAACATGGATAACCCTAAAGACTCCACACAAAAAAACTGCTAGAATTTATTCATTAATTCAGCAAAGTTGCAGGATATAAAATCAATGCACAGAAATCAGTTACATTCCTATACACCAACAATGAAGCAACAGAAAGAGAAATCAAGGAATCGATCCCATTTACAGTTGCACCAAAAACCATAAAATACCTAGAAATAAATCTAACCAAAGAGGTGGAAAATCTATACACTGAAAACTATAGAAAGCTTATGAAAGAAATTGAAGAAGACACAAAAAAATGGAAAAATATTCCATGCCCCTGGATAGGAAGAACAAATATTGTTAAAATGTCAATACTACCCAAAGCAATCTACATAGTCAATGCAATCCCTATCAAAATAATGCTACCATTCTTCCCAGAGCTAGAGAAAACAATCCTAAAATTTGTATGGAACCAGAAAAGACCCTGAATAGCCAAAGCAATCTTGAAAAAGAAAACCAAAACAGGAGGCATCACAATCCTAGACTTCAAGCTATATTACAAAGCTGTAATCATCAAAACAGTATGGAACTAGCACAAAAACGGACACTCAGATCAATGGAACAGAATAGAGAACCCAGAAATGGACCCAAAAACGTATGGCCAACTCATCTTTGACAAAGCAGGAAAGAATATCCAATGGAATAAAGACAGTCTCTTCAGCAAATGGTGGTAGGAAAATGGACAGTGACATGCAGAAGAATGAACCTGTACTGCTTTCTTACACAAAAGTGGACCACTTCTTACACAAAGGTAAACTCAAAATGGATGAAAGACCCAAACGTAAGACAGGAAACCATCAAAGTCCTAGAGGAGAAAGCAGGCAAAAACCTCTTTGACCTCAGCCACAGCAACTTCTTACTCAACACGTGTCTGGAGGCAAAGGAAGCAAAAGCAAAAATCAACTATTGGGACCTCATCAAAATAAAACGCTTCTTCATGGTGAAGGAAACAATCAGCAAAACTAAAAGGCAACCAACGGAATGGGAGAAGATATTTGCAGATGACATATTAGATATAGGGTCAGTTCCAAAATCTGTAAAGAACTTATCAAACTCAACACCCCAAAAAACGAATAATCCAGTGAAGAAATGGGCAAAAGACATGAATAGGCACTTCTCCAAAGGAGACATCCAGATGGCCAATTGACACATGAAAAAATGCTCAACATCACTTATCATCAGGGAAATACAAATCAAAACCACAATGAGATACTACCTCACACCTGTCAGAATGGCTAACGTTGACATCTCAGGCAACAAAAGTTGTTGGTGAGGATATGGAGAAGGAGGATTTCTTTTGCACTGCTGGTGGGAATGCAAACTGGTGCAACCACTCTGGAAAACAGTATGGAGGTTCCTTGAAAAATTAAAAATAGAACTACCCTATGATGCAGTAATTACACTACTAGGTATTTATCCAAGAGATACAGGTGGTTTGTTTCAAAGGGGCACATGCATGCCAATGTTTACAGCAACACTATCTACAATGGCCATAGTATGGAAAGAGCCCAAATGTCCATCAACAGATAAATGGATAAAGAAGATGTGGTCTATATATACAATGGAGTATTACTCGGTAATCAAAAAGAATGAAATCTTGCTATTTGCATTTGTGTGGATGCAACTAGAGAATATTATGCTAAGCAAAATTAATCAGAGAAAGACAAATATCATATGACTTCACTCATATAAGGAATTTAAGATACAAAACAGATGAACATAAGAGACAAGAAGCAAAAATAATATAAAAACAGGAAAGGGGCAAAACATAAGAGACTCTCAAATATAGCGAACAAACAGGGTTGCTGGAGGGGTTGTGGGAGGTGGGATAGTCTAAATGGGTAAGGGGCATTAAGGAATCTACTCCTGAAATCATTTTTGCACCATATGCTAACTAACTTGAATGTAAATTAAACAATAAATTTTTTTAAAAAAATAAATTAAAAAAAAAAGAATTAAGGCTGAGTTAAAAGGACTAAAGTCAGGAACTTTCTCCTGAGCTAGGAGGCATGACATGAGAGCAAGAAGGCAATTTTTTGCCCAGGAAGCTGTGTTGAAAAGCCAGAGAACCTGAGGATCAGAGTGGGCAAGAACAAAAATCAGTTTAACATGATAGCTGAATTCCTGTCAGTGAAACATCCTGTTCTCCCACATTTGTAGCTGGATGTTTTTGTTCACTAATGACTGAGACAACACTAGTCAGACTTCTGGATGTAAAAGAGCCATATTCTCAAAAAATAAGTTATGTGCTGTACCCCTGATATATTTCTGACTTCACAAGTGGTGTTTTGTCATTGAAATTTCTCTTTCTACTTCCAGCACCAAGTGGATTTGCTTCAGCTCATGATTAACTCCCGGAATTCCAAAGAAATGGACATCCATAAAGATAAGCAAGGAGATCCTCAGAGGCCCAGCGATGGGGAAGCTCAAAGACATGCAGTGGTTTTGAAATGTGCAGAAAGATTTCCAATGGATGGAATTTCTGCACATGGAAGAAAGACACATGTTCAGATACAAGTGGTAGCAGAAGCACTCTCTGGAAGCCCACAGCCTCAGGTTTGTTCAAAGCTTGAAAGGCATCGATAGATGCCTAAGCTGTCAGTGGTCTGCCACAAGGGAGCTTGTTTCCAATGTGAATCCTATGGCCTACTCCAGACCCACTGAATCAGAACCTCTGTCTGGAAATTCACATCAAGGCTTCATCACACCAGGAGGCACATGGTGCCCATGTTGGTGACCTGCACTTGGAACACCTGATTAAAATTGTGATAACTAGCCTTGGGTACTGTAAAGTTTTTTATTCCTTTTGTAAATAAGAAGTAACTGGTGCTGGCCACCTTTGTGACTATATAAATACTGTGTTTTTCTTCAAACTTTTACTTACTACTTATATCGTCCATGGATGGTACTTGACTGAAACCATTATTAGTATGATGGCTTCAAAATAGTGACTTTCCAAATCCATCATTTCTTCTATGTTTAGGAGTTAATGTTCCATTATTAGGGTGAGCTCTGCATTCTTAATTATTATTTTATTTATTTACACATGTCAGTATGATCTCATATATTACTAACTTAGTCTCTTACATTGTTTTTTATTGAGATCCTCAATTCTCTCAGTTTGTCCTCTGGAAGCCCTTTCTAGTGGGCTACTCTGTGTTCTTTTTTTTCTTTCTTCTTCTTTATTTAGGCTTTTAATAGACTTTATTTTTTATAGAAGTTTGGGGTTCACTGCAAAACTGAGTGAAATACAAAGAGATCCCATATTCTCCCTGCTTCCACCTACAGTCAGCATCCCCCGTTATCAAAATCCCTCACCATATGGTACATTTGTTACAATAAATATACCTAAAATGACACAGTATTACTGCCCAAAATCCATAGTTTACATTACAGTTCACCCTTGGTTTTATACAGTCTATGGGTTTTCAAATACGTATAATGTCTATCCACCATTACAGTACATAGAGTATTCTGTATCCTTTTCCCATATCATTTTGTGAACATTTTCTTGCATTCTGGTATGAGACATTCCAGGTTTCTCTTCTGTTTCCCCTAATGAAGCCCTGGAATCAGCCATTTCTCCAAGAAGCCCTGTTTCCTTTTAGTGAGAATGGTATTTAGAAACCAAAATCTGGGGTCTAGGAGTGCTCCTTGCCACTCCTAGTAACCAGAGGGTTTCTTTGCCTCTGTTTCCTCTCAGTGGACCAAGATAAGAATATCAAATATATTTACACAGGACTGATAAATGTAATCATTTCATTCTATCCATAACCAGTAATGTAATTATGGTCTCTGTGTCTGAAAGAAAAAAAGAGCCTGGATGTAGTTTGTTTCTATGACAGAAATAATACCTTTATGGTTAAAGGATGGGCTTACTCCATCACACCACTATATATCTATCTGTTTCATTCTACCACTTTCTGTCACTGAAGAACCAAATCTTATATTTAATTTAATTAATTAAAGTTTAAATATAAATAGGCACATCTGGCAAGTGGCTAACATACTGTACAGCAGAACTATAAAATTCGACTATCATGGAGTTCATGGCAATCAGGGGAAAGAATCTAATAGTTGAATCTATCCACAGCAGTATCACAGAAAGTATGCCTGGGAAATCAGAACTCTGTAGACATTTCTTACCCTCCTTTTGTATTATTTTTAGTTGTGAATTTCATGTCTTTGGCAGATGCCATGTTAATTTCAGTGCTCTAAATATCTAAAGGTCCTAATATAATACAGTTCTGATCAAATAGATTAGAGACTAACCATGCTTACTGCCAGGAGATATCCAAAGGGAGGCCAACTCGTATTCAGAGCGGGACCATTCGCTAAGGAAGGTGACATTCAGGCCATGTTTGAATAAGCATTGCTAATTCCACTCACTGTATTCTGTTTGTCTATATTTCATGCTGGCCAATGTCCTTCTATTGATCATTGTTTCTCTTACTGTTTTAATGTGGTTGATTAGACTAGCACCAGACACTACTCTTCTAGCTTTTTGTCTGTGTTGTAGTTTCTGTACATATCTGAGATCACCTGTTGGAAGAGTTGTGCCTCAGGTCTTCTATTAGCTGAGACCTCTGGACGGTATAATCTGTGCTTCTCAAGCTAGATTGTGCACACAGATCATCAGATATTGTAAAGCACATATTTTTCTAATAGTTCTAGGGTGAAGTTTGAGATTCTGCATTTCTAACAAACTCCCAGATGTAATAGATGCTGCTGGTCCATGGGCCACACTTAGAGTAGTAAGAGTTTATCTTAGCCCAATATTGGGCTTAAGTTCTTGAAGATATGTTTAGGTGAAAGATCATTTATTTTCAGGACAATTAAGCCTTATCATTGTAAACTCTCTCAAAAAAATCAAACTGTATGTTAGGTAGAAGAATGTAAAATTATTCCTCAGGGATAGTGCTACTAAGGGGTAAAGTAATTTTAGTCTCTCTGGGAACAGACTGATAACACTATGCACGTTAGACAGAAATGCCATCTCCTGAAATTACCCACTCTGTTGGTGGGGATGGTGGCATAACCAGAAACAGTTGGCCAAGAATAGTATAGGCCTTGGGAATTACCAGATCAAGACAACTTTTGCCTCTTTCTCTGTAAGATAGACATCAGAGTACAAACCACTCCCGGTTTGATTCCCAGTTGCTTTTACATTTATTCCCTGAGGGATTTTGGCATTTCAAATGGATTTCTCATCATCTAAACTGATGTTTTATACTCACCAGTTTTGGCTAAAATGTCTTTACTCTCCTTTTAGCTCTGTCTGATCTGGAACTTATGGCTCAATCTATAACCTTTATTTTTGCTGCCAGTGAGACCACAAGCACATCTCTTTCCTTCCTTGTGTATGAATTGGCCACTCACCCTGATGTCCAGCAGAAACTGCAGGAGAAGATTGATGCGACTTTCCCCAATAGGGTGAGCAGGTCACACCTGCGGAGGGAGTGAGGCTAGGCTCAGTTTATGCCTCAGTAACAGATTAGCTCTCAAATCTAGTGGGTTTTCATAACAAAGTTTTACTTCTAACTCACATTTACATGTCCAACATGGATGTTAGTGGAGGGTGGGAGTGAGTCTGCTGCATATATTTACTTTGGGATACAGGGCAAGAGGTTCCACTTTTTTATACATGCATTATCTGGAACTTGAGGACTCCATGCTGCCTGAGGAATAAAGAACTAGGGTGTTGCTCACTTGCTTTTCAAATGTTTAGCCCTAACCTGACATACATCTCCTCACTTCACAGCCCATTTGCAAAGTTGTTTCCCAAAAGTTCATGTGGGATGGGAAATATGGGGGTCTACATGGATATTGATAAGTAGTGAGTGTCTCTACCATACACCTATTAAGTGTCAACTCTAATTATCTCCATATAATGAGGCAAGAATCTGAGCTACAGAGAGACAACATAACTTTCTTATACTATCACATAACTAGTGCTAAAGAAGCCAGGCTAGGAGCCAGGGTGCCTGGGTCCTGATTGAACTCTTCACCACTACAATGTTGGCTATTAAATATAATACCAAGAGGTATGCACATATTGCCCATACTGTTTTAGATCTCTTCCCAAACTGGAATTCCTCCTTATGAAGAGACTTGGCCTGTGGGGCTGGAGTGGCTTATCTGACAACAAACCCCGAAGCAACAACTAGGAGACCCTTCCAGCAACAGAGGGTTGGGCTGAGAGTAGGATTACAATTCCCTTTACAATGTCCCCTAGAACTCTGTTTCACGTTCTCCTTTTAATGGTACAGGTGTGTGGCCTCTCTTTTGAAAAGAAACAGTGACTTTGACATATTTCACTTAAGAGTAAAGTGGGTGGGGGATGGGCTAAATGGATGATGGGCATTAAGGAGAGCACTTGTTGGGAGGAACACTGGATATTGTATGTAAGTGGTGAATCACTGGGTTCTACTCCTGAAACCAATGCTACACTTTATGTTAACTACCTTTTATTTAAATAAATAATGTACTCTTAAAAAAAGAGTAAGGGTCATTGTGTATTAGTCACATTTGCTCACATGAAGCAGAAAAACCACTACATGGTTTGTGGAAAGGATTTCAGGTTCTTTTTAGGGAAATGTCCCAGCTGTCTCCCCTAGTCGTTACTATTGGACACTTGTCAGGGGGGCATTGAGCAGGTCAAAAAAAACATGGTAGACATTAAAATGCTCATAAATGCCCTTTACCAAAACAAATGATTCTTAGGGGTTCCTAACACTTCAGTAGTACTGTGTACACTGAGTTGAACGTTGATCCCAAATTTCAGTTTATCAAAATCTGTTTCTTTTCTTCCAGGCACCTCCCACTTATGATGCCCTTGTACAGATGGAGTGCTGAATGAAACTCTCAGATTATACCCACTTTCTGGTAGACTTGAGAGGATCTGTAAGAGAGATGTGGAAATCAATGGCGTGTTCCTTCCCCAAGGGACAGTGGTGGTGGTGCCAACCTTTATTCTTCACTGAGACCTGGAACTCTGGTCAGAGCCTGAGGAGTTCCATCCTACAAGGTACAAGGAACCCTGGAAAAGGGAACCCACCCTCATGTTGGAGGAGATTCTGATATCTCAGTATAGATGACAAATGTGTGATTGTACAGTTATTTATTTGTACATTTTTTTGCTCTTAGAAGTTTTTTTTTATTATTCAATGATCATTCTTTGTTGTCTGTATTTATAAACTGTAGACTAGACAAAAGAAACTAGACTCATCCTAAGTCCCGATATGTCAAAATTATTAATATGTCATGTGTGTCCTTGTGGACATTTATCTAGGCATATAAGGATTGCTAAAAATAAGGATGGCATATTTTTATAAACAACTTACTGTAACAGCAAACAATAACAGCATACTATAATTGTGTGTGTCTGATTATATGCATATACCATAACTTACTTACCCACTATTTCATTTAAAGAAATAGGCCTTCCTTTAAGTGTTTCTGTCCTCTATAGCGCTCTGAATTATATCCCTACTCCCCTACAATTCCATGTTGTAAACTTTGGCCACCCTTTCCACTAGCCCTAGTGGGAGAGCAGAGACTGTGGAACTGAGAGTCATCTTCCCTGGCAGGGGGAGAAACCTCATGAGATGGGGGCACACACAGGTCCTGTGCTGTCTGTGGCTGCAGTCCTGTGCCAGCTCCCACCTCTCTTGGTATCTGGGGTTAGTCCAAAGCAAAGTCATCTGCTCTCTAGCCATCTGAGACATCCTCCTTGGAGGAGGGGTCTTGAGCTTTCTCTCTGGGAATCCAGAGCAGAGTCTGGCTTTGGGCACAGCTTGAATTCTGCAAACAATTGGTACTTTCCTGTTTATTGTATTGGTGAGAAAAATTTGGAGTGAACTTTGTAGGGATCCAGACTTTTAGCCCTGACTCTAAGCTCCCTGATTGCAGGGCCCTTGTCTTGTTGCATGGTGCCCCTAGTGCTAGCATCATGCCTACATATAGTACTTGCTAAAAGAAGTCAGAATTGACCAAGTCACCTGTTTTCTGGACCAGAAGATCTGGTGGTTCCCACAAGCTCAGCAGTCCTTGCTCCTATAGCTTGTCAAACAGAAACTAGAGATTCCTGGTACTTCTCTGTGATTCATTCAGTCATGACATGAAGTGTTTACCTATGTGTGTCAGGGATGGGGCAAAGAAGTGAGAAATCCACGTCAAAAATGTACATTATAGAGAATTTTTGACACATGCACAAGCATATACTATAGGCACACGACTATGAAATACTTTTTTAAAACAATTTTTTAAGTTCATATATTTATTTTGAGAGGGAGAGAAACAGTGTGAGCAGGCCAGAGGCAGAGAAAGAGGGAGAGAGAATCTTAAGCAGGATCCACACTATCAGTGAAGAGCCGACCTGGGGCTTGAACCCATGAACCATGAGATCATGACCTGAGCTGAAATCAAGAGTTGGACACTTAACCTACTGAGACACCCAGGCACCCCTATGAAATACTTTTAATGTATCTATATGTGCCCATCACCTGCTTAACAACCACTAACCTATGTCAGCTGCCCCATCCACACACCATGGTAATTCATCTGATTTCCATATTACCTTAAGTACATCATCTGTAATCATTCCAGAATGTTGTCTGTAATATAAGGACTTTATAAAAATACCTCACCACAATGTCATTATCACTTTCCCCAAATCCACATTTTCCCTTAATATAATCAAATATTGTAGAATCAGTTTTGAATAAAACATAGGGCTAACCTTCAGGAACTTTTAGCCTCATGAAACAGGTGGCCAAGAATTCAGTGATTATACTGATTATACACATCAGTGAGTATGACTACAGTGAAGCAGCATCATGTGCCCATATAAATATTCTGACAGGCGGCTCTGTCAAAGTGGTTGGGGGGGATTCAAGGTGGGAGGGAGGGAAGAGAAGGGAAAAATTACAATCTAAATCATGGGAGGCATTTCTCCTGCTTCCTTCTTCCATGGGCACATGACCAATGTAAGTCAGTGGAGGCAGGAACCTACCTTTCCTTCAGTCAGGCTCATTGCCTGCTCACCTTTCAGAGTGTGAACATCTCCCCACCCTAACTGTAATTCTAGTGTTTAAGATAACCCTTCCTTTTAACAACATTCATCTCATCTCCTCAACGAGACAGACTGCTCCCACAGGGTAAGGGTAATGCAGAGGATCTGTAACTTACAGTTGTCACTGCAGAATAAGCATGGAAAGATTTCAGGGATCAGCCCCCCCACGAGTGTCCTGTGTAGTCCTGGTTGAAAACCCCAAACATGTAGCTCTTGTGGTTTTTATGTTTCACTAACTTGTTTACAACTTCTTTTATGGAACCAGGTTCAGCAAGAAGATCAAGGACAGCATAAATCCTTATATATACCTACCTTTTGGAACTGGACCCAAAAGTTGCATTGGCATGAGGTTCACGATCATGAACATGAAACTTGCCCTCATCAGAGTCCTGCAGAACTTCTCCTTCAAGCCTTTTAAAGAAACACAGGTCAGAGAAATAACTTTCTGCATAAAGAATGTTTTTCTGGTGTTTTTTTAAATTAAGGGATATGGAATGGGTGTGGGTGTGGAGGTTCACTTACCCTTAATAACGTGTTCCTTTGGGTAGAGATTCTATTTGGAACTGCAACCTAAGGGTCCTTCAGACTTGAGTGCCACACTGTGACTTATGAACAACCAACCATAAGGGTTACCTAGAGTCAGTCCAGTTAGCATCACATGATTATGCACAGACCTTTGAACTTGAGCAATATTTTAAATTTCTTTCAAGTCCACTGAAGGGATGGGAAAATGTTGTGCACAGTCATGAGGTACAGTGATTACCACAGGAATTTTGAGCAATGCTCTTCTCCACAACTTACACTCACATGACTGTGGTTCTCAACTCCTGGTTGTATATTGACATCAGTGGCATTCTTTTAAAAATCCCGATGCCCAGGCCATCTCAGAAACTCTAACACAATTCACCCAGAGTGTGGCTTTAAAAGTGCCCCCATTGATTCTCATGTACAAGCAAGGTTGAGGATCACTGGTGTGAAGCATGTCTGCCAGATGTGACGGACTCCCATAGTCCAGGACATCCTGCCTACTTGGCTCCACCTTCCATGAGCCCCACTCCAGTCAGGCTGTGCTCCCTTTTCATCCCAGTCTGAGCTCTGTGAGTGCTCTGCCCACTCTCCTCTCATCTATTCTCATCCTTCCAGTCCTAGTCAGTCCCCAGACTCCTCCCTGATACCTCCCCATGCACCAGAGCCCATTCCCTCCTCTGTTATGTTGTCAGTTACTACAGGCTGCTGTCAAGGGTTGTGGCACTGAACTGATCACTTTGTCATTAATTCATCCAGTCAGTTCTATGTTTTCTTTGCACCCAAGGGTGTCTTTAGCGCTTCATTTTGTTCCTTTCTTAAACTCCCACTTGTCACTTGCAGTCATCCAGGAAAGTTAACAAGTATTTGCAGTTGATTTAGAGCTCTGGGATGCAAATTGTAAACAATTTTAATTTTAAAAACTTTGCAAGTAACAATTGTGTACCTATTTGGGGGGTGTGTGTGTGTGCGTGTGTGTGTGTGTGTGTGTGTGTGTGTGTGTGTTTCTGCAGGAGATATATATACATGCCACGTAAAATTTAAAAAATAACAAGGATCTGAAATCTCCTCTGAAGAGCATAAAGAATAGTTGCCACTGGGGGCGCCTGGGTGGCTCAGTCAGTTAAACGTCCGATTTCGGCTCAGGTCATGATCTCGCGGTCTGTGAGTTCGAGCCCTGCGTTGGGCTCTGTGCTGACAGCTCGGAGCCTGGAGCCTGCTTCAGATTCTGTGTCTCCCTCTCTCTCTGACCCTCCCCCGTTCATTCTCTGTCTCACTCTGTCTCAAAAATAAATAAACGTAAAAAATAATTAAAAAAAAAAAAAAAGAACGTTGCCACTGATTCATAGCCAGCAAGGCTGTACAATAAGGCTTAATTCTAGGACTCCTGCATTTAATATACAGCCCCTGTCTTTAAGTAGGCTTTCTGAGGGAAGAAGAGGAGGATAGAGATGGTCTCCATCTTATTTGTGGCTTTAGGGCACCTGTGTAGCAGACCTGTAAGTGTGTAAAAACAGCAACTCTCCCTGAGAGAAAGCAGGGGTCTGGCTGGGACAGACACTTCCTGAAAGCTCCTGGCCCTCACAGGCTGGCACTTCTCATCTTCCCGAACAATTTGCTTGCCCTTCAGTCAACTGAGATTAAAAGGTGACTCTGCTGGTGGCTCCCCCAAATTTTAGGAGTCACTGGATGAGAATGGGGCTAAAAGTTCAGTCAAAATAATATTGCTCTTCGGGGTACCTGGGTGGCTTATTCTGTTGAGCGTCCGACTTCAGCTCAGGTCATGATCTCTCAGTTTGTGAGTTCCAGCCCCGTGTTGGGCTCTGTGCTGACAGCTCAGAGCCTGGAGCCTGCTTCAGATTCTGTGTCTCCCTCTCTCTCTGACCCTCCCCTGCTCATACTCTGTCTCTCTCTGTCTCTCAAAAGTGAATAAACATTAAAAAAATTAAAAAATAATAATAATATTGATCTTGAGAAACTCACCATTTGCACTACACTTGTGAACCAGAAGATGCTAGAGAACAGGCATCATGCTTCATAAAGACTTCCTGCCACCATGAATGAATGGTTCTACTGAGAGAGGTAACAGAATCTTTAGCAGTGAGGTTGGCCATACAATAAAATGTGTAATACCCACTCATGATGACCCCACAAGCTCCAACATATACAAAATTAACTGTGTATCACTTTTCAAGTGGTATGATTTGATGACTAAGAATCTGTTTTAAATTTTAAACACTCATCAATTTTACCTAAAATTTAAATCAAAAAATAACACAAGCCAACATGATTTGGTCCAGCCTGGTACAGAGTAGGTGATCAATAGATATTCTGCTGAATGAGTGATGGATAAATACTTCCATGCTCCAGTCTTGACAGCTTATAGAGTAAGAGTAAAGAATCCAAAGGGTGGTGGGATTGGAGGAAGATGGTCAAAAGGTACAAATTTCAGTTGTAGTTGAAAGATGTTAACAGAGTGGATGCTAAGCATTCTCATCACAAGACAAAATATTTTTTTGGTAACTAAACTTATTGTGGTAATAATTCCATGATATATGTAAGTCAAATCATTATGCTGTATACCTCAAATTTATATACTGTTGTGTGTCAATTATATGTCCCACTAAAACTGGAAAAAAATAACTTAGAAAAAGGATAATAAGGAAACACCACAAAAAAACTTTATATATTTTTTACTGAAATTAAATAGACCACTTCTCTGAAAGACACATGCTATTAAAATTTGCTCAAGGGAAAATAGATAACATGACTGTTCCTACTTCTATTAAAGATGTTAACTGGTAGTTAAGAAAAAGAATCACAGATATACGATGCTGAAAGTAGTATTCATATGTTTGTAAAACATTCATGTCCATTGTGTATCTTGTCTATTTTGCTTCTGTTGTTAGCAAGGCTTCCTTTATTGGTTCTCTTTACACATTTAACTTTTGCAGATCCCCCTGAAATATAGCAGTCAAGGGTTAATTCAATGAGAAAAACCCATTGTTCTCAAGCTTGAGCTGAGAGATGGGAGCGTGAGTGGAGCCTGACTTTCCCTAAGAAGTTCCCCTTTGTTCTTCAAGAAGCTGTGTCCCAGAACACCAGAGACTTCAATTTACTTTGTGAGTACAACCCAGAAATGAAGATGGGCTTTGTGTATTGCCTGTGATGGATGACTAGGGATTCCATAGCTTTTGCAGTATCTCTGTGGAGCATTATATAATGTGGAGAGTAAAGAAGGTGACTAATAAATGCCAGACATGTAGACTCAGCCTATATTGTTCACATGACTATCCCCAGTAGTACCATCTACTCCCCTGAGCACTTATCAAGAATAAAAATTTCTCAACAATTTTATCAACAAACTTTAATGAAAATAAGAATTATTGTAGTGACCATGGTAATAACATATCACATGTCTTATTTTGAATATTCTGTGTTAAACATTACACTGAGTGAGTCAATCAACATCCCTTTAGAAACATATTAACTAATTGGGGTACCTGGATTTTTCAGTGGGTTAGGTGACTGACTCTTGATTTCAGCTCAGGTCACAATCTCATAGTTCATGAGATTGAGCCCCATGTTGGACTCCCTGCTGACAGTGCAGAGCCTGCTTGGGATTCTCTCTCTCCCTCTCTCTCTCTGACCCTCCCCTGCTCACTTGCTGTTTCTCTTGCTCTATTTATTTATTTATTTATTTATTTATTTATTTATTTAGTATTAACTGATTGGCTTCATGCATATTAAGGGGGACTCTGTAGAAATGAGAAATGATGAGTGAGAGGCAGCGACTGAATGTTTCTGACTATCACAGTCACTGGGTGGGTGGGGCTTGTTCAGAACTCCAACAGTGATAAAATAGGTGAGAGTTAATCCACAGTGACTTTGCCCATTGTTCAGAAAATATATTCATAGTTTAATTCTACTGATTTGGGACTACATTTTTTATAACACTCGATAGGGCAATTACTATTGTATTATTAGTTTTGATTTAATATTTTCATCTCATCTGCCCTGATGTTCAGATAGGTAGGGAACATGCTTTCTCTTTGTGTTCCAGTCTCAGCTCACCATTGTCCTGACACCATGAACATCGAATAAGAGATGACTTATTGGTCAGTAGATTAGGCAAAAAAAGCTAAAAGCTTTTCCATTTCAGTTAGTATCAGGAGCTGTACAGAATTTGTCATTTTCCTCCTCTTCCCTCCCTGCCCCTTCTTTCCCTTCTCCTTTCTTCTCTTCCATTGCCTTTCCTCCCTGGATAACTCAGTCCTAAAGCCAGTAGGTGAGGCACAGCCAGGTTGGCAGCCCCACATGGGCTCCAGGGACAGAGAAAGGAGGCACAGTGACTTCAAGACAGAGACAGAGTAGAGTGGTGACGGTGTCCACATGGAGAACATCCTGGCATGGGTGTGGGGGTACAAGCTAGGTGAGAAGGGTATCCACACAGAGGGGTGGCCTAGTCAGAAGCCACAGCCTAAATATGGTGTGAACAACCCACATAATATGAAGGGGGTATCTGTGAGGGTTAAGGAATGGAGTGGGGATTAGTTACACAAAGGGGGATTGATCAAATAATAAATATAATAAGGATAATGGAAGTCAGGTTTCACAGTGATGGAAAGGGAGAAAACTAGAACGAATTCTGGAGCCAGAATTACAGAGTTGTATTACAGAGTTTATTCCACTTTGAGGCAGGGGTCAGCCATTTGTAACCCATCAGTTGGTCATAGACTGTGCTCCCACCCCAGGATGCATAAACTACTAGGTAAGTAGCTTTAGTTTGGCCAAGGGCAATTCTTCAGAGAAATGGAGTAGCTATGAGCTCATAGCAGACAATACTCTCAGCAACTGGGAGATG
This sequence comes from Prionailurus viverrinus, assembly GCF_022837055.1. Lineage (NCBI taxonomy): Eukaryota > Metazoa > Chordata > Mammalia > Carnivora > Felidae > Prionailurus > Prionailurus viverrinus. The sequence continues at coordinate 7,290,569 of NC_062576.1, forward strand.
AGTGTGTAGCCCAGTGATACCCATCTGATACCATCCTTCACCACAGATGCTTACAAGTATGGCTTGAACAAGTTACTTAATACCTCCATACCTTAGTATGTAGTGCCTCAGATTCCGCATCTGCAACCACCATTCTGCTTTCGTCTCTATAAATTTGAATACTCTAAGTACCTCATAGAACTAGAGTCATATACTATTGGTCCTTTTGTGACTAGCTTATTTCTCTTAGCGTAATATCCTCAAGGTTTATCTATTTTGTAACATGTGTCAGAATTCCCTTCCTTTGTCAGGCTGAATAATATTCACCTGACTGCCATTTTCTCAAGGAGGGGTACATGGTCTTGCTGGTGATTGTAAACTATATGGAACATTAGGTATCCTTTGGAGGCCTTACAGGGCACAGTCATGACTGCTGTGGGCCCTAGACGTATGAGGATTACAAGCCCCGGAAAGGTCCTTCTACCTTGAGTTTTGGGGAGCATGATGTTGGGACTAACTTAGATGATCCCCAACACTGAAATTAGAGCTCTGTCAATCTTGTGTGGGCTTGGCATATTGACACAGCTACTTCAGAAGGAGATGGTCCCTGTGATGTTCTCCAGGGCCTTTGATGAAATCATAGGGCCTAAGGCTGAAATGGGTGACATACAAACATATTTTTTTTCCTGGCATTTTTCACATGAGCACATAGGCTCAGATGTGCAGCCTCAGGATACAGATGGTCCCCAAATCCTAAGGGGCTGAGAGAGACTCGATGTCTCTCTAATTCACAACAAGGCCACTGAAGGTGTCTCCTAGAAACGTCTATATATACTTTGTGCCATCATGTTTTCCCTGGCCTTAGATATGGACCCAAGACACTGAGTTCACTGTATTTCCTCAAGAAATGGAAAGCTTACCATCAGCTTTATTTTCCCAGGCAGAGGTCCGAGGATGCTGACTTCCTCCCAGCTCTGCCTTTTCCCTCAACACAGACTTAGGATTTCAGTTGTAATTTATGGAGATGTTTTTGTGATGATATCTCTGATTTTTGTCTTTCTGGTCCTTTATGGCTGTGTAGTTGTTTTTTGTTTAATTTTTTTTAAATTTACATCCAAGTTAGTTAGCATATAGTGCAACAATGATTTCAAGAGTAGGTTCCTTAATGCCCCTTACCAATTTAACTTATCCCCCCTCCCTCAACCCCTCCAACAACCCTCTGTTATCTATATTTAACAGTCTCTTATGTTTTCTCCCCCTCCATGTTTTTATATTATTTTTGCATCCCTTCCCTTATGTTCATCTGTTTTGTATCTTAAATTCCTCATATGAGTGAAGTCATATGATATTTGTCTTTCTCTGACTAATTTCACTTAGCATGATACCCTCTAGTTGCATCCACATAGATGCAAATAGCAAGATCTCATTTTTTTTGATTGCTAAGTAATACTCAATTGTGTATATATACCACATCTTCTTTTTCTCAAATATAATTTATTGTCAAGTTGGCTAACATACAGTGTGTACAATGTGCTCTCGGTTTTGGGAGTAGATTCCCGTCATTCATCGCTTACATGCAACACTCAGTGCTCATCCCAACAAGTGCCCTCCTCAATGCTCATCACCCATTTTCCCCTCTCCCCCAACCCCCTATCCACCCTGTTTGTTCTCTATATTTAAGAGTCTCTTATGGTTTGCCTCCCTCCCTCTCTGTAATTATTTGTCCCCCTTCCCTTCCCCCATGGCCTTCTGTTAAGTTTCTCAAGATCCACATATGAATGAAAACATATGACATCTGTCTTTCTCTGACTTATTTCACTCAGCCTAATACCTTCCAGTTCCATCCATGTTGCTACAAATGGCATGATTTCATTCTTTCTCATTGCCAAGTAGTATTCCATTGTATATATAAACCACATCTTCTTTACTGATCCATCTGTCAATGGACATTTGGGCTCTTTCCATACTTTGGCTATTGTCACTAGCATTGCTATAAACATTGGCGTGCATGTGCCCCTTCAAAACAGCACACCTGTATCCCTTGGATAAATACCTAGTAGTATAATTGCTGAGTCATAGGGTAGTTCTACTTTTTAATTTTTTGAGGAACCATCACACTGTTTTCCAGAGTGGCTGCACCAGTTTGAATTCCCACCAACAATGCAAAAGAGATCCTCTTTCTCTGCATCCTTGCCAACATCTGTTGATGCCTGACTTGCCAATGCTAGCCACTCTGACAGGTGTGAGGTGGTATTTCATTGTGGTTTTGATTGTATTTCCCTGATGATGAGTGATGTTGAGCATTTTTTCATGTGCCAGTTTGGCCATCTGGATGTCTTCTTTGGAGAAGGGTCTATCCATGTCTTCTGCCTATTTCTTCACTGGATTATTTGTTTTTTGGGTGTTGAGTTTGATAAGTTCTTTATAGATTTTGGATACTAACCCTTTACCTGAGATGTCATTTGCAAATATCTTCTCCCATTCCATCAGTTGCTTTTTGGTTTTGCTGATTGTTTCCTTCACCATACAGAAGCTTTTTATTTTGATGAGGTCCCAAATAGTTCATTTTTGCTTTGTTTCCCTTGCCTCCGGAGACGTGTTGAGTAAAAAGTTGCTGTGACTGAGGACGAATAGGTTTTTGCCTGCTTTCTCCTTGAGGATTTTGATGGCTTCCTGTCCTACATTTAACTCTTTCATCCATTTTGAGTTTATTTTTGTGTACGGTGTAAGAAAGTGGTCCAGGTTCATTCTTCTTCATGTCACTGTCCAGTTTTCCCAGCACCATTTGCTGAAGAGGCTGTCTTTATTCCATTGGATATTCTTTCCTGCTTTGTCAAAAATGAGTTGGCCATACATTTGTGGGTCCATTTCTGGGTTTTCTACATTGTTCCATTGATCTGAGTGTCTGTTCTTGTGCCAGTACCCTACTGTCTTCATGATTACAGCTTTGTAGTACAGCTTGAAGTCCGGGATTGTGATGCCTCCTGCTTTGGTTTTCTTTTTCAAGATTGCTTTGGCTATTTGGGGTCTTTTCTGGTTCCATACAAATTTTAGGATTGTTTGTTCTAGCTCTGTGAAGAATTCTGGTGTTATTCTGAAAGAAATTGCATTGAATAGATAGATTGCTTTGGGTAGTATTGACATTTTAACAATATTTGTTCTTCCTATCCAGGAGCATGGAATGTGTTTCTTTTTTGTGTTTGTCTCCTTCAATTTCTTTCATAAGCTTTCTATAGTTTTCAGTGTATAGATTTTTCAGCTCTTTGGTTAGATTTATTCCTAGGTATTTTATGGGTTTTGATGCAATTGTAAATGGGATCAATTCCTTGATTTATCTTTCTGTTGCTTCATTTATTGGTGTATAGGAATGCAACCGATTTCTGTGCGTTGATTTTATATCCTACAACTTTGCTGAATTCATGGATCAGTTCTAGAAGTTTTTTTGTGGGATCTTTTGGGTTTTCCATATAGAGTATCATGTCATATGTGAAAAGTGAAATTTTGACTTCCTCCTGGACTATGTGGATGACTTTGATTCCTTTGTGTTGTCTGATTTTTGAGGCTAAAACTTCCAATACTATGTTGAATAACAGTGGCAAGAGTGAACATCCCTGCCCTATCCCTGACCTTAGAGGGAAAGCTTTCAGTTTTTCCCCATTAAGGATAGTATTAACATTGGGTTTTTCATATATGGCTTTTATGATCTTGAAGTATGATCCTGCTATCCCTATCTTCTTGAGGGTTTTTATCAAGAAAGGCAGCTGTATTTTGTCAAATGCTTTCTCTGAATCTATTGAGAGGATCATATGGTTCTTGTCCTTTCTTTTATTGATGTGATGTATCACACTGATTGTTTTCTGGATCTTAAACCAACCCTGCATCCCAGGTATAAATCCCACTTGGTCATGGTGAATAATTCCTTTAATGTATTGTTGGATCCCATTGGCTACTATCTTGTTGAGGATTTTTGCATCCATGTTCATCAAGGAAATTGGTGTATAGTTCTCCTTTTTAGTGGGGTCTTTGTCTGGTTTTGGAATCAAGGTAATGCTGGCTTCATAGAATGAGTTTGGAAGTTTTCCTTCCGTTTTTGTTTTTTGGAACAGCTTCAAAAGTAGGTGTTAACTGTTTTTTAAATATTTGGTAGAATTCCCCTACAAAGCCATCTGGTCCTGGACTCTTGTTTTTTGGAGATTTTTGATTACTAATTCAATTCCTTTACTGGTTATGGGTCTGTTCAACTTTTCTATTTCTTCTTGTTTCAGTTTTGATAGTTTATATGTTTCTAGGAATTTGTCCATTTCTTCCAGAATGCCCATTTTATTGGTGCATAACTGTTCATAATATTGTCTTATTATTGTTTGTATTTCTGCTGTGTTGGTTGTGATCTCTCCTCTTTCATTCCTGATTTTGTTTGGGTCTTTTCCTTTTTCTTTTTGATCAAACTGGCTATGGGGTTATCAATTTTGTTAATTCTTTCAAAGAACCAGCTTCTGGTATCATTGATCTGTTCTGATTTTTGTTTTGTTTTGTTTTGTTTTGATAACATTGATTTCTGCTCTAATCTTTATTATTTCCCATCTTCTGTTGGTTTGGGGTTTTATTTGCTGTTCTTTTTTCCAGATTTTTAAGGTGTAAGGTTAGGTTACATATCTGAGAACTTTCTTCCTTCTTTAGAAAGGCCTGGATTGCTATATACTTCCCTCTTATGACTGCCTTTACTGCGACCCAGAGGTTTTGGGCTGTGGTGTTATCATTTTCATTGGCTTCCATGTACTTTTTAATTTCCTTTTTAACTTCTTGGTTAGCCCATTTATTCTTTAGTAGGATGTTCTTTAGTATCCAAGTATTTGTTTTCTTTCCATATTTTTTTCTTGTGGTTGATTTTGAGTTTCATAGTGTTGTGGTCTGAAAATATGCACAGTATGATCTCGATCATTTTGAACTTGTTGAGGGCTGATTTGTGTACCAATATGTGATCTATTCTGGAAAATGTTCCATCTGCCCTGAGAAGAATGTGTATTCTGCTGCTTTAGGATGAAAATGTTCTGAATATATCTGTTAGGTCCATCGGGTCCAGTGTGTCATTCAAAGCCATTGTTTCCTTGTTGATTTTCTGTTTAGATGTCAATTGCTGTGAGTTGTTGAAGTCCCCTACTATTATAGTATTATTATCAATGAGTTTCTTTACGTTTGTGATTAATTGATTTATATATTTGGGGGCCTTCCATGTGGGGCCATAAATGTTTACAATTATTAGATCTTCTTAGTGGATAGACCCCTTAATTATGATATAATGCCCTTCTTCATCTTTTGCTACAGTTTTTATTTTAAAATCTAGATTGTCTTGGGTACCTGCGTGGCTCAGCCATTTCATTGTCCAACTTCAGCTCAGGTCATGATCTCACAGTTCATGGGCTCGAGCCCCTCATCAGGGTCTTTGCTGATAGCTCAGAGCCTGGAGCCTGCTTTGGATTCTGTGTCTCCCTCTCTCTCTACCCATCTTCCACTAATGCTCTGTCTCTCTCTGTCTCTCAAACATAAATAAACATTAAAAAAATTAAATCTAGATTGTTTGATATAAGTATAGCTTCTCCAGCTTTCTTTTGGTGACCATTAGCATGATAGATGGTTCTCCATCCCCTTATTTTTGATCTGAAGGTGTCTTTAGGTCTAAAATGGGTTCTTGTAAACAGCATACGTAGATGGATTTTGTTTTCTTATCCATTGTTACCCTATGTCTTTTGATTGGAGCATTTAGTTCATTGACATTTAGAGCAAGTACTGAAAGATATTAATTTATTGTCATTGTGTTGCCTGTAGAGTTGGAGTTTCTGGTGTTCTTTAGTCCTTTCTAGTCTTTGCTGCTTTTGGTCTTTTTTTGTTTTGTTTCATCTTTTCTCCCCTCAGAGAGCCCCGTTAAAATTTCTTGCAGGACTGGTTTAGTGGTCACGAACTCCTTTAGTTTTTGTTTTTTGGGAAATTCTTTATCTCTCTTTCTATTTCGAATGATAGTCTTGATGGATAAAGAATTCTTGGCTGCATGTTTTTCTGATTCAGCATGTCGAATATATCCTGCCTCTCTTTTTGGCCTGCCAAGTTTCTGTGAATAGGTCTGCTAAGAACCTGATTTGTCTTCCCTTATAGGTTAAGGACTTTTTTTTCCCTTGCTGCTTTCATAATTCTTTCCTTGTCTGTGTATTTTCTGAAGTTGACTATTATATGCCTTGTTGATGGTTTTTGTTGAATATAATGAGAGTTCTCTGTGCTTCTTAGATTTTGATGTCTCTGTCTTTCCCCAGGTTAGGAAAGTTTTCCACTGTGATTTGCTCACATAAAACTTCTACCCCTTTTTCTCTCTTCTTCTTCCTCTGGGACTCCTATGATTTGGATGTTATTCCTTTGTAATGAGTCACTGAGTTCTCTGATTCTTATATTTTGCTCTTTTGCCTTAGTTTCCCTCTTTTTTTTTCTGCTTCACTATTCTCCATAATTCTGTCTTCTGTATCACTGATTCCCTTCTCTGCTTCATCTATCCTTGCCACTGTGGCATCCATTTGAGATTGCATCACTGTTATAGCGGGTTTTTTGTTTGTTTGTTTGTTTTGTTTTGTTTTGTTTTATTTGCTCTCTCTAATCTTTTTTTTCAATATATGAAATTTATTGTCAAATTGGTTTCCATACAACACCCAGTGCTCATCCCAAAAGGTGCCCTCCTGAATACCCATCACCCACCCTCTCCTCCCCCCCACCCCCCATCAACCCTCAGTTTGTTCTCAGTCTTCAAGAGTCTCTTATGCTTTGGCTCTCTCCCACTCTAACCTCTTTTTTTTTCCTTCCCCTCCCCCATGGGTTTCTGTTAAGTTTCTCAGGATCCACATAAGAGTGAAAACATATGGTATCTGTCTTTCTCTGTATGGCTTATTTCACTTAGCATCACACTCTCCAGTTCCATCCACGTTGCTACAAAGGGCCATATTTCATTCTTTCTCATTGCCATGTAGTACTCCATTGTGTATATAAACCACAATTTCTTTATCCATTCATCAGTTGATGGACATTTAGGCTCTTTCCATGATTTGGCTATTGTTGAGAGTGCTGTGTTATAGCGTTTTTAATTTCATTCTGACTAGATTTTACTTCTTGTTTCTGTACAGAAAGGGATTCTATGCTTTTTAAACCCCAGTTACTATTCCTATTACTGTGGTCCTAAATTCTGGTTTGTACATTTTGCTTATATCTGTGTTGATTAAGTTCCTGACTGTCATTCCTGTTCTTTCTTTTGGGGTGAATTCCTTCATTTTGTCATTTTAGAGGAAGAAAATGCATTAATAAAATTAAAAAATAAAATTAAAAAGATTAAAAACAACACAAAAAATCAAATAAAGGAAGCTAGATCCTAGGTATGTTTTGGTCTGGTTGTTGAAAGAAGCTTGATTGAATAGAGAGGGGAAAAGGAAAGAAGAGAAAAGAAAAAAAAAAGTAAGAAAGCATTAAAAAAATTTTAATGTATACAGTGAAATAGAATAAAATGGATTGAAGAAGGTAAAATAGAATAAAAAATCAGTTCACAAAAAAGTAAAAAATATAGTAAAAAAATTTTTAATGTATATAAAATCAGAAAATAAAAAATAAATGTCTTCTCTTTCTATATCCAAAAATAAGAAAAGAAACAAATAAAGAAACAAATAGATGGACCAGAGAACAGTATGAAATCTGGATGAAATTACATCCAGTTTCCCCTAGAAGTCAAACTATGAAGTACTTTATAATCCATACACTAAACAGGTGAAGAGCCTTGTAGTGGTCCTGTAAGGCTTCATTGATGCAGTTGGACAGGGCTTGGGGTAATGGCTCCATTCTCCAATAGGTGGTGCTGCTTACCTTACTGGAGTGTATCGGTGTGGCATGCGTGGTCACCGGTGCACATGAATGGGAAAGCTGAAAATGGCATCACTCAGCTTCCCAGTCTCCGGCTCCAGAACTCTGTGCTCTCACCTACTGGCAATCAAGCACCCCTCCTTTTTCCGTGCCTTCCACCCACTCCTAGCTTCCTCACTGTTTGCATCCTAGCCATCAGCCTGCCAGGCAGCACCTCCCTTCTGAATTTTACCTCAGATGGGGCTGTGTTTCCAAACCCCTCACTTCTGAGGGCCCTGTGGCTGGAACATGCTCTTGGCCCTCTGGGGCACAGTCTCATAGACCAATGGCTGGGTGCCAACCTACCCCAGGAATGTTCCTGAGATCATGCTGCCACAGAGGTTCAGAAGTTGTGGCTGGGTGTCAGCTTGCTCCAGAATAAGTTCGTGTGATCGCCTAGCAGTAGCAGTTCAGGTAAATCACAACACACAACCAGCACCAGGTTTCACCGCACCCTGGCATCTTTGTTCCAATACCAGCAATCATGTTCTATAGGGTCCGCTGGGACCTTTGCCTGTGGGAAGGCCATATGGCCTCTACCACATGCCCTGCCAACAGGGGAACTTCTCCCCATGTGGCCCATGGACCTCTTGGATCTTGCTACCTGCTCCTGGAGATTTGCCCTTCCCACAAGAGCACTACCAAGTAATGAGCTGTGAAAATTCCAACGCTGCTCTCCCCTGTTTATAGAGTCCTAATGATATTGAAACCCTCTCCTTTGTCCGTTCTCCCTTTCTTATTAAAGTCACTTGTGGGTGTTTCCACTCCCTCTTTCTCTCCACCTACTTTCAGGGAGAGTGTTTTTTCTGTACTCTCCCCCCTTTCTCTGTCCTCTCTACACAAATACAGCTCCCTACCCTCTGCAGCTTCTCTCTCCCCCAGTTCACCTCTCTGCACCCTGTACCTGTCAAGTTTGTGTCTCAAGTTATGCAGTCTGTTGTGCTAACCCTCAGATCAATTTTCTAGGTGTTCAAAATGTTCTGATACTGATCTAGCTGCACTTCAGGGATGAGAGAATAGAGAACTTCCATGCTGCTCTGCCATCTTGGCCCATCCTCCTCTAGGACTCTTGTTTAAATTTTTTTTAATGTTTATTTATTTTTGAGAGAGAGGCAGAGCACGAATAGGAAGGGGCAGAGAGAGAGAGAGGAAGCCACAGAATCCAAAGCAGCCTCCAGGCTCTGAGCTGTCAGCACAGAGCCCAAAGTGGGGCTCGAACCCACAAACCTCGAGATCGTGACCTGAGCTGAAGTCAGATGCCCAACCAACTGAGCCACCCAGGTGCCCTTCTAACACTCTTATTTAAAAACAAGGAGGAGGCACCTTGGTGGTTCAGTCAATTGAGCATCTGACTTTGGCTTGGGTCATGATATTGCAGTTCATGAGTTTGAGCCCCACATCAGGCTCACTGATGTCAGTGCAGAGCCCACTTTGAATCTTCTGCCCCCTCTCTCTCTGCCCCTCCCCATTCGTGCTCGCTCTCTCTCTCTCTCTCTCAAAAATAAACATTTTTAATAAAATAAAAAATAATAATAATAAAAACAAGAACAAGACAAAAATGATCATTTTGCCACAATTTGGTAAGGTCAATCTCCAAATAAGTATATGAAATAGTTTTTCAATGCATAAGTAATAACCATATTAAATATATAGCATTAAAAATATTCTTTTTTTTTAATTTTTTTTTCAACGTTTATTTATTTTTGGGACAGAGAGAGACAGAGCATGAACGGGGGAGGGGCAGAGAGAGAGGGAGACACAGAATCGGAAACAGGCTCCAGGCTCTGAGCCATCAGCCCAGAGCCTGACGCGGGGCTCGAACTCCCGGACCGCGAGATTGTGACCTGGCTGAGGTCCGACGCTTAACCGACTGCGCCACCCAGGCGCCCCAGCATTAAAAATATTCTAATAACATAGCAACACATTTAAAATATTTATTAATAACCCACAAGAAGTGTGCAAGTCTAATATAAAGAAAAATTCTGATTTAATTATGAATATAAAATAGTTTTTGAATAAACAAAGGGCTTACATTATTTACTGATAAGAAAACTCAGAAATGGAAAAATACCAAAACTAACTAAGTTAATTTGTAAGTTGAATACATTTCACACTGAAATTTCATTGAGGGGCTCCTGGGTGGCTCAGTCAGTTAAGCATCCAACTTTGGCTCAGGTCGTGATCTCACAGTTCTTGGGTTCAAGCCCCACATTGGGCTCTGTGCTGACAGCTCAGAGCCTGGAGTCTATTCACATTCCATGTCTCCCTCTCTCTCTCTGCCCTCCCCTGCTTATATGCGCTCGCTCGCTCTCTCTCTCTCTCTCTCTCTCTCTCTCTCTCTCTCTCTGTTGTAAATAAATAAATAAACATTAAAAAAAAAGAAACTTCATTGAAAATGAAGACCTTTACATAATATAAGGTTGACATACAGAATAATTTAGAGAAAATATTGAAAGATAATTTTAACAGATGGGAGACTTTTATTGCCAGATATTAAAATGTATTTTTAAACGTTAACAATAAAGAAATGAGATACTACACAAAAATACACATTTATATATGGAACAGAACATATAGTTGAGAAGTATGTCTAATAACAAATCAATAGGCAAAATGACTAATAATATCAAACATCTGTATCATATTTATTAGGTGCTAGGCACAGTTCCAAATGCTTTCATACTCATTCTTTTTTTCATTTAAAAAAAACCCTATGGGGGTTAGTGTTATCATCATTACCATTACTTAGAGTTTACTGTGAGTATAAGTTTTTAAAAGTTAAGCCCATGACTCAAAAATATAGAGTAAACACATCAAAGATTTTATTCAGCTAATTAATGTGGGATCAATGAGAGAAAATGACTTCCAAGAGCTTTTGTAAAACAGGTTTATATAATTAATCAGTAAAAGCATTTTTGACAACACAACATCAATGAAAGAATGTTAGAATAAGATTTCTAAGTCAGATAGAAAAATGGATAATGTCCTACAGGACAATAAAACCATAATCTTTGGGTTTGTCTTTCTCCCAGACAGAAATCAGGCTAACAGGTAACTTCACAGTGAGTTCTAATCAATAGTAACTCGCAAAGTCAAACAGATACATTCTGTTAGATAAATAAATAAGCCATGTGTTGTCTTGTTAAACAATGCTGCAATATGCCATTGAATGGGCATTCAGCCATCCCTTTAGGTTATTTCCATGTTTTGAATCATTTTTTATTAACAAAATTAATTAGTAAGATCAAACTCCTAGTAAATAGACAAGCCTGAATTTGAATATTGTTCAAAATCCAAATCTGGTTCTCTTCTAAATAAGCCACACTGCCATTGAACGTCTCCAGCCTAGTGATATAAGCAGGCAAGTAAAGAAAAAGTGTAATAGAGTGTAAAAAGTAATTATAGAAATATAAATAGGATGTTTTGGGGAAATATGTAGTATATAATCCTTAAATGGGCAAGGCATGCTTCTCAGGTGAAATAATTCAAGCTCAGTTGGAGACAGGTGTTTATAATTAGTCAGTCAGGTATAGAAGGGAAGAAATGGTGTCCCAAGAAGAAGAGAAAGTATGTGTTATACACCCAGGTATGAGGATAATGGACCATTTTGAGATTTAAAGATAGATTTCTTTGAAGATTTTGATATAATGTTGAAAGAAACAGACTCTTAACTATAGAGAGCAAACTGATGGTTACCAGAGGGAAGGGAGTGGGAGGATGGGTAAAATAGGTGATGGGGATTAAGGAGTGCATTTGTTGTGATGAGCACTGAATAATGTACAGAAGTGTTGAATCACTGTTTTGTAAACCTGAAAGTAATATAACACTGTATGTTAACTATACTGGAATCAAAATTTTAAAAACTTAATAAAAAATAAAGATATCAAAGGGCTACCCACCCCCAAAATGCAGAAGTTCCAGGCAGGTTTACATGGGAATTCTATCAAGCCTCCAGGAAACAGGTAAGTTTCACTCAATTTGAACTCTACCGCAAAATTAAAGAGAAAGAAAGGTTCAGGAATTTTGTTGTTTTTATTTATTATAATTCAATATAAAATTGATGCCAGGGTACCTGGCTGGCTCAGTCTGAAGAGCATGTGACTCTTGATCTTGGAGTCGTGAGTTCAAACTCCACGTTAGGTGTAGAAAGTACTAATAAAAAATAAATTTCATTTTTAAAAACCCTCCATTTTCTAAATAAATAAATAAATAATAAAACCGATGCCAATATTTGAACTACTTTGAACTCACTTCTTCCTGACTCTAAGTTAAATGTTCTTTCAAGTTCTTGTGTTTGAAAACATTGAAAAACTCCCAGTTGACTGTGGTGTGCTGTTTCTTTAATATACTTGATGATATTTTCTAATATTTAAAATTAACTTATTAGCATTTTATAAGTGAGGTTGGCCTGCAGTTTTCTTTTTAATGATAAATTTATGATATTAAATCTTGAGAAATTCCTCTTAAGAAAAAAAATACAGAGACCTCTCTAAGTCCTATAATTCTAAGAATCACAGCTTTGTCAGAGAAAAGGCTGTAGTGAATATTAAAATTCGCAAAAGTGTGTAATGAAAAATCCCAGGCTTTGGAGTCGGACAGTCCTGAGTAGGGCCAGGACTAGGGCAAGGTGAGGTGCCTGGGGTACAAAATTTAAGTAGGCACTCACTCTCCAGGTCCTGCAAGGGCACAAGTGGCACCTGAAAGTGAGTACTTCCTTAAATCTTGCCACTCTGGCGTCTCATTTGCTTTACCCTGGTCAGACCCCCTGGATCTTAGCTCTGCCTTCACAACCTCCACGATCTTAGGTGAGTTACTTGAGCTCTTCAAGCCTCAATTATTTTGTTCTGCAAAATGGGTTTGATACTATCTACCTACTTCACAATACTGTGTGAGAATTAAGTGAGATATATGACATATCAAGCAGACTGCCTGGAATATTACAGGTGCACGTCCAATTTAGTTTCTTTATCCTCTCCACCTACCATCTCAAAAATGGTGTTACAGGGGAAGCAGGTAGAACCCAAATAACAATGAACCTGTTATGCATTGTTAGGAGTTTAGACTCTCTCTAGAACAGTGGTTCTCAAACCTATAGCAACAGCATCAGCATCACTTTGGGATTTACTATTAGAACTGTAAATTCTGAGTTTCTGAATCAGAAACTCCTGTGGTAGGATCCAGCAAACTGCTTTAACAAGCCCTCCAGATGATTCTAATACTCATTAATGTTTGAGAGTTGCTGCTCCAGCTGAACATGGGAATGATTGCGGGATTTTTAAGCAAGAAAGTAATATGAAAGAAACATCAGTAGGTGTTGATTGAATGGATGAGAGATGAGAAATAGTTAAGACAAGATAGGGAGACTCATCAGGGAGTTGTTTTGTTAAAATAGAAACTATTCAAATTAGTGGAAGTGATAATGGGAAGTAGGTTTTCAATTACTTGGATAGCAGAAATAATGTAAATTTGAAGCTTCATAAGTGAGAGTTTTTGTCTTGTCATCTCTATATCTACAGAACTTGGGATATTAACTGTGTCACTGTAGGTTATCAATAAATGCTTGTTTCTGAGTGACTGAATCCAGGATATGTCCTACTCTACCTATATTTAAGTGATATAGTTGGGTGTGATTTTTCTTTGTAAGAAAAAAACTTGTTTCCTTGCATATGGGAGATGAACAAAAGAGGAGATTTAGGGCTGCTTGGTCCTTGATATACCAAGAAAAAATAGACTTCGTTAACCTGGAGTTTTTCTTTCTGAAACATTCCTTTATTTGGTGTATAATTATAACAGTTTGGCCAAATACGAATATGTGGGAAGCTCATGAGATTCACTGAATCCAAGATTACGGCACGTTGTTTTTATTGGCAGATATGAAGCAATATATAGTGTCCAAACAATCAATACCCAAATAGTGGTCAAGATCATTGCCTCTCAGAGATTGTGACTTTCTTGTGCTATGAAGATCTTATGGGGATGATACTTGCCTGTGCAGCCCTTTGTCTGTCCTTACAGCTGTGGTTCTTGGGATTTTTATGAAATATAGAGAAACTCTCATAGTCAAAGCTAATAACTGAGCTCTTAGCTACATCCTATTCATCTCCCTCATCTTGTGCTTCTCTGCTCCTTGCTCTTCATTGGCCATCCCAACACTGCCAGCTGCATCCTCCAACAGATGACATTTGGAGTCATATTCACTGTGGCTATTTCCACAATTTTGGTAAACCATCACTGTAGTTCTGGCTTTCAAGATGACAATACCAGGGAGAAATGTGAGGCAGTAGTTACTATATGGGGCACCTGATTCTATCATCCCCATCTGCTTGGTGATTCAAGTGACTTTCTGTGTAGTCTGGTTGGGAACCTCTCCCCCTTTCGTTGACCTAGGTGCACATTCGAAGCCTACCTTCCTTATTGTGTGCACTAGGGCTCTATCATTATGTTCTACTTTTCCTTCTTAGGTTATTTGGGTTCCTTGGCCCTTGCAAGCTTCACCTTGGTTTTCCTGGCCAGGAGGCTGCCTGACACTTTCAATGAAGCAACTTCCTGACATTCAGCATGTTGGTGTTCTGCAGTGTCTGGATCACATTCCGCCCCGTGTATAATAGCACCAAAGGGAAGGTGATGGCAGCCGTGGAGATCTTTTCTATCTTGGCTCCCATTGCTGGGTTACTAGGATTCATCTTTGCCCCAAAATGCCATAATATTCTTCTAAAGCTAGATAGGAATACCTTGCCAGAATTAAGGGGTAAAAACAAACTCTAGGGGAACACAAATTTTCTAAGGCTCTACTTCATGGATTTCACAAAACATTTAGAAAGGTCAAAAATTAAGCAATACTATAGAGTCCTCTCCCCACACCTTGCCATGGATACATAAATGTTCTAACATCATTTTCCCCTGATTTGAGACACTGTGGTTGTTATAAACTAAATTTCTGTATATAAATCTGTGTGTTTTGGGTTCACTATTCTTTCACTGATTCTTTCCCTGAATGAATACCACACTAATATCTGGATTTCATAGCATGTTCTGACAGCTGATAGCACCTGCTCTTCATTGTTGCTCTTTTTTAGTTATTTTGTGCTTATTCTTGCAGATTTTCTCTTTGACCTAACTTTTTGAATTGTCTTGCCAAATTTCACAATGCATACTAAGAAATTTAGATTATAATAATTTTTAATTTAAAGATTACTTTGTAAAGAACTGACCCCTTTGCAATAAAGTTTCCCACGTAGGAACGTGCTTTATCTCCATTTTCATTTTCATTTTATTTATTAATGTTTTGTTATATTTTTTGACTTGTTCTTTGAGCTAAGTAATGTATTGTTTTTTGTACATTTCTTGAGCTTACTTGTTGGTTCCAATTAATTGTAAGTTGATTCTCTTGGATGTCTGTGGTATGAAAATTAATATAATAAAATGTTTCTGCTCATTTTATTATTTCTTATTATATTGGAAAGATTATATAATGCTTAATAGTAGTAGAAATTATGGGCTTTGTATTGTTCTTGGCTTTAGTGGGAATGTTTCTGATATTTTTTAGATTAAAATTTACATTGTGGTAGGTTTTAGGATCATACTTTTTAAAATCCAAATAAATATTTCATTAATGATGAAAGTGCTCTGTATTCAACCTAACCTAATTTTTTACATAATTTTTAAAAATTATATGGAAATGCACATAACAGAATTTACTACCTTAACCATTTTTAAATGTTCAGTTCAATGGTGTTCAGTTCAATGGTGTTAAGTATCTTCATATTGTGTGCAATGTATCTCCATAATTAATGGACATGCCGGCCAGGTCCAACCATGTTGCTGCAAATGGCAGGGTTTCCTTCTTTTTATGGCTGAATACTATTCTAGTGTGTGTGTGTGTGTGTGTGTGTGTGTGTGTGTGTGTGTGTGTACATGTGTACATTTTCTTGATCCATTAATCCATAGATGGACTTTTAGGTTTTTTCTATGTCTTGGCTATTATAAATAATCTGCAATGAACACGGGGATACAGATATCTTTTTGTGATAGTGATTTCACTTCCTTTGGATATATACCCAGAAGTGGAATTGCTGGATTATATTGTAGTTCTATTTTTAAGCTTTTTAGGAACCTCCATACTGTTTTCAATTGTAGCTATACCACTTTACGTTCCCACCAACAGTGCACAAGTGTTCCCTTTTCTCATTTTCTCCACATCCTCACCAGCACTTATCTCTTATCTTTTTGGTAACAGCCATTGTAACAGTATGAGGGAGTATCTCATTGTGGTTTTGATTTGCGTTTACCTGATGCTTAAGGATGTTGAGCACCTTTTCATGTACCTGTTGGTCATTCATATATCTTCTTTGGAAACTGTTTAGTTCTTCTGCCCATTTTTATTTTTATTTATTTTTTTAACTTACATCCAAGTTAGTTAGCATATAGTGCAACAATGATTTCAGGAGTAGATTCACTAATGCCCTGTACCCATTTAGCCCATCCCCCCTCCCACAACCCTCCTCTGCCCATTTTTAAATCAGATTGTTTTCTTGCTATTGACTTCTAGGAGTTCCTTACAAATTTTGGATGTTAACCTCTTATCAGATATATGATTTCCAAATATTTCCTCCCACTCTGTAGGTTGCCTTTTCATTTTGTTGATAATTTTCCTTGCTGTGCAGAAGTTTTCTGGTTTAATATAGTCCCACTTGTTTGTTTTGCTTCTGTTGCCTTTACTTTTGTTACCAAATCCAAAAACCCATTACCAAAACTGATGTCAAGGAGACCACCCCCTATGTTTTCTTCTAGTAGTTTTATGGTTTCAGGTCTGACTTCCAAGTCTTTAATCCAATTTGTGTTGATTTTTTTCCTAATCATATCCCTAATGATTAGTGATGTTGAGCATCTTTTCACGTGCTTATTGTCTATTTGCATAATTTGTTTGGAGAAATGTCTATCCAAGTCCTTTACTCATTTTTTAATCTGGTTATTTTGTTGTTGTTGTTGATGTTGTTGTTGTTGAGTTGTAGTCATTCTTTATACATTCTGAATATTAACTCCCTTCAGATGTATGGTTTATAAATATTTTCTCTTATTTCATAGGTTGCCTTTTCACTCTGTTGATTGTGTCCTTAGGTAAATAGAAGTTTTAAATTTTGGTGTAGTCCCATTTACCTATGTTTACTTTTGTTGTTTGTGCTTCTTGTGTCATATCCAAAATATCATTGGTAAATCCAATGCCATGAAGCTTTCCCCCATGTCTATTCTACGAGTTTTATAATTTTAACTCTTAGATTAGGTTTTTGATACATTTTTAGTTAATTTTTGTATACAGTGTAACTTAAAGGTCCAACTTCATTCTGATTACAATAGCAATCAAAAATAATACTTCAGAATGGACTTAAACAAGAAAATGAAAGATTTGTACACTGAAAAATACAAACCACTCCTGAAAGAAATTAAAAAGACAAATAAATAAAAAGATACCTTGTGTTCATGAATTTGAAGACTTGATATTTTAAGACATCCATACTACCCAAAGTGATCTACAGAGTCAATGCCATCGCTATCAAAATCCTAATGACATTTTTTTTCAGAAATAGAAAAATCCTAAAATTCATATGGAATCAAGGGACCCCAAATAGCCAAAACAATCCTGAAAAGGAATAAAACTGGAGAAATCACACTTCCTGATTTCATAAGTTACTACAAAGTTATAGTTATCACAAAAGTGTGATACTGGCATAAAGATAGACATATAGACCAATGGGACAGAATACAGAGCACAAGAAGCAACCCTCAGATACATGGCCAAATGATTTTCAACAAGGATGCCAAGATCCTTCAATGGTGAAAAGAGTCTTTTCAATAAGTGATGCCAGGAAAACTGGATATTCACATGCAAAAGAATGAAGTTGAACCTTTACCTTACACCATATACAAAATTTAACTGAAAATGTATCAAAATTCTAATGTAAGACTTAAGACAATAAACATAAGGGGAAAACTTCATGATATTTGCCAATGATTTCTTGGATATTACACACAAAGCACATGCAACTAAGGTAAAAATAGGTAAGTTGGAATACCTCAAAATTTAAAACTTCTGTTCATCAAAGGATACAATTAACAGAGTGAAAATGCAACCTATGGAATGAGAGAAAATATTTATAAGCCACATATCCGAAAAGGGGTTAATATCTGGAATATATAAAGTGATGATAATAATGTAGTGTTAAATCTCTTCTCAAGGGGAGCCTATATAAAACTATGTTATTTACTTTTGACAGGTGCTAGCATTGCATGGATACCCTCCATAGAGTTGGCCTAAATTGTTTCTTTCCCAAATAATCTTACAGCATCCCTGACAAGGCCATAGTTGTATGTGTAGAAAGAGAGGTAGTAGAACAACCACCTCTATCTAATTGGGATTGTGAACCCACTGTGCAAAACCCTTGAGCCTTCAGAAACAACCCAGGCACAGTTTCTATAAAAATCAATTCCACTTGGAGTGCCCGGGTGGCTCAGTCAGTTAAGCATCCAACTCTTGGTTTCAGCTCAGGTCATGATCTCATGGATCGTGAGTTCGAGCCCCATGTCAGGCTCTGCACTGACAGTACAGAAACTGCTTGAGATCCTCTCTCTCTCTGTCTCTCTCTCTCTCTCTCTCTCTCTCTCTCTCTCTCTTTCTCTCTCTCTCTCTCTCTCTCTCTCTCTCTGTCTCTCTCTCTGTCTCTCTCTCTCTCTGCCTCTTCCCTGCTCTTTCTTTCTCTCAAAATAAATAAATAAACTTAAAAAAATCATTTCCACTTGATACTGGAATGTTACAAGGTAAATCCAGTCTTAGGGCTAAATGGATAAGAAGGCACCCAACTGGTGGCTCATCTTATAGAATGCCAAAAAGCTGTTTCTGAAAAGGAAAATACTTTCTTGTGAAAAAAAAAAGGCATAACTTTGCTCTCAAAGTGTTATTCTTCTTGAAGATGGTCCCAGGGCTTCACAACTTTTTTTTAACTAATAGGGAAGTAAGATATAGAAATTTTCCTCACTTTGGAATCCCTCAGATCATTAGATCTCAGAAAAATTCACTGAGATGTCAGATCTCTTTGCATTTGCATGAGATTAACATCTGGCTGTCTGAAACAAATGAGTCTTGCCAAGCCATCTACTGTATTATTCATTTTTATAATCTCTTCCCCTTTCTGAGTTAAATATCATTAATGTCATGTGAGATAGTTAAAACAATCTACATTCTTTTCATTTATTAATTTATGCAACAAATAGCTGTTGCACACTTACTTCATGTCAGGCTCTTTTCTTGGCTCTACTGAGACAATAGCAAACAAAGTAAAGTCCTTGCGCTCAGTTTCTCATGTTCTGGTAAGACAAACAATAAGTATAATATAATATAATATGCAAAATTATGCAAAGTAGTATTATAAAGTTGAAGCAGGGGACAGAGGATGCAGAGTGCTGTTTTAGATATGGTAGTCAGGGAAGCACATTTTGGCAAGGCTACATTTTTAAAGAAATCAAAAGGAAATGAGGGAGTGTCTAGTAGTTTCAAGAGTTGATCTTGGACTTCTTAGCCTCCAGAACAATGAGAAAATAAAATGCTTGTTGTCTAAGCTGCCTAGTATATGGTATTTTTGTTATAGCAGCCCAAATGGGCCAAGATAGTGCTCTACAGTGCTTAGGTGCCTGAGACCACAAGAATACTGGAATTATATGCTAACCACTTGATTTTGGCAATAGTCATCAGGTATCTGGAGCCTTGAAAAGTCTTAGAGGTTTACACAGATCGGCTAAGGAGTTTATCCCATTCCACTCTTTTTTTTTTAACATTTTACTTATATTTTAAAGCTTATTTATTTATTTATTTTGAGAGAAAGTGTGAGAAAGAGCAAGAAGGGAGAAGGATAGAAAGAATCCCAAGCAGGGTCTGTGCTCTCTGCCCCAACACAGGGCTCAATCTCATAAACCGTGAGTTCATGACCTAAACTGAAATCAAGAGTCAGAGGCTTAACTGACTGAGCCACCCAGCACCCCCCATTCCACTCTTATACTCAGGATAACTGCAATTGCCATCTCTGAATGAGAATCTCCCTCCCCATCACTCCTCTCAGAGCCTTGGCTACATCCTTATTCCGGAGAGTATAAATCAAAGGATTCAGGGTAGGAGTAATGATGCTATAGAACACAGAACCAACTTTGTCTTGCAGTGGAGTTCTCTGGGATCTGGGCCTCATATATGAGAAGATGCAGGCACCAAACCAAAAGGAAACCACAATGAGGTGAGAGCTACAAGTGGCAAAAGCATTTCTCTTACTCCCAGCTGAACGCATCTGAATGACACTGTGGAGAATGAAGGCATACGATGTAGAAATGAAGAGGGTGGGGAGGAGGAGAAGCACAATGCTGATGATGTACACTATGGTCTCATATACAGTGATGTCTCCACACACCAACTTCAAAATAGCTGGAAACTCACAATAGAAGTGGTGGATTTTTCGAGACCCACAGAAAGGCAAGTGCATCAAGATCACTGTGTGAATTAGAGAGTTTATGGATGCTCCCAACCACGACATGACCACCATCATCAGTCCCACCTTTCTGTTCATTAGAACAGTATAGCGAAGTGGATGACAGATGGCAACATAGCGGTCATAAGACATGAGAGCTAAGAGAAGACACTCAGCACCACCCAGAGACAAATACAGGAAGTGCTGGGTTGCACAGCCCACAAAGGAGATGGTCTTCTTGCCAGATAGGTAGTTGGTAGCCATCTTGGGGATGGTTGTGGAGACATGCATCAGATCCATGAGGGAGAGCTGGCTGAGCAGGAAGTACATGGGTGTATGAAGCCGAGCATCAGCACAGATGAGGAGAATAGTGAGCATGTTGCCACTCACCGCAATAAGGAAGACCACTATGGTTAAAGAGAAAAGGAAAAGATGGGTGAGAGAGTCATCAAAGAGCCCTTCAAGGATGAAGTCTGCCAGAGAGGTCTGATTCCTCTGCCACATGTCCCCTTTCTCAGTCCTGGGGAAAGAGGAAAGAGATGAGTGTGATATCAGAAATACCGGGGTTCAGCACACCTGACAGTAAGCACCTTTTAATCTAGCAAAGAATTTGAGAAGAGAATTTTTTTCTGTTTCTGATTATTCAACAGCTCTAATTATTGAAATAAACTTTTAGAAAAAGAACTCAAATCTCTCTTCACAAACGTGATTAACTCTGAAAATCCAGAATATCTACATTCTGTTAAGTGCCATTCTTCAAAACAAGAGTCTCTCCTCATTAAGGAAGAAGTGTGTGTGTGTGTGTGTGTGTGTGTGTGTGTGTGTATACACATAAGGAAGAAATATATATATACACATACATGTGTATATACACATATATTTTTATACACATATATGATGTATATTTTATATATTTTTATATACCTCATATACGTGTATTTTTATACACATATATGTGTATATCTTTACACACATATGCTTTTATATGTGTATATATACTTTATGTGCACTAAATTTTATATACTTTATATAGATACTTATGAGTATGTGTACTTTTTTATAAGTATAAATATAAACATATACGTTTAGTGGATTGTACAAAAATTTGGGGACGCCTGGGTGGCTCAGTCGGTTAAGCGTCCAACTTCGGCTCAGGTCATGATCTCGCGGTTGGTGAGTTCAAGCCCTGCGTCGGGCCCTGTGCTGACAGCTCAGAGCCTGGAGCCTGTTTCAGATTCTGTGTCTACCTCTCTCTGACCCTCCCCCGTTCATGCTCTGTCTCTCTCCGTCTCAAAAATAAATAAACATTAAAAAAAATTTTTTTTTTAATTTGGCCTTACACAGTTGTGAAAGCTGGTTAAGCTGTCTATATAAGGTTGTCACCTTTGTGTCTGATCGTGGAACTTGAGGTCTGTAGGGCAAGTGGTAAGGAAGGGAAAATGGATATAAAGGGTGGTAGACCAAGGGCAGACTGGAATATACAAGCCTAAGCTACAACCCCACAAGGGCAGACTGAAACCCATGTCAGTTCTTGTTGCCTCTGGAATTGGGGGATGTGGTTATTTGGAAGAAGCAGGGGCTCTTCCTAATGAGGCTAAACATGCACACCTGGCCCAGAAATCAGAGAGGATAAGTTAGGAGGATCCAGGGAAATGTAGAGCAATCGCGGGCCCAACAGCTGCTTTCACACCAAGAGATTAAGTCAGCAGATCAGCAACCACATATGTAAACTACAAAATGGCTACTTCCTTTATGCCCTCTAAATCTCCCTTAGAATCTCTCCTATGGCCCATCTTCACCAGAAAAGCACAAAAATGGGAATTCTGGGAAGTATAATTCACCCTAGCAAAGAGGACATATTACAAAACCACCAGAGTCCATCCTCTGTTGGCTGGACATTCATACACATTTCCTTAAAGCCAATGAACACAACAAAGTCATTCTTCTGCCTAACATAACTATCCTGCATACAACTAAAAATGTGCAAAATATTTGTATAAAAATAGGGAAGAAATACCCATTACTATCGTCCACAAAATAAGTCATCCTATCCAAGCACCAACGCATTCTGTGGACCACAGTTAGCACGTTCAGTCACTCCTGTTCATGTCAATGGACTCACAAGCAAAGTAGCCATGGCAACAGGGATGGTGGTTATGCATGGGCTCAGCAACATGGACCTCTACTCACTGAAGCTGGTCTAGCTACAACCACTGCTGGGTGCCCAGTCAGCCAACAGCAGAGACCAACACGGAGTCTCTGATAAGGCAGCATTCACCAAAGGAATCAGCCAGCTACCTGGTGGCACACTGATTATGTTGGACTGCTTCAAATTCAGAAGGGACAATACTGTGTTCTTACTGGAATAGACACTTACTCTGGATATGGTTTCACCTTTCTTGCCTATAGTGCTACCAGCACAACTACCACCTGCAGACTTATAGAATACTTTATTCAACATGATGGTATTCCAAGAAGCATGGATTCTGAATAAGAAATTCATTTCACAATAAATGAAGTGTGGGATTGGGGCCATGCTCATGGAATCTACTGGGCTTACCACAGTTTCCACCATCCTCAAACAACTGGCTTGATAGAATGGTAGAACAGCCTTTTGAAAACTCAGTAACAACACAATGGAGCGATGTCCTCCAGAATGTGGTATGTGCTCTAAGTCTGCATCCAGCTTAGAGTGCCGTTTCTCCTATTGCAAGGGTTCACTGGACCAGGAATCAAGACGTAGAAATGGGAGTGAGTCCTCTTACTATAATGTCTGTAACTGTTGTCCCCCAGCAAAATGCTTGCTTCCTGTCCTTGCACTTTTAGACTTTGCTGATTTAGAGGTCTTAGTTCCAAGGGGAAGTATTCTTCCACCAGGTGACACAACAATGATTCCATTTACTCACTCAGAGTTGAGACTGTCACCCTGCCACTTTGGGATCCTCATATCACTGAATCAACAAGCAAAGGAGGTTACTCTACTGGCTTGGTGTGATTGATCCTGACTAGCAAGGAAAAACTGAGTTGCTACTATACCATGGGGATAAGAAGGAGCACATCAGGGATGTAGGGTATTTTCTATGGTGTCTCTCTATACTCAAATGTCCTGTGATAACAGTCAGTGGAAAACTACAACAACCCAATTCAGACAGGACTGGTAATGGCCCAGATCCTTCAAGAATGAAGGTTTGGGTCACTCCACAGGCAAGGAAAAATGACCCTGTGGAAAAAGGAAATATGGAATGGGTAGTGAAAGAAATAGTTATAAACACCAGCCATGACCATATGACCAGCTGTAGAAACCAAAAGTGTAATAGTCATAGGCATTTCTTCCTTATTTTAATATGAACATTTTGTACATGTATATTACCCAAATATTTTTGTTTTCTTCCCCTTGGCCATCCCTTTTTCTAACAAAAGATATATTAATATAATTAATTTCATATCTCAGTATGAATTTAACTAGATTAATATAGTTAAATATTAAATATCTCAGCATTTAAGCTATAGGACATAAAAGCAGGAGTCTAATCAGATAGGAGTATAATGAATTTTACCTAAAGACAAAAAGAGGATTTTGTATCCTCTTATGGGGAAATGCTTGATGTGTTTTATATTCTCCTCTTGGGAAAAGGATAACATGTTTTTTCATTATACATGGGATAGTTGTATCATGTTAGGTGGAAGGGTAACTTGGTATTGTCTTTATTGGGAAGTTAAGTATAGTTTAAAGAGTTGTGTATAGGTGCCAAGTGAACACATAACAAAGCCACCATATTTATGTACCTGAACACAAAAAAAAGATATGTTCTGGGTAGACCTGAGAGCCTTCAAATCGGGCTGATAAAACTAGGATTATGAAATTTAATCATCCAGATTTCCCAATCAGCCCTTTATCTAATTTTTATGTGAATACTGACCAGAATGATAGTTTGGTCTCCATGGGAAAGCTCAACTCAGCAGAATAATAGTCCAAATTGATCCCCAGCCATCCCTCTTTATGTTTTTCCTCCTGAACATTTGCTTAGATCTTTATACATTCCAGATTATCTACTTACTTTTTAAAGCAAATAACTCAGAATTCAATGTATTCTTCAAAATATAATTTGACCACTAAGAAAGAGGTCACATTTTCTCTCTCCAAATTAATGCAGTCTGGGATTATCTATCTGGCCATCCTCCTCACATTGCCATTTCAAACTCGCCTCTTGTGGATTAAGAGCCCAACCTTCCCCATGCTCCCTCCAGTCACTCCAACCCAGTCAAAACATCCACATATTTCCCTTTTACTTAGATATCCATACTCTTCCCCATCTCCTTCCTTCTTGGTTTCCATCTTTCTCTGTAAGTCTCCACAGTGTAAATTTTTCCATCACCTGATTCATGTCCCTTCTTCTCTTAGGCAACTTTCCTAATAATTTCGCATTTTGATTTGTGGCCCTCAAGTGACTTTTTCTTCTGCCATTTCTGGCAACTTTGTTCACAAACTGTCCAAATATCACCCTTTGACTAAAGAGATGGGGAAATAAGCTGACAATACCAGAGGATACCCTAACTTCTAATAAAGATTTCCTAGATACCTCAAGCCCCAGCATTACCTTACCCGGAATTCCTTCTGCAGAGACTTGTGGGCAGAACAAATACAGAAGTGGAATAGAGAGGGCTGGATAGGTCCACACTGACTCACACAGTGGCTACTGATCACTCAGGTCTTTTCCGAGGTGCTCATCACACTTCCTTGTCTAATCCTGGAAATCGCCATTTAAATTCCAGTGGAATGGCATAAAAGATATTGTCCTACACAGTTACCATTGTTGACACTAATTATCCTAGTGACAGAGTATCATCAGGAACAACAGTAACTGTAATTCTGTAATGCTCTTGCAATCTGTCCTCAGATTTTGAACTCGGCAGTGCACATCATGACAGATTAAGTAACTGAACTTCTTTAACCTCTACTAGTGGGGCCTTTGAATCATGCATATATTTCCTCTGCCTCTAAACATGTATCTGAGCCACTGCTCTATCCCAAAATGGAAATGCAAGCTTGGACAATAAAAATTTCCATTAATGTGACCTGATTAAGAAGCTGCATTTAATATTAGATTAATCTTCAATGAGTCCAGAGTCAAAAGAACATCTGTTTTGGATTTTTCCCTATTTTGAATCACCCAAGGCACTGTCTTCTTAGATTTATACTTCCTTTTCTGCTTAACTAGAATTTTTTTTCTAGCACTGGTGTTTTTAGAATAAGCCCCTTCCTAAATGCATGAATCTTTTCTCAGCAGCAATCATAGGGGTGAGAATGAGGATAGACTTGTCCTGACATGAACCAATCTTGAGGACAGAGGAGCAGCATCTGTGAGAAATAGAACATCCCTCTAATTCAGAAGACCTATGATGTCATCTGAAGCAAACTGAGGACACTAAATATATGGCATCAGGGATCCCAACCCAGGGGACATATCCTGAATCTTTTCTGGAAACCATTACTCAAGATGCCAATTAGACTTGCCATATGAATTGAGATAAGCATTCCCAAAGGGCTTTGCTTAAAGTTTACTTGTAGGGGTCAGGGGAATGAGATATTTTGAGGAGTGTAGATCTGAAGATACATGGGAGTATCTTCTCCAAGGGCCAATTAACTATGGAGACAAACAATCCCGAGAGTCCCTAGCTTGTTTTTCATCTTAGAACTCAGATCACCCTAGCCCCTTTCCATCCAACCCTTTTGAGAGCACAATCTGAGAAAGATCTAATCCCTATTGCCCACAACACACTTTAGAAGGTTTCCTCATGTGCCATATCATAGAAAAGAAGTCAAGGAATGGAGGCAGGCAATTAACCACTAGACTTTCCCACCCTGACTATGGGTCAAACTCCAATTTTACACACTACATTAATATAATATGTGAAAAGATTTCAGATACAAAGGTTAAAAAAGAAAATGGCATATCTCTTTATCTTCTTTGTATTTACTACCATCTCATCCTCATATCCTACTCTTCCTCTCCATTATAGGGATATGTTGAACTATTCTTTGTTTCTCTATCTCAACTCAAATACTAAAATGTCTTACTTCACTGAACTTATCTTGTTTATTCTTTGAGTAGATTGAATGTATCATTACTTTCTTCAAAACCTACTGTCTAATACTTTAAGCTGGTGCTCTCTTTCTCACCAGAATATAATCTTTCTCTAATTAAGGCATATATGGTACTTATATAATTCACTAACTTATTTGACAAGTATATGATAAGCATCTGCTATATCCCAAGCACAATACTGGGTGCCATGTGTACACTGATTAACATGCAAGCATAGTGTCTTCCCTCATGGGATTTACAGATACAACAAACAAATATAACATATCATGTTAGGCTAAAAGTTTGTATTGATCAGTGCTCTTGTGACAATACTCAAGTGATATAAAAGAAAACTTATACTATCTTAAGGGAAAGGTGTGAAATCACAGCAATGAATACAGTTGAACGGATCTCAGAATCAGCTAGATTCAGTAGCATGAATAATGTGTCTTCTTTTCCCATCTTTCATCTTGGCTTGGGTCTCTGTGTTGATCTTATTCTCTCAGGCATTTTTTTTCTTTTCCAATTTTTATTTAAATTCCAGTTAGTTAACATACAGTGCAATATTGGTCCTAGGAGTACAATTGAATGATTCATCGCTTACAAACAACACCCAGTGTTCATCATAACAAGTACCCACCTTAATACCCATCACCCATCTACCCCATCCTGCACCCACCTCCCTCCATCAACCCTATTGTTAAGGGTCTCTTATGGTTGGGGAGCCTGGGTGGCTCAGTCAGTTAAGGATCCAACTCTTGATTTTAGCTCAGGTCATGATCTCACAGTTCATGAGTTCAAGCCCCAAGTCAGGCTCTGCACTGGCAGTGCAGAGATTCTGCTTGGGATTCTCTCTCTCACTCTCTCTGCCCCGCCTCTGCTTGCCTGCTTTCTCTCTCTCTCTCAAGATAAATAAATAAACTCTTTTTTAAAAAGTCTCTTATGATTTGTTTCCCTCTCTCTTTTTCCCCCTCTGATATGTTTATCTGTTTTGTGTCTTAAATTCCACATATGAGTGAAATCATATGGTATTTGTCTTTCTCTGACTGACTTATTTCATTTGGCATAATACATTCTAGCTCCAACCATGCCATGGCAGATGTCAAGATTTCATTCTTTTTTATGGCTGAGTAATAGTCCATTGTGTGTGTGTGTGTGTGTGTGTGTGTGTGTGTGTGTGTGTGTATACCACAATCTTCTTTGTCCAGTCATCAGTCAGTGGACATTTGGGCTCTCTCCATAGTTTGGCTATTGTTGATGATGCTGCTATAAACATGAGGGTGCATGTCTCCCATGGAATCTGTATTTTTGAATCCTTTGCATAAATACCTAGTAGTGAAATTTCTGGGTCATAGGTTAGTTCTATTTTTAACTTTTTGAGGAACCTCCATACTGTTCTCCAGAATGACTGCACCAGGTTGCATTCCCAGCAACAGTGCAAGAGAGTTCCCCTTTCTCCACATCCTTGCTAACACTTATTGTTTCTTATGTTGTTAATTTTAGCCATTCAGACAGGTGTGAGGTGATATCTCACCATGGTTTTCATTTGTATTTCCTTAATGATGAGTGATGTTGAGCATCCTTTCATGTGTCTGTTAGCCATCTGAATGTCTTCTTTTTTTTAATTTTTTAATGTTTAATTTTGAGAAAGAGAGAAACAGCGTGAGCAGGGGAGGGACAGAAAGAGAGGAAGACACAGAATCTGAAGCAGGCTCCAGGCTCTGAGCTGTCAGCACAGAGCCCAATGCAGGGCTTGAACTCATGAACCACAAGATCATGACCCGAGCCAAAGTCAGACGTCTAACTGATGGAGCCACCAAGGCACCACCATCTGGATGTCTTCTTTGGGAAAGCATCTGTTCATGTCTTCTGCCCATTTCTTCCCTGGATGACTTTTTTTTTTTTGGTGTTGAGTTTGATAAGTTCTTTATAGATTTTGGATACTAGCCCTTCATCAGATATGTCATTTGCAAATATCTTCTCCCATTCCATAGGCTGCCTTTTAGTTTTGTTTCTTCCTTCACTGTGCAGAAGCTTTTTATCTTGATGAAGTCCCAACAGTTCATTTTTGCTTTTGTTTCCCTTGCCTCTGGTAATGTGTCTAATATAAAGTTGCTATGGCCAAGGTCAAAGAGGTTGCTGCCTGTGTTCTCCTGTAGGATTTTGATGGTTTTCTGTCTTACAATTAGGTCTTTCATCCATTTTGAATTTATGTTTGTATATGGTGCAAGAAAGTAGTCCATTTTCATTCTTCTGCGTGTTGCTGTCCAGTTTCCCCAGTACCATTTGTTGAAGAGACTATCTTTTTCCCATTGGATGTTCTTTCCTGCTTTGTCAAAGGTGAGTTGACCATATAGTTGTGGATCCCTTCCTGGATTTTCTATTCTGTTCCAATGATCTATGTTTCTGTTTTGGGGCCAGTACCATCTTGTCTTGATGACTACAGCTTTGTAATATAGCTTGAAATCCAGAATAATGATGCCTCCAGTTTTCTCTTTTTCAGGATTGCTTTGGCTATTTGGGGTCTTTTGTGAATCCATACAAACTTTAGGATTGTTTGCTCTACATCTGTGAAAATTGCTGGCGGTATTTTTTTTTAAGTTTATTTATTTATTTTGAGAGACAGAGCATGAGCATAACATAAGTCGAGTGGTGTGTGCAGAGAGAGAGAGGAAGAGAATCCCAAGCAGGCAATGTGCTGTCAGGACGCGGGACTCTATCTCACCAACCAATATGTGATCATGACCTGAGCCAAAATCCAGTCTGAGGCTTAACTGATTGAGCAACCTGGGCGCCCCCTGGTGGCATTTTGATAGGAATTGCATTAAATGCGTAGATTGCTTTGGGTAGTACAGACATTTTAACAATATTTGTTCTTCCAATACATGAGCATGGAATGTTTTTCCATTTCTTTGTGTCCTCTCAATTTCTTTCATAAGTGTTCTATAGCTTTCAGAATACAGCTCTTTTTTACCTCTTTGCTTAGGTTTATTCCTAGGTATCTAATTGTCTTTGGTGTGATTACAAATAGCATCAATTCCTTGATTTCTTTTTCTGCTGCTTTGTTATTGGTGTATAGAAATGCAACAGGTTTCTGTACATTGGTTTTATATCCTTCAACCTTGCTTCCGCATTTTTTTTAAGTTTATTTCTCTATTTTGATAGAGAGAGAGAAAGGTAGAGAGAGGGGGAGAGAGAGAATCCCAAGCAGCTCTATGCTCAGCACAGAGCCCATCACAAGGCTCGATCTCACAACTGTGAGATCACGACCTGAGCCAAAATCAGGAGCTGGCCACTCAACCAGCTGAGCTACCCATGTCCCCCTGCTCTCAGGCATTTTTATATAGAGGGTACACATATAGCTCTAAACTTTGGTGCCATATTTATGGCTTAATATCTAATACTCCATCACCTCCAATTTAAAAAACTCTGGAAAAGAATTCTGTTCAAAGTTTAGCCTGGTGGCCACTCTTTGGAGCAATCACTGTGTGCCAGGAGCCTGCAGATAAATGATGGACTTGCCTAGGACCAGTGCCTGTCTCTTGCAGGGGGTGGAGAGGTAGGGTGGTAACAGAACCACCAGAATCACATGGATCTGGATCAAAGTAGTATCACAAAGAAACCATGGTTTGAAGGGGTGACTTTAACAGAAGTAGGGAAAGAATCCATAAAGGACAAAACAGTGCATAAACCTACTAAAGTGTGATAAAAGAAGAATTCACTATGCCAGAGTAAAACAGAGAAGTTGCTATATTAGACTGGGTCATAAGGGAAAGCCTCTTTAAAGAAGTGGCATCTAAGCTAAGATCTCTAAATTAGGGTAAGTGTTAACCAGGTAACTAAAAGCAAAAAGAGGTCCAGATAAAGGCAAAGACATGTTAAAAATCCATGAGTTGAGAAAATGTGTGGTGTACTTGAGGAGCTGAAAGGAAGCCAAAGTGACAGGAGCTACAGTGAGGAAAGAGGTAGGAGATGATGTCAGGGAAATAAGCATGAGTCCAAAAAGAGAAAAAGCAAGGCCTTGAAGGTTTCATACAGAGTCTTTAGAAAGCTTCTAAGCAAGGGAATATCAAGATAAAATTTACATGTTTTAATTTACACTAGATGATGCAGGAGGGTGGACATATACCAGTGGTAAGGACAGAAGCAGTGTGGCCACTTATGAAGTTGCTGCTCCATTCCAAGGAGAAACAATAGTGCTTTGGACTAAGACTGTAGCAGGGAATGACTTCAAGATATTTTCAGAGGGTGTCATTAACATAACCTGAAGATTCATTTATTTATTTAATTGAATTCGCATTTTTTAGATGTTAAGATCAAAATCCTTATTGAGCATAAAGGACTGTCATGATAGAAGACTAATAAAACTGCTTTTAGAAACAGAGGTTTAAAGGTGTCATGTAAAATTAATTATGAAGGAAAATACTAGGATAAAAATATACAACTTTCGTAAATTTCAGAACTATTTAAAAGGAAAAAAGTAGATATATGTATAAAGATTTTAAAAATAAGAGCAGAAAACATATGAATACAATGTGACAGAATACAGGACAAAGATAGCTGAGCTATTAATAAATGTAAATGGACTTAATCCAGTTATTCACTGAAAAATATTTTCAAATTAGGTCACAAAGAAAAATTGAACTCTATTGAAATTTTTTTAATGTAACTCTAAAAAAAGTAGTTCATAAGGCTAAATATAAAAGGATGGGCAGAGCTAAATTAACATTTTTAAAAATAAGGATTTTTATCTTAGCATCTAAAAAATTCAAATTCGATTCCAAAGGCATGAAAGACGAAGAAAATACTGTAATGTTAAAGGGTATTCTCTGAAGTGTATACAACATAAACATTGAAATCTATAAGAGACTGTAAAAATGGATGCAATCTATAATGAAAATATAGTAGTTATGAAATGTAAGTACCAACACAGCAACAACACTCAATTAAGCAAATTATAGGAACTACAGGAGAAACAGAGATTCACCGTTGGAAGAAAATATTAATCCACCTCTCAGTCTAAAAAAGATTAGGTGGACAAAAATACAATTCAAGACTGAAGAAAAGAAAGATTCCTAACCAACATAGTCTGCTGAGAGAACTTGCCTGGTGCAGTGATTAAGCGGAGGAATATGGGGCCCAGAGAGCCTGAATTCAAATCCCAGTTCCAGTACTTACTGGCTATGTGGTCTCAGGCTAGTTACTTCAACAGCTATGCTTATTTTCTCTTTTGAAAAATGGTGGTAAAAATAATATATACTTCACAGGATTTTATGAGAATTCAATAAGTTAATATGTTTAAAACATACAGAATGGTGTCATGGTGCCTGTTACATAGTAAGTTCTATGTACGTGTAAGCTATTATTATCCACAAGAATGTAGCTCTACAAGGGGAGAGCTACATTCTGATTTGTGCAGAAGATGTTTTCTTCACTGATGCATTCTCATTACCTAAAACAGAATTTGAGTTTTCTGACCACAGATAATTTTATGTAATCATATTACCAAGATAGGTTTGGAAAAAAGCCAGAAATTTAACACATCTGTTTTAATTTCTCTGTTCATAAATCCACATTACTTTATAATAATGTATATTAAACATTCAAGTTATACAATTAGAATATGACAAGTATTAAGGTACTCAAGAATTCCAATTAAGTAAAACGTGTTGTCTAGTGAAAATAAAATCAGAACGAGAGGTAGAGATGGTTTGAGTGTGAGAGAAATCCTTTTCTAATTGCTTAAAACATACTTGTAGGGACTTCTGGTTCTAAAGATGGAGTAACACAGGTGGGATTTTCCCTTCTGCCTGAAATTACTAAAAAAATGCACAAAATGTATGAAAAAAAACAATTTAAGATACAAAACATCAGATTTTTTAAAAGGACAGTGATCCCTGCCCTAAGAGTTTCCAGGTTTCAGTGCTAGAAGAAACCAGTGGAAGCAAACCAACTCCCTGAATTAAGAATATGGAGTTGATAGTCTGAAAATTCCATGCTTACTGGAATTTGTAGGTCAGACTATGCTAGAGAGAAAAAAAGCTGCACGGAGAGAAAAATCCAGAGATGTGCAGGAGCTTTCCCTCTTGTATTTAGCAAAGTATTGACCAGCATATGCACTTGATGCAACTACCCAACGCTTGGAAAAAGAATTACCTGAAAATATTGGGGGAACAGTACCTGGATCTGGACCAGGCCAGGAGCGGTGCCTGTTACCACCACCAAACCAGAAAAACAGTTTTAGAGTATTGGGTGCAATATGCAGAAGGGTCTTGAGTAATAATTAGACCTAGACTACACCCTGCTATGGTTCTGCCTAACAAATCCTAAAAAGCAAGCTCCAAAAGGATTCAATTCACAATAATTTAACTGCATTCCAGAAAAAAAGCTCAAGAATATTTGTAGGAATACAAAAATATCCAGAACATGGCAAGGTAAAATTCATAATGTCTAGCATCCAATAAAAAATTACCAAGCATGCAAAGAAACAAGAAAATATTACCCATCAGGAATAGAAAAAAATATGTGACTTGAAACCAACCCAGAACTGATACTCAATATACCAATTTAAGGTATCTTATTGATTATGTGGTTTAGAGCAGACATAATTAGCAAAGACATTGCACATATTACAACTGTATTCAATCTGTTCAAAATGCTAAAGGAAATATTAGGCATGTTAGTAGAGACAAGAAAGATAAAACACAAACACATATACATGTTTCTAGTGTTGAAAACTACAGTGTCTATAATGAAAAACACTCCAGAATAATTAGCAGCAAATTGGACATTGCAAAAGAAAATACCAGTATATGAAGACAGCATATAAACTATTCAGAATGAAACAAGATAGAAAAAAAAGTCTAAAAAATAATGAACAGAGCATCTGTGATCTTTAGGATAACCTCAAACAGCCTAATATACATATAACTGGAGTCCTGAAAGAGCAGAGATAGAAGGGCTAAAAAAAAATTTTTCAGGTGGGTGCCTGGGTGGCTCAGTTGGTTAAGTATCCTACTGTTGATTTTGGCTCAGGTTATGATTTCATGGTTCATGGGATAGAACCTTGTGTCAGGCTCTGTGTTGACAGTGCAGAGCCTGCTTGGGGTCCTCTCTCGCCTTCTCTCTCTGCCTCTCCCCCTCTCATGCTCTCTCAAAATAAATAAACAGACTTAAAAAAAAAGAGGGGTGCCTAGGTGGTTCAGTCAGTTAAGCATCTGACTCTTGATTTCAGCTCAGGTCATGATCTTAAGGTTCATGGGTTCGAGCTCCATGTCGAGCTCTGTGCTGACAGTTCAGAGCCTGCTTGGGATTCTCTCTCTCTCTCTCTCTCTCTGTCTCTCTCTCTCGAATAAAAATAAATTAAAATTAAAGTTAAAATAAATAAAAGAATGAATGAATGAGGAAATAATAAAACATTATTAGCTAAATAGACCAAATTGGGGGTACCTGGGTGGCTCAGTCAGTTAAGCTTCCGACTTTGGCTCAGGTCATGATCTCACAGTTCATGGGTTCGGCCCCGCATTGGGCTCTGTGCTGACAGCTCAGAGCCTGGAACCTGCTTCGGATTCCATATTTCCCTCTCTCTCTCTCTCTCTCTGCTCTTCTCCTGCTCACACTCTGTCTCTCGCTCTCAAAAATTAAAAAAAAAAAAAAGTTAAAAAAATAAAAATAAATAGACCAAATTGACACTTGTAGAACACTCCATTCAACAAAAGAATAATACACATATTTCAAGTGCATATGGAATGTTTATCAAGATAGACTATATTCTGGGCCATAATAAAATCATCAGCAAATTTTTTTAAGTTTATTTCTTTTGAGGGGGGAGAAGGGCAGAGAGAAAGGGAGAGAGAGAGAATCCCAAGCAGGCTCTACATGAGCCCGACGAGAGGCTTGAACTCACAAACTGTGAAATCAAGAGTCAGACATTTAACCGACTGAGCCACCCAGACACCCCAAGCATCAATAAATTTTAAAAGAATTTAAGTCATACAAACTGTTTTTCAGGTCACAATAGAATTAGAAATAATAACAGAAAGATCTCCAGAAAAATCTCAAATATTTCTTAATAGCATAACTCTAAATAGTGTATATCAAAAGATAAATCAGAGGAGAAATAAGTAGGTATTTGTTTTGTTTAAACCACTTTATTGAGGTATGATTGGCATACAAAAAGCTATACATATTTAATGAATAAAACTTGATGAGTTTGGAGATAAATGTACATACATTAAACCATCACTATAATCTATGCCATCTATACCCATCACCTCCAAAATTTCCTCCTGCCTTATTATTTTTTTGTGATAAGAACACTTAACGTAGGATCTCTTACCAAAATTTTATGTATACAATATCATATTGTTAACTATAGTATGTATGCTGTACAACATATCTCTAGGACTTATTCCTCTTGTATAACTGTAACTTTATAACCATTAACTAATACTTCCCATTTCTGCCTCCCCCTCCCCAGTCCTTTGCAACCAGCACTCTAATCTGTGCTCCTATGAGTCTGACTAGTTTAGATTACATAAATGTGTAAGTGGTATCATGTAGCATTTGTCCTTTTGGTTCTGGCTTATTTCACTTAACTGATGTCCTCCAGATTCGTCCATGTTGTCAAAAATGGCAGGACTTAAAGGCAAATAACACTTCACTGCATGTACATACCATTTTCTTTTTTTTTTTTTTTTAATTTTTTTTTCAACGTTTATTTATTTTTGGGACAGAGAGAGACAGAGCATGAACAGGGGAGGGGCAGAGAGAGAGGGAGACACAGAATCAGAAACAGGCTCCAGGCTCTGAGCCATCAGCCCAGAGCCTGACGCGGGGCTCGAACTCACGGACCGCGAGATCGTTACCTGGCTGAAGTCGGACGCTTAACCGACTGCGCCACCCAGGCGCCCCCCATTTTCTTTATCTATTCATCATGATGTCCATGATCTGATGGACATTTAGTTTTGCTTCCATGCCTTGGCTATTGTGAATAATGCTGCAATAAACATGAGTTTATTAATATCTCAAAGATTATTCTTTGAGATATTGATTTCAAGTCTTTGGGATATATAGTTAGAAGTGGATTTCTAGCTCATATGGTAGTTTTATTTTTAATTTTTTGAGGAACCTCCATACTACTTCCCATCTTTTGCTTTCTTGATAATAGCCATCCAAATCAATGTGATGCTATATCTGCTTGCAGATTTGATTTGCATTTCCCTAATGATTAGTCATGTTGAGCACTTTTTCATGTACCTGTTGGTCATCTGTATGTCTTCTTTGGAGAGATGTCTATGCAGAGCCTTTGCCCCCCCCCCTTTTTTTAATAGGGTTATTTTATTTTTGGCATTGAGTTGTAGAAATTCCTTATATATTCTGGTTATTAAGTCTCTATCGGATCACGGTTTGCAACTATTTTCTCCCATTCCATAGGTTGCCTTTTCATTTTGTTGATCATTTACTTTGCTGTGCAATGTTTTAACTTGATCTAATACCATTTATTTTGCTTTTGCTGACTGTGCTTTTGGTGTCATATCTAAGAAATGATTGCCAAGGCCAACATCAAGGTTTTACAGTTCCAGGTTTTACATTTAATTCTTTAAGCCATTTCACGTTTTTTGCATAAGGATCCAATTTCTCAAAAACCACTTCTTGAAGAGCCTATAATTTCCCCATTCTGTATTCTTGACACCCTTGTTGAAGAACAGTTGACCAAAATGTCAAATTTAAAATATTTATTTTATTTTATTAATTTGTTTATTTATTTATTTTGTTAGAGAGAGAGAGAGAGAGTGCATGCAAGCAGGGGAGAGGGACAGAGGGGAAGTGAGAGAGAGAGAGGAGATCTTAAGGAGGCTCCACACTCAGTGTGGGGCGCAACAGAGGGCTCGATCCCACAACCCGGAGCTCAATACCTGAACCAAAATCAAGAGTTGGACACTCAACCAACTGAACCATCCAAGCGCCCCTAAAATCTTTTATTTTTTAATAGAAGTATAGCTCTAAAGTGATCCAAAAGCTGAAATGAAATAAAACTTAATATTTTATTAACTCAAGACAGGAAAAGAGTATTAGATTAAAAGCAGAAAGGCAAAATTTAAAACAAGTTCATAGATTTAAACTCAACTATATCAATAATTTCATTAAATATAAATGGACTAAACAGTTCAACTAAAAGCGATTCTAAAAGAGATTCTTACAATGGGCAAAGAAGAAAGACCTGAAAGTGTATGTCATGCTAAATGAGAAACCAAAAATGGGATGACATGTCAATAAGCATTCCACACATCTATACTATGACACTGATAATGGTAAAACTAAGGAAAGACAAACTGTAACCTTCAATTTTTTTCAGAGAACTCTGATCCCTTTGACTCTGGAAATCTTTTCCATTTAAGAGTTATCTATCTTTGGAGTGCCTAGGTGGCTCAGTCGGTTAAGTGTCTGACTCTTGATTTTGGCTCAGGTCATGATCTCACGGTTCATGAGATCAAGCCCTACATCAGGCTCTGCACTGACAGTGTGGACCCTGCTCGGGATTCTCCATCTCCCTCTTTCTGCCCCTCTCCCCCTCAAAATAAACTTAAAAAAAAAAAGGAATTATCTATCTTCTGCATTCTTTCTTTTAACCCTGAAAATAGGCCAGATCATTGAAGAATAGAAGGCTAAAGTGTCAACATCTAGATTCTGGAGCTGTGATTTTCTCTTTCCTGAGTCTCTTTGGCTGCAGGAATGTAGTCTATAAGTTATAAGTCATTTTTCCAAAATCTCTTGAGTCTTCAGTTACTTGGCTTTATTCATTGTGTCTCCTTTCCACCTTTTTGTGTTGTTGTGTCAGTTCATACCCCCTTACACTTTCAATATACCAGAAGATGTTTAAAGCAAGTAAGTGTTTAAAGCATTAAAAGTAACAATGTATTGGGTTTTTATTGCGTCCAAAAAAAGTGAAATGTATGATAACAATAGAACAAGGACTGGAAAACAATTTCTACTATTATAAAGTCTCTTTCTACACATTGACATGTTACTTGAAGGTAGATTCAGATTTTTTCAACATGTATACTGTAAATCCCATGGCAATGACTAAAAAGGTTTTTAAAAGAAGTATCAATAATAAGTAGAGGAGATAAAATGAATTTTATTTTTTAAATATACAATAAAACTAGAGAAAGCAGAAAAAGGAAAAAAACTTAGAAAAAATTAAACTAATAAAAGAACTAGCAAAATAATATATTTTCATCCAACTATATCAAACAATAACTTTTTCTGTTGCAGTTTTATACATTTATTTGACAATCAGTGGTTAGTTCTCATCCACATCTATTACCTGTAGATTTTTGAAAGTGATGATGTGTACATATGTAACCAATGTGTGAAGCCTGTTTGATGAATCTTCATCCTTGCTGTTTTTTGGACAACCACACATGGACATGGTATGAAACATTCCTTATTCCTTTGGCCCACATTGGTATCAATGTGCACATCTGAAGTTCACATCTCCTTCATGGCAAATTTCCAAATTTCTTTGAGTGCCCAAAGGGCACACTTCTTGAAATCCACTCCATGGATACTTGTGAATATTGATGGTGTATTCTCTTGTCACTACCTTGATGATAGAAGAATAGCCCTTCCTCTCACCACCCTTCTCTGTGGGAGCTATTCTGCTGGGCCATGTTGGAAAGAAACAATAACTTTAAAGGTGAATAGTTTAAGAATAACAGTTAAGAATGGAAAGACTAGATGATTTAAAACAAAAACAAAAAAGCAAGGGGTCCTCCAGAAAAACAGAACCAATAAGATGGATGGATCACTGGCCATTGGCTCACGTCACCATGGAGGACAAGAAGTCCCACAATCTACTGTCTGCAAGCTGGAAACTCAGGGAAGCTGGTGCTGTAATTCAATCCAAGTCCAAAGACCTGAAAACTAGGAGAACTAATGGTGTAAGTTCCAGTTGGGGTCCAGAGGCTCAAGAATCGGGGATCAATGGTATAAGTCCCAGTCCACATCTGAAGGCCCAAGAATCAGAAGCGCCAATGTCCCCGGGGCAGATGGACGTCCCAGCTCATGCAGAGGAGAAACTTGCCTTTCTGTTCTATCCAGCTCTCCATTGATTGGACAATGTCTACCCACTTTGGTGAAAATGATCTTTTTTTTACTCAATGTATCAGTTCAAATGTTAATCTCTCCTGGAAATACCTTCACAGACACACCCAGAAATAATGTTTTACCAGCTATCTAGGCACCCTTTAGTCGAGCTGACACAATTAACCATACAGAGGTCTCACAAGAAGCCTATTTTAATATTATGATATATTATGACTTGCAGTTTCAGCTCCCACATTTAAAGAATTGGGAAGTCCTAACTCACATCCTTACAAGAAAAAGATGAGAAAACTGAAAAGTAATGGCTTTTCCTGCACTTATCAGAGAATTTAGGTTGCATGGCAAACTGCCACCCCAAAATCTGGATAGACAAGCAAGTCCACAGAGGCAAAGCTAAGACCTCCTTACCTGAAGCAAAATTCAACAGAGCTATAAACTTATAGGAATAAATAATGGTTTCAATGAAGATTGAGTGTGAGGTTGAGTGTGGGCTAGCTTAAGGGTGAGAAACTTCTTGGAGCTGCAGGGTTGGGCAGGGGGCTGGAGAGCATATATTCATGGGTTTAACTCCAGAAACTCCACCAAATTCTCAGAATGAAAAGTTGAGAAAGATCTCCTCCTATCAGAGTCAGGAGGGAGGAGCAACAGAAATCACTGAAAAATGTGCCTAGAATGCTCTACATAACAAAAGCCCAGTCTCCAGGGGAAAAGATCTTACCAGAGCCTTATCCACTGTCACACAGTGTAGACATTGGTGCTTAGAACACCAATGCATATACCCACCAACTTTGAGGGCGAGGCAGTGCAAGTCTAGGTTTAAATCTGAGAGAGTCAAGACCATCTGGAGAAAGTGTAGGATAGTTATTGCCAAACCATCTTCTGGAAAGTCTCTGAATTAGTCCCTCAGTTAGTTTCTGTGGTGAAATAAGCTTGAGAAATCCTGTGTAATAAATACCTCTTCCAATATGTCGTAACATGTTAACATAGTAAAGACTCAGAAAAATCCCTAAGTAACACTGAAAACTATTACAGTCCTGTTTGTCTATCAGAAGCATCATGAGTTTACTTCATTTTTAGTAAATATGATACCTGTGTCCCAACTCATACCTGAGGGGAGCCAATATCAAGACTCACAAAAGAGGCAAAAAAAAAAAAAAAAAAAAAAAAATATATATATATATATATATATATGTATTATATACACGTGTGTGTATATATATATATATGTATATGTGTGTGTATGTATATATGTATATATGTGTGTGTATATATATATACATATATATATATATACACATACATATATTAGGTGGAGTAAGAGAAGAATATTTTTCTCTGTAAAAGATGCAAGTTCTTTAATAATAGTGAAGGAAACCAGAATGTGTCAGCCCAAAATATGCCTCTTTAGCATAAAAATTATTTTGAGCTGAAGGCAATTAAGAGCAGCAAACCCAGAAAAAGCTCCCCTTTTTCTGCCTGCAGACAAGATATACATTCTCCTTTTGCTGGAGACAACACCAAAGAGGAATCTGCAAACATTTCCTCCATTAGTTTCCTCACATGCATTTACCTTCCCACAGACTGCCGCACCTGGAAGGCTAAGACGTTCCTCCTACGTCCTCCACAAATGTATTGTTCTTTATTAAAGGTACTACGTAAACCAGAATTCTAAGCCTCCACTTTGAGTTGCTCTTCACTTTAGGTTTCTCCTGCATGGTGTGTGCTGCGTGCGTTAGTAAACTGTTTTTCTCTTGTTAATCTGATTTCTTGTCAGAGGCCCAGCCAAAAACTTAAGACAGGTAGAGGTAAAGTTTGCCTCCCCTACGGTAGTATGACAGGGCTCATGAAGCCTTGAAAGAGGAGGAAATGGTCTGGAATCACTGCCACCAAAAATGTAAAAGGAAGTCAAGGGATGAAAAAATAAAGTTTGTTCACCAAGGAGTTCAAATAGCCCACTTGAAGTCAGAGAACAAGACTTTGTAGCAGAACCAGTCGACCTGGCTCAACAGCCCAGGAGGAGGATGGAGGAAAGGTAGTAATGAGTTTCCCAAGGACTGGAAACGAACAAGGCAGACACTGGGGAAAGTCCTGATGGGCAAGTGTATTTGCTTCCTAGGGCTCTGTGACAAGCCACAAACCAGCGGCTTAAAATAACAAAAGTTAATCATCTCACAGTTCTGGAGGCTAGAGGTCCCAAATCAAGGTGTTGGCAGGAGCATGTTCTTCCGGAAGCTTC
The DNA here is from genome assembly GCF_022837055.1 of Prionailurus viverrinus. Taxonomy (NCBI): domain Eukaryota; kingdom Metazoa; phylum Chordata; class Mammalia; order Carnivora; family Felidae; genus Prionailurus; species Prionailurus viverrinus. The sequence goes on from NC_062576.1 coordinate 7,331,401, forward strand.
TAGGGAAGGGTTCTTCCTTGCCTTTTCCAGGTTCTAGCAGCCCTCAGCTGGCTTGTGGCAGCATGACACCAATCTCTCCCACGGTCATTTTCCCTGTGTCTTCACACGGCACCTCCGTGTGCACCACAGATTATTATTACTATTATTATTAGGGTGCCAGTTACATTGGGTTAGGGCCCACCCTAATGACCGCATCTTAATTTCCAAATAAGGTCATATTCACAGGTAGGACTTCAACCTATCTTTTTAGAGGACCCAGTGCAACTCCTAACAGCAAGTACTTTAGAAAGTTAAGGAGAATTCAGCAGAAATCACTGAATGAGAGGGTTGCTCAGGCTGAAGAGAAAGACAAGCCAGGATGGGCAGAGACATAGGAGGGGAGGAGGGGTTAGGGAGGGTGCTATTAAATCACTGCCAGAAAGTCTACAGAAATCTGGGAGGAAACACATTAAAATGTTAGAAGTGGTGAAATTACCAATAACTTTCAGCTTTTTATACTTTTTGTATGTTCCGAATTTTCTACCATAAGTGGACAACTTTTACAGAGAGAAACAATCATTATTTTTAAAATAACTACCCAGTTCCTGTCACAATCCTGAGAGCTTATACTCTAGAAAACAAAGATAAAATGAGGGAAAACACATATAAATGGATAAAAATGTGTAACAAAATAAAAACCCAACACGAAGATGTTGCTGACATGCAATCTGCATTCAATAAATGCTCACAAAGAGCATTACAAAAACCAGAAGCTTACAAAGACCAGAAAAGGGCACAGGCTTTTACCTCAGACTGATCTGGATTTAATCCCAGCATTCCCATTTGCCAGCCAAACAATACCGAGTGAGTTACCCCAAAGGTCTGTTTTCTTACTTGTAAAAAGAGGATTTTAATTTCCATCTCACACCAAGCTTCTGCAGGAGTCGTACAAGAGCATTAATGAAGAGGCCAGAAGTGCAGTGTGAATACTTGGCAAGTGCCTCCCAATGTTTTAGATGTGACGTGAATACCTTGCATACACAACAGTAAGAATTTGATAGATAGAAACATAATCAACACTTGAGGGCGTAGGCATGGTCGGGTGAAGAAGAGTCATAGCCTGGGCAGAGTAAGGGAAGATTCCCTCACTTTCTGATTGGGAGGTATCAGTACTTACTGGAGAGTAGAGGAATTATGTGACTGAGCAGAAACAGTCTACAAATCTGTCAAGTTTCAGGAAAAGAGACCATCCTATACAAAAATGCAACCTGAATTGCCTTGTACACTGAGCGAGCAGTAACCTCCTCTGACAAGAAATTGGGGATTAAGGAAATTCCAACAGTCCAACAATGCTAGCAAAGCCCACATTCCCTCTTCCTTTCCACTGTCACTGTGCTCTCCTCAGTTCCAAGACAGCTACTAACGTCAGAAGAGGGGCTGTGTCTCCTTAAACACCTCTTTTTTAAAGCTACATGATCTTTCCCTAGAAGCATCCTGGAACATTTCTCATCCCAGCTCACTGGCCAGAATTGCCTCGCATTGGGGAGAGCTGCCTCTCCTGAAGCACAGGGAGGGTGTACACCAAACAGCTCAATGAGGAAGAACCAGAAGAGGAGGAGGGACATGGGGCAAGTGGGTGCTGGAAAGGCCACCAACAGGCTCCACCATACTTTCTGTGCACAGCACACACAGGGAGCTGAACAAGACATCAAATTAGAATCTGAATGGACAGTACTGATGCGCTACCTGGACCAGTATGTACAGAGTGAAAGAAGAGGGCCAAGGGATGCATGTCCCCAGGCTAGGGTACAGGCAAAGATTCCTGGGCAGGGGAAGACTCATTTCCCACCAGTCACTGCTGGGATGACTAAAGATGCTAACGGACTCAACCAAAAAAATGGCCGGAGGCAGGAGACGTGAGGACAAGAGAAAGTGTGTAGATGAGCTCCATCCACAGCGCTGTAGAAGGAGATGTCCCCAGCCTCGTGATCTAGGAAAACTCCCACCCGGTGAAGAGCAGGCTCTTGCTTGGTAGGACTTACAGAAAAGCTTATTAGGGGCCGGTAGCCAGCAGAACTCCAACAAATAGCCCAGATTCCCACATGGGGGGACATTTTTGAACTATCAACAATCCCCATGATGTCCTCCCGACATACCCCCACGGCAATCTCCAGGCTATCTCGGCTCTCAACTTCCCAGTAATGTTTCCCTGAAGTGAAAACGTTTTTTCCCAAAACACAGGGTAAGTGCTGAAATCTTTCCACAGACTGTGTGGTCTTCGGAGGGGTCCTCCATCCACTAACATAGCCCCACGCTGAGGAAAACAATGGCCAAGAACTGGCTGATGCTCCGTTTTTTACATATCTCCCTTCCTGGGAGAAGACAAGTTTGGGATGGGCCGTGTCTTCAGCTAGATTTACAGCCACTGCAGAGAAAATGAGAGCAGAGATTTATAATGCGACAACTTACCACCAAACCTCCCGAAATGCCCCTCTTTTCCAGCTTCACCCCATCCTTCTCCTAACAAGAACTGTTAGGGATGAGATACCCCACTGCCTCTCAACTGATCCTCAGCTGGGTGTGGCCTTAAGCAAAGTGAAATCTTCGTTTCCCTTCTGCTCTAAAAGATTAAGACCTAAAAACAGGGGGCTCATTATTTCATGGCCCCAAGTCTTCACAATCAGCATAAAGTTGGGAAAACACTAACAATTCTGACTTGTTGAATCAGGACCAGACCAAGATGGCTGACAGGCTGGTTCTTTGCCCTGGGACACAGAAAAGTCATCGTTAGCAAGTTTACTCTTTCCTGGTTCCAGCTGTTCACTGGGAAGCTCCACAGGCCCCAAACAGATCACTCAAAATGGAACTCACTATTCTGTGCCTTTCCATCCTCTTGAGACGAATACCCCTTCACATGCAGACATCTTGTCTTCTGTGTTCTCTGTGGTGTAACAGCACTACCTTCACCCAGACAACTCACACTTTGAAATCTTGAGGTTATCTGACTCCTCTCTCCCTCTGACCTTTGATGGCTTATTAGTCACCAAGTCCTATCAAATCCACCTTTGGAAATACCACCCAGGTTCCTTTCCTCCTCTCTGTCTTCACTGCTACTGTCTTCACTCAGACTTTCAGCACCTCCCACTTTAACGGTGTCTCTAACTTCCTCCCTGGCCTCCCTGCCTCCCAATTCTCTTCCCTCCCAGACTCTCCATGTCTCTCTAGTTTCTCAAGAGGATTTTTTTAATCAGAAATGGATGTTAGGTTTTGACAAATGTTTTTTCTACATCTACTGAGGTGATCATATAGTTTTCCCTTTTTCAGTTTTCTAATGTGGTGAATTACACTGATTTTTCAAATGTTAAACCAACCCTGCTTTTCTAGAATAAAACCCATTTGGTTGTGATGCATTATCTTTCAATATGTCGTTAGGTTCGATTTGCTAAAATTTTCTTTAGAATTCTTCTGTCTGTGTTCATAAGGGACGGTGATCTATAGACCTTTTCTCTCATAATGTCTTTGTCTGATTTTGGTATCATGATAACACAGGCCTCGTAGAATTATTTTTGAGAGAGAGAGACACACAGGGAGACACACAATCTGAAGCAGACTCCACGCTCTGAGCTGTCAGCACAGAGCCCGACACGGGGCCCGAACTCACAAACCGTGAGATTATGACCTAAGCAGAAGTTGGACACTTAACGGACTGAGCCTCCCAGGTGCCCCTGGAGATTTCTTTCTTAAATGTTTGGCGAATTCAGGGAAATATGATGTCATCTTTATTTTTCCATTGTAAGTAACGTCCTTTTTCTCTTCTTGCTTTGGAAATTTTCTCTTAACACTGGTTTTGGTGTAGTTTCCATCCTATTTCTTATTCTCTAGGGCTTGCTGAGCTTGTGCGATCTGTGGACTTAGGGTCTTCATCAAATTTGGAAAATTTTTGGCCATTATTTCTTCAGATATTTTTTCCTATCTCATCCCCATCCTGTTCATCTATTCAGGGACCCCAATTACCACATGTAAGGCTGCATGATATTGTCCCCCAGCTCACCAATGCTTTTTTCATTTTGTAAGGCTTTTTCCTGAGCATTTCATTTTGTAGTTTCCACTGCTTCATCTTCAAGTTCACTCACCTATTTCTCTGTAATATCTAATCACGTATTAATCTCAACCAGTGTATTCTTTGTCTCAGTCACTGTGGTTTTATCTCCAGAGGTTTGATCTGGGATTTTTTAGATCTTCCACGTCTCCAAATGCCTCTTTACAGGATAGTTATAATAACTGTATTATAAAGTCCTTCGGAGCTTATTTTAATATCTGGATCAATCCTGGTCAGTCTCAATCGATTATTTTTATTATGGGTCATGCCTTCCTAACTTTTTGCATACCCGGTAATCTTTGGATACCAGGCATTGTGAACTTAGATTGTTAGGTACTCATTTTTAAAATTCTCATGGTTTGTCTCAGGATAAAGTTACTTGGAAATAATGTGATCCTTTTGGGTCTTAAGCTCATGACTTTTAAGGTGGGCCCAAAGCAGTACTCAGTGTAGGATTAACTACTCTCTACTAATGAGGCAAGATTTTCCCAGGAATTAGGAGTTTTCCAGTCTGGCTGGTAGGCACAGGCATTGTCTAGGCCCTGTGGGAGCACCAGGAACTGTTCCTTCTAATCATTTTGGAAACGGCCTTCCTCAGCCTAAGGTAGTTTTTCACAAGCATATGCTAAGCATTACTCTGCTGAATACTCAGGGGGCACCTCCATAGATCATCGGGGTTCTCTCTATAGACGGCCCTCTCCTCACCAATACTCTGCCCAGTACTCTGCAAGTTCTCACTGCTTTGTTCTCCCTGGACTCAGCCCCATTCCTCAGCCTGGCTCCACCTCCACTACCCCTCCCTGCAGTAGCCTGAAAGCTCTTTCAAGGCTAGAGGCTGGAGCCATCATAGAGCTCACCTCATTTGTTTCACATTTTTCAGGGGTCCTTGGCCTGCACTGCCTGATATCCAGGGTTGGGAAAACTGTTCTCTTCATGTACTGTATCTGTTTTCTTTTAGTTTTCTTAGTTAGCTAAGTTTTAGGCTGAGGAGTAAATCCAGTCCCCATTACTTCATTTTAGCTGGAAGTAGACACCTACCACATGGAGATGTGCATGTGAGAACCAGCTATGTAGTTCTGACAACACCTATGTGCCTTGGTGCTTCCCTGGAGATCCAGTAAGTTTATCTTCAGACTTTCCTATGCTCATCTTCTCAACCTCAGCTCCTGCCTTTTCCCACAATGCACCTTATGGTTTAGTCACATTGGATACCCTCCCCTCCATTTCCTCCACACCTTGGCTCACACTGCTCCCTCTGGTTACATGAATATGCCTCCATTTTCTACTTGGCAAACTCCTACTCACGCCTCAAATCCCAGATCAATGTCACCTGTGTGTGAACCCCCCCCCCCACTTCACCCCCAACAGAGCTCTTTCTCTGTACTTCCATATTTTATTCATACTACCATAAACAGTAGATCCCACTATGTTACAGTAAGTGATATGGGTCTGCCTCTCCAGTTTGCTTAAATTTTTAGGCCTTTTTCTTTCTGTATCACTGGCACCTTATAACCCACAGTATATGTTAAGTAAATGCTTCTTGAATGAAGCACATATCTATGTATTCCTAAGTAGTTTTTACCACTTTTCATGCTAGCTGTATGCTCTGTTTCCTCTTTCCTTTCCAGGCTTTTCTCATTGCTTATTCTCTTATTTTAAAGATTTCTAGGGAGCTCCAACCTTGCTCACCTTGGAATCGCTTCAGCATTTCCTTCATCATGGGTATCTTGCACACAGTCTTCACTGTTAGAACTTCAGGGGAATAGTTCACATCCTGGTTCTCACTCCTAAGAAAAGTACAGAGGGTTGCTCTTCTTAAAGGGGACAACTCAGGCAGCCAAGACCCCCAACTCCTGAGGAAGGTTCCAAGCCCAAAGCTCACACCACCACTCTCCCATTCCCCCTTGCAAAAGTCAACAGTAAAATCCCTCCTCCACGGACTCCCAGGGTGTGCCCAGACTGTTCTATGGAGCCCAGGCCTGTTTCCCCTCTCGTCAGCGTGTATCTTTACCATTCCACTCAGGCCCCATAAGAAAGCAGCCGCTCATACCTGGTCAACACATCTTTTGGATTCTGTGAAGAGAAGAAAAACATAAGTAAGTTATGCCCCTTCCTCCTGAGATCTGGTACTCAACTTCGGGAGCAGGTATTTTTCTGTCAACCGCTTTTGTCAATGTCATGTATGCTCTCATGCTGCCAAAGCCAATGGACAGATACATGGAGTCTTTTTCTTCATGTGACCTCTCTGCACCATCTGACAATGTTAACCAATCCCTGAAACCCTATTCTTTCTCCTTTGCCACCATGACACTAACTCTCTCCTGGCTTTTTGCCTACTTCTCCATCTATTCTCTTTCAGACACAGACATTAACAAGTGTTGCTTGAGGATGTGGTAGGAACATAAAATGGCTCAGCCACTTTGGAAAACAGTTTGGCAATTTCTAAAGAATTAAATATAAATATATGACACAACCCAACAATTCTGCTCCTACTATCTACCCAAGAGAAATGAAAATATATGTCCACACAAAGAATGTCAGGCAAATGTTCACGGCAGCATCATTCCTAACAGTCAAAAGGTGGAAACAACCCAAATGTCCATCAACTGAAAAGAGAAACAAAACTTGGTATAGTCTACGATGAAATACTATTCGGGGATAAAAGAAAAAAAAGGAATATAAATACAATACTAATATATGCTATAATACGAATGAACCTCAAAGACATTATAAATGAAAGATTCCATACACAAAAGACCACATTATTATATGACTCTGTTTATATGGTATATTTCAAAAAGGGAAATCTATATAGTCAGAAAGTAAGTTGTCTAGGGGCTGGAAGCAGGAACAGAGATTAACTATAAATAAGCACAAAGTGATCTTACTGGGGTGATGGAAATGCTCTAAAACTGGACTTTGGTAAGGTTTCCACAACTAGGGAAAATTATAAAAATCACTTATTTAATGATAAAAAGTACACTTTTAAGTGTATGGGTATATGTATGGGTGAATTATAAGATATGTACATTACACCTCAAGAAAGCTTTAAAAAAAAACAAGTGTATCAAAATGGTTAATTACCACATGAAAAAGTGCTCAACCACATTAGTCATTTGCAAAATTCATCTACCCTTTGGAAGGAGGAAAGGGGTGCTGACTGAGGGCCTGAGCTAACATTCTATACCATTCAGCTAAAAGTAAAGAGCTGACAATTCTAAGCACTGATGATCACACAGAGCCACTGATCTCTCTCACACTGCAAGTAACAGTGTAAACTGATACAATCACTTTGGAAAACAGTTTGGAATCATCCGTTTGGAACCAACAGATGCCCTGTGACTCGGAATTGTTTTCACAGGTACATAACTGACAGAAATGTGGACACATGTACACCAAAAAAGACATGTTCATAACTGCTTTTTTGTAACAATAAAAACTAGAAACAACCCAAATTTTGCTAACAGTAGAGTGAATGGTATTTTTGGTATATTAGTACCATGGAATACTACAGAACAGGGCCTTCAACCTGGCACTATTAACATTTGGGGCTGGAAAAGTTTTTGCTGGGAGCTGGGGGGAGGTGTCTTCTGTGCATTATAGGATGTTTAGCAGCATCCGTGGCCTCTACAAGCCAGACACCGGTAGTAGCCACCCTCATGTTGTGACAACCAAAAATGTCTCCAGCACTGCCCCCTGGGGGAGCAAAATCCCTCCTGGTTGAGAAGTTGTACACAGTGATGGAAACAAATGTCTGCTGCCACCTACGACAGCCTGGGTGAACTTCACAACATAATGTGGAGCAAAAGCAGCAAATACTGAAAGAGTTGTACTCAGAAACAGACAGAACAGTGTGAGAAGTCTGGAGGGAGAACACCCTCAGGGAGAAGGGAAGGGGTGTTGACTGGGGCACGCAGCGGGCGCCTGGCAAGCTATTCATGTTCTATTACGTGACTTGGCTGGTGGGTCCGTGGGTGGGTCACTTGGTGATAATCTGTCAGGTTTATGATTTATGCATTTTTCTCTATGGATGTTATACCAAAATGTTTTTAAACATGTTTATTTTGTTATGACAGTAAAAATGATGTTGCCCGAATCCATGGACACAAACAATACTTAAAGGTGAAAGTATAGTTTAAAAACATTTACCAGCAGGGGCACCTGGGTGGCTCAATCGATTAAGTGTTCAACTCTTGATTTCAACTCTCAGCTCATGAGGAGATCAAGCCCTGCATCGGGCTCTGTACTGACAGCACAGAGCCTGCTTGGGATTCTCTTTCTCCCTCTCTCTCTGTCTCTCTGCCCCTCCCCTGCTCACACACACACACACACACACACACACACTCTCTCTCTCTCTCTCTCTCTCTCTCTCAAAATAGATTAAAATAAACTATAAAAAATATAAATAAATAAATAAATAAATAAATAAATAAATAAATAAATAAATTTACCAGCAAACAAAAGGGTCAATGTAGATGAGCTAGGCATGCCAGCTCCAGAGGCTGAGAAAGAACTATAGAGCAAACCCAAGAACTAATAAAAAAAAATAATAACAAAAACAATAAAAGCAGATATTAATGATTTCACTGCATTATTTGTAGTGGTAATGGTGTTGGGGCAACCTGGGTTTCCAACTTTGGAAGAAGGAACTGACAAAATGTGGTAGGTAGACACGTGGGTTCAACGTACTGTATAGATAGCAACAGGCATGGATCTTAAAACATAGTACCTAAGGGGCGCCTGGGTGGCTCAGTTGGTTAAGCGTCCGACTTCGGCTCAGGTCATGGTCTCACAATTCGTGGGTTTCAGCCCCACATCGGGCTCTGTGCTGACAGCTCAGAGCCTGGAACCTGCTTCAGATTCTGTCTCGTTTTCTCTCTCTCTCTCTATCTCTACCCCTCCCCCTCACACTCTGTCTCTCAAAAATGAATAAATGTTAACAAAAATTAAAAGAAAACAAAAACATAGTGCCTAAGGAAAGAAGCAAGAGATGGAATGCAGCAAGATTAAATCATTGCATAAATTAAAAATACATAAACCAAAGCAATACTGTACATTGTATAAGAACACATTCAAATGAAAAGATAAAAATTAGGTACAACAGAATTTTTTTTCAATATTTCCATAGTTCTTTTTTTTAAGGTGTCTATACAGTTCTAAGAAGAAAAGAAGTGAGTTATAGGCTAAAAATGATGAAATAAAGAAAAAATAGATGGATAAGTGAATAGATTAGTAAAATAAGTTCTCTTAGGCTGAGATTCTATAATCCAGTTCTGTCTTCTTTAATCATTTCCCTACCGTTGCACTTATATTGGCTGATATATATTTTGTAAGTATTCTGCTGGTTCATACGTATCTTTGAGGTTTCAGATTCTGAGTAGATATTAAACCTCTATTTAAAAAATTGTTCCAGGGGCGCCTGGGTGGCGCAGTCGGTTGGGCGTCCGACTTCAGCCAGGTCACGATCTCGCGGTCCGGGAGTTCGAGCCCCGCGTCGGGCTCTGGGCTGATGGCTCAGAGCCTGGAGCCTGTTTCCGATTCTGTGTCTCCCTCTCTCTCTGCCCCTCCCCCGTTCATGCTCTGTCTCTCTCTGTCCCAAAAATAAATAAAAAATGTTGAAAAAAAAAAATTTAAAAAAAAAAAAAAAAAAAAAAATTGTTCCAATGTGTTATTTCAAAGATTCTGCTGAATATACATTTGGATATGTAACTGGAACATCGTGGCTTAAGCAAGCTGTAAAAGTTGTAGACAATTCTTGGAAATCATTACATTAACATAAGCTATAATACCCTTCCCCTAGCAATTTCTTGCTGAAAATAACTGGTGAGTGGGTCCATGTGTCTCTCTTCCTTAAAGGTAGAGCAGAATGTTGTATCCTGGTGAGGAAAAAAGAGTAATCACAGACTGAAGCGCTCTTCAACAATTCTTTCCTCCTCAGTCACATGATGTGGAAGAGAGATTCTGAGGGATCTAAGACAGTTACAAATATTGGATCCTATCCAAAAACTTGCTGAGGATATAAAGGTAAAGATTATATAATAAACTGCCTTAAAGTCCCAAATCTAAGTGCTAATGAATTACTTTTTTTTTTTTAAGGAGGCTTTATGCCCAAATGGGGCTTGAACTCACAGCCCTGAGATCAAGAGTCACATTTTCTACTGACTGAGCCAGCTAGGCGCCCCTAAGTGCTACCAAATTAGAATTATAACTTTTTAACAGTTGCCAGATATTAGAAATTATTTAAATGAATATACCTATCAAAATCTGAGGCTAAGAGCAAAGTTATTAGCAAGCTATGATTATAATGATTAAAAATTAGTAAGGAAGACAAATTTATCTTAAAAACTACTGATACAGTTATCTCCTTGGTGATTGTAGGTTTGCTTTATTTTACTATTTTAACAAAGAGTCATAAATGTATAAGTAACATGAATGGAAAAGTCTTAGATGTGCTTCAGACCCGAGGCAAACCAAGCGAACCTGGGTATCTCCACAGCACCTGAGCTCAGCATACCTAAATGTTGCGTTAATTTCCTCTGAATGGTGAATCTTTGACTCTTTAATTGTATAGTGACAGTAGGAACACAATTATCAACAGAGAGAACACATTTCCTCTATTAAACCCACTCACCAGGAAAGACAAGAGGGAGTTCAGTGTGTGACTGTCTCACCTGCAGCAACTCCAGGGTGGGGCTCTGGCTCTTCCTCCCGACCTCTAAGATGAGCTGCTTCAAGGAAGTGATCGTCTGATGGAGCTTTAACGTGTTCTCATTCTGTTTCTTCTTCGTCTCTTCTTCTTCTTTGCTCAGTCTCTGAAGAAACAGTTGCTCTTCTTCGGCCAGGAAGTGGTGCAGCTTTGCAAACTCTGCACCGAATCTCATTCGCTGGTTCTTCATCTTCTCCTGCGGCCACATGACACTTGCTCAGTCCTTGTCCTGCCCTTGCTCCTAAATTCCATGCACGTGACTCCCCAACAGTCCATGGCCCCTCCATCCCAATCACCTCCTCCAGAAAGCCCCTGCCCACCCTCCACAAATTCCCGCTAATTTATTTATACTCACTTGGTATCTTTGTACTGGCCTGTATAGTATTAGTTCATTCTTTGTGACACTTGAGGCTCTACTACTGACAGCAATGCCTTGTTTGTGTACTTTTTAAACTAAAACACACTTTCACATCTATTACTTAGTTTAGCCTCCAGAATACCTACTGTTTGGTCTCATTAAGCTTTAGATGTGCTTCTGTGCGTGCGCATCATGCCTCCCAACTAGACCAGTATCTCTGAAAGCAAAGTCCATTTACTTTCCATGATGCCATGGACTCAGACCACCCATAACCTAGGAAGTATATTTAGGAAAAAGTGGGAAGGAGAGGGGTACCACCCTAGAGAGATGGGGATGAAGTATGTGGTACTGCCATTGCCCAAAGCCACAGGTCAGTAGAGACACACACTTCCTGATCTATCACCTTATCTGCAAGGGGCCTGACCACTCTTAACATCATGCAAGCTCCTCCCAACAATACCGAAGGGTCTCAGGGACAAGAAAGGCTCAACCGATTCTGCTATTACCTTCCACTCAGTAGCATTTTTCACTTCCATGTCCTGCAAATGCATGGCTTTCTTCATCTTGGCCGTCAGACTACACTGAGTCTCAAGAAGTTTCTCCTGCCAGCAGAAACACATATCAGAAAGCATCTCTGCAAACATCTTGCTTGTTCAAGAGCTGAACAGGCAATGAGATTGAGAAAACGTTGAAGACAGTTACAGAATTAGGCATAAAAAGTATTCTGATCTGAAATCTTTGCAATACTCTATAGAGCCTGCCTATTAAGTTGGCAAAAAATTAAAACTGTTAGAGGCTTAATAAATACCTTGTACTGGTGAGGGAGGCCTCTGACACTATAATAGTAGGAGACTTTTATAAAAAGGTGCCATCCTTTTGAAGGGCGACTGACAGGATTTAAAACCATCTGAAATGTGCATAATCCTACTTCCAATAATCTGTGCAACAAGACACCAGCAAAAATAATATGTATAGGAATGTTCACTGCAGCAGTATTCATTATCCATTCATGGGGAATTATTAAATAAATTATGGTATATTGATACTCTGTGCCAATCTCAGGTAGCTCTCTCTCTATATTGATGTGTTTTATTAAGTAAAAAAACTACACTGTAAAACAATAGTATTATATAAGTCTGTTTTGAAAAGAACAAATACACATGTATCTGTGCATGGATGTGTGCATTTAAATAGAAGAAAAATCTGGAAGAACATACACCTAAAGATTAACACGGGTTATTTCTGGGGAATAGAAATGGCTTGGAAGTTTGGGAGGGTGGGGACTAAAACTTTTATGGATTTCGGTCTTGATTTTAGAATTTAACAACCTGAATGAGCTATTAAAAAGTAAAAGGAGTCGATCAGCATTAACAAAAATGGCTGTGGAGGGGCAGCACCTGGTAGCATAAGGTCAGCCATGACCTCAGACAGAAGCACACGGGTTAGACACACATGGGCGCGCGCGCGCGCGCGCACACACACACACACACACACACACGAGGAAAACCAGCAAGAACAGATGACCAAATGGCTGTGAGAGGAAGGAGTCCAGATTTTGCCCCTGGGTTCTGGCTTGACAACTAGAAGGACTGTGGTCTATTTACCAAATAAGGAAATACAGGGAAATGAGCAGTATGTAAATGGAAGGGGGGGAATTAAATTCGACTTTACTAAATTGAGTTTGGGGGGGGGGGGGGTGTCCCTGATGAGTACAGTTAACAGTTAAGGGTCAAGAGATCTGAGCTGCAGAAGTAGACTGAGGGGGGAGGGTTAGAGCACAGGCAGCAGGTGCAGCCAGGGTGTGAGTAAAATCCCCCAGTAAGAGTCTATCAAGAAGGCAATACAGGCTGGAACAAGGAACAACCACACTTAAGGGGTGTGCAGAGGACAAAAACCCTGCCAAGAAGCTAAGCTGAGTGGTGGTTGGTGAAAAACCCAGAGGGGATGTTTTCTCATACACCAAAGGAAGAGAAAATTTAAATAAAAACCAGTGAATACCGTCAAATGCTGAAGAGTGGCCTAGGGCAGCTTTCTGGAAGTGTGAATATGTGTCAAAATAAAAAGCTCAAAGGAAAAAAAAATGAACAGAACTAAGAAATAAGCAGGGCAAGTTTTTTTTTTCTTCCCTAGGAGAATAATGAAAACCAGTCGGTGTCACTTTTCTTCCCACACTTACAAATGACAATGTCTACAGCAAAATGAAGTCATTGGAAAGAGCGACACCACCAAAACTGGTGAAGGTGTGGAGCTGCCAGAGCTCCCCCACGGCCACATGGTGCTGGTGGCTGTGCGAAACAGAACCACCACTCTGGGGAAAGGTCCGGCGTCAAACTAAGCATACATCAATCCCAGGCCCAGCAGTACAACTTCTAGATACGGGAAACATGAAAGTGTGCATCTATAAAAATACCTCTATGAGAATACTCATACCAGCTTTATTCATAAAAGCCAAAAACTGGAAACAGCCCAGGTATGCAGTGATGGAAACATGGATAAGCCAACTGCGGTATGTTCATAAAATGGAATACGACTCAGCAGGAAAAAGAAACAGGCTACTGATATGCACAAAATGGGTGAATCTCAAAATCGATACGCTGCGCAAAAGGAGCCCATATAAAGGAGTACAGACTATTCTTCCCACTTTCATGTTTGCTTGGAAATTGCATAGTGAAATGTTGGAGGGGGCAGATGAAGCTAGGTTGCAAAGGGATTCCATTCACATGAAGTTCCACAACAGGCAAAAATAATCGTCAGTGCAAAAAGATTAGAACAGTAGCTGGGTTGGGAAGAGGGAGCAGATTAACTGGGAGAGAGGATGGAGGAGCTTTCTGCAGTGATGACAATGTTCTTTTTTTTTTTTTTTTTTTTTTGTCTTAAGATTTAAGTAAGCACCACACCCAATGTGCAGTTCGAATTTACAACCCTGAGATCAAGAGTTACACGCTCCCCTGACTGAGCAGCCAGGCACCCCAGTAATCTTTATTGTCTTTATCTTAAGAAGGGCTTAGGGTGCCCAGGTGTATGCATTTGTCAAAGCTCAGCAATGTACACTAAAGACATGCATATTTAATTATATTAAATGTGACTTCAAAAACCACCACTAATGCTAAATGTGGTTGGTTGGTGGTAAGCATGCTAAAGTATAGGAGGAAGTGGACTATCTGCAATTAACTTTAAATGCCTCAAAAGGAAACAAGAATTGATGGATGCAGAGAACAGACAGATGGATAGATAGGTGATAAACAGAGTAAAATGCTAATGGCAGAACCTAGATGTGGGTATACTGGTATTATAAACTTCGTCAAACATTCATGTTTGCTTGGAAATCGCATAGTGAAATGTCGGGGGGTGGATAAAATTAGGTTGCCAAGGACTTCCTATAGTTCTGTTATACGTCACAAAATCACCTGTGTTATTTTCTTTCTTACACTATGCTTTCTAATATTATATAATCTACTTATTTCCTCTAGTTGTTAAATAGGTATATAATCCTGCTATTTGGAAAGTTATTTCAAGTAATTTTATTCCTTTATCAATTATACAACTGCCACTCTGTAATCACTGTCAACTTCGATGTATATGGGAGGACTGCAATCAGATAAGTAGTTCTTTTCAATGTGATCAAGATTTTTTTTTAAGTTTTCACTTTTGTTTAATCATGAAAAAAATATTGGGGGGGCGCCTGGGTGGCGCAGTCGGTTAAGCGTCCGACTTCAACCAGGTCACGATCTCACGGTCCGTGAGTTCGAGCCCCGCGTCAGGCTCTGGGCTGATGGCTCAGAGCCTGGAGCCTGTTTCCGATTCTGTGTCTCCCTCTCTCTCTGCCCCTCCCCCGTTCATGCTCTGTCTCTTTCTGTCCCAAAAATAAATAAACGTTGAAAAAAAAATTAAAAAAAATATATATTGGGGTGCCTTGGTGGCTCAGTCAGTTAAGCATCCAACTTCAGCTCAGGTCATGATCTCACGGTTCATGAGTTCAAATGTTTATTTATTTTTGAGAGAGAAAGACACAGTGTGCGAGTGGGGGAGGGGCAAAGAGAGGAAGACACAGAATCTGAAACAGGCTCAGATTCTGTGTCTTCCTCTCTTTGCCCCTCCCCCACTCGCACACTGTGTCTTTCTCTCTCAAAAATAAATAAACATTTTTAAAAATGTTTAAAAATAATAATGAAAAAATATTTTAAATAGAACTTTTCAATTTTTAAAAGCCCTTAACAATTCCAGTATTTGCGAATTATCCTGTATTGCTGGTTGTATTCCAAGATTCTACCTAAGTCTTTTTGAATCCTACTACAATTGAGATCTGAAAAGGGGCCCCTGAATGAAAATAGTAATTCCAGGGAGATTAGAAAAATCCTTCCCTACAATAACAGAAACTGCCAGGAGGTGGCAGGAGGGCAACACCAAGCAGTTCTCCAAACTTAACTGCCACCTTCCTCTCTCCCTCTACCCTCCAAAAATATTAAGCAACTTCCAGTCCTCTCACATTGATCACATGCCATTCCAAGCAGCCATGCTGAATATGCTGTTCCTTTGGCCTGAATATCCTCTCCTTTACCTATCATACTCACCCTTCAAAAGTGAGTTCATGTTCAACTCCGTGAAGCCATTTCTCCTCAGACCTTCCATGTACTCGATACAAACTTGAATAACTCACTTACATACTGAACTTATTGGTCTACATGCTTATGTACCCTACAAGACAAGGCTCCTGTCCTTCTTATCCATTTATGTCCAGATTCTAGAACAATGCCTGGCCTACAGTAAGCATAAATAAAGGTTGCTGAGTGAAGGGGTGGATGTATACTTCATAGTGCTACTTTGCATATTTCCTGTTTGTAGTCAGTTGATAAAACTGTATGGCATTTCATAGTTTACAAAATACTTTAACTTGTATCATTAAACTTGTGTTTTCAACCAGTACTTACTAGATACCAATTCTGTTGGAGACCACTGGAGTTACACCATCAGTATAGAAGGGGGTAGGGCTACTCTGGAAAGGATGATGAAGGAAGGTCTTCAAGCTAAAAGCTAAAAAGATGTAAAGGATGGAAGGTGTGGGTAGAGAAAGAGAACAGACTTGAAACAAAAGAAGGCAGTGTGGCTGGAGTAAAGTAAGATAAACTGCTTTATTCCAACTGAAGCGCCTTAATCCATAAAATAGGCAGGACAGATTAATCTCCAAATTCAAACAGTAAGTGATTTTTCCCAACTGATGAAGGAAGCTAGTATCAAATCCCGGCCTCGCACTTCAAGCCAGGCTTTTCCCAAATCATCAGTTGTCTATAAACCCTGTAGATATACACCTGCACTGTCCAATACACCATCCATTAGCCAGGTGAGCACCCAAACTGTGGATAGTTCGAATTGACATGTGCTGTAAACGTAAACACAGATTTCAAAGTCCTATTACGAAAAACGTAACTAAAATGTCTCACTGATAACTTTTCATAGCGATTGATGTCAAATGATAACACTTTGGAAAACTGGGTTAAATAAAACATATTATTAAAATTAGCATCACCCGTTTGTTTTAACCACTAGGAAAGTTTTATTACATCGTGTTTCTATTGGGCGGCACTGGTATACACCCCCTCGGTATGACTGTCTTAACTAGGAGATCCCAAAGGCCAATACTTTGAAAATTCTATGCAGACCCTCCCCATCCCAGTTTTAACCCCAACTCTGAGATCTGTGTGTCGCTTAATTTCTTCGCACAGGTGGTGGGGGGCGGGGAAGGTCGTACTTCCAATGGGCATTGCAGCCACCTCGTAGGTCTCTCATGACAATGGCCTACGACATGACATGACAATGGTATTCCGGGAATACCGGCAGCCCCGCTCCGGCCGGCTCACCCGGTAGCTGGCGAAGGCCTCGTCGATGGGCGCCATGGTGTGCGTCTGGTGCTCCTGCGACTCCCTGCACACCAAGCACACGGGCCGCTGGTCGTCCTCGCAGAAGAGCCGCAGCGCTTCCCAGTGGCGGCCGCACAGGCCGGGGGGCACGGGGCCCTGACGCCGGCGCCGCGTCTTCTCCGTCAGCCGGGCCAAGGCCCAGTTGGGCCGCAGCGCCGCGGGCGCCGACGGCTGCCGGCACTCGGGGCAGGGGAACGCGCCGCCGCCCGGCGCCCAGCTGCGGTGCAGGCAGCCGCGGCAGAAGTTATGGCCGCACTCGATGGACACCGGGTCCTCGAAATAGTCCAGGCAGATGGAGCAGGTCAGGTCTTCCTGGAGGTCTTCGGCTTCCATGCCGATTCTCCGCCCCCGGGTCGGGATCCGACGCGAGGCGAGGGACTGCGGGCGGCGGGGAGGGGAAAGTGCCGTCTCTCCTCCGGGGCCTCGGGACCAGTCCCGGAGCGCGCTGGCCAACCGGCGGCCCCTCTGCGCGCGCCGCGGGGCCCGAGCGCGAGCCCGGCAGCCTCGGGGTTTCGGCTACTAGAGGGCGCCGCGGGGCACGACGGGACGCGGGCTGCCCCTCGGGCCAACAATAGAGATGCGGAACTTGCTCCGGGACGCCTAGAGAGGACCGGAGGAGCCCTCGCGAGCCGAAGCTGGAGGAGCAAAGCGAGGCGGCGCTAAGGAGTTTGACCTGTCCTTCACGTTGGAGAGGTGAGGTCAAGTTCTGGCGTCCTTGGCGAGCTGCAGTCGGGCGGGCGTTCTGGGAGTGCTGCAGCGCCAGGGCCTGGGGTGAGCGAGGTCTGTGCAGCTGGGCGTGGAGTGGGGGCGAATGAGGCGCCGGGCCAGTTTAGGCTTGCTCTCCCTGAAGTCCGTTCTTTACATTCAGCCTTCATTCTTGGCCTCCACCCTCAAGAGCTAGTCGAGTTCTTGGAAAGGCAGGATTTCCTGCTGCCCCCGCGAAGCCCACCTGCTCTCCTGGTGTTGGGTGAATTGGAGAGCCAGTATTCCAGGAGGGGAGCAGGAAAAGGGAGCGTTTAGCCGCACACGAGCTAGTGGGGTGATAACTGGTCGCCCTGCCACCCTGATTTCCCTCTCTTTCTTCCCAAGCACCCGAGACAAACACCAGGTAAAGGAAGCCCATTCTTTGAGCATGGGACACGTTCACCCAGCGCAGATGGGGCTTGTAACAGTTAAGTCAGGGTAAAGAATCTCGGGTTAGTTGATCTTACCCACATCGGAGACTTCCCACCGGTGTCTTCGGTGGTTCAACTCCTAGGAGGTCTGTGGGTATGGGATGCGCTAAGCCATCTTGGGGTGATCCGCTGAGTGGCTGTTATCTAAGATGCTCGAAAGGAGCAGATCCTGTAGCTTCAGCCCCAGCTGCGGGAGCCTGAGGAGGTCAAGACCAGGTGCCAAAACAGTGCCTGGGGAGTGGAGCTGGAGCTGTCATAAGGAGGACATTATAAAGGATCTGCTGGGACCAGAGAGTGGGTGGAAAAGAGATCAAGTTTTTTAAGTGGGAGTGATTAAGATTCAGAAGCATGGATACATCCCTTTTGGTATCCAACTTGTAGTACAGCAACCATTTTTCCACCTCAAGAAACATCCACTGAGGCTTTCAACAAGCAAAATGCTTGCCTATTTCAGGGAATTGTCTGTTTCCCTTCATTGGATTTTTTATTTTATTGTTGTCTATTCCTTTTCTTATGAATGCGAGTTTAAAATTCTTCTTGCATCCCAATATCAGATACTGCCTTTCCCATAATATGCTCAGTCAGTAGTTACCGAATGTCCAATTAAATGACTTGGAAAGGGGATTCCTGTGATCCGTTTTGGGATTTTTGACAAAAGCCCAACGGAAAATCTACTTTTTTAAATGTTTAAAAATATATAAATAATAAATAAATAAATAAATAAATAAAAATGTTTAAATTACACAACTAATGAATGCATTTTCTATGAAAATTAGAATACTTTATTGAGAAGGAATCTGAGTCTTAGTATGGACCAAGAAGAAAGAAATGCTCTCATCAGTTATTGATGTTTGCCATGAGTGTGATATAAGTGCGTATGTGTCTATATGTCTTCCTGTGTACCGAATGACAAACATAAGGTCCCATGACACCTTAAGGTTCTTATGGCTTCTATCCTGCCATATGCCTGAGATAAACTTCCTTCTTTACTGAAAATAGTGAGCCCCGCTAACTTGCAACTTTATTCATACGGAATTTCAAGCGACCCCAAGGAGCCAAACAACCTTGAAAAGAAGGATTCACATTGCCCAATTTCAAACCTTATTACAAGGCTACAGCAATCAAAACATGTGATACCAGGGGCGCCTGGGTGGCGCAGTCGGTTAAGCTGCCGACTTCAGCCAGGTCACGATCTCGCGGTCCGTGAGTTCGAGCCCGGCGTCGGGCTCTGGGCTGATGGCTCGGAGCCTGGAGCCTGTTTCCGATTCTGTGTCTCCCTCTCTCTCTGCCCCTCCCCTGTTCATGCTCTGTCTCTCTCTGTCCCCAAAATAAATAAACGTTGAAAAAAAAATTAAAAAAAAAAAAACAACAACATGTGATACCAGGATAGGGATAAACATAAAGATCAGTGAAATAGAATTGAAAGTCCAGAAATAGTGCCATACATCGACAAGCAATGGGTTTTCAACAGGGATGCCAAAAACCATTATATGGAAGAAAAATGGGCTTTTCCATAAATGGTGCTGGGAAAACTAGATATCCATGTGCAAAAGAATGAAGTTTAACCCTTATGCCATATATAAAAATTAATTCAGAATCAATCAGACCTAAATGTAAAGCTAAAACTGTAAAACTCTTAGAAGGAAATGCTGGTGTAAACCTTCACGATCATGGATTAGGCAACGACTTCTTTTTTTTTTTTTTTTTTCAACATTTATTTTTGGGACAGAGAGAGACAGAGCATGAACGGGGGAGGGGCAGAGAGAGAGGGAGACAGAATCGGAAACAGGCTCCAGGCTCTGAGCCATCAGCCCAGAGCCCGACGCGGGGCTCGAACTCACAGACCGCGAGATCGTGACCTGGCTGAAGTCGGACGCTTAACCGACTGCGCCACCCAGGCGCCCCGGCAACGGTTTCTTAAATATGACACCAAAATCACAAGCAACAAAAGAAAAATTGATAAATTGAATTTCATCCAAATTAAAAACTTATGCATCAAAGGAGACTAACAGTGAAGTGGAAGACAACCCACTGAATGTTGAAAATATTTGGAAATCATATGTCAGATAAGGACCTAGGAGCCAGAATATATAAAGAACTCAACAAAAAAAAATACAAACAACCTAATTTAAAAATGGGCCAAGGATGAGTAGACCTTTCTCCAAAGAAAATATACAAAGAGTCCATAAGCACATGAAAGATGCTCAACATTGTTTGGGAAATGCAAATCAAACCACAATGGGATACCACTTTACCTCACTAGGATGGCTACAGTTTTAAAAATCAAATAAGAAAGAAAAGAAGAAAACAAAAAGAAAGAAAATACCAGGTGTTGGCGAAGATGTGGATAAATTGGAACCCATTTATACATTGCCGCTGGGAATGTAAATAGTACAGCTGCTGTGAAAACAGTTTGGTAGTTCCTTAAAAGGAGTTACCATATGCCCCAGCAATTCCACTCTTAGGTATTTACCCAAGAGAGGTGAAGACATATTCACACAAAAACTAGTATATGAATGTTCATAGCACCATTATTCATAATAGCCAACAAGTGGAAACAATTCAAAAGTCCATCAACTAAAAATGAACAAAAAATGTGTGGTGAGCTATACAATGAAATACTAAACCATAAATGGGAATGTAGTACTGATTTGTGCAACATGGGTAAACTTCAAAAACATGGTGCTGGGGCACTTGTGGCTCAGTCAGTTAAGTGTTGACTTCAGCTCAGGTCATGATCTCACAGTTTGTAGGTTCGAGCCACACATCAGGCTCTGTGCTGACAGCACTGAGCCTGCTTCTGACTTTCTGTCTCCCTCTCTCTCTGTCCCTCCCCTGTTCACACTCTCTGTCTCTCCAAAATAAATAAATAAACATTTTTAAAATAAATTTGCATATGTTTATAAAAAAACAAACAAACATGGGCTAAGTGAAAGAAGCCAGTCCCAAAGACCATATATTGTATGATTGATTCTATTTATATGAACAGTCCAGAATAGGAAAATCTATATAGAGAGAAATTATATTTGGTTGTTTATGTTTGTTGGGGGGGGGGGGGAAGCATGGAGGATTATGGGTAAAAGCTAAGGATAACAGGGTTTCTTTCTGAGTTGATGAAAATGTCCTAAAATTGTATTAACAGATGTGCAATTCTGTGACTGTACTAAAAGCCATTAAATTGTATGCTTTAAATGGGTGAATTATATGGCATGTGAACTATTTCTCAATAAAGCTGTTTCAAAAGGGTTATCAAAGAGGAATTATGAATGATGACATTTGCTTTTTTCCATCCTTGGTCACTTGGCTGGACTCTGGTTATAGTAGATGAGGGATTCTTTATAAAACACTTGTATAGCAGAAAGAAAAATTATTGATTTTCTAGTTGCTGCCAAAATGTCCCCTGGGGGACCAAATAGCTTTCCTTAGCAACGAGCCTTCCTACTTTACCTAAGGATAATTTGGGATTCAGAAGGAGAAAACAAAACTAGGTAGCTGCTCTTGTTGAGAATTTGAAGGCAAGGAAGAAGGGAGGGGAAGATGTTTCTGCAGGAAGGTGACAGGCTGGAATACCCTTGGGCAGACTTGACAGAGAGACTCAGAAAAGAGATGCTTGATATTTAGCTTTATGTTATCTGCTACCGTGATGTAAACCTCCCTTCCTGAGTCAGCAGCAAACCTCTCCTGTCTTTTCTGTGTGGAAATGAGGGGAATGAGTTTAAAAAGTAGCAATTTGATGGGGATTGAGCCTGGGTGGCTCAGTGGGTTAAGCTTCTGACTTCAGCTCAAGTCATGATCTCACAGGTTCGTGAGTTCAAGCCCCACATCAGGCTATCTGCTGTCAGCACAGAGCCCACTTTGGATTCCCTGTCCCCCTCTCTCTCTGCCCCTCCACCCCAAAATAAATAAATAAATAAAACATTAAAAAAATAAAGGTTATTGGTTTAGATATGCATGGAAGGCCAGTCTGAATATGGCATATGCCGCGGGGCTGGGGGCATCCATAGGTTACAAGACTTCAAAGTTGGGGGGAGCAGAGAAAGTGGAAGAACAGAGGACAGGGAAGTAGAGTCACTATGACAGGAAAGTCACATTCAGCCACAGGAATGCCAACAGCAGCGGTCAGAATTTATTGCGCAGGACAGGGGAGAAGCACAGCTTTACGGAGGCTTCTGCTGGCTGAGTCTGGAACCAAGCCCATGATCATTGTAAAGCTGACGCCAGAGGATTGTGGCAGGAAGGCACAAGGGGGAAATCTCCCAGGAAGACTTAGGCAGCGTGGCCCACCATGGCCCTTAGAGATGCTTCAACAGCCTCTCATTTGTCACAGAAGTAAATCCCCACTCACTGGATGTTCGGAAGAAGATCCAATCACAGAGTTCCCTTCAGAGGCGAACCAGGTGGCTTCATAACTCTGCAAAGTAGAGAATCAAGCAGGAGCTGAGACTTTTTCTAAGTGGGAAGAAACCTAAAGGGAAGGGCAGGAGGTACAGCTGGCTGAGAACCCTGGTCCTGGTTCATTGGAAGGAATCGGCAAACAGAGGGGGATGAGGGTTGGGAGATGGGTCAGCAGCAGTGGTCAGAAGACGTCTGCCTCGAACCTGGTTTTCTATTTTGTAACACGTAGGAAGTGTGCCTCCCAGAGGTCCAGGGACCTGCCTTGGGAGGTCATCAGGACAGAGACCTCAGGAGCAGGAAGAAAGAGGGACATCAGTGCTCTTCTCACCTGCTTCTCGGAATGGCTCTTTGATCTCCACCACTGGGAAGTTTTCAGTCGGTTCCTTGTGTCTTCTGGTGCTCTCTGAAGTTGGGGAGTAGTTAGAAGGGGGAGATCTGTGCTTCCGGGCCCTCCACCATCGCCCCAGGCCCAGGAGCACAAGTTCCAAAAGCGTGAACAAGAGACAGAGCCCACTGACCCCAAACATGGTCTTTAGGAAGATGGTCTTCTCAAACGGGCGGGACAGGTAACAGGTTATACTACCAAGGCAAGGCTCTCGGCGACATGCAAAGGAGCTGGGCACGTTGAACCCATACACATGGTACTGTACCCCCAAGGCTGTCCCCTCAAGGACCAGCCGCACGCCCAGCTGTGCCACATAGGCCCAGAGCAGCCTGGGGCTTCCAGGACCGGAGGCATCTCTGCTCTTCTCCCCTCGGTGGATCAGAGTCTCCTCCTCCTTCCCCTTTCCTGACTCTTCCCAAAGCCAGATGACATGATACAAAGTGAGACCCATGTAAAGGGCGCTGGGCACAGCCACCAAGATGACCTGGAAGACCCAGAAGCGCAGTGGGGAGAAGGGGTGGAAGGCATCGTAGCAGGCGGCCTTGCAGCCTGGCTGCTGGGTGTGACACACGAATTCACTCTGCTCGTCGCTGTAGACCCCGGCCCCGCTGGCAGCCAGCAGCACGAGGCGGAACCCCAGGAGCACAGGGAGCAGGAGGCGTCCCACGGAGGTGGAGTGCCGGCTCTCCTCAGCCACCAGCTGCCTCAGGAACCGGCCACACATCCTGTTAGGGAGCAGAGGGCAATAATGAGTGTGAGTGTACTGCTCCCTGATCTTGAGGAGGCGCATGGGGCCACCTCTTCACTGTGAATCCAAGGATAGATAAGGCAAGACTTCGCGCGCCTCTCCAAGGATCTAGTTGGTTTATTACCAAGACTCTGATGGCGCCTGTTTATAGGTAATGGAGTCATCGTGGAAAATAGCGAGGGGGTGTGGGTGTGGCTGTCTCTTCTGCCCCCTTCTGTACCTGGCAGTGGAAAGCCAGGATCCATCTTTCCCTCTCTTTCCCTCCCTCGCTCTGTCCCTTTCCCAAAGGCTAAACAGCCAGAGAGTCCAGAGCCCTCTGAAAACTACTGTTTCCCCCATTGATGGCCACCAGGCCTGGCGCTACTGTCACTGGCGCCTGAACAGAATCAGTGCCGACCCCAGAAGGGAGCGTGCATTCTCTTGCTCTCTGCTTTTCTCTTGCACCAGGCCTTGGCTGCTCATAGGCGTGCGGTCTGGCCTCCGCTCCCATCGCAGTGGTAAGATTGAGATTCAGTTAGCTTACGGGCCCCGGTGCGGGTCAAGTGAACAGTGAGTGTCAAGGCCCACTTCAGTCTGGTGTTCTTTAGACCTAACCAGCTTGGGAAAAGGAGAACATTTTAAAAGAAACCCAGCAGAATTTACCGATTGAATGTAATGGAGTATGGGGCCAAAGCCAGAGATGACTGGATAAAAATTGGAAATTCCTCTCTGCTTTGTAATTGTCCCTTGGGCTCATCTCTCCCACACTGTGAGAGGTGACCATGCTCAGGGACAGGCTTCAGAAAATTTCTCACTTCTCTGGAGAGAGTAGCACCCTGCTATAAGCCTGTGTGTCATCTTTATTTATATTTTATCAAGGCAGCCTCCTCAATGCCCAGCTGCTGCTTCTCACCGCCTGTGTTTGGCCTAAACTCTGACATGCCTGCATCCCCTCATTGAAGGGTCTAGAAGACCTTGCAAACATTTTACTCCACAGGGAATATAAAGACACTTTGCTGGGGAGCCGCACAACCCCGTCTTGTCTACATGCTGCTCCCTTCTGTAGCATCTTAAAGAAGTGGTCTAGCATTTACCCAAGGCCACCCTCCCTCCCAGACCCATGTCCTTGGGTCTCTCCAGCTGCTTCAAGGACTTGACCACCCTCATTTCCTCCCTGAACCTGCTTAGGTCTCTCCCTTTCAACTCTAGTAATAATAACCTGAATTTCTGACTCTTTGACATGGCAGCAAATGAGACATGCCCAATTTGCCTCGTATCAACTTCCCTATTATAAGACCCAGAGGGGTGCCTGGGTGGCTCAGTCATTAAGTGTCTGACTCTTGGTTTCCACTCAGGTCATGATCTCATGTCTCATGAGTTTGGGCCCTGCATCAGGCTCTGCACTGACAGCGTGGAACCTGCTTAGGATTCTCTCGTTCTCTCTCTCTCTGTCTCTCTCTCTCTCTCTCCCTCCCTCCCTCCCTCCCTCCCTCTCCCTTCTGCCCTTCCCTCACTTGTGCTGTCTCTCTGTCTCCAAAAATAAATAAGCTTTAAAAAAGCTACATATAATATTCAGAAAGATGCACAAAGCAATTTAAGTGGGGATTCGTGCCATAAATAAACTACAGTTGTTTGACCCTTGAACGACGTGGGGGTTAGGAGCGCTGACTCCTACACAGTCAAAAAACCCCATATAACTTTTGGCTCCCCACATAAAAAACACTTAACTACTTAAGCTTATTGTTGAGTGGAAGCCTTACCAATAACACAGTCAGTTAACCCATGCTTGTAGGTTACTAGAAATTCATAAGGAAGAGAAAATACATTCATAGTACTGCATGTATATTGAAAAAGAAACCCATGTATAAGCCAGATGGCAGGGACAGGGGCAGCTGCGGCCACTCATGAATGTGCTGGCCTCCAGGAAGCTGCCTTGAGGAGGGATCAGTACCTGGCAGGGAGGAGCCCAAGGCCCACAGCTGCCCTGGCACAGCCCCGAGACCCAGGTGTTCCACCTGACCACCCCAACAGCACACTGGACAACCTGCGGCCTGACCAGTACCCAGGCCTCTTGGGGGCTGCGGGTGTCATCAGGCCTCCCAGGTGCTCAGGTCAGCAGTCTCGACTGCCCGAGTAGCCTTCCGTTCAGTCCCATGGAGACAGGGTGCACAGCTGTAAATAAATGCCTTGTGGCCTTTGCCTGTCAACTCCCTTAAAATCCACTGGAGAGGCACCTGAGTGGTTCAGTCAGTTAAACGTCTGACTTTGGTTCTGGTCATGATCTCACGACTCATGGGTTCAAGCCCCATATCAGGCTCTCTGCTGTCAGCACAGAGCCTCCTTCGGATCCTCTGTCCCCCCCCCCCCCCCCCGTCCCTCCCCTGCTCATGCGCGCTCTCTCTCTCTCTCTCTCTCTCTCTCTCTCTCTCTCTCTCTCTTTCTCTCTGTCTCTCAAGAGTAAATAAACATGAAAAAAAGTCCACTAGGGAACCTGTCTGGCTGGGTCCATGGAGTGTGCCACTCTTGATTGCAAGGTCATGAGTTCTAGCCCCACATTGGGTATAGAGATTGCTTTTTCAAAAAATCCACATATGAGGGGGCACCTGAGGGGCTCAGTTGGTTAAGCATCCAACTTTGGCTCAGGTCACTATCTCATGGTTCATGACATGGAGCCCCAGATCAGGCTCTGTACTGACAGCTCAGAGCCTGGAGCCTGCTTCTGATTCTGTGTCTCCCTCTCTCTCTGCCCCTCCCCTGCTTGTCCTCATGCTCTCTCTCTCTCTCTCTCTCTCTCTCTCTCTCACTCAAAAATAAAAATAAATAAACAAAAAATAAATAAATAAACATTAAAAAATAATGAAAAATAAAAATTCACATATAAGTGGACCAGCAGGGCTCAAACCTGTGTTGTTCAAGGGTCACCTGTATAGATAAGAACAGGCCATAGCACCAAAGCTGAGGTGGAATGGTCACTTCTGTGCAGTCGGAACAGATGGATTGAGATGCTTCCAAGGGACTGTTGTAAAGGGCTTAATTGACCAGAGAACCATGTCACCACCCATCAACTGTGAGAGACCATGTTTTGAGTCACTAACGATCAGAATTTGAACCTCTACCTGCCTGTCTGTCCCTATCTTTCTGCCTCCCTCATAGACTATGAAGACTCCGAAGTCTGTCAGGCCACTGAAAATTATTCTCCATAAAATTGGGTTAAAATTTTTAGAAGAAATCCATTCTCCGTCCTTAGAAAGATGTGAAATCGGTCTCATGATTAAAAGATGGCAGATTGAAGATGGAGATTTACCCCCTCTCATTCCTGAGACTCCTCCAAAATGAGAGTAAATGGATCTTTAAGTGTATAAACCCACTACACATGGAAGGGAAAGATCACCGGTAGCACAACTAAAAATCCACTTTGAAAGCAAGAGGATAGACAAGAAATTCAGATTGTGGTGCTGGCGAGCACACTGGGTAATTCTTCCAGAATTCAGAGAAAGAAGATAAATCCTTGAAAATAATAAAAGGTGACTAGATAAGGGAAATCTATATCCTAATTTGAAAATCAAAGACCACAATAAAGCAAAATCCCTTGTCTGTTTATTGGATGAGAAAATACTTAGTGAAGTGCCTGGGAAAAAGCAGTTTCTCCATAAATGTTTAACCAAGTTTTGTTTGGAGAGATACTGAGTTCCATAGAGGACCAGAAGGAAGGTCAGCTTCCAGTGCTGGCCCTGGGTTTCTCAGCCTTGGCACCACTGATATTCGGGGACTGATCGATCATTTGGTTTGGGGGCAGGGAAGGCTGTCGTGTGCGTTGTGAGATGTTTGGCGGCATTCCTGGCCTTCATCTACCAGATGCCAGTAGCACGCTTCTCCCCTCCACCCCCAGAAGCCCCCAGACACTGCTGAATGTCCCCTGGGGTCAGATTCACCCCTGGTTGAGAACCACCACCTGAGGGTCACACCTGTCCATCACCTCTCCACCCATGGCTTCAGTCACCAGCTCTGTAAAGCAAGACATTCGTGCTGGAGCATCTCAAAGGGTTTTAATTTGGTGGAACGTGATGTTCGGCCCATTTCCAAGCTGCCTTGCGCATCCTCCCCTCAACAAGCTCCATCTGTGAGGAAGCCTGCAGGCCCTATGGGGTCCTTGCACTTAGGGGAGGCACCCGCAGGTTCGGTGGGGGCGGGGGGGGGGTGCGGGGGTTCCACCCTGGTTGTCCTGGAGCATTGAGAGACTAGAGACTGATTTGATAAATTCACAAGTCTGGTTCTCAGCCTCATCTTGTTTCAAAGTGGAGGCCCAGCACACTCTAAACACATTTCCAGCGCATTCCCAGCAGACCTGGAATTTAACCCAGAGCAGGCTTGGCATATTCTAATGTTGGGAATTTGAGGAATTCTGAGAGGCCCTATAACTGGTTCTTCTCTCTCTCCTGCCCACCCCAGACCTGTATCCAGATACCCAGTGTCCTCTCAGAGGCTCTAGGAACTGAACTGGGGTCTCCAGAGCTCACCACAGAGCTTTGGAGATTTGGGAGAGAGCGTGGAAAAAGCAGGATGAAAGGACTTGCCCAAGAACCCCTTGGTTTGGAGCTCCCATATTAAATTCTGAGCACCCTTCTGTGTCCTCTGCCCTGTGGCTGTTACAACCAAAACAACACTAATTCTGGGACTTCCTGAAAGATTCACACAAAATCATACTCCATCTCCTAAAGTCTGCAGACCAAAGGCAATTTCTTATACAAGTGGGGCCTCAACACAGGCAGATCTTTCCTCCTCCCTCCTCCCCTGCTTTCATGTGGTCTCCCCCATCTCTTCTAGCTGTCCCCAGCCCTCCAGGCTTACTCTCTGAGACCAGCGTCCCACAAACATCTGCAGCTTTGCACAAGGGCACCAGAGCCCCCAAGCTAGAGTCAGACCAGGGGAGCTGAGAGCTCAGCATTGTTTTCAAAGCTCAAACTCCAGGGAAACCATTCTGCTCCCTGGAGTGGAGAAATCATTTGCAAATAAATCTTTTGGGAAGGAGTTGGTGGAATCTGAGCCCTGTCAAGATTTTCACTGGTGAAGCTATACCTGTGAGCTCAAGATTTGGGGGAGGGATGGAGTGCCTGGGTGGCTCAGTTGGTTAAGCATCTGACTTCAGCTCAGGTCATGATTTCTTGGTTCACAAGTTCAAGCCCAGAATTGGGCTCTGTGCTGACTGTTCAGAGCCTTGAGCCTGCTTTGGATTCTGTGTCTCCTCTCTCTGCCCCTCCCCTGCTTGCATCCTCTCTCTCAAAAATAAATAAGTATTTTAAAAAAGATTTGGGGGAGGGAGGAAAGCCCAGCATGTGAGGGGATTTTTCAAATATGTAAATAGATTTTTTTTAACTTCATCATGATTTTGGTAAGAATCTTTCTAAGCATCTCTATTCTATGGGAGAAAATTTTCAAGATTCCATGGGTGGCAGAACTCATCTCAGCCAGTGAAGGCACAAGGGAGGGATGTCCACCGAGGGCAGTTCTGGACCCGGCTCTCTGCTCCCGTCTCAGCCCACCTGGCCTGGAAAACGTTCCAGATTCTTTTACCTAAAGTGTGATCCCTGGATGCACTGGCAGCACCAGGAAGGCAGAACCTCAGGCTGTATCCCAGGGTTAGCAACTCAAATCTGAATTGTAATAATACCCCCAGCTCACTGGTGTGTGCAGCCCTGAAGCCCACTGTCTCTCACCCTCCCACCCCTACACCCTGCCCCAGCCCAGCCACTCTCCTTCCCGGCACTCACCTGGCAGCGCCTAACAGAAGCACCAACAACACGGGCAAGAGTCAGGGAAGAGTCCTCAGGCTGCAGCCAGCAGGGTCCCAGCTCTCTCTCCCCCAGGCCCTGCCTCCTGCCACCACCCACGTCTTCTCCCCTCCCCTCTTCATTCCTGGCAGCCTTAGCGAAGGGTGAGAGAATGGCAGCTGGAGGAGCCCGTAGCCATGCTATTAAAGAATGGGGTCTGGAGAATAACCCTCTGTTGTTGAGGGTGAGGGATGCTTCTTCTAAGTGAACTGAAACAGAGGTTTTGAAATCAACTCAAAGGAGAGCAATGACCTCTGCATGTTTCCAAGTGGGGGGTGGAGGCAGCACTCACAGGCAACAACAGACAGAATTTCTGTAAGTTTACATCTCTGTTAAGCCCCCCACTCTCCTGGCCAAAGTACCCAAAACACAAGTTTACCCACAAGAGTGTGAGTGTGTATGTGTGTGTGTGTGTGTGTGTGCGCGTGCGCTCTTGGGTGGGAGAAATAGCACAGGCTTCCCCTCATCTGTTCCCCGTCCCTCAGCATCTCTGGGAGCCCAGCGCCTCTCCATCAGGCCCAGTGAGAACTGTGACACCTGCCTATACCCATTCCTGTCCCCATGGCTCAAGCCAGGATCCCCTCCAGAGGAAGGAAGGGGTGAGGCTGAGCGAGCGAGTTGTGGGTGAGAGCGCAACTCACCACTGCAGAGTTTTGACCAGAGTCAACCCTGCACTCCTCAAGGAGGAGAGCTGGAGGGACCCTGGGTTCCAGATGCTGCCCCTGTGGGTCTTAGCGCATCATTCACTGTCTTCTAGCACATAGCATTGTCAGGGAGACATTTAAGTCCAGCTTGATAGTCTTCGAAGCCTAAGTTATTTGACCTTCTTGACAGTTGCCAACTGGATTTTTTTTTTTTTTTATGATCCTTGGAGCCTGTTCACTCCTACAGGGGATTCCATCAAGCAAGGCATGAGATAAGCTGGCACTGCCTCTCTCCTTGGCATGTTCGCATCTGATCCACAGGCCAGTTCCAATGCAGCCATATGTCCATCCATTCATCTGCTGACTCACCCATCACTTGCCTTTTTGATTTTTCAGGCAGGAGTCAATAGACCTGTTTGAATCCCTGTCTCTAGGCTTGAGATTAAGAAGGCAGCACCCTCGCCTCTTGCCCTTGAGAACTAATAGCATATCTCTTTCCAAAGAAATCCTCTCTCCCTCTAATTTCCAACAACTCTGCCAATTGTACACAATTCTGATGTGGGCATAGAGTTTAAGAATGATATGCCCGTGGGGCACCTGGGTGGCTCAGTCGGTTGGACGTCTGGCTTCGGCTCAGGTCATGATCTCACAGTTTGTGAGTTCGAGCCCCGCGTCGGGCTCTGTGCTGACAGCTCAGAGCCTGGAAACTGCTTCGGATTCTGTGTCTCCCTTTCTCTCTGCCCTTCTCTCTCTCTCTCTCTCTCAAAAGTAAATAAACATTTTCAAAAAATTTTAAAGAATGATATGCCCGTTATTTATTGATTTGGCACCTTTTTTTTCCTTTGAAGTATTTCATCTCAGATTAGCAAATCACTTTAGAATGTCCCATGTGTTGTATTTTCTAAAACATGATATCTTGAAATCCTAGTCAGATTTTCCGATTTAATATCCTGTTACACTAGCGCTTATTCAGTACTTAATAAGTGACAAATATTCTAAGTGCTAGAGGACTACTAACTTGCTTATCCCCCATAGCAACCTCATGATGTAAGTCTGTTATCATCCTCTGTTACAGAGGAGAGAGATGAAGAATAAAGCGGTTAAGTAATTTATTCGGGGGTGAACAGCTAGTGAGTGGAGAAGTTGGGATTTGAACAAGCATCGTGGCAGCAGGTGGCGGACCCTTAAATGCCACAACATGGCTAGCTTCCCCGCTATTCAGATTATCAGCCTTTAAAGAACTTTCGATTGTAAACCCATTGTAATTTCATACCCGCAAGAAAATAAAAATCCTCTGCTTACATGTTACACTTCTTAATGACTAACTTCATTATCCACCCTGGATCCCAACCAAAACCTTGGGTGTCCTCATGGACAACCCTTCCTTCATTGACCACGTCTTCCCTGCTGACCAGTGGCACCGATTCTGCCCCTTGAACTAAGATGGTGTTTTAGTTCAAGAGTGAACGACCACCCTCATGGCCCTGCTCCTAGATGTGTCCCACTTGTAATCCATTCTGTGCATTGCAAACAGAATGTTTAACTCAATTCTTACTTAGATTTAACAAAAAACATGTTTCACTGTTTCTTGGCTCAGTGTTGCTTTTTGAATCCCGTACCTTCCTTCTGCGTTAAATTTTCTTCTTGTTTTTTTTAACTTCTTAATCATTTTAAGTGTGCAGTTTCGTAGTGTTAAGTGTACTCATGTTGTTGTGCAGCACACCTCCAGAATTCTTTCATCTTGCAAAACTGAAACCTCATACCCATTTATCCCTCCCTTCAGCCCCTGGCGACACCATTCTACCTTCTGTTACCATGAATTGGACTACCTCATTGAATTCCCTGGAATCATACAGCATTTGTCTTTTTTTTTCTTTAATTATTTATCCTGAGAAAGAGAGAGAGAGAGAGAGAGAGAGAGAGAGAGAGAGAGAGAGAATCCCAAGCAGGTACCACACTGACAGTGCAAAGCGCAGTGTGGGGCACAAACCCATGAACTGCGAGATCATGACCTGAGCCAAAATCAAGAGTCAGATGCTTAACCAACTGAGCCACCCAGAGGCCCCACAGCATTTGTCTTTTTGTGATTGGCTTAACTTAATGTCTTCAGCGTTCATCCATGTTATAGTTATCTTTCAGAAATGTATTCCTCTTTAAGGGCAAATAATCTTCCTTGTGTGTATATATGTATATACCAAATTTTGTTCCTTCATTCATCCACTGATGGACATTTGGATTGCTTCCACCACTTGGCAATCATGAATGGTGCTGTTGTGAACACAGTGTGCCAAATTTTCTTCTTAAAACACAACCTTCAGTAGTTTTTCTACTGGGGAACTGTTGGGGGTAAACTCTTTTGATCCTCTTTGGTCTCAAAGTGCTTTCATTTTATCCTCAATCTTGAATTGTTATTTAGTTGGCTAGAGAATTCTTGGTTGATGATTATTTTCTGTCAGAACTTTAAAGGTATTATTTAATTGCCTTCTACTATCTAGTGGGTTTATAAGTCTTTTATGTAAAATGCCTATAGTAGATCACATAATGCCACCTGAGGTATCCACGTCGTCATCCTCAGAAGCTTGAATGTTGCCTTATATCAGAAATGGGACTTTGCAGGGGCACCTGGGTGGCTTAGTCGGTTAAGCGTCTGACTTCGGCCCAGGTCATGATCTTGTGCTTCGTGGGTTCGAGCCCTGCGTCGGGCTCTGTGCTGACAGCTTGGAGCCTGGAGCCTGCTTCAGATTCTGTGTCTCTCTCTCACTCTCTGCCCCTCCCCTGCTTGCACTCTGTCTCTCTGTCTCCCCAAAATAAATAAATATTTTTTAAAAATTTAGAAATGGGACTTTGCAGATGTGATCAAGTTGAGGATCTTGAGATGGGGACACACATGGTCTTAGTGGGCCTGATGACACCATAGGGTTCCTTATAAGGAGAGAGGAGGTCAAAGGGTATGATAAGAGATGTGATGACTGAGGCAAGACTCTGGAGCCGTATGTGGAAGAGGCCACGAGCCAAAGAACACAAATGGCTGGGAAAGGCAAGGAAATTGATTGTCCCTGAAGTTTTCGCAAGGAATACAGCCAAAACCTTGATTTTAGACTTCTGTGTTGTTGGGTTTTTTTAATTTTTTTTAATGTTTATTTATTTTTGACGGAGAGAGACAGAGCATGAGCTGGGGAGGGGCAGAGCAAGAGGGAGACACAGAATCCGAAGCAGGCTCCAGGCTCTGAGTGGTCAGCACAGAGGGGCTCCAACTCATGAACCACAAGATCGTGACCTGAGCTAGAGTCAAACGCTCAACCACCTGAGCCACCCAGGCACTCCTATTTGTGTTGTTTTAAGCCGCTAATTCTATGGCAACTTGTTACAGCAGCAATTGGAAAAAAGTACAATGCCTGTTCTTGACTTCTGCCCAAATTTTTATTGGGTTGTTTTCCTTAGGGATTTGTAGGAGGCTTTTGTATTTTGAATGTGTTATTTTTTGGTCAGTTATATATTTTGCAAATATCTTCTCCCAGTTAGTGATTTCCTTTTTCACTCTTGTCACGGAGGCTTTTGATAACAGATTTCTTCACACAGTCAAATCTTCCCATTCTTTTTATCAATAGTGTGTACTTTTTGTCTTAAGATATTCTTCCCTATCCAGATATGATACTTTTGATTTGTAGAATTTTTGTTATCCAGCTTAAAGTATTTTTTAATTTTCCATCATTATTTCTTCTCAACTGCATGGATGGAATGTTTAGAAGTATGTTTTTAAATTTCTAAATGTATGGGAATTCTCTGCTAATCTTCTTGATGTTAATTGCATCGTGGTCTGAAAGAACATAATTTCTGTAGTACCAGCCCTTTAATTTTCTTGAGACTTACTCTGTGACTTAACATGTGCTCAGTTTTCTTTAATACTCTATATATATGCTTAAAAATATTGTTTTCCTCTGATTACTGAGTACAGTGTCCCCTATAAGATCACTAGATTAGTGTTGTATTTTGTTCTGTGTCTATACTACCCAATATGGTAACCATAAGCCACATGGGGCTGTTGAGCATCTGAAATATAGCTGGGACAACTGAAGGAATGGAATTTTTAAGTTTTGCTTATTTAAGTGATCTCTGCACCCAAAGTGGGGCTTGAACTCATGACCCCAAGATCAAGAGTCAGATGCTCTACCAACTTAGGGCCCCTGAAGAAATGGATTTTCATTTTATTTTTTAAATTACCTTTTTAAAATGTTTATTTATTTTGAGAGAGAGAGAAAGCAGGGGAGGGGCAGAGAGAGAACGAGAGAGAATCCCAAGCAGGCTCCATGCCATCAGCTCAGAGCCTGATGGAGGGCTTGAACCCATGAACCACGAGATCATGACCAGAGCTGAAATCAAGAATCAGATGCTTAACTGACTGAGGTACCCAAGCACCCCTGGAAATGTATTTTTAAGTTCATCTAAGTATAATTAATTTATTTAAATTTAAAAACTGAAACCCCATAAAATACTTTTCTGTAAAATACCGCTTTGTTGTTTTAGTAGGACAACATTGCCTTTAACCATGCATTGCATAAGATATTATTGTTACATTGTTGTATTGTACATTGTTACATTGTTGTGCAAATATCAGGAATGTGCATTGTTTCTGGTAATTCACATAAACATATCACTGATATGCCAATAGATTAATTCAGTTCAATGATTCAATTCAATTTTCTGCTTACCAATGTAACACACAATGTATTTATTAAATATTTTATGCAGACAGCATGAGTTACAGTTATACTTATGTAAATTATAGTGGTAGTTAAATTGAAGTACTTTATTTTATATATATATATATATATATATATATAGTATTTAATTATAATATAATTAAATTATTTTACTAGTTTAAAAAAAAATAAATGGGACAGCATGCATGTGACTCTTGATCTCCAGGTTGTGAGTTCAAGCCACACACTGGGTGTAGAGATTATTTAAAAATCAATCAAGGGCCGCCTGGGTGGCTCAGTTGGTTGAGCATCTGACTCTTGACTTTCCTCAGGCCATGATCTCACAGGTTCTTGAGTTCGAGCCCCACATCAGGCTCTGTGCTGGCGGCATGGAGCCTGCTCAGGATTTTCTGTTTCCCTCTCTCTGCCCCTACCCCACTCACTCTCACTCTCTCTCTCTCTCTCTCAAAAATAAATAGACATTCAAAAAATAAAAATAAAGTCAATCAATAAAAATAGGGATCACTTTTTAAATTTAAAATGAAGGCACACTACTGATATAGAATCAAGTGGAGATAAAGAACTTAGCATTTTACTTAATTGTAGAGAATAATCTGATGATGTCTGACTCTTGATTTGGTTTGGGTCATGATCTCATGGTTTGTGAAATCAAGCCCTCCATTGGGTTCTGTGTTAACAGTGTGGAGCCTGCTTGGGATTCTCTCTCCCTCTCTGTCTCTCTGCCCCTCCCCTGCAAACACACCTGTGCTCTCTCGCTCTCTCTCTCTCTCTCTCTCTCTCTCAAAATAAATCAGATGAATCATGTGATAAAAAGAGACACTACCCAATTAATATTTTGGGTACATTTCATCTCAGTATACTTCCAAATTCATGAAAAAATATTATCAAGTCATGGCCTAAAAAAAAATCAAACTTTCGGCATAGATATTTTATAGTCTTTTACAACTATCAAAGAAAAATTTCAGCTAGAAATTAAAAATATATATGTTTACTATCACAATGGACAGTTCTCTAGATGTTTCCCTTGTGTTTTGTTTCACCGTGTGATAACATATTGAAAATATTTGTGTTCAGTTTTCCGAAGCAGACTCTAAGAAAATCACCATGAATACGGTTGATAAATCCACTGAATATAATGTGCAAATACTGTAAGTCATCACTGGTTTGTCGAACGGCTGTAATAAATAGAGGAAATGAATTCAATGATCTTGTACTCTTTACTAATGCTTATTGGTTGAGCCATGGAAGAGTTTTGCAGAGATTTACCATATTGATAATGCTAATGTAAGGTTTTCTTGAAACAAAAGAAATGCTTGCCAAAGATTCAATAATCAAAGACCAAAATAATGGCAATGTGATTCATGCTTCCCCACTGATATCATACCACAGATGAACAAACTAATTTTGAAGCTCCAAATAAAAGAAAAACATATTTGTGAAATAGCCAGAGATATGAGAATTTATGTCAGTTTAAACTTTTTGAAATACAAATCAATAATAATGATTTTACACATCATATATATACATATATATGTATATATATGTGTATATATGTGTGTGTGTGTGTGTATATATATATATATATATATATATATATATATATAATTTTAATTCCAGGACAGTTAACATACAGTGCTAATATTAGTTTCAAGTGTACAATACAGGGATTCAACAATTCTATACATTACTCAGTGCTCATTGTGATAAGTATTTTACACATTTTTCTAACATTGAATCAGTATGGACACTAATCAGATCAATAGCTATTTACCACATAAGAGAAGCTGTGTTATTTAGCTCTACTAAATATACTACATCTGGCCCAGTGGCTAAAATCTGGGACTCCTACTTAGTTAATTCTCCAGTGGTCTACCATCATCTGCCATTATCCATTCTGTCATCCATTATCTAGGGCCCAAACTAGTGAATTCAATGGGAATTTTATGGAGACCACCCCCATGCATTCCTTAACGAATTGGAGATGCTACTGATTTCCATTTCTCCTAGGATACAATATTGTTTTCTTTTCTTTTTTTTAATGGTTATCTATTTTTATGAGAGAGAAAAAGAAAGAGAGAGCATAGGCGGGGAGGGGGCAGAGACAGAGGGAGACAGAGAATCCCAAGCAGGCTCCCCACTGTCCACACAGAGACTGCTGTGGAGTTCAATTTCACAAACTGTGAGATCATGACCTGAGCCTAAATCAAGAGTCAGACACTTAATCTTCTGAGCCACCCAAGTGCCCCAATATTGTTTTCTACTTACTGTCTTGGCCTAGTGTGTGTTTGTCGGGAGGAGGGTCCATTTGGCCTATGCTACATACATTTGACCCTTGAACAACACAATGGTTAGGGACACTGACCCCTGCGCAGTCAAAATATCCATGTATGACTTTCCAAAAACTTAACTACTATTAGAGCTGCAAGAGGTCGCTTTTTATTGCAATATACAATGTTCTGGAGAGACAAACTGCTCCCTGGGAGATGCTTAGCACCCCACGTTTTAAGCAGATGCTCACACTTGAGCTCACTGCAGTAGCAACAGGAAGTGGCTGTGAAATCACTACAGAACAACATGTACTACAGTTAATTTTATGCAGTTAGGATTTAATACTAGACCTTTACATTTATTTACATTTCTTTCAACGGCAAATAGTACCATTTACAGTCTGTAAGTGTGTGCATATGTTTTGATAAATTTTAACTTTTTAAAATAAGATTTGTGGGGGCACC
Source organism: Prionailurus viverrinus (assembly GCF_022837055.1). Classification (NCBI taxonomy): domain Eukaryota; kingdom Metazoa; phylum Chordata; class Mammalia; order Carnivora; family Felidae; genus Prionailurus; species Prionailurus viverrinus. Next base: position 7,369,065 of record NC_062576.1, read on the forward strand.
TTGCTGGCTCCATCAGTAAAGCATGTGACTCTTGATCTTGGGGTTGTGAGTTCGAGCCCCACATTGGGTGTAGAGATTATTTAAAAATAAAATCTTGGGGCGCCTGGGTGGCGCAGTCGGTTAAGCGTCCGACTTCAGCCAGGTCACGATCTCACAGTCCGTGAGTTCGAGCCCCGCGTCAGGCTCTGGGCTGATGGCTCAGAGCCTGGAGCCTGTTTCCGATTCTGTGTCTCCCTCTCTCTCTGCCCCTCCCCCGTTCATGCTCTGTCTCTCTCTGTCCCAAAAATAAATAAACGTTGAAAAAAAAAATTTTTTTTTAAATAAAAAAAAAATAAAATCTTTAAAAAAAATAATAAAATAGGGGCACCTGGCTGTCTCAGTCCGTACAGCACGGGACTCTCAATCCTCAGGGACTTGAGTTCAAGCCCCACAATGGGCATGGAGATTTATCTTTAAAATAAAATTTAAAAAATAATAATAATGAAATAAAAGATAAAATAGATTCATGTATTTTTATGGTGATAAATGATAAAGTATATTTGTATCTACACATATTTTATGCATCCCTTTTTATTTAATTTTTTCAATGTTTCTAGGCTACATGGTTTTTCTGTGGCTTTTTTCAAATTGTTGCAAATCTCCAAAAAATTTTTCCAGTATATTTATTGAAGAAAAGCCACATAGAAGTGGACTCACACAGTTCAAACCCAAACAACATGGGTTTCAGGGGTTTCCTTCCTTTTTATAGCTGAAAAATATTCCAGTGTGTGTGTGTGTGTGTGTGTGTGTGTATCACATCTTCTTTATTCATTCACCAAGATGGACATTTAAGTTGTTCCCACACCATGGCTATTGTAAATAACGCTGCAGTGAACATGGGAGTGCAGATATTACACTGAGATCCTGATTTCATTTTCTTTGGACATATACCCAGATGTGGAATTGCAAGATAATAATGTACTTCTATTTTTAATTTTTTTGAGAAACTGCCATACTTTTTTCCATAGTGGCTGTACCAATTTAAATCCCCACCAACAGTGCACCAGGGTTCTCTTTTCTCCACATCCAAACCAACATTTATTATCTCTTGTCTTTTTCGTAATAGCCATTCTGACAGGTGTGAAGTGATATCTCACTGTGGTTTTTATTTGCAGTTCCCTGATGATTAGTAATGTTGAGCACCTTTTTAAAAAAATGTTTACTTATTTATTTTTGAGAGAGAGAGATCACAAGCAGGGGAGGGGCAGAGAAAGAAGAAGAGAGAGAATCTCAAGCAGGCTCCACACTATCAGTGCAGAGCCTGTCGCGGGGCTTGAACTCATGAACTGTGAGATACTGACCTGAGCTGAAACCAAGAGTCAGACGTTGAACCAACCGAGCCACTCAGGCACCCTGAGCACCTTTTGATATATTTGTTGGCCATTGTATATCTTCTCTGGGAAGAAAAAAGTCTATTCAAGTCCTCTGAACTTTTTTAAGTTTATTTGTTTTGTTTTGTTTTGTTTTGTTTTGTTTTGTTTTGTTTTGTGTAGTAACCTCTATACCCAACGTGAGGCTTGAACTTACAACTCCGAGATCAAGAGTCGCATGCTCTTTCAACTGAGTCGGCCAGGTACCCCACCCCTGCACATTTTTAAATTGGATTGTTTGGGGGCAGTGGGGGCCTTGTTCTAAGTTACATGACTTCCTTGTATATTTTGGATATTAACCCATTATCAGATAGATTGGGTTTGCAAATATTTCTTCCCATTCCATAGGCTACCTTTTCATTTCGTTGATTGTTTCTTTTGCTGCACAGAAACCTTTAAGTTTGATGTAGTCCCACTTATTTATTTTACTTTTGTTACTGGTGCTTTTGGTGTCACATCCGAAAAATCATTGCCAAGATAAACATCAAGAAGATGGTGCTCTATGCTTTCTCCTGGGAGTTCTATAATTTCAGGTCTTATGTTTAAGTCCTTAATTCATTTTCAGTTAATTTTTGTGAGTGATGTAGTAAGGTAAGGAAAGGTCCAGTCTCATTCTTTTGCAAGTGAATATTCAGTTTTCCCAACACCATTTATTAAAGAGACTATCCTTTCCTCATTGAGTATGCTTGGCTCTCTTGTCAAATATTAGGTGGCCATAGATGCATGGGTTTATGTCTGGGCTCTTGATTCTGTTCCATTGGTCAATGTGTCTGTTTTTAATGTCAGTACTATATCTTTTGATTACTATAGCCTTGTGATATAGCTTGAAATCAGGAAGTGGGAGGCCTCAAGCTTTGTTCTTTCTCAAGATTGCTTTAGCTATTTGAGGTCTATTGTGGTTCCATACAAATTGTAGCTTTGTTTTTTTCTATTTCTTTGAAAAATGCCATTAGACGTTTGATAGGGATTGCATTGACTGTATAGACAGATTTGGGTAGTATGGACATTTTAACAATATTAACTCTTCCAATCCATGAACGTGGGGTATATTTCCAATTATTTGTGTCTTCAGTTTTATTTATCAGTCTTACAGTTTTTGATATATAGACCTTTCACTTCCTTAGTTAAATTTGTTCATAAGTATCTTATTGTTTTTTATGTTATTGTAAATGGAATTGTTTCTTTATTTCTTTCTCATCTAGCTTGTTGTTAGAATCTGGAAACACACTGATTTTTGTATGTTGATTTTGTATCCTGCAACTTTACTGAACTCATTGATTAATTCTAACAGTTTTTTGGTGGAGTCTTTAGGATTTTCTATACACAAGATCATGTTAGCAGCAAACAGAAACAGTTTTACTTCTACCTTTCCAATTTGGATGCCTTTTATTTGTTTTTCTTGCCTAATTGCTCTAACTAGGATTTCCACTACTGTGTTGAATAGGAGTAGTGAGATGACATCTTTTTCTTTTTCCTGGTGTTAGGGGGAAAGCGCTCAACCCTATCACTGTTGAGTATGATGTTAGCTATGAGTTTATCATATATGGCCTTTATTATGTTGAGATGTGTTCCTTCTATGCCCAATTTGTTGAGAATTTTTATCATGAAAGGACATTGAATTTTGCCAAATGTTTTTTTCTTTATCTTTTGAGATGATCATATGATTTTTGTCTTTCATTCTATTAGTGTGGTTTTATCACGTTTATTGAGTTGCATATGGTGCATGAGCCTTGCATCCCAGGGATAAATCCCACTTGGTCTTGGTGTGTAATCCTTTTAATTTGCTGTTGAATTTGGTTTGCTAGTATTTTGTTGAGAATGTTTGTATCTGTTTTCATCAGAGATATTGGTCTATAGTTTTTTCTTGTAATACCCTTACCTGGTTTTGGTATCCAGGTAATGCTGACCTTCTAAAATGAGTTTGGAAGTACTTCCTCCTTTTCTATTTTTTGGAAGAGTTTGAGAAGAACTGACATTAATTTTTTTTTTTTTTTAATTTTTGGTAGAATTCACCCATGAGGCCATCTGGTCCTGGGCTTTTTCTTTTTTTTTTTAATGTTTATTTATTTTGAGAGAGAGACAGAGAACATGAGCAGAGGAGAAACAGAGAGAGAAACACAGAACCCAAAGCAGACTCCAGGCTCTAAGCTGTCAGCACAGAGCTTGATGCAGGGCTCGAACTCACAAACCATGAGATTATGACCTGAGCCAAAGTCAGATGCTCATCAGACTGAGTCACCCAGGTGCCCTATCCTGGGCTTTTTATTGTTGGGGGTGGGGTTTCTGATCACTGAATTAATCTCCTTACTTATCTCCTTATGTATCTTACTTATTAGTCTGTTCAGATTTTCTATTCATGATTCAGACTTGGTAGGCTGTCTGTTTCTAGGAATTTATCCATTTCTTCTAGGTTATCCAATTTGTTGATGTATAATTGTTCATTCTAGTCTCATATACTCCTTTGTATTTTTGTGGTATCAGTTGTAGTATCCCCACTTTCATTTGTAATTTTATTTGAGTTCTGTCTCTTTTTTTCTTGGTAAGACTAGCTAAAGGTTTGTTAATTTTGTTTATCCTTTTTTAAAAAAAAAAAAAAGCTCTTAGTTTTCATTCATCTTTTCTATTGTGTTTCTGGTCCCTGTTTCATTTATTTCTACTCTGGAAGAGGCAGGATGGGAACTAAGGGTGGCTCTAGGGTCAGACTCTTAGTCCTCTGCCAAACCACTTCTCAAGGAGGAGGAGCTACTGAGTCAGGTGCCTTTTGCACATCTTTGCATACGGCTTGTAATCATCTCCTTGGAAACCGAGAGCCGTGACCCCACATTCAGGGTTATGCAGATGGTCCGCCAGAGTGACCAAAGTCCTTGTTTAAATGTCTGAAGCGGGGGTTGAAAGTGGGGAGGTACACAGAGCCTGGGGAATAGGGACACTTTTCAAAGTTGCATGAATTTCTCCAGATTCTTCAATGGCTCCATTTATAAATGTCCCCAGTGCCCGGGTCAGTGTGGGTATCAAGGGAGGAGGCTAAGTTTGGTGCGGGGCGGGGGGGAGTGGTAGGGGAAGGGGGTTTTTTCCTAGTTATTTCTAAACTTCTGACAAGACCCTAAAGCACCAAGACAAACTTCTCTTTCACAATAAGTTTCTGAGGGTTGGTGCCAAGAAAGAAGCCCCTGAGGGTCGAGAGAGCTCTCCTCCCACTTCTTTATTCCACCAAACAATGCCCTCTTTGTCTCTCCTCTTCCCACCAAAAGAGACCAGCCTCCTCCCACAGCCATATGTTGATGACATGTGCCATGACCTGGAGCAGCAGGGTGCAGGGATCACCCAAGGGTAGGGAGTAAAAAGAAGTTTGGAGGCCTGGCATCTCTGTAACCTACCTCTATGGGAGGAGAAACCTTTCTTCTCTCCCTCCCTCCTTCGTTTTCACAGTTGGATATATCTATCTGGTTTGGAAGAGTATGAGAGGTCACCAGGAACAAGGGTTGAGAAGGGGTCAGCAGAAGTAAAGTATCAGAACAAGAAGGAAAACATCTCCCCCAGAGAATTGAATACGGCAGCACTGGACCTAAGAGACCTGGAAAGAAGAGAGCTAAGCTAGTCCTGGGCCCATCATCACAATGAAAATCTGGAGGAAACAAGAATATAAACCAACAATTTCTTAAGATTGTGAAGGTTTAAAATCTGTAACATTTACAAATAGTCAACAAATGTATTTCTCACCATTATGGAAAGAACTCAACTTAGCAACAAGTTTAACTCAAGAACTGATGATATAGAGGCAGCATCCTGGTTTTATTCCATGCTGATCCCTCTGGCTCATTTCTAGAATTTCTAGAAAATCCTCCTTCCTGCACTTTGTACTATGTAAAGTCAAGCTCTTGCCCATGCAAGAATGCAACGCTGAGAGATGGACAGGAAGGAAAGCCTGGAGACCAGAGGCCATGGTCAGCTGTTGATCCCGATGACCCAAGTTTTTTCCTCCTTGATCTTCTGCTACCTCACAAAGGGACTCACAGTTGACCCATACCTCAAAATCCTCTCCACCTTGGTAGCGCCTTAGTCTGTGACTTTCTCTATGCCAGATTTTCCAGGCCTAGTGAAGTCTTTCCCAGGTTTCAGGTCACTGCCTGATCCAACAATCAGGCCTTCTTTCTCCATGATTATAAAAGCAGAAATCCCCTGGGACTCTAGTGCCAAGTGGTAGGGATGGAGAACAAGAGGAAGGCCAAGTTCAGAAGACTAGAAAAGACATCTTTGAAAGACATCATGGACTATTCCAAGGCCAGAGAAGGCCAGTGGAATGAATGCTATGCTGTTTTCACAGCTCAAGGGATAATCCCTCGTAGGCATGAAGAGGGAAGTTAGCAAGAAGGCAATATCAGAGCCCCGAAAACCAACAAAAGACACAGTAGAAATACGCAGACACAACTCATCTACTTTCCTCCTCCCCACCCTCACCCCCAGGCCTTAGCTCTCACACAAGAAGTGGTGTCAGAGCTAACTTTCATCCACGCACATCTAACTACACCCCTACCCATCTGAGGCTGATTCCACTTTAGAAAGCATCAGACTCACCCCTGCCCAGGGTTGTTGACTGGAAAATGAGCTGACTTTGGGGTCATTCTGACCAAGGTTCACATGGTGGCTCTGCTAGTCACTAGATATTTCATAGTGGCTTCATCAGGTGACTTAATCATCTGGGCTGCTTTGTATCAACAACTCCTCTCATGGTTATTGTGAGAATTCCATTTTTAAAAACTAGCCTATGTAAGCTGCATGGGGACAAGGGATAGTGTCTCTTGATCTGCCCTGTTCCCCTGTTGCCAAGGACATTACTCGGCATTTAGAACTTACTCATTAAATATGGTCCATAGTTCATAGTCCATTTGGGGTTTTTACTGAATGTTTTCCTTGCCGTTGACTGTTACAGCCACGTGGAACCCTAAGGATCCTCCAGGCCATATTACATAAGAGGAAGCAGACCCAGAATAAGTCATTTCTGTGGGTCATACAGATTGCAAGATGCAAAGCAAGAGGCCAGTTCCTCAGACCCAGTAAACTATTGATACCGAGCACAGAATTAGAGACTAAGAGTGGGAGTAGAGAACAAAATGCCCCAAAAGCTGCAGGGAATCTGGAATCTCCAGGAGGATGAACCTGAAAAAGAGCCTGGGTCATAAGTAGGAGTGATTAGGGCATAGAGGACTGGAAAGACATTACCTGGAACAGAAAACTTGTGGTCAGAAGTCATGAGTAATGGATGATAAGTAAAGAGAGGAAGAGGGGGCCCCAAGGTAATTATAATAGATGGCATTTATTGACCAAGTGCTATGTACCAAGTACCTGTGATCTTATTTAATCCTCACCAAAAAACACATCAGAGATAAAACTATTACTATTAATATCCATTTTAGCAATGAGGAAATTGAAGCAGAAAAGAATTAAGTAATTTCCTCAAAGTCACAAATGTAGCAGGTGATGATGGCACTGGGGATCAAACCCAGACATAATTTCTGTAAAACCTGGATCATTAACCAAAACTGTCACCATATTAGGAGTTACTGTTTTGAGTAATCAGAAGGAGGGAGGAGGAAGCCCTAGGTAGGGATTATATTGATCCCAGAGACTGGCTACTCAGAGAGGATAAAACAAAGGGGCATTGTTGAAAATGGGTGGGGGAGATGGGGACATTCGGAATTTGGGATAGGGCCAGTAAAAAAATAAAGGAGCAGACATAATCACTGCACAACCATAAAACTGAACAGTTGAAATCTTACGTTGAACGGAAAGAAAAATTGCAAATAATATAAAGACTAAAAATAATTTTTATTTGGTTCTGGAATACCTACAAATGTTGTTGTGTCTGGTGCTCTCAGCACTCACAAGATATCCAAAGAAATAAATTCTGTTCAACTGACTCAAGAGCATCCTCAGATCTGATTTTCCTCTCCCAGCCCACCAATAAGCTCTCTCTTGTGGCAAATGGGAGATTACCTTTAAGACTCAAGAAACACCAACCCAAGTGGAAATGTCTGACTTGGACCTTAATGATGTGGGGATATTAGGTTTATAGGTCTACTGCAGTTCCAGAAGGCCAGCAGTGAGGACTGGATCATCCTGTTTGCCCTGCAGTGGTATACCAGCTTTCCCAAAATTGCACCAGCATATCTACGCAAAGGGAGCCTTCCCTGCTCAACCCCCCTCCACCAAGACTGGAGCACACAGGCGGGTTGATCACCTTGGCACACAAAATCCCCTCTGCCAGTGGGAATCCACATGCAGACAGGAGGGGTGTGGGACCATCCCCGAGGCAGGTGCTTGTCAGAGTCTGGAATTTAGCCCTACTTGCAAGCCCATAAATTAACTGTTACTATTTCGTGGATGCTGGCAGAAGACAGGAGAACCTTCGGACACAAAGAAAGGACTGTTGGTCATCGCACATCAGGCAGTATGAACATCACGTTGGCCAGGGTTACCCTGTGCCCCTAAATCCCAGGCAGTATCTCTGAATGACCCAAATGGATGCTATATAAGCAGTAGGCTTGTGTACGTTACAGTCAAGGAACACTGAACTTGGGAAAGGCATGCTTTTCTCATGAACTGTCTTGAGCCTGATCTTTTTCCAAAGGGCATCTCTTGAGGTTGCTCACTGCAAACACTACCCTGAGAAATGGCCCAGGTGGTGACCACACAGGGCTTGGCATTCTTGACATGCCCAGTAAGAACATGCAAGAAGCTCAAGCTCAAGACCCATGGCAGATTGCCCTGCCCAGCAGACACCCCTGACCCCCCCTACCTCTGCACTGAGTTGACCAGTTGTCCCCATGAGCTCTGCAACTCACAAAATGATTGCTCTGCTGGCAAGGCAGGCTTGTATCCCAAAGGTACTGACACATTGGTCTTTGGTAACTCTCTGCATGTGTTGCAATGATTGGTGAGGAGTTTGCAGTTGAATAAGAACATAGAAAAGTAATGACTTAGCAGCTCCATTGAAAACAAAAGTTTGTGTGGAAAAGTAAAATAATTATAGTTGATTGTATAACAGAGCTGTAAAGGTATTACATAGTCATAATAATGAAAACAATGAATATAGATCTAACCTAAGTTCTCATATATAATATTTATATTAGGGGGATGGATGATGGGAAGTGGGTGTGTGTGGTGGAGGCTGGCAAAGGAAAGAAGGTAAATCATCTCTTCCAGAATATCTAGGATATCTATATACATCTATATAATGCCTGACACTGAAATATCAAGGAAGCATTTTATTCAAAAACATGGAGGTATACATCTCCAAAATAACCAACTAAAAAGATATGAAAATCATTGAATGAAAAATAAAGAAAAAATATTTTGGAAGTCATTTTACTTTGCATAAACCAGGCATTGAAAAAATACTTATTGTCCTTAAGTAAAGAATTTTCACTGGGAATGGTTGACAGAAAAGAGAAGAATTGCAGAAAGATCATGCATTGGAAGTAACAATGTGGAAATTTCATTTCTAAGTAATCTCTGTACCCAACGTGGGGCTTGAACTTAACCCCAAGCTCAAGAGTTGAGCACTCCACAAACTAAGGCAACCAGGCACCCCTGGAAATTTATTTTGAACAAAAAATTTGACTCAATCCTCAACTGCTTTTATAGCTTTATAGGATAAAATCAATAATAAAAACTAAACTAAACTAAAATAATAAAATAAAATAAATAAAATAAAATAAAATATAAAATAAAATAAAATAAAAAAATATGAAGCCAGACTAGCTGGCTGTGTATGGAGGCCCTACCTTCAGGGCCTCACACCTTCCAGGGAATGTTGGTTTGAAAGCTCTAGAGTAAAAACAAAGAAAAAAAGTCATCAAATTCAACAAAGAAATCCCAGCCTGAGCACCCTTGGACCCTGTAGCCCTGGACAGCAGTCAAAAATGGGAATCAGAGAACATCCCAGTGAAGTGGCTGAGGTCTACCTAGAGGCGGAGTACTCTGACCTATTCAGAGTGAGCGCCTACTACCTGGACTAAGCATTCACTGCTTCTTATGTTCTACTCATCAGCAATGAGCATGAGAAGGACCAAGGAACCTCGAGAAGAGAGGACACAGCAGGCAGAAGACCCTGCAGAATAGAAAGAGGGCTTAGAAGTATGCAATGGTGTTCCTCAGAATCCTACTTTAGCCACTATACATATTCTCAAAAGCTCTGGGTTCAGGAGGAGAATGGGGACAGGGAGAGACATTGCCAGCCAGCACACTCGTGAGACTCAAGGAAGGTGCCTAAGTTCAGATTCTGTCCTTATCCTGAGCTCCCTAGGGAGAAACTGGCCTGGATAAGCCAGCTCCTTCAGATCTTTTGCTCAATAGTACTTTCTCTTACACCGAATTGGGTGAGCCATATGCAAAAATACTGTCTCTGATATTTAGTCATGGAAGAAAACCCAAATAACTCAGAAGGAAATAACTCAGTCAGTGATATGTCAAAGCAACTTTGGGCTCTTTGAACAAATTAAAAGAACACATGACAAAGAAAAATTTCAGATCAATAAGGAAACCCAAAGTCCACAGAACAGGCCAGGGCTAAGGCAGACTGAAATGTGAGACCCCGCCCCACCCAGGACAGCAGACATAGGCTGGGGGTCGGCCAGGAAAGGGAACCTTGGAAGACCCCAGTCCTGGCCAGCTGTGGGGGAAGGGGAGAGGGACACAGAGCCACTCAGACACCCAGAGAAACTTCCTGGAGGGGTTCAGGTTTCAGAGGAGGTGTGAAAGCCAAGATAGCTGGCCAAGAAGAGGTAAAAAGATTGTTCCTGACCAGTCAGGCATGAAACGGCTGAGTGGAGGGTCACAGGGACCTGACAAGGGACACGACTGAGAGTGGAGCTGGGCCATGGGCACCCCCAGGCTCACCAGGGAGGATAAAGGCCCAGAGGACCAAATGTGTGTCCTTCCCTGAGCACCTCCCACCTGCCCAACAGAGAACCAGCAACAGATCCTCCTGCAGGCAGAACCAAGTTCAAGCCCACTTTAAAGATGCCCCACCCCGGGAGGGCCTCACTGCCACACGCTGTCTCCTTCTTGGCAGTTCCTCAGTCCCTTAGTACTCCCTTGTCTCTTTGGCAGATTCCCCTGGGGACAGAGAGATAGGGAGGGAGTCAGGGATGTGAATGTCCTCCAGACAGAACTCTGGGATGCTGGGTGTGAGAGAGAGAGAGTCATACCCTAGATGGGCTCTGCCAGGGGCCCAGGCTCTGGCCAGGTGCAGAGCTTTTCCAGAGGTGGTCTGACAACACCCAAGTCCCCTCCCCGCCCCCACAGTGAGCCTAGGGTGGGTCATGATAGACTGCAGAGGCATTTGCTACCTGAAACCCCCAGCCATTGGCGTTCTTTCACCTGGGGGATACACAGACTTTCAGCCTGCAGATCAGCCGTCTCAGCTCTCGATCTGCACACCGTCTCTGAGCTCACTGAGTGCAGCCTCTGCCCAGGGTGGCTTGTGCATCCTTCTCTCTCACTGTCAGGGGAGGAGCCTGTCCTGCACTCTCATTGGCCTGCAAAGTCGCCTTCCCTGGGCCGGGCTCAAAGCCCAACCATTCCCATAACTACACCTGGCTTTATCTCCAAGTAGTCTGCTCCGAGCTCCAGGACCCAAGGCAGTCCAGAACCTTCCAGTCAGGCACAATGGGCACGATGGTGTCTGTCCTGCTGTCCCTGCTGCTCCTTCTGGGTCCTGCAGTCCCTCAGGAGACCCAAGCTGGTGAGTGAGGAAGTAAGGGTGGCTCTGGAGAAGAACGGAGGGGAAGTAATAAATGGAACAGGTGGGCTGGAGAAGGGCCCCTCCTACAGCTGTGATCCACAAGTAGACTGTGTGAATGGGAGGCCAAGGCTGTCAGCTAACTCAGCTCAGAAACTTCTAGAAGCACTGAGGGAGCCTCTGGACCCATGCTAAATGAGGCCGTAAAGATCTGAAACCCCTTAGTTTACAAATGAACAAAACTAAGACCAGAGAGGTGAAGTGACCTGGACAGAGTCATACAGCCAGGACGGGGCAGGAGCCACACAGGTAGAACTTCTTGTTCTTTTCTTTCTTCCAAGGGCTGGAGGAATCTGTCTGACTCTCAGGGAAGAGAGAGCAACCCCAAGGGGCAGATATGAAGGCAGGTTAACTGGAGGGTTCTAGAAAGAAATCTGTCCCCTCCCCCCACAGTGCCACTGTTAACCCTGAAGGCAAGTTACTGGGAGAGAGGCCAGCTGGAACCTTGAAAGAACAAAAGTCAACTCTAGAACAGGAAAATGAGGCTGTTTCTCAGCCAAAAATCTCAGGGGGAAGAAATATAAGCCAAAGTGTGCATGTTTTAAGTTTGCTACATTTACAAACTATGAGAACATAGGTTTTATTTGAGAATGTTAATCACACCCTACTCCAAAATTTGTATTAGCCAGGGTTCTCCAGAGAAACAGAACTAATAGGATGCATATCCAGACAGAGATTGATTTTAAGGAATTGGCTTGTACAATTGAAATCCACAGGTTAGTTCAGCAGGTAGAGACCCAGAGAAGAGTCAGTGTTGCTGTCCTGAGACCAAAGGAAGTCTGGAGGCAGAATTACTTCTTCTTTGGGGGACCAGGCTTTTTTCTTGTGGCCTTCAACTGATCGGGTGAGGCCCACCCACATTATGAAGGGTAAAATGCTTACTTGAGGTCTACTGAATTAATAATGTTGGTAGTCATGTGGCAGATTCCTAGTTCAAGTACTGAAATTATTCTTGCTAATTAGTTTCTAAATGTGATTAACATTTAACACCCCTGTGAGTTGTATCATGAATTAATTATGGCGATGTCCTCCTCTCCAAGTCCCTGCCTTATACCAAAACATAAAGCACAGCCCTGGGAATTCTGAGCCCTAGATCCATTCTAGGTCATTTCCTGAGTTTGCTGGTAAATTCTTCCTACACATTCGAACTATATGTATTAGATTAGGTTAGACTAGGTTGTGCTCCAGTAACAAAGTTGTTAGTGGCTTAACCCAACACATTGTTTATTTCTTACTCATGTAAAGTGAATACAGATAAGGCAACTTTCCTGTCTTTCGTGGGGTGACTCGGGAATGCAGGGATTCTGTTTTATCCTGAGGCCTCCACAGTCATCACCTAAATAAGAGACAGAGACAACAAACCAACTAATAGGGCCTGAGACCAGAAGAAAGACATCACTACAATTCACATCCCCTTTTGGCAGAACTCACTCTCATGATCCCAATATACCTACAAGGGGGCTGAGAAGTATTGTGTTGTCTCGTGCCAAGACAAGACAGTGTAGTGAAGCTACAGAATGGTCTCTGAAATACCATCCCTAGAATTGGGAGGGCCCTTTCACTCGAGCGAGCCTCCAGTGGGGTGAGGCTGTGGGCTGCAGAGGCCAAGGCGCAGCGACCACATCCCCTTTCCTGGCCCTCTGCTGCCCCATGTTGGGCCTGCATGGACCCCACACTTCAAAGTCTCTTCCTCTTTTTCAGGGTCTTACCGTCTGAGCTTCCTCTACACCGGGGTGTCCAGGCCCACTGACAGCCTCCCTAGCTTCCAGGCCACTGCTTACCTCAATGACCAGGTCTTCTTTCACTATGACAGTAAAAGCAGGAAGGCCATACCCCTGGACCCATGGAGCCAGATGGAAGGAATAGAGGACTGGGAGAAGGAGAGTGAACTTCAGCAGGCCAGGGAGAGCATCTTCATGGAGACTCTGCAGGACATCATGGACTATTACAAGGACAGAGAAGGTCAGTGGACCAAGGAGGGTGGGGTGGAGGGTCTTAGCCCTGCAGGTATGAGTGGAAAGGGATCAGCAGGATGGAACTAATCCCCATCCCTAACAAGGAACAGAAAGCAGAGTAGAAATATGTGGACATTCTGCATCTCCCCACCCCCACCCCACAACGCAGCTGCTCTCCGCCTGCCCTGTCATGTCCCCATCCTCACTCCCAGACCTCAGCTCTCACAGGAAGTGATGTCAGAGTCAGCTCTCACCCAGGCACATGTGACCTCTCAGCTCCACACCCCTAATCCGTCTGGGGCTGCTGGCTGGCACTTTAGAAGGCATCAGACTCCCCTGCCCAGGGATGTCGAGCAGAGAGTGAGCTCACCCTGGGGTCGGTCAGACGTAGGTTCACATCGCAGCCCAGCCAGTCACTAGCCATTTCACAGTGAACGCATCTTAATGCCTGGTCTGAATCGGCAACACTGGAATCTCCAAGAGATTCCATCAAACTTACATATGTGAATTCCACGAAGGCTAGAACTTCATCTGTCTTGATCGCCCCTCTAGTCCCATCCCCTAGGACAGCCAGTAACACCTGCTCAAATGAAATGTGTTGCATGATTGAGAGAAAGTGCCTGGCACCAACCATGGCCCATACCGGGAGCTAGTGGGGACTGAATTCAAAGCCACATGCTGTTAGAGGTACAGGGAATCCTAAAGGCCCTCCTCTCCATGAGGGCTCATCTGGACTTGTGGTAGGAGGCATTTGAGGAGCCAGGAAAGTGCAGGGCACCAGGACTGGCTCCCATGTGTCCAGCCCAGCACGCAGTCCTGCACACTGCCCGCTCCCCAAGTCAGCCAGTCACAGGCTGGCAAACTGTTGATGCTAAGTCTTCGTAGGGCGGGCGTCGAAAGATGGGTTTCTGAGTACAAAAATGCCTAAGAAGCTACACGGAACCTGAAAGTTTCCTAAAGGAGGCCAGAGTTTTGCAGAAATCTGAAGGATAAGGAATGGGAAGCCCGGGTAAGGAAAACAGCCCAGTGAGTGTGTCAGAAGTAGGACAGGGTGATTGATGCACAGTGCCCAGAGACACCAGCAGACATTTCGCCAGCTGGAATAAAAATGTTGACACGAGTAATTATGAGGAAAGAGGGTAAAGAGATGAACACAGGGTGGCAGAAAAAGGATGGGAGCGAACACTTATTGAGCACTTGCTAGGCACCAGGCACGGGTGTTAACACTTGTCATGCTCGCGCTCACCCTCTAAAGTAGTACTGTCACGGGGCGCCTGGGTGGCGCAGTCGGTTAAGCGTCCGACTTCAGCCAGGTCACGATCTCGCGGTCCGTGAGTTCGAGCCCCGCGTCGGGCTCTGGGCTGATGGCTCGGAGCCTGGAGCCTGTTTCCGATTCTGTGTCTCCCTCTCTCTCTGCCCCTCCCCCGTTCATGCTCTGTCTCTCTCTGTCCCAAAAATAAATAAACTTTAAAAAAAAATTTAAAAAAAAAAATAAATAAATAAAGTAGTACTGTCACCATCGCTGTCTCCAAGATGAGAAGACAGAGGCCCAGAGAGGTTAAAGGCCCAAGGTGGTGCACAAGCCAGCTGGGGGTGGGGAAAGAGCTGCCAGTTGAGGCCAGGGAGCTTGAGAGGAGAACCTGTGCCCTCGGCGCTAATCAGTATTGGGTAAACACCTCCCTTTATCACCAAAATGAAGACATGTGTCCCCTTCCCTAAGGAGGCTGATTTCCAAGGCTTGTGGCTCACTGGGAAGAGAGGGGGCCTCCGAGATTTGTAATGTAGATATCAAACTCTGGAGAAGAGGGAAGCAGAGATCACGTCACATTTACTCCAGTGGTGACATCAGCTCCACTTAGAAATGAGAGGGGGAAATGGGGGACATTTCATAATCTGCATAAAACTCTAAACATGAAATTCTATTTCACTCAGAGACAGCACTTCAGTGTGGTTGTGACAGGTTTCTAAGAGCTTCCGATGGGGCACCTGGGTGGCTTAGTGGGTTAAGCGTCCAACTTCAACTCAGGTTGAGCCTGTGTCAGGCTCTGTGCTGACAGCTCAGAGCCTGGAGCCTGCTTTGGATTCTGTGTCTCCCTCTCTCTCTCTGCCCCCTCCCCACTCCAACTCTGTCTCTCTCTCTCTGTCTCTCTGTCTCTGTCTCTCTCTCTCTCTCTCAAAAATAATTAAAACATAGGAGCGCCTGGGTGGCTCAGTCGGTTAAGTGTCTGACTTCAGCTTAGATCACAATCTCATGGTTCATGAGTTTGAGCCTCACATCTGGCTTTGCGCTGACAGCTCAGTGCCTGGAGCCTGCTTCAGATTTTGTGTCTCCCTCTCTCTCTGCCCCTCCCCCACTCTCTGTCTCTGTCTCTGTCTCTTTCTCTCTCAAAAATAAACATTTTAAAAAATTAAATAAATAAAACATTAAAAAATGTTTAATAAAAGAATTTATAGGGGCGCCTGGGTGGCTCAGTTGGTTGAGCGTCCGACTTCGGCTCAGGTCACGATCTCGCGGTCCGTGGGTTCAAGCCCCGCGTCGGGCTCTGGGCTGATGGCTCAGAGCCTGGAGCCTGCTTCCGATTCTGTGTCTCCCTCTCTCTCTGCCCCTCCCCCATTCATGCTCTGTCTCTCTCTGTCTCAAAAATAAATAAACTTAAAAAAAAAAAAAGGATTTATAAAATATAAAAAGAGCTCCCAGCGCATTCACAGTTCACTAAATGAGATGATGCACAGGGACTAGACATCCTGTGCCTAGTCTCTAGCTCCCTGATACTCCCCAGCTGGGAAGAATGTTTCTCTGCTCAGACGGGCCTAAAACCCAAAGCAAAGCAACTTTCCCTGTCTCTGTCTGCTGTATGTCTGGCTCATAACCCATTTGTCAAGATAAAGGGACCGTGTGCTTAGGTTTCCAAAACCACTCTTCCTGCTGTTTTTGCAAACTGTGTAGGAATAGCAGTTATTAAGATGGAGTTGATGCCAGGCTGACTCACTTCCTGGGGGCCCGGGGAGGGTACAGGGTCTCACACCTTTCAGGGAAGGTTTGGCTGTGAGCTCCTGAATAACGAAAGCAGTGGAGCGTTCTGGAAGTATGCCTACGATGGACAGAACTTCATCGAGTTCAACAGAGAAATCCCAGGCTGGGTCCCCCAGGACCCAGCAGCTCTGAACACCAAGCGGAAGTGGGAGGCAGAAGAGGTCTACGTGCAGCGGGCCAAGGCCTATCTGGAAGAGGAGTGCCCGGCGATGCTGCGGAGGTACCTGCAATATGGCAAGGCCTTCCTGGACCGACGAGGTACCCCCCACTTCCTGTGCCCTGCTCCTCCCGAGCTGAGCTGAGAAGGACCAAGGTGATCTCAGGCTGGGAACCCAGGGAATATCTCAGGCACATCCCATGGTGGTGTCTCTATGCTGATGCCTCCTGGCTTGGCACTGGTTGGAGGCAGGCATGTAAAATGCCTGCCTGCGACAGGACTGGTCGGCACAAGCTAACACGTTGGTTTGGGAGGCGATGAGAACGAGGGTCCTACAGGATACAGCAGGGAAGGATCTGATGGACAGAGCTGCAGGCAGAACTGAGTCCTAGAGCTGAGCCTGGGAGAGGAGAGAGCCCCAAAGCCCACTCAGAAGTTTGGGAAAAAATAAAAACTGTATGGAGGCATTCACAATTTCTTGCCATCAGATGTCAGTACATGGTGGAGGGACAGGGGAGCAAGAGGGTGGCCACAGTCATTCCATGATCCAACATGGGAACCCTCAGCCTTCCCTGATCTTTGTAAAGCTTCCCTGGGGAGGCAGACACAAAACTTGGAGTTCTGCTCATCACCAACACCCAGAGAGTGGAGGGAAGGGACACGAGCAGGGAGTCATCTAGGGCACACCCTCCATGTCCATGCTCTGTCCCCCCGCAGATCCCCCATCTATGTCCATCACCAGGACCCCAGGAGAAGACACAATCAAGTGCTGGGCCAGTGACTTCTACCCACAAGATATTGATCTGCACTGGATTCAGGGGGGCAATACAGTAGAGACTGAGGTGAGGGGAGACCTTCTCCCCAGTGGAAACGGCACTTACCTGTCCTGGGTGTCTTTGACAGTTTCCCCTTGGAGAACTAAGAACACAGTCTTCTGTCGCATAGTGCACAGCAGCCTGGACCAGCCCCTCACTGGGCTGTAGGACATGAAGCAGGGAACCAGGGCTGACAGCCGCAAGGGGACTCAGGTGCAGCAGTCACCCTTCCTGCGGAACGCCAGAAGATGAGCTCTAGAAATCACCGTCGGCATGACCAGTGGGGCCCAGGGAACAGTGCGAGAAGTCAGGGGACAGAAGATTTGAATGCCGGCCACTGAGCTGACTCACTGCTAAATTCTCTTGCAAAACCCCATTATCTAATCTATAGAATCAAATCAACAGTAATCACCTTGCCTAGCACACAGTGTAGGAAGATTTTTCAACTGCAATGGAGTAAAAATAATGAGTACGTGTTACCATTCGTCCTGTGCTCCTAAGCCTCTGATTCATCTGAAATTCTCGGCATCGACTCAAAGCAGCGTTTCTGGGCATCACGACCTGGGGTGTCAACTGTAGCGTGGCATGGACCACCTGGTCCGTTGGGCCTTGTTCAGGAGCCCACTGTGGATGTCCCATCTGTTGTGAGGTTAGAGAACCTCTTTAATACAAACCCAAGCCTCCTCTGTGCCTCAGTTGCCCCAGACCTCCCTCCTCCCTGTGAAACACTGCCCTCCATTCCAGCGCTCCATCATTCCCACACCATTTTGCCTTGGAGCCACACACCATAGCTCATTCGAGAGGCTTCCTCTCTCCGGGACATACTCCCAGGAAAGCAGGAATCTGATGTTCACTTGTATGCGTGTGTGTGTGTGTGTGTGTGTGTGTTTAACCAAGTTACCCACCACCATCCACAGGTTTAAACCCCAAAAGACAGAGCAGAGCTCACACTTGACCTTTTCATTAAGCTAATCTCTATGACGAGACCTTCCTTTCCTTCCCAGCCTCAGCCTCTACACTGGATTTCTCCAAGTGAAATGAGCTGAGCTGAGCTCATTAAGCATTCAGAATTCTAAGCTGACTCTTTTATTTTTCTGGAAACTCTAAATTTTAAGATTATACTTTTTATTTTTGATACTTTGACCAATTTTGGAAATCAAAGCTGAGAAATAGCTTCTTCAGTCTATGTGAAATCCATATTCCTCTCCTCCGAGACAAAAGCACAAACAAATAAACAGTATAGGGCTACAGGTGGGGATATCCCAATAGTCAAGAGGGAAAAATATAGCCATTGACATTTCAAACCACATGACACTGAACAAATAAAGAAAACCACGTGATGGGAGAATTTCAGATCAATAAGGAAACCCAAAGTCCACAGGAACAGGCCAGGGCTAAGGCAGACTGAAATGTGAGACCCCACCCCACCTAGGACAGGGGACATGGCTTGGGAGTGGGTCAGGAAAGGGAACCTCAGAAGACCCCAGTCCTGGCCAGCTGTGGGGGAAGGGGAGAGGGACACAGAGCCACTCAGACACCCAGAGAAACTTCCTGGAGGGATTCAGATTTCAGAGGAGGTGTGAAGGCCAAGACAGCTGGCCAAGAAGAGGTAAAAAGATCGTTCCTGACCAGTCGGGCATGAGATGGTTGAATGGAGGGCCACAGGGACCTGACAAGGGATGTGACTGAGAGTGGGGCTAGGCCGTGGGCATGCCCAGGCCCACCAGGGAGGATAAAGGGCCCAGAGGACCAAATGTGTGTCCTTCCCTGAGCACCTCCCACCTGCCTAACAGAGAACCAGCAACAGATCCTAAGTTCAAGGGCACTTTAAAGATGCCCCACCCCAGGAGGGCCTCACTGCCACAAACTATCTCCTTGGCAGTTCCTCAGTCCCTTAGTACTACCTCGTCTCTCTGGAAGATTCCTCTGGGAACAGTTCACAAGCTAGACTGCAGGGATGGGCAGGAGATGCCAAAGGGCTACAAGACTTAACCCTAGTCTCTGTTAAGGTCCTCTTCAGTTTGGCTGAATGCTGCCTTTTCAGCCTAGCGTGCTACTAGGTCTTGCTGTGCCAGCCAAGTAGACCTGATTGTCAGATATGTTTAGTGTTTTCTCCTGTTTCTTTTGTTTATTTATTGGTGCATTCACTCAAGTATTCTATACTGAGTATCGATTTTCTGCTTGGTACTCTAATAAGCATTGGAGACCAAGCAGGACAAGTAGGTACCACCCTTTCCTGCCTGGAGCTTGCCCCAATTCTGTTTATTGAAACAATACCCTCTATCAAGGTTCAACCCAAAGCTTACCTCTTCCCATGACCGCTACCATGATCACTAATTCCAACACATACTCCTTCTATGCTATCCCTCAGATAGAAAAATCAGGGAAGATTTCCAGAAAGCCACTGAGGGAAGCTAATTTCCACACTATCTAAGCATCCCACACCACCCCATCACCTCATCTCTTTTTTGTCCCTTTCCAAGTGAAAGGAAAGGAATCAAAGATGGGAATAACCAGGGGGAAGAGCATTTGGGGCAGAGGGCACAGCAAAGGTCAAGTCCCCAGGGCAGGAACAATCATGGTGCTTGAAAGGCAGAATAAAGACCAGTGGACTCCAGCATCATGAACAAGAGCAGAGTCATAAGAGAAGATGTTGAAAAGGCAGATAGCAGCCAGATTGTATAAGAGCTTTGTCAGCCTTGGGAAGGAGTTCTACTGCAAATGGCACTGCCTGGTAGGTTTTAACAAAGATGGTGATATGATTTGATTTAGGTTTTTAAAATATCCCTTTGGGGTGCTTGGGTGGCTCAGTGGGTTGAACCTCTGACCCTTGATTTCAACTCAGGTCATGATCTCGCAATTCATGGGTTGGAGCCCCGCGTCTGGTTCCACGCTGACGGTGCGGAGCCTGCTTGGAATTCTCTCTTTCCCTACCCCCCTCTCAAAATAAATAAATAAACTTTAAAAATAAAATATCCCTTTGGCTGTTATGTGAAGAACAGACCACAGCGACGCAAGAGTGGAAACAGGGAGACTAGATACAAGGCTGGGGGAAGGACTTGGATCACAGTCGTAGTAGCTGTCAAGATAGGCAGCCAGAGTCAGGATATATTCTGGGGATCAAGCCTACGGGGACTTGCGGATGGACCCGATGAGCACTGAATTTGCTGAGAGGTTGGCTATGAGCTGTGGGGTAGAGTCTGATCTGAGTCACTTCTGGCAGCACGCTCCTCCCTAGGCTGTCATGTCCCACACAGGCCTCCTGCCTCAGTCCCCTTGATTGCTCACTCCACCTGATCCCTGCTGCTGGAGCATCTGGAAGCTTCCTGCTTCTCATCCAAGGAAGAATTTTCAAGATGATCCACCTCCAATAGTATTGCCTGCACTCCCAGGGTAGCTGCTCCCAAGACCAGCCTCCAAACCGATCCGTGCTGTTCCTTTCTGCGTCTTTCCTCGCTCTTACAGCTCAGACCTCATTCGTCTCTCCCTCTAGCCCCCTTATACGGCCCCACCCTGCCTGCGTACCCTGGGTGAAGAGCCTCCTCCCAGACCTTCCTCTCAAGCTCTCCAGACGCATCTTCAGCGTTGCTCGCGCGCCCCCTCGTGGTCTAAAGGCAAAGGTGCAGGCTGGCCGCGCGCACCTGGGCCGGGTCTCCTCCTGCCTAAGTACCAGGAAATGCGTTAGCTCCCTTGGAACCTAGGAAGCCAAGGTGGCTGGATGTAGATCCCCGACAGCAGGAGAGCTCCAGGAAGTGGAAATGCTTTCTACCTGAGAGGTGAATAATTGCTATCGACCATTCCTAAACTAAGAGCTGGCAGAGAGAAGAAGGAACCCCGGGTGGCCCAAACTGAAAAGACCCGACTGAATGCTTCTCCTAAGCCCCGCTGGATCTGCTTCTCCCCCGTGGCTGCCCCAGAATTTCTTCATTGCTGACCCGATACTCCTAGCTCTCACCTGCTCTGGCTCAAGGGCTTGCATTTGGCTTTGAACTGCAACTCCCAGTGCCTACTTTAGGCAAAAACTCAGAATAAACTAGCGACAGAAGGAGGCTTCCTGCACAAATGTGTCATTTAGGAATGCCCCTCAGCTGCAAGGAATATCGTATTTGACTGCAGATGGCTCAAACGAGGGATTTTTCTCAGGGCACAACAGCCCCCCTCCTCTATGGGTTTGGGGTCGCCCCCTACTGGTCACAATAATAACTGCAGCAGGTGTTAGGTGTTAGGAGACAGAAGCCTTCTTCAGCTCAAAGTCAGGACTCACGCCTTGAGATAATGGCCTAAATTTTTCCTCCCACAATTCCTGCCTTTTATCACCGAGGAAAACCTTCCTAGGAAGACAGACCCACCCACCCCCAGCCGACCTCCCTTTACATCTCACCGACCAAAGTCAGTTTCATGCCACAGGCTGAGCCCCTGAGATTAAGAGTTTTCTGTCAATTCTTGTCAAAATCAGAGGGCATTTTTTAGCACAGAAGAAGGAGGAAGATTATTTGGAGGTAAGCGCCAACAGTTTCTGTTACCCTGGAAAAATATATACAATGTTAAAAAAAAAAAAAACCAGCTCCCATACTTCTACGAAATATTAGCACATTCCCATTCATGTCAGGAATATCACGAATGCCTATTTCCACAATTATTCAATATTTTTCTAGAACTTCTAAGTTAATTCCTTAAGATAAGAGGAAGTGAGAAGTTCAAATATTGACAGTCATGAAATGAATGACACTTACTAGCAGATGCTACGTCTTCCTACCTAGAAAACTCAAGAAAATCAATGGCCACTTCACTAAAACAGAGTTCAAAAATGTGGGTGACAAGCAAATACAGGAGATCAATAGATTTCCTACACACCAACAACAAATAGTGGGAAATAAAAAAGAAACCCAGCCACATTAGCTTTAAACAGAATAAAAACAAAATAGCCAGGAATGAATACATGTTTTCCTGGGGGTTGAGCAGGATGTCCCAATTTATATAGCTTATTGTTTGCAGCAGAGTTTCCCATCTTTGACCTTGAATCTGGTATTTGCCACTCCTCTTTAGGAACTCTCCCAGCCCTTCTGTCTCCAGCTTTCAGGCATATCCCACATTCCATCCACACTTCCTCTCTACCCAGGCTGTGTAAGGGGTCTGGAGAACCAAACACGGGCCAGGCTGCAGTGGCCTGAGAACAATTTGTCTTTAGATATGGGAATAAGTTACTAATATAATACTAAATACCCCTCCAAAAATATATATAGACAAAACAGAGTACACTGAGTTAGTATGGCTTACTGGTTAAGCAAGCAGATTCTGGAATACAATTGAATGGTTTTGACTGGAATTTATAACTGCCATTTATAACTGTATAATCTCTCTGTTTGCTTGTCTGTGAAATAGCACCAGTGTGGAAAATATCCCACTTGAAGAGGGTCAAGTGGGCTAACACAGGTAACGCTCTTTAGTAGCAGGTACATAGGAAGCATTCAAACATTATTAGCTATGTTAAGTATTACTATCATGGTTGTTATTGAAAGAAAGGCATTCTTAAGCCAAGTGCTGTTCAAAACTCTATTAATTTATTCACTCCTCAAGACAACAGAAGTGTTCCATGCACTTCCCAGGTCAGGCCCTTACAGGGAAGGGGTGAGCTGTCCTCCCCCCTTTGGTCTTCCTCTTCCTGCTCCTTGGGAATGGATGTGATACCTGGAGTTCAATCTTGGACTGTGACATTGAGAACCACACCCTGGGGATAGGAGAGCAGAAAGCTGGAAGGGATCAGGGTACCAGGTGCCAGTGGAACCACCAATCCAGCCCTGAACTGCCTAAACCCAGACCTTACAAACGTGACAAAAATAATCCTCTGTCTTGCTTAAGCCGCTCTCATTTGAAATCTCATTCACTATAGTCAAACCTCATCCTGATACAGCCTACCACCAGGAGGTCTCTGCCATTTGGGACATTCTGGGTGTAGTATGAAATAAATGTGCAGGGGCGCCTGGGTGGCTCCGTCAGTTAAGCGGCCGACTTCGGCTCAGGTCGTGATCTCGTGGTCCATGAGTTCGAACCCCGTGTCGGGCTCTGTGCTGACAGCTCAGAGCCGCGAGCCTGTTTCAGATTCTGTGTCTCCCTCTTTCTCTGACCGTCCCCTGTTCATGTTCTCTCTCTGTCCCAAAAATAAATAAATGTTAAAAAATTTAAAAAAAAAAAAAAAGAAATGTGCAGACTTCTGAAATGACCTTTCCCTAACTGTGACAGGGCCAGTTAGAAGGAGATAAGAAGCACAAAGCAAGGGGTTCCAGGCTGCCTCAGTCAGTGGAGCACACAGCTTTTGATCTCAGGGTTGTGAGTTCTAGCCTCACGTTGGGTGTGGAGTGTACTAAAAACAAAATAAATTAATTAAAAAAAAAAAAACAAGAAAGAAAGATTAAAAAAAGAAAGAACCCCAAAGCAAAATGTTTTCCAGGTAGTTCTGTTTCTTAGGGACCACCCAGGCAGATAATTTATTCAAACTAAAGCTGCCTGGCTGGAAAATTAAATATTGATTGTTAACTATTAATGTTAATAGTTGAAAGTAGGGGCACCTGGGTGGCTCAGTTAGTTGCGTCTGACTTAGACTCAGGTCATGATCTCACAGCTTGTTGAGTTCAAACCTGGCATCGGCATGGGCCTCTCTGCTGACAGCTGAGAGCCTGGAACCTGCTTCCGATTCTGTGTCTCCCTCTTTCTCTGCCCCTCTCCTGCTCACGCTCTGTCTCTCTCCCTCAAAAATAAACATTAAAAATTTTTTCGTAAAATAGTTGAAAGGAAATGTGGAACCATGAGGGTGACCCCAAAATAATTTCAATATACACACTGTTCTCATTTAACTACACCCCTTTGACCTTGCCTTTCTCCTCCATCTGTCCACAAACCATTCCTACTGTGCTCACAGGTGCCTCCTAGGCTCACAGCACTTACTGAGCGAGCAGTCAGCTTCCCTGGACCCTTGAGCACCCAGTGTTTACATGAGGATCTTAAAACACAGTGTGTGAATCAGTGTCAGATTTCCTTCAGCTAAGGGACAGAACTGCCGCCTTCAGGATTCAGAAAAACATTTCCTCCCTAGCTTGTAGGCTCAGCTGCAGTTGCACCTTATTGTCACGAGAGGGCACTATGTACCATGCTAACGGATTTGGAGAGGTTCTCCCAGCAGCTTTAGGAAGTTGTAGGGGCTGGGGCAGCCTGAGTGGCTTAGTCAGTTAAGCCTCCCCACCCTTGGCTTATGCTCAGGTCATGATCTCACAGTTCGTGAGTTCATGAGTTCGAAAGCCAGCTTGGAATTCTTTCTCTGCCCCTTTCCCGCAAGTGTGCGTGCACTCTCTCTCTCAAAATAAAAAACTGTAGGGCTGCCAGGAACCCTGGGTGGCATTTCCTTTCAACTGTGTTTGCTGATCCCTCTTATAATTATTGTGTCATCTCACACCGCTTTCACACCTGTCCCCCAGCATTTCCACCTGAATGTCCTGAAGACCCCTTAGAATCAAGAGTTCAGATTCCAGCTTGATCCCCCCCTCCCAACCCCATCCCCAAAGAAAACCAAAACAACCTCTCTTCCCTCCACCTCCTCTCCTTCCTTCAGATTTTTCTTTATCCTCCCAACCATCCAAAGCTAAATTATGCTCTCACTCTGGTCCTTTTCTCCACCCAGATTGCTCCTGTCTAAATGTGTCTGCATCCAGTAGTGCACAGTCCTCCCAGGTCACCTGTCTTTCCAGTCATCCCTGATGCTCTGACAACACAGGTGAGATTATGCCATTTCCTTCTTTAAAGGTCAAGAAAAGTGAAATCAACCCAAGTGTTCATCCAAGCGTGAATAGATAAACAAAGTGTGGTCTATCCACACAATGCAATATTATTCAACCTTAAAAAATAGGAAATTCTTTTTTTTTTTTTTTTTTTTTTTTTGTAGGTAGGCTCTATGCCCAATGTGGGGCTTGAACTCACAACCTTGAAATCAAGAGTCACATGCTTTACTGACTAAGCCAGCCAGGCACCCCAGAAAGGAATGCTACAACACATGCTACAACACAGATGAAGCTTGAGGTTATTATGCTAAGGGACAGGAGGGCTTGGATTCATCCAGAACTGACTGTTGGATCCAGATACTTGTATCAATAGGCCTGGCTTTTGAGACAAAATCCCAACACGTGGCAAATGGTATCACAGAGGGATCTACTTCTAACATATGAAGTAAACCTTTAAATCAGCTATTTCTTCAGTCTCTAATTTCCTTTTTTTTTTTTAAGTTTGTTTTGAGAGAGAGAGAGAGAAGAGTGGGGGAGGGGCAGGGAGCAAGGGAGAGAGAATCCCAAGCAGGCCCCAAGCTGTCAGCACAGAGCCTGACACGGGGCTCAAACCCACAAACCATGAGATCTCTTGAAATCAAGAGTCAGATGCTTAACTTACTGAGCCACCCAGGCACCCCTCCAGAGCAGCCTTTCTAATATTTCTTTTAGCTTGAGTTAAACTGGAAGCATTTCCACCTTTGCTAGGGTTTCTGACCAACGTAAATTCTCAGATGTATAAGAAATCCTAATAAATGCCTTGGAGTTTGGCCACACTTACTACTTTCCAGAAGGTCCTGATTTGAGTGCCTCTTGTGAGACTAAACAAGATTTGGGCATTGCCTAAAATTTTTCCCAAATTAATTCCTGTCTTAGGGTTTTCCTCTAATGTGATTTTTTTTTTTCTAATGTGATTATTTTTTATAGGCTCCATACCCAACATAGGGCTTGAACTCATGACTCTGAGATCAAGTGTCCCAGGCTCTACCAACTGAGCCTGACAGGCATCCCTTTTGTGTGATTTTTTTTAATAGAATAGATTCCCCTCTTTCATTGAGGTATAATTAACATATAATACAATGTAAGTTTAAGGTGTACAGTGTGACCATTTGATACAATTACATATTGTAAAAGATTACCATAGTAGGATCAGTGTCAAACTTTCCCTTCCTTTTTAAGGTTGAATAATATTCCATAGTATGTATGTACTGTGTTTTGTTCATCCATTCATCAACAGACACTTGGCTTGCTTCTACTTTGGGGCTATCCTGAACAATGTTGCTATGAACAAACCCATACAATATCTCTTCAGGTTCCTGCTTTAAATTCTCTGGGGTCTATACCCAGGAGTGAAATTGCTTGGATAACATGGTAATTTTCCTTTAAATTTTTTGAGGAGCTGCCATACTGTTTTCCACAGTGGCTGCACAGATTTTACATCGCCACCAGCCATGCTGGTGGACAAAGGTTCCAATTTCTCCACATCCTTTCCACCACTTGCTGTTTGTTTTGTTTTTTGTTTTGTTTGTAGCCATTTTAATGGGTATGAGACGGTCTTCTCTGAACTCTTGCACACTCCACTTGATCGGTTTTTGACACTGTTTGAGGTTTCCTGCCATTTTGAACTCGTAGGTTTTAATTTTCAGTGTTCATTTCAGATGAGAGGGAGCCCCGGGCAATGGCAAGTGCACAGGCCACGGTGGCACAAGTCCTGGGTTCTGCCTTAAATCTGTCACCGGGAGACCCTGAGCAGGAGAGAACCTTCTCTAGGCCTCATTTCCTCCCCATCCTCCTCCCCCTTCCCCTCCCCCTTCCCCTTTCCCTCCCCCTCCTCCTGGGGCAGCCACCATGATAAAGAATACACTGTGCTCCGACCCCTCAGCTGAAACTCAGGCCTGGATACATTTTAAGGCGACATTCTCTCCCACGAGTTGCTGGATTCGGTCTCCAGGTTTTGGTTTTTGTTGTCGTTGTTTTGTTTTGTTTTTCTTTTAACTCATTTTGCTGCCCCCGGAGTGGGGTACACGCCCTGGGAGTCCGGGTCTAGGGTATGGTAGGGTATGGCGCTACCGGTACGCGTCCCGCTGGCCTAGAGAACCACCGAGAACTGGGGCCTCCTGAGTCCTAGAGAGGTCGCCTCCACAGGCCAGCGCGGGCGCACTTCCGGCCTTTGTGTGGCTGCGGGAGACGGGAGACTGCGGCCCGGGGCCGGCCGGCCGGAGCGTCAGTGCGCTCTTTACGTGACTCGGTGTTCCTCACCCCCACCCCAGGGCAGAGGCAGGGGTCACCCAGATCGCAGCGCGGCCTGTGGGGTCCGGAGAAGGCCCGGCAGTCCCCTGCGGGTACCGCGTCTCCACCTGTGCGCGCATTCGGGTCTCGCCTTCCCTTTGTGCCCCGGGCAGGCGAGGAACTTAACAAAGACTTGCGCGGGGGGGGGCGGGGGGGCGGTGTCCACGGTTACCCACGCACACACACCCGTTCCGCCTGGCTGCAGAATTCAGGCCGACCCCGCTGCCTCCCAAATCCGTGCTGCTCCACAGGGAAAGTCCTTTTGAAAATGAAGTGGTTGTTGAACTGCGAAATGCGCCCTGGATCCGTCAGCTTTGCGTTTTCTTCAGCGCACACAGTAACCCGAGCGCTGGGCTAGCAGTAGGGGGAGGGGGGATTCAGGCCAGATTCCCGCCTGCCCCACACGGGGACACTCGAGCAAGGGAGCTGACCGGTGTGCTCCTGACACAACGTGAGATACCCGAAGCACAGGTGAAGACCCCACCCCCCACCCCCCACCCCCCACCCCCCACCCCTCCCCGCCGGGCCCCGCCACTTGGCAGGGATCCGAGCAGGGAAGACTTTGCAAGGGGGCTGCTACTGCAAGGAGGGGTAGGAGCTGGGTCTGGGGAAATGCCTACCAGCCTGGAACGTTCCAGATAGAGCTGGAGCAAAAGCACAAAGGTGAAAAGGTGGGGAGAGCTGCCGGGAGCGCGGTAAATATTTCAACACCATCCTGATAAATGTTTATTCTGTGCCGGGGTTGTGGAGATTAAAGAATTGTGTGTGACCACAGATCCCTGCCCTGGAGATTGTTTAACCCCTTCTGCAAGAAATAGCCAAGCCCCTTTAAAAAAAAAAAAAAAAGGAAAAAAAGGTACAAAAAACCCTGGTTGTTTTCTAGAGATAATATAGCAAAATGATATCTGAATGCCACTTACCAGCTGTGTGACCTTGGGCAATTTTCTTAACCTTTCTGACCCTCAGATTCTTTGTTTCTAAAGGAGGGATAATAGATTTTAAAAGGGACAAGTGAATGAGGTAAAAGGACCCACCTCAATGTGTGTGACAGGTACCACTGAGTTAGTCCTCTGAGGATGGGGTGGAATAGGTTATAGGATAGGTTAGGATGTGCAGGTATAGGATAGCGAAGTGTAGGATAGTATAGTCCCCCTGTATCTTTCTGCGCTTGATTTGAAGTGGTGTCACTCGTTACTTTTTCTTTTGTATCGGCTCAGACATCTGGCACTTTTCTTGGTGTCTTCACTTGTCCTCAGTTTCCTCAGTTTAGATTTGTTTCTATTCTGCTTTTTTTTTTTTTAACATTTTTTTTTTTTTTTTTTTTGAGACAGAGAGAGCATGAACAGGGGAGGGTCAGAGAAAGTGGGAGACACAGAATCTGAAACAGGCTCCAGGCTCTGAGCTGTCAGCACAGAGCCCGACGCGGGGCTCGAACCCATGGACCGTGAGATCATGACCTGAGCTGAAGTCGGACGCTTAACCGACTGAGCCACCCAGGCGCCCCTCTATTCTGCTTTTTAAGATTTTTGTTTGTTCCTGGGGCACCTGACTGGCTCAGTTGGTGGAACATGCGACTCTAAATCGTGGGGTTGTAAGTTCAGCCCCACGTTTGGTGTAGAGATTACTTAAAAATAAAATCTTTACAAAATAAAACAAAATAATAGGGAGCCCCTGGCTGGCTCAGTTGGTGGAGCGTGTGACTCGTGCTATCAGGGTCATGAGTTCAAGCCCCACATTGGGCAAAAAGATTACTTTAAATAAATAAATAAATAAATAAATAAATAAATAAATAAATAAATAAAAGGATAGACATACAAATGTCCAACAGGTACGTGAAACGATGTTCAACAGCACTAATCATCAGGAAATGCAAATCAAAATGACAATGGGATGTCACCTCACACCTGTTAGAACGGCTGTCCTCAGAAACGTAAGCAATAACAGATGCTGGTGAGGATGCGGAGAAAAGGGAGCCCTTGTGCAATGTTAGTGGGAGTGTAAATCAGTGCAGCCACTGTGAAGGACAGAGAAGTATGACGGTTTTCTCAAAAGACTTAAAATAGCTACCTACTTTTACTATATGATTTTTTTTTACTATATGATATTTTTTACTATATGATTCAGCAATTCCACTTGTGGATATTTATCTGAAGGCAATGAAATCACTATCACCAAAAGATACCTACCCCCATATGTCCATCACAACATTATTTACAATAGCCAAGACGTGGAAACAACCCAGTGTCCATCTGTAGATGAATGGATGAAGAAAATGTGAGATATATAGATAATATATTTAAAATGGAATATCAATCAGCCATTAAAAAAAAAGGAAATCCTGCCATTGGCAATAACATAGATGGACCTAGATAGAGGCATTATGCTAAATAAATCATACACAGAAAGGCAAATACCATATGATCTCACTTATATGTAAAACCCCCAAAAATCTCATAGAAACAGAGAACAGATTGGTGGTTGCCAGAGACTTGGGATTAGGGAAAATGGGTCAAAGGTACAAACTTTCAGGTATAAGGTTAATTTCTGGGAATGTGATGTATATATACAGTATGGTGCCTATAGTATTGTATATTTGAAAGTTGCTGACAGAGTCAATCTTAAAAGTTCTTATCACAGTAAAAAAACTTGGGGGGCACCTGGGTGGCTCAGTCGGTTAAGCGTCTGACTCTTGCCTTTGGCTCAGGTCGTGATCTCACTATTCATGGGTTCAGATCTCTGTGCTAACAGTGCAAAGACTGCTTGGGGTTCCCTCTCCCTCTTTCTCTGTCCCTCCCTGGCTTATTCTCTCTCTTGCATTCGCTCTTGCTCTCTCGCTTTCAAAATAAATTTAAACATTTTTTTAAAGAAAAGAAAAAAACTTGTTACTATGTATGGTGATGGATGTTAACCTATTGTGGTGACTATTTTGCAATATATACATATATCAAAGCATTATGGTGTACACCTTAAACTAATACAATATGTCAATTATATACCAGTAAAACTGGGAAGACCATTTAAAGTAAAAGGGGCAGGTACGGGATTCCTGGATGGCTGAATCGATAGACCATGTGACTCTTGAGCTTGGGGTCGTGAGTTCAAGCCCACGATGGGCACGGAGCCTACTTAAAAAAAATTTTTTTCTTTAGGTGTAAAATAAAAGGAGCAGGTAGCTGAGATGAAAGAGGGAGGCCTTTGAATTAGGGAAATATGGGCAAAGCACAAAGATTCAAGCCCACCGCGCAATAGCCTTTCCAAAATAAAGCCTGTAACCACCTGAGCTACCAGAAAGAAAGAAGAGTGTTTGCTGTACTCCAATGCCTCACAGCTCGCTGAATTCAGCTTTGTTAGTGTGCTTTGCTTTGGGGGGGCTGTCGCCTAGCAGCGCAAAACATTAACATGCTGAGAAAACTTGTATACAAAACAACAGTGACTTCACATTCCACTAATACCGTTCCCCCCGTCTACCAAGTGTCTATGCACCGATCACACCCCAGGAACGTATTCTAGCTGAAGCAGACTATCTGGTCACCACTTTCTTCTGGACCTTTTATAACCTCTCAAGCTACATTTTTTTTCTTAACTTCTCAGGAGCGGGTATGATGGATAATAATTTCCACTTCTAAAGCAGAGGTGCATGGTTGTCAGAAACTGGGGAAACGTGGGGGAAAGCGGGGTGAGTGGAGGAGATTGAAGTGTATACACTACAGGGTAATCCTTAAATTACTAGGACCTACTTGACAAATGTTGTATAAGGACAGTAGCCAGATGCACCTGCCGCCTCCTTTCCCATCTGACCCCCAACCCCCCTTCACACACCCCTACCCCTTCCCATCCACAACCCCTGAAAGCTTTGACCAGGAAGCAGGAGTTGGGCCGGACATGTCTGAGCTGGCACGTCTTCCTCACCACCCAAGGGAAACCATGCACTCAGCACCACCCTTTTCTACCCGTCACTGCCCACCATTCAGGGGTGCCACGTCAGGCGGTTCCCTCTCTGTGTCCCTGCAATAGGGACATTTTTCATCACCTGGCTTTACCTTAGGAAAGTTACTGTCCTTTTCCACCTCACCCTTTTCATTCCACTTATGAGCCTAAGAACAACACTAATCATGGCTGATTTGAGTAACAGTTAATCAGAGATACAAGCATATTAAGAAAAGAAGAGACAATGGGGTGCCTGGGTGGCTCAGTCAGTTTAGAATCCGACTTCGGCTCAGGTTGTGATCTCACGGTTCGTGAGTTCAAGCCCCATGTCCAGCTCTGTGCTGACAGCTCAGAGCCTGGAGCCTGCTTTGGATTCTGTGTCTCCCTCTCTCTCTCTCTGCCATTCCCCCACTCACGCTCTGTCTCTCAAAATTAAATAAACATTAAAAATTTTAAAAAGAAGAAGAAGAGACAAGGCACACCTGGGTGGCTCAGCGGTTAAGTGTCCGACTTCAGCTCAGGTCGTGATCTTGGAGTCCATGAGTTCAAGCCCCATGTCAGGCTGTGTGCTGACAGCTCGGAGCCTGGAGCCTGCTTCGGGTTCTGTGTCTCCCTCTCTCTCTGCCCCTCCCCCACTCATGCTCTGTGTGTGTGTGTCTCTCTCTCAAAAATAAATAAACACTAAAAAATTAAAAAAAGAAAAAACAGGGGCGCCTGGCTGGCGCAGTCGGTTAAGCGTCCGACTTCAGCCAGGTCACGATCTCGCGGTCCGTGAGTTCGAGCCCCACTTCAGGCTCTGGGCTGATGGCTCAGAGCCTGGAGCCTGTTTCCGATTCTGTGTTCCCTCTCTCTCTGCCCCTCCCCCGTTCATGCTCTGTCTCTCTCTGTCCCAAAAATAAATAAACGTTGAAAAAAAAAAAAGAAGAAGAAAAAAGACCATATAACTCCCAAGTGAAATGACACGGGTGCTCACTCAGAACCTCTCCAGTTGTCTTGTTAGACTCCTCCAATACTAGACCCAAAATGAATACTGTTTCTAACCCAGCTGTATTGTTTTCCCTTTGTACTTAGATGCCAGAACTGCAATAACATCTTCTGCTATTTTCCACCGCAGGTATATGGCATTTTGGCTACATTCTGTTTTGGCTAAGCTTTTGTGAGAACATAACTGATGCTTACAGCACTGTTTCATTGGAAAAATAAGCTCCAAATTCCCAAGAGCCAATCTATAAATGGACTATTGGAATGTATTTGTGTTGTTTATTAGAGATAACCATTTATATGTTAGTATTTTACTCTTGTAATATTTTACAGTTGTAAATCATTTTTCTGCTTCCAACCCTCATTTATTGGCTTCTTGCTAATGTTTTGAGAAATAATACTTCTTTTTTTAAAATGTTTATTTATTTATTTTGAGAGAGAGAGAGCACGCACAAACAGGAGAGAGGCAGAGAGAAGGAGAGACAGAATCCCAAGCAGGCTCCATGCCATAAGCACAGAGCCCAACACGGGCCTGGAACTCACAAACTGTGAGACCAAGACCTGAGCTGAGATCAAGAGTCAGACTCTTAGCCAACCCAGCCACCCAGGTGCCCCCGAGAAATAACACTTCTAATCACTCTGCATGGAAATCTTTCTAAAATGTATGACACTTCGGGGCGCCTGGGTGGCGCAGTCGGTTAAGCGTCCGACTTCAGCCAGGTCACGATCTCGCTGTCCGGGAGTTCGAGCCCCGCGTCAGGCTCTGGGCTGATGGCTCAGAGCCTGGAGCCTGTTTCCGATTCTGTGTCTCCCTCTCTCTCTGCCCCACCCCCGTTCATGCTCTGTCTCTCTCTGTCCCAAAAAATAAATAAACGTTGAAAAAAAAATTTTTTTAAATGTATGACACTTGGGGCGCCTGGGTGGCTCAGTTGGTTGAGCATCTGACTCGTTATTTCTGCTGAGGTAATGATCTCACAGTTCATAGGCTCAAGCCCCACCCCAGGCTCTGCACTAACAGCTCAGAGCCTGCTTGGGATTGTCTCTCTCACTCTCTCTAAAAATAAATACACTAAAAAACGTTTTAAAAAATAAAATGTATGACACTTGCCTATGGGGACATGATTTAACTCATTTTTCCTGACTTGGCCAACATAACGAACATCCTTTACACAATGAAATGATCCTACCTAAGAAACCTCTCTTAGGTTTTCTGTACATTTCTTTTTCAAAGAAAAAGTAAACAGAAGCCTCATATACACCGATAATTTGCTCAATTAATGACATGAATCTTGCTTTCATGTCAGTTATTATAACAGTCTCTGAGGTTTTTAACATGATTTCTAAGTGACTCAAGTCTGAATTTGTTTAAAGTTCCATCCTTGGCACAACCCATTCC
This sequence comes from Prionailurus viverrinus, assembly GCF_022837055.1. Lineage (NCBI taxonomy): Eukaryota > Metazoa > Chordata > Mammalia > Carnivora > Felidae > Prionailurus > Prionailurus viverrinus. Next base: position 7,402,638 of record NC_062576.1, read on the forward strand.
ATAGGCCATTTTAAAAACACGGTTTGACACAAATATTTACTTTGTAATGTTTAAAGAGGAACTCTAAGCCTCTTTAAAAATAAAAACAAACAAAATCTGTCCTTTGCTTGGACTAAGTCCTTATTTCTCAAACCTTATTGCAGACTACTACCCTGACATTTCTTACCCCATTTATGTAGTGATTTACAAGACTGAAGTGATTCATACACACTCGTTTTCCAATTTCTTTTTGGGCGATAGTTATACAAACATTATTTCATGGATCCACTCTGTCTCCTGTCATCACTTATCCCTCTGGTCCCACCTGGAACATTAAAATGCCCTCTTTCTGGGACCAGGTCCATAATCACAGTCTGTTTTCAACTACATGGTTTGCTGCTGTAAAGGTGGAACTGGAGGTAAAGCCACTGGCAGATGATTGCTCTTTCAAGGAAGTTCACTTCCTAAGGGCTCTTTCTGTGTTAGAGCATTGCGCAATAATGCTATGCCCCAAAGGAGCCACCCCATAATACTAGCCTGTTGCTGAGCTTTGGTTTGTCTGTTTTTATTATTTAAAAAAGAAAAATTTGGGGCGCCTGGGTGGCGCAGTCGGTTAAGCGTCCGACTTCAGCCAGGTCACGCTCTCGCGGTCCGTGAGTTCGAGCCCCGCGTCAGGCTCTGGGCTGATGGCTCAGAGCCTGGAGCCTGTTTCCGATTCTGTGTCTCCCTCTCTCTCTGCCCCTCCCCTGTTCATGCTCTGTCTCTCTCTGTCCCAAAAATAAATAAACGTTGGAAAAAAAATTAAAAAAAAAAATTAACGTTTATTTTTGAGACAGAAACAGACAGAGCATGAACGGGGGAGGGTCAGAGAGAGGGAGACACAGAATCTGAAACAGGCTCCAGGCTCTGAGCAGTCAGCACAGAGCCCGACGCGGGTCTCGAACTCCCGGACCGCGAGATCATGACCTGAGCTGAAGTCGCCGCCCAACCGACTGAGCCACCCAGGCGCCCCAATTATTTTTTTAATGTTTATTTATTTTTGAGAGGTAGAGAACATGGGCAGGGAAGGTGCAGAGAGAGAGGGACAGAGGATCCACGGAGCGTAGAGAGTAACAAAGGGCTCGAACTCATGAACCATGAGATCATGACCTGAGCCAAAATCAGATGCTTAACCAACTGAGCCACCCAGGCACCCCTGTCTGTCCTTAAGTAGGACATAATACTTGAAGGATCAATGAGCCAAGACAGAGGAAAGCCCTGGGAAACTATGGAACAGTAACACGTATAACAGCCACAAAGTGTCAAGCACCTGCTGGCAACCAGGAATGCTACTAGATATTTTGTATCCATGATGCCACCAATTTTTAAACTCATATCAGCTCCCCAAGCTTGGAATTACCATGCCTGAAACCTTAAGGAGGAAACAGAGGTAGAGATAGTTGCCAACGTTCAGCAGCTACAGAATGGCAGAGTCAAGTCCACTCAGGTTCAAAGCTCAGGCTCTTTTCACTAAAGTCCTTCTCCAGATAGAGACTCTGCTTCTCCTCTCTGGAATGAAGACAACAGCTGTGTTTCAAGTTCTTAACCGCCAATGGATGGGACGACAGGACCAGTTGGGCTTCAGCATGGCTGGCTAGAAGCACCCCAGCTCTCCCAGGCCTGCGCTTTGCATTTTATAACAGGCCCCAGGCCGACTGGAAAGCCCAGGAGCTCTGTGCATTTGGGGGAGTTTCACTACATAGTGTAAAAAAGGGAAAATAGAGTGTTTAAGACAAAGTAGTGTGATCTTGCATTCAGGGATAGCCAGAGATGACAGAATATTCTTTACAGGAAGTTCTGTCTTCTTCCTATTACCAAATAGGTGCACGGATGACAAATGACATGGGAAACCATCAGGACTTGATTGCTTTTCCAAAACAGCCTCTTCAATCACCGCCTCTTGAAATGAACTAAACTGGCCTATTGTCAGGACCAAGACTTGCTCAAGGAGACCAACTATTTGCCAGCTCAACTTGTAACATGTGGAAGTTTCAGGAAAGTTCCAGATGGAGGAGTTGAAGGGGTGCAGGATGAGACACCCCAAAATGTGCCACTTCGGCATAAAGATTATTCCAAGTTAAAATTAATAAAAACCCAGCAGATGCAGAAAAAGCACTCTGCCTCCCCCATAACCGTGTAAATTCACATTGGAAAGGAAAACCTGCACTGGGCAGAGTATTAACAGCCACCCTCCCAACCTTTACCAATGGAGCTCATGTGCCCAAAAGAGCCATCTAGTTTTTCCAAACATCTCCTTTCACCTTCTTGCTGTTGACTTTTCTCCCCTTTGTGTCCTCAGACCCCTACCTCTTTCCTGAGCTCATATAAGCTTCATGTGGCCTCCCTGTCTTCAGAATTTCCTATCTGTGTGGATTCCCCATAAGTATACCTATTAAATTTGATTTTGTCTTGTTTAAAAAAAAAAAAATAAAACCGCCAAACAACAACAAAACAAAAAAAGAAATGCAAAAGAGTCCTTTTCCATAGGGGCTAAAATGTCTTTTTTAGGTTTTGAGAACAGTTTGATCTATAACCTGAGTACAGCCATGTATGTTCCTCTTTAGAAAAATCCTGGAGCCCTTTTGGGGCACCTGGCTGGCTCAGTCAGCAGAGCATGTGACTCTTGATCTGGGGGTTGTAAGTTCAAGCATGCTGGGTGTAGAGATTATCTAAAAATAAAATCTTTTTTTTTTTTTAATGTTTATTTATTTGGGGGGGGGCAGAGAGAGAGGGAGACAAAGGATCTGAAGTGGGCTCTGTGCTGAAAGCAGAGAGCCCAACACGGGGCTCAAATTCACAGACCATGAGATCATGACCTGAAACTAAGTCAGACAGTTAACCGATTGAGCCACCCAGGCACCCCAAAAATAAAATATTTTTAAGTTTTTTTTTTTAAGTTTCTGTATTTATTTTGAAGGAGAGGGAGCACAAGTGGGGGAGGAACAGAGAGACAGAGAGACAGAGAGAGAGAATCCCAATCAGGCTCTGCACTGTCAGCACAGAGCCCCATGCAGAGCTCGAACCCATGAACTATGAGGTCACGACCTGAGCTGAAATCAAAAGTCAGACGCTCAACTGATTGAGCCACCTGGATGCCCCATAAAATATTTTTTTTTAAATAGGAAAAAGATAAATCCTGGAGCTGTTTCTTCTTGCTCCACAATGGCCTGGCTGCTGTCCCAGCTGCCACACACCTGTCACCTCAGGACACCTGTCTCCCATCAGCAGCACCCCAGGGAGCCCTGGACCCAGACCCAGCCCCACCCCATGCTGGGTCTCCTACTGCTGCCAGATCCCATTTCTCTCCCTCTTTCTCTCTCTCTTTTAATGTTTGTTTAATTTTGAGAGATAGAGACAGAGCACAAGCAGGGGAGGAGCAGAGAGAGGGGGAGACACAGAATCCAAGGCAGGCTCCAGGTTCTGAGCTGTCAGCACAGAGCCCGATGTGGGGCTCGAACTCTGGACCAGCAAGATCATGGCTCAAGCCGAAGTCAGACATTTAACTGACTGAGACACCCAGGCGCCCCCCTCCCCCACCCTGGCAATTTCTCTCTTGAGTACATCTTCTTTGGCTGACACACATCCTTCCATAAACTTCCTGAGACAGTGTGCCCATAGAGTAAATATTTTGAGACTTTGCATAACTGAAACTTCCCTTTTGCTGTCCTTGTTACTCTTTCTTTAGTTTGGGTGTAAAATTCTAGTTTTGATATTATTCTTCCTTGGAATTTTGTCTTCTAATTTTCAGTGTTGCCGTTAAGAAACCAGGAGCAGGGGCACCTGGGTGGCTCACTCGGTTAATCAGACTCTTGATTTTGGCTCAGGTCGTAAGATCAAACTCTGCATGGGGCTCTGTGCTGGGTGCCTACTTGGGATTCTGAGTCTTAGTCCTTTAGATGAGACCTCTTTTGTTTGTTTCTGGATTCTTTGGGGTAGTAAATTTCACATCGATGAGGTTTTGTTTCTTTCTTTCCCAAATTCCTTCTTGCTAAGCATTCAGCAGGCTGTACGTGTTCTGTATTTCTGTGACATTTCCCTACACTCTTTTGTTGATGATTTCCCCCCACTTCACTTTATTCTCTCTCCAAAATTCCTGAAATTCAGCTGTGGAACCTCCTGGGTTGACTTTCTAATTTCCACATGTTTTTCACTCACATTCTCAGTATATGTGCTGAAGAGAGTGCTCACTCAGGTTTTCAATCTCTTTGTCTTTTTGTTCTATTTGCTGGCATATTTCCTTAACCTTCTTCCTCTCTCTTTTTTTAAGATTTTCTTTTTCTTTTTTTTTCTTTTTTTTCTTTTTTTAAGTGTTTATTTATTTTTGAGACAGAGAGAGACAGAGCATGAACAGGGGAGGGTCAGAGAGAGAGAGATACAGAATCCGAAGCAGGCTCCAGGCTCAGAGCCGTCAGCCCAGAGCCTGACACGGGGCTCGAACTCAGACCGTGAGATCGTGACCTGAGCCGAAGTCGGACGCTTAACCGACTGAGCCACGCAGGCGCCCCAAGATTTTATTTTTTTATTAAAAATGTTTAGGGGCGCCTGGGTGGCTCAGTCGGTTGAGCGTCCGACTTCGGCTCAGGTCACGATCTCACGGTTCGTGAGTTCGAGCCCCGCATCGGGCTCTGGGCTGATGGCTCAGAGCCTGGAGCCTGTTTCCGATTCTGTGTCTCCCTCTCTCTCTGCCCCTCCCCCGTTCATGCTCTGCCTCTCTCTGTCTCAAAAATAAATAAACATTAAAAAAAAATTTTTTTTTAATGTTTAATGTTTATTTATTTTTGAGAGAGACAAAGACACAGAGTGTGAGCAGGGGAGGGGCAGAGAGAGGGAGACGCAGAATCCGAAGCAGGCTCCAGGCTCCAAGCTGTCAGCACAGAGGCCAACATGGGGCTCAAACTCATGGACCGTGAGAGATCGTGACCTGAGCTGAAGTCGGAGGCTTAACCAACTGAGCCACCCAGGTACCCCTTAAGATTTTACTTGTAAGTAATCTCTACATACAACCTAGGGCTCAAACTCACAACCCTGAGATCAAGAGCCGCACACTCCACTGACTGAGCTAGCCAGGCGTCCCCTTAACCTTCTCTTCTAATGAACTTTCCATTTTTGCATTAACGTTATTTCCAAGATACTCTGTTTTCTGACTGTTCCTTTTTTAGAGCATCCTGCAATTTCTTCTCCTATCTCTGCAGACATTAACCGCAGAGGTTGTTTGATTCAATGTTTCCTTCTGCTCCCTTATTATCACGGTTTCCTGGTCTTTCTCTTGCTGTGCCAGCTGTTACATCAATAAGCTAAAGATGGCCCCTGTGTTGTTTACTTCACAGCAGGCTCAAAGCCCACCGGTGCTAAACTCAAAATCTTACACATCCTATTGCTTTAAATATAACCCGCACAAGCATATTTTTAGCCATGTAGGGCCTGCCTGCTTTGTAAAACTGCACCCAACATCAGCTAGCCATGGATAAGACAAACCCAGGGGCTATAAAAAGCCACCAGGTCAATGCTGCTCTTAGGGGATTCTGACCCAGAATCTCTCCACCGTGCTGCTGAGCAATGTCACCTAGACATGCAAGTCCTCTGTCCTAGACCCCTCTCTCCTGAGTGGTCCTTTGCCTTACTCCCCCTCCGGGGGCTGTCACTGTCTCTGTAAGGCCCCTTTCATGCAATCCTGTGCAAGCTCCACCCAGTAAAACATGTGGTGCAACACTGCCATGTCTCTGTCCTGTGTTCCTTGATGGGTCCCAAAACCTGGACCTCACCACACCTAGCCTTAAGATAGGGCTTTCCTGGGGTACCTGGCTGGCTCAGTTGGAAGAGCATGCGACTCTTGATCTCAGGGCTGTGAGTTGAGCCCCACGTTGGGTGTGGAGTTTACTTAAAAATTAAATCTTTAAAAAAAGATGAAAAGGGCTTCCCTCAAACATCTTGGCTCTCCATTCACACGTCAGTGCGGGACTCTGGGAAGCTCCGTGGAAGGCTCTGCACGTGGGCAGGATGTGTCCACAATGAGCTTCCCTTAGAGGGCCTGGTGGGAACTAGACTTGACTGTCAGCGTCTAGATCTTGTCTCTTGGTTAGTGTCTCCAGGGGAAAACCCTCCAGCCTCCCTCCTGAGGAGCCCAAGCCTGACTACCAGCACTCTGGAGGGGGAGGAAAGGACTTGACTTTTGAAGGGTTCGGCAGAGGAGGCCAGGTCTGACTACTCCTTCACTGACCACAACCTACCTCCTCCGGTCTGAGAGCCCACACCCCTCAGGCTACCAACCAGACCTAACTGGCCCTGGGGACCCCAGGCACAACTGAGATGAGGGAGTCAATAAGTATGTACCTCCAGAATGGTGATGCCCTCCCCCCAAGCACATGCTCTTTCCTAGAACAGGAGATAGCAAACTTCTCTCTCTTTTTTTTTTTTTTTTTTCTTTTTTGGAAAGGGCCAGATGGTAAATATTTTAGGCTTTTCGGGACACATGGTTGATGTCACAACTACTCAACTCTGCCACCGTAGCACAGAAGCAACCACAGACTCTATGTAAATGAAGCCATGTGGCTGCATTCCAAAATCACTTTATTTATGGACACTCAACTTTGAATTTAACGTAATTTTCACATGTCACAAACAATTCTTCTTTTTATTTTTTTTCCCAACAGTGTAAACACATACAATTCTTAGATCTCTGGCTGTACAAAAGCAAGTGGCAAGCTGCGTTTGACCCAGCGGCAGAAGCGTATGAATCCCCTTCCTGGAATATGATGGTCTAGAGATGCCTGTCAAAATCCTCTGAAGCTGCCGTCCCCTTCCCCTTAGTAAAGCCTCCCAGTGCTCATTTTTGCCTGTAGGTATAAGGGCTGCAGGTCCTCTCCCTCCCTCATGCAGCCTCCAAAATGTGCCATGGAAATTCAGACACTTAGGAATTGCCTTGGAACAGAACTGGTGGTAACAGCGACTCTAGGATTTGCTGCCAGTTTCTCCCCCCGCCCCGCGGGTGGAACAAGTTGTTGATTGTTCTCTTTCCCTGGATTTTCACCAAGGTGATAAATGAGTCCCTGAGGAAGAGATCTCGGGGAAAGGTGGGTGCTCGGAGCCAGAGCCCTGACCCCCAGGCCTTGCGCTCATCTGCGTCAGAACCTCTGTTTCCAGCAATAAAGGCTGTTCTAAGTGGTCCGGGACCTGCCTAGTCTCCGCTTTCACATCAAGGAAAGAAGTCCTGCCTTTCTTAGTTGCAGGGGCTGAATGGGGGGTTGGCAAAGAGAAGACCTACTTCCCCCACGTCACATGCGTCTTGGCGCGTCAGCTCTGCCAGCCGGTCTCGCTTTCTTCATCTCTAAAGTGGCGACAGTCGTTCCCACCTCACTGGGTAGTTGGGTGGACTGATAAATTAACATTACCAAAGTCTCTGTCACATCGAGGGGCTCCACATATGGCAATTAGTATAATTCTAATTTATCCAGGCAGGAAACTCAAGAGAGGTTAAGGTATCACCATCCAGAGGGCACACAGCTCATTCATTAGGGGTGGAGACAGGAGTAGTTTGTTTTTCAACTCCCAAACTAATATTCTTTCTTCTATCCTGTGCTGCTTTTTTCTTTAAAGTTTACTTATTTTGGAGGGGGGTGCAGGGAGATCCGGGGAGAGAATCCCAGTGCAGAGTTCGAACTCATGAACTATGAGATCATGAGAACCTCTGAGCTGAAATCAAGAGTCAAAGGCTCAATCCACTGAGCCACCCCCATCCTGCACTGCTTTAAGAGGGGGGCTTAGTCCTTTTTATTTTTTTTTAAGTTATTTATTTATTTATTTTTGAGAGAGCAAGAGCGAGTACAAGAGGGGCAGAGAGAGAAAGAGAAAGAAAATCCCAAGCAGGCCCTGCACTGTCAGTGTGGTGCCCAATGAGGGGCTTGAACTCACCAACTGTGAGATCATGACCTGAATTGAAATCAAGACTGAACCGCCCAGGTTCAGTCCTTTTTTTTTTTTTTTTTTCTTTTTTTTTTTTACCACACCTGAAATGCTACAGTAGGGAAGGTGTTGGGGCTGGGGGATATTAGCTCTGTTGCCTCCCTTAATTTCAGCCCCCGGGTTTGTGCTGCAGGTGACAGACCCTCTCTGGGGGTTAGACACAGCAAAGCTGCGCCATCAAATGGCACAGGGGATGTTGTGGGCACTGCCCCTTGGCCACCCCCAGCACCCCCGGCTCCACCCTGGCCCCCTCCCCAGCGCAGGCTCCCTTCCTCTGGGCTGAGCCACACCACTGGACAGTTACAAAGATTCTTTGTAATTTGTTTGCACTGGGAGGAGTGAGAGGAGGGCCCTGGCTATACTCAAACCACATGGGCTGCCAGCCCTGTTTACACAGAGAAGGAGCCAAGACAGATGACCCTGTGGCTTGGGGGCCCTGACTGAAAACACAGCCCAAGCCTGTGGATCAGCCTCCCTGTTTCTGGGCTACACCACACAGAAGCAGCATGGAGGCACCTCTTTACCCAGGGAGGCCTGTTTACTCGGCTGGGTGAGAGGTGTTTGCACAGGAAGGGAGGTGGCAATAGCCATCTGGCTGTTCTCTGGCTGAGCAGGAGAGCATTTGCAGGTCAGGCACTGTCTGTGTTTCAGGGCCTCTGGGGAGGCAGCCCCTGACAGTGGGCTTGCTGGGATGAGTGTCTCTTCTTTCAGAGTGAATGTGGACAATTTGGAAAAAACTGTTTAAAAAAAAATATTCTTATTTTTTTTTCCTTTAATCCAGACCCACACCAAATAAATTGTCCAGGATCTTTCCCCCAGCCATAGTTTGCAAGGTAGGGAGAAATGCAGTTTTCAGCATTTAAATAATGGTGAGGTTTGCCACTTATTAGGTACATTGTGGTTTAAAAAGCATTGCCAGGGGTGCCTCAGTTGGTACAGCATGCAACTCTTAATCTTGGGGTTGTGAGTTTGAGCCCTACGTTGGGTGTAGAGATCACTTAAAAAATAAATTAAAAAAAATAATTGAGGGGCGCCTGGGTGGCTCAGTCGGTTAAGCATCCAACTTCAGCTCAGGTCATGATCTCGAGGTCTGTGAGTTCGAGTCCTGCGTCGGGCTCTGTGCTGACAGATCAGAGCCTGGAGCCTGTTTCGGATTCTGTGTCTCCCTCTCTCTCTGCCCCTCCCCCATTCATGCTCTGTCTCTCTCTGTCTCAAAAATAAATAAACGTTAAAAAAAAATTAAAAAAAATAATAATAATTGATAAAGCTTGTCATATCTATCTACCAGTCTGCATGATCCTCAAGACAGCGGAGTGGGTAGCCATGGCCAGAATCATCCCTATTTCACAGCTAAGGAGTAGACGGTTTGAAAGGTCAAGTTGCTTGCACAAAACCACACACCCAGTAAGAGGCAGAAGCCAAGTGACTCCAGTTTGCATGTTCTTTTTTCATGGAGTCCCCTTACCTCCCCATCTGGCTGTAAAGAGAGATACACAGAGAGCTTATTCCAACATGTAACCACCTCACCACAGTGGCTTCTGGGAGACAGCCTTGCACCTCGGTGACGTGGCGGAAACCACAGGGGATGAGGCGCTGAGCCTCAAGGGTACTATGCAGGGACCATGGACCGGCCCCTGGGTATCCCTGATGGGGCATTCGCTGGGCTCCAGTGAATAGAGAGGCTGGGGACCAACTGCGTGAAGTCATGTGTAACATACACACTGTACTGCCACCAGTGAAGTCATGGAGGCAAGGGAGGGAGTTACAGAATCACTGAAACTTTCCTCCAAGCTCCTTCACTGCCGTCTCCTCTTGGGCTGTGGCTTGCTGCATCCAAACGGGCAATGTGTCTCCCTGAAGCCACTGCCTGGGTTCCACCTACCATCCTCGATGCTTCTTCCTAGCTCATTAGCCTCCCTTTGATAACCCCAAACACCAACCACCCAAGTGGGCGTCATGCTCAGCTTCCCCCTTTCTCTCTTCACCTCTGTCCCTTAAGTCCTGCCCAATGCAAATTGCTGTGACCTGTGTGACTGATTAAAACTTCTCAGCTCTGTTTCCACCACCCTTAGCCCAGCCCCTGCAACTGACCGGGCCACCACGTTCAACTCCTGGTCTTTTCTTTTCCTGCCACGGTCAAATCCTGGCTCTTCCCTCTTCTTGCCGATCTATCCTTCAGTGACCACCCTTCTATAATGACCAATGTGTTGCTGTGTTTTGCAGCAAAGTACTCTTGCATACGTACACGCTGACATACTTTCACACAGAGCCCCATTCTGAAGTTAGCTCCCCCTCCCCACCAGATCTCTGTTCATCTCCTGCCTAAACTGCATAAAATGTTTGGTTTTCTTTTGGTCTTCGTGTCCAAAGCATCTGAAGTCTGCCTGCCATCATTCTTTCAACCAACCTGCCTTTCCTTACTTTCCTGATAAAATGCTATTTGTAAGTGTTCAAGTGTTCTTCCTATTGCAAAGTCCTCTAGAAATTCCAATTAGCCCTCTACTGTGTCCTTCCTTATTCTCTCTTGACATTCAGTGCCTGTCATCGATTGTTGAAATCAGACTGTGACTCCTGGAACTGGAAGCTTTAAGGACCACGTGGTCATGAATGACAGTTCACTCCATGGCCAGCCACCCGTGCTGCCTGGACGTGTCTGTACATCCACAACGTGTTTCTTTTTTAAATTTTTTTTTCAACGTTTATTTATTTTTGGGGGGACAGAGAGAGACAGAGCATGAACAGGGGAGGGGCAAAGAGAGAGGGAGACACAGAATCGGAAACAGGCTCCAGGCTCCGAGCTATCAGCCCAGAGCCTGACGCGGGGCTCGAACTCACGGACCGCGAGATCGTGACCTGGCTGAAGTCGGACGCTTAACCGACTGCGCCACCCAGGCGCCCCCACAATGTGTTTCTTTACGCTGCAATTCTCTTGCAGCGATGAGGATCCTCCTCCTTTACACGCTACTCAGATGTTTAGAGGAAGCTCTGGGGTTAGTTCAGCTGCTCCCCAGGTTCTGGCCCAGCTCTGAGATCCATCTTGTGCCATATATCTCTCTCCTCTGCCATTTGGCCTTTACCAAAGGCAATCTGGGGGAGGCACTGCTATAAATGACTCTCAATTTGCCAGTGATTGACACTCCAATGATCAGAGAAGTCTTAGTAACATGTTGTAAGGTTGAGTCCCAGAATTTCAAAGAAGGTCATGCAAAATTTGCATATGAATTGGGCGAATGAAAGCAAGACCTGGGAACACAGCCCAGTGGTATCACTGTCTTCTTGACTTTGGTTCTTAAAGGGTGAGGAAGGCCACCCTGTCCTGGCTGGATGCCTGTCAGAGCCACTGGAGTTGTACCGAGCTCTCCTATATATCCCTGGCACCTTTGTGTGCTGTATGTAGACAGAGATGCCTGGGCACTGACATACAGGCAGGAAAGAGCTGGCAGATGGGCCTACACGTGCAGCCTAAGTCCAAGGATCATTCAACAGCCCAGAGCCCTAAACTCATCTTGTGTCCCATGTGAGTGAGTCCAAATATATAATCACCATAACAATGGCATTACTAGTTAACCACAATAGTTCACGGCATGCCAGGCACCTCACCAGTGGCTTTATACCAGTCAACTCAACTAGAGCCTCATGACCACCTGATGGAGTAGACGCTGTTATAATCCCAGTTTTACAGAGAAACTGAAGCCCCAAGAGGTTACATAACTAGACTGAGAGTGCATAGTACACACAAGGTTAGAACCAAGGCCATCTGAATCCTATGGTGACCTTCCAGAGTGATCTCTGCTGAGATCCAGTGATCATATCCTTCCCTGATATGAATAGGCCTGTAAACAGGGGGGGGGGGGGGGTAGTTCACTTGTAGGAGGATCATCAATGGTCCCAGCTGAGCAGAACCAAGCTGGACTTGACTTCCTCCTCCCTCTGGTCACCTTGCTACAATTCAACCACTCTTTTAAGCATAAAGACAAGAATCCCTATGTTTAAAATTTAAAACTAACTCTAAAAGATATCTACACCCCCATATTCATTTCAACATTATTTACAATAACCAAGACATGGAAATAACTTAAGTGTCCACAGGTGGATGAATGGATAAAGAAAATGTGATGAGAGAGAGACAGACAGACAGTCAGATAGACACAGTGGAATACTATTCAGGCATTAAAAAGGATGAAATCTTGCCATTTGGGACAACATGGATGAACCTCGGGGGCGTTATGCTAAGTGAAATAAATCAGACAGAGAAAGACAAATAGCATATGTATGATCTCACTTCTGTGTGGAATCTAGGGGGTGGGAAGTTCATAAGTACAGAGAACAGATTGGTGGTTGCCAGAGAGGGGCAAAGCAGGGGGTTGAGCAAAATGGGTGAAGGGGATCAATGGTACAGGCTTTGAGTTATAAATAAGTCATGGGGACATGATGGACAGCATGGCAACTATAATTGCACTATACTGACTATTTCAAAGTTGCTGAGAAAGTAGATCTTAAAAGTTCTCATCACAAGAAAAAAAATTGTAACTATGGTGACAGATGTTAGACAGGCTTATTAGTGTGATCACATTGCAATATATACCTATATCAAATCATTATGTTGCACACCCGAAACTAATATAATGTCCTATGTCAATTATATCTCAAAGATTACTTAAGGACAGGGGCTGGCTCAGTTGGTGGAGTGTGTGACTCTTGGTGTTGGGGTTGTAAGTTTGAGATTACTTTTTTTTAAGTTTATTTATTTATTTTGAGAGAGAGAGAGAGAACCAGCAGGGGAGGGGCAGAGAAAGAAGGGACAGACAATCTGAAGCATGAAGCAGGCTCTGTGCTGAAAGCGGTGAGCCTGATGCGGGGCTTGATTCACAAGCCATGAGATCATGACCTGAGCTGAAGTTGGACACTTAACCGACTGGGCCACCCAGGTGCCCCTGGGTGTAGAGATCAGTCAAAAATAAAATCTAAAAAAAAAAAAAAAAAAAAAGTCACTGGGTGAGCCCTAATCCAATAGGACTGGGCTCCTTAAAAGAAGAGGACATTAGGGGGTGCCTGGGTGGCTCAGTCATTTGAGCATCTGACTTCAGCTCAGGTCGTGATCTCATGGTTCGTGGGTCCGAGCCCTGCTTCAGGCTCTGTGCTGAACGCTTCCTCAGAGCCTGGAGCCTGCTTCGGATTCTGTGTCTCCCTCTCTCTCTGCCCCTCTCCCGCTCTCTCCCTCTCAGAAATAAATAAACATTAAAAAATTAAAAAAGAAAGAAAGAAAGAAGAGGACATTGGGACACAGACACACAAGGAAGGCCATGTGAAGACAGATGGACAGGAAAGACAGAAGACAGGCATCTATAAGCCAAGGAATGAATCCTGTTGACATCTTGATCTTGGATTTCTAGTCTCCAGACTTTATATGATGCATGTCTGTTGTTGAAGCTGCCCAGTTCATGGTACTTTGTGGTGTTTTGTTTTGTCTTGTTTTGTTTACTGTTTATTTATTTTTGAGAAAGAGAGAGACAGAGCACAAGTGGGGGAGGGGCAGAGAGAGAGAGGGAGACACAGAATCCGAAGCAGATTCCAGACTCCGAGCTGTCAGCACAGAGCCTGATGTGGGGCTCGAACCCATAGAACCGTGAGATCATGACCTGAGCCAAAGTTGGATGCTTAACCGACTGAGACCCAGACACCCCCACACCTACCCATGGTACTTTGTCATGGCACCCCAGCAGACTAACACAGTCTCTCTCAGAGGCTCCCCATTCAGCCTAAGCCGAACTTGAACTTCTGGCAGAACCCTAGGGGAGAAGCTTCCGTTGCCCCTTTCCCGTGTTGCTAACCCTCCTGCCCTGCACTCTGGCTTGTTCTGGTGCCCAGAAGGCAAGGCCCTGCACCCAGGTAGCCTGACCATTGTGGAGGTAGGTCACTTCATGGTCCACTTCATGTGGACCTCTCACTTCATGTTTGGACTCTGTGCTGCTGTCCACGGAGCCCAAGAGCTGCTCAACTGTTACTGAACCACATTCTTGGCTCATTTGGAGTTTACAGTCCATGGAGAGCCCCGAGGCTTGTTCACCACTATTGCTGTCAAAAAGCCACATCTTCCACATCCAGTCCTTTCTGACTTATTTTTTCCAGGCTGATGTTCCATCTCGGATGGTGGCCACAGGGGTGTGTTGTAGACTTTTCCATCTGGATGCAGAACGTTTGGCTCTGTTAGATTTTAACTCACCCATTCCCTATTTGGGGTGTGGGTGTAGGGCTTGCTTTTCCACCTTCAACACACAAGTTAACACTGTTAGCCTCGGTCATACACAAATCTAACTTTCTGTCACCAACATTCCTATATATAACATTGGTAAAACAGGAAACAGTTCGTATAAAGCATATATAAGAGGATCCCGTTGAATAGGAAACAGGGCGGAACCCAGTAGTAGCTGCTCTGGAGGGTGCATTCAAAGTTGCTGTGAATTTGTAAGGGGCGCCTGGGTGGCTCAGTCGGTTAAGCATCCAGCTTCAGTTTGGGTCCTGATCTCATGGTTCACGAGTTTGAGCCCCGTGTCAGGCTCTGTGCTGCTGGCTCAGAGTCTGGAGCCTGCTTCAGATTCTGGGCCCCCCTCGCCTTCTTCCCCTCCCCCACTAGTGCTCTGTCTCTCTCTCTCGAAAATAAATAAAACATTAATTTCTTTTTAAGTTGCTGTGGATTTGCCAATATAACTTGGGTCTGGTTATTCAACCAACTAAAAACCCCATCCGATTCTGCCCTTACCTGCCTCCCGTTCATTTTGCAAGCACTCACGGAGGGCTTGTCCCCTTGGAATAAGATCCATAAACACACTATCTTCTCTATAAAAGCAGAATCTCCAGGTATTTTTCCTTTGTACCCTGCTTGAGCCTCTTCATTTTAGTGTTCCGAGATGTAATCATCAAGCCTGTTTTACTCCAGGCACGCCATCTATAATTTTTCAGACTTGCAAGTCTTAAATATACATCCTCCTGGACTTCCCCTTCTGGCCATATGGCAGCCAAGATGAGCAGAGAAACCCTCCCCATATAGCACACCGACAAATGATGGGTTCCATGCAAAAAAGCATCTTCTACTAACGTGTGAATGGGCTGGTGGGAAAGTAAGGGAATCCCTTGGAGGCCAGAAAAAAATGACAGAAAGCAGCAATCCAGAGGGATAAGCACACTGTAGAGTGACTTTTCCCTAGAGTGTCTGCTCATCTCTGGTGCCCAGAACATGGGTTTTAACAGGTGACACACCAGGGGGATAGGAGACAAAACCAGGGACCTGAGCCTTCTGCCTAAAGCTAGGAACCTCTAAGGACAACACCCTGAAAGGTGAATCGAGGCACCTGGGTGGCTCAGTCGGTTGAGCATCTGACTTCAGCTCAGGTCATGATCTCCTGGTTCGTGGGTTCCAGCCCCACGTCAGGCTCTGTACTGACAGCTCGGAGCCTGGAGCCTGCTTTGGATTCTGTGTCTCCCTCTCTCTCTGCCCCTTCCCTGCTCATGCTCTGTCTCTTTCTGTCTCTCAAAAAGTAAAATAAAATGTTAAAAAAAAAAAAAAAGAGTAAAATCCACACCAAAGAAGAAAACCATGGGGATATGTGGCTATTTGGGCCTTGGAAAATTCCTCAGCACAATGCCACCCTCACAAAGATTTGGTACCTGAAATCACACTATCTGGGTGACCCAAAAGATCTCTAGCTAAAAATGTTTTAATCTTTTTTTTTTTAAGATTTTATTTTTAAGTAATCTCCACACCCAGTGTGGGGCTCAAACTTACAACCCCAAGATCAAGAGTTGGGTGCTCCACCAACTGAGCCAGCCAGGCATCCCGCTAGCTAAATCTAGTTTATAGTGACCCCAATGTATTAATATTCCTGGGTATAAAACTGAATCAAACAGATTCTCACTATAAACCCAGGGCACACCTGGCCCCCACAGGGACAACCCTGAGGAGCTCACGACAGGATGTCACTAGACTTTCATTTGAGGAAACACCCCCCAGGGCCCTAGTGCCTAGTGTCAGCGGCCTGTTAGGGATGCCCCCCATTAGTCTTAACCCCACCAGCTTTCACATCACAGAAGTCAACCTTGGGAGCCCACAGTTTCTGGAATGCTCTTCAGAAACTTTTATTTGTTCAGGGCAGCCTGCCAGGCCTTAGGTACGGTATTGCTTTGTAATAGTAAATCATTACATTTAGTGGTACTTGGAGTTCTTTCAAAACCCTTGTACGGATGTCATCTGATCTCATGAGCTGAGCTCACTTGCCAACAGCAAACTTAGGGTCACCAGCACTATTTCATGTAGACCCTCTGACTATTTGTGGGCCCGGCAATCCTCATTTCTTGGAATCTGTCTTTAGGAAATAATCAGAGAGGTCTTCAATGATCATGAACAAAGATGTTTTGCCTTTCCCATAGTGCCACTGGGAAAGGGTCTTCTTGGATTATTTACTTGTCTCTTTTCCCCCATACTGATGGAAGTGCCATTATTCCCTCTTCCAGTTAAGATTATGATTAAAAGAACAATATGGGCTGCTTGGGTGGCTTAGTCGGTTAAGGGTCCGACCTTGGCTCAGGTCATGATCTCATGGTTTGTGGGTTTGAACCCCGCATTGGGCTCTGATAGCTCAGAGCCTGGAGCCTGCTTCAGATTCTGTGTCTCCCTCTCTCCCTCTGCCTTCCCCCACTCATGCTCTGTCTGTCTGTCTCTCTCTCAAAAATAAAAATAAAAAAAGATAAAAATAACAGTAACCAGGATAAGCAACATGCATTGAGTGTTCACTGTGTGCCAAATGCTTTGCTATCAGACACTTACCTCCCACAGAGACGTTGTGAGGTCAGTATCACCATTATCAGCTACCAGTTAATATCAATCAATAATTATCAGTTATTAACTACCATCATTTTACAGATGAAGAAACTGAAAGCTTAGAGATAGGTCATTAAGCAGCCCCAGACACATAACTAGTTAATGGTGGAGTTGAGACTTGAACTCAGCTCCATTTGACTCTAATTTGTACACTTGGGATAAGTACACTATGCCTGGTATCTGGTGAAGCTTAAGAGGAAGTCAGCAGATTCTTTTTTTTTTTTTTTTAATGTTTATTTCTGAGAGAGAGCGAGAGAGAGAGAATGAACAGGGGAGAGGCAGACAGAGAGAGAGACAGAATCCAAACCAGGCTCCAGGCTCTGAGCTGTCAGCACAGAGCCCGACGTGGGACTCAAACCCACGAACCACGAGATCATGACCTGAGCCGAAGTCAGACACTTAACCCACTGAGCCACCCAGGTGCCCTGGAGTTCACCAGATTCTTCAGTCATCCCATGGATTAAACAATGTCTCAGAGAAGAGTGTCCTAGATATTTAAGCTTCATGTCCAGTGGGGCAGAACCTATTGGTCAGTACTCAAATTTCTGCCCGTTCTGCCCTAAGGAGCTCAGCTGTCCTATTTTTCTCCCTGTTGGCTACTTTTGCTCAGGTTCTTACCTTCCATACAGCTCACAGATACCATGCCCCAGGTAGTGAATCTTCATACATCTTAGCCAATCATGGTTGGCTAGTTCCATCCTCTAAGCTCTGATGGTTCTTGGCATGGCTATGTGATTCTCTTTCTAGCTGAAGAGATGTGAAAGTCTGCTGGGAATGGGGGTGGGGGCAGAATTATGAGATTTTCTAACACAAGAGAGAAGGCAGCCCAGTCTCTTTTGCATCTCTGACATCTCAATTCTGTGTGGCTTCTGGGAAATGTTTTCCATATCTTTGGGAAGGAGAAAGGTTTTTCTCTCATCCACAAACCTGTTTGCATCACTCCCATAATCACACACATCTGACAGGTTCTTCTGGAAGGTTTCTCTCAGTGAAACCTGCATTCTCACAGTGCAATCCATTATTTGAATAGCAAATATTTATCAGGAGTACTTGTGGGCACTAGGGGTGGGGTTGAGGTGGGGAGGATTGACATACATAAAGAGAAGTCGATGCTCAACGGAATAAAAACTCTGAGAGATTGTTAGGATCCTAGAAGAAAGGGGATGAAAAGAAGATTCTGGACAAAGCAGAGAACTTCAAGTGGGGATAAGCATTAGAGAGCTGGCTGGGGAATAATCCCTAATGGCTGAGATGACTGAAAATGTTAAATATTCACCTTGAGTTGATTCCAGTCTGCAGTTATAATCTCCTTCATTTATTCAGAAACTGAAGGTTAAATCTATTGTGCACAACGATTTTATGTGTCATGGACCTTTCGTAGGTCTGGAAACTGAAGAAGAGGCTGTTCCAGGCCAGAGGACCCAGCAGGCAGTGGCACTTAGGGGCAGGAAGAGGTGGGGGGGGGGGGGGGTGGCAACAGAGCTGACCTCAGAGCAGGTTTGAGACAACTCCCTCTTCTACTAGCAGAGAGGGACCTCTCTGCAGAAGAGGGACCCCACACAACCCTTCCTGCTTCCCTGAGAAACCTGCAATCAGGCCAGAAAAATGTGTTTATGTGCCTCTGGATTTATGCACCTTTTCACTTTGTATTTTGGTGACCCACACCTTAGTCTAGTGTCTCCTACCGGACTTCTTGAAAAATTCTTGAAGACCAGCTCAATGTCACTTTTATATCCTCCAAAATCAAGCATAATACTTGATACATAATAGGTGATAAATGGCTATAAAAAAAGTCTGCCATAAGTCTGTGGTGCGGCCCAATAAATTAAGTATGGTCCATAGAAGGGCATTCGTCATCCTTCCGGTGTAAGTAACTTAGCTGCAGAACGAAGATAAGAATTAAATCTCTTTGGGGAAAAAATATGGTAATAGATATATTTTTAAAGTTCATACCTATTAACTCAGTAAACCCACTTGTAAGAGCCCGTCGTAATTAAATAATTCAAAATACATTTGCATAAAAATCTTCATTCAAATGTTTCTTCGACTAGCAAGACATTAGAAGTATTCTATGTGTCTAGAAATAGAGAAAAATTTTTTTTAATTTTTTATTATTTCTTTAAAGTTTATTTTGAGAGAGAGAGAGATAGAGAGCAAGCCAGGGAGGGGCAGAGAGAGAGGGAGACAGAATCCCAAGCAGGCTTCACACCCTCAGCGCAGAGCACGACACAGGGCTCAAACTCGCAAACCATGAGAGCATGACCTGAGCCGAACTCAAGAGTTGGACACTTAACAGACCGAGCCACCCAGGTGTCCCATTTTTTTTTAAAGTAAGCCCTACACCCAAGATCAAGAGTTACAGGTTCTACTGACTAAGCCAGTCAGATGCCCCTAGAAATAGAGGAATTCTAAATAATTAATGGTACAGTTGCTCAATGGAATACTATATAGCTATTAAATGATAATTATCCATTCTGTGAGGCAAAATGTGAAATGTTAATGATATGATATTAAGTGTTTTTAAATAGTACACATGAGGGGCGCCTAGCTGGCTCAGTTGGTAGAACATGGCAACTCTTGATCTCGGGGTTGTGAGTTTGAGCCCCATGTTGGGCATAGAGATTACTTAATAAAAAAGATTTTAAAAAAGTAAATGGTACACATGATTTCACATCAATCATACTGGGCTATTCCAGGTGGCAAGAAACAAAGTTGGGTTCTTTTGTTGGCAAAGAATTTATTGTAAGGACACATGGAGACATAGGGCCACCGGGTGCACTGACCTCTGCAGCAAAGTCGAGCAATCTCAAAGACAAAATGTTGTTTGGGGCCTGAAAGTTACTCAGATTGTCACCTCATTCTGCTGTGGGCCCTCAGCACCAGATGGCCCTCCTCTGTGAGCTCTGCCATGTGGTGAACCAGCCCCTCATTGTCTTTGTTTCCATGACTCAGTTTTTCTCTCTATTCAAACCTCTGTTTACTCATGTCTTCTATGCTTCTATCACCTAATGGCTTCGGCTTACTGATTTCTTCTTGTGCTGACTTTTTTTTTTTTTTAAGTGAACACTGTGCTACACTCACAGCATTTTTTTAAGTTTATTTTCTTTAGTAATCTCTACATCCAACATAGGACTCGAACATATGACCCTGAGATCAAGAGTCACATGCTGTTTCGACTAAGCCAGTCAGGTACCCCTTGCCCTGCTTTCTGATTGTTTCAATATGTATCTCCCATTTAAACTCCCCCGAGAAAGGGAATCCAATGCTTTACTTCCCTACTGTTCCATTAGAACTCTGAGGCCGGGCTGCCTCCATAGTTCCAGTGGTCAGAGTATATCCAAGCTCAGCTTCCATCACATGCCCAGACCTGATCCATTCAACTCCGGTGCAAAAAGTGGTTACACAGCATTAATGTGGCAGGTACTTCAGGCTTCCCAGCCACCTATCCAATACAACTGTAGTTTTGAACGATGTTTAAAATAATAAATGAAAAAGGTGTACCTGGGTGGTTTAGTCGATTAAACATCCAGCTCTTGATTTCGGTTCAGGTCATGATCCCAGAGTCATGAGATGGAGTCCCAAGTCAGGATCTGTGCTGACAGCACAGGGCCTGCTTAGGATTCTCTCTCTCTCTCTCTCTCTCTCTCTCTCTCTCTCTCTC
The DNA here is from genome assembly GCF_022837055.1 of Prionailurus viverrinus. Classification (NCBI taxonomy): domain Eukaryota; kingdom Metazoa; phylum Chordata; class Mammalia; order Carnivora; family Felidae; genus Prionailurus; species Prionailurus viverrinus. The sequence continues at coordinate 7,423,151 of NC_062576.1, forward strand.
TCTCCCTGTCACTCCCCCATGCACGAGCTCTCTCTCTCTGTCACTCCCCCATGCACGAGCTCTCTCTCTCTCTCTCTCTCTGTCACTTCCCCATGCACGAGCTCACTCTCTCTCTCTCAAAATAAATCAATAAACTTTAAAAATAATAATAAATAAAAAAGATATGATATGTATGAAAGCAGAGAGGAAAGGGATAAATTAAAGCCATCACATTCTTGTTAGGGTAGAGGGATTACAAGTGATTTTTTTTTCCTCCACTTTGCAATTTTCATTTAATGATACTGTAATTGCCTCTTAGTTTTCACGGGTTTTGTTTTGTTGAGACAGAGAGAGAATGAGTGGAGGAGGGGCAGAGAGAGGAGAGAGAGAGAATCCTAAGCAGGCTCCATGCTGAGGTGGGAGCTGGAGACCGGGCTGGATCTCACCTCACCACCATGAAATCACGACCTGAGCCAAAATCAAGAATTAGATGCTTAATCCACTCAGCCACCCAGGCGCCTGATCAAGTTTTTTTGTTTTTGTTTTTTGTTTGTTTTTCTTTTAAGTAATCTCTCCCAAGCAATAGGAGTCGTGCAACCACTACTAAGTCCAGTCTCTCTCATGAACCTGACTTGGAATATAGAGCAAAGTCACAACCATTAAAGCCTGTGGTCACCCTTACACAGAAGGCAGAGCAAGGTTGACTTTCCCAGCTAAAGCTGAAGTGAGAATTATTGTAGGTTGTGAAAGTACCCTGAAGGCAAAAGTGTCTGTTATTACTCTGAAAACTCCTCTTAAACTGCTGTAATACCATATGCCACATGAGCAGAACACAGAATCTTGTAACTACTTTAGTTATGGAAATACGTCCTTTGTGCACAGGCCAAATATTGGAAAACCCCACGCACTTCATTGACTGTCATCTCCAGCTCCAGAGAAGCTACCATGGCAGTTTTATGAAACCAGCCACCCCTGGCTTCACTTTGATCTTCCTCTGTTTACATACCCCTGTTTCAGTTCCTTGGCCACAGACATACAATTACTAAGAATTATTATTGCTTGATAAGAACTGTAATTACTACAATGACTGCCCGAAATGGAAAGGGCAGGAGAGAAATCGAATTATCATATGGACTGGTGTCTGAGCTGGGCCGTTTGTGTCTCGTAAGCCTGAACCCCGCCTCCGGTCCATTCCCCGAATTAACTCCCGGCACACCCGCCGAGCGCGGTAACCTTAAGACTGGAGGCTTGAGCATCGAAGGCAGGAGCGGAATCCAGCGATTCGGGAATCGAGATGCAAATTCCTCCTGCGCTCCTAGAGAGGACCCGGAAGCACAGCGCAGTCCCGGAAGGCGAGATGCTGACACACTTCCTGTCTTTGTGACTCATTGTGTCTGTGTCGAGGCGTCGGGAGGGCCTAGGTCCGTGTGCAGCGCCCTTCTGCCGGCCTGAGCCCCAGAGTCAGCTCCCCTTTCTCGCCCAGCGCCCCCAGGCTGCTCCCGGGGCTCACGGTGAGACTTGGGGCCGGCCTCTGGGGAGGGCGGGCGGCGCCGCAGGGTGTGTGCGTGAGGGTGGGCTCTGCAGCTGCGGCCCCGGGGTCCCTCCAGGCGGCCCGGGGGAGTGTGGAGAAAGTCCAAGCCCCTGGCCCGACGGTTGGAAGCGCCGTCCCTCGGGAGACGTCCCGCCCCGCCCCCGGGTCCAGGCGGGGAGGGGGTGAGGGTCTAGTGGCCGGGGGTACCCGGAGCCCTGGGGAGAAGCCGTCTGCGGGCCCCTTCCGGGCCCCTAGTCCGCAGTGTCGTCATCGTCCTTTGACGTTTCTGAGAACCGGGTCGCGAGCGAGCCGACCCCTGTCTGATTTTACTGCCCGTCCTTCGTCGCCATTTGCTTTGATTCCAGTGAGAGACTTTTTTTTCGGGGTCCTTCAGGACCTCGAGGTGAAAAATGAGGAAGGCCGAGTAATGGACACGTTTTGAGGTGCCGCTTACGTGTTTCCAGATCACCTGCTTCTCATCCCACCTCCACCCGCTAGCGGTGATTGAAGGATATTGGAAGCTTAGAGTGGATAAAGACGTGGTTCGGATCTAGTAGAGATTTTTGTACATCCCACTTTCTCTTTCTGCCTTATGGAATATTTTGAAGACTTTTAAAAATGATCTGTCCGGAAGATTACGTGGTTCCCCCAACCCCCTCGGTTCTGGGTAGTTAACTCTTGCTTGTCTTCGAGTGGGTGAAGAGTGAAGGGAATTTGTGGAAATTGCACCAGGCCATCGGGGAGACTGGTTGCCCGAGTGACCTTGTATTAGTGACCTAATACAGGACTCTTCTCCAGCTCTCAGTTTTGTCATCAGTAAAATTAACTCGATTTTCTCGAAAGGCCTTCCCACTTTGAAATTACTTGATTTGGCCAGTGCAATCGAAAAAAATTGAGCTACAGTTTAGCCTGAAGCTGTGCCCCTCCCTTCTCTTTCCTGCTGTGCCTCCAGGACACAATAAGATACTTTCATTTTAGAGAGTGGCTGTTACATGGCCTGGGACCAAAGAAAGCATTTATTGTACAGGCCAGTGCTAGGCGGATTGGAGGTGGTCAGTAAATACTTGTTGAATTGAATTGTGGAGAATTCATTGTAACCAGATCAACAAAGTACTGTTAGTATATATGCTGGCCATATGTGGAGAAATAGCTTTATTACAAAGGGAACCATAAGGACAATTTGCCCCAGAACATATCTCCAAGTTTATATTGTCTCTGAATCACTGTGCAAGATACCCATTCATTATTTCAGGCAGTTTTCCCCAGTCTTAAAGTACCAACAAGGAAGCTAGCTACTTAATACACATAGTCTTTTGCTGATTCTCTACTTGATCTAAACATTAATTTTTTTTCTAACTTTATATTGCATCTAAATACAGGTGAGTGCTATGTTAAATTTTATCTTTTCATTCTGGAGTAGTATTGGTATTTGGGTAGCTGGCTGTCTTTTAAAGGGAGCTTTTTCATGTTAAAAAAAAGTTAGGGGCACCTGGGTAGCTCAGTCGGTTAAGCATCTGACTTCGGCTCAGGTCATGATCTTGCATTTGTGAGTTCGAGTCCCATGTCGGGCTCTGTGCTGACAGCTCAGAGCCTGGAGCCCGCTTTGGATTTTGTGTCTCTCTTTCTGCCCCTCTCCTGCTCGTGCTCTGTCTCTCAAAAATAAATAAATGTTAAAAAAAAAAATTAAAAAATTTAGGGCGCCTGGGTGGCTCGGTTGAACAGCTGACTCTTGATTTTAGCTCAGGTCATGACCCCAGGGTCGCGCGATCGAGCCCTTCATCGTGCCCCATATCAGGCTCCAGGCTGAGCGTGGAGCCTGCTTAAGATTCCCCCCCCCCCCCCCCCCCCACCGTGCAGGCGCATTTTCTTACCCTGTGTCTCTAAAAAATAAAAAAAAAATATGGAGTGCCTGTGTGGCTCGGTCGGTTAAGCATCTGATTTCGGCTCAGGTCATGATCTTGAGCTTCCTGAGTTCAAGCCCCGCGTTGGGCTCTTTGATGTCAGCACAGAGCCCACTTCAGATCCTCTGTCTCCCTCTCTATCTGTCCCTCCTCTGCGTGTGTGCTCTCTCTCTCAAAAATAAACATTAAAAAAAATTAAAATAATAATAAAGTAAAATAGTTTTTTAAAAAGCTTAACAAAACTTAAAAAAAATTTAAAGCTCTGTTCAAAAAAGGGAAGAGAGGGTGCCATTTGTTTAAACTTTCAAGACTATGCTCTGGAACAAAGATACTGACCTGCTTAGAAAATAGCCTTTGGAATAAACCGAGCTTGTAACTCCAAGCCCTTTTTGTAAGAAAATCGTTGGTATTTGTCCTTGGTGACAACCGGTGGCTGGGGGTAATCTTATCTAAATCGGATAGGGTGTCAGAATGTTTTTCAGCTCAGAGGGACCCCAGAGGTAGTTTTCTACTCCCCTCCCCCATTTGACAGATAAGGATACCGAGTGCCAGAGAGGTTGAATAATTCACTCAGGGATGTGTAACTTATTTGTGGGAGACTAGAGTTTAGGTATTCCAACCTGTGCTGCTTTCACTGTTACAGGAATTCTGTTGCTTAATGTTTTAAGCAGGCTGAAAATTGGAAAGTACAGTCATAGCTCTTAAGTTTGTGGAAAACAAGGTACTCCTCTACCGCTTATTGAATGCCAGACGCTGTTTAAAGAGCTTCATATATGTTAACTCACGTAATCATCACGACAACTCTGTGAGGAAAATTTTTTTTATTCCCATTGCACAAATGCAGAGAGATATTAACTTACTGAAAATGATCAGCTGGTAAGTGGTCGGGTAGCTTATTGAAGCTTCTCCAAATAGCCCCTGGGGCTAATTTGAGGGCAGTACTGAGTGCTGTATGAGTGGGCAGAAAAATACCACACTGTAAATTCAGCAAGTATTTCTTTAAAACTAGGTGTTTGCAAGGAATCATACCAAGTGGTCTAAGAGGTACAAAGAAACATTCCCTTGGGTGGCTGGCTGGCTCAGTTGGTGGAGTCTGCAACTCTTGATCTCTAGGTGGTGGGTTCGAGCTCCACGTTGGGCATAGAGCTTACTTTAAAAAATAACAATTAAAAAAAAATGAAGAAACCTACTTTAGCAATTAGTCCAGTTGAGGAGGAAGGCGTGAACAATTACATTACAGAGAAAGAAATACAACTTCCATGGCAGATGCTTGGCAGAGAGCATTTGGGCCAGAAGTTTAGAGAGAGGAGAAGAGGTTGTTTGCTCAGATCATTCGAGAAACCCAAAATAAACCCAGCCCTTCCCACTGCTGTTGTGACTTTTCTCTTTGCCTAAGTAGGAGCAGAAATGTTGAGGGATGGGGGAGAGGGCCTCATAACTGGGGGAAGAGGGAATGTGTCTAGGCCCTTATCTCTGCCCCTTTGGGTCTCACTTCCTCCTCAGAGTCTCTTCCTCTTGAGTCCCACTGACCCAATAAATATCCCACCTTCCCCCCACCCCCCAAGCAAGCTCTGTGCCCATTGTGGGCCTTTAAACTCAACAACTCCGACGTCAGGAGTCACATGCTCCACCAACTGAGCCAGTCAGGCACCCCAGGAAGTATCCCAGTCTTTAAAACTCTGGCCTAGGTGTGGGCACAAATCAAGATTCCTTTCCTTTAGTCTCCTTCGTATAGCTGAGACAGGATAAAATTTTCATGAAAATATGAACATTTTTCTGATGCTAGACTAATTTCTACACCAGTCCTGCTCAGTTGCCCCTGGTTAGGTTTGAGGTGATTCCTACTTGTGTCTCCTGCTGTGTCTCCTTAGCCACACAGCTCCCTGGTGAAAACAGATGGCAAATGAGGCCCATTCCTGGGTGGTGATCCTTCACAGGCACCTTCAGAAGCCTTTCCTCTGGGAAAGAACCTGTGTGCACACAGAAGCTCTTCCTAACCCCACGTGTTGGGACAGAAGGAGTTTGGCATGATGGCTAGAGCTTCAACTGAGGGTTCCTAATACCAAATCCTACCTCTGCCCTTTAATTGCTGTATGACCTTGGGTGTGTTATTTAACGTCAGTAAGCCTTAGTTTTGTCATTGTAAAGTGATACGATCATCATAGCTCCCTGCTGAGATTGTTCTGTGAAATACTTAATATCTGGTCCATGGAAAGCACTCAACGAATATGAGTTCTTATGCCCCTGAATGAATGTTCTTGAACAATGATGAGGGGCAAGTGGCATTTTAGCTAAGCTCTAAAGGATAGGTAGGATTTGAAAAGGCCAGAAGAGGGGCGCCTGGGTGGCGCAGTCGGTTAAGCGTCCGACTTCAGCCAGGTCACGATCTCGCGGTCCGCGAGTTCAAGCCCCGCGTCGGGCTCTGGGCTGATGGCTCAGAGCCTGGAGCCTGTTTCCGATTCTGTGTCTCCCTCTCTCTCTGCCCCTCCCCCTTTCATGCTCTGTCTCTCTCTGTCCCAAAAATAAAATAAACGTTGAAAAAAAAAAAAAAAAAAAAAGAAAAGGCCAGAAGACTGGGAGAGGAAATCCCAGACATCGACTGTGATGTGAGAATAGGATGGTGATCAGAATCCAAGGCATATTTAGGAGCTACTCCTTTTGTGGATGGAAAAGGTTCATGCCAGAGAGGGAAAGAAATTGATGCCGATGGTGAACTTGAGAGGAAACTGGGACCAGGTACTGGGGACTGGTGACTGGAAAGCTATAGAGGTTTAGGGGTTCCTTCGGTGGCTCAGTGGCTAAGCGTCCGACTTCAGCTCAGGTCATGATCTCACAGTCTGTGGGTTCGAGCCCCATGTTGGGCTCTGTGCTGATAACTCGGAGCCTGGAGCCCGCTTGGGATTCTGTGTCTTCCTCTGTCTCTCTCTCTCTCTGCCCCTCCCCCGCTTGCCCCTCATTGGGCTCTGTGCTGACAGTGGAGAGCCCACTTTGGAACTTCTGTCTCCCTCTCTCTCTGCCTCCTCCTCTCACACTCTCACTGTCTCTCTCTCAAAAACAAACAAACATTTTTTAAAGAGAGAAGAAAGAAAGGAAGCTATAGAGGTTTATGAAGTAGGGGGAAGGGGAATAAAGGCAGGAAACCAAAGAGCGGAAGCCAGACCTGACAGAACTAGGTAATTACTTCTTCCTGGTGCTTGCAGACTGAATGCGTGTGAGGAGAGGAATCCAGAAAGGTGAGACTCTGAGCTTTAGTGAATGAGGTATCAGTAGACTATCTGATCGCTAATTGCCACTAAAGGGAAGCAAGAAGTGGCAGGGGAAACGGCAATATTTTGAGTAGCTCCTCTTTCTCCTCAGTTTAGCAGAAATAAACTGCCAGGTTCTCTAGCAGATAAGTACAAAGAAGTCAAGAGTCTTTGTCTTTCAGGGGCTTAAATTTTAGTTGGGAGGTGATGGGAACTGCAACCGAAATAACGATAATGCGAGGAGAATATATGTGGCATAAACAGGAACAGAGAAGGTATTGAGGGTGTTCAGAAGAGGAAGGTATCTTAGCTAATCTGGAACGGCGGACGTTTTACATCTGGAAGAGTACGTAAAAATTTGACCAACGAGGTTGACGTGGTCGAAACTGTTCACGGCGAAAGTGTGACGATGGGATATCACACCCTGTGCTTGGGGAACATGAATGGCCAGAGCGGCTGAAACACAGGGCATCACGACGAAGAAGAGCGGGGGGGGGGGGGGGGGTGGAGAAGACTGGAAAAGTAAAGTAGGGTGTGTTCTTTGAACACTAAATTGGCAGATAGCAAAAATTCACGGGCGCTAATTGAGGAGAAAGAGATGCCCGGAAGCGTACTTTGGCAATACGGCAGTGACCTCGCTTGGTTCCTACTGGACCTGGGAGAGATGGAAGGTAGAGAGACTATGGCACTGTGGCACAGATAGGGAGCCGGCCTTAGGGTGGTGGGAAATAATTGTGGGGGGCACAGCAGGACAAGGTAGTCTTTCTTCTGGCTTTTCAGAATGAAATTGAAAAAACTAAGGCTTTTAGGAATTATTTAGCCTCGGTTGGGAAGACGCTAGCCAAAGGAACGATCTGTTGGACTGCCTGTCCCACTGCCTCTTCCTGTCGGGGCAGCTTTCCTAACGAGGTCTTGGCTGTTCTGATGCCCAGACTTCAGGGCTGTCTCTTCCCAGACACGGCCTTGTTGACACCAGTTACTTCCCTGGCTCCTCTAGCGCTGATGTTGAAACTTCCTTAGAACAGTTGGCACCTTCTGCTTTGTACTGAAATTATTTGTGTAAAAATGGGAATCCTGCTTCACATCTTTGTATCCCCCTCCGTCTAGGAAGGCACTTGGCATATTGTAGCCTTGGAGAGGGAGATGTTTAAGAATTTAGTCGTAAGGACTTTACCAAGGCTGCTCTGAAGTTGTAAAACGTATTTACTGCAGCAGGGAGGGTGGGGTGCAAAACCGTTCTGAAGGAGATCAGCGGGAAGGGCTGGGGGGTGGTTTGCACTGGACTTGACCAGCTTAAAATCGCAGAAAAAAAATGACTGAATTCCCACATTTCTGTTTATTTCTATGTAGAAAGCCTTTTTGAATATAACGTTCTTTGTTGTTCCTAGAGTCCGCTACTTTAATAAGGATTTTGATTTTACTAAGGACAAAAAAAGTTAAGATAGAAAAACCAACCCTGTGAGAAATCTCAGATTAAAACAGCCATCGCCAGTGCTCGCTTTGGCAGCACGTGTGGTCAAATTGGCACGATGCAGAGATCAGCATGGCCCCTGCACAGGGACAACGCAAGATGCTGAAACGTTCGATTAAAAAAAAAAATCACCTCCCAGCTTTTTTTTTGGACACATTCCTATCTGTAAAAATTATTTATAAAAATTGTATACATGTAGTATTATACCAGTATTTTATATAACAAAACAAGGATACATTTAATTGTGCTATTCAGAAAATACTTTTGTGTTTTAATTGTACATGATCCCTTTTCTACCAAAATTACCAAAAATATTTTTAATGAGAGCCATGTAATTAAAAATGCTTTCTAGCTTAAAGTTCTTGGCTTTGGATGATAGAGCAGTTGAATGCTCTGTCTCTAAAACTTGAATTTGATGCTGTTGAGACGAAAAAGATACCTCACAAAGATTTGCCAGTTCAGATGGAAGAAACACATTGTCAGCTCTGCTTAGTAACTATTGGTCCTATCCACCACGCAAAATTTTTGTTGTTGAAATTCAGCTAGTACATTTCCGTTTTTCAGACCCTTAAATCATCTGTTCTTAAAAACTAATCAAAAGGTGGCATGCCTAGCTGGTTCAGTCAGCAGAGCATGATCTCGGGGGTTGTGAGTTCAAGCCCCATGTTGTGCATAGAATCTACTTTAAAAAAAATCAAGGGGTGCCTGGGTACCTCATTCGGTTAAGCATTGGACTCAATTTCGGCTTAGGTCATGATCTCACAGTTGATGGGATTGAGCCCATGTCGGGCTTGGTGCCACTGTTAGCGTGGAGGCTCCTTGGGATTCTGTCTCTCCCATACTGCCTCTGTCTTTCTCAAAATAAATAAATTTTTAAAAAGAATCAAAGGTGTTTTAAGTTTTTTTTTTTTATTATTTATTTTGAGAGCAAGCGCATGCACGTATGCAAGCAGGGAGACAATGGCGGGGGGTGGGGGGGTGGATTATCCCAAGCAGGCTCCACGCTGACGGTGTTGTAGGCATCGACTTGAGGCTCCATCCCACAAACCGTAAGATCATGACCTGAGCCGAAATCAAGAGTCCGATGCTTAACGGACTGAGCCACGCAGGCACCCCTGTTTTAAGTTTTTAAAAAACAGACTTTTGGGGGCACCGGGGTGGCTCAGTCCATTAAGCATCAGACTCTTGATTTCGGCTCAGGTCATGATATCATGATGGGATTGAGCCCCGCACTCACAGCATGGAGCCTGCTTCAGATTCTCTCCCTGTCTCTCTGCTCCTCTCCCTCTTGTGCACTCACTTGTTTGCTCTCCTCAAAGTAAATGAACATTAAAAAAAGAAAAATCTTCTTTAAAACACAAAAACAGACTTTTAAGATCTTAAAATTCTTCATTTGGAAGATTTTATACAGTGTAGAAAGTATAAATATTAACAGATGATTAGGTTTGTCCAGGATACTTAGTATCATCTCTGGAAGTTACAATTACATAACAATGTCCGCCCCCCCATACACTTTTTTTTTTTAAGCCACTTTTTTTTTTTTAAGCAGCTGCCGTGTCACTTACTGGTTGATTTCTTGTTGAATTAGTTTGACATTCGTTCTTACCCACTAATCTGCGTGAGTGAAACCTCGCTGTAGGTAGAAGCTTCATCTGTGCCACTTTCTTTTCTTTTTTTTTTTTTTTAATTTTTTTTTTCAACGTTTTTTATTTATTTTTGGGACAGAGAGAGACAGCATGAACGGGGGAGGGGCAGAGAGAGAGGGAGACACAGAATCGGAAACAGGCTCCAGGCTCCGAGCCATCAGCCCAGAGCCCGACGCGGGGCTCGAACTCACGGACCGCAAGATCGGGACCTGGCTGAAGTCAGACGCTTAACCGACTGCGCCACCCATGCGCCCCCATCTGTGCCACTTTCTTAACGTGTGTTTCCACTGTTTGCATTTCTTCGAATTGTGCTTTTTCTGTTGGAGTCTTTAAGCTGCTGGTCTTTTTTCTTCTTTTCTTTTTTCCAGATGTAATTGACATATAACATCGTATTCCAGGTGTACAACGTAATGGTTTGATATTTGGGCAAAACGATCGCAATAAATCTAGTTAACATCTGTCACCACAATTACAATTTTTTTTTCTTGTGATGAGGGTTTTTAAGGGCACTTAGCAACTTTCAAGTATGCAATACAGTGTTATTCACTGTAGTCCCCTTGTTGTACATTATGTTCCTATGACTTCTTTAAGACCTGGAAGTCTATCATTTGAGCCCTGTCACCCAGTTTGCCTGCCCCTGTACTTGTCTCTTTTATGAAGACAAGATTAGTTCAAGCTGGATAAAATAATCCATTATTCCACATAACTGGTCTCAGGTAAACTGGGAGATATCACAGTACCTAAAAGTGAACAAGTGAAATGAGGAAGTTTTGGCAGCCCTCTGTGTGGGGGAGGGAGGTTCTCGCTTTTTCCTTGGGACGTACCCTGTGACATGTGCCGGTTCGACATTTAACCAAGGGCAGGTGTTAATGTCAGTTTGTAACATGCCGTCTGTAGAATGGCACTGGCGGTCGTGCCTCCCTGCTAGTGCTGTCGTGTCCGGAAATAAGATGACGTGTGTACTGCTCGAAGCCTGGTACCTGGCGCCCTGCTGACACTCAGCTCTCTCTGGGACGAGCACTTAGAAGCATGGCGTCGTAACCTGCTGTCCTGGAGGTTAGGTGTTCAGACTCAGGCACACACCCTAAGGGTGTTATTGGCCTGTTGGATGTTTCTCTCTGCACACTTTTTTTTTTTTAAGGGGCACCTGGGTGGCTCAGTCGGTTAAGTGCCTAACTCTTGATTTCAGAGTTAACTCTTAACTCAGTTGGTTAAGTGCCTAACTCGTGCAGGTCTGATCTCTCAGTTCATTTGTTCAAGCCCCACCTTGGGTTCTGCATTGACAATGTGGAGCCTGCTTGGGATTCTCTCTCTTCTCTCTCCTCTCTCTCTCTCTCTCTCTCTCTCTCTCTCTCTCTCAATAAACAAACAAACAAAAAACCTTAAAAAGAATTTATTTTTAAGTAATCTCTACACTCAACATGGGGCTCAAACTCACAACCCCGAGATCGAGAGTGTGCCACATGCTCTACCAACTGAGCCAGCCAGGCACCCCCTCTCTGTAAGCCTTAACATATAAAATGACGGTGAAAACAGTGTGACTCTGGAGGTTTTGTTTTTTCTTTTGCTTTTCAGAGGCATTTTCAGTGCCTTGATGTGCAGCCTTGTGTGAAGTGTTGACACAGGTCACTTTTCATAAAGGTACTAATAGTTATGTTTACTATGTCAGGAACAATACCGAAACATATCAGAAAACATCTAGAACAGAAAGGAGAGCACAGACCCTGTTTGGATCAAGTCAGCTCCCTGAGCCTGAATGATGACTGCAGAATCCAGGGAAGCCACAGGTCTGTCCCCCCAGGCTGCCCAGGAGAAGGATGGTATCGTAATAGTGAAGGTAGAAGAGGAAGATGAAGAAGACCACATGTGGGGGCAGGATTCCAGCCTGCAGGAGACGCCGCCTCCCGACCCAGAGATTTTCCGCCAACGTTTCAGGCACTTCTGTTACCAGAACACTTTTGGGCCTCGAGAGGCTCTGAGTCGACTGAAGGAACTTTGTCACCAGTGGCTCCGACCAGAGATAAACACTAAGGAGCAGATCCTGGAGCTGCTGGTACTGGAGCAGTTCCTCTCCATCCTGCCCAAGGAGCTCCAAGTCTGGCTGCAGGAATACCGTCCTGATAGTGGGGAGGAGGCTGTGACCCTTCTGGAAGATTTAGAGCTTGATTTGTCAGGACAGCAGGTAAGACGAAGGTGAAACCTATTCTGTATAAGCAGCACTTGGGCTGTAAGCCTGGAGCAAAGAGAGAGTTGCAGTTTGAAGCTGGCACTGGTAGTCTTTGTGGCGGTTATTCTTCTCCGCTCAGATGCTGAGAGGTGCTCTGGCCTCCTTCGCCTGCATCCACTCTTTATACGTACCCTCTTTCTGTTCATTTAAACTCCGGTGTAAAAAATGATTTACCCATAAACCCACCATTTGTCCTCAGGTCCCAGGTCAAGTTCATGGGCCTGAGATGCTTGCCAGGGGGATGGTGCCTCTGGATCCAATGCAGGAGTCCTCAAGCTTTGACCTTCATCATGAGGCCACCCAGTCCCATTTCAAGCATTCATCTCGGAAGCCTCGCCTCTTGCAGTCACGGGGTAAGAAAGAGGCAAGATTTCACGTGGGGGAAAGCAGACTGTCCGGGGTGGGAGTGCCCTCTCTGTGTTGCTGAGGGCCTGTAATAAAAAAATTTTTAAGCATGCTTTTTTTTTTTTAATCATTACACTTTATTGTCATTATTAATAAATAAATATTGGGGGAAATGACACTTACAGCTCAACCTCAGGAGTTAACGTTACTGAGATGGTAAATAAAATGTGCATCATGAACTGGGGTGGACATTACATTATTCTTGGAATGATTAGCATTTTGGATGTCCAGATTTTTTTTTACAGGAAAGTGCTAGGAAGTGGTAATATATTTCCGGTCTGGGTTTTAAGACACTCTTGTTAATGTCCTAAGTTGCCTTGAAAAGGATCAGTTTTTAAAATTCATTTTATTTCAGATGTGTCAGAATGTTGTAGAACGTCTTTTCCTAGCTTCCAAAAATTTCAAACAGTGTGGAAAGGATGGGAAAAATATTTTGGTTTTTTGTGAGGAACGTGAGGAAAAAAATCATTTCAGGGTCATGTAAATGAAAATCAGTTTAAGTTTTTTTTCCTTTGAGGGAAATATTAATGTCTTTATCCAATTTAAAAATCAAAGTAGGTATGTAGACATCTCTAAAAACAATAACATACTAAAAGTCTAGTTGTTCGAGAGGAGTTGATAAAGGAATGTTCCTTATCCAATGTGTTTATTTGTGATGGCATTTAAGGCGTGAATATTAGAGCTGCAGGAAACGTTCTCTGCGTGTTGGAGAAATCCATGTAAATCAGTGCATTGTGATGTTTGATTCACCACTGTCCGTGCAGTCCCAGCCATGTCCTATCTAGGACTTGCGAGGTCTCTCTACCCTTCACGTGGGGGAAGCCAGAAAATTGAAGAGGGTGTTTTTAGTTTTAAGTGCCAGATTAAGAGCTTTTTGTCCCCAGAGTTAGCAGTTTTAGAGACCCTGACACCTACCCTTGATGCTTACTAAATAGGTCTCCAGGGAATTCAGCCATTTGCGTTTCTCCTCAATTCCCTCTTGGCACTACCCCTCTTCCAGAGTCTTTCCTAATTCTCAGAAGGTTAAAATGCTAGATACTTGGGTCTTTTTTGCACATTTTGCTTTAGCTTCTCTTTTAACCACCTGGTCTGAAATAGTTACAGGGTTTAGTAATTCAGTCTCAAGTTCGTTTCTCTTCTGTCTTTGCAGCTCAGTAACATCATCTGTTTATCCAGTAATACTTCCAAATCTCACATTACTTGGCAAGGGAAGATTTTAATTTTGCGGTTTGGAAATTTGTGCAGTTGTTCTTACACATTGCAGTTAGTGTGATCATCTGATCGATGTCTTGTATTAGATCCGTGTCAACCCATGCTTTTATATACTTGTGAATGTCTTGTCGACATTTGAAGCATGTATGCATTTTATCAGAAAACTGTGGCTAAGTGAGGGAGAAAAGTAGAAGCACAAAAAATGGCCAGAATAGATTCCCTTGTTACTCTGAGTAATGTCTCTGTTCTGAGACATTACTACGGAAGATTGTTAGCACTCATGTTTTATTGTTCATAACTCGATGAAATTCTGATGCTCTGGCTCTTTGGATTGCGGAAAATTAAATTGTGAGCCAAACTTGAATCATGGACTGAATTAACCCATATCTGTAGCTGAGAATAGGAAGCTGGCTCTGCCATTCTTAACTGTGTGACATTAGACAAGTCATTTACCCTCTCAGGGCTTGGATTCCCCCTCATTAAACTAAAAGGATTGGACCAGGTGATTTTAAGGACCCTTTTATGACACCTTGTGACTCCCACCTAAAAGTCTTGTCTTTGTTAAATTCTCCGCGGTTAACTATTCTGTAGTTAAGCACTGAACATCGAACATGCTGGTGCAGGAAAGAGAGTGCCCCAGGCCCTTCTTGGAGGGGAGGCCCAGCACAGAGCTGGTTTCACTCACAGCTCCTTTCTCCTCCCTCAGCTCTCCCTGCCACCCACGTTCCTGCCCCTCCTCACGAGGGGAGTCCCAGAGACCAGGCGATGGCATCTGCACTATTCACAGCAGATTCCCAGGTGAGCTGTGGGCCCCTCTGCCCTTCTGAGACCCTCGTGTCTGCCTCTCTTCCTGAAGGTCTTTTAGCTCTCTCCACCCAGGACACAATCTTGATGCCCCAACCCACAGAGTAGCCCCACTCCTCCTGATCCCATTCACCAGAGCCTTATGGTCACCTTTTCTTTCCCGGCATCCTGTAGGTTTGCAGTCAATTCTGTCCCTGACTCCAGGTTTGGGTGATGGGGTTGTCCCTGAGCTTTGGGAGAACTGAGTGTGGGGCTCTCATATTATTTCAGGCAATGGTGAAGATCGAGGACATGGCCGTGTCCCTCATCCTGGAGGAATGGGGATGTCAGAACCTGGCTCGGAGGAATCTCAATAGGGACAACAGGCAGGAGAATTATGGGAACGTGTTTTCCCAGGGTAAGACTAATGCAGGATTGTTGTCTGAGATTGTTTTGCATCTTTTTTTGTTAGTTGTGGAATTTCTGATGTGGTCAGCTGAGAGTTGACAAGGATTGAGAGACTACTGAGCACCCCCCCCCCTTTTTTTTTTCAGACCAATTAGAGAAGGAGCACAATTACATTTACTTAGCCCCCAAAGCCT
This sequence comes from Prionailurus viverrinus, assembly GCF_022837055.1. Taxonomy (NCBI): domain Eukaryota; kingdom Metazoa; phylum Chordata; class Mammalia; order Carnivora; family Felidae; genus Prionailurus; species Prionailurus viverrinus. Next base: position 7,438,153 of record NC_062576.1, read on the forward strand.
GATACTGTGATTCCCTGATTCCAAGTGGATTTTTTACCTTTCAGTAGTTTTTGCTGTTAGAAATCAGAAATACTCTTGTGTTCTGAGTCCTCACCTCTTCAACCAGTCTGATCCTAGGATTCTTCTCCGGTCCCCTTGGGTTGCAGTGGAGGTGCCTCTGTCGAGGGGGTAGAATCTGTATTTCCTATTAGGTCCATGTGAGACCTGATCATTGGTCTAGTCCTAACCTAGGACCACATTCCTGGAGTTACCAAGCATCCTCCCCTGGGCTTTCTGTCTTTTTCCATCCTGCGAGCACAGCTCCACAACGGCTTTATTTAATTCATGAACTTGCGCCTGTTACCTCCCATGTGATTAGGATTCCCAGTTTCCAAACCCAGTGCTGGTCTTCTGTGGAGAGGTCTGTTCTGAATGAGTAGTAGGAACAAAAAGTTTTAAGAGATATCATCCAGATAAGACAAGGTGACACAATTGACAAACATTCCCATTTGTCCCTGCAAGACCTCAAGCCTTGGAAGACAATACTGGACAGCAGCTCCCAAATAAATAGTATCATGGGGGGTTCACAGTGAGACTTCTGCCGGGGGGGTGGGGGTAGGGTAGGGAGGAGGGTCACTGATGGCGACCGAAGAAGGAACCTCAGGTTTTGTCTCGAACCATAGATATAACCGGGTGATAGTTTCCTGGTTAAGCCAAGGAACTGATCTGTGTTTATGAGCTGGGTATTACCTATCCCATGATAACTTCAAAAAGCAAACAAACAAAAACAGTACAGTCTGGGAACTATCCAGATAACCAAGGACTTTGGCTTGGAATTCAAAAGAAGTGGACTGATGTCCTCAGTATTTATGGCGATTTCATCACTAAAATCAGAGGTTAGATACCGTTCAACTCTCTAATTTCTTTCGGAGGTCTGTTTGGGATAGTGCAGACCCACTTGGAAAGGGTTCTTAAAGCCCAAGTAAATAAAGAATAGGGTTGAGATATCTTGGGTCTCTCCCTAGATGATTGTAGAGATAGATAGATAGATAGATAGATAGATAGATAGATAGATAATCTCTATATACACACATTATAGATATAGATATATATATGTAGATATAAATAATACTGCATGGTTTTTGAACAATTTTCAATCTCTATTTAAAAATAACGACATGCAGAATTTAGCAGTCTACAATAAAGGCGTATTCCAGTGTTTCACCAGTGCGCTGGTTGCTACACGAGAGCGTCAGCTTTGTGTTTATAAAATTTGGGATTTTTACATTCTCTCTGTCATGGGCTATATACAGAATTGTTTTCAGTTTCTTTTCTGTTCTCCGTTATTCTCAGTGGTCTGTCAGTGAAGGTTCTAGTTACGTTTATTAATGCCCCAACCAGCTGCTTCCCCCTTGTCTCTGATACCTGAGCACTGTCAGCTCTGAGGTGCTCTCACTGGAGGAGATAATCTCCTGTGTCCCAAAGGCCTATGTAACCTGCCAAGTCCAGAGCTCCTTGTTTTGTCCGTTAACCGTGGACTTGTAAAAAGCTCACAGAATTGGAGGAGTATTCACTTTTCCTTTATTAACTATGTATATGCCTTTCTTTGTGCTAATACCACTTACTGTTTTCTAGGAGAGACCTGTCCATTCTTGTTTCAAACTTACTAGAAATGGAAAGTGATTTTTTTTTTTATGTTTATTTATTTTTGAGAGAGAGACAGAGTGTGAGCTGGGGAGGGACAAGAGAGACAGGGAGACACAGAATCCAAAGCAGGCTCCGTCCAGGCTCTGAGCTGTCAGCACAGAGCCTGACGCTGGGCTCGAACTCACAAACCGTGAGATCATGACCTGAGCCGAAGTCGGACGCTCAACTGACTGAGCCACCCAGGCACCCCTGGAACGTGATTTTTTTAAACATATATTCCTTCAAATTAATTAGGGGGTGACCAGTCATACAACTGTGAATGATGACCTCCTGCATTCCTCATTCCTTCCTTCCCTAACTCGTCCTGCTCCCTCCGCTCTTCCTAGGTGCATGCTCCCGTGCTGTCAGCACACTGCCCCTGCTGTCCTCCTACTCTCTCTGCCCTCTCCTCCCCAAACTCTGCTCCCTGTTATCCCCATTCTCTTCCCCTGTTTTTCTCATATTTCATCCCTGTGGATACTGTGATGCCACTTTACAGGCATGTAGAAGCTTCCTGGGGAACAGTGTCACTTGATTAATTACCCCACAGGTTGAAAAGAAAATGTTGCTATTTGTATTTTCTGTTGTGTCAGGTCGTGAAAACAGGAATGAGAATGAGGAGTCAGCCTCAAAGGCTGAAAACGCAGAAGACTCAGCATCACGTGGGGAGACAACAGGAAGATTCCAGAAAGATTTTGCAGAGAAACGTGAACAGCAGGGCAGAATAGTAGAAAGGCAGCAAAGAAACCCTGAGGAAAAAACCGGAAGAGAAAAAAGAGATTCGGGGCCAGCTACAGTCAAGGAAAAAAAACCCACCACGGGAGAGAGAGGTCCAAGGGAGAAGGGTAAAGGATTGGGAAGAAGCTTTAGTCTGAGTTCAAACTTTAACGCCCCCGAAGAGGTGCCGACGGGAACGAAGTCCCACAGATGTGATGAATGTGGAAAATGCTTCACGAGGAGTTCAAGCCTTATTCGCCATAAAATAATCCACACTGGAGAAAAGCCCTATGAATGTAGTGAGTGTGGGAAAGCCTTCAGTCTTAACTCAAACCTTGTCCTGCATCAGAGAATCCACACCGGAGAGAAGCCTCATGAATGTAACGAGTGTGGCAAAGCCTTCAGTCACAGTTCAAATCTCATTCTCCATCAGCGGATCCACTCTGGAGAGAAACCTTATGAATGTAATGAGTGTGGGAAGGCCTTCAGCCAGAGCTCAGACCTTACTAAACATCAGCGGATCCACACGGGGGAGAAACCCTATGAATGTAGTGAGTGCGGAAAAGCTTTCAACCGAAACTCATACCTTATCTTGCACCGGAGAATTCACACACGAGAAAAGCCGTACAAATGCACCAAGTGCGGCAAGGCCTTCACCCGGAGCTCGACCCTCACTCTGCACCACAGAATCCACACGAGAGAGCGAGCCCCCGAGTACAGCCCCGCCTCCCTTGATGCCTTTGGAGCCTTCCTGAAAAGCTGTGTGTAAGGCAAGGAGTTGTCCACAAGCCATTTCCCCCTTCTGTTTCCAAAATTACCTTAGAGACGTGTGCCCACGGAGGGGAAAAAAGGCAGCCTCAACAGATTATAAAAGTCACACTTAAGGATCCTTGTAGCTACATCAGCAGTGTTCTGCCTTTGCATAGTCTGTGGGCATGTAATCCCTCCACACAGCCCCTGCAGGGGAAAGCTAGTCACATGGAGAATCCTCACGATACTTCCGTACAAGACGAAAGCACACATCACGGCAAAACGTCAAGCTTTTCAGTAATGAGGATACCTTTTAAGGTGCTCTTGGCCCAAAAAACCACAGTACAAAATTGAAAGATTAAGATTGGCCCCGTGAAAACGATACTGAGGTTTAAAGCTGCTTGCTGCAAACAAATCCCACTTGGCCAGCATCTTGCTATCCCGTATTTCTCAAAAAGAGGAACAGTTGAAACAAAAACTGCATTGGGACATGCTGCTCAAACTAGTTCTAGAGATGATAAGTTATATATGTGATCACTGGTAGCCTGCCAAAGCTATAGAAATCTAGGACTGTGCTGATCAGTATCAAACCAAAGATTTCTGGCTCTTCCTGAACGAGGGTACGTGCACCAGTCTACAGTTCCAAAGGACTGCAACAAATGTAGATGGCTCTATCCTCATCACTGAGATAAATCCTACTGAAATGGCAACAATGATTCAAAACCCTTCTCTCCCTTCTCGAAGCACTATGGCACTCCTAAATGCATTTCTCCACAAGCTAGCACTTGATTGTATACTGTCTTTTAATCCACCATTGTTTCGTGTATGAAAGTTTTCGTCCTGCCCCCTGCCACACCCCAGCAAAGAGATGCTTTGATCGTCAGGGGATATATTTACATCCCTGTCAGCACTGGACACAGTGCTGAACACCTAAGACGCACTCATTATACCTGACTTCTAACAGGACTTTCTATGCTTATGATAAAGTCCTGTGTGAATCATGAGTACCTGAAGTATGGTAGCCTGGCCCAACTTTTGAAGAGGACCTTCGGAATCCGAGGCATGCTAAAGCTCTGGGGTCTGATGCTGTTTTTATCCTGAATATAAAAGAAAGGTGCTGGCCAGCTGCCTGCATAGACTCTTCCTAAACACAGATCTGTGAGTAAGTACCATGGAATGTCAGAAGTGACTTTATTGTCATCATCTTAAGAAAAATAGAACATTTACTAAGGCCAGTTTTTAACATCTTTCTGTTCCAAAAGATCTTAGAATTCTCTTCAGTCAGCTGTTGAACGTGATCATTTAGGCACTTTCTGAGTCATTTGTAACTAAATATAGTTCAGAAGCTATAATTTGTGTTGCTTTTCAGAAAAAGGAAACCTGTAGAGTGCATCCCCCCCCACACACACACACTTTTCCAGAAGCTTTGCAAAAGCATTTGATATCGTTAGCTGGCAATTAACCAAACAAGTTTGTTGCTCTGAGGAGTTCACCAACAAGCTGAGACGTGGTTGGGTGTATCATAGTTGAACTGCACAGCATCTCTTCTGTTTCTCACCCCTGAAGACTGAGGGGAGGTTCTGAAACTCATCTTTTCCATCGTCTGTGCAGGAGGAAGCAATTGGCTGCCTAGAAACTAATGGCAGACGTTTTTCAGATACACATACGGGAGACTCAGGTAGCATGGGCTACATAGGCAGTCCTCAGGGACTTGGGTAGAGATGACTCTGCTCCTGAGAGTGTGCAAATGATGGTGGACAGCCCTGCATGAACTTAGAAACAGACTAAGAGCAGACCCGAAGACTCCCCTTCCTGGGGGAACCCCACATAGAGTTTGAGGTTTTCTGTCAAGAAACAAAACTATCATTGACCAGTTGTTCAGTGACCCAGCAGCTCAAGCCTGGGAGACAGCATGGCTGTATGGGGAACCAGTAAGGTGGGGACAACTGTGGCCTCAGTTTCAGACCAAACTAGAAATTCTGCACAGCAGTAATTCTTTGGCCTCTCTTTAGAGCTGGGACCGACCACAGCTCCCCTGTAGCTTCTAAGCGGTCCTGTCAGTGTTGGCTGAGGAAACTTCAAGGAAGTCTGCAGGTGACCAGACTATTTCTGTCCGTCCAGTTTCAGACCAACAGAAGAGATAGTCCAGAAGAATATGCCTACATAGCTTTTTATAGTCCGTGAAGGTGGAAGAAGTGCTTTTAAGGTTTTTTTCAGAGAGGACGCCACGGTGGAGGCTTCACGGCTGGTGCTCGTCAGCAAAGACTTGCCACTGGGGAGCACCAGGAGCAGCAGGCCGCTTAACCCCAGGCACTGATCAAAGCACTGACTGTTCTGGAGAGGGAACGAACTTGGGTTGGTTCCACATTGGTCCTTTTTTGTTGTTGTTGTTGTTTTTAGCCATAACTCCATGCTGACATTAATTCAGCCATCGTTTTGGGGTTTTTTGTTTTGTTTTGTTTTTGTTTTTTTGTTTTGAAAAGGAAAGTTCAGTCCAGCCTGTGCCCTCCTATTTCTCTTCCTTGCCGACCACGGGGGAGCCACAGCGGTTGCCTCAGATCTTCAGCAGATTCACTTCTGAAAGCAGCCATTTGAAAATGCGTTTTCTGGGGGCCGGGGGGACAGGCTATGGCTGTTCACGAAAACCTTTCACATTGGTCCATTTATCAGCTGCTCAGTGTAGAGTGTAATTGGGTCACGGTCAGAAAGGCTCACCACATCTCATTAGTGTGTCAGGACACTCAGAAGTTCTTGACTGGCCGAAGTCTATTAAGAAACAGTTTAAGTACTCCATAGTTAACCATTAGCATGCTAGTTGACCTGATGGAAGTTTTTGAAGGGGTTTTAAAGGATATACCTTAAATACACCTGCCAGGAAGATAAGTAAAATTCTTCAGATTGTGGGGGGGGGATTTGTCTGTATTCCAGCCTGGCAGGCAAGGCTCCAGCCTGAAAAGACAGATCTCTGAGGCATCTTGATATGTAAGACACCTCGTGTTTGATCAAAGGCATACAAGTGAAACTGTGCTAAATGTGTACAGACAGCTCGCTGCATTTGATACGTGAGACCATTGACATCTTACATACATCAGAAAACTCATTCCAGGAAAGAACCTCGAGAATGCGATAAATATGGCAAAGCCTTTCATCACATCTCAGCCCTTGGCATCCAAAAGCTTACACTGTAAATAAACTTTATTAATATTGTATGTGAGGAAAACTTTCACGTATACCACTCATTGCTTTGGACAGAAAATGAATTCCGTCAGTATGTTCCAATCATGTAATGAATTTCAGAAACACTGCAGAGGAAGCTTGATCCACTCCAGAGGATCCACAGAAGAAAAAAAATGTGGGGAAATGCTAAAAAGAAGGCAAAAATTGTTAAAAAATTGTTCATGTTGGGTACTTCTATATATTTTGTATGACCCACAATGTCAATGTCTGTGTTTTGTACCTTCAACCCCAGTTGTGATTCTGTGTATTCCCTATAAACAGATAATGTATTTTATTTTAATCTATTTGACAGAACACATCACTCCAAAAGAGCAAAACTTCTGGAGTGAGTAGTGAAGGAGTTGATGTGGGTATAGACAAAAAGTCGGTTTACAGAACAGAAGAGGGGGAAGAGGAGAGAAAACCTTTAGAGTTTGGTGCTCACCAAATCAGAAGAGATTAGTAGATTCCTTAGGAGAGACAGGTCAATAGGCCTCTAAAATAGAACAGTTCCTATAAACATCTGCAGCTTCCTGCGCATTTTCTCTTCAAAGCCAGGAAGTGGACCTCTTAGCTGCCAGCTCACCATTTCAGGCAAAGAAAATGGGTTCTCTGAGCTTGTGAGGTGGGGGAAGAGGGGCTTCTCCAGGAATCAAGAGTAGGGAGTGCACTGGAAAGACCCATTGGGACCCATTAACCTGACCAGGTCATATAAACTATGGCCCTGCTTCCCCCACTAACTCTGTTCTTTATGCTTAGGCAATTTGGGTTAGCAGAACGCCAGGATGGGCCCTTTCCTGGAAAACCGGCATCCAGTTCCTGGCATGGCAGGAAGTTTTTCTGATAAGGCTTGAGAAGCGTTTTGCAGTATTTGCTTTGGCTGTGCTCCTGTGTAGCTTCCCTGCTCCCACTTACTTCCCGTGATTATTAGAAGGCTTGTGAAGATTCATAGCTGTGAAGGAATTTTTTTCTTCCTTTTTATCCTAGAGTTGATCACCTTTTATTCCAGGGTCTGGTCACCCTGATGTCCTCATCTGAAGCTAGCTAACCAGGTTCATCCTACCATCCTCATGGAAGATTCGTTATGTGAATTGGAGTAACAGTATTAAAATGTAGTCAAACGGTGACAGCAATACTTGCCAGAGGAGCCATATTTTTGTGTGTCCAACTCTGAGCAACTTCTCAGAAATATTTATGAGGGGGCTGGGTTCCCCATCTGGGAAACCAAATGAAGGTCTGCAGGTTGTGAAATGAAATGTAGAGTCAGAAGAAGAAACTAAGTGGTATAAATAGATCTTTTCATAGAAGTTAGAGTAGATTTTTATTTCAACTACTACTGGAGAGTTTAATAAAAAGCATTATTTGCAGAGTTTTCCTAACCTAGGTTTAGATTTTGTTTTTAGAATGGACACACTACTGTACATTTAAAAGCAGTTACTTATTTTGCTATTCAAATTAATTTTTTATTATATCTGAAGATGAAATTATCTGTTTTACTTTTCAAAGCTTTGTAAAACAAACTTGAAGTTATAGGGAGGCTAAGCCATCTCCAATTCTGCAGGTCAAATAAAAGTTGGAGAAATAACTTTGGGCATATCATACAACAGAATGTGTCAATGTGAGAACTTAGTTTCATATTGTTCTGTTTGACGGTGGATGGCACAAACCTCATGTTTTCCTCTTATCCTGAAACAGTGGAAGGTAAGGAGAGGCATGAGGTTTGGCTTCTAAACACTGTTATTTTAACAGCTTTTTTTTTTTTTTTAATGTTTTGAGATTTCTCCCCTCCGTTTACTTAAAGAATTATGGCCCACTTAGAATTACATGGTAATTAGCAAAGCTAATTGGTCTTCAAGTTCAACTTTCTCCCTTCAGCAAGCACTCATGAAGCAGTGAGGCCGAGTGAGTGTCTTAAGACATAAAAAAAATGAGACCTGCAAGTGATTGAAAGGTGGTAATAAAACTCAGATTTCATTCCAGTTTCAGATTTGGGTTTTAAGTTTCTTGAGTCCAGGGAAGGGACTAGGCAAGCGCAGTCGCCCCGACTCAGGTGTGTGTGTTACTGCTTGCTCGCCTTCCTCCTCACCTCAACCACTGACCAGTGTAAGTAAGGTTTCTTTCTGCCCTAGCAAGGACAAAGCATGTTAGGCTCAGACCAGCTTCTGCCAGTAGCAGGGGTTACATGAAAACGAATAATTGGGGGGAGGGGGGATGAGGGGGGAGAAGGTGGATGGTGATTGTGCAGAAAAATCTTGTTCTAAAACAATACGAGTGTGAGGGTAAGGGTGGGGAGGGTTACAAGCAAAATCAGCGATTATTTTAAAATGAACATATTGTATTTTTATTAACTTGTAGTTAAATATAGGTTATTACAACCAGGTCGACATGATAAGCCTAAATCTATATAGAGAGCTAACTCAGGCATTGTCTTGTTTATCTGTAGACTGGATAAGACAAACCTTTCCTGTTCTGTCAGTCCCTAGTTTCTTAGTTTAGAATAAGTTAGATCGAAAGAAGAAAATGTGTCTTTGTAATACCCGCAGAATTAAGTTCTTGCTGTTGAAACCTGGCTTCTCATTTCACTAGTCTTAGGAGAGTCCAGACGCTTGGTAGATGTTCAAGAAGTGATTTTTAAATTGCATTTGTTCCTTTAAAATCCTCATTAACCTTTCTAGGAAGGCTTCTTTGAATAAATAATGGGATCTTAGAGGAAAAGTGGTTTGTTTTTTTAAAAGCTAGGGAACTCCTCTATTGAAAATCATTTGAAAACTTGATTGAGGACTAAAGTTTCCATTATGAGAAATGGCAACAAAATGACACTTACATGCATTTATAGTCAATGGTCCATTGTAGGCGGCCGGTGGTGTCTGATGAATGTTAGAGCAGTGAGGTTGGGGAAGGAGATTGTGGGGAATTGTAATAAATATCTCTATGTTGTTTCTCTTCTGGGTCATGGTAAAACAATAAATTCTCACCTCTAGGTGGCAGTGTTGGTGGCGTTTGCTTTTTGTCCTCCTTCGTTGCATAAATACACATTTTGGGTGAAGGAAAAAGTATAATTTCAAAGTTAAAAACAACTGCACCCCTGCAGACCATCTTCGCAGCCATGAACATGCTGTAAGTAACATCACAGGAGCACGTTCCAGGCGGCCTTTCGAAGGCAACCAATGAAAACCTGTGGTGTGAAGTAGCTCTTCCCGATACCCCAAAACACGATTTTCTCAGAAGACGGAACTATTAAAACAACCTTTGACCAATTTATGACACTCCAAAAAAAACTGAACATCCTAACGGTTGGTGCAGCAGGTGATCTGTTCAGATCTTCACACTGTGACTTCTCCCCTGATAACCTGGTTCTGTTACTGTGCAATGTAGTGAAACAGACTCCATTTGATTTTTTTTCTTACTTTGTCTCATTTAAATGCTTTATACACCCTATTTGGAAACCAGAATCGAGGCGTGAAACATTCTATCTGCTTCCGTTTCAGGGTTCTTAAGGACTACTAACTCCTGCCCTGCCTGCTCTAGTGGAACATGCAAACTCTTTTTAAAGTAAATAAAAGAAGGAAAAGGTGGCACATGTGAAAAAAAAAAAAAAAGTTTTTTATGCATTGATCTTCACAATAAAATCCCCCCATTCAGGGGAACTTTGCCCTGTTCAAGGGTCTTAGCACCCCGCTCCCCCCACTGCCCAGAGAGCAGAACCTGAGCTGAGGGCTTGTGTGCAGATGATTTATTTGGGAAAGTGATTCCAAGGAACTGAAGTGAGGGACGGGGTAGGCCGAAATGGGAAGAAATCCAATCCGTTATTGAACTTGGTCACTGCCGTGGAGGATGAACCCTGTGGCAAATTCTGGCCCTGAGCTAATAAAATCGGCCTTGGGTAAGCAGAGGACGGGAACCTTACCGCACCGCACCCCCCCACCCCCAGGGCAAACTGGAGCTCCAAGAGCCAAGGGTCAGGGTTTCTTCCGGAAGCTTCTCAACTTTTTACTCTGCAGTCCAGTTCAAACCCTGGTGGCTGCCTTGCCTTCCTCTCTTCACAGCTGCAGGAGGGAAAGGTGGGTGAGGCCACCTTCCTTCCACCCTTACCTTGGTGGACAACCCTATTCGCTGCCAGAGTCTTGGGTTCCCAGTGCAGGTGTCTTCTGCTCTCCAGTCCCCTGTGCTAGTCACAGCTTCACTTCACCCTTTCTCAGCAGATGTCCCTCAGTATTCTTTCCCAAGGGCCCAAGTCCACCAGGACATGCCTCACTGCCTGGTCCTTCCTGCCCCCTGGAGCCCCTGGCCTTGCTCTCTGGTGCTTCCATGCCCCTCACCCGTCAACACCTGTTCTATGTTTAAATAAACACACCTATAGTTATAAGGAGCAAAAGCAAATTCTGAAAATCTTTGGGCTTTGTCCTTTTGGGCTACCAAATTCCTCTCTCAAGTGGACCATGACCACTCTTCTCATCTCTTAGGTGCTGATCTCCCTCCTGTACCTCAGCTCTTTCCCAACCGTTTAAATGGAAGATCACAGGTGTTCTTGACAGAGCATTTTCCCTTGTCTTCATTCTCCCTTATCTAGAGCACTTGGCCATTTCCTTGAAACTCCGTCAGTGGCTTGTATTATGCTATCCTTTGGCGGCTCTCTCTTCACTCATGAATAATAAACATCAATTTTTTCTAATCCACACATCAATTTTCCAAAAAACCAGTTGACTCAAAAGTGCAGAAACAGGCCTAGAAAATGAAGTGACTTACCCAGTAAATGGGAGAGCAGGATTTTATTTCTAAATTTTTATTTTGAGAGACAGCATAAGCAGGGGAGGGAGAGAGAGAATCCCAAGCAAGCTCTGCACTGTCAATGCAGAGCCCGACTTGGGGCTCAATCTCATGAACAGCAAGATCATGACCTGGGCTGCAATCAAGAGCCCTAAGCTTAACTGACTGAGCCACCCAGGTGCCCCCACTTTATTATTTTTTTTTAATTTATTTACTTTTTTTAAAATTTTTATTTATTTTTGAGAGAGAGCGTGTGAGCAGGGGAGGAGCAGAGAGAGAGGGAAACAGAATTCAAAGCAGGCTTTGAGCTGTCAGCACAGAACCTGGTGCAGGGCTCGAACTCACGAACTGTGAGATCATGACCTGAGTTGAAGTTGGACACTCAAGTGACTGAGCCACCCAGGCGCCCCTATTTACTTCCTTATTTTTAAGTAACCTCTCTACCCAACATGGGGCTTGCACTCAACTCCGAGTCGCATGCTCTTCTGATTGAGCCAGCCAGGTGTCCCCAGAACTAGATTTCAAAACCAGGTGTGTGACTCTAGCAACCGTTCTGTTATGAGCTCAATTCTCCCTCCTTCATAAATCACTTACATGATCCCACAACTATGTTTATGGAACAGCCTCGCACAATGGTTAAACGTACACAGGCCTTGGAGGGAGCCAGTTTGCCTAGGATCAAAGCCTTCATCCACCACTTACTTGCTGTGTCTTAGTTACCTCATGTGCAAAATGGGCAGGGAGTTCCTATAAGCATTAAATGAGCCATTACATGTAAGTCATGTGCAACAGTGCCTGACATAAGTGTTCCAAAAATACGTCACCTGTTATTTCCTCCATGGGCCTCTCGATCTCTCCTGAGTATTTATTTAGCCCTCACAAAAGTCACTTTTTTTTAAGTGAAACATCCTGGCATGTCCTCCATTCCATGAGTCCCTAAAACACATAACCCTGAAATCAGCTCCTTGTGAAACTGGGGACCCTGGCTCTGGGCCCATTTCAGTCCCAAATGTTATGTGCAAAAATTTCACAAGGCCTCTGTAATTAAAGTTGCCTCACTCCTTCAGCCGATGCAAGTCCCTTTGCAATCTCAAATCCTCCAATGAACCAGAATTTCCCCTGGAGGAGTGAAAATTGCTGCCCAGGCTTAAAGGAGCCCTTCCTTGCTTGTCCCAAACTACCCATGTCCCTTTGCCAGTGGACTTACTGCCTCCAAGTCTTCAGCGTGGCCTCTACTCCAGATGCTTGAACACAGGAGGTGGTAGTCTGACTCTACCCTACCTGGGTTAAGTTTGTCGCGTGCCCTACATTTAGTTCTGGATTGCACATATTATTCAACGTTTATTTATTTTTGGGACAGAGAGAGACAGAGCATGAACGGGGGAGGGGCAGAGAGAAAGGGAGACACAGAATCGGAAACAGGCTCCAGGCTCTGAGCCATCAGCCCAGAGCCTGACGCGGGGCTCGAACTCACGGACCGCGAGATCGTGACCTGGCTGAAGTCGGACGCTTAACCGACTGCGCCACCCAGGCGCCCCTGGATTGCACATTTTAAAAGAGAAACAGTCCAAGTGCTGGAAAATAAAAGCAACACCACCTCGTGTGTACAATAAAGGGTTTTTTTGTTTTTTTGTTTTTTTTCTTGGTGAAGAGAAAACTCACGGGGAACTTGGTCTCTTCCCTCAAATACCTAAAGGCCTGTCATGATAAAAGAGGGATTTAATTTGTTCTGCGTGACTCTCAAGACATAGAACCCAAAAGCCTTTGCGACAAACACTGACAGGCCATGTGCTAGGAATAAGAAAAGGAAAGAGCGACAGCAGTGAGTAAGGCAGATGAGTGAAGGGGCTCTGCCTGGCTGCTACCAGGACAAATGAGAAAAAGGCACCCCTTCCTCAAGACACTTAGTTGACTGCCTTCTGCCTTGTGGGGTACAAGTTGCATAACTGGAATAGCCCTTGTGGAAGCCACTGGGAGAAGAAAGAACCTTGTTGCAGGGCCAGCCAGAGCTGTAAGAATTCAGGCACTCAGGTATGGCTGGGGGACTCTCAGAGGCAGGGGGCAGGCAGAAAGGGATTTTGCATTGGGGAAGGCTGGTCCAGATGCCCTTTGTGATCTCCTTCTATTCTGACATGATGCACATTTTTTTCTGGGTTCTTCCAGAAACTAGGGGAACAACTTGCAACCTACTCTTGTAAAAGTCTTGGCAGGAAACTTCACCTTCTCTTATTAGGGAGAAGGCAGGTGGCTCCTTCCAGAGAGGGCAGAGTTGAAAAAAGTGCCTGTGATGGGTAGAGCCACATCTGTCCCTGGGGAAGGGGGCATGGAGGCTAACATTAAACCAGAGAGGGGATCAGAAATAATATTGTAGCCAAGAACACTTAGTGATAGAGAACAAACTATAGGTTGATGGAGGAGGTGGGTGGGAGATGGGCTGGATGGGTGATGGGTACTAAGGAGGCCACTTGTTATGATGATCACTGGGTGTTGTATGTAAGTGAATTCAGAATCACTGAATTCTACTCCTGGCACCAATATAGCACTGTCTGTTAACTAACTAAAATTTTAAAAATAAATAAAATGATCAGGTTAAAAAAAAATAATACTGTTACCAAATAAACATTTTACTTTTTAAAATATTTTCTTAAAGTTTATTTTTTTTGAGAGAGAACAAGAGCTCCAATGAGCATCAGGGAGAGGCAGAAAGAGGAGAGAGAGAATCCCAAGCAGGCTCTGTGCTGTCACCACAAAACCCAGCACAGGACTTGATCTCATGAACTATGAGATCTTGACCTGAGCCGAATCAAGAGTCAGATGCTAAACCTACTGAGCCACCCAGGCACCGCCCAAATAAACATTTTAAATGAATAAAAAAATATATTGTAGCCAAAAGTGATGAAGACTAGAAGTCTCACTGTTGGTATAGTCAGTTACAAAGCCAGTGCACTTTTTTGTGTGATCCAAACACTTGAAGTTGTCAGAGAAGGCGGGGCACCTGGCTGGCTCAGTCAGTAGAGTGTAGGACTCTTGATCTCAGGGTTGTGAGTTTGAGCCCCACACTGGGTGTAGAGACTACTTAAAGTTGCCAGAGAAGGTACTATTATGCCCATTTTCCTGATAATCAAATTGCAGATCTAAATCTCCCAAGGCTCATTGGCAACGGGGCTCCAGCTTCAAGCTGTGAGGTTGTCTAACTACATCACTCTGCTTTTATTCTCTTTTCCTTTCATTTTGTTTTTTCTTTCTTTTTTAAAATATACATATTTAAAGTTATCTCTACACCCAATGTGGAGCTCAAACTCAGGACCCCAAGATCAAGTCACAAGCTCTACTGACTGAGCCACCCAGGCGCCCATCCTTCCATTTTCTTTAGCTGAATGAATGTTTTTGCAGCTCCCCAACATGCTGTACGTGTGGACCCCTTCCAGGAAGGAAAAAAAGAAGTTTTCACAGTTGGAATGGGACAGAAGTTCGCCGAGCCCTGTTTTAGGAGAAATCAAGATTTGATCACCCTCTACTGGCTAAGCATAGTGATGGCAGCAAAAAGAAGCCGTGGTGAGAATGAGCAAGGAAGATCCAGAGAGTCACCATTTTAGGGACAAACTTGACCACCATGCTGCTGGTAGGGAAGGGAGGAAGCTAGAGCCTACAGTAACCAGTGGTAGCTTTTCCCCTTCTGGATTTCTGCTACAAGGAGAGGGAATGCTTTTTCTTTTTCAGGCCAAATAATCTTTCAAGCAAAAAAGAACTGGATAATGTAGAGAAAATGGGAGAGTATGGAGGTCATTTAGGAACCATGGACCTTCAGAGGGCCCTCGGCCAGTTCAGACATTTTACATTCCAAGATTCAGAAGCAACTTTCAGATCATGGAACTGTTGTAAGTGATCGCTGGGACATGATAGATTTTAAATATTTTGAAGGGCTGGCAAGAAGAACAACTACATTTTGTGAGATAAAAGGACCAATCAAAACCAGGGTTGAAATTGTAGGAAAACAGATTTTTGCTTTAATGTAAAGAAATTTCAGCAATTAGAACGTCCCAAAAGGAGGGAACTGTTCTCTAAATGAGTAAGCTCCCTGCCATGTAAATGGTTAGAAGCAGAGGGCTGTTCACAGAAAGAGTGTTTGCACGTTAACAAGAGGCTAATCTGTGGTTGCCTACGATGCCTTATTCAGGCACCATTTATTGGTCTCATCTCTATTTTCATTGACCACATCTGCAATTATTTGCTTACATATCTGCCAAGAACTGTATTTTTCATTTTTTCCTTGTGCTTTAATACAATGGCTGACACATTCTTGGTATTTGTCAAATGAATTCACTGGAAAAGTATGAGGTTCTTGGAAATCAAAACTGTTCTGAAGAGGAAATGCAGGTGACACACCACAGTGAGCCACCAGTCAAGTTGGCTAACTTTTCCTTTGCTCTCTTGTGGTTGTGCTATAGTTATTTTAATGGAAGAAAATAATGACTCACCCTGAGTTAATTTGCTTTAATAAAGTATGATTTGCATGGATAGCCTGTTGATCTTCCTAATGCTTTTTAAAAAAAATTTTTTTTAAGTTTATTTAGTTTGAGAGAGATAGAGTACGTGTGTGTCAGAGAGGGACATAAAGAAGGAAAGAGAGAGAATCCCAAGCAGGCTTAAGTCAGTCCAAAGCCCAACTCGGGCTTACTCTCATGAACCATGAGATCATGACCTGAGCCAAGATCAAGAGTCAGACACTTAACCTACTGAGCCACCCAGGCAGCTCTATCATCCTAATGCTGTTTTTTAAAACCTGTTGAGATAGGGGCGCCTGGGTGGCTCGGTCGGTTAAGCGGCCGACTTCAGCTCAGGTCATGATCTCACGGTCCGTGAGTTCAAGCCCCGCGTCGGGCTCTGGGCTGATGGCTCAGAGCCTGGAGCCTGCTTCTGATTCTGTGTCTCCCTCTCTCTCTGCCCCTCCCCCGTTCATGCTCTGTCTCTCTCTGTCTTAAAAATAAATAAAACGTTAAAAAAAAATTAAAAAAATAAAATAAAATAAAACCTGTTGAGATAGAGGCACCTGGGTGGCTCAGTTGGTTGAGCATCCGACTTCTGCTTGGGTCATGATCTCATCGTTCATGAGTTCGAGCCCTGCATTGGGCGCACCGCTGTCAGCCCAGAGCCTGCTTTGGATCCTCTGTCCCCCTCTCTCTCTGCCACTCCCCCACTCACCCTCTCTCTCAAAAAGGAGAGAGAGAGATTAATAATAAACATTAAAAAAAAACTTTTGAGATATAGTAAGGACACAGGATTGAATTAGAGAATCTGTATTCTACTCTCAGCTCCACTACCAACTAGCTCACTAGTGTGGCTTGGATATGATTTCTCCAGGCATTGGTGTTTTGTTTTATTTTTGGTGTGTGTGTGTGTGTTTTTAAACGTTTATAGAGGGAGATAAAGAATCCAAAGCAGGCTCCAGGCTCCAAGCTGTCAGTGCAGAGCCTGATGCGGGGCTCAAAGTCATAAACTGTGAGATCATGACCTGAGCCAAAGTCAGACACTTAGCTGACTGAGCCACAAGAGCATAACCAGATTATCCTTAAGGTCTATTTTGGCATTAATATTTTCCAACTCTGGGCCCCTTTGCTTTAGACAGAGCAACAGGCTTGGAATTGGAAGGATTTCCTTCAGGCCCCAACATCACAGCTCACTGGTTGCATGGCTAGGCAAAGATCCTTTTGACTAAGAGACTGGATTGAGCACGACCAAGACATCAACATGCATGTGGCTCATGGAATTGCGCAGGTTTCCTGGTTTTCCTCTAGTGATTCTGTTCCCTTCAACCATCTCTTATTCCTCCAGTCTAACTCAGAGGCAGTAGAGTATTTAAAAGCACAGGCTTTGGAGAAAAGAGCCAAGTGTGAATCTTGACTTTCCAGCAGATCACTTGTATGACACTGGTCAAGGTACTTACTTTTCTGAGCCCCAGTTTCCTGATCTGTAAAACAGAGATTTCAATATTTCACAGGGATAAGTATTCTCAGGTCTATAATATTTCATAGGATTGATATAATGAAGATAAATGTGTATAGTAGATTGTTCCCCAAAATAGTCACATTATATCCAATCCCACATACTCTTTCACAATGAAATAGAGAAATTTCTTTCACCAAGGAATAAAGTCTGTCTTCTTCCCCTTGAATCTGGCCCAGTGGCCTGTTTAATTTTTTTAAATGACTTATTTATTTTTGAGAGAGAGAGAGAGAGAGAGAGAAAACAGAGGAGGGGCAGAGAGAGAGGGAGACACAAAATCTGAAGCAGGCTCCAAGCTCTGAGCTGTCATCACAGAGACTGATGTGGGGCTTGAACTCACAAACTGCAAGATTATGGCCTGAGCCAAAGTCAGACACAACCGACTGAGCCACCCAGGTGCCCCTGCACACAGTGGCCTGTTTAAACAATCTAATATGGTAGAAATGATGCTGTGTAACTTCCAAGGCTGGGCTCTAAACACCTGCAAGTTCCGCCCTGACTTCTTAAAATGCTCCTCTTGGGGAAGCCAGCAGTCATGTCATGAGGAAGCCCGAGCAGCCATGCGGAGACACTCACATGGAGGAGCACGGAACCCCCAGGCCAACATCCCAGCTGAGCTTCCAGTCTGTGGGCCAGCCCCAACCACCAGCCATCCCAGTCCCTTAGGACACCACAGGAAGCAGAAGAACCCAGCCAATTCACAGATTTGTGAGATCAAATGAGAAATGATAACTGTTGTGTTAAGTCACTAAGTTTTGAAGTAGTTTTTAATGCAGCAATAAAGAAGTGAAACCAAGTGCTTAACAGTACCTTGCCCATAGTAAGTACTCTAAGGAGGTGTATGGAGGGGATGGTAATGGTAAATGTTGTGAAAGGGTTTGACATTAAGGGAAAAACTAACAGGAGTATGGAGCAAGCTGTATGAAGATATTAAAGGTGTTCTCCACATTCCTAGGGGCTCCCCCACCTCTTCAAAACAGCACAAGATGATACAGGAAGTGGCCATCCTTACATTGAAGTTTTCTATCATTTCCATTCGTTGATCTTAGTTCTGAATTCCGGGGTCCCCTAAGACAAATTTCTTTCGGAAATGACAACTCTTTGTATTTGAAAACTACGACTACTTTGTCCCTCATTCTCCCCTCCTCTTCTCCTACCTAAAGTAAAGGAAGGAAAAATTCTTCAGATTCTCTCTGGTCAAATTAGGTATGGTCTTCAGACCTCACACCCTCCGATTTGTTCATTTCTGGATGACCATTGGCTTTTGATGCCTGTAACAGGTAGTGTCGAGAACCCACCCATCTTAGATGTCTGACCAATGCATGTGGGAAGGAATGAATGAAACAAGACTGACCATGGGATAACTGTTGACACTGGCCAGTTGGTACATGAAGGCCCACTGTCATCCTCTCTACTTTTGTCTTTGAAAATTAAAACTTTTTAATGATCCTAGAAAAATAGGGGGAAACGCTGTCATGTTTCTGTGAAGTTATGGTGCATTTAACCAGGGATTTCGTGTTCAGGGATGTTGCTGTCCTTCAGTATGTGTACCTTTTGAGGAATCAGGCAAAAGCAAAATCAATGGGGGCTGGGAAGGGGGTGCCGAAAGAAACATTGAGAATCAAGCCTGAAATCTGCAGGAGCAGCGGGAGAAAAAGGTAGGCAGAAACTTCTTTAAACAGTCCTGCAGCATCAGGAGCACTTAGAGGGCAACCTCCGAGATTTCTGCCCAGGAAACTTAGAATCCGCAAAAGCCCCAAAGGCACGGCGACTTGGATTGATGCCACCGTGACCCAGGTCCGAGATTGATCACTGAATCTCTGACTTCGTGGGCCAAGCGTGCGGCTCTGTGTCCATAAACGTGGGCCGCGTTCTCACGAGACGACGGGCTCAGGTCTCGGGCGAACGGGTTCTGAAGTCCACGAAGGGACCGAGGTCGCTGCGCCGAGCCCGCGCCTCTCCCTGGACCGGGACTACGGAGATTGGGTGCGAGAACCCGCGAAGCCTTCACCTGGCAGGCACTTCCTTGGTTTAAAAGGGGGGGGGGGGGAGTGGCGGCTGGGGAACGAGGTTCCTGCTAGTTCACGTAGTGGAGCGACCTCGCCCCTCCCCAAGACGCCAAAACCCCGACTAACCAAGACACAGAGAGGCAGAGACGACCTCCCCCGGTCCTAGAGGGACCGCTACGGCCCCGGACAACTCCCGCGGGGGGGCGGGGTTCTGACGAACTTCCGGCTGCGCCGGCCGCGGGGTGCGTCGAGGCACCAGCGCTTCGAGCGGCCCCAAGTCCGGTGAGTCTTTGGATCCCTGGTTCGCGTAGCTGCGGGAGAGGGAACCTTGGGTGAAAGGGTTCGGAGAGGGAAGAGGGGTTGAGCAGCTGTGGCCTCTGGAGAACCCCCCCAGACCGGTCCCGGGAGGGCTGTGGGGAGGAGCTCCGTGCTCCTACCCAGCTAAGCTGGTGGAGGCTCGTCCTCGCCTTTTCCTACCCTCCCCGGCGGTTTCTCAGATAAACTGCTTCTTTCGCGTTCCAGAGCAGATTTTCTGTGCTCTCCCTGAGACGGGCCCTTAGTCCGTCGGACCCGGGCTGCCTTCTCTTTTTTCCTTGCTCTTAACAGGAAGTCCGAACTCGGGGCTAATTGATGAGAACATGTCTGAGGGGTTTGGGGACCTGCGGTGGGAAACCGAGCCTCATTAGAAGTCCCGGGTAGCTATTGATCCAAGAGAGGGAATAGTTCCGTTGGGCTTTGTTCAGATTAGAAAGCACATACACAATAAGGATCTGCTCGAGTTTGGAAACACATTTCTAGGTTACCATTTATAAATAGTTTCTCGAGAGGAAGGCGATCTGGTGGGTGAGGTCCTTGGAAACCTATGTTATATAGAGGAAGAGTTGAAAGAACTGTGAAGGAAAGAGTCAAGAGGCAAAGCAATTGTTTTCAGGGATTGGGGAGCTGCTATGCAGAAAGTTAAGTACTGTACAGTAGAATTCCATGCCTCAAGAATTAACCATATTTGCCTGCCTGCGAGTTTTCAGGTACACAATGTGTGTGTTAAAAGCATTCTAGCAATAGTTGGTAAGTACCATTAAATTGTTATCGTCTATTTTAATTTGGTTTATTTATGCCTCATCTTGTTCCGGAATGGGTTTGGGGCACTTCTATAAGAGAGTATAAGTTTTGGGAAATTGGCATAAAAGAGGGGGAAAAAACCACCTGGGAACAAGAACAGTTCCCTTCTGGTTATAGTAGACCATAAACTTTTGCTTGATGAGCCTCTTGGCTACACATTCTAGATAGTCTAAAGAAAGTAGTTCACTGTGGTTGAAGACAATCTGAATTAGTAATGAAACCTCCTCTTTTCTACCCACATGCTTTTTTTATTTTATAAATACTGTATTAAGAAAAACTCAGAAGCCAGGGCACCTGGCTGGCTCAGCCACTGTAGCACAGGACTCTTGATCTCAGGGTTGTGAGTTCAATCCCCACGTTGGGCATAGAGCTTATGATACATAGATAGATAGATAGATAGATAGATAGATACTCAGGCATAGAGTTTATAATAAATAAATTGATTAATTAAAAAGAAAAACTCAGAAGCCATGACCTGGAGGGCATCCCGAGATGAAACTTTAGGCAAACTCAGCATGACCAAATGTGAAATAACTGGCTTTGCTCAAGGGAAAAAAAAAATTACAACAGAGCATTACCAGGTTTTTCAAAAGTCTTTGCCAGTCCAATAGATGGAAGCATTTCATTGCAGCTTTAATTTCCATTTATTCTGTTGTAAATAAGGTTAAGCATCTTTTCATGGATTTATTACTAAGCTGAGATTTGAAAGACAAAAAGAAGTTTGTCTGAGAATTGGGCATTATCAGTGCATTGGGAATGAGCAGGGAAGCAATGAGACAGAATGAAGAGGCAGAGGCCAGGTTGTGACTTTTGTCTGCCATACAGAGAAGTTAATAAAATGGTTGTTAAGAGCAGGGTCATATGTGCAGATCTGTATTCTAAACCTCTGCTGGTACTAGACTTTTAATGTGTGAAACTTGATTTTTAGAGGAGGCATCGTCAGGGGTCAAGGGCAGGCTGCTGCCAGATGGGGCACTTTAACTTTAGCACAAACATTATTTTGAGTTAAAAGCAATTGAAACCCAGCAGATTCAGGAAAAGCTCTTTACCTTTCCCCTCAAGTGCCTGCCTACACCAGGAAGAGAGCTATTAATGAGATTGCTTTTTACCTAAGAAACCTGCATAATAGGGCACCGTTTGTTTTCCTAACATCTCCTCTCACCTCTCTTTTGGTCTTCCTCATCTTTGTATCCTCAGACCCCTTTCCTTAGCTCAGGTTGTTATTTAAGGCTCCATGTTGCCTCACTGCCTTTGGGATTTCATATCTATGTGGATTCCCTGTACACACAAAACTAAATTTGATGGGGGCACCTGGGTGGCTCAGTCAGTTAAGCGGCCAACTTCGGCTCAGGTCATGATCTCACGGTCCGTGAGTTCGAGCCCCGCATTGGGCTCTGTGCCGACAGCTCAGAGCCTGGAGCCTGTTTTAGATTCTGTGTCTCCCTCTCTCTGACCCTCCCCCGTTCATGCTCTGTCTCTCTCTCTCTGTCTCAAAAATAAATGTTAAAAAAAAAAAAACAAACCACTAAATTTGATGTTCTCCTGTTAAAAAAAATTTTTTTAAGGTAAGCTCTACACCCATCATGGGGCTCAAACTCACATCCCCGAGACCCTCTTCCTACTGAGCCAGACAAGTGCCCCTCGATTTTTCTTTAAACAAACACACAAACACGCCTCTGCTGGTAGCCTTTGAGCCTGTGGAATTGGAGTTGCCAAACTGGAAAATGGCCTGTGCAATTTCAAAGGAGGAAAAGACTGTTGTAACATCAACTAGTCAAAAGTGTTTGATGTGGGGAATAAGTTTAAGAATTCTCTATGCTTGCACCAATGGGTTAGCAAGGCTTAGGGTGGAAAGCCACCAGAGGGGGAAAGTGCCCAAAGCCAGTCATTAAGTAAGACAAAGCATAGAGGCAGAAAGCCCTGGGTGAAAGAGTCTAAAGTTAGCTGGGCTGAAGAGTGCCTTGTTAACCCTGAGGTTGCAAGCTCAAGCAATCTTAAACTTTGGAGATAACAGCTAATTGGCTAAATCACCTACAGAAAAACATTTTCCATCTGGCGCCAGTATATCATTGTGTTTTGATCTCAACTTCAAAACGCAGCTTGCCCCCCAAACCCTTTGCTTCTTACACAAGTTAATGGTCACTATCTGATCATTTCCTTCCGCACGTTTACCACATATGTAAAATCTTGAGAGCTCAATAAATACAGAGGTGAAGCCCCTGTTCTGGGCTCTTGTCTCCTCCCTGACATTAGCCTCTCATATTCATTTCTGTGTCTGCTCTCTTGCTGGACAAGAGAGAGCTCCAGACTCAAAAGTCTGTAACAGTTTGATAAAAGTAAAAGTAAGCTTTGTGATATGTTTAAAATAGATCTGGGGGCGCCTGGGTGGCGCAGTCGGTTAAGCGTCCGACTTCAGCCAGGTCACGATCTCACGGTCCGTGAGTTCGAGCCCCACGTCAGGCTCTGGGCTGATGGCTCGGAGCCTGGAGCCTGTTTCCGATTCTGTGTCTCCCTCTCTCTCTGCCCCTCCCCCGTTCATGCTCTGTCTCTCTCTGTCCCAAAAATAAATAAACGTTGAAAAAAAAATTAAAAAAAAATAGATCTGCTAGAAACTTTATTTCATTAAGCCAATATTCTAATAATTGTTGAATGAGAGTCAGAAATTAATTATTGTTCCTAAAGACAAAGCAGGTACCTTTTAAAAAGAAATCATAAAAAGGCTTCATAACTTTTTGAAAGTAAGAATGGTCTGCTTCAACATCATAAGTATTATAGTTAACAGCTGTGCTTCTCCCCCCCCCCCCATATTTTTAATTTAAATGTTTTATTTTTAAGTAATCTCTATACCCATCAGGGGCTTGAACTCACAACCCCAAGATCAAGAGTCACATGCTGCAATGACTGAGCCAGCCAGGTGTCCCTTAAATGTTTTTAGAATAGTTTTAGATCTATAGAAAAGCTCAAAAATAGTACAGAATTCCCATATACCTTTTCTCCAGTTATTGTTAACCCCTTGCATTACTGGGTACATTTGTCACAACTAAGGAACCAACACTGATATATTACTATTAATTAAGCTCCACACTTTATTTGAAGGTCACTAGTTTTTCCCTAATGTCCTTTTTCTGTTCCAGGATCCCATCTAGGGTACCGCATTATATTAGCCTTCAAGTCTACTTAATGTCCTCTGGTCAGTGACAATTTCTCAGGCTTTCCTCGTTTTTAATGATCTTGACAGTTTTGAGAAGTACAGGTCAGGTGTTTTATAGAAAGTCCCTCAATCCAGATTTGGAGGAGGAAGGCCACAGAGGTGATGTGCCCTTGTCATCATTTTCAGGTGCACTTACCACTGGTGATGTTAACTTTGGTGATCCGACTGAGCTAGTGTTTGCCTGGTTTCTGCATGGTAGTACTTCCCTTCAGCCCCTTTCCGTATTTTTCTCGCGGAAGCAAGTCCCTGAGTGCAGCCCACACTCAGGGGGTGAAGAGTTAAGTCTCCCTTCTTGACAGGAGTATCTACATACATAAATTGGCATAATTCTGGGTGGGAGGTTTGTCTCTTCTCTGTTTATTCACTTTTTTTTTTTTTAACATTGTATGGATTCACAGATACTTATTTCACATTTCAGGTTATAATCCACTACTGTATTTTGTTGCTCAGATTGTTTTAGTTGTAGCTATTGAGAGCTTCCCCCCCCCCCCCCAAGTTGGCTCCTGTGTCCCTTTAACATGCCCCATTGTTTTGTTTTTTAACTTTGTGTCACTATAGGATGCTCCAGGCTCATTTTGTATGCTCCCCAACCTAGAATCAGCCATTTTTCCATTTTCTAGTTCTTTTTATTGGAGAAACCAAGATCTGGGCTCTGGGTATGCTAATTGCAGGATGTCATTGCTTCTAAACCTTCACAGCAGACAGAACTAGGAAATCAATGTCTGCATACTAACTCGTGTACACACACTTACTAATTCTGTATTCACCTGTATCTGTAAACTAAGTATGAGTTGGTGCTGCCATATTTTTTAGCTTAAATTTGTACTGATAATTAAAAAAAATTTTTTTAATGTTTATTTATTTTTAATTTATTTTTAATGTTTATTTCTCAGACAGAGGGAAACAGAGCATGAGTGGGGGAGGGGCAGAGAGAGAGGGAGACACAGAATCAGGAGCAGGCTCCAGGCTCTGAGCTGTCAGCACAGAGCCCGACGCGGGGCTTGAACTCATGTACCGTGAGATCATGACCCGAGCCGAAGTTGGTCGCTCAACTGACTGAGCCACCCAGGCACCCCTGTTTATTTATTTTTGAGAGAGAGACAGACAGTGCGAGCAGGGGAGGGACGGCGGGGGAGGGGGGCGGGGGGGGGGGAGATAAAGAATCTGAAGCAGGCTCCAGGCTCTGAGCTGTCAGCACAGAGCCCGACACAGGGCTCGAACTCATGAATGGTGAGATTATGACCTAAGCCGAAGTGTGAGACACTTAACTGACTAAGCCACCCAGGCACCCCTGTACTGATATTTTTTTTAAGCCTGATTTTACAGCTTTTATTCCATGAGTACACCCAAAGATCCATATATCACATTCATTCTTCCCACAGATATTTGAGTACCTGCAAAATACCAGGTGTATTGTAGATGTTTGGAATATAGCAGTGAAGAAAACGGATGAAAGTCTCTGCCCTCAGGAATTGGTATTCAAGAAGGAAACAGGCGGTTTAAAAAAAAAAAAAAAGGTAAAATATATAGTATACGTATGGAGGTAAGTGATGTGGAAGAGAGTAAATTAGCATAAGTTGTTCTGGGATGAGCAAGAGTTGTGTGCAGCTTAAAATATGGGGTCAGGGATGCCTTGGCGAGAACATAGTACAGACCTGAAGGAGCCAGCCATATATAATCTGGAGGAAGCATTCGGCAGAGGGAACGCCATGCTCTGAGTGGGGAAGCTTGCCTCACGTGTTCAAGGGACAATGTGGTTGGGGTCAATGAACAAGAGAGAAGTAGAAGATGAAGTCAGACGGGCAACAGAGCTGAGACCTCATGAGGCCTTGCTGGCCATTGTGATGACCTTGCCCTTTACTCTAGGAGACACTGCCTCGAAAGGCGTGAGCAGAGGAATGGTATGACCTGACTTGTATGTTAACAGGGTTGCTCTGGCTGCTTGTTGGCACTAGACCGGGGGGCAGGGGTGGAAGCACTTAGGAGGCTCTTGCAATACTCCAGGCAAGTAGGGGAGGGGCTGGGATGCAGTACTGGAGGTAGTGCGAATTGGTTGAACATTGGATCTTTTGGACGTAGAGCTCACAGGATTCGCTTATGAATTATATGTAGAATGAGAAGGAGTCTGGGATAACCAGGTTTTTTGTTCCAAGAAAACAGAATGGTGGAGTCGCCATTAACCGTCACATGAGTAGGTAGGTAGTTGGTCACATGAGTCTAGAGTTCAAAAGAGAGCTCTGGGCTGGAGATTAATTGGTGGTTGGGAGTACGTGGATGGTAATTAGAGCCATGTGACTGGATGAAATCTCTGGGGAGAATGAATGCAGCAGGGATGAAGTGGTCCAAGCGCCTATCCCTCCACTCATTTGAGGTCTTGCAAAGACACGGATTTGAGTTGTGGGCAGCATCCAAGGGAAACTTTTTCTTCTTAAGAATTTTTTTTTTGTTTTTAACATAATCTCCACATACAATGTGAGTCTCGAGCTCACAACCCCGAGGTCAAGAGTCACATGCTCTACCGGCTGAGCCAACTAGGCACTCCACCTTTTTTTTCTTTAAATGTGACTATGTACATGCTTTGCAGAGGTAGTTATGTGATCTGTGAGATTGGATATGCCATTCTGGGAACAGATCCACATGAATCTGATACAGGTCACTTCCTGTTGAATGCCACCTGTGCTAAGTAATTCCTCCCTTGTGCCTTGCTGAGTTTCCCAGGCTTGATCCCAGAAGCTGAGCAACCCAAACAGATTCCAGTGTCTTTCCTATTCTAGGTATGCATTTCTGTGAGTGGAGTGTGAAATTTTGTAACCAGTTATGAGAAGGTATTTCAGCACTGCAGAGATCTACTTTTAAGCATTTCAAATGAATGCTCCCAGCACTATTCCATCTGTTATTTTAAGGTCATTTTAGCCTTTTGTGCTAGTGCCTTTATTTAGGAAACTAGATGGTGTGCTTCTCTCCTGGCTGTTTTCAAGTTATTCTGAACTTGGGAGCTCCAGAAGTGTATTGGATGTGCAGAGCAGCGTGAGGGAGTACGTGCTGCTGATTTGGGTCCACCCTGTCAAGACACCTGTTGATATCTCCTAGGATGCTTCAGATTTGGGGTACAGTGGAGAGGAATCCCAAGTACCGGCATCCCTAGAAGTCTCAACTAATTAGTAGCTGATAATTATTGAAATTTTCATAAAAAGTTATATATTGAGGTTCTAGTCGTAGGATCCCATTTTATATTTTTTAGAATTACTAGAATTAAAAATAAAAAATAAAATCATCAGAATTGGTCACAAAAATCAGTGGAGAGCAGTCATAGAAAATGTATGTTTTTAATGTGTGTTTATTAAATGTGTGAAAGTAATACTTAAGTAACATACTAGGGACACGTGGCTGACTTAGCTGGAGCGTGCAACTTGATCTCAGGGTTATGAGTTCGAGCCCCACGTTGGGGGTAGGGATTAGTAAAATAAAAAACTTAAAAAAACAAAAGCTGTTAACATAGATGTGCATTTGTTGGGGGTGTTCTGCATGGTCTGTGATTGCTTTTTTGTTTGTTTGTTTGGAAGTCCATGAAGTTGTTGGATTAGTAATAAAACCAATTTGGTTTGTCCTTAAAGATTTTCTGATATAAAAGTAATAATACCCATTGTAGAAAATTTAGAAAATGAAAAAAAAATTTTAAAAATTGAATTCATCTATAACCCAGCAATATCACTGTTTGTGTTTTATCCTTTTTCCTTTGTTGTGATTATGGGGATGTATGTGAGACTTGCCACTTAGAGTGACATCAGGCCAGAGGTGGATGTGCATGTCAGCCATCAGCATACTCAAGTTTTTATTTTCGTTTTTATTTTTTTCATACCGAAGTTTTCAAATGCCTTAGATTTAGGTTATCTTTGATGCCTCTATTTTCTCATCTTCTGCAAGCTATTTGTACATCCTTTTTATGGTCTCTATCCTTGTTACCATTATCATTTCATGTAACGAAAACCTGTGTAGATTTTTATCCGTTTGGCTCTTCACTGAGACTGCTGGAGTTGTCCTGCTCTCAGTTGTTCAAACCCAGAATGGGACGTCTACATGACCTGACAGATGCTGCCTAAAGTTTGGAAACATGCTTAGGAAAGCCAGTCACAAGCATGTAAGGTTAATTCATGCAGGTTTCTTTCAGAGTATACTTCATGAATGCCACTAATTGTATAGTCTGATTCTGTTGTCTGTTTACTCCTATACTTTCCATCTCCCCCACAGACTTGAAAGCCCTGTGGGGGTGAGAGCACATCTGTCTTACTCATCACTGCAGTCCCAGCTCAAAGCCCGTGGCAGGTATTCAAGTCAATGTTGAGTGAAGGGACTTCATTTTTTGGGCAAGTGAGGGAAAAAGAAGTAATTATATTTACTACAGATGTTTTTGGTGTTCTGATGTATCGACTGACAGATAATTAGAATATTTAGTATTTAAAAGAAAAATACTTTAAGCATTTTTTTGTATCATTTGCTATGACTTAATTTTTACCTATTCTCAACAATACGTATCTCATCAAAATAAATACCTCTGTAAGAATATAGGTTACTTTTAGTTTAATTTGTCATTCACTTGTCTTTTTTAAGTAGGCTCTATGCCCAACATGGGGCCCGAAGTCATGACCCTGAGACCAAGAGTCACATGTTCCACCGGCTGAGCCAGCTAGGTGCCCTTGACTAACAAATTTTTAATGTTGAATCTCAAAGTCTTGGATTTAGACAGGCTGCAGTTGGCCTGTAGGTATCTTGTTGAAATCTCAGGAGTTGTAAGATTCTGAAACAGGTTTTAGAGCAAAGTTAATTTAAATTTAATTTTAGGGGTCCCTGGGTGGCTCAGTTGGTTGAGCATCCCACTGTTGATCTCAGCTGAGCTAACACATGATCCCAGTGTTGTGGGATCCAGCCCCACATTGGGCTCCCCACTGAGCATGGAGCCTACTTGAGATTCTCTCTCCCTCTGTTCCTCTCCCCACTGTGTTCAGTGTCTCTCTCTCTCTCTCTCTCTCTCAAATTAAAAAAAAATTATGTACAAATTAAAATTTTAAAAAATAATAAATTTAATTTTAAAATTATGCCATAGTGTACTTTTTATCAGAGTGGAGACAGTAAAATTGAAGTAGGATATCCTGAGCTGACTCTTGAATGATTTTGGACAATTATTTTTATGTGATAGTTCTGTGGTGGCCATAATTTCCACAATTTGTTGTGCTGACAGTGTGGCTGTAAAGACCTAAAAAGCATCCTTTTTTTCTTTTTGTAATTTATGGTAACCGTATTTTCTCAGGTTTAACGTGTAGCCCTAAAGATCCAGAAACCCAAAGGAACCACTATTCCTGCTCCACATAGTCCCATCCGTAGTGAGGCTGTTTCTGGAATCTGTGTGATGACCAAGGTTTTAGGCATGGCTGCAGTTCGGGTTCCTCGGCCTCCACGGGAGAGGGGGCCTGTGGTGGTTAAAGATGAGGAAGAGGAAGGGAAGTGCCTTCCTAGCCTGGAGGTGTTCCGCCAGCGCTTCCGGCAGTTTGGGTACCATGACACACCTGGCCCCCGGGAGGCCCTGAGCCAGCTCCGGGTGCTCTGCTGTGAGTGGCTGAGGCCCGAGATCCACACCAAGGAGCAGATCCTGGAGCTGCTGGTGCTGGAGCAGTTCCTGAGCATCCTGCCCCAGGAGCTCCAGGCCTGGGTGCAGGAGCACTGCCCGGAGAGCGCTGAAGAGGCCGTCACTCTCCTAGAAGATCTGGAGCGAGAACTGGACGAGCCAGGGCAGCAGGTAGGCTGGGGAGACCTTTTCTGCTATGAGATTGAGAGCATAGCATTCGGGGCAGGCTGGGTTTGTCCATCCAATGAGAGTAGCTGAATGGAAGTTTCTGCTGACTTCACTGTGTTTCCTCCTGTATTTCTTCTACCGTCCAGTATTGATCTTTAGCTATGGGAGTTGAATGAGATGGATGGGTTTCCTTTTTTTTTCCCCTTAGAGGTTGTACGTTAGCTCTCCTGGTGTTCTTTCATTCTGCAGTTGACCCTTGAACCACACAGAGGTTAGGGGTGTCAGCCCCGCCTCCCCAGGACATGTGCATTTGAGGATCCCAATGTAACTTTGGATTCCCCTGAAACTTCTAAATAGTCTACTGTTGACCAGAAACCTTACCAATAACATAAATAGTCAATTGACACTTACTTTGTATGTTATATGTATTCTATACTACATTCTTGTAATAAAGTAAGCTAGAGAAAGGAAAGCCTTAAAATCATAAGAGACACATTTACTATATTGTATGTCTCAAAAAAGAGATGCGTGTTTAAGTGGACCTGGGTAGTTCAGACCCATTGTAGTTCCAAGGTGAGCTGTGCATAAACTCCATCATTCCTCATTGTCTCTAGGCCTCACCGCCTCCAAATGAGCAGAAACAGATGTGGGAGAAGAGGTCCTCTTCAGGAACGGCAAAGTTTCCAAGCAGTGTGCAGCCCCAGTCTGTGGAGACCAGTCACAGATGCGAAGCTTGGGAGCCCTTGTACATTCAGGAGACTGGGGAAGAGCAGGATTTCACTCCAGAGCTGAAACAGAGTCAAGGTAGGGGCTGTCTGTCATGCCACCTGCTTGGTGCCCCGGGCCTTTGTGGTGAAAGAAACAGAATAATTCTAATTCCCGTGCCCTAGACTGACTTGCCTGGTCTGGCTGCGGAGGCAGAATGAGTGCCTGAGTGCCTTTCATCCCTAGGTGCATCTCAGCCAGAGTCCTAGCAAGGGAACATGACATCCTCTTCTCTTGAAAGGGTGGGTTGAAGTGAGTTTAAAAAAGGGACTGTTCGGGGCCCCTGGGTGGCTCAGTCCGTCCCCCACTCTTGATTTTAGCTCAGGTCATGATTTCATGATTCATGGGATCAGGCCCCACGTTGGACTCTGTGGTGGCAGTGAGGAGCCTGCTTGGGATTCTCTCTCTCTGCCTCTCCCCAGTAGTGCTTTCTCTCCCTCTCTCCCTCCCTCTCTCTCTCTCTCTTTCAAAATAAATAAACATTTTAAAAATGTAAAAAAGGAGACTGTTCACAGAGGTGTGACAGGTTGAATGATCAGTTAAGAGATGATGCTTGTTTATTTGTTAATATTGTTAATAATTGGGTGAACCTGTTAACATGAGCATTGGATTATGCAGAAATGGTCCCTGGTAAATTCTTTTCAGCTTCCAGTTCATAAGGCTATTTAAAATTTTTAGCTTAGAGGCATGTGGGTGCCTCATTTGGTGAAGCATCTGACTCTTGATTTCAGCTCAGGTCATGGTCTCACACTTCATGAGATCGAGCCCTGCATCAGGCTCTGTGCTAACAGCATGGAGCTTGCTTGGGATTCTTTCCCTCTCTCTCTCTGCCTCTCTCTCAAAATAAGTAAATAAACTTAAAAAAATTGTTTTTAGCTTATGTATTAGTTACTTATTTCCCACACATAGTACATGGCAACTTTAGGGAAAATCTGTACATGTAGCCAAATGTGACTGCTCATCACAGAGAATGAAAGGGACTTTATCTACTGCTGCTGGGGTCCCCAGCAGACAGGAAGTAGGGGGTGAACGTGGAAGGAAATAGATGGGTTGAGTGGAGAGAGAGAGCCAGGGACCAGGGAAGGGGCTGAGAGGAAAGTACCTTGTTGATTGAGGCTCTTATACTCACGGAGGGCTGACAGTTCTCAGAGGGAGCCCGTGGTTCAGTGTGGATTTCTCTTAGTCCCCTTTTCCATGTATGTGGACAGATTAGATGGACTTGTAAGTGTTGCTGCCTAGTGCAGTGCTCTAAAGAAGATATATTGCTTCAATATAATTTCAGGAGTATTAACTTTAGAACTAAAAGAATTGTAAGACATAGCCACTGTAGGTTACATGATGAGAGTCAAACTCTAATGGGAGGTTAGCACTTTCATTTAAATGAATAATGATCTGGGACTAGAATGATCGAATATGGACCGAATGTCCTCTTTTGTTGCTTTTCCACTTCTGTGAGAAGGTGAGTTTGCCACTAGCCTGGTCTCCTTTATTACCCTTTTTATTTTCCTTAATCAACTTCAACCATTCAGTAATACTTCTTACTTGTTTCTTTCTGCCTGGGCATCACCGTCTCCTTTGTTGCTGTCCCAGCAGCCTGGTTTTGCCTTACTGCCCTCTTTATGTGAAGATCTTCTCCTGGCAGAGAAGGCTGTGTACTCATTATATCCTAACAACTACTAGTCGTGGCCTTGTGTGAAAGCCTGGTACTGTATACTAGATCTGATGGTGACTTTGTGTATCTGTGATACTGTGACCTCTCACAGAGCGATACTTGGTCACCCTTTAAAACCCATCCACATCATCTGACATTTCAATTTCTCCTTTAACAGTTGCTTCTCAGAACACAACACAACTGACACGTTCTTTTTCTACTTATTGTTTCAGATCATAAATCAAACACCCAGAATGAGGAATCAACAGAGAAGCAGAAAAGTTCTGAAGAATCTCAAGAATTCAAAAGGGATATTATTCCTGTGATTATTACCAGTAAATGTGAGTCCAGGTTAGAAAGGCAGTGGGTAAACCTTGAAAAGGAAAGAGGGACAAAAACTCCTCTCCTAGACAAAGGTTCTAAGAAAGGCAGAGAATTGATTCCCGCTAAACCTACCCCAGGAGAGAGGCGTTACATTTGTGCCGAGTGTGGAAAGGCCTTTAGTAATAGCTCAAATCTTACTAAACACCGGAGAACACACACTGGGGAGAAACCATATGTGTGCACCAAATGTGGGAAAGCTTTCAGCCACAGTTCAAACCTCACCCTTCATTACAGAACACACTTGGTGGACCGGCCCTATGACTGTAAGTGTGGGAAAGCCTTTGGTCAGAGCTCAGACCTCCTTAAACATCAGCGAATGCACACTGAAGAGGCACCATATCAGTGTAAAGATTGTGGGAAAGCTTTCAGTGGTAAAGGCAGCCTCATTCGACACTACCGGATACACACTGGGGAGAAACCTTACCAGTGTAACGAGTGCGGGAAGAGCTTTAGTCAGCACGCGGGTCTTAGTTCACACCAGAGACTCCACACTGGAGAGAAGCCATATAAATGTAAGGAGTGTGGGAAGGCCTTCAACCACAGCTCAAATTTTAATAAACATCATAGAATCCATACTGGGGAGAAGCCCTATTGGTGTAATCATTGTGGAAAAACCTTCTGTAGTAAGTCCAATCTTTCCAAACATCAGAGGGTCCACACTGGAGAGGGAGAAGTGCTGTAAGTGTTGAGCATGCTCTCTGAGTGGTTTTTGATTTTTCAAGTTTTAGCATACGGATCCTAGGGAGAAGCCTAGTAATCGCGCTATAAACTCTAGTGGTAGATTTTGTTTCACTCAACGTCAAGGGTGCCTGAGGAATGAGTGCTTGGGTGTTGGCACAGTGGGAAGGAGGTCCTGGAGGGCATCAGGGTACTCACTGCCCACTGGCCAGCTCGCTGGGACGGGGTCCCCCACCACACTTTGGGTCTCCTGAACCAGGCCGGCATTGCCTTTTGTATAGTTAAACTGAGTATATCCAATATAATTAAGGAAGAAACACTGAAACTGTTTAACTGTTTTAACATATATTCAAGAAGTATGATTTGTAAAGAATTGAGCCACCTGAGCACAATTTAATCTGATTTGGAATAAACTTGTAACATCTTGTAATGCCTCAGGACTGTTCAAATAAATGGTATGTCGGTTATTGAACACTATTCTAGAGAGAGGAAACTGTTCCTGCCTGGTTGTAGCTCTTGAAAATTTGGATTTGAGGTCATTAGAACTTTCAGTGCTTGTGAAGGTGCGTATTGGGAAGTCAGGGTAGAGCAGCTAGAGTACCTGCCTCTTGGGCTGTGTTGCGCTTAATTTTTTTTTCTGCACACTGGACACATTTTTTCATCACTGGAAACATTCATCAGCCTCGTGTGCATTTTGATTGTGTATATATATTCTGCCTCTACCGAAGTCTGAAAATCTGACTCTGAAACTTCCTTCTAAACTCTGCAAGTCAAGAATATACAACAGGATTCCTTCTAGCCCATACTGTCTGTTCCCTGACTGTCGTCAGGTGAGATTTTTGCACAGTCTCCAAGCACAAAGAAGCTACTCTCTTACAGCAGGGGGAAGGGAGATGTGTCTGTTAGGCTGGAGGGTTCTGGGGAATCTGGGGTTTGAGGTCCTCAGACACACCTACCCAGAGGTCCCATGCATCAGGATCTGAATCTTTCCCAATCAGGGCCCAGAATTTTGGCATAAATGACTTGGCATGGTTTTGCATTTAGCTTTCTTTGCAGTTCTGACCCCCTCGCAATAAACCGTGTACCTGGTTTTCAGGCCAGTCTGCTCTCGCTGCAGATGGGATCACTGATCCCTCCCGTGGGTGACTTTGGCTTCCACAACATGCCCTGAAGTGGTAGTTGGCTGAACTAAGCCTATAATTTTCTTTCTTCAAAGCTTGAGAAACTCCGCGGTCCTAATAATTACCACTATCCCAGTAATGTTCAAGTTCTGGGACTATTCCAGAAGCTAATGCTTCCCCTTCTACCTGTACCTCATCTCTTGCTAGAACTAGTGAGAATCTCGGTAATTCCATGGTATAGCATGCCAGGGTTATCACTACTGCACTCGTTACCAGGCTCCTCTTACTAACCATCTGACCAGTGAGTGACCTGTCCCAAAGTCTCATCCTGATGGCTCGGTTTCTAGGGCCACTTCCAGCACTGACTGTTAACAGTTTGGATTTCCCTAAAACAGTCTGATACAAGGACTTGAAGGCCTAGAGTTTATTTAGGGAGGTGATTCAAGAAAGCCAGGTGTGAGGGAGCAGGAAGGGAAGCGGGGAGAAAAGCCAATAATGGGCTTCTGTAGGGAACTACAGCTCAAATCTACTGAACAGAACAAGCTAACAAATGGGAGAAACTGGGAATACGGGAGCTCTGCTCGAGTCTCAGTGCCCACCTGTGGTTAGGTGGAGTGCCTGCTTGGCTCTAGGAGAGTGGTTGAATCCTGGTGGGCCAGGAAGAACACTGCCACCAGGGGGGCTTTCAGACTGTCTTGGTCTGAAGGTGCTTGTGAGCATACCGCCCCCCATATCACACAGATAAACTTATAGGACTTACATTTGGATTCTAGATAAATAACATTTGGAGCATACTTCTACTAAAAAATTTATTCAGTGTGTATCTGAAATTCAAATCTCCCCAGGCATTCTGCATCTTACCTGGCAGTCTTACCCCTGGCATTTGTGGGCAGCAGTCCTTCCAACCCTTTGTCTCCCCAAACACGGTGATCTGATGAATCGAGGAGACTCAGTTACACCAATAGAATGTATATATGCTGATAAGGTGACAGCTTTGTGCATCCCAGGAAACACGTTGTGACTTTATCCATTCTTCTAGAATAATCTCTTAAGGGCTAGCCTGGAATCAGGGCAGCAGCTCTTGCAGCCCTTCTCTTTGGTGGAGACTGTCCACTACTAGGAGAGAGAAAGGTGATACCTATCTTGAGATAGGAAATAACACAGTGGTCTCCACATTTCTATGTAATGGCTTAATTTTACCCCAGCTAGTCTACCTACAGTGACTTAAAATACAGTTCAAGTATATGATACAAAGGGCACCTGGGTGGCTGGCGCAGTTGGTTAAACGTCAGGTCATGAACTTACGGTTCATTAATTCAAGCCCTGCATCGGTCTCTGTGCTGACAGCTCAGAGCCGGGAGCCTGCTTCAGATTCTGTGTCTCCCCCTGTCTGCCCCTCCCCCACTCATGCTCTATTGCTCTCTTAAAAATAAACATTAAAAAAAATTAATAAAGTGTATGATACAAAAACAGGATTTTAGATGAATAAGCCAATTTTGACTCTAATACTACATTTGTGATACCAGCCAATACACACATTTCAATCATTTTTTCCAACTTTTTAAAGTTGTAAAATACACAAAATTTACCATGTTATATACCTTAAATATATAATTTGTTAAAGGTATATATATATAAACTTTAAATTTATACCAAGCTAATAGAAAATATCTCATTTTAATTTTTAAAATGTGTGATGGTGAACATGTGTTTTTCTTATCTTTGTTGGCCAGTTGCTTTTCTTTTTGTGAAATGTCTCCTTGTATTCTTTGTCTTGTTTCTGTTGAGTTGTTCGTCTTTGTCTTCTTGATTTATGAAAGCTCTTTATATGTTAAAAACCTTAGGACCTTTTCTGTCATGTGTTAGAATATTTCTAAAAATTTTTTTTTGATAGCAAGTGCGAGCAGGGGAGGGGCAGAGAGAAAGGGAGAGAGAGGATCTCAATCAGGCTCCACACCCAGTACAGAGCCTGACACAGGGCTTGGTCCCATGACCATGAGATCATGACCTGAGTCAAAATCAAGAGTCAGAAGCTTAATCGACTGAGCCACCCACGTGCCCCTCAAATTTTTTATATATACTCTTCATAGTATTTTCCCAGTACTTTATTTTTAATGGCATTTATTTAAATAATAACAAATTAGGGGCTCCTGAGTGGCTCAGTCGGTTAAGCATCCAACTCTTGATTTCCACTCAGGTCGTGATCTCGAGATGAGCGGGATCGAGCCCCAGGGGCTCTGCGCTGATAGGGGGGAGCCTGCTTGAGTTTCTCTCTTTGTCCCTCTCTCTCTGCCCCTCCCCTGCTCACCGTGCGTGTGTGTACAGATGCCTGCACACTCAAACATTTTTAAAGAATGAAGATGGTATTCCAGTAAAAGGTAAAGGAAGGAGTATAGTTGTGGAATTAAGAATTTAAGTAAAACTGGATTGGCAGTATGAATATTAACTCATTTCTTCACAATAAGAAAAATTTAATACCTATCTTTTTAAATTTCTGTCCATGAGCAACTACCCAGAAATAACGGGAACCCCGAGATGAATATTTTTCTTTTCCCTTAACCCTGCACCAGTGTTCCTTGGAGAAATAGCTAGTTTTACAAAGAGAAAAATAAGGTGAGCCTGCCAATTTTGTTGTACCAAAAGCTTTCATATTTAATGAGGTTATATTGAAATGACATAAGGATCAACCTAAAATGAGTTCACATTGGCCAAAATAGTGACAATTTGAGCATCAAAGAGAATATTGGCTGAGGTTGATTGTCATATATTTAGTCTAAAAAGCCAGAGTCTACAATGATTAACAAAAATAAAAAAGTTGGTATCAAGTATTCTAAAAGAATGGCCATTGGAGGGGCACCTGGGTGGCTCAGTCAGTTGGTTATGTGTCTGACTTCACCTCAGGTCATGAACTCAAGGTCATAAGTTCAAGCCCCACGTCAGGCTCTGTGCTGACAGCCTGGAGCCTGCTTCGGATTCTGTGCGTCTTCTCTGCCCCTCCCTGACTCACCTTCTGTCTGTCTGTCTGTCTGTCTGTGTCTCTCAAAAATAAACAGTAAAACTAATAATAATAAAAGAGTGGCCATTGGAATCTCTTCCAGAATGAGAAGTAGTTCTGTTGATTCTTGTTATTCAAACACATTGGTATTATGGACTACTTTACAATATTGATGAGGATAGAAATTAATAATTTAAAATAATCGATGAGGAAGTATTTTCTGACTCAAAGGAAACAGCAAAAAGACTGTAAGTTTCAATCTTGAGTTAGGCAAAGCCATGCAAAATAGGCAAATACAAATTTAAGTCTCCTTAAGAACTTCATGGTTTTACTAACATGAAAGAATGGAAGATCCCATAAAGTCCCAAAGTCACTAAAGTTACATTTCTTAGGATCCTGTCAAATTAAAGAATTAGGGGGAAGAAGTGTACCTACTTATTCCCGCGGGAGCTGCAGAATTCTATTAACTCAAAGAAGAATGTGAACACATGTATAACGAATTCAGGGAAGTGAGCTAAATATCACTCCCCTTGATTTCAACAAGTACAGTTTCAGTGGAGATAGGGTTGCCAGATTAAATGCAGGGTGACCTGTTAAATTTGAGTTTCAGGTGAGCAACAAATAATTTTTAATATAATAATAATAATAATGCCTCATGCAATATCTGGGGCATAGTTTATATATATTTGAGGGCATATTGGAAGGAAACAAAGAATTCCATAAATATTTACTTCCTTATTTGTTAGTTATTGCACAGTTGTTGTTGAACACCTGCTAAGTGTCAGGCAGTTCCAGATTTTGGAGGATTACCGTGCCAGATGAGACGGTCGGTGTCCCTGCTCTCAGAGACTCTGGTGAGGGCTGGAGGAGAGGGAATACTGATAATGAGAAGTAGACAGATCCACAAAATAATTCCAGCCACTAATAGTGGAATATTTTTAAATAGATTAGAAATTGTATTTTCAAGTGTTTCCTGGGTGCATATTTAAGAGGCTTTATGGGGGACATTTATTTTGTTATTGTTGATTGAAGTATACAAATAGCAAGTGCACAAACCTGAACTATACACCCCATATATAGTGAGATAAAGTTTTTTATGTATATTCATGCCTCTGATTGCAGATGCAAAAGTTGACTGAAACAAAAAATTAAAATTGTATTCAAAATCCATAAAACTAAAGTATAGAAATTTAAACTCTTTTAGCCTCTGGTATAGATCTAATCACCAATTTATAGGAAATATAAGGGCCTGAAGAACATGTAATAGGACAATGCAGGGAGACAGGTGACTTCAGACAGTGGGAAACTGCAGGATAAATCATCCTTTTTATTAAATCACAAGAAAAATAAGATGAAAAGAGAATTCATAGATTAAAAGAAACTTAAGATCCATATCATCTGATCTCAATATTGACCTTATTTGGATCACAATTCAAACAGAATTATAACAAATTAAAAATTTTGAGGCAATGAGGGAAACTTGATCACTGGCTCCATATATAATATTTTAAAAGTTATTAAATATTTTAGATGTGGTAATGGTATCAGTTATTTTTCCAAGAGTCCTTATATAGGCAATTATAACGAAATATTTACAGATAAACATGTCTGGGGGTTGCTTCAAAATAATCAGGAGGAGCATGTGTGGGATTGTAGATGAAATAAGGTCAGTATTTTATTGATAACTGATTAACATAATTTGCTGCAAAAAATTAAATATAAACAAATTTAATTAATACTGGATTTTGTATGAATGCAAGGCTTTAAAATTTTCTCCTGGTTTGGGTTATCATTATAACTATTACTTCACAATTGAGAAAAATATAAACATATAACAAATCTGATCTATGATTAACAAACAAAAAGTTATGTTTATTAGAATTTACCTCACTGAGATTGAGGGAACTGTCTTGCTTTTCTCAATAGATGGGCATTACCTACTACTAGAATAAAGTATTAAATCTATTCCCACTTTTGCTTTTGCTTTTTAAAATTTTCTTCCTTTTTAAAGCTTTTTTTTTTTTTTTAAAGACCAGCATGGGGCTTGAACGCACAACCGCACAACCAGAGATCAAGAGTTGCATACTCTAGAGACTGAGCCAGCCAGGCACCACCCCCTACTTTTGCTTTTATAGACGTAAATGTTGGGAAATCCTGCCCACATAGAGGAGATGAGTGGCAAAAGGAATATAGTTATAGCAGTGTTGATTTTACATGGCAAAATCACACTGTGATTTACAACAGAAATGGTTTTGTCCTCTCCTTTTACTGGAGGGAAGTTATGGGAAATAGGTTTAAAAATTCTCTATGCTTACACAAATGGGTTAAAAAGGCATAGGGTGGAAAGCCGCCTTAACAGGACCAAAACATCCGAGAACAGCTAATGATATACAGGCCATAATGGAATCTTGAGTAACTTAGGGTTCTCAGGATAGCATGCTCCATTTATCTTAGTCCTTAGAAAAGACAGATAACCAGATGCAGGGCCTGCAGGAAATGGCCATCTGTGTAGCACCGAGAGGTTATGTTTTGACCCTAACCTCTTAACAACGTGTGTCCCTGAGACCCTTTATCTCTCACACACAAGTTAATGATTACTGTTTTACTTTCTGCACGTCCATCACATATCTAAGCTTTCAAGATCCTAATAAATATGGAGAAAGGACCCTTACTCAAGGCTCTTGTCTCCCCATAGACATTAGCCTCTTTAATTCTGCGCCCGCTTTCTTGCTGGACAAGAGAACTCCAGACTCATAGTCTGAGACAGGAAATAATAGGAAACCACTTGAATCACAAAGGATTTGTTCACCTAATCCTTACTGGCAGCAGTATTTCAAGTGAATCCTTTTGCTTGGTACCCCAAAAGGTTTGACACCCCAGATCAATACATCACTGTAAGATTTGGGGGTAAAGAAGCCTAGCTATCTTCTACCAGGAGGGAAGATGACTGTGAAGGAGGGCACCCTGGCCGTAGGGATGTTTTCCAAGGGAGCAATTTTAAAGATGTACAGATAGAAAATGTAAGACTCTGGGGGCACCTGGGTGGCTCAGTCAGTTAAGCGTCCGACTTCGGCTCAGGTCATGATCTTGCGGTTCGTGAGTTCAAGCCCTGCGTCAGGCTCTGTGCTGATGGCTCGGAGCCAGGAGCCTGTTTCAGATTCTGTGTCTCCCTCTCTCTCTGACCCTCCCCCGTTCATGCTCTGTCTCTCTCTGTCTCAAAAATAAATAAACGTTATGGGGCGCCTGGGTGGCACAGTCGGTTAAGCGTCCGACTTCAGCCAGGTCACGATCTTGTGGTCCGTGAGTTCGAGCCCCGCGTCAGGCTCTGGGCTGATGGCTCGGAGCCTGGAGCCTGTTTCCAATTCTGTGTCTCCCTCTCTCTCTGCCCCTCCCCCGTTCATGCTCTGTCTCTCTCTGTCCCAAAAATAAAAACGTTGAAAAAAAAATTTAAAAAATAAATAAATAAATAAACGTTAAAAAAAAAATGTAAGACTCTGGAAATTGAATCTCTCAAAACTAGCTGTCTACACACACTCTCTGAGAATATTTGTGTTCTCCATCCCCCATCCCTACCTGCCAGGTTGCTCATATCCTTGTCTGAAGACTGGTATAGTCTGACACGAAACCCCCCAGTGAGGCCACTAGTGCATGCCCTCCTATTGACTTTTGGGAAGGCTTGCCTTTTTACTCCATTTTTTCTCTTTGTTTTAGGTAAAAGCTTTACAAAATTCAGCTACTTTCTTTCCCACCTTGGTGGACTGCTTTGAGAGTCCCTTAGGTGATTCATGGCACTATAGAGATCATGGACTCAGAAGAATAATCATTAAGAGTGTGGCATTTGAGGGGCGCCTGGGTGGCGCAGTCGGTTAAGCGTCCTACTTCAGCCAGGTCACGATCTCGCGGTCCGTGAGTTCGAGCCCCGCGTCAGGCTCTGGGCTGATGGCTTGGAGCCTGGAGCCTGTTTCCGATTCTGTGTCTCCCTCTCTCTCTGCCCCTCCCCCATTCATGCTCTGTCTCTCTCTGTCCCAAAAATAAATAAAAAAACGTTGAGAAAAAAAAAAATTAAAAAAAAAAAAAAGAGTGTGGCATTTGAGAACTAGCTGAGAATTACCCAAGTGGCTGGGCTCTGGGGCAAATGCCCACGTAAATTACAAATTGACTTCTGAGCCCCAGAGTAATAGAGCTGATTGCATTGAAGGTGCTGGGAGTCTAAGAGCTGTTCCCCTTGGATTGGCATTAGGAGACCTTTTACAGAACAATCCCATTTTGAAGAGACTCCCTCTATTTCCACCCTTCCCTGTTCTGCTTGCCACTGCCTCCTCCCATAGCTCTTGAACTTCTTGTCCCTGAGGTTAGGAGTGGAAGAAAACAGAATGAAGAGATTAAAAAAAAACAACAACAACAGGGGTTGTGTGTGTTTGTTTTGTTTGGGTAGGGGGTGTGGGTGGGTATTGAGTTTACTGAGTGGCTTGGATATGCCAAGTATTTGCTCAAAATCTCACTGTGGTCTAGAAGGACTGGGTATGGGCCCCACCCTTCTCAGGCCAGGCACAAGTTATATGCGTTACTAGTGCATTGTTCTGTCCTGCCTCCAGGCCTTTTGCCCTGGCTGTTCCCGCTGTCTGTTGCACCTCCCTTCCCCTCCAGAGCCTGCAACACTTCTGGAAAGTCTCCTTTCCCTAGCACTTACGATGTTTTCCTGGAATTGGTTATTTAAATTATGGCTCTTAGACTGCAAGTCAGTGGAGAGTAAGTTCTGTTGCAATCGCAGAGCTGACCATGGGCACCATAAATACTGGATGTAGTGAAAGCTGGGATCAAATGGGAGGCAGGGCTACAAGGGGAGTCAGGAGGGCCCTCGTTGAGCAGGATATCACAAGGTCTCGTTTTTGTAAGGATTTGATTCCGGACACTTACAGGGATCCTCCAGTGAGGGCATAAAAGTGAGGGAAACGGGAAGCCTCCCCCTCATTCCTTCAAGCATTTCACACATTTGGTACCTGCAGGGGGGCTTCGCCTGCTTTGTTTTCTTCGGATGCATCCATCGGTAACTCCCCCGACTTTTCTCTCCCATCAACTTGGGCAGGTTTTGTCTTTACGTAACTCTCTGACAGGCTGCAATGGCTTCTTCAGATTTTAGTAATTTAAAGGGGGCATTTTTACATGAAACAAACACAAAACTTGGTTTTTGAAGCATAAACTTGGTTTATTTGGGAATTTCAAATAAAGGTGATTTTTTTTTTTTTTTTTTCTATTGATGAATCCTTCGAAAGTCTTGCTTTTTGCAGCGGGTCGGCTCGGGACCCCGGTCGCTGGGGCAAGGTGCACTCTCCCCTGCCTTCGGCAGCTCGTGGGGGACCCCCGCTGCCCCCGCCGCCTGCTCGGGGTCAGCGGCACCCGAGCACGCGCTCAGAGGCCGAGGTACGCGGCTCTTCGCCTGGCCCAGCCAACAGGGGGCGCGGCGGCGGGCCGGAAAGCCAGGGCCGGTATGGGCGAGGGCGCCAAACCACCGAGAGGAGAACACCTCCCATGTTCCTAGAGAGAACAAGCGGGCGCGGAGGGGCCACGGGGGATAGCGTGGGCGGTGAAAAGCGCCGACCCGGAAGCGAAACAGAGAGAACTTCCGTTCTTTGTTCTGTCCCGGTGTGTGGGTCTGTGACAGGGTCCGACACGGCCTGGTCCGTGTCCGGCTCCCCAGATCTCCCGTCCTTGCCCCCAGGGTGAGTCCGGCCGCCCGCGGGGCTCGCGGTGAGACGGAGACTGTGGTCGCCGGGGAAGGGGGTGGTGTCCGCGCCGCTGCGGCCCGCGGGGCCCCCAGGCCCGCCCGGAGCAGGGCGCCGGGACGCGCCGCTCCGTCCCCCGCAGCCGGTCCTGGACTCCGCTTCCCCCGGGGCTTCCTTCCTCCAAACGGGGCCCTGCCAGGACGGGAGGAAAGGGGCTCCGGTTCTGGTTTTGTGACTTTGCCCAGTTCGAGCACTTAAAAGTTCCAGTATGGCTGTAAACGGGTCCCTCTCTTTAGAACAGCTGATGACAGCGCCCCTAACTTGGTAACTCTCCCAGACGCTTTTATTTGTTGTTGACGCGGTTGTTCGCGCCAGCGGCAGGGGAAGTCTATTTTTACTTAGACGGGTCTGAGGATCTGAGGAGTTCAACGAAGTATTCGCAGTTAGAACTTGGTCTGGAATGGGGCGAAGGAGCGGAGAGTGTGCAAACTCAGATCCCGGGAATAATCCTACGGGCGTTCAATAAATCGAGTCTCTTACGGGGAATGGTACAGCTGTGTCTGGCTCCCATTTTCAGTTGTGTTAGATCCCTGATTTGATCGGCTTTTGAAGTGGGATTGAACGCAGAAGGATGTTTACGTTCTGAATGGCATTTGTAGACTCCAGGGGAGGATAAGCAGGGTGATGAACCTGAAATCTATGGAATAATGAGAGGAGCTAAAGGTATTTATCCCCAAGAAGAGAAGTTTGTAGAGAGTGGGCATCAGTGTGGTTTACAAGTGTTTGATCAACAGTTGCCTGGAAAGAAAAGATTCTATTCTTGAAGCTCCATAGGGTACTAGGCCTCTGTGAGGTGAAGGTCCAAGGGGATAGATTTTCAGCTCTAGCCGAAGACCTCTGATGGCTGAGCTGTGCAGCCATGAAACAGACTCCCTGCTGAATTTGAGAGTTTCTTGCATGTTAGCTGTCAGAATATTGGGAACTTGAGAAGGTCTTTTCTTTCTTTTCTTTATTTCCTTTCTTTCATGGGGTTTGAACTCACAACCCTGAGATCAAGAGTTGCATGCTTTACTGAATGAGCCAGCCAGGCAGCCATTTCTTACACTGGGTGGAAGGTTGACCTGGAGAAATTTCAGTTGCCTTTCACCTCTCTAGGGGTGCAACCCAAGTACCAGTTGTAGTCTTAATTGTATTGATTAGTATATGTTCTCTCTCTGTCTTTTTTTTTTTCTTTGAGTAGAAATGAAGTTTATGAATATTTAAAAAAAATTTTTTTCCTTCGTCTCACAGCAGCATTGGCATCAACTAAAGTTAGAATTCCCAGGAACTTGAACAGAGGCTTCCAAATTCCCAGTAATTGCCACTCTAGCAACTAACTCCAAAGAAGGAAGGAAAGATTCCAGCAGGTAAAGCTTTTCATGACTCGTTCTCACTGCCAGGTCATCTTTCTCGGTCCCC
The DNA here is from genome assembly GCF_022837055.1 of Prionailurus viverrinus. Classification (NCBI taxonomy): domain Eukaryota; kingdom Metazoa; phylum Chordata; class Mammalia; order Carnivora; family Felidae; genus Prionailurus; species Prionailurus viverrinus. The sequence goes on from NC_062576.1 coordinate 7,482,173, forward strand.
AGGAGCAGCTTCAGGGAGAGGTGTTGGCAGCAGAGCAAGGAAGGGCCCGGCCTGGACCTGACGCTGTGGGGGCACAATGGAGATTTTTCTTCCCATGAGAAACACTGTGTACTGATCCAGACACTGGGGACTTGTTCTCAACAATATGCCTTTGAGTTCCAGCTTTGGTTAACCCAGCTGTGAGGAGGGAGGCTTACTTTTTTTCCTCTGGAGTCAGAGCCTCTGATTTTCCTTTAAAGAGAGTTTGGACTAAGAGCTGATTTGTTGCAGGGGTCTGCTTATAAACAGTCCTGGAAATTGTAAAGTTGGTTGATAGGAACAAAAGATGGCTGGCTCTGAGACAGAGTTGAAGGGACCCAGCGAGGAGAGCTCTGGTGGCAGTAGGGTGTGTCACCTTGATTGCCCTTGGGCCTGGCCCGTGCCTCATTCAGTGCCTTTCTCTGTGTAAAGACTTTGGTGGTGGGCATTCTGTACCTCCTTGGTGCCCAAAGACAAGAGTTCTGTGAGCTCTGAGTGACTCTCTGGGCCCCGCCCCTTTTTATGCCTTCTGTGAATGCAGCGGTCTATAATGAGGAAGCAGATACTGCTTACGTTCCTGTGTTTTTACTCCTTTCAGTAGTGCCTTGCAGCGTAGTACACTCAACAGTTGTTTGTTACATGAACAAATATGTAAAGAGGGAGGTAGATGAAATCCAAGTGTTTTTTTTTTTGTTTTTTTTTTCTATTCTCTTGCCTAAGTGCAAGGAAGCTCTGGTAGCTGCTGCACCTTTCCTGGGTCTGTTGGTTCTTGTCACAGCATTCAAGAGGGCAGTAGAAACTTCCACTTGAGATCCAAACCTCGGTCTAGATACTGATGTTTCATTTTATTCACTCGAGCCACAAAGAACAGATCTCTTTTACTGGTCATAGCAACTGAGCAGTGGGACATCAGCAGGGAGTAATAAGTAAGCTTATGTTTCTTAACAAAGTATTGGTCCCTGCGTCAGGGATTTAGATTCTTCTCCAAGGAGATATATTAGATAGAAAGAAGGCTGGCTGCTGCCTTCTTGGTGATGGGGACCAGGCCTCCAGATCTGGTGTATACATACACCTGCTCCCTGTGATGACACTGCACGAAGACCACAGAAGGAGCCCCTGTCCCTCAGTGGCATCCTGCCTTTGGCTGAGACTGGAAGCAGACAACCATCTTAGGAGAGGAAGGATTTATCTTGTTTAATTAATCTGAGCTGTTTGCCCTAGTTCTGGGCATCAGGTGTTATTTCCCCAGGGTTTTTTAAATGGGAGCCCGAAAACTCATGAAAAGTTTTTCCAATCTCTGCTATTTAGGTGCTGTTTCGTGGCCCCTTATCCTCAAAATTTGGTACAATAGCCAGAAGCCTAATAAAGTAAAAAATTTTTTTCCTAGTTCTACTGTCTGTGAGGGTTTTTTTTTTTTTTAAATCTGCAAAGGGGTGCCTGGGTGGCTCAGTCAGTTAAGCATCTGATTTTTGCTCAGGTCATGATCTCACGGCTCCTAAGTTCGAGCCCTGCATCAGGCTCTGTGCTAACAGCTCAGAACCTGCTTTGGATTCTGTGTCTCCCTCTCTCTGCCCCTCCCCTGCTCGTGCTCTCTCTCTCTCTCTCCCTCCCTCCCTCCCTCCCTCCCTCCCTCCCTCCCCCCCCTCCCTGTCCCTCCCCCTCTCCCTCTCCCTGTCCCTCCCTCCCTCCCTCCCCCTCTCCCTCTCTCTCCCCCCTCCCTCTCTCTCCCCCCCTCCCTCTCTCTCCCCTTCTCCCTCTCTCCTCCCTCTCCCTCCCTCTCTCTCTCCCCCTCTCCCTCTCTCCTCCTCCCTCCCTCTCTCTCTCCCTCTCCCTCCCCCTCCCTCTCCCCTCTCTCTCCCTCTCTCTTGCTCTCTCTCTCCCCCTGTCCCCTCCTCTCTCTCTCTCTCTCTCCCCCTCCCTCCCTCTCCCTCTCTTCCTCCCTCTCTCTCCCCCCCTCCCTCCCCCTCCCTCTCCCTCGCTCTCTTCTCCTCTCCCCTCCTCCCTCTCTCCCTCTCTCTCTCCCTCCCTCCCTCTCTCCCTCTCTCCTTCCCTCCCTCCCTCCCTCTCTCTCCCCCTCTCCCCTCCTCCCTCCCTCCCTCCCTCCCTCCCTCTCCCTCTCTCCCTTGATAGATAGATAGATAGATAGAAAGAAAGAAAAAGAATCTGTAAATGTTTAGCTTTATGCACTATCCTAAACATCCTTAAAAGTTGATACAGTACATACACGTTTTGTAAATATATGTGTGCACACTTTTTCATTTTCTTCTGTTTTTTATTTCAGTCGTTGCTTAGTGTTTCATTCTGTCAGTGTCATTATTTGACACCAGTATTCCACATCTTTTGTCGTTACAAATATCACTCAGTACATTGTGGGAGACAGAGGTGGGATGTTGTCTAGGAATGGGGCCCTTTCTGTGTTGCCCGTGCAGGTTCATCACAAGGAGCAGGTGTATGTATTTGCCAGGATCTGGAAGGCTGGTCCCAGTTTCTGTGTTTTTCTCTTGCTAGTCTTGGGGACTACCTGAAATACTAGCTCCCAGGAGGTTTTTTTTTTTGTTGTTCATCTGTTTTGTTTTTTTTTTAACCATTGCACCTTGAACTTTGCTTCTGCAGTGCTTCCGCATTCTCATTCAAAACCTTCTTCCTGCTGAGTCTGCAGATAGTAGACCAGAGACCTAGAGCTTCTGGCCCTACCGATGGAAACTCAGGCTGATTGCGTATCTCAGGAACCTCAGCCCCTGCTTGAGAGTGGTAAGCAACAGGGATTCATTTATTCTTGCATTCAGACATTCCCCAGTCACGCTGAATCTCTTATTCACCAGGCTCTGGGCCAGCTACTGGAATCCACATGTGGCGGAGACACAGTCCTTCCCTTTCGGTAGCTGATAGTCGGTAGCTGATAGTCAGTAGCTAATAGTCTGGAGGGAAAGCTGACTAAAGACGATAATGATGTACAGCTTATCAGGTTTTATAGCTCAGGCATTTTTGAAGTGCTGTTGGTACCTCATGCGGAATTAAGAAAACCGTTATAATCACAGACTTCCAGGTGCTTGGTAGCTGCCAACTTCGTAGTCCTCGTTTGTGTACTTTAGGAGCTTGCACTTGAGGGGCTCTTGGCTTTGTAGGTCACAGGCAAAAGGATAAAATGAGTAGAAGCCATTAAAGTATTTGTATTTTGCTTCCATCAACTGTGCCACTGACTTAGAGCCAATTACAGTCCTAAAGGGTATGCTTATCAGGAAGAAGCACGTAAGGAACTCTATAGGTTATTGTACACAACCCAGTGTCTCTAGAGGTTTAGAGTCTCTAAGGGGCAAATATGTTAACTTAAGGATTAAAGAAGAGGCACCTGGCTAGCTCGGTCAGTTAAGCATCCGACTCTTGATCTCAGCTCAGGTCTTGATTTCAGGGTCGTGAGTTCAAGCTCCGTATTGGGCTCTGCACTGAGCATGAAGCCTACTTATAAAAAAAAAAAAAAAAATAGAATTACAGAAGAAGATACGTGATCAAGCACAGAAACAGGAAACATGTAGTATTTAGATTTGATCTTGGGGATGAAGAGAAAGAATAATGGGCATTATCTGTTCAGTCAGGCTACTGGTTTCCTCTGGTCTAAGAGACCTTCATGCATGAGTTTGAGTTGAGAAATGCGGAGAGGGGTGGAAGGGACGTGAGCAGGAATGTCTACGTTTCTATCCAAGCTTGGGAGAAAGGACAAGAAGGTGCTGATCACTAATGGGAGGACTGGGCCTGCTTCCCTGAGAAGCAGCGACTGGACAGAAACGAAGGGACCTGGGGCAGATGGAGAGCAGCATCAACAGGGCTTTGGACATCCCTCCTCTGGAGGAGGGATGCACACTGAATGTGCCTGTGTAAGCACCTTTCACAGCCACTGGGGAATGAAACTTAGATGTGTAAGAGGGAGTGGGCCCTAGATTGTTCCAGGACCCCATGAGTTTACTATGGGTTCGGAGGTCAGAGAGCAGATGACTTCACTCACGGACCCTTTTATTGTCTTTCAGCTCTTCCTTCCTCAAAAGTTCCTGCGTATTCTGACAAGGACAGCCTGGGGGATGAGATGTTGGCAGCTGCACTGCTAAAGGCCAAGTCCCAGGTGAGCTGTGGTTTCCTTTATCCTTCTTTTTTTTCCTTCCCATTTTGTGGAAACGTTTGTGCAGTGACATCCATTTGGTGCCCTAAACCGTGATTCGCTGTATCAGGGACATGGTCCTTTCCTGCTGAATAACGGAGTCCTCTCTTCCTGCACCATAACCTCCTCCCCCCCACCTCGTAGATACACATCATTCGGCCTCATCCCGTTACTTACTTACTTACTTACTTACTTACTTACTTACTTATTTATTTATTTGGTGCTGCCAGTCCCATCCCTCACCCTGAAATTGCATGCAAGACCGTGTTGTTTCAGGAGCTGGTGACATTTGAGGATGTAGCTGTGTACTTCATCCGAAAGGAGTGGAAGCGTTTGGAGCCTGCTCAGAGGGACCTCTATAGGGATGTGATGCTGGAGAATTATGGAAATGTGTTCTCGCTGGGTAAGGAGTTTGCTTTCTCAGTAAAAGTCCCGTGGCATTTTTCTGTTTCCTTGTTTGGTAGTAATAGTCGAATCACAAAATGATCAGCTAAGGATTGACTTAATCTTAGAAAGTTCTAACAACAATCATGATAGTAACTCCTGTTTGTGTAGTAAGTTGGAGTTTGTAAAGAGGTTTTGTATACATTCTCTCTACCTCTCAGTAACACAGTGATGGAGGCCGCTGGTACTCTCCTCATGTTACAGGCGAGGAAAGAGAAGTCAGAGGTCTTCAGTGCTTTACGTGTGCTTTATGTGTAGCTGGCAAGTAGCAGGACTTGAACCTAGTCTTTCGGCTCTAAATCTGGTGCTTTTCTCCCTGTGATTCTTAATGTATATTTGAGAGCCTTTTCCAAAAGATTAGCCTGTTGGGATCCCTAAACGTGGAGGCCCTGCTCTGTGCCCAAGGGCACATCTGGAACTCTCCTTCTCTTCTCTGTTGTACTACCTTGGGGGATCTGTTGCTTTGTTCAGGGCCAAGTGCAGCAGCTCTGGTAGAGATCTCTGCTTGTTTCGGGGAGCAGCTGGCTTCTTTAACCTTTAGTCTGTGGACTGAATTCCTTGTCTGTCATTCGCTTCCAGTGAGAACATTCTCTGGGCGGTGCCAGGGGGTCTCCCTGACTCCCGCTGGAGACCCCTGTACATTTCCTTTCAGGCCCCTGCAAGCCTTGGGTCTGGAATTGAGCCCTGGGACTGCTTGACATGACCTTATCCCATGTTTTCCCCCACGGCGGGATTTCCATTTCTGGATTTTGACACAATCTTTGGGCTGCATTGAGAGGAAGAGTCGAGAGTCCTGGGTTTGAAGGGAGCTGAGAACGAGGAGGTCCTGAGAGGTGCCTATTCAGATGAGGGAGAAACCGCTGTTTCTGTCGCTGACGTTCATTGTGCTGTCTTTACTTTTTAAAACATTGACAGAGTAAAAATGCTGACTATCTAAATCCTTCTCATTAATCCTCTGTCCCTGAAACTCCCTTTGAAAACCCCAAAGTAGTGAAAACTGAGAAGTCAAATGAGTCAAATCCTTACATCCTAGCACAGCCTCCTAGGCCTAGGGCCCAGAGATGGACTGAACTCTATCTTGCCTGTTCCCATGGGTTTGGCATGTGTGGCCTCCCCCTTGTCGCTTCTTCCTGCTCTGCTGCTGTTTCCCATCAGCCTTCTGTGCTTGCTTGCTTGTATTTGTTCTCCCCTATCTTCTGAAAGCCACCATCTCCCCACTTGTATTTGCAGTCTCTGACCTCTGTGGGGACTTTGTCACTTCATTGAACAGCATGTCCTTTCTCTTCTGTTTTTGGTTCCCTGCCTCTGCCTGGTCTGTCTCCCTCTCTTCCCATCTCCAGCCTTCTCCTTACTTCTAACTCTTTTTGCTTTGATTTTGCTTCCTGCCTTTCTCCTTCACTGTTTCCTCAAGGCAATTATCTTAGCATGCCTCGGCTGCCCCCAGCCTGGGCAGGTCTGCACGCAGGTAAGAGGCATGTGCTTTTAGCCCTATGAACATTCTTCTCGTAATTATCCTGCCCTCTGGTTTTGATTCTTTCTTCCACAAGGGACAAGTGATGTTTGTATTTTGTATTGTGCCAGATGGTGAGACCAGAACTGAGCACGATCAAGAAATTTCTGAAGATACAGGATCACGTGGGGTGCTGTTGGGAAGATTCCAAAAGGATATTTCTCAGGGTCTTAAGTTTGAAGAAGCCTATGAACAAAAAGTCAGTCTAAAGAGGCAAATGGGGAACTCCTCTGGAGAAAGATTGAATAGGAAGATAGAAGATTTTGGTCAAGTGACAGTTGAGGAAAAGCTAAGCCCTGCAGGAGAGAGAAGTGAGAAATATAATGATTTTGGGAACAGCTTCACTGTGAGTCCTAACCTCATTTCGCATCAGAGACTTCCTATGGGAGACAGACCCCATAAGTGTGATGAATGTAGCAAGAGCTTTAATAGAACTTCAGACCTTATTCAACATCAGAGAATCCACACGGGGGAGAAACCCTACGAATGTAGTGAGTGTGGGAAGGCCTTCAGCCAGAGCTCACACCTTATTCAGCATCAGAGAATCCACACCGGAGAGAAACCTTACGAATGTAATGATTGTGGGAAGACCTTTAGTTGTAGCTCTGCCCTCATTCTGCATCGGAGGATCCATACCGGGGAGAAGCCCTATGAATGTAACGAATGTGGGAAAACCTTTAGCTGGAGCTCTACCCTCACTCATCATCAGAGAATCCACACTGGAGAGAAACCGTATGCTTGCAATGAATGCGGGAAGGCTTTTAGTAGGAGCTCCACCCTCATCCATCACCAGAGAATCCACACTGGAGAGAAGCCCTATGAATGTAACGAGTGTGGGAAGGCCTTCAGCCAGAGCTCACACCTCTATCAGCACCAGAGAATCCACACTGGAGAGAAGCCCTATGAATGTATGGAATGTGGAGGAAAGTTTACCTATAGTTCAGGCCTTATTCAGCATCAAAGAATCCACACAGGGGAGAATCCCTATGAATGTAGTGAGTGTGGGAAAGCCTTTAGGTATAGCTCAGCCCTTGTTCGCCATCAGAGAATTCACACTGGAGAGAAGCCTTTGAATGTGATGGGAATGAGCAAAAGTTCTCTCAGAGTTACTGCTGAATTAAATATCCGAGAGTCTACATGAAAGACAGCCACACACCTGTTTTCCTCACTTCCTCTGAGTCTAAAGAGCTCCTGCCTTACTATATGAGTATGAATAACTTAGAATGTATCCCTTCCGACTCAACCCTTTCACTTTAGAGAATGGGGCAAATTGGGCAAATCCTCCTGGCACAGTGATGAAGCTACCTAGTCTGTTTCCCCAAGAATGACACCAGGTGGCGAGCGGCAGGTTAAGTGCTGCGAATGAGAGGGAGGCTCTGGGACTTATCACCTTCCATTCTGGAAGGGAGTTTGCACTAGACCATTTCTTTCACACCAGAGGAGCCTTTCTTTCCAAGGTGAGGAATGGAAGCACAGTAGGAATAAAATTCCAAGGATTCCTGTAGTCGGAGTCAGTATAGTCAGCACAGAAGGCAGTGGAAAGAATGTTCGGAGTCCTATTTGATAAGAAGGGGAAATGGAGGCTGTATTTCAAAGCCACTGTTCCTAATCCAGCTTTAAGTTTTGATAAGGAATGTGCTATTTTTTTGTTGTCTCATGACTTCATTAATTATGGAAAAACTTGGTGCTGAGGGATGTGTTATTTTATTGGGGGGGGGAACCCCAAGAGGTTTTCTGTGGTAACTATTTTGCAGGGCTCTTGGAGCAGCAAGCCCAGGTTTCCAAGAGCAGCAAGGCAGGCAGTTTTGTTGGAGAACTCCTTGTTCTTCCCTCCTGTGATAGATATGGCTGCGAAATCCATCTGAATACCAGTAAGTCTAACGGAGAGGAGCAGAAGCGTTTGGCATTGGCCTGGTTTCCCTCCTGCTCTCTCCCTGTTCCTCTCCCCCCTCCTGTGTTGGAAAGCGATTTAATCCAAACCCCCAGTTACTAGGAATGCTTTTATGGAGCTCACTCAGCCAGCTTGCCCTGCCCTCTGTCCCCTGTGACCTATGACACCTGGCCCCAGCAGCCGGATCCCTCCTGACCCCACTTCTGACTTCAGCAGCCAAGTATGAATGCAAAGAAAAAGCAAAGCCCAGAGAAGGGAGTCTCTGGCCTGACTGGGCCGCGTTGCTGGGTTAGGATGGAGCTCCCGAGTTTCCCAGCTGAAGGGATGATCTTTGGTTCTGTCTTCCCAATCCTGCTCATCCTGTAGCATAAATGAAGTGCACTATTAAACAGAATAGTTTCTTAGAAGGAGAGATTGAGTGTGTTTTTGTGCAGGAGCACAAATTTATTTCAGTTAAAATAGGAAACAGTGACTATAACTGGAATCTTTAAAGATGAATCTTTAAAATTTTTTACAGACAACTATTTTTCTTTCAGTCACAAACACATGACCTCTTTCTCTCAAGACTCCAGGTACTGCCACAGACTCCCATTTACACAGCTGCTCCCATCTCATACCCACACGTCGGATTTTGTGTGCCGTGTGCTCTTAAGACCAGCAACCAAAACTGGAAAGGTGTTACCGGGTGTGGGGCCTCTGACAAGTGTGTACATTGTTGGGTAGCAATGGGCATATGTAGACTTCTTGTTTGGGCGCTTGGTGGGAGGGTGTTCCAGTCACGAGAAGGAAGGTTGAAATGAAAGTCTTATGCAAAAGATGAGGAAGTGTCTAGAACTGGCCTCTAAAAAACTTGGGAGCATATATTGTGATCACCTAATATATTTTTAATTTCTTAAAGCTATAATGAAACTCATTCTTTTGGCTCTTCTTTGGCAGTCACCACGTACTTGCAGGTTGATTTTGTTCCTCAAAGTGTAGACCATGAACTATCCATATTAGAATCATTAGGCTGCTTATTAGTAATGTAGGTTTCCGAGCCCCCCAAGTCAGACCTATAAAATAATTTCTGAGGATGGAGCCTAAACATATACACTGAAGAGGATGAACCAGTAATGGAAAAGAGAAAATTTCTGGGAAGAGATAAAGTTGAGCAAGATCTTGTAAAACATTGTATGTTTTAGAGAAGAGGTTCCAGGCTGGACGGTTTGGGGTGGGCCGAGCATGTTCACTTACGTGGAGATTCCTGTTGCGGAGCTCTGGAAAAGACCCCTAAACAGGCAGAGCTGCTAGCTGATGAATAGTCCCTACACATGATCGACCACTGCTCTGCCCACACGCTGAACTCCCCCGCCACGCAAAGACCTCATGACTCCCTCCTTCAGGGCATCTCAGACCTGGGACTGATCTGGACCACTGCATGAAATTGGGTTTATTTTTTAAATATCTTTTTAAAAATTATTATTTTTTTAATGTTTGAGAGCAGGAGCAGGGAAAGTGGGAGACAATTTGAAGCATGCCCCATGCTGTTAGCACAAAGCCCAGTGGGGCCTGAACCCACAAACCGTGAAATCATGACCTGAATCAAAGTCAGATGCTCAACTGACTGAGCCACTCAGGTGTCCATATTTTTTAAGTATCTTTTTTTTTTTTTTTAATGTTCATTTTTGAGAGAGAGAGACAGAACATGAGCAGGGAAGGGGCATGGAGAGAGGGAGACAATCTGAAGCAGGCTCCAGGCTCTGAGCTGTCAGCACAGAGCCTGATGTGGGGCTGGAACTCACGAACTGTGAGACGATAACCTGAGCTGAAGTTGGATGCTTAAAACCAACTGAGCCACCCGGACGCCCCTTTTTAAATATCTTTGAAGTTGCCATAACATTTTATTCATCTGATTCTCCTGATTATCCCTATTTCCCATAATGATTCCTCTTTTCTCACTCCCTGAGTACTCACAGGAATGTTTGGTCATCATGCCATTTTGTCTCTTCTACACCATTACCCTTGGAACCCACTTACTCTTGCGGTCTCAACTATTCCCTCTATGTGAATAAGTTTTAAGTTTACACCTGTGATTCTAGTCCCTCCCAAGTTCCAGTCTTGGGTCTCCAGCAGACTGCAGGGCATTTATATTTGGACCTCTAAAAGTTTCACGTTACGAGTTTTCAACCAGATACATCTTTCCCATAAACTGCCCCCTCTTAAGATTTCTGTAAACTCAGGGTTAGATCAGAGGTTTCTTTGGTTCTTCTCATCTTCCTACATCTGAATTGTATCAAGTCCTGGGCAGGTTCAGTAAGCATGGACTGGGGAAGGCTTCAGAATTGAGGTCGTGGGAGAGGTGGGATTTCCAAGTGATGGTAGTAATAGTAGCTGGCATATGGCATATACTCCGCCTGGCCCCTTTCCAGTGGTTTTCAGATGATTAAGCCAGGTCATCGTCACAGCCTGTGTGTGAAGCAGATGTTCATAGTAACCCCATTGTACAGATGAGGAAACCAGTGAACTTGCCGGGTGAGGTAGGACAAGGAGACCCAAGAATGGAAGACCCTGGGTTGCTCTACTTAGTGAGCAGCTGGACCACGTGTCCCGGACGGCTGTGTGGTGAGTGGGGAGGCGTGTGAAGAGGAAGCCTCCCTCACCCAAGTGATGGCCTTGTCTTGTCCCTTACAGTTCTACATCTCTTTCATAGTCGTCTTTGTTTCCATTGCTGCTAAGCTCAGGGTTCAGGTCCTTATTACTCCTCCCTTGGAGTATATGGTCTCCTAAAGGGATTATTATCTTTATTTGCTCTCAATTTCCCTAAAACACTACACCTATCTTGTCACTCCTTTATCAAAAAGTTTCAGTATCTTCTCCCTTCTTAGAGAATAAAATGTGAAATCCTTAGCCACGTAGCCCAGGCTTTCCTTGAGCTGGTCTCTGCATATCTTCTCTTCACACATCTAAAAACCAGATTTGTGAAAAAGTGCTGGTCAGTAGGGCAATAAAAATATTTTTTATTATTCAGTACTCTTGCAATAGGGAAACAGAGGCCTCTCCATAGAACTGGGCTAATGTCTGAATACTGCTGGTCAGGTGGGAATTCATAACCAACCAAAGGATGGTGGGGAAGGAGGGTAGTCAGTGAATAGAAAATTCCTAAGAGAAAAAAATATACATAAGGGGGAGCAAGAGGGGTTTTGGATAAACTGACCCCTAACTGGATTCTTGCTGAAGATGGGTCCGGGTGAGTAGGTCCCCCACCCTGGGGTGACGGTGGAGGATGAGGGACTCATCCTGACTTCACAGGGTTCTTGCTGGAACTAGATTTTACAAGGAAATGCGCAGATGGGCCCAGGAGAAGGTTCAGGACCCTGAGTTTGCTTTGGTGAAGCAAAGAATTGTCACATCAAATAGTGGTAATATAACAGGGCCCCCTCCACACCTTACATTTATGCCCACGGGTTTGCTCACACAGTGTTCCCCCTGTTCTGCTCTGGCTTCTCACAATCAATAAAAATCAGTCCAAGAGGGCCTTAGAAACCATCTTCAGGGGGGCCTGGGTGGCTTAGTCAGTTAAGCGTCCGACTGTTGATTCCGGCTCTGGTCATGATCTCGTGGTTGGTGGGATGGAGACCCACACAGGGCTCTGCACTGACAGTACGGAGCTTGGGACTCTCCCTTTCGCTCTGCCTTTTCCCTGCTCACTCTGTCTGCCTCTCAAAATAAATAAACTTTAAAAAGAAGAAACTATTTTCAACCTCCTGCCTTAGTGCCTGACTGACGACCATCCATTCTCTACTGTCTTCAGGATGAGGACTCACTGTAATACCCAGCAAAAGCAGGCAAGTTCTCCTGTTGAGCATTCTACTTGCTGGAAGTTAATCTGAGCTGAATTCTGCCTCCTTGTACGTTTCTGCCTTCCATGGTTAGCTTCTGGTTTTGCCTCTCATCTGTGAAATGAGAGGGATGGGCAAGATTTCCAAGGACGTTATCTGCCATAGCAAAAGCATTTTCATTCCTAATGCCTCTCACCCATCCCAAGTCATATCCGTTCTTGAGATCCAACTCAAATAGTTCCGAGAAAGCATATTACGTGGTAAGTTTCCAAGTAAGGGAAAACCCTGGTTTTACCTGAACATGCCGGCTGACAGAAGTATGAATCACAAAGCAGTGGTGGAGAAGAAAAATGTTTTGTACTTCAGAAAAAGAAAAATAGAGCCCAGTCAGCTGCATTGTTCTAAATATGCCAGTAATGAAGAACTGAAGATTTTCAAATGAATAAAAAATTATCCGGACTAGGGGCAGTGTTAGAGCCAGCTCAGTAGTTAGAGCATGTGACTCTTGATCTCAGGTCATAGGTTCGACCCCACCTTGGGTGTAGCGCTTACTTAAGAAAACTACATGGACGATTTTTTTACATACAAAGATAAAGCTGGTCACCAGAGTGGTTTCTCTCCACAAGCAAATTTTTCTTTGTGTATTTCCTACTTTGGTTGCTGCCATCATCCACTTCCCAGTCAGCTAAGCCAGAAACCTGGGAATTGTTCTGGATGCAGTGTTTCTCTACAACTCCTCACCCCCACAGTTGTCAGGCAATATCTAGCCCATCCTGTGTTGCTCACCCTTGACTCCTGTGTTGGCCTGGGCTGTCCTTAACTCGTTCTGGGACTCTGGCCCTAGCATTACAGAAGTGTCTTTGCTTCCAAAGCCTTGCTCTCCGATCCATTCTTGGCACCTCTACATGAGCTCTCTAAAATGCTAAGTGTGTATATGACGCCCCCTCTGAACCTTTCAGCGGCCCCTTCTCATTCCTTAGGTCGACGTCCAAACTCTATTGAGGGGCAGGACTTTTCATTTCCTAGCCCTGCCTACTTCCCCACCCTGCCTCGTAGCACACCTCTTACTCTCCCACCCCCCACATACTGTACACTGGAGCCATGCGAAACCACAGTTACAGGAGCACACATGCTGTTTCATGCCTCCGTGCCTTTGCACATGCTGTTCCTTCCTCCTGAACGCCCTCCCCTCCTTGTCCACCTAACAAAGTCTTGTTCATCTTTGAAAGCCTCCTCGTAAGCCTACCTTTTCTGTGGAGCTCTTCCAGAAATTATGCTTGTCCCCTTCTGCCCCCACCGAGTTCATTCCCTCTGAGCTGCCTCTGCATCATCTCGCGCTCACTTTCCTTATTGCACTTATTCGTCGTCTCTTATTATTTGCTCATATATCTGACTCCCTCGCTGTGGTGAGTTTTTCCCTACCTTTTCACACTTTACCACAGATAAGCATTGCTTTCTTAATCAGAAAAAAATAAGCATGAAGAAAAAGAAAGTAGTAAGAAGGAACATCACTGAGCGCTTACGCTGCGTCAGGCATATTGTTCTAAACGCTTTCTATGTTGCCTAATCTAACCCTCATCACAGTTCCATGAGGTAGGTACTATTATTGCCCCCATTTCTGTTCCCTTTCTTCAGGAAAGGAGGAAGGAAGGAGGAAGGGAGGGGAGCCCCTCAGGCACAGCGAGGTACGAAGGCGTCTGGAGCCCACAGCCGGGGCTTCATCTCCTTATCACTCCCCCCAGACCGCCGGAGGGAACCCCCAGCCCTCTTGCAAGGCCCCTCTCCTCCCACCAGTCCCTGGAGCTCTTCAGCAGCAGTTCTGTCATTACTGAAGGGGACACGATGGTGAAAGAAGCGTGGTTCCCACACTGAACGGGGCTCGGGTCGCCTGGGAGACAGGAAGCCTGCATGGATAAAACAAAACAGAATCAGACGCCAGGAGAGGTACAGTGACCGTGTACCTCATCTTTACTGACCTCTGACCTCCATGCCTGTGTGTGTGGTCTTCACAGCAATCACAGACGCTGCTAGGCTATTACTACCCCTATTTTGCAGATGACAAAACCAAGGTCCAGAGCAGTTAAGTAATTTGCCCGATGCTACAGAGCTAATAAGGTAGTGGAGCAGGGATTTGGAGCAGTCTGGCTCCAGAGCTTGGGCTCTTAATTACACTGCTGTACTATCTCTACAAATGAAATGGAGGCATTCAAAGAACGATGGCTTGTGTTCTGCTTGGGGAGATGCGAGGCACAGAGCGGTCACAAAAGGCTTCATCAAGGAAATGGCATTAAAGCTAAATTAGGAACGTGGACAGGTGAAACAGAGAACCATTTCTCTTTCCCTCAAGACTCCATCATATTCCTCTAGAGTTCCTCTGCGTGGTGCAAGACTTAACACTGTGGGCAGGTAGGAATCGTTAGGACAGAACTATTTAGCCAGAAACAGGAAATACCACCGTCACCCCTCCCTGCACTCCTGTCTGCTTCATCACAGGGCAGACGCCGCGATGAAAAGTGCCAGTGAAAAGAAAGTTTAGGTTGTCTCTTCTGTGGGAAGAAGCTGATGGTACCATCAGAATCAAAACAGATAAATAGTAACAAATGACCCAAGCCGAACCAAACCGAACCAAAACAAAACACTTTTCAAGCTAGTTACATCACCTGCCTTGAAAATATAATTTAAAAAAGTTTTTTAAATTTATTTTTGAGGTGGGGGGAGGGGCAGAGAGAGAGGGAGACCCAGAATTCAAAGCAGGCTCCAGGCTCCGAGGTGTCAGCACAGAGCCTGACGCAGGGCTTGAAACTCACCAACTGTGAGATCACGACCTGAGCCGAAGTTGGACTGTTAACCGACTAAGCTACCCCCACGTGCCCCTGAAAATATAATTTCTTAATAATACTTATCTGCTCTAATTACACCACAGAGAGACCTTACCACGGCAGCTGCACGTGATTCTTCATGTCTCACGCCTGTTCAGGAACTGTCCTCGTGTCCCGTCATGGATTTCCATCACCTACTCCATGACCTGGCATTCAAAGCCAGTGACCTTCCCATCCTTCCATTCTTCCCAGGACCCACACAGCATCTTCTCTCTCAAGTGTGCCACTTACTCTCCAGCATCCTGCCTTTGCTGGTGCTGTTCCCTCTGTTTGCAACGTCCTTCCTTCCTTCCCTGACTGCTAAAATCCTAGTATGTTAATATGGAGCGAAAGCATTCTCAGTGGGAGGAACAGCTATTGCACTGGCTCCTTGGAGAGGAATGTTCTTGTCCCATTCCAGGAACAGCAAGGGCATTGCAGTCTAGGAAGGGTTGCATTCTAAAAGCCAGATCATCAGATGTGAAGGGGTTTTTTTTCGTACAGAATCCTTAATCCCTAGTCCAGTTGAAATTCTGATAGAAAATTTCGCTACCCTTAGTTATAGTTACAAGGATAACTGTTGGTGTGGATCTTTTCACGTCAAGCCACATCTGACCCCCACGTGCAGCCTCTACTAAGAAGCGGCTCGTGTAGACACCCAGGGTGTTCCTTAGCGTGAGTCCTCGCCTGCTCCACCAACTCTGGCCTTTTGGCAAAGGCTCTGCATACCTTATGTTCCCGAGGTTAACTGCTTGCTTGCTTGGGTTTCTTTGTGTGTGTGTTTTTAAAATAACAACTGTATTATCATTCATACACCATACAGTTCACCCATGTGAAATACACAATTCAGTGACTTTTAGTATTCAGAGCTATGCAGCATTACCGTAATCCATTTGAGAACATTTTCATCATCCCAAAAAGAGACCCCATACCCTTTGGCAGTCACCCCCATACCCCTCAGTCCCTCAGTCCCTGGCAACTTCCAGTCTGTGTGTCTCTCTGGATTTGCCTCTTTTGGACACATCACGTAAATGGAACTGTCATCACACAATGTATGGCCTTTTGTGTCTGGCTTCTTTCGCTGAGCATGGCAATGTCAGGTTTCATTCATGTATGTTGCAGCGCGAATCTGTACTTCATCCTTTTTAGTAGCTGAGCAGCCTTCCACTGTACGCATGGACCACAGTGTGTTTATTCTTTCCTCCACTGGTGGCCATTTGGGTTGTTTCCACTTTGGGGCTATTAGGAATAACATTGCTGTGAACATCGTGTGCACATTTTTGTGTGGACATATGTTTTTGTTTCTCTTGGGTATATACTTAGGATGGGAATTTCTGGGTCAAATGCTTTATTTAATCTTTTGAGGGAATGCCAGACTGTCTTCCCAAGTGGTTGCCCCACTTTGCATTCTCACCAGCTGTGTATAGGCTTTTGATTTCTCTATCCTCAACACACTTGTTACTATCCTTTTTATTATGGCTGTTCTACTGGGTGTGAAGCGGCCTCACTGTGGTTGTGATTTGCATTTCTCTGACAGCCAGTGATGGCAAGCATTTTTCCATGTCCTTGTGGTCCATGTTTAGATCTTTTTTGGAGAAATGTTTGTTCAGACCCTTTGTCCGTCTTTTAATTTGTTGTCTTTTTATTATTGAGTTGTATGATATATTATTCTAGATGTAAAACTGATCATCTATGCCTGATTTATAAAAATTTTCTACCATTATGTAGGCTCTCCTTTCACTTTATTTTTAATGTTTATTTATTTTTAAGAGCAAGAGAGAGAGAGCACAAGTGGGTGAGGGGAAGAGAAAGAGAGGGAGACACAGAATCCAAAGTAGGCTCCAGGCTCCAGGCTCCAAGCTGTCAGCACAGAGCCTGATGCAGAGCTGGATGTGGGGCCTGAACCCACCAACCGTGAGATCATGACCTAAGCTGAAGTTGGATGCTCACCCACTGAGCCACCCAGGCTCCCCTCTCCTTTCACTTTCTTGATGGTGGCCTTTGAAGCACAAACGTTTTTAATTTTGGTGATGCCTCATTTATCCATCTTTCTTTTGGTTCCTTATGCTTTTGGTGTCTGTAGTAGTCAGGGCTCTCCAGAAAGACAGAAATAATAGGATATATATAGAGAGACAGAAGAGGATGTTTATGATGGAGATTGGCTCATGTGATCGTGGAGGCCCAGCTGTGCCATGATATTCTCCCCTAGAAGCTGGAGAACCAGGAAAGCTGGTGGCATAATTCAGTCTCAAAGGGCTGAGAACCCTGGTTGGCCTCCGGTGTAATCCCCAGAGTCTGAAGACCTAAGAAGCAAAGACAGCCCCAATGTTGGAGGGCAGAGGATGGATGAGAAGGAGGGAGGAAGGGCGGGAGGGAGCGAGAATTTACCCATTCTCTGCATATTTTGCAGTCTCAAAAATAAAACGTTAAACAAATTTTTAAAAATTTTTTTAATGTTTTATTTATTTTTGACAGAGACAGAGCATGAGTGGGGAGGCGGGGCGGGGGGGGGAGAGGGAGACACAGAATCCAAAGCAGGCTCCAGGCTCTGAGCTGTCAGCACAGAGCCCGACGCGGGGCTCGAACTCACAGACTGTGAGATCATGACCTGAGCCTAAGTCGGACGCTCAACTAACTGAGCCACCCAGGCGCCCCTAAAAAATTTTTTTTAAGTTAAACACACACATACAATATGACCCACAGTCCCAATCCTAGGGATCTACCATAGAGAAATGAGTTATATTCACACAAAAATTTGTACACTGATGTTATAACAGCCTTATTCATCAACTCCCAAACTGGACCCAAGTCAAATGTGGGAATAAAGAATGGATCACTGAGTTATTACCAAGTCGCAGTACATCGCACAGTGGAATACTGTAAAATGGAATATAGTCAGTTGGAATGAGCTATGGACACTCATCAACGTCTTGGATGAATCTAAAAAACATTATGCTGAGTGAAAGAAGTCAATCTCAAAAAGTTGCATACTGCGTTACCCCATTTATTTAAAAAAATTTTTTTTTTCAACGTTTATTTATTTTTGGGACAGAGAGAGACAGAGCATGAACGGGGGAGGGGCAGAGAGAGAGGGAGACACAGAATCGGAAACAGGCTCCAGGCTCTGAGCCATCAGCCCAGAGCCCGACGCGGGGCTCGAACTCACGGACCGCGAGATCGTGACCCGGCTGAAGTCGGACGCTTAACCAACTGCGCCATCCAGGCGCCCCTGCGTTACCCCATTTATATGACATTTTTGAAAAGAGAAAACAAACTATAATGATAGAGAACAGGTCAGTGGTTGCCAGGGGTTAGGAGTGTAGGGAGGTTGTGTCCTAAAGGGCTAGCAAGAGGGAGTCTTTTTTTTTTTTTTTAAGTTGATTTCATTATTTATTTTGAGACAAAGAGTGTGAGTGGGGAGGGGCAGAGAGAGAGGAAGAGAAAGAGAATCCCAAGCAGGATCCCCACTGTCAGCGCAGAGCTGAGGCAGGGCTCCAACCCACAAACTATGAGATCATGACCTGAGCCAGTCAGATGCTAAAACTGACTGAGCCACCCAGGCACCCCAGGGAGTCTTTGATGGAACCTTTCCATAGGGGTTCCACGAATCTATATATGGGCTAAAATTCACAGAACTGGAAAAGAGGAGAAAAACTCACTTTGCACTCTCATTTTAAACCATTAGAAAATTAAAAATAACTACCTCACGGATTGTGGAGTAAACAAAATAATCTATGTCCAGTGCGGGGAAACGGGCACTTGATGTGCACCTGATGTTCTCTGGCAGGTTGATTCGGTGAGACAGGAAGCACGTTGTATGTGAAAGACCGGGCAGGCAGTCTGGACACCACGAGAGAATCCACAGGAAAGATGGTTTGGGAAGCCCTGGGAGGGGCTGATCGCAAGGGCAAGCGCGTCCCGCCTGTCCCCGAGAGGGCCATCTGAGCCCTGCGCAGAGATGGTCAGTCTGGGAGGGCCCACAGCCCCCAGAAGGGAACATCCCTCCCCACACCCTCACCTACCCCAGGTCCTGTCTGCCCTAGGACCCCTTCCCCCCCAACTCCGCCCCTGCCACTTTCGACTGCGGGGTGCTGCCGACTGTGGTGTGAAGCCCGGTTTCTAGGCGGAGGACACCCCACCCTCGACACTGCCCAGGAAGGATTATGCGATTGAGGGTGGGGCCTGCACTGCTTGGGTTCCTTACACACACCCCATCCCCACCCCCCACCGGAGGGTGATCTCCATGCAAAACCAAGTTTGGGAACCCTGACTTAAATCCTCTTTCAGCCACTAGGCAATCCACAAGGTGGGTGCTCTGATGGAAGTGGGAAAGAAACAGTGTGCCCTTTCCTGGTCTGTAAATCCACTCCTTTCCCTGACACTTGCACGTAAGAACATGCACCCCCTTTACAGACATTTCCAGACCCCCTGAATCCCAGTGGCCAGCAACTGGGAGCTCCCTCTCTAAACCATCACCTCATGGCCAGACAAGCTGGTCTAAATGCTGGCACTGGGCCAGGTGAGGGGTCGTAGCCCCAGAGAAGAGAGGCCAGCCTAGGCTGAGAAGAGCAGTGTCCGGAACAGCAGGACTTCTGGGACCTCTAACCACCGAATTCACCAAAGCAGAAAGGATGGCTCTGCTGGCCAACTTGGAGTCCCCTCGGAGGAGATGAGCCGGCAGGGTGGAGAGAGGGGAATCTTCCATTGTGGAGAAGCCCAGGGGTGCACTGATCCCTGTTTGGAGAAGTTCTCCAGACCAGCTGTGTAGGGAGAAGGAGGGCAGGTGGCCTGGGAGGGGGTTCCCCCAGGAGAATGGAGGTTTACAAGCAAGGTGGTTCTGGGAGAAACATGAGGGTGCTCAGCTGTAACTGAGTCCCACAATACGATGGGCCTGACAATAGGCCACTGGGGTCTGAGTCTGTGTGGATAGAATGTGGGAGGTGAGAGCCCTTTTCTTTACCTGAGGGATGTGTGGGGAGAACACACTTGCTTTGGCCACCATGCAGAGGACATGGAGGCTGGGAGACAGCAGAGGCGTGCAGGTGCTTGTGGAAAGTTGGGAAGGGCTCTGCCAGGGAGAGGAGACGGAGGCTGGACAGGGTCTGGGGCCAGGAGGGGAAGCTGCCAAGAGAGAGGTTTGGTCCAGTATATGGAGGTAAAGGCATGAACAGAGAGGAGGGTGCCAGTCACGGGGGCAGGAATGTTCGGACAGGGGCTGGGTGTTACAGCAGAGGGTCAAGCATCACATGAAAGGTCGCACACGCGTTATTCAATTAATGTTTATTAAGCAGCTTCCCAGGCACTGTGGCAAGCCTGCGGGTGCAGGAGGGAACAAGGCAGTCCCTGGAGCCTCTGTTCAAGTGGCAACAGAAATAATAGGAAGCAAAGGGAGGGCAGGGGGTTAAGTAGCAGAAAGTAAGGTCAGGGAGGCAAGGAGATGGGATGCTTTCCTGTGTCAGCCTGCCCAGGCGACAGTCCCCAGACTTTCAATCAAACAGTAATGTAGGTGTAGCCATGATGTGATCTGTCCATGTAATTGGTGTGATCATCCATAATAATCTGGGTGGGATAGATTCAGTTGAAAGGCCCAGAGCAGAGCTCCTTTCCCAGAAGAAAATTCGCCTGTGGGCAGCAGTTTCAGCTTGAGCTGGAGTTCAGCCTGCCGTTCCGATGGCCTGCCCTGTGGATTTCAGACCTGCCTAGCCAGCCCCCACAATCAGCTAAGCCACTCCATTGCAGGAAAGCTCTCAGTCGGTCTGTATCTTTCCTCTGACTGATGGAGGGGGCGTGTCATGTATGGCAATGGTAGCCGTGATTGGGGGTTTGACCTGATTCCTGAGCCATCTGGAACCACAGGAGGGCTTCAGCAGAGTGACCACGGTCTGACTCCCATTGACAAGGGCTCACTCTGGGCCAAGGAGTCCTGTTGGAGAGCAGCAAAGAAAAGTCAGATTAGGAATGAAATTGATGTGTCCTAACGATGGAGTGTTACCTTGTTACTTAGCTGTAATTGGAAAGGCAATGGGGACTCACCGTATTTATTTAGTTATTTATTTTGAATCCGTGACTAGCATAATGAACTCAAAATGTGGTCAAGTCCTGGTGGAACTGAGACAAACTTTTTCTTTTTTTTTTTTTTAATTTTTTTTTTAAATTTTTTTAAATTTATTTTTGGGACAGAGAGAGACAGAGCATGAACGGGGGAGGGGCAGAGAGAGAGGGAGACACAGAATCGGAAGCAGGCTCCAGGCTCTGAGCCATCAGCCCAGAGCCCGACGCGGGGCTCGAACTCACGGACCGCGAGATCGTGACCTGGCTGAAGTCGGATGCTTAACCGACTGCGCCACCCAGGCGCCCGTAAACTTTTTCTTTAAGTAAGCTCAACACCCAACCTGGGGCTCAAACCCACAACCTTGAGATCAAGAGTTGTATGCTCTACTGACTAAGCCAGCCAGGTGCCCTGGAACTGAGACAGACTTTAATCCCATCAGATCTTTGAGGTCATGGGCATTACCTATCAAGCCATTTTGTACTTGTTTTGAATTCAGTCTGTTTTCAGTATGTGATCTTGCCACAAACCTAAACAGATGTTGTGATGGTCTGCTTAACTGCCCCTGAGACTTGCTCAGTCGGTCCGTATCTGTATGGAGCCAACACAGTGGGTTCTACAGTCAGATGTTCTTAGCTTTGTCCCTTGACTTGCTGTGAGTGACCCTTTGGCAAATGATGCACCTTCTCTAAGCCTCAGTGTTCACTTCTGTGAACAGTAGGTACTTGATAAGTAACTGGCTTAAATGCCAGCATGCTGGTGAGGCATTTGCCTAGAGGCTGCTTGGAGTATGTGCTCAGAACCCATTACTAATCATTCATATCAGGAGGAGTATCTGCCAGGAGCAATTCATGGCTTAGGGAGACGTCAGACAGTCCTGCAGTGTCTCTTTCCAGACAGAACGGATATACCTCAATTTTTAAAAAGCATTTACAAACTCAGATTGATCTCATCTGTTGTGAGACGAATTTTGAGTTTGTTTCTTTTTAAGTAATTTTATTTTTATTTTTTAATGTTTATTTTTGAGAGGGAGACGAGCGCAAGAGATAGAGGGGCAGAAAGAGAAGGAGACACAGAATCTGAAGCAGGCTCCAGGCTCTGAGCTGTCAGCACAGAGCCCGATGTGGGACTCAAACTCAGGAACCGTGAGATCATGACCTGAGCCGAAGTCAGACGCTTAACAACTGAGCCACCTAGGTGCCCCAGGAATTTTGAGTTTTGATATACTTTTGAGCTACCATAAAACATCTACTGTCTCTAACATACTCTAAATTTCCTCAAAAGGTAGACTCCACAGTTGTAGAATATGAGTCAGAAGTCTGGTAGCCTTTTTTTTTTTTTTTTTTTTTTTTAAGTAGTCTCCATGTCCAATGTAGGGCTTGAACTCACGATCCTGAGATCAAAAGTTGCATACTCTACTGACTGAGCCAGCCAGGCACCCCATTAGTCTTTTTTTTTTTTTTTTTTTTTGTAAAAAATGGGATATATTGCATACACCAAGCACACTAAACTTCTTTGGCAATTTTTTTCTTTTTTGTTAAATTTTTAAAATATTTATTTATTTTTGAGGGAGACAGAGAGTGAGAACAGGGGAAGGACAGAGAGAGGGAGACACAGAATCCAAAGCAGGGTCCAGGCTCTGAGCTGTCAGCACAGAGCCCAATGTGGGGCTCAAACTCTCCAACTGTGAGATCGTGACCTGAGCTGAGGTCAGACACTTAACCGACTGAGCCACCCAAGTGCCCACTTTTTTTGGCAATTTAAAAAAATTGTGGTAGGGGCGCGTGGGTGGCTCAGTCGGTTAAGCTTCCGACTTAGGCTCAGGTCACGATCTCACGTTTCATGGGTTCGAGCCCCGTGTTGGGCTCTGTGTGGACAGCTCAGAACCTGGAGCCTGTTTCAGATTCTGTGTCTCCCTCTCTCTGACCCTCCCCCGTTCATGCTCTGTCTCTCTCTGTCTCAAAAATAAATAAACATTAAAAAAAATTTTTTTTTAATTGTAGTAAAATATATTTAACATAGGGGCACCTGGGTGGTTCAGTTGGTTAAGCCTCTGACTCTTTCTGACTCTTGATTTCAGCTCAGGTCATGATCTCATAGTTTGTGGGTTCAAGCCCCTCATTAGGCCCTGCACTGACAGTGTGGAGCCTGCTTGGGATTCTCTTTCTCTCTCTCTCTGCCCCTCCCCTGATTGTGCTAGCTCCCTCTGTCAAAAGTAAATAAATAAACCTAAATATATATATATATATATATATATATATATATATATATAACATAAATTTTACCATTTTTGTGTGTACAATTAAATGCCATTAAGTACATTCATGATGTTAGAGTCTTTTCAATACGGCAAATTCACAAGGTTTTCCTGAAGTATGAGTTTGGGCATTTCATGACAATTGCAGGGCCCCCCACTAGTGTGGAGGTCCTACATGATCATAACCTCGTCCAACAGATTTACTGTATGTGAGATGAAATCCTAACTCTGCTTGTGAAGACCACCTCAGGCATTCCCTTTAGGTGAGCTCTCAGGTGCTTGGTAAGTTCCCTCTTAAGACAGAAGTTTCTCTGGCACTGACTCCCTGTGTAAAGGGCCTCTCTCTCGTGTGGATACTGATGATAAGACTCAAGCTCTGGCTGAAAGCTGTCTCACATGTATGGCATATGTGAGGTTTCTCTGCAGCATGGTGCCCCTGGTCTGCTGAGACCCCCCTGTCAAGGCATAATGCTTTGTCACACCTGGCACAATTATAAGGTCCCTCTCCTGTGTGGACACACTGATGGGTGGGAAGATTGGACTTTTGACAGAAGCTTGTCTCACTGCTTTTATAAGGCTTCTCTGCAGTGTGAGCACCCTGATGTTTGGTGGGATCCCTACTCAAACAGAAGGTTTTCTCACACCAGTCAGACACATAGGGCCTCTCTCTGCTGTGAATGGTTTGGTGTGTGATAAGGTTTGAACTCCACAACCACTGCATTTATAAGTTTTCTCTCCAGTGTGGATTCTGTGTTGTATGAGAAGGTTTGATTGCTGACAGTAAGTTTCCCCACAACGAAGGCACGTATGAGCTTTCTGCCCAGCGTGCGCCCCCTGTGTGTGATCAGACTTCGTTTTCTGATAGGTTTCCCCACAGTTGTTGCATTGATGAGGTTTCTCTCCAGTGTGGAATATCTGACTTGATAAAGCCATGAGCAATTCCTAAAGGCTCTTCCACACTGCATTTATTTCTCTCTAGAACGAATTTTCTGATGGCCAATGAGGCGTGTTCTGCCTCAAGGGTTTTCTACGGTCACTGCACTTAAACGGCTTCTCCCCATGATGGATTTTCCAATGCTGAGTAAGGGTGGAGCGCCCAGTGAGCACTTTCCCACATTCATCACACGCTGAAGGGCTGCTCTCTCCAGCATGTTTTCTCAGATGCTAGAAGGTGGGGCTTCTGACCTAGGTTTTCCTACAATCACTACATAATAGGATTTCTTTAGCTGGGGGATTTTCTGATGCTTACTGGTGGTTGAACAACCCAATACATTTCTTTAAAAAAAATTTTTTTTTAATGTTTATTTGAGAGAGAGACAGAGCATGAGCAGGGGAGAGGCAAAGAGAGAGGGAAACACAGAATCTGAAGTGGGCTCCAAGTGGTCAGCAACATGGAGCCCAACACAGGGCTTGAATTCACGAACCGTGAGATCATGACCTGAGCTGAAGTTGGATGCTTAACTGACTGTGCCATCCAGGCATCCCCCGCCCAATACATTTCTTACAATATTTTAATATTATTTAATATTTAATATTTAATATTAAATTTTTTTTTAATTTAAGTAGGCTCCGTGCCCAACCTGAGGGTTGAACTCACAACTTCGTGATCGAGCTGCATGCTCTACTGACTGAGTCAACCAGATGCCCCAGAAGATCTTTCTTCTTATGGGATGTTGACATCTCTATCAGCTTTCTTATGATTGAAGGCTTTTTCTCCAATGGGGGGTTTTCTGGGGATAACTGTTGTTCTGCTAGAACACGACCTCGGGGAAGGAGATACTTTTCTTTCTTTCGTGGAATTTTGCTGCTGTTTCTAAATAGCTCATAGATTTAGAATATTCATCAAATCTTCCATTTATATCTGCTGCTTTACGACCACCCCCTCCTGGAGTACTCAGGTTATTTTTGGTTGTCAATTTTTGGTCTAAGATGATAAATAGAAAAAAAGGAAAATGACATTAATCTCTGTGGTAAAGAAAAGAAACATTCTATTAAAAGTCTGGAGTGATTTACATCACTCTGAGATAAATGCGCAGGCAGCCTAGGCATTAGAGGCAGACAGAGCCTCAGTGAGAATTCTAGCTGCACCACTGCTAACTGCATCTCCCTTCTGAAGATACTTCACTTCCAGTCACTGTCTGCCTTACCCCTGCTGCCACATTCCTGCCCCAGCAACCAGCCTGGAACCCATGTTTTGTCACTACCTGTGGTCTCTGGGTGACAGAGGGATGCTGTCAACACATCGGAAGCAGTAACACATTTGGATTAGTGGAGATGGGCCCAATTTGATAGATGAAGGAAAAGACTTGCAGAATAAACTTCGTCTCCTACTTCCAATGAAATGTGATCGTGCCATTGGGGCGCCTGGGTGGCTCAGTAGGTTGAGAGTCTGACTCTTGATCTTAGCTCAGGTCTTGATCTCAAGGTCGTGAGTTCAGGACCCATGTTGGGCTCCATGCTGGGCATGAGGCCTACTTTGAATAAATGAATGAATGAATGAATGAATGATCTTGCCATTATTCAAGACATACTACTGTAGTAGGTTGCATAATGGCCACCCAAAGGCTTTGTCAAGTCCTAATCCCTGGAACTTGTAAATGTTATTTTATTTGGGAAAAGGGTCTAATTAAGTTAAGGAATTTGAGATGAGATCAGCCTTTTATTTCTAACTATGGGGAAACAGAACCCAAAGCTCTTCTGCTTAATCTGACTGAGGTGTCACTGCTATATCACATTAACCAGGAAGATATTCACAGAAGAAAATGGCTCAGGAGGAAAATCCCCGTAATTAAGGTAAGGTAAGGGGAATGGAGGGAGATCAGCTGGGACAAAGGTCTGTGGCAACAAGATCTCCCTCACATGTCTATACTTTCACCCTAATAGCAGAAATCAAAGACTTAAAAAGAACTCCCCCCCCCCCCATTTCAGAATAGGTATTATAAATTCTTTACTGGGAAAGGAGTCCAGTAAAGGGTTGGCAGGCAGACAGTGCTGCTGGAACATGAGGGAGAAAAGTTTACATCACAGGCAGCCGTTTGCTGTGCAAAATGAGGCTCTGGAGTCGGCATTTTATACTTTAATATCTTTTGCTGGATTCTTATACTTGATGACATTTGTAAATGCTTCTTCAAACAAATCAAGTTAATCCACTAACTTTTGCAGAAAATTTGGTTAATTTCCGGTGAATTGTTTTCTGGAGAACAAGGCCTGAGTTCTGTTCTTAGAGGCCCCATTCTCAGATGAGGCTCTTTTTGCACATGCTGCCCAATGCTGTGCCAGCCTGGCCACGACACAAACTGTGGTGCCATGGGCCACTCAATCACCACTGAAATGGACTCCAAATAAAAGATGAGAGGGGCGCCTGGGTGGCTCAGTCAGTTAAGCATCTGACTTCAGCTCAGGTCATGATCTCACAGCTCATGGGTTCGAGCCCCACATGGGGCTCTGTGCTGACAGCTCAGAGCCTGGAGCCTGCTTCAGATTCTGTGTCTCCCTCTCTCTCTGCCCCTCCCTCCCTGGCTTGCACTCTGCCCTCTCTCTCTCAAAAAGAAAGAAAGAAAGAAAGAAAGAAAGAAAGAAAGAAAGAAAGAAAAAATAGTAAATAAACATTTAAAAAAATTTAATTAAAAAAAAAAAAGACACCTGTCCTTGGATCAAGCCATGTGTGATATATTGTCATATAATATTGATTGACATTCCACAAAAAACTTTAAAGGAAATATTGTTTGACTCAATTCTCCTATTTTTAAATTGGGAAAAGTCATTATTTAATCTAAAAACTGTACTTTGGTTTCTGCAGTTTTCCCCAATTTATTAGAAGTGTGTTCAATCAGTTGCATGTTGCTGCATTTCACCCTGCGGTCCATCCCACCTGGGCCTCCCCTGTGCCCAGCACCCCATCCTCATCGCCAGCCACTCTGGGCTGTATCAGGAACCAGGTAGTGCAGCTGGGTGGTGAGCCCAGCCCAGACGACACTCAGGCCACTGGCTCTATGCAGCACTGGCCAAATGCGACTGTCCAGATGCCCCTGCCTGCCTTGCACAGGGAGCCATGTCTCTCACAGAGCCACCCATGACTGCCCCCTCTGGGCCCATATTATTGAAAACAAGTGGCCTTGTTACCAGGCTGGGTTGGACAGGCCTCCTGAGTCAGTCACTTTCAGCAGTGCTCCATGTCGGCTTCAGGTCACAAAATCCCTGTCTCAGGAGCTGGCCTCCAGCCCAGTCCTGTAACCCGCAGCCAGCTGGTCATCTGTGGGCAATTCCACATCGTGTAGGCACTTTCTCCACCCAAACCATCACAACCACGATCACACATGTACACACACGCACACGCACACATACGTCCCAATACCACACACACACACACAGCTCAGCTCGTTGTCCGGGAGGATGGACTGAGAGAGGGTAAGGTGTTCACTCTCCATTTAGTCCTGGAAGTGGCCAGAAGGGTGTAATCTGTAAAGAATGCATCGTTAACTTTCTAATTGATTAAGGTTCCATGGAGTTACGAAGAGAAATTGGTCCATGAGCCTCCACCCTAGGAGTTACAGTCTGGAAAACAAAAGTGAGCAGTTCGGGAGTTGCAGGAACTAGTAGACTGAGCCCATCCCGTGCATTGAGAGGCAACTTATTCTCTCTTCTGATCCTCCGTGGCCCTCGTCCTGGGCATTTAATCGCTTGCCAGGTGCTCTTGCTTCTACTGCCACGAGATCTCCATAGCAACCTCCTCCTCCCATTGCTGCCTCCTCTCCCCTACAACCATGACGCCACTAGGCCCTCGGGTGCCAAGAGCGGCTCTGCTCACCACACCCCGTGCCAGGGGCCCAGGACGGGCCCCTAGTGGGAAGCCTGTCCTCTGCAACCCTGACCTTCACCGTCGTCGGGCCTCCTGCTTCACCGAAAATCAAGGCTCTCTGGTCTGACTTATCTCAACTTCCTGACCTCTCACCTAACTCAGAAGGTCTGCACATCCCCACCATCTCCTTACCTGCAGTTGTGGAGGAAGAAGCTTACCCCTAGTCCCTGAGAAGCGGCCTGCAGGAACCAGCCAAGACTGGACGGCACGCCTGGGGGGTAAGCAGCAGCAGCAGCAGCAGCAGCAGCAGCGGAGACTCGGAAGGGCCACAGCCAGGGGCGGCCACTGGGAGGTGACCTGTGGGAGTAGGTGGGCCGCTCCCTCCACCGAAAAGCAGCAGCGAGGCTCTGGGCTCCAGCCTGGCCGCATCCGTACGCACAGACGCTCACAGGGCATGCCGGCACAGGGGCTGTGGCTGTTTCTCCAAAAGTGAATAACTTCATTTGCACAAAACCCACATGAATTGTTGCCACAGCTGAAAATACTATCTGTCAATTGAGGTGACCTCACCTGCCAGCCGCCCCCACCCAGCCCCCCGTATCCCAGCTGAGGCCCCCCTGGCCTGTGGCCATCACCGAGAACCGCTCCTGGATATGAGTCTATCTCCTCTGTCCCTCCAGCCTTAGTGAAGCCCCCTTACAGACAAGATGTGGCTGAGCCCCTGACGGTGCCTCCAGAGGATCCTGGGTCCTGTGTGGGTGCTCATGAGTGAGCAGAGGGGGCTCGTGTTTGGACACACAGGAGAAAGTGGGGCCAGTTTCCATAGACAGTAGCCGTGTCTCTTGCAGTCCCATGAGTCCCGATGCTGACTTGGATCCTGCCTTTGGATTCTGCGATCTCTCTGTGCCCCGTATCACCCTCCCTTCCCCACTTTTCACTGGACTTAGTCTGGAGAGGCTAAGTGATAAGCACTTATGAAAGTTTGGATTATAGCACTAACCACTCTCCTGGACCAGGAACCTCTGACTACCGGCAGGAAGCACTTAACACCGTGACTCCCCAGAGCAGCTGTTGCCATGGGCATGTACATGGTAGAGCGATGATCCAAATGAATCAGCACAGCAGTTCCGACCAGAAGGTAAGGATTTAAGAGGCCTCCCTCTGGGGTGCCTGGGTGGCTCAGTCAGTTAAGCATCCAACTTCAGATCAGGTCATGATTTCATGGTTCATGAGTTGGCTTGTGCTGTCTCTCTCTCTCCCTCCCCCACCCCCCACCAAATCAAAAATAAATAAAGATTAAAAAATTAAAAAAAAAATATGCCTCCCTCTTATTCCACGACTTGCAGAGACCATCCCTGTGTAGTCTCAGGGCACTTGGTTTAAAGGTGACAGAGAACTATGGAATCATGTATCCATTTCC
Source organism: Prionailurus viverrinus (assembly GCF_022837055.1). NCBI lineage: Eukaryota > Metazoa > Chordata > Mammalia > Carnivora > Felidae > Prionailurus > Prionailurus viverrinus. The sequence goes on from NC_062576.1 coordinate 7,511,386, forward strand.
AATAACAACTAAAAACTAGCTCGAGTATCACCCTCATTCAGTTCGGGATCCAGGTCCCCAGTCACAATGCTCACATCCATAGAGCCGTAGCAGAGAGATGTCCAGATGGCCCATCTGTCCCTCCCCATAGCTTCAGCCTGCTCCCTCTCTACGTGTCCAGGCTTCCCGAGTGTTTAGAGGCATCTCTTGGGTCCTGCACTGGGATGTTGGACAGGAGGGGCCGGGTGCTGGGAGGAGACTGGCCTCGTGGTGAGGGTTCCTGAGCACAAGGCTGGAGCAGAGATCCCTTGCTCCCGGCCTGGCCTTGGGACAAGCACAGCGCCTTGCCCTCAGGACCCAGCTCTTACAGGCCAGCTACCCTCCCCACAGGGTGTCACTCAGCGAAGGCAGCATCCAGCCAGATGGGTTAAAGCTCTGTTTTACCCCCTACACCCAGGGTGTAGATGGCCCTGAAGCCTAGAGATGGGACAGTTTCCGGGCCAGGTGTCCTGTAGGGCTGGGGCTGCAGGAACATGGTCGAATCTCTCCCAAAGGAAACACCAACTGCAGGAGAGATATTGTCCCCAAAGCCATGCTTGGAGTGTGGTTGTGCAAGCTGGTAACCGGCTCCAGCAGCTACTTCGAGAGCCAAGGTGCTTCCCAATCCTCCGCAGGTCTCTGAGGGAAGGCAGCTCTCCTAAACTAAGCTCAGGGACAGAGCTTTTCACAGAAAGCCAGGAGGTACCACCCCTCCCCAGGACGGCGGAGGCAGTACTGAATAGTGGCTGCTGACCTTGGAGTCTGATGCCAGGGGAAAAAAAGAAGGCTGAGGGTTCTGTTTCACCTGTTCCGCCTCCACCAGACCCTGCCCTCTCAGTCTGAAGGATTGGTGTGGTCTCCTGCTGATTGTCACTGGTTGGCTGGTTGTCGTTGTAGCCACTGAGAACGTGTTAGATTCCTCGGTCCTTGTTTCTGTAGGGGAAGATGAGCCTGAATTCAGCAGATGGGGTCTGGACAAGGTTTGCAATTGGAGAAATGTAGCTGCAGTGATCTTGTGTGGGGCCTGATGTCTTTGCTGCTTCTACACCTAAACATGTAAGTAGGAAGCGGTGGGTCATATGCTCGCAATTCTCCAGTCCCTTAAGTGTTAGAGGGGATTTTCCCATTCAGGGACTGCCGTAGGTAGACGTAGGTAGACGTAGGTAGACGGTGACAGTGGGACATGCAGATCGCCGAGCGAAGGAGAAAGGGAAATCCCAGCTTTACTCAAAAAATGGGGCCAGTGTTCCCAGGGAAGCCATTTCTCAGGGTGACAGTGCCACCTGTGGGACACAGCCATCAGGCGCACCTGCTCCCGAAGAACTCCAGACTCCGGAGGCTTTGTAACTCTCCAGCCTCATACCCCCATTTTGGGGTGAATCAAGTCAAAGCTGATGATTAACAAGATGGGAGTAGCCTAAAATGTCTCCCTAGTAAAGACAGAGATGGTATATTTAAGAGTCCGAGAGGTTTTACATGAAGAAATGGCACCACTGCTTTGAAAGCAAACACCTGAAAAAAAGACATGGGGCAGTGGGAACTTCAGGTCTCAGAGTTCCCCTAAATGCCTGGGTTTCGTTCACTGATGGCCCAGCCTAGATGAAACCTGATGGGGTCCACTAGGTGGCTGACGCTGCGCAGCTTCAGGGCCGGCGACGCAAAACTGAAAGCCAATGTCACGGCTCTGCTCAGCAGGGAGAACTCAAAGCTGTTCTCATCATTAATCTGGCCAGCATTCCACTGAGCTTTTACTGACTTGGGCTGTTAGTCAATGGCCTGGCTGCTTGGTTTGCCACTTGAAGATGACAGAGACAATTAAAGGCATGCCCTTTGGGGCAATGCACTTTGGAAACACACCTTGGCTCTGACAGCTGAGTCACTCATGTGCGTGCCCAAGGTTGGGACCTGGTCTCAAAGGCTGGCACTTTTAAGATGCTGATCAAGGGGCATCTGCATGGCTGTCAGTTGAGCATCTGATTCTTGGTTTCGGCTCAGGTCATGATCCCAGGGTCGTGGGATTGAGCCCTGCGTCCGGCTCCGTGCTGAGTGTGGAGCTTGCTTGGGATTCTCTCTCTCTCCCTCTTCCCCTCTCCCCTCCTTGTGTACTCTCTCTCTCTAAAAAAAAAAAATAAAGAAAGAATACAAAAAGGAAGGAAGGAAGAGAAAGAAAGAAAGAAAGAAAGAAAGAAAGAAAGAAATATAAAATGCTGATCAAGCCTACACTGCCTAGAAGCTCCCTCGCACTCCTCCTAAATCGACTCCACCAAACTTTCAAGACGTTTTAGGGGCTTTCTTGGTGCCAGTGTCCCTGGTCCATTCTGATGGAACTTAGACCACATCGTTATGGCCCTTGAAACTAAGCTGTGTCATGTTTTAGGCTTTGTAGACCATCTACAGTCTGACATTTGGTGCACCTTTTGTCCCCAGATCTAACCAACAATGGGCCAACAGTCAAGGTGTTGGATGGACATTCCACACTCCCTACCATCCACAGCATCTGAGTGCCAAGGGCTGGAATGGCCTCCTCCAAATTATCCCTACCTCCCTCACCTCCTCCCGATCCACAGACCCTAGTAAGGTGTCATGGTCGCTAAATGTGGCTGCCCCCTGAAAGTGTTCATCTCCTCTTGGTTGGCCATCATCTCTTGGGTAATGATCAGGAAGAAAGGGAGCTTTGTAGACTTGTTTTAAAAATTAAAGATTCTTCCCTGACCATTCCTGAGTACGACAGTTCTTCCCCCGGCCTCCCATGGCTACCCCAGGCCATCCTGGTTGGTAGACCCTTTGGATACAGCCCAGCCAAAAGGGAGCCTAGGGAATTCCAACTTAATTCTGGTTCAGCCACCAGGATTCTCTTCATGGACTGACATAATTCTAGATCACAAAGACAATGACCATTCAACTGAGGGCATTGCTCTCCAGTTCCCCCACAGTGGCCCACATGTGCTGTGGCAGGCTGAACAATAGTCACCAAAGACAGCCAGGTCCTAATGCTTGGAACCTGTGAATGTTACTTTACAGGGAAAAAGAGATTTTGAAGATCTGATTAAGTTAAGGATCTTCAGCAGAGAGATTATCATGGCTTTAGGATTAAGTTAAGGATCTTCAGATGGGGAGATTATCCTGGGTTATCCCAGTGGGCACTACGTGTAATCCCAGGTGTTTTTATAAGAGGGAAGCAGGGAGAGATTTGACTACAGAAGGCAATGTGACAGTGGAAACACAGAGACAAAGAAGGATTTAAGATGCTGCTAAAACCCTGGACTTGAAGATGAGGAAGGTGATAAACCAGAACACATTTCCTGGTACCACTGGTCATGGGCACTGGAGTGGGCTCTGCAGGGTCAAGACAGTGGTCTCCACCTGCTTTCTGAGAGCTTACACTTTGGGTGTGATACAGACACTTACCCCAGAGAGCCAGCCAGACAGATTGTGGGGCAGCAAGAGGGGTAAATGCAGTGTACACACCTTGCTTGAGTGGAGGAGTGGGGACAGGCCTGGAAACGGCTAGGTTTGCCAGAGGTGAGTTTTGAAAGGCTGTTGGGAAGGGTTAGAAAATGCCGGGAATGGGGGCACCTGGTTGCCTCATTCCGAAGAGCGCAGGACTCTTGATCTCAGGGTCTTGTGAGTTCGAGCCCCATGTTGGGTGTAGAGATTACTTAAACACATAAAACTTTAAAAAAATGCTGGGAATGTTCCTAGCATGGTAGGTAATATGGTATGTGGAAGGAGAAAAGATTGGACATACAGATGAAGCCACTCGCAAACAGGCTCCACCTCAAATTATTCATTCACTGGAAAAGCTGTTTAGGTGCCTGTGTCAGGCACTATGTTGGTCACAGAGGTTACAGTGAGGAATGTGACAGAGGTCCTTATGTGGGAATGTGTGGGCGAGTGAAGGGAACTGACGTGAGAGCCAATGTGGCTGAAGCACGGGGCCCAAGTGGTAAAGTAGAGGACAGTGCCATCTGGAAGGCAGGGACCGGATCATGCAGGGCCTTGCATGCAGTGGTTAGGGGCTTGGATTTTACTCTGAGGGCAGTAACATGATTTTTCATTCATTCTGCAACAGCCTTAGGAACTAGGCTTTATCCCAATTTTACTGATGAGGAAGGTAAGGTTGGAAAGGGACAGGTTTAGGTAATTTGCTCAAAACTCAGCCGCAGCTGCACGGGAGAGGCCAGACCAGAGTCATTGAAAGTCCCGTGGGCTCGGGTTTTTCCGGCCCCGAGGGCCGCCAGTCCCGCCCCGCCCGTCGAGGCCCTGCGCCCCTGAGCATGCGCCGCTGGCCTACGGAAGCCGGGAGGGAGGGGGCGGGGCCGAGGCGGGCGGGCGCGGGGAAAATGGCGGCGGCGGCGAACGGGACTGGAGGGAGCAGCGGGATGGAGGTGGATGCAGCAGGTAACGGGCCTCGCTGGGGCGGCCTCTGGTGACGCCTCTCGGGGAGCGACAAGCCCCCCGCCCCCCGTACTCCATGGAGGAGTCAGGGGGCGGGACGGCGATACCTATCCCTGGGCTGCTAACCTGCGGGAGGGATGTATGGCTCCGGCTCTGCCGTCTCCCGCTCCCAGCTCTGAGGCAGAACGTGCGGCCCGGACTCTCAGTTGCTCTCCTTTTCCTCCACCCTCAGTAGTTCCCAGCGTGATGGCCTCCGGCGTGACGGGGAGCGTCTCAGTCGCTCTTCATCCCCTCGTCATTCTCAACATTTCAGACCATTGGATTCGTATGCGCTCCCAGGAGGGGCGGCCTATGCAGGGTGCGTCTTGGACGTAATTCTCCAACCTCCTTTCCTTGGTCACCTCCCCCCAAATAGGGGTCTTTGCCCCTTCCTTTGCTGGGGCCGGTTCCCCCTCCCCCAAGTCACCGTGTCCCCAGCATCTGGTTTACACTGACCTCGACCCTTGGGCTATAATGATTAGGGACGGATTCCTAACCCTCACCTCTTACGTGTCGTTCCCTCCCCCAGTGATTGGGGCTCTGATCGGGAAACAGGAGGGCCGAAATATCGAGGTGATGAACTCCTTTGAGCTGCTGTCCCACACCGTGGAAGAGAAGATTATCATTGACAAGGAGTATTACTACACCAAGGAGGAGCAGTGTGAGAGGGGAATAGACCTGGGGGAGGGCAGTGGGAGTAAGAAACGCAGGCGAGTGGGGAAGATAGAATGCGTTGGGAAGAAGTGGGGGGGGGGGGGGCGGGGAGGGGGGAGTAAGGAGAGTAGCTGAAAAGATCTCAGAAGAAGAACACATTTAGGTATTCCCCCAAAGTAAAGGATGAGAGAAGATAGAAGGGGTTAATTATTGTGAATTTTCTTGTGAATTGAGCCAGGATTTGAGCAGGGAGGGGAGAAGCTGATGAAGAATATACCAGGAGCTTCCAATTAGAAGGGTGGTTTAAAGAAATACACTGTGCCCTGGCTCTTCCCAGTCAAACAGGTGTTCAAGGAGCTGGAGTTTCTGGGTTGGTATACCACCGGGGGGCCGCCTGACCCCTCTGACATCCACGTCCATAAGCAGGTAACATGCTCACGCGCGCGTGCTGGGGCAGAGCATGAGGGTGAGGGGAAGAAAGATGGGCGTTTAACACGTGTGTCCACTGCCCCCTCTTCCAGGTGTGCGAGATAATCGAGAGCCCTCTCTTTCTTAAGTTGAACCCTATGACCAAACACACAGATGTGAGTAATACTGATCCCGAGCTCCCTGTGTCCTGCTTGTCGATCACTGTGCCTATTTTTTTTATCCTCCTCCTCTGTTCTCTGTACATCTGTTGGGTTAAGTCTTCACTTGGGGTGAACTCTCCCGCTTACCAGCTGTGTGACTTTGGGTTAGTCTTTTAACCGCAACTGTTTTTTTGCCTCACGTGGAAGATGAGGATAATCCCTACATCAGTGGGTCCTCGGGAAGATTAGATGAGAACATCTGTGGAAGAGCTCGGCCTGGCTTTTGGCATATAGTGGAAGCTCGGGTGTGCTTGATGTCGATAAGAGCTGTTCTCCATTGCTTCCTTACAGCTTCCCGTCAGTGTTTTTGAGTCTGTCATCGATATAATCAATGGAGAGGTAATGCCCGACCCTTTAACCCTCAAGACATTGCTCCTGGCCTTTTTCTGCTTCTCACTGTCCCTTGGCACTCCGCAGGCCACAATGCTGTTTGCTGAGCTGACCTACACTCTGGCCACAGAGGAAGCTGAACGCATCGGTGTAGACCACGTAGCCCGAATGACAGCCACAGGCAGCGGGGAGAACTCCACTGGTAATGAAGGCTGGAAGAGCTCCTTCAGCAGTTGGGGTGGAAACTGTTGCCATGTGCTTTTTCAACCTTGGCCTCTCCCCATCTCCCTGCAGTGGCTGAACACCTGATAGCGCAACACAGTGCCATCAAGATGCTGCACAGCCGGGTCAAGCTCATCTTGGAATACGTCAAGGCCTCTGAAGCAGGTAGGACAGATGAACCGCTTTTCCTCTCCCTCTCGGGGAAGTGACCGCATCCACATTAATGCAGTCTTTCTGTGCCTTTAGGGGAGGTCCCCTTTAATCATGAGATCCTGCGGGAGGCCTATGCTCTGTGTCACTGCCTTCCAGTGCTCAGCACAGACAAGTTCAAGACAGACTTCTACGATGTGAGTATAAAACCGAGGGTGGGTGGGGAGGTGGGGCTGATGGATGTAACTTCTGCACGTGGGAAGTGAACTCAGCTGTTCCCTGGGCAACCAGTTTTCTGTTCCTCTCAGCAATGTAACGACGTGGGGCTCATGGCCTACCTCGGCACCATCACCAAAACGTGCAACACCATGAACCAGTTTGTGAACAAGTTCAACGTCCTCTATGATCGACAAGGCATTGGCAGGCGGATGCGGGGGCTCTTCTTCTGAGGGTGCTTGAAGGGACGATGCACAGGTTGGACAGTGGTCCCACAGGGGAGGGGTGTTACACTCCCTTTAGAGAAACCTCTGTCAATAATAAAAGGGGAGCAGCCCCTCAGCACCCCTTCCGATGGCTCTGTCCTCTCTGTTGGGCCCCACGCTGGTTTCTCAACTTGGATCTTAAAAGGAGGCCCTTAGTTCCAGCCTTGCTCGGGCAGGACATCCTGCGGGGATTGGGAGCTCACTGCCACTTGAGGTGACCCCTCGTCCAGTCAGGTGGATCACATCTATACTGAGCCAAAGGCTGCCTGCTCCCACTTCAGCCATCTGTGTTCTCTTTAAGGTTTCTCTGGGACAGCAGTGCATATAGACCAACCTCTAAACTTGACCAATGACTGCTCCCCAAAGCTAAGTGAATTTAAGTCTTTTTCACAAAGGAGCAGGGGTATTGAGCAGGTTTCTAGGAAGGACAACCTGAAAGCTTTGACCCCATGGACACAGTTTACTGCTGAGAGGGAGAGGTTTCTCACTGCTGTTTACTGAATGCTGATCACACAGATGTCTACACCTGACCTGTAGTACCTCAACCCTAAGAGGCAGAGGTTCCAGTGCCCATACTTCACACACTTTCTCAACCTTGGCACGTTCCTGTCTATAACCCCCAGAATTTACAGTCTGGGAAGCACCAAGGAACATCAGTGTGGGCAGGCGTAATGGGTGCTTTACACAGTAAATTCACAGAGTGAACAAGATAGGAATCGAGGAAACTCATGATACCTCGTATGAACAGAATACAGCAACCTACACATGCTTTATTAGCAAAAAGAATAAAACAAGTGCAGCTCAGGAGAAAAGAGGTCCCTCCTCTCCCTGCAAAGGCATCATCAGACCGTTCCAGGAAGGGGTGGGTCGGCACACGGGACGCAGAGTGGACCCCAGGGTCTCAAGCTGGTTGGAATCAAACAAAAGTGATCCGGGTCCGGGCAGTATTAACCTGCCAGACGTTTAACTCCTCATACTCATCTAGAGCCGCCTGGAACTGGGCAGGTGTGAAGCCACGGGAGATGCAGCGCTGCTCCGCTTCTGAAAACCGGACACTTCGGCCCTCTGAGACCAACTCCCGGACCGTGGCAAATATCACATCTGCCGGTCTCTGGGTCCTGAAGGGAACAGCATGGCTGTGTAAGGTCAGAGTACAAACAACAGGCAGCACGTCGGGAACACAGGCCAGTGGTACAACTCCAAAGCCAACGTCACGTACGTGTGGATGCAGAAGCCATAAGGATGAGACGGTCAAGGTGACTCCTGATTTCGTTGTTTAAACCACTCACCTCGCCGTTTGCCCCTTGTCACCCAGAAGCGAGTCCTTGGACATCTCCATTAGCCGTATGGCTTCGTTCACATCTTCCTTCTCTACCATGTCCACCATCCGCAGCCGTGCCTGCGGGAAAGGGGGGGGGGGGGAGAGATGGAAACGGGAGGGGATGGAACTCGGGTCAGGGGACCCCCTCGCTCTAGCTTTCAGCAGGCAGCCCACAGGGCGTTGGCAGAGGCTCCCCCCCCACACCCCCCCAGCGTCCGCAGCACGGGGCCGGCACTGTCAGACCGAGACAAGTGCAATGCGCGGGCAGCGTCCAGCAATTGCCCAAGTCTCCGCCTCTCAACGCTGGCCAGTCCCGGGTTCAGCTGTCCTGTGCGGGAGACCAGACCCCGCTGAGCGCCCCCGGGCTCCCCACCACGACAGTGCTGACAGAGCACGGGGAGCTCGGCCAAGAAGGCAATGGCAGAGAGGTTGCGTCCCCGGGGCTCGGGAAGTGCTAGCTCAGCAGTAGGTCGGGTAATCACACTACCTGCACGAACAGCACTTTGGAGCCCCCAGGACTAAGGTCCAAGGTGTACGGACAGAAGTGCGGGTTTCTAGCAAGGATCCAGGACACAGGCAGTGAAGTGAACCCTGCCCGCCCTGCAGGGGGGCCGGAAGAGCGGGGAGCAGGCCTTTCCCTCCAGGGACGCCGTGCGTGCCCTGCTGGAGCAGCAAGTACCCACAGTGCGGTAGCACGCAGGACCGCTATCTGCACTGTCAGCACTTTAGCACCAGCAGGGCCTGAGTGGGAGGGAGGCGGCCGCGGGAGGAGCATGCTGCACGGGGTGCCCGGGCAGTCCAAGCGGACCACCCGCTGGCGGAGTGGGACCACGCACTCACCAGAGCAGTGGACAGCCGCAGGATCGCCAGTAGCGTCCGGGCGGAGGTGTAGGTGGCGTCCTTGCTGGCCCAAGCTTCCCGCCTCATCTCCACGTATGCGGCTGTGATGTAGTCCGCCAGAGACTCTGGCACTGTGGGCTGCTTCTCCCGGCACATGGCTATGTAGCGCCTACGGGAGAGAAGGTTCGCGGGAGAGGAGAGTTTGGCATTTAAGAAAATACTCTGGGGTGGGGAGCAGTTTTAAGCAGGAAGAACAAATTAACTTGAATGTCACGGATGGGTTTCTGTAAATGGCACGTTCCAAGTTATTTCTAATTTTCCGGGAAAAGGATCTTTATGCCAGTAAGACAGATCCACTTATAAGAGATGGTAAAGTACTTCCCCTGAACCTAAGACGTGACTAAAGGGAGCAGAAATACATTTCATTTACTTCAAGAGAAAAAAAGTGAAAGTGAAGGAGACGTTGGGGGATCATCAGGAGATCCACCCTGTGGAGAAAATGACAACATCAAGTCCACGGAGCAGCATCCAGCTCTGATCTGAACCTGCCTCAACCCTGAGATGGGCAGGTGGTGGGTGTGAAAGGTTCTGATGCTGGTTCTTCTTGTGAAGCCAGACCTGGGGTGCCTGGACCCCCTGTTCACAGACCCCACAGAGCAGAGCGAGTGGCAGTGAAAAATGACCCAGAACGGAAAGCTCTCCAGGAGACACAGATCAGCCCAAGATGCTGCCACACATGGCTATGGGTCAAGCACACTGGCCTTTCCACAGCTCTCCTACCTCATCAGCTTCATGTCCAGAGGTTCAAATTGGGCTGGCGGCTGGCGGCTGTGCTGGTGCACATACGTGATGTGCTGGGCCAACCTGGGAAGAGTGGAGGCAGCTAGAAACGTTCCTCTTGGGGCTACACATCCCACACCCTGTCTCTTGACCTGTGTGCCTTAGCTCCGCCATCTTCACAGTGCAGGAGGAAGGCTCTCCCAGGAAATCACCAGTGTTTCAGTCCCACCCCTCCATTTCCCTAAAGAACTGTGGACTAGTTCCTGCAGTAAGAGAGGAAGGCTCTGGAGTTTCCACAAGCAGGGAATCGGAGGGGGTTTCTGATGTCTTCTCTCTCCCTTCAGATCATTAGGGCATACGTGTCCTTGAATGTTGGATTCACTCACCGTAGGTCATTGTCTCGGTCAGGCCGGTCCTGGATCAGCCAGAGAAGGTCAAATCGGGAGAGCAGTGCAGCAGGAAGCTGTATGTTCTGCTCCAGGCTGCGGCGAGGGTTGTAGCGCCCATAGGCAGGATTGGCGGCAGCCAGGATGGAACAGCGGGCATTGAGCGTGGTGAGAATGCCGGCTTTGGCAATGGAGATGGTCTGCTGCTCCATGACCTCGTGGATGGCCGTGCGGTCGGCCTCAGCCATTTTGTCAAACTCGTCAATACAGCACACCCCCTGGTCAGCCAGCACGAGGGCCCCACCCTCCAAGGTCAGCTCTCCAGTCACGGAGTCCCTCAGCACAGCCGCCGTGAGCCCCACTCCTGAGGAGCCCCGGCCCGTGGTGTACTGGCCTAAATGGCAGGAACAGGAAAAAAACAGACACACTGAAGCAGAGAAAAAGAACAACGAAAGAAGCAAGAATAGGGCAGAAATGAGGCCTGCGCCAGGACCGCTCCACCTACCTGCCGGGTCCAGACCTTCCCGAGGCGGCTGAAGATCCGTGCAGCACCAGCTCCACACCCACCCACCTCCACCCCCCCTGCCCCCCCACCAAGGAGAAGCAGTGTGGTGGTCCCCCCTCCACCCCAGCTGGTACGGGAACTTCTCCTAGGGCCCAATACTCACTACGGGGCGCCAGGCGATCGATGTAAGACAGAAGCTGAGACTTGGCCACACCTGGATCCCCCATCAGGCAGATGTTGATGTTGCCTGGCAGGGAGGAAAGCCCCGGGTGAGGCTTGAGTGCAAGCTGCCCAACGACAGAGACCCGTACCTTTGAAATCTGCCCCGACACCCAGCATCCCTTCCCCTCCTCCCTCCCTGCGCCCAGGAGACCAAGCTACAGACTCTTACTCTGTGACACAGAGGTCACAGATCTGATCTGTGTCATGGGACAGCGGCTGACATCCTTCCTCCCTCCTGGCCGTCCCCCTTGTTTCCCTGCTTACCCCTGATCTTCATGCCCCGAGGAGACTGGTCCACCCCTCCCACCAGCAGGAGCAGCAGGGCCTTCTTCACGTCTTCATGCCCATAGATCTCCGGGGCGATGGAGGCAGCCAGCTTCTCATAGAAATCTTCCTCTGCACAGAAGTTTATACAGAACGTTGGGAGTGGGATGGGGGTGCTGGGAAGGAACCTCTGTTCCCAGGCTTCGTCAGGCCCCTAACCTGCAATTCGCCTCAGCTCCTCCCTGCTCAGCTCTCCGGCCGCAGACTCGTCATCCTCACTCTTGCTCATCTTCACGACCCGATGAGCTTCCACGTAAGTTTCTGAGAGGAGACCCTTGGGGAGGAGAATGCCAGGGTACGGATGAAGGCCCTTGAACTTGCCTGTTCACGTGACTCCCTCAGGAGTTCCTGACAAAACCCTGTGCTACTTTGCTGTTGACTGTTCTCCCTGCGGAGCAGTGAGGAGGGAGGGGACGAGAAGGAAAGAGGAAGTTTCCTCCTCCTTTCAAACCCCTCACTTACCTGCACCACCTGTCGGAACCCAGAGCGCAGGATCGGCAAGAAGATGCCAGTGACACTGACGTGGTCCCCAGGCTGGGCGATCCTCGTGTTCTCGCCTTCTACCAGCACTGTGATGCTACGGGGAATGTTCCCCACAGGCACTTGGTCACTCTACAAGGGAGAAGGCGCACAGGCGGGAGAAAGGGACACAAAGTTGATGAGGACCTCACCTTCCCTGCCCAGGCCTCCCACCTCCTGCTTCTCAGCCTCAGATGTGCCAACAGGAAAAGAGAGCCAGAGATCGTCTTTACCCCTTCTTTACTCCACCAGAAAGTTCCATTTAAACCTCCCTCCTGCTCTAAGGAACTTCTCGGTTTCAGCCTCTTTTGTTTTTCTTGCTTTCTTTCACTCTGTACGTGACTGCAGAATTCGAGTGGACACCCAGTCTCCACCTTCCCTGGGCCACATACCCCAAACTCACATGTTCCTGCATCTTTATCTCCTGGAATTTGATGAATTTGGAGCCACGTGTCTGCAGATATAGCCGTCCTCCTGAGCGGTTGGTCTGGCACTCCTGGCTGGGACACATGATCAAGGGCATGAAAGTAGGGGACTGGATCTGGGATATGAGAAAGGAAACACCAAGGGAAACCAGTCACATGAATCACACTTCCTCTTCGTGACACGTACCACAAACTGCTCAGAGTGCCTTGACCTATCCCAAGTCAGTAACCATAGGCACCAAGAACACAAAACGGATGGAAAGACCACTGGGTACCAAAAAGAGAATGAAAGATGAATATGCAATCCTGTCTCACAACCGACGCGATGACAGGTTCACACCGATAGACAAAATGAGTTCTTAGGGAAACAGCTAACAATAAATGTGTTCCTATTCTTTTCTCCACACATACCGGCTGGTAGGTCTCTGCCCCACACTGGTCACAAGTATAAGTGGCCACCACCATTCTGGGTTTGACTTCGGAGACACGAGTGACGATTCCACGCACAGTTACCAATTTCCCCACAGAGTCAGCCCGTACTTCCCGTATCACGCGAGGCTTGTTACTGCTTGGCCCTTGGAAGTACAGCTCACTAGGAGAAGAAAACAGTAGTTATTCAAGTCCCAGAGAACAAATTCCCACACCCTTCCCCACCGAGACCACTCACAATCTGCGCATGAGCTCAGGAGGGTACTGGTTCTGCGGGCTTCGGGCTGCCCCAGGGTCCCGGCTCCGCTGCTCCATCATCAACCGATGTTCAATGTAAACATCCAGGACGTCTTTATTAGTCACCTAAGGACAGAAAAAAATGAATGGCAGAACGAGGAAAAGGAAAGATCGTAAAGGGCACCAGGCAGAAATTAATTGCCCTATTTCTGCCAGCTCAAAAAACACCAGTATCTGAGAAACTTCCCAAAAGCAACCCCTGTTTCTCGCTTTGCATTTTCCTGCAACCACTCACCTCTCTCTCCTTGTACTGAGGAAGCAGCTCTTGCACAGCATCAGCAAAGAGCCTCGCGTAGCGCCTGGCATTCTCACAAATGGAGTCCACCAACTCAGGGTCGTCCTCTGCTACATCATCTAGGTCTATGTACATTGCCACTTGTTCCCGATGAGCCAGTCGAACCTGGGGTAAGGAAGAGACAACAGAGCCATGTTTACCATGCTCAGCAGTGCCCACCACCCACAGGAGAGAGGAACAAAGCAACACTTACTTCTTAGTCTCCAAACTTCTAAAACATCTTAATCATCGTGCATGTAGACTTAAATCCACTTACCAGACATTAGATAGAATGCTAAATGTGTCACTCACGTCTATGCTTGCTGAAACAAACCAGGCCCCCTCTTAAAAGCTCCTTGAGCCACCACCCATTTCCTCCACTTCATCTTAGACTCACCAATTGGTTCCCGTACTTGAATTGCTTCTTGCCAAATTCATCATCCTGGTAAAACTCTTGCAGGAACTTTTTAACCTTTTCTGTAAGGAAAATGTAAAATCATGATAATCTGTCTCAGATACTTTACCCAAGCTCCCTTGATGTGGATCTAAAGAACTCACTCTCTTTACAAAATATGTGAATTTGTCAGTTTACCTAAAAATCTAAGTAAGCCTACTTAATTCTTCCGGAGTAGGGCAGAACTCCTTTTAACAAGTCTGTTTTTATCTAGGGAAGAAGGGGCCCCTGGCAGTTAAGAACATTACCCCAAAACCTCCCCCGAGGGGAATTCCAGTTTCTGCCTTAAAAAAAATCTCAGTACCCTTTTCCAAAAGCTTCCCACACACTCAGATCTCAAGGTTCCCCACTTCTCTTCCATGCGCAAGATTCTCCCTTTCCTTTCGGCCTCCTAAATATCTCCACCAAGCCCGTCCTCCACCCCACCCCCTCTCCCGCCACTGCTTCCGCTCTTAGTAAACAAAGAAGCACATGGGCCCAGATGCAGCCGCCTCACAGCCCGGGATTCTTCCGCCAAGGCGGGATCCCGTCCGGCAATTGGCCTGCCTGTTCCGGGCCACTCCGTCCCACCCCACCACCTCCTTTCTTGGCCTCCCGCTAAACATCCCGATTCCAGGCACGCCCCCACCCTGAGCAGCTCTCTCCAAGGCCGCCGCGCGGAAGGACACTGTTTACACACGACACCCCCTTCAACAACGTCGCGCAACTTCCGCCCGCCTTCACTTCCGCTTGGAGGTTGGCCTGAAATGGCCAATAGCGGCGCTCAGCGGCCCGGGCCTGCCCGCCCTCGGGGCTTCGGCGCGTCTCCCGAGAACGCGGGCACTCCGAATGCCTACGGACGCAGACGGAAGCGGACCCGGGTGTCCATCCCTGCGGCGAAAGGCCCCTGCACAGGGTCTTCTGAGGTCCCGGTCTCTCCTGGGCGCGACTCTCCCCCTATGGAGCCCCGAGTCGGGCTGTCTGTCGCCCCCGACCCCCACTCCTTCCCCAGACACGATAACCGGCTCTTCTCCGAACTAGGAGGCTCGCGCGTCTCCCAGGCACCTTCTGCCTTGGCCCCGCCGCCTCCCGAACCTGCTTTTGGCCTCGCGCGCCAAGCCCAGCCCCCCAGGACTCCAGCCCACACAAACAGGTGTTGGCCGGGAGGCTTTCCGCGTAGGACGCTCCTCCCAGACTGGCATACCCTCACCTTTCTCGAGCACATAGTCCTTAACTGCCATCGCCCGTGTGGCAGCAGTTGGCAGGTTCAAAGATCTCACTCCCGGGACAGCAGAAAACGTACGCGCGGCGGGCTGCTGCAGACCAACCGAAATTGGCGCGAAACGTCGCCCCTCACGTGACCGGCGCCGCCGCGTGCGGGCCTATCAAAGAGGAGGCTCTTTGCCCCTCCCACTCACCGCCGGCCCCAGCCTCGGCCAATCACCCGGCGAGCCTGGGCTGAGTGACAGGGAAGAGGCTCCTGCACCGGGACGGAAAGGCGGGGCGGACGCCGGTTTCCCGCGGTCTGAGGTGGCGCGGGAGGAGAATTGCTCTTAAAGGGCCAGCGTACGCTCGTCCTTTTGTTCCGGGGCCGCAGGGCGGGGCAGGCCCAACTTTCGTTGTCTCCCTGCCTACTCTCCAGAGCCGCCATGATCTCCCAGTTCTTCATCCTTTCCTCCAAAGGGGACCCGCTCATCTACAAGGATTGTATCCTTGACCTACGGGGCAGGAGGGGGGGCCCTGGGTGGGAGTGGTGCCCCAGGGCCAGACTGTATCGCTGGCTCCTTAGCTGTTCTTCCACCCGGTCAGTCCGCGGGGACACTGGTGGTCGGGATGTGGCCGAGCTCTTCTACCGGAAGCTGACGGGACTGCCCGGAGATGAGTCCCCGGTTGTCATGGTAACCAGTGGCGGGGAGTGGGGGATGCGCCTGGCGGGCAGGGGGCGGGTGGGGAGGGCGCCTCCTTCCTCCCAGGGCTGTTTCCCTGAGAGCTTCCGCTTGGGGGGTACGTTACGCCAAATAATGTGAATTCAAGTTTATCAAGAGCTAACAATGCACCAGGCACAGGCTCCTCTCACGTCCCAATCCCCCCGCAACTCCGGGGTGGGTACTATTGGTTACCTCCCCAGACATGTCAGGAAGCTGGACCCCAGGGAGGATGCCCAGGGTTCTCAAGGCACACTGCTAGGAAGTCTCACGGGCCCTTAATCACAGCTCTCTTCCTAATGCTTCTTCCCCACCTCTGCCTCAGCACCACGATGACCGTCATTTTATTCACATCAGACACAGCGGCCTCTATTTGGTGGCCACGACTTCAGAGAACATTTCTCCCTTCAGCCTCCTAGAGCTGCTCTCCCGGTGAGGAGGGCAGGGCTGGGCACCTGGGCGCGGGGATCTGACAGGAGGGGCATATGCACACTCCGACTCGTTTTCTCAGGTTGGCCACTCTCCTGGGCGATTACTGTGGCTCCTTGGGCGAGGGGACCATCTCCCGCAACGTGGCTCTTGTCTATGAGCTCCTGGATGAAGTGCTGGTGAGGGCCAAGCATTTCCCTCACTGCACCCCATTCCTTGCAGATATGCGCTGTGGGTGGGAGGCTAAGTCCATTCATTTCCACCCCTTCCCTCCACTGACCTCCCACAGGCTGTCCTTCCTCTGCCCACAGGACTATGGCTACGTGCAGACCACATCCACAGAGATGCTGAGAAACTTCATCCAGACAGAGGCTGTGGTCAGCAAGCCCTTCAGTCTCTTTGACCTCAGCAGTGTTGGCTTGGTCAGTCGAGGGAAAGAGGAGGAGGAGGGGTGGTGGGTAGTGTCAAACCTGAAGATTGCTTGCTTTGGGTGCTTTACAGTTTGGGGCTGAGACGCAGCAGAGCAAAGTGGCCCCCAGCAGTGCAGCCAGCCGCCCTGTCCTGTCCAGCCGCTCTGACCAGGTGAGATGCATCAGACCCTCTGAGTTTTTCCTGGAACACCAGAGAACGAGATCCTGGTGTTCCCAGACGTGGACAATCCCTTCCCTTCCCCATGTCCCCACCCCAGGGCCCTAGCTTCCACTGGCCTGTCCTTTCTGCCTGTGCACTTTACAACACAGGTCACTCAGCCTCCAAATCCCCTCTCTTCTTCAGAGCCAAAAGAATGAAGTGTTTTTGGATGTGGTCGAGAGGCTGTCTGTACTGATAGCATCTAACGTGAGTTTGGGCCCCCAGCCCTAGAACAGAGGATAGACGGCTTTTGGGAAATGTATGGGGTCGGGGGCAGGGTGTCACCTCGGGACATTGATCTCTCCGTTCTTCTTAGGGCTCGCTGCTGAAGGTAGACGTGCAGGGAGAGATCCGGCTCAAGAGCTTTCTTCCCAGTGGCTCTGGTGAGAAGTCTGCAGGCTTAGCCCAGGGTCAGGTTTGGAACGGGCTCCTTGGTAGTATGTGAATGTTGGTATCTGGTGGCCTTTTCTGTTCTCTTCTGTGACAGAGATGCGCATTGGCCTGACAGAAGAGTTTTGTGTGGGGAAGTCAGAACTGAGAGGTGAGAAGAAAAGGGGTCCTTCTCTCCTAGGTACAGGTTGCCACCAAAAGTTTCATGGAACAGAGATGGGTTTTCCCCCAGCTACCACCTTGCTGCTCTTCTCACCCACAATGTGGGTTAGGAGAGGACACTTTCTTTCCCTCCAGGTTACGGCCCAGGAATCCGGGTGGATGAGGTCTCATTTCACAGCTCAGTGCTCCTTGAGGAGTTTGAGTCTCATCGAATCCTCCGCTTGCAGCCCCCTCAGGGCGAGGTCAGGATTGGGCTGGCCTAGCACTTTCCATCCTCCGTTGGGAAGGGAGGCAAGTTCAGGTGTGAGGAGACCAAACTGACCTCCATTCCTGTCTGGTCTCAGCTGACTGTGATGCGGTACCAACTCTCAGACGACCTCCCCTCCCCACTCCCCTTCCGGCTCTTTCCCTCTGTGCAGTGGGACCGAGGCTCAGGCAGGTAAGACCATTTTTCTCTTCTAGAACTTTCCCGAAGTCCAAGCTAATGCATGTATGTTCCCAAAGCGCATTGTGGAGGAGGAATGATAATAGGTACAAGAAAAAGGCACCCTCTCCCCTATGCAGACTCAGCCCTTAGTGGAGTTGGGCTGGATATCATCCCTTCTCTCTCCTGCTTGGGGCATGACCGACCTACGCAGCAGCCCTGCATGGGGGTCCCGGGTGGGGATGGTGAGAGGCCAGTGAGTAACAGAACCATCCCTTTCACCCAGGCTCCAGGTTTACCTGAAGTTACGATGTGACCTGCCCCCGAAGAGGTACGAGTGGGGGGTTAGCCAGGCCTCGTTCCGTATCATGGGGCAGGACACAGGGCCCAAATACCTGTTGCTTCCCCCTTCAGATGCGTCCGTCAGCTTCGGAATCCCATTCAGTTAGACAGGAAGGCTGGGAAAGGGGGTGGGTGTAACACCTGCGCTAGTGGTGTTAATGAAGAGGGGGGACGAGTCACTGTCTTCCCAGGGCTGACTCTGTTCCTCTCTTCTTGGCAGCCAAGCTCTCAACGTCAGGCTGCACCTTCCCCTGCCGCGAGGGGTGATTAGGTTAGTGTTGCAGCCACAGGGCCCGGGAGGTTTTGCCAGCTTCCCCAGGGTAACAGGGTGGTGGCAGGGAGGGTGGGACCAGCCTGTCCCAGGAAGGCAGGCTGAGCGCAGCGCCTGTCATCCCCAAACTCCAGCCTGTCTCAGGAGCTGAGCGGCCCTGAACAGAAGGCAGAGCTCGGGGACGGAGCCCTCCACTGGGACCTGCCTCGGGTGCAAGGCGGCTCCCAGCTGTCAGGCCTTTTCCAGGTACGAGCTGCCGACTCCCTGAGATCCTCTCTTCCAGCTGCATGTTTAGCCCCAACCACCCCTCCTCATGCCCTGGACCTGAGCCCCATGCCCTCCCTCCTCTGTGCCCTCAGCACCCTTCCCTGGTCTCTGTCCCTCACAGATGGATGTTCCAGGTCTCCCTGGGCCTTCTGGCCAAGGACCCTCCACCATGGCCCCTCCGCTGGGGCTGGGCCCCGCCAGCCTCTCTTTTGAACTTCCCCGGCACACGTGCTCTGGCCTCCAGGTGCGCTTCCTCAGGCTGGCGTTCAGACCCTGCGGCAACGCCAACCCCCACAAGTGGGTGCGACATCTGAGCCACAGTGATGCCTACGTCATTCGGATCTGAGGCTCCCCAAACGAGGATGCGGGCAGCAAAGGCAGTAGTCTGTGGAACCAGAGAAGGACGATACTGTCTTTTCCACCCTTCCAGGCCATGGTCATGGACCTGGATGCAATGTCCTGAGTCCTGAGAGTCCAGTCCTAGTTGACATATTTGACCTTCCTGTGGTACCTGACACAGGAAAGGCCGGGGTGGATCAGAATTTACAAATCAAACTTTTATTCTGAGGAACTGGCTGTACAATATCTAAAAGTAACATGGAAGAAGCAAACCATTACTTCCTTCCACCTAGTGTGTGTGTGTGTGTGTGTGTGTGTGAGAGAGAGAAAGAGAGAGAGAGAGAGAGAGAGGGAAAGGGAATCGGGGAGAGAAGAAGGTTGGCAGATGTGTGACAGCATTAAGGCGCAGGCTGAGGGGAGCCAGAGCCAGGGGGCTGGGAGCCATTAGTTTTTGGAGTCCCTGGAGCTGGTGGGGGGCTATCCCCAGCTTCCTGTTTCCCCCCACAAAGGGCACTGCCCCCAAGCGGGGAGGGGGCTGAGGATGGGGCAGGAGCTGGAGAAGGATGGGAGGTGGGGCCTCCTTTGCCCTCCCCTGTAGGAGGAAGAGAGACCACGATGTACTTCTGGACGCTGCCCGGACCAGAGGGAGCAGTGCTAGGGGGTGCGGTGGTGGCAGTAGAGACCAGCTTGACGATGGGCTGCACGCTGGGGACCGTGGTGGTGACGGGAGAGGTAGTGGTGGAGCCTGAGCCAGGGGCTGAGGTGCTGAGGGACAGGACCTGGGGGGAGAAAGGAGAGGCACTGCCTGGGGGAGAATTCACCTGTTCCGGCAGAAGAGTTGATGATTCATTCACCTGCTCAGGTGCCTGTAGGCCTGAGACCCGAGCTCAGGATGAGCAGCTATGCCCTATGGCCTCCGTGAAGTGCTCCTTCCTGCTCCTGTCTTTAGGCCCAGGGGGGACTGGGCTCTACTCTGGGGCCCCCAGGGTACTTGGAGGTAACCCTGGTCGTGCTCCGCACCTTCCCCAGTCCCACCTGGGTCCCAGTACCTGTTGAGTGGATGAGGCGCTGGAGGATGAGGACATGACAATAAACTTGGTTGGAGGAGGGGAAGGCTGAGGCGGGGCAGCAGCTCGCGCAGACACCAAGGTCTGCACAGGCAGTGCAATGGAGCCAGGGACCTTCAGCAAGCCAGGGGTCCGAGGGCCAGGCTGAGGGGCCTGGGAGAGGGTCAGTGTGGGCCGGGGCTGCACAAAGAAGAGGCAGGAAGGAAATGTGAAAAGGAGGGGCACTTATTGCTGCTCCTCAGAGGGTCTCCCTTGGGTTGAAGAATCATCCACTAAGGGGACTCAGACCCCCCAAGTCTCACTCAGAGGGTCCTGTGTTTTATAAAAGCGAGCGCGCGTCTGTGAGTCCCCCACCCTGAAGGGAACCATGCCCCTGTCCCCCCTGCTTGCCCCCTTCCCACATGTTTCCTCACCAGACCCCTCTTCCCCCCAGTCCCTGACCTGAGTGATGGTCAGAGTGGTCCTGTTGACCTGCTGAGCCTGCAGAGCAGCCTGGGCCCGGGCCTTGACAACGTGAGAGCAGAGGAGGGGCCCGAGGGACCCAAATTCTGCCCGATAGGCGTCTTGATTGTCAGGTGGTAGGCGCAGCTTTGCCAGAACAGGGGCACAGTGTTTCTGCAGAGAAAGCAAAGAAAAACAAGGTAGGTGGAGAGCTGGGACGCTCAGGAAGTGACAAGGAAGGGGTGAGAAAGGAAACTGCCCATTACTCCAGTGCGTTGTGTTGCAGGCCAGGCTGCTGGGCTGGCAGTGTGTGTGAGGAACCCCAGGCAGCACCAGTGTGGATGGGGAAACTTGCTGAAAACACTTGTGATTTCTAAGGGGTGGCTGGTCCACAGGGGGATGCCCTGCTTGGAATGCAGCACAGTGATGGGGAAGCCTCGGGGGCGGTCCAGTCTAGGCAGGGTCACAGGCTGACAGTTAAGGTCTCTTATTTCTTACTTAACCTCTTGCCTTTGTCTCTCCATCTGCACAACAGTATTGGGCTCAGAACACATGAGGCAAATGCGATGAGTGAATAAAAGACAACAGCTGTTTACTGATTGTCGTGCTTGTGTGGGGGGCGGGGGGGAGTGGCGGGGGGAAGGATTGGGGGGAGGGCAGGGACAGGGGTTCTAGTCACCAGGAGGAGGCTCTGCACATGGTCAGCTCCAATGCGGTCAATGTTGCTCAGCACGGGGCCGTCCAGGACACCGCGGATCCGCTCCCCTTCCTGCTGCAGCCGTGGCAGAATCAGAGTCTTAATCACCTGTTGGAAAGCAAGGGGACAAGCCAGGGCCCTCGGGTCACCACAGGGCCTTGCAGGTGGGGCCCTTGCCCACTAGGACCCACGATGCCTCCTTTCTTGCAGTGTTCCCCGCGCCGGGGGCCTCACATCGTGTCCGAGCTCTGCCAGGCCTGCGATGGAGCCATACCGCGTAGTCCATGGAGTCTTCTCGTCCACCCAGCTCTGCAAGGGGAAGGAAGATATACTGGGGAAAGGGGCCCGAGAGGCTAATTGTTAAGAATAAGTCTCGCGAACACACTTATGTTGTAGATTGTTACGACACTACAGATGTGGCCCAGGTGCCAGTCCCTGTCCGTCTCCCGCATCTTTCCACTGTCACTTCCTCTAGCCACGCTGAACCGCCTCTGGTGTGGGTGAAGCTCTTTGTCCTGGTCACCACCCTGGGGTGGAGATACAAGATCATCTACACTCCTCATTTTTGCTCACCTTGGTGAAGGTCTTGGTGATCCGGGACTGGATGTTGTTGGTGGTCGTGCTGAAATGCTTGCAGATCTGGGCCACGAGGCGGGCAGCAAAGTCCCGGAGTGCCCAGTGATTGTCCACATCTGGCCGCAGGCACAGCTGTCTGCTTACGATGCACGTCATCACAGCTGGAATTAACTCATGGACCTAAGGGAGAAGTGGCAAGTTGGCCAATTCTGAGGATGGCTTCCTGTTGGTGGCAACCAGGTGCCCCGACCCCAGGCTGAAAGGTGGGTGGGCAGGGCCGCTCACGTATTTTTCTAGATACAGCGTGGGGTTGTCCATCAGCGCCTTCACCATGCGCATCAGGTAGATGAGCAGGGCCAGGTTGTTCTGCACCACATTCACACGGACCTGCGGGAAGGAGAAGTGACAGGGCAGTGAGACCCTCCGATGAGCTCCCCCCGCTGCCTCCTCACCGCCCGGAACCTCATCCTGGGTCCTGGCCTTCTGCCTCTTCTCACCCCCTCCGAGATGAAGGTGCTGAATCGCGGCAGCATCTGATAGAGCCCTGGGTCCGTTGCAATGCTCTGCAGCGCCTCCTGCAGTGGGGAGGGAGCAAGTGACGCGGGGGGGCAGAGATGGGAAGGGATTCCTGAAACTCCAGAGAGAAGGAATGCCCCAGGCAGGGAGAAGCAGGTCGGCAGGGCCTCACCGCTCTCTTGGCCTCACAGGAGCCCACACACGCTTCAGTGATCTCCTTGTAGTACAGCTGCTGCTCCACGGACAGCTCGTGGATACTTCGGGGCTTCAGTCGCAAAGGGGCCCCCTCCAGCAGGGGTGGTGCCTTCTTCTCTTTCCCTGTGTGAATTGCCAAGACAGGTTTGAACACGAAGGCTCCAGAAGAGGCCTAGAGCCGGACAAACCTTTGCTCCCTGCCCGGTGAGACCCAGGACTTGGCTCCTCTCAGGTTTCCTGATCCTTTCCAGGGCTCTCCAGCCATAGGTGTCACCCCTTGCCCTGCCCTCAGCCACCTCACAAATCACGATCTGGGAGGAGCACCGAGGAGCCCAGCCTAGCAACACTGACCTTTGCCGTCGGCTGGAGCAGCCCCTTGACCTTTGCCTTTCAAGGGTCCATCTTCCTCCTGGCCTGGCTTTGCTGACTTCAGGGGTTCTGTGGCCTCAGCCTTCTGCTGCTCTTTGGGAGCTGGTGGGAAAGCCGTCACAGCAGGAGTGATGAGAGTGGCAGGGGATATAAAGGAAGGAGAGGGGACATGAGATAGAGAGGGGTGGGCCTTGGGAACAGATGAGGTTACCTGGGGGTGGGTTCTCAGGTATAGCTGGCTGGCAGCCTTCAATGCTCAGCCAATGAGCTGTGAGGAAAGAAGGTGTCAAGTTGAATGGCTGGACATGGACACTAGGGAGTCACTCCATACCAGGAATGTGCTTTCCGTCCTGTCCCCACTTCCTGCAACTCCCTAGCAATCGCACGCTGAGGGCTTCTTCACTTGTGAGCCTCCTCAACCCCTTTTCCTCTTCCCCGCCACCCTGCAATCCCCGCCCCAACCTTTGAGGCAGACATCCAGGGGCACCCGGGGCAGAGGGGTATTGATGATGTCGCTCAGATCAACCTCCTTCTCCTCGTAGAAGTAAAGCTCCCGGCCCCCACCAGAGGCGAAACGAAAAGGAATGAACTCCTGGGCGTGGAAGCCATAGAGTGGCTGGATCAGGAGAGAGAGAGAGAGAGAAAGAGATATTGAGATGAGAAGGGAGCCCAAGGAGGCATGACTGAAGGCAAATGCAGTGTCAGGGAGGATGGGTCTCACCATCTTGCCCCCCACCAACCCTGCCAACCTCAGTCCCACGTGTCCCAATCACCTCGACATTCTTTAGCTTCAGCGCGTAATCGATGTCACTGGTGGTTAGCTTCTGCCGCTTCCCCATGTGCATGAACTTCAAGGCATCCTGGGGGTGGGAGAACAAACATCAACTCAAGAGCCTGAGGAAGAAGGGGGCCTGGGCAGCATTCTTAACACAACGAAGGGCTGGGTGGAACGGTTGGGGTACCTGTGCAATCTCCTTGATGCGGTAGCTGACCTCGTCTGTCAGCAGCTGGCAGGTCTCCTCCTGGATCTGAGCGATGCCCATGGACTCGGCCACCACTTTCATCGACTCCGAGGGCAGCACGGTATTGCTGAGCTTCAGCTTCTTCTCCTCAGCCATTCTGGAGCCTCTCTCTCCCTCCCCCAAAGAGTGATACCCCGGGGTGGAAAGATGGGAGACCTGGCAGAGGTATGGGGTGGGCAGAAAAGATAAAAAATAAACGTGTCCATCTCCGTGTAATTAGTATTGGCTGTAAGAGAAGCAGGTAGTGATCTGACCCAGTTCAACAAAATGTACTGAGCTCTGATTCTGTGCCAGGTGCCATGCAAGTGAGATATACGAGAACAGACATGTCTTCAATTTAAATCCTGGCCCTAGATTACTTAGCTGGGTTATTTGGGCAAGTTACTTACATCCTCCCAGCTTTGGGTTTCTTCCCAATGCAGGGCTTGAACTCACGGCCCTGAGATCAAGACCTGAGATGAGGGGTGCCTGGGTGGCTAGTCAGTCTTGATTTCCACTCAGGTCATGATCTCTTAGTTTATGAGATTAAGCCCCGTGTCAGGCTCCATGCTGGGTGTGGAGCATGCTTAAAATTCTCTCTCTCCCTCTGCCTGTCCCACCTCTTTCTCTCTTTCTCAAAATGAATAAACAAAAAGAAGAAGAAGAAGAAGAAGAAGAAGAAGAAGAAGATGACGACCTGAGCTGAGATTGAGTCAGACACTTGGGGCGCCTGGGTGTCTTGGTCGGTAGTGTCTGACTCTTGATTTTGGCTCAGGTCATGACCTCATGGCTTGTGGGTTCAAGCCCTGTGTAGGGCTCTGTTCTGACAGTGTGGAGCCTGCTTGGGATTCTCTCTCTCTCCCTCTTTCAAAAAAAACAAAAACAAAAAAAGAGTCAGATGCTTAACCAACTGAGCCACCCAGGGCCCCAATGATCGCAAACTGCCTGACAATCATACCACACCTCAGTGCACTCAGTCCCCCTGTCCTACATTCCACCTCTCCTCCGCACTTTACGCCATTAGAAGAGACCCCCATAGACTCCCACTGCATCCACCAACCTAACAGCACTGGCGCCCACATCTTCTGCCTTCCTGCCTGTTACCCTAGAGAAGCCATTCGTGCCCCCTGCCAACTCCAACACTGCTTCCATCTCCCTGCATCACCACCACGTTTTCAACCTACTCGGTCGATGGTTCCCATCAGCCTCCTAAATGCACTTATTTCTCCCTTCTCAAGGAAACAAGACAGTGGTCTATCCACACAACAGACTAGTATCGAGCCTGAAAAAGGAAGGTGATTCTGACACATGCTACGACATGGGTGAACCTTGAGGACACCATGCAGAGTGAAATAAGGGAGCCAGAAAAGGGCAAACAGTGTTATGATTCCACTCTTATGAGGTTCTTAGTGGAGTCAAATTCATAGACTCAGCAGAATGGGGTTGCTGTGGCTAGGGGAGGGAAGAATGGGGAGTTAGTGTATAATGACAGAGCTTCGGTTTTACAACATGAAGAGTTCTGGAGATGGATGGCGTGACGGTTGTAGAACATCATGAATGTATTTAATCCTGCTAAAGTGTACACTTGAAATGGTTTCAGATGGTGAGCTTTATGTTATGTGTATTTCACCACAATTAAAAATTTTAAATGTTAATTTGGGGTGCCTGGGTGGTGGTTAAGCATCCAACTTTGGCTCAGGTCATGACCTCACAGTTCTCAAGTTCGAGCCCCCCATCAGGCTCTGTGCTGACAGCTCAGAGCCTGGAGCCTGCTTTGGATTCTGTGTCTCCCTCTCTTTCTGCCCCTCTCCTGCTCACGCTCTCATTCTCTCTCAAAAACAAAAACATTTTAAAAATTAAAAAAAAAAAAATGTTACTTTTCATTCCACTTTCTCTAGAAGAGCCCCATGTTTTGGCTCCTCCTTGCAACCAAACTCCCTGAAAGAATTATCCTGTTTCTACTTCCTTTCCTTTCTTGCACCTACTCCAATCAAGCTTTTGACCCCACCAGGTCCCTGAAACAGCTCATCAAGGTCGCCGATGACTCCACACTGTGGAGCCCAAGGTCCACTCTCTGTCATCATCAGACTTGACCTGCTGGCAGCATCTAGTATAGCTAGACTACTCCCTCCTGAAGACACCCTTCACTGCACTGCACACTACCTTCTCCTGGCTTCCTCCTATCTCACTGGCCACCCCACCCCCCTCGGTTTCCTTGACAAGTTCTTCCTCTTCTCATCTTAAAAAAAATACATAAATAAAACTGCCTAATGCTGGAGTGTCCTGGGCTCAGTCTTTGGTCTTCTTCTGTAGCTACACTTAATTTATTTGGTAATGTCAACTACCCTCAATTTTCAGTATTGCTTACAGGCGGATGATGGCCAAATTTCTATCCCCAGCCCAGGGCGGTCTTCCTAACACCAGTGTTGTATATCAAACTGTCGACTTAAATCTCTTCTACAGCTGAACTCCTGATCTCTCGCTCCCCACCAGCTCCAGCCTGTTTTCTTCATCTTCATGGCAATGCCATCTATCCAGGCACTCACTCTTTATGTGAGCCCTCACATCAAATCAGTTGGGTGATCCAACCTGACTCCTCCACTCCCAACGGCATGCCCAAGTCACCACCATATCTCGCCTGGCTAATTCCAATAGTCTCCTGACAAGGTCTTCCTGCTTCCACCCTTGCTCCCCACATCTCTTCCTAACACAGCAGCCAGACTGATTCTGTCAAAACATAAATCAGACTGGGTCATTTTTTTGTTCAAAACCCTGGAATGGCTCCACATTTACCCTCTAGTAAAATCCAAAATCCTAATTATAGTCTATAAGGCCCTTCATAATTTGCCCTCACTCCAATCACATCTCTGATCTGTTTTCCTTCCTTCTTCCATCTTGATCCAGCTTCATTCTCCTCCTGCTGTTCAAACCTAACAGGCAAAGCTCTTGCTTTTTGGCCTTTGCTCTTTTCCTTCTGCCTTGAATGCTCTTCCCCAGATGTTAGCTTGGCTGCCTAGTCCCATCACCCTATTTAATACCACACTCCAACCCCACTCTGCTCTTTTTTCCCCCACGGAAAAATTTAACATCTGCTAATATACACTGTATCATTTCTAATTGTTTATCACCACCACTACCTTCCCTTTGTGTTCACTGATGTATTCCAAGACCCCGGACTGGTGCCCGAGACACTGTACTCAGTAAATACTTGCTGAATAAATTAATCAAGTGTAGGGCTTAGAGATGTAGGGGCTCAGTGAATACATGGCACCACTATTCTCTTGATGAACAAGATATAAGTCCAAGTTTGGAACCTGCTTTGTGGCCAAAAGGAGAGTGGCTCGCTTGGAGTTAGCATTAGGAAGACTAAGGTCAAAGTGTTTAGGACTGACGGTGAGGCACTGATGGGGGCGTTCTGGAGGGGTGAGCACGGGGGCGAAAGAGAATTTGGTCTCCGCCTCCACTGTTTTAAGTCGTACGTTCATGGAAAACATTTATTCAACACATACTCTGTGCCCGGCACTGGGTAAACAAGACGCTGTCGTGTCCCAGGTCAATGGCGAACTCTTACTAATCCTTCAATACCCTCCATACCCTCTGCCAGTAAACAGCTCACGAAACACGCTACGGCCTCAGGAGCCCCTCAGGTCAGTGGAGTCGGCAGGAAAGCTTCACAGAAGATGGTTAACATGAGCTAGACTTCGGTAGTGGCCTCCCCGGCAAGGAAGCGAGTCGAAGGTCCCCGGGCAACGGGTACAGCGCGAAAGAAGGCGCTGAGAGCCCACCTCATCCCCCCAACATCCCCCAATGCGAACATACACGTACGGAGTCCCCTCGCGCACGGACACACAACCCACCGCCCTCCTCCCGGTTCCCACATGGGCCCTTCAAAGGGCCTAGTCCCGGGTAGCACTCAGACCCTTCCCCGCCAGCCGAACGCCCCACGCATTAAAAGTCTCTCACCGCCGCCAAAGCGCCGCTCACCCGGCGCTCGGCGCCATGTTCGCCCCGCCCCCTCCCGGGAGCAGGTCCTGGTAGAGACGGAGAGCAAGTCACTGCCCCTTCCCGGAGCCGGAATGAGTCTCCTAGGCTCACGGCCTGAAGTGGTATAAAAAACGGGTTTCTCTGTCTACGTGTAAGGAGCACATACTCCTGCTGCAATTAACTTCAGTTTATTCCTTCACTACCCGGCGGCCAGGACCCCAAGAGGCGCCACAAAACCGAGGCGGGACAGTCAGGAGCGCTATGAGGCTCCACCTCCTTTCCGGCCGGGACTGCGCGTGCGCCTCGCAAGCCAGGCTGGCTAGACGTTCCCGCCGACACCGCCTCGAAATTTAAAGGGCCCGCTGCCTTCACGAAGTTGGTTTGAAGGCAAGGGGTTGTTGGTTTGGAGAGCACTTTGTCATGGGACCTGTGCGGTTGGGAATGTTGCTTTTCATTTTGGCTGCGTACGGCGCTTGGGTTGGGACGTCGGAGGAGGACGATGACACAGAACGCTTGCCCAGCAAATGCGAAGGTATCTGAAGGGAGTAGCTAGCCCCTATTCGCATCCCTCTGCCCATCTCTTTAGTCTGGGCCGAACCAAATGGACCATGATGGGTGGGTCACTAGATCTCTTTGAAGACCTCAGGGAGACTCTGGCTGAATTTGAAGGGGGTCAAAGGAGGGAACGTAGAGCGCTACCCCACAACTATGGCACTACAATTCCCATAGGACATCCAGAGGGAGCCCGCTTTTTCTTAGTAGCGTAACCCCAGTGATTTGTGGGAATTGTAGTTCAGAGATCGTGCCCAGGATCGCCCACTTTACTGAGCATCTGAAGTGTGTGTTTCCCCCATGTCACTAAACCTAAGTCTGGGGAACCTGCAGGAGCTGGGTATGAGGCTCATACCTTTTGGCCATCCTCTGCTCCACCCTTTCAGAGACGCTCTCAAATTACAGGCCCCACGCTCTCCTGGGGCAGGTGTGGAGGTAAGGAAATAAGCCCTTGAAGCTCATAAAGGAGAGAGGAGGCCCCCTGTAGGTGTAAGGGTTTGCAGAGGATGTATACTTATGGATTTTGCTGTGAACAGCATCTTATATGGCTGCACCACAGCGGTAGGGGACGTGTGCAGCTGAGAAGAGACACTTAAGAGCTGGGCCATTGAGTGCCGTGGTTCCCTAGTTTGTTGCTTTCCTGACTTTAATTTCTTCCCTGGATTCTTATTTCCTTCACCTCACTCCACAGGGAATTTCATTATCAGTATTCTGCATGACCTGGACCTAACCTCTCCTTCATTTGTGTCCCTGCTTTTCTCCCCACACCTGTCGTTTTTCTACACACAGACCTGGTCATGTCAGTGCTTGCTGTAACATCCCTGCAGGCCTCCTGCTGTGGTCGGAATGCAGCCATTTTTGACACAGTCTCTCTTGTATGGTCCCCACCTCTCTTACATTTCGGTACCTCAACTCCCTTCCTCAAAGTGCCCATGCTTCAGCCTCGCTGAACTTCTCACCTGTCACCGAGCCTGCCTTATCCTCTTGCACCTCTGTGCCTTAGCACACTGTTTTTCCTTTTGCCTGGAATAACCCTCTCCCTTCTGCATTTGGTTCTTCAAGGCCCAGTTCAGATGTCAATTCCTTTGGAAGCCTTCTTCCTTTTGTCACCTCCCACTATATTGTTAAGCCCGTGGAGGAAAGGAGAGTACCTGTCTCTGAGGTCCTAGCGTAGTGTCTGGAACATTTTTAGGCACTTTTGTTACCTGCCCTGTGTTTAGTTTGCGTGGCACTTCTGTATGGGCCACTCCCTTTTTTTGGGACCCACCTCATGCCAGGCCAGGTGCTATTTGCTGGAAGACAGTGGTGGAACATACACAACGCTCATCCTTAAGGAAATCACAAGCTGGTAGGAAGTCAACACATGACAATTTCATGAATTTTGCATTTCCTAATGAGATTAAATCTGTTAACCTCTAGTGCAGGGCCCATCACAGCACACTGTCATCATTTTATTTGTCCCCAACTGCATCAGCAATGTCTTGTGGATGGGGTCATGGGTCTTATTGCTATGTTGCTGTTGTACATATATAGGAGCTCAATAAATAACTGCAGAATAAAAGCAAACACATACAGTGCTCACTATATGCCAGGCACTATCCTAGGGGCTTTATGTAGATTGATCTATTTAATCCTCACAACCCCCCTCCACAGGAGGTCCTATTATATTATTATCTCCATTTTAGAGATGAAGAAGCCAGGGCACAGTGGAATTGTCACATAGCTATTAAGTGGCTGAGTCAGTATTCTAACCATGCCAGTCTGGCTCCACGGTCTGCACTTGTAACCGTCACGTTCTGCTGCTTTTGCTCATCTACAGAATGAGTTGCTGGTATGTTTGTTTGTCTTTCACATCCTTTTGGACATCTAGTGTGTAAGCTGCTAAGCCTGGAGCTACAGGAAGAGCTGAGTCGCACTGGCCGATCTCGAGAGGTGCTGGAGCTGGGGCAGGTGCTGGACACGGGCAAGAGGAAGAGACATGTCCCTTACAGTGTTTCGTGAGTTCTTTTTGGTGCTCCCTTACCTTCCAACCCCTGAGGGAGCCCTGGGAGTGCCTACAGCATCCAAGGAGTCTTTGTTTCCCCTCTTCCCACAGAGAGACAAGGCTGGAAGAGGCCTTGGAGAATTTGTGTGAGCGGATCCTGGATTACAGTGTTCATGCTGAGCGCAAGGGCTCACTGAGATATGCCAAGGTCAGACCCTTCCCTAGGGCAGCATTCCACTTTTCAGAAACAACAATGGATATCCCCTGGGACCCATCTCCCTCCAGCTCTGGAGAGTGTCACCACCCCATTGTTAGACTCCCTCATCTCACCCTCATGGAGCTCACCCCTGGGTCTCCAGTAATTGACAGTGCTGATATGGCAGAAAGGGGAAAAAAGAGGTGGGGCAGGGGGCTCGGCTGATTCTAGATTCCTATCTTTCAGGGTCAGAGTCAGACCATGGCAACACTGAAAGGTCTGGTGCAGAAGGGGGTGAAGGTGGATCTGGGGATCCCTCTGGAGCTGTGGGACGAGCCCAGCGTGGAAGTCACATTCCTCAAGAAGCAGGTAGGATGGGGTAATGCACTGCCAGGGCAATGAGAAGGGAGCCTGAGGGGAGAGCTAGATCCCAGGGAGGTCTACCTCTGAGCAGAGAGAAGGGGGCAGAGTGAGGACTCTATCATTGATTGAAGTGGGCCCAGGAGCATATCAAGGAGTAATAGTAGAGGCTAATAATATCTACTACCACTTACTGAGCACCTACTATGTGTCAGATTCAGGCTCCCATACTTTCCAGCTGCTGCCTCATTTTCCTCTCAAAGCACCCTCACACAGTAGGTACTATTACCATTTCCCATTTTATAGGCAAGAAGCCTGAGACATAGAGTTTAATAGTCTACTTGGTAGAACAGGTACTAGTAAATGTTTGATGAATGAATGAGGACCACACAGCTAGTAAGCAGAGTTTAGCCTCCTGGCTACCTGCCTCTTCAAGGTAGGGTGGGCAGAAAGGGAGTGAAGAGTAGAGAGGAGGGTTTCCAAAGCCCAGCAGAGCATAGTTCCTTCTGACCCTTCCATTTGATCAGTGTGAGACAATGCTGGAGGAGTTTGAAGATGTTGTGGGAGACTGGTACTTCCACCATCAGGAGCAGCCCCTACAGCATTTTCTCTGTGAAGGTCATGTGCTCCCTGCTGCTGAAACTGGTAAGTGTGTGGGACTGGCCCCCTTCCTGCCAGACCACAACCTCCCAGGACTAATACCTACATTGTTTTCTATCACCTAACCTAGCGTGTCTACAGGAAACTTGGACTGGAAAGGAAAAGATCACAGATGGGCAAGAGAAGACAGAAGAGGAGGAGGAGCAAGATGAGGAGGAGGAGCAAGATCAGGAGGAAGAGGAAGGGATGACTAACACACCAGGGCACCCCAAGCGTGACCCAGAGGATCTTTGACCCCTGCTTTTGTTTGAGTCCTCAGGAGGGGCAGGGGTCCTGGAGAAGAACCCTCTGAAGTCTGAGCAATCCCTTCCCTGCCCCACATAAGGGTTTGTGTGTATGTGCGAGGGATCCCACCCCAAGGCTTGTAACTGTTCTTTCCTATCTGGTCTCAGGCAGGATCCTGGTGGTGCAGCATGGCATGGCTACGGGGACAAAGGTGGGAGCAGTAGGTGGAAGGCCTGCCCCAACAGATCAGCCCTCTGCCTGCCATCTAGCCCCTTAACTGTCAAGTGTGTGGAGGGACAGTATTGAAGGCTTTCCCCTTTAAATATCTCTCCTACTCCCCACTCCACCCAGAGGTCAATGAAGGCATCGGAGCTGTGGGCCTTAGGAAAGTCACTTCGCCCCTCGGGGGTCTGTTTTTAGACCCTTCCGAGGAAGAAGCCAGCGCGGACATTCTCTATGACCCATACACACGCTGCCTGCATCTAGGAGGCTACAAGCTAACAAATTTAACACGACGGGGACACTGTAACAGGATGGAGTGATGTTGATAAGTGGGATAGATATTTGGTCTACTTCATATTAATTTCACCGAGGGCCCACCATGGGATTTCACAGGTGCCAAATTTTCTATATCGCTAGTAAATTTTTTAAAAATACCAGCTGAGCCTGTAGTTTCAAACAACTGACCTGCAAACAACATAGCTAGCCGATATGGCAGCGCCCACAGAATAAGCCGTTGGTCGCCGTCTGTTAGAAGCTAGTAGTGTTTTGTAATTTGCAGTTCAGGGAGACTAGCAGGGGTCCCCGGCTGATAATTACTTAGGCTAGGATCTGTGCGGCCCCTCTCGGCGCCTGCGGGATTATACCCTGGAATTCAAAATCAGCGTGCGGGAGCGCGCGTCGGCCACCATACTCTGGGCTTACGGGAGCTCGCTGGGGACAAAATCCCTCACGCTTTTCCGAGGGCCGGTGTCCTCACGGAGAGGCAAGAATTAAGAGAAGCGGTGAAACTAAGTCCAAGACAGGGAACGGCTCCGGTTAGAATGAGGGGAATAAAGAGGATATCCTTAGGGGAGTGATGGGTGGGGACCTACCGCATAGGAGCGTGGCGACGGCCGGAGACACTGAGGGACTGGCAGGCGAGCTCACCCTAAGGGATGATTGGACGATACCATCTACGGGAGGGGGTTGGGGCGATACCACCTTAAGGGTGCGAGGGGGGTGGCAAAGAACTGAGACTTGGAAGGTGCCACGCGGCGGAGGCAGGCGCGTGTGGGAACCCGAAGGGACTGGGCAGTCCCCCATAGCCCCACTTTCCTTCCCCAGCCGTCCTTCTGCCATGAGCGGTCTAGTGCAGACCGAGCCGCTGCTCGGGGAGCCGCCTCTGCTGGTGCGCGGCGACCCCTACTCGGTGGTGGTCCTTCTGCAGGGCTATGCGGAGCCCGAGGGGGTGGGCGACGCGGTGCGCGCCGACGGCTCCGTGACGTTGGTGCTGCCTCAGGCCTGGGGCCAGGCTTCCAGCCACCGAGAGTCCCCGCCCGAGGGCGGCGGGGCGAAGACCGCCCTGGAGGAGGCGGCCCGTGGTCCCATCCTCGTAGACACCGGGGGCCCTTGGGCCCGGGACACACTCCTGGGGGCCCTGGCGCGGCAGGGCGTGGCCCCCGGAGACGTGACTCTGGTGGTGGGCACCCATGGACACTCGGATCACATCGGGAACTTGGGGCTGTTTCCCCGGGCGGCTCTGCTGGTCTCTCACGACTTCTGCCTCCCCGGGGGCCGCTACTTCCCCCACGGGCTAGGTGAGGAGCGGCCCCTGCGGCTGGGGCCGGGGCTCGAGGTGTGGGCCACGCCGGGCCATGGGGGCCAGCGGGACGTGAGCGTAGTGGTGGCGGGCACGGTCTTGGGCACCGTGGTGGTGGCGGGCGATGTGTTTGAACGCAGTGGAGACGAAGACTCGTGGCAAGCGCTGAGCGAAGACCCGGTGGCCCAGGAGCGGAGCCGGAAGAGGGTCCTAGGGACAGCGGACGTGGTTGTGCCTGGTCACGGAGCCCCCTTTAGGGTGGTCAGGGAAGCCCCTCAACCACCGAACTGACGTCCAGGAGAACAGAGGACCCAGTCGGCTGAGTCGGAGGAATCAGGGGTGATGGCTTCCAGCTGTCGCAAGACCTGGTTTTCCAGCAAGGACAGTCACCGATATCACTGCAACCAAACTAGGACCAAGCACTGACTCAGCCGTGTGCCACGTCTTTGGGCCTCCGTAAAATGGGAGAGTGTTCTTGGGAGAGTCGTCCAAAATAAAAACAGAAAACTGTATGGAAAATCGTACGGCCCTCATGTAAATGCGAATCATTAATGATGACAATCCTGAAATTTGGTAGTTAGCAGCTGCAGCAGGGGGACACTTTGGCCAATTGCTTATTTCTCATAAGATAGAGATTTGCTGTGAAGGTGCAGGGCATATAAGTAACACCTTAGTGGTGATTATCATCCATCTGTTCAAGGAATATTTAACAACCTGCAATGTTTCAAACACTGCCCTAGGTCACGGGGATGCAACAGTGAGCAAGCTAGACAAACTCCCTGTCCCTTATGGAGATTACATTCTAGAGACAAAGACAAGTAAACAACAATAATAGTAAACCAAATAATTACAGATTGTGCATAGTGACATGAAAGAAAAGGAGGGCAAAGGGGATGGAGTGCCAAGATGGGAAAATGACCTCTTTTATTTAAGGTTGTCAGGAAGAGCCTCTGAGGAGATGATGTTTGATCAGGGAACCAAATGAGAAGAAAGCCAACCATATGAGGATCTGGCAGTTGTGCATTCCAGGCACAGGAACGGCAGGTATAAAGGTCCTGAGGCAGGACAGCTTGACCTGCTCGAGTAGCAAGACTATGGGGTTAGAATGTAGAGTGCCAAGGAAGAGTGGTAACAAATGAGGACAAAGAATTAGGCCAGGCCATCATGGACCATGGTTAAGGGTTTGGATTTATACTGAGAGAGAAGCCTTTGGCTTTTGAGCAGGCTAATGACTTGGCCTCATTTATGTTTTAAAGTAACTACTCTTGTTCTACTAGTTCTGAAGTTCTACTCTGAGTGGAGAAGTGGTCAGAGTAGGGCAAGAATAGAATCAGCTGGACTGGTTAGGAAACTACTGTAGTCTTTCAGGCAAGAGAAGTTAGTGGCACCTGCTCTTCTCCCAGAAATGCTGTTCTGGCTGTGGCCCTCTTTACAGCTGTGCCCCAGGCCCTCCATCCACACAGTGTCAGAACCCACAGAAACACTCGGGGTGGGGCAGATGAAGGAGAGGAGCAAGTCTACCTTGTTGCGGATGATGAGACACCCTGGGTGGATGCTGTGGCGGCAGGGCCAGACTGAGGGTTATTTTCCAGGCATCCACAAAGGCCAGGTGGAGGTCACCAAAGGCAGCTCAGAGGAGCTGGTTAACCTAGAGGGTGAACCAGTACCTGCCATACATAGACCCGTAGGTGGTGTTGACCAGTTTGATGACCACAAGAGTGCACAGTTCCCAGGCCAACGGTGCAGCCACAGCCGCCCAGATCCCTGCCAGTCATCAGATAAAGATAAATGAAGTGAAGGTGGCGATGTGGGCATCCAGCCTCAGAACTATCATGGTGTGGGGGCCCCTGGCCAGGTTCCCCACCTTCTGGGCCACAGAGTGCGGGGGGGCCACTGGTGTGCGGAGGGAGTGTAGGGGCCAGCTGTGTGCTCACCAATGCAGCACTGTGCCCTGAGTGATCTCCATGGCCCCATCTGATATGTGGAGTGTAGATCCAATAGCTTCAGGGCTATGAGGGGGATGAAAAGGAGGGGATGGGGGTTATAGAGAACTATGCACTTTCAACTTGTACAAATAAAAATTCCAATCCCGACTTACTTTCCATAACATGGTACTCTTGCCCATGATTCTGGTCTGGTCATCTAGAGCCAGCACATCTCTTTGGCCACACTGACTGTCTCCACAATGGACAGGTCACCTAAGCTAGTCCAGGCTTGGTCATCTTAGGGGTTTTGCTGGAGCTAGTGGAAAAGAAAAGTCAAGTTCTTTCCTGAAAGACTGACATGGGAGATGTATGGAAGTGTGGAATCACTATATTTACATACATCACTATATGAAGTGATGCTACACTGAAGCTAATGCTACACTGTATGTTCACTAACTGGAATTTAAACAAAAACTTAAAAAACAAAAAACAAAAACACCACACTGACCTGAGAGGATAGGTCATTTGCCACTCTGTGGGAAGAGCCCATGGCTCTGGGGCCAAGTGGAGGCTGAGAATGAAGCTGAACTGTAGGGGGCAGAAATGAGCAGTTATGAGAAATAGACCCCGGGGAGAAATCTGAGTGCTGAATTCAAGCCAGATCCGCTGCTGAACTCCTGAGTCACCAGGGCTAATCAACCCCTTTGCTGCCTGAAAGGCTTTGACTGTGTTTTCAGTCACAACAAGAGGAGTCCTGGGTGGATACAAACACAGGTGGAAATGACCCATTAGAGAGGCCTCGGAAATGGTGGGAAAGCAGCATTCGAGGTGGGGCCCAGAGTGACTGTACTCTTAGAAGTTTCTTTTAGCTTCCTTCTTGTGTAAATTCTTAGGAAAACTTGACCCATATGATTAGATACTTGTACTTGCAAATATTCAGTGGCTCCACATCGCACACTTTCTCGTCCAGTCATCTCTGAGACAAACTTTCCCTGCTCCAGTTTGGCAGGACTGCCTGCTTCCTTCCAGACTCCTCTTCTCCTTCTCTCCTGCAGGCCTTTGATCCTGCTCTATTCCTGCTGGCCTCCCTCTGTTCTGTACCATCCATCGATCCAGGCTCAACTCAGCTCATCTACAGAAAAACCTCCCCTGATTTTTCCAGCTCTTCTTTAAACTCTTGCAGTGCATTCTCTGTATTATTCATTTAACAGTAGATATACCCAGTGTTGATAATTTTTTCTGGAAATGTCCTCTCCTCATTGTGCCCTTTGAGAGCAGAAACTAAGGAAAAAACAAAAAAAACAAAAAAACTTCTCTGAATGCTCCAGAGCTTGTGTTATGTCTACAAATGCCATGTAATAGACACATGCTATTTTTCTCAGCTCTGACTCCTTGCCCAGGACTTCAGGGTCTGTCTCTGCCCATTCTCTGGAGAAGTTCCAGTA
The DNA here is from genome assembly GCF_022837055.1 of Prionailurus viverrinus. Lineage (NCBI taxonomy): Eukaryota > Metazoa > Chordata > Mammalia > Carnivora > Felidae > Prionailurus > Prionailurus viverrinus. The sequence continues at coordinate 7,548,236 of NC_062576.1, forward strand.
TCCTGTGCACTCTGCGAACAAAGGGGTGCCACTCAGAGCCCTCCTGTTCACCTCTTCCTATATGAAGCTCCAGGTGTCTTGCCAGAGGGCTTTGGGGCCGGGATCCCAGGGTGGTATGGGAGTTGATGGATCAAAGCTGTAGGAGGGAGAAAAACATAACAAGCTGAATAACGGGAAGCTCCCCGAAGCAAGGCTGCAGGAACCAGCCTGTCTGAGGACAAATAAGCCAGGATGCAGCCAAAGGGCCTGCCCCCACCAGCCCATCTTGGGGCCTGTCCCATGGTGGGGAAAGAAAGCTCCAAGTGTCCTCAGGAGGCTGGAAGTGTCCTCCATGACAATGAAGCCTCCAGTGACCTGGACCTGGAGCAACTCCTTGAAGATGTTGGAGAAGAGCCGGAGCAGCTGGAGGAGCCACAGTGTGGAGATGACCCTGGGGAGTTCACCACGACCTTCTTTGAGGAATAGCTGTGTGCTCCTGCCTCACCCGCTTCCACAGGAGCAGCAGAGAGAGCCCCTCAGAGGGTCCCTGAGAAGCTACTAAGTGTGGGGTTCGTTCCTCGGCTACAGGCCAATTGGCTAAAGTCACGGCTCTGCAGTTTATGTGTTAATAAAACAGGTTACTGGCTTAAGTGGTTCCATTTGTCTCTAACCACATGCTTCCCTTGGCTTCTCTCCTCGCCCCCTCCACCCCGGTCCCTGTGGCATGTCCCTGTTTCTGGTGGGAGGCCGGCACAGTATAGGGATCTGGGAAGGCAGTGAGACCCAAGTCCTGGGAGGAGGCCGTCGAGAAGGGCAGGTCTGGGTTCAGACCTGGCTCAGCCACTTACTAGGTGTGTGGCTTTGAGAAAAGCACTAACCATTCTGGGTCTTCTCTTCACGCCTCCAGTGAGTGCATCCAGGACTGTATAAGGTTGTTGGCGATGCTTATGTGAGTGATGCACTTAACGCGGTACATGTTATGGTAGCAGAAGTAGAATGGTTAGATAAGGGGGCAGAGTCTGGGCTCTGGGCTGGCTGCCAGTGTTTGGTGTCCCCCACCTGGCCTGAAGGCAGTCACTGAACACCAGCCCTGGAGGAGGGATCTTGGGTGTGAGCTACTTTCACAGCTCATTTTTGGCGAGAAGGAAGAGACAGAAGATGCCATCAGTTTCTCCTTAGGTGCCTTCAGGCAAATCCTACTAGTACTTTTATTTTTGTGGGCAAGGGCTGGGAAGTTGAAGAGGGAATGGAAGCAGATGGCTCTGTTTCTCTCTGGTCCTTGGTGGCCTTCCACACCCACTGGCTTTTGTCTGTGTCTGTCCAGGGTTATTACTAGAAGCTGTGACCTTCTGTGCAGCTTAGTCTCAGGGAGTCCCCATTCAGTCCTGCTCACTGGGCCTTTCCGATAGAGTACAAGGTCTCCTGCGGGCTCTCCTTGGGAGGGGTGCAGGGAGGAGCTGGAGAGGGTGAAGGAGGCATAGAGGATGCTGCTGTCATCCTGCACTTCATCCTGGGGGAGAAAGAAGGAAAAGGCGGTAGAGAGCGGAAGGGGAGTGGCAGCTGTTTCCCCTCCCTCCCTCCCCCTGCCGAACCTCAGGCCTGGAATGGGTGTCTGTGCTGCAGCCAGTTCCTCTCCATCCTCTGCCACTGAAACCTCTGATGTCCCCCTGCCACCATCTCCCCTCCTGTCCTTCTGAGTCTGTCTACAGCGTTTCCCAAGGATCAGCCCCTGGTTCACAGACATCCCCTCCACCACCCAACACTATCCTGGGAGGTCCCATCATCGACAGGGACAGCCCTCTGAACACACGGGACTCCTATGTCCCCCCAACTCTAGTGACCTCCACTCCATTCAGCCATACCCTGGACTCCTTTTTATCCCTGGGATTGAGAACTCTGAAATATTAAGTGCCAGCATCATTTTTATGCTACAACTTTCTTTCCTTCCAGCTCTCTTTTACCATCAGCCTGTTTGGTATATCTTTGTTTTGACCCTCTGATAATCCACTTTCTTTTGGGCTGTCCAAACTCCCTGATGATCCTCTACTCTCTACTCCTGCCCTTTCACTAGCTCCTTGACCGCCTGTGTTCCTCTGTCCTTATGCCACACTTAGGTGACACAGCTCTAATTCTGGATGTGGCTGATGGCAGAGAATGCTATTAGCTTACCTAATATCCATTCATTTCTTCTTATTCAGCTACAGAACCTTGATTTTATTTGGGGTGGCAGTGTGCTGCCCTACTGACAGATGTGGGACATAGTACATCCTAGCCAGTAAGATTCAAGGGGAAGTTGTGGGTAGGGTTTTCAGGAAGACTCTTTAAAATGAGGACAGATAGGGGCACCTGGGTGGCGCAGTCGGTTAAGCGTCCGACTTCAGCCAGGTCACTATCTCGCGGTCCAGGAGTTCGAGCCCCGCGTCGGGCTCTGGGCTGATGGCTCGGAGCCTGGAGCCTGTTTCCAATTCTGTGTCTCCCTCTCTCTCTGCCCCTCCCCTGTTCATGCTCTATCTCTCTCTGTCCCAAAAATAAGTAAACATTGAAAAAAAATTTTTTTAAATGAGGACAGACAGCTGTGGCATAGTCTTTTTTTTTTTTTTTTTTTTTCCTTTCTTCCTTCCTCCTGTTTCCTGTCTGGATTCAGAAATAATGGCTGGAGTCTGAGCAGCCATCTTGGATCATGAGGCAACCTTCAGGATAAAAGCCAGTAGCCGTAACAGTGAGCAGGAAGATAGAAGCCTGAGTGCCTAAGGACAGTGTCCTCTGCTATCTGCTTCCTCATCCTTTTATATGAGGGAAAACAATAAACTCAGTCTTATTTAAGCCCTGTTACTTTTGGTCTCTGGTGCCAGCAGGTGAACGTAACTCCTAATGAACAAATCCCAGAGGGTTCTAACCTGCATGAGGAAAAACATGAGGCGATGCCTTTACAGAGTTTATGGCTTCTCATCTGAGTTGAATCCTTAAATACTGTCTTCTAGGGGCGCCTGGGTGGCGCAGTCGGTTAAGCGTCCGACTTCAGCCAGGTCACGATCTTGCGGCCGTGAGTTCGAGCCCTGCGTCAGGCTCTGGGCTGATGGCTCAGAGCCTGGAGCCTGTTTCCGATTCTGTGTCTTCCTCTCTCTCTGCCCCTCCCCCGTTCATGCTCTGTCTCTCTCTGTCCCAAAAATAAATAAATGTTGAAAAAAAAAATTAAAAAAAAAAATAAATACTGTCTTCTATATCCTCAGTGACTATGTCATGTTTTTCTTTGTCTCCAACCCTCATCCTCACTCTAGAGACAACCACTGTGATTTTTCCTCTACAGAATTAAAAACAATTTATATATTTGAGTTTATCAATATTTTTATTCATGGCTCTTAGGTTTTATGTTATATTTAGGGAGATCACCTCTACTCCATGGTTATAAAATAGTCTCACATGCTTTATTCTGATGCTAGGGTTCTTCCCCTCCCCCCTATGCCGTCCACCCCCCATTTAACTCTTTGATTGATCTCCATGGAATTTATTTTGGTGCAAATTATGAGATAACATTTTCTCAGATGGCTGCTCAATTGTTCCCTCACCATGTATTGAATTACTCATCTTTCCCCATTGATTAGAAATGCCAGTTTTTAACCTACTAAATTCCTGAATATATTTTGACCTATTTTGTCCTGCCTATATTCGGGCTTTTCTCTTTTAATACATTGGTTTATCTGTGTATGAATATGACAGCATCGAATCATTTTAATTATTGCAGCTTAATAATTACAAGTGCTAGTGCTCACATAGTCCTTATTCTGTACCAGGATCTGTTCTCAATGAATTACATTTAATTGTCATGACAACCCCCAGGGTGAGTACTATTATTATTCTCATTTTACCGATGAGTAAGTTGAGGCACAGAGTAATACAACCACTGCACCAGAGTTTCCCCAGCCAGGATTTGAGTGCAGGCGGTCTAGATTCTATGCTGCTCACTTCTGTGCTTTAATATCTGATAGGGCTAATCTCCTCTCACTGAAATCTTTCTCTAGAGGAATTTCAAATCAGTATTGGAGGGTGTTGGGGTGTAAATAATTAATGCCTCTAGCCCTGTCCTCTTTTTTTTTTTTTAAATAAAAAAAGTTTTTTTTATTTTAGGTGTGGGAGGGGCAGAGGGAGAGAGAGAGAGAAAGAGAGAGAGAGAAAGAGAGAGAGAGAGAGAGAGAGAGAATCTTTTTTTTTTTTAATTTTTTTTTCACGTTTATTTACTTTTGAGACAGAGAGAGAGAGACAGAGCATGAACGGGGGAGGGTCAGAGAGAGAGAGGGAGATACAGAATCTGAAACAGGCTCCAGGCTCTGAGCTGTCAGCACAGAGCCCGACGTGGGGCTCGAACTCACGGACCGCGAGATCATGACCTGAGCCGAAGTCAGCTGCTTAACCCACTGAGCCACCCAGGCGCCCCGAGGGAGAGAATCTTAAGCAGCCTCCATGCTCAGTGCAGAACCCAACACAGGGCTTGAACCCACAACCCCGAGACCATGACCTAAGCTGAAACCAAGAGTGGGACGATCAGCTGATTGAGCCACCCAGGTACCCTTAGCCCTGTCCTTTTAGGTGTAAATGCATACACTCAAATTTCTGATGAACATCTCTGCTCAGATGCCACACAGGTATGTCTAACATGTCTCAAGCTAAAGAAGCATTGTTCTCCCCACAACATGGTCTTTGAACTCCTGTGTTCTCTAATTTGCTTGGTGGTTTCACCCAAGTTCTTCCCACTCCCTTGCCCCTACACCAGCCTGATCACCAAGCCTTACCGGTTTTCTCTCTTGAACTCTTCCAGGGTCTGGCTCTATCCCTCCACCCACACTGCCACTGCATTAGATTGGCCTGGCCCACCTCTGGCACCTCTACCCCATACTTATGTATCTGCATGGTGAACTGTTTCATGTTGCCTCTGGGAGCAGAGGCTCTTGGGTGTGATTTACGAGGTTCTCTTCTCCCATCTCCAGCCTCCTCCACAGCACGGAGCTGCTTAGAGTTCCCCCACTGCTTTCCCGTACCTGCGTGGACAGTGATGTCTTCACCACCCTCACCACTTGCCTGGCTAATTCTCTTATACTCTTTGAGACTTTTTGTAGTGTCACTTCCTATGGGAAGCTCTCTGTGATTCCCCTCCAATGTCCTAGACTACCACAGTTCTTTCCAAATGAGGTAGTCACCCCCTTTCCTCTCCCTCTTCCACTGAGTTCCTTGAAAGCAGGACCTACCCTTTATTTACATTTGTGTCTCCAATTGTAAGCCAGACCCTGGGGGGTGCCTGGGTGGCTCAGTTGGTTAAGAATCTGACTGTGGCTCAGGTTATGATCTCATGGTTTGTGAGTTCAAGCCCTGCATCGGGCTCTGTGCTGACAGCTTGGAGCCTGGAGCCTGCTTTGGATTCTGTGTCTCCCTCTCTCTCTGCCTCTTCCCCACTTGTGCTGTTTCTCTCTCAAAATTAAATGAGTATTAAAAAAAAAATTATAAGCCAGACCCTGGAAGATAGGCCTTCAACCAACGCTTGCTGAGCTGAACCAACTTCCTTTCCCTTCTGCTCTCTTCTTACTCTTCCCAAGGCTGACCGTCCCCTCCCCACGAACCAAAAGGTAAGAATTGATGGGAAATGATTAAGTTAAGAGACAAAAACTATAAAATGATCAGATTTGTGGGGAGGGATTAGTCTGGAGCAGTGGTTCTCAAACTGGATCACACACGGACACCACTTGATAAGACCTTGAGAAATGCAGATTCCCAAACCCAGACCTAGATACCTGCAGGGATCTGCATTTTCTAACCTGCACCTGCGGTCATTCTGAGGTGGGTGGGTTCTGAGAATCACTCCAGTTGGGAAGGTTGGTGGGGAGCATGGCCCAGAAAAACTTACCTTTGCTTCTCTTCCACCAGAGGTAGACAACCAGTCCCAAAATTGCAGTTTTGAACACAGCAATGGGCAGTGCGACCTTGACCATGGTTTCCATATTCATGTCCCTTGTGGTGGTGGTGACAGTGGTGGTAGGGCCCTTGGTGATTGTGGTCATCTGGGCAGCTGAGAAGACACGAGAATTTAGCAGATTCCCCCTCAGAGGCCTGGAGGTATCTGGATGAAACTTAAATCTTGTTCCCTAGTGTGGGGAATATTGGGGGTGGGGAGCAACTCTCTGAAGCTCTCACACAGGGTGGGGGTGATGAATCCACATCACTCAGTTTAAATCCTGACTCTACCTCTGATCAGTGGTGTGACCTCAGAACCTCATTTCATCCCTGACAAACAGGGATCACTAAATCCACAGGAACAAAAAATACTTTTTATTGTAAAATATACATAACAAGACTTACCATTTTAGCCATATGTAAGTGTACAGTTAAGTGGCATTAAATTTCTTCATGTTCTTGTACAATTATCACTGCTATCCTTCTCCAGAAGTTTTTAATTTTCCCAAAATGAAACTCTGTGTATCCGTTAGACACTCCTCACCCCCTGGCCCCACCACTGGCATCCACTGTTCTGTAGATGCTGCTTTTAGACAACAGGCTTGATAAATGGAAACTGATCAAGGCAAAATGACCCACATGGACTCCCTGGCTGAATCCAGACAGACCCATCAGGTGACCTCAAAATATCCATAGGCCCTAACTGACCAATGGGCTACATACAACCAGGCACAATGACCAAAAAAAGGGAAAATTCCATGTATCATCACACCTCCTCATCTTCCCCGCTTTTAAAACAGCTCCTACCTGTTGCCTTGCTGCAGACAACTTTTCTTCTTCTATCCTGTCTGCTGCTCCCTTTCACTGTAGTCAATAAAACTTCTGTCACCTTTGTTCTGCCTTGGGTGAATCCTTTCACTTGCCTGGGCCACATACTTCCACTGATCATCCCCCCACATTCGGGAGCCCCCATCTGATCGAAGAGACACCATGTTTTAGTCTGTCTATGATTTTGACTGCTCTAGGGACCTACCTCTTACAAGTGAAATCAAACAGTATTTGTCCTTTTTCAGGATTGTTCTAATCAATGAGAAAACATCTGTAAAGCACCTCTAATTTATATTGGAATGTATTAAAATTTTTTTTTAATGTTTTATTTATTTTTGAGGGAGAGAGAGAGAGACAGAGTACGAGCAGGGGAGGGTCAGAGAGAGGGAAAAACAGAATCCAAGGAAGTCTCCAGGCTCTGAGCTGTCAGCACAGAGCCCAACACGGGGCTCAAACTCACGAGCCATGAAATCATGACCTGCGCCAAAGTCAGACACAACCGACTGAGCCACCCAGGCGCTCCTGGAATGTATTTTTTTTTTTTAATTTTTTTTTCAACGTTTTTATTTATTTTTGGGACAGAGAGAGACAGAGCATGAACGGGCGAGGGGCAGAAAGAGAGGGAGACACAGAATTGGAAACAGGCTCCAGGCTCTGAGCCATCAGCCCAGAGCCTGACGCGGGGCTCGAACTCACGGACCGCGAGATCGTGACCTGGCTGAAGTCGGACGTTTAACCGACTGGGCCACCTAGGCGCCCCCTGGAATGTATTTTTAAGGCTAAATTAATATTTAAGACTTACAAACAGATTGTACCTTCTTTTAATGGACCATTAAAAAATTGATCAAATCCAAAGGAAAAAAATCCCATTTGAATAAAATCTTCAGGTTAGTGTGGACCAAATTCATTATTCACTCTTATTAGAAATGAAGAGTAAAAGGGTAAAATACCATTCCTCAGTTGAGAATTTAAAAATTAAAAAATTTCTTAATCAGGGGCGCCTGGGTGGCTCAGTTTGTTAAGCGTCAGACTTCAGCTCAGGTCATGATCTCACGGTTCGTGGGTTCGAGCCCGGCGTTGGGCTTTGTGCTGACAGCTCAGAGCCTGGAGCCTGCTTCGGATTCTGTGTCTCCCTCTCCCTCTGTCACTCCCCCGCTCATTCTCTCTCTCTCTCTCAAAAATAAACATTAAAAAAATTAAAAATTACTTAATCAAAGAAACATATAGGAGATAACATAATTACTTAATCAAAGAAACTGCCATGCTAGATAATATAAAAACAATATTAATGCATATAAACGCTAAAGCTACACTCAAAGTTAAATTTATAGCATTAAATACTTCCATTATTTTAAATATGGAGACATTTTTAAAAAAAATTTTTTTTTTTCAACGTTTATTTATTTTTGGGACAGAGAGAGACAGAGCATGAACGGGGGAGGGGCAGAGAGAGAGGGAGACACAGAATCAGAAACAGGCTCCAGGCTCTGAGCCATCAGCCCAGAGCCTGACGCGGGGCTCGAACTCACGGACTGCGAGATCGTGACCTGGCTGAAGTCGGACGCTTAACCGACTGCGCCACCCAGGCGCCCCAACATTTTTTAAATGAATGAAATAGTTCCCAAAGAAAAAAATACCAAAAACAGAGAGAAGCTGGTCTTCTCTGAGAAGGAAACAGAGGAAGAATGTAATGAGAAGCTATGTAGGAGTAAATTTATGGGAAACAGGACGGCATTAGGTGTAATAAATATGGGCAGTGGTTATTTAGGGAAAAAACAAACAGGCAAACAGATGAAATTTTTCCAAACCTAACAACAAAAAAGTGTTGAAACTATGAGTTAGTGTATGTTCCACTATAGACTGATAAATCTAAAAACCTCTCGGAAGTGGATGATTTTATAAAACAAACAAAACATTTTAAAAGTATGTTTAAGATGGGGGGGGTGCCTGGGTGGCTTAGTTGGTTAAGCGTCTGACTTTGGCTCAGGTCATGATCTTGCGGTTTGTGAGTGTGAGCCCCATGTCGGGCTCTGTGCTGACAGCTCAGAGCCTGGAGCTGCTTCGGATCCTATATCTCCCTCTCTGTCTGCCCTCCCCTGCTCATGCTCTGTCTCTCAAAAATAAATAAATAAAATAAATAAATAAATGTTAAAAATATATGTTTAAGAAATAGCATAAAAACTTTAACTCATGACTAGTCAGAGATGAAATTAAGAACACTATTAATTCCCTTTTATAAAGATTCTAAGCTCAGGAAGTTTTATGGGTAAACTCTTGGAAAAAGTCAAGGAACAGATAATTCCTAAACAGAAGGTTTCAGAACACAGAGAAATGGAAAATTTTGAAACTCTTTTTAAAAATTTTTTAAATTAAAAAAAATATTTTAAGTTTATTTATTTTGAGACAGACAAAGACAGAGTGAGTGGGGGAGGGGCAGAGGGAGAGGAAGAGAGAGAGAAAATCCCATGGAGGCTCCACACTGTCAGCACAGAGCCTGATGTGGGGCTTGAACTCAGGAAACCGTGAGATCATGACTTGAGCCGAAACCAAGAGTCAGATGCTTACCCCATTGAGCCACCCTGGCCCCCCTCAAATTTTTTTATTTGAGAGAGAGAGAGAGAGAGAGAGAGAGAGAGAGAGAGAGAGAGAAACTCTTAAGCAGGTTCCACACTCAGCATGAAGTCTGATATGGGGCTCAACGCAGGGCTAGATCCCAAGACCCTGGGATCGTGACCTAAGTCCAAATCAAAATGTGGAAGCTCAACCAGCTGAGCCACCCTGGTGCCCCAAATTTTGCAATCCTATATCACTTTGCAAATCTAAATCTTGTAATATGAGAATGCTGAGGTTATTCTCAATACTTTTTAAAAATGCAGATTAAAATAAGCCATTGGGGGTGTTGTTTACTTGCTTGTTTTCACTGATCCAAGTAGAGGGACCCACCCAGTATTGGCACTACAGGAAAATGGATAGGTTGGCATTGCATTTGGGAATATCTATCAAAATGCAAAATGCCCAGGCATGCCCTTTGACCCAGTAATTTCAGTGGTAGGAATTTATCCTGTGGAAATACTGGACAAGTCTTCAAAGGCCTGTGTTTAAGGGTGTTCTTTGCAGCTTTGTGTTGTGTCAACAACCTAAATGTCTTTTTTTTTTTAAACTTTATTTATTTTTGAGAGAGAGAGAGAGAGAGAAAAGGTGTGAGTGGGGGAGGGGCAGAGAGTGAGGGAGAGGAAGAGAATCCCAAACAGGCTCCACACTGTCAGAACACAGCCTGACACAGGGCTCAAACCACGAACCCTGAGGTCATGGCCTGAACCGAAGTTGGACCCTCACCTGGCTGAGCCACCCAGGCACCCCCAACCTAAATGTCTTTAAATAGGAAACTGAATAAGTACATTATGATACATTACTGAAAGGGGACGCCCTGCAGCCTTTTTTAAAAAGGCATAACTGGGGGCATTGGGTGACTCAGTCACTTAAGCCTCACACTCTTAATTTCAGCTCAGGTCAGGATGTCATGGTCGGTCCTGAGATCAAGCGCCATGTCGGACTCCATGCTGAGGGTGGAACTTACTCAGGGTTCTCTTTCTCCTTCTCTCTGCCCCTTCCCCGCTCACACTCTTTATCTCAAAATAAATAAATAAACATTAAAAACACATTTATTTTTATTACTTTCCTATATATTTTTTTAAATCTTTTTTTCCAACGTTTATTTATTTTTGGGACAGAGAGAGACAGAGCATGAACGGGCGAGGGGCAGAAAGAGAGGGAGACACAGAATCGGAAACAGGCTCCAGGCTCTGAGCCATCAGCCCAGAGCCTGACGTGGGGCTCGAACTCACGGACCGCGAGATCGTGACCTGGCTGAAATCGGACGCTTAACCGACTGCGCCCCCCAGGCGCCCCCCTATATTTTTTAATATGAGCATGAATATCCAATTAATTGTATTAATTGAAAAATTAATTTATTGGGGTGCCTGAGTGGCTCAGTCAGTTAACCTTCCAACTTTGGTTCAGGTCATGATCTCTCGGTTCATGAGTTCGAGCCCCATATGGGGCTCTGTGCTGACAGCTCACAGCCTGCAGCCTGCTTCAGATTCTGTGTTTCCCTCTCTCTCTGCCCCTCCCCTGCTTACGCTCTCTCTCTCTCAAAACGAAATAAACATTAAAAAAAAAATTTTTTTAAGAAAAATTAATTTATTGATGAAAAATTCATAGTAAATGTGACCGAACTGAGAAATGAGGAAAGTTAGGAGGATCAGGAAGGAGGACGAGGGGTCTGGGGAGAGGGAAACCTCTCAAAAAAGGCCATTTAAGGGAATATGGAGGAGGTGCCAGAAATAGAAATCCAACGCTGTCTTGCTAAATTCAGGTTGTGAGCCACTTTCTATTTGCTCTGAAACCAGCACGGTGGCCAGATGGGACAGTGGTTTACCAAGGGTGGGGGCACAGAGAGTGTCCTTCCACCCAGGAGCAGTGATACATTGTTAGAATTGTCAGTGCAAGTGATTATAAAGAGCAGACCTGGGGTTTTTAGTTTTTAAGGAATATTTCTACAGATAATATTCTACAGACAGTGCATCCCCTAGTGCCTGCTCCTAGGAAGGGCTCCCTCCCCAACCGCTCTGGAGACTGACAAACCTAGGTTCAAGTTCCCAAGGCCTGCTGGGTAACATGGGAAGATCTGCTGCTGTAACACATCCCGTTCCTGGGTTAAAATAGGTGAAGACAACAATAGGATCAGGTCAGCTGTGAAGCTGAGCAGCTACTAGGTTAAGAGTGGAGGCTCGGGGGTTAAACGGGGTTCAAGTCCTGCGTGCGCCATGAGTGTGGCTCTGGGCAGGCGTTTAGGCTCTTTGAGCCTCAGTTTCCCTATCTGTAACAGGAAGATAAGAGCAGTGCCTACTGTTACTGTGGGGTCTCGGGGAAGGTTGTTAACCAGGGTGACGTACACCTAGTTGTTCAACCTGACATAGTGCGTGGTAAGCGGCAGCCGCCATATTTCTGCTGTAGATGGCATGTCTCAAAGGCCAGGATGGAGGAGCAAGATCGGAGTGGACAATGGGGACGGTGCAGGCAGAGGTGGGGACCAGGGGTGGGGGGAGGCAAGGAGGGTAAAGAGGATGGAGGCAGGGGAAGAGGGGGATGGGAAAGGAGAGGAGGGAAGGGGCTGGGGCAGGGAGCATCGTGGGCCAGGTTCTGAGGAGCAGAGCAGGAGAAGGACGCAGGGGGGACTGGGAAAAGAGGTAATGGGGCGTGGCCAGGGGCCAGGGGTCTTGGGTCATGATTGGGTACCTGCTGTGTATGCTGGGTTGAGCCCGCGACTGTGGGGAGACACAAGACTGGGGGCTGGCAGGGGCTACTCACAGGAACACAGGACAAAGGGAAGGCAGACCACGCCCTGAAGAAGTCAAGTCCACCTGGACAGCGTGGGGTGAGGGGAGGGAGGCAAGACTGGAGGCCCAGCTTGAAGCAAGAAGGGAGGATTCCTGGGCAGCCTGGAAGGTGCTGAGGCTGGGGGAGCGGGGTGGGGACTGGCTCCGGAGGGGGCAGTGAGGGGGATGGGCAAGGAAGGCAGCCCAGGTTTGGGGAGATCCAGGAGAAAGAGTAAAGTTGGCAGAGGCCTGGGGAGGGGAGAAGGGTGGGGAGAGGAGTTTGAGAGAAGGGGTAAGCAGGAAGATTGGGGCCTGGGCCAGGCCTGGGGGATGAGGGCACCCTGCAGGGTGGGTGTGGTGGCTGCCGGGCAGCTGGACTCACCGTTGGTAATGGTGAGTTTGGTCCCTGGGATGGACTGCCACACCTGTTTGCCGTCTCTTAGCGTTTCCACTCGGACCTGGCAAAAGTACCTAGTCTCATCTTCTTTCCGCAGGTTCTGTATACACAGGGTGCCGGAGTTCTGACCCTCTCTCAAGTCCAGGGAGATCCGGTTCTTGTAATCCTTATGGATAAAACGCTGGGTACTGTTGTAGATGACCTCTCCATGGAAGTCTCTCCGTCTGACGGCTATACTCAGTCTGGGATCCTTGGCTAACTCCCAGCAGTGGAAGTAGGAGAAAGAGATGCAGGTGGAACCACCCTCGGGGGCTGAGAGAGACGCTGGTTGGTTGACCCCAAAGTCAGTGTTTGGATTGCATTCTTTTGAGCTGCCTGGAGGAGAGAGAGGAGAGACTTTGAGCCACTGGGAGAGATGAGGACGATGACCCCAGACCTTCTGGCACCCTCGCTCACAGAGCACACCAAGTGTGACAGATGGCAGGACTGGCCCTCTGGCCTGGGTGTCCCCCTTGCCGGGTTTGGGGTAGGGAGGAGGGTGAAGGGTTGGGGAGGACCTGGCACCGTGGGACCAGCCCGCTGGAGCTGGGAGGCCTGGCCGGCTACCCCAGCAGACCCCTTCTCCAGCTGCCCAGCCACAGCCCTTCCTGGGGACTCCTGGCCCTCGGGACAGAGCCAGGGTGTCCTGGACACTCACCAGCCTGCAGAGATGCCGGCAGCAGCAGCAGGGACAGCAGCAGGGACGGACCCATTGCCTCACTCTCCTCCCAGGAGAGGAGAAGCCAAGCAGCTCTGTCAAGGCCAGAGGGCAGGCCCTACAGAGGTGCCTCCTCGGGGAGTCCAGAGGAACGTGGAAAGCGTGGATCAGGTTCCTTCGGAAGAGCAACGGAGGGTGAGCTTCCCCAAACTCGCGGGCCCCCGGAGTACCCAGCACTTCCTTTATCAATCTGGTTTCTTTTTTTTCTACATTGCAAAAGTGCCTCCTTTGTGGTCAGTGCACAGGAGCCGTGAGAAAGGCCCCCAACTTCTTTCTTCACATGGAGGGCCATGGTTCTGACCTTGGCCATCTGTGGCCTCTCCTCTTCCATCTCAGCTCCTGGCCACCTCTCCTCAGGAGTCAGTCTCTGTCTCTCCACCTCACCTTCTCACTGGCTCTCTGTGCGTCTTCTGGCCTCTGTCTGTCGTCCAGGTGAAGGGGCTGCAGCAGAACCAGCTTTGGCTTTTCCAGCCAGAGGACAGGCAGCCATGAGTCTCTGCCCAGCTAACACCTCCCCAGAGGAAGGAGGAGGGACCCACTGGTGATCAGATGGCCTCGACCCCAGAACCAGGCACCAAGGACACCCAACTTGCACCTGGCCGCTCTCCCTCCCAGCAGGGGTTCCCCTGCCCAGGACCCAGGCCTACCAGGCTCCTTCCCTCCCCTGGTCAGCTCCTTTTGTGCAGTCTCACAACATCCCTGGGGTTAAGAGGTGAGGGTGGGCCTTCTGGAGCCCATGCCTTGACCCACAGGAGGCAAGACTGGATCGGCAGGCCCCTCTGTCCTCCACTCCACAGATGAGGAGATCAAGGGCTCAGAGAAGCCCTGCCTCAGGTCACGTGACTTTCGAGGCAGGTCCAGGACTCAAACTCCAGTCTCGCTGAGTCCACAGAACCTTCTGCTCCTTCTGGATGCTCCCACCAAGTTGCACCACACAACCTTGGGCCTCGCTCCCTTCTGGAGGGTAAGCCTCACGAGGCTGTATTTTTATAATGCTCCTTAGGTCATTCCCTCCACAGCTGTGACAGCCCTGGCTAATTGGGGGCCTTCCTTGACCAGGGGGGGAAATAAGGCCCAGAGTAGTAATGAGTCACCCTCAGGATGGTCCCTGGACCATCTCCAATCGAGGGCACTGCCAGCCTGTGACTGCTGGTGGGTGGGGACAAGATACTGGGGCTGAGACCATTGGTGACTCTCTGTGCTGGTTTTAGGAGGCTCAGCTCCCTCCCTCCCCAGAATGAGGTTGGCATTGGCTTACTCAGTGGATGGTGGGGATTGGAGAACATGATTTCATCACAGGAAGTGGCCCCATCTTCTGGAGGCCAAAGCAAGAAGACCAGCTTCCTTTCTCAGTTGCTTCCTCAGTCCTAATTTTCCCCCACGCTTCTCCCAGGGCCTTCCAGGCAGTCCCTGCCCTGTCCCTGTGTCTGCATTTCTTATACCTCCTCCCAGGCCCCAGGAGACAGGTTCTGCATTTTCATGGAATCCCCTTCTCTGAGCCAGGCCCTAAACATCCATTGCCTCATTTTCAGCCCTACAACATTGGGTGGTGGATTTGTTGTTTTTCTATTTTCACCATCAGGAAACTGAGGCACCATCAGGAAGCAGCCTTAATGTCATGGAGTCCAAAGGGCTGTGAAAGACGTTTAGGTGAATGGTGACAGCTGGAAAGGTGGACAGAAGAGAGGACAAAGGACCGACTGCCTTTTTGGCAGTTCCTCTAGAGGGTGGCCTGCCCTGTCTGAGGGGTGACACCTGAATTTTATTCCCACCTTATCTCCCTGGCTGTGGAACCTGGCTGGACAGTCTCTTCTTTTCCAGGTCACCCAAGGAGGGGGCTGGACCCCACTAGGGGGTGCCCCAGCCCCTTCTGTTGGGCAGCGTGCCATGTTTACTCAACAGGCTCTGGGTCACTTTGGCAGAGTACCTGTCACCCGGGTGCCTCAGGCCCTGCCTCTCCCATATACGATCTCCCTATGTGCAAGCTGCACATTCCATGCCATGTTCAAGCCCCTGGCCCCAGTAGGATCCCTATGACACTTGAAATTAGGAGACATGATTTCTGCTCACAGATGGTGTGTGGTCTTTGTGTTTGTTCATCCTCCCTGTCCAGGTAGCATCCTCCCTGTCCTGGATGGGCAGAGCCTAAATGCAGCTTTTTAGCCCAGGGGGTGGCTGTGGGGGAGGGATCAGGAGTGTGATCAGAAGCAGGGACAGAGTGAGGACTATGAGCTGTGGATCACAATTTGAGAATACGGCCTTAGATCTTCCTCCAAGTTCTATTAAGTTTCTGTTCTCCCTTCTTCATTGGCCACATCTGTCACTGTTCCAGTCCCTTCCCCATCCATGGCACCTCACTCTGCTCCTCTTTTCCCCCCAAGATCAGGAGTAAGGCAAAGAGGTCTGCTCTCACTGCCCCCATTCATTGTGATGGACATTCTAGCGCATGCAATAAGGCAAGACAAATAGGTAAAATTGTTCTGTGTTTTCTGAGAATCTGTATTTACAGATGGCAATTGTATTAACTTTTTTTTTTTTTTTTTTAATTGTCTGCATTCTTGATGCTCTGGCACTTGTGGCCTTGCTGACTGGGAAGAGATGGCTCCTCCCAAGGCTAGCCTATTCTTAGAACTTGCAAAGGGCTTTCCTAGGAGCAAGTCTCTCATATGCAAACTAACCCATGGGGCCCATACTCTAAACCACTTCCTTTATCTAACTTTCACACACCAGGCCAATATTTCTTCTGCCCTGAGTCAACCCTGTGCTGGATTCCAGGCAACTAGCGATAGCAGTTGTAGCCCAAAGCCCACCAATCCTAAACTGTTTCCCCTTCTTTGCCACGTCTTGCCTGGTGAAAACACGATAAAGTCTGTGGTCTATGCTTTCCACTTGTTCTTGCCTCTACCTCGTCTAGTGTTTCCAGGTGGCCCTCTAATGACATGGCATTTTCCCTTCTCTTAGGAAATAAAAATTATAGAAAATTTCCTTCAATGGCATTAGCTCTGTGTCATCACTCAGTCACCTCTCCAATTAAAATCTTGCATGTACAACAATCAATACAAAATGCATCCAGATTGAAAAGGAAGAAGTAAGAACTGTCCTTATTTATAGACAACTTGACTGGTTATGTAGAAAATCCAGTGGAATCTACAAAAGAGCTAATAGAGGGCACCTGGGTGGCTCAGTCGGTTAAGCATCCGACTTCAGCTCAGGTCGTGATCTCACAGTCCGTGAGTTCGAGCCCCGTGTCGGGCTCTGTGCTGACAGCTCAGAGCCTGGAGCCTGCTTTGGATTCTGTGACTTCCTCTCTTTCTGCCCCTCCCCTGCTCATGCTCTGTCTCTCTCTGTCTCAAAAATAAATAAAAACATTAAAAAAAAATTCAAAAGAGCTAATAGAGTTACAAGTGACTTAAGCAAGTTTCCAGGATACAAGAGCAATATACAGAAATCTTATTGTGTTTTATATGCTAATAACAAAGAATTGGAAATTGAAAAAAAAAACATTTATAATAACATCACCAGTATGAAATACTTAGGAGTAAATATGGCAAGATCTGTACATTGATAACCACAAAATTTGCTGAGAGAAATTGAAGAAGACTAATAAATTCTTCTATGAGAGGACTCAATACTATTAAGATGTCAAGTTTCCCCAAACTAATCTGTAGCTTTAACACAATCTTAACCAAAATCCCAGTAGGCTTTTTTGCCAAAACTAACAAGTCAATTCTGAAATTCCTAAAGTGGGGCGCCTGGGTGGCTCAGTCAGTTAAGCGTCTGACTCTTGATCTTGGCTTAGGTCATGCTCGCAGGCTTCATGGAATCAAGCCCTGCTTTGGGTTCTGCACTGACAGCGTGGAGCCTACTTAGGATTCTCTCTCTCCCTCCCTTTCTCTGCCTCTCCCTTGCTTGTGCACTCTCTCTCTCTTTTTCTCTCCCTCAATGAATAAATAGGCGTGCCTGGGTGGCTCAGTTGGTTAAGCATCCAACTTTTGGTTTCAGCTCAGGTCATGATCTCAGGGTTCACGAGTTCGAGCCCCACACAGGGCTCTGCACTGACGGTGCAGAGCCTGCTTGGGATTCTCTCTCTCCCCCCCCCCCCTTCCCCTCCCACATCTCTCTCTCTCTCAAATTTAAAAAATAAAACAAACAAACAAACAAACATTAAAAAAAATTTCCCAAAGCAGTTCAAGGACCGAGGCCAACCAAAACAACTTTGAAAATGAAAACAAAGTGGAAGATTTCTGCTATTCGACATCAGGACTTATTATAAAGCACTTGTAATCGAGATGGACAACTAGATAAATGGAAAGAACAGAATACAGAAATAGACGTAGACATATATGGTCAATTAATTCCCCACAAAGGTGCAAAGGTAATTCAGTGGAAATGTGATAGTCTTTAAAAAAAATTTTTTTTTAAATTTTTTTTTTCAACGTTTATTTATTTTTGGGACAGAGAGAGACAGAGCATGAACGGGGGAGGGGCAGAGAGAGAGGGAGACACAGAATCGGAAACAGGCTCCAGGCTCTGAGCCATCAGCCCAGAGCCTGACGCGGGGCTCGAACTCACGGACCGCGAGATCATGACCTGGTTGAAGTCAGACGCTTAACCGACTGCGCCACCCAGGCGCCCCTAAAAACAAACTTTTTTTAAACGTTTATTCATTTTTGAGAGACAGAGAGAGACCCAGCATGAGTGGGGAAGGGGCAGGGAGAGGGAGACACAGAATCCAAGGCAGGCTCTAGGCTCTGAGCCATCAGCACAGAGCCCGACGCGGGGCCAGAACTCACGAACTGCAAGGTCATGACCTGAGCCGAAGTCAGTCACTCAACTGACTGAGCCACCCAGGCACCCCATGAAATGATAGTCTTTTAAACAAATGTACTAAAACTACTAGACCTCCATATGCAAAAACAAACCAAACAAAACAAACAGAAAAAAACCCACAAAAGCCCACAACAACACACAAAACACCATACCTTGATCCATTATACAAAAATTAACTGAGAACGAATGATAGGTTTAAATTTAAGACCTATGGGGTGCCTGGGTGGCACATTCCGTTAAGCGTCAGACTGTTGATATTGGCTCAGGTCATGATCTCACAGTTCGTGAGATTGAGCCCCATGTTGGGCTCTGCACTGACAAAATTTACAAAAATAACTGAAATACAAAATATACAAAAATATAAATACAAAAAAAATTTACAAAAATAACTGAAATACAAAATATACAAAAATACAAATACAAAAAATACAAAAATTAACTGAAAACGAATGATGGGTTTAAATTTAAGACCTACGGGGTACCTGGGTGGCACATTCTGTTAAGCATCAGACTGTTGATATTGGCTCAGGTCATGATCTCACAGTTCGTGAGACTGAGCCCCATGTTGGGCTCTGCACTGACAGCATGGAGCCTGCTTGGGATTCTTTCTCTCCCTCTCTCTCTCTGCCCCACCCCTGCTCATGCATGCATGCTCTCTCTCAAAATAAATAAATAAACTAAAAAATATAAGGCCTAAAATTATATAACTCTAGAAAAAACACAGGAGTAAATGTGACCTTGGGCTAGGCAAAGATTGCTTAGATTCAACAACAAAAGCATGATCCATAAAAGAATATACTAATAAATTGCAGTTTATCAAAACTAAAAATTCTGTTCTTCAAGAGATACTATCAAGAAAATGACAAATAAAAGCTATGGACTGGGACAAAATATTTTCAAATCACATAACTGACAGAAAACCTTCAATTTGATGAAACAAAATCTCAATTAAAAAAATTTTTTTTAAGGTTTGTTCATTTCTCAGAGACAGAGAGACAGACCATGAGCAGGGGAGGGGCAGAGAGAGAGGGAGACACAGAATTTGAAACAGGCTCCGGGGTCTGAGCTGTGAGCACAGAGCTCCACGCGGGGCTCGAACTCACGGACCGCGAGATCGTGACCTGAGCCGAAGTCGGACGTTCAACCGACTGAGCCACCCAGATGACCCCAAAATCTCGATTTTAAAGGTGAGCTGAAGACTGGATTAGATGGATTCTTCATTGAAGGAGATATACAGATAGCAGCACATGAAGAGATGTGTGACATCATTAGTCATTAGGGAAACGGAAATGAAAACCACAATGGCATACCATCATATATCCGCAAAATGGCCAAAATCGAAAGACCAACCATACTAGCGGTTGGCAAGGATGTGGAGCAGCTGGAACTCTCATACTACTGATGGGAATCTAAACCAGTACAACTATTTTGGCTATTCTTTAAAATGCTAACCATACGCCTACTGTATATCCTAGCCATAACCCTCATAGGTATCACAGTGTTGACCAGTTGCATCAGCCTCACCTAGGAACTTGTGGAAATGCTAATTCTCAGGCCCCACTCTACCTGCTGAAGTTTGAGAACTGCGGCTGTGGGGCAAGGACACTGACTTTGAGGACTCCCCCTGTGTGTTTTTACTTTTCATAGCAATCCTGTGAGACAGAGGAATTGTATTCTACCCGACAGAGGACGAAACTACAGCTCAGAGGGGTCACCTCACTCTAGTTCCCTCCACTGGGCAGGTCTGGAGTAGTTTGGACCACTCTCAGGTTTGTGCACCTTGTAAGCTTGGTGCTTCCCAAATTATTGCCTCCTTTCCTCCCACAGCCCTTCCTAGCGCTTCATTAGCGCTTCATTCATCAGGCCACTTGTCAAAGTCTGAGCAAACAAAGGCAACGGGATGTGAGCGTGAGGTGAAACAGGAAGATGACAATAGTTCTCTGAAGGAGAACAGGGCACAGTCTCTACGCTTCCCCGTGAACTGCCTGGTGCCACTGCTGATAACAGCACTGTGTTTATTTACTTCCTCCTGTTTTCTATCCAGAGGACGGGGGCCCAGAGAGGGTTTCTCCTGCCCTGGTTGGGGGCAGGCAGGCAGTGAGCCCTCCAGGAATTAGGACCCAGCTGGGAAGGGAAGACTCACCCGTGTGAAGCAAGGAGAGGGAGGCCACAAAGTCAATGCTGAAACAGGTGGGGATGACATCTCCCACTTACTGGGTGCTGGGTGTTTTGCTTATTTGCTGTATTCTTGATGCTTTGACAGGTGGAGCCTCACTGACCAGGGAGAGACTGCCCCTCTCAGTGCTGGCCAGTTCCTAGAGATGGCAAAGACTTGCCCAGGAGCACACCTTTCATATGCAAACCAACCAGTCCAGAGCCCAGTCCAGAGCCTGTACTCCAAACCACCTCTTCCATCTGGCTCTTCTGCTCCAGGAGGGCAATATTCCTCTACCCCATTCTCCCCAGGGCAGCCCCTAATCTGCAGAATCCGATGAAATTATTCCCACTGGCCAATCTTAAACCAGCTTAACCTGCTTTGCCTTGTCTTTTCCACAGACACTAGATAAAGGCTCCTGCCCGTGTTTTCCCTTCACTTCCTCTGCTTCCTGACCGACCTTGGTGTCTCCCGATGCAGCCCTGCATGAGATTCCATGCCTCTGGGATCTAGGGATCAGTGAGTATAAATTCTTACCTCATGACAGTAATTTCTGTGTCTTTGTGTCTTATCATATCTGATTCAAACAAATCCAAATAAAATTATATATATATATATATGTATGTATATATATGTATACACACACACACACACACACACACACACACACATATATATATATGTTAAATGTTTATTTATTTTGAAAGAAGGAGAGAGAGGGCCAGCAGGGGAGGGGCAGAGAGAGAGAGAGACAAAGAATCTGAAGCAGGCTCCAGGCTCTGAGCTGTCAGCACAGAGCCAGAAGCAGGGCTCGAACTCAGGAACCGCGAGATCATGATCTGAGCTGAAGTCGGCAGCTTAACCATCTGAGCCACCCAGATGCCCCTAAAATTACATTTTAAAGTAGGAGTTAACTCTCCCCGTAGGCAGGGTCTGTTATGGTCCTCATTTTACAAGAGGAAACTGAGCTCCTGAGTAAGGTTGTGGACATCACTTAAGGTCACATTGCCACTGAATACCTGCTGTGGTGTTGGGTCTGTGCCTCTGCTCCCCCCACTTCCCCATGCAGTGACAACCGTCAACAGTCCTCTGGGCCACATCAGCACCCAAGGGTTCCCTTTTCTGTGTTGTCTTCCTGCTACCCAGGGACATGCTTGAGGACTGACCGGGGCATGGAGCTTTGGGTCCTTGGCACCTGGCATAGTGCACGGGTCAGTCAGTGCCGACTGGTGTGAATGGAAAGAACACAGAGGTGGGTGTCAGGTGATGACGATCCATGTAGCTTTCCAGTCAGTGTGCAGTGTTTTCTGTCTTACCCCATTCTGTCCTCCCCCAGACCCTCTAAGGGAGGTAGCTGTTATCCCCACTTTACAGATGAGAAGACTGAGGCTCGGGGAAGGGAAGGCATTTGCCCAGCAGTCTGACCCAGGGGCTGCCTTCTGTGGAGTCTGCCACTGTCACATTCACAAGTTTCATTTGTCATGTGACCGAGACTTCCTCACCTGTCAGCCTCCTCCTCATGGCCGCTGGCTGCATTCCAGCTCCTGATCAATGTGACAAATGCCAACAGAGCCTCTCAGAGGTGAGAGCAGAGGGCTGCGGACTGGGAGGCACCGGCTGACTCCTGACCTTGCTGTGCTCCCAGCTTGAGGGAGGAGGAAGGATACTCTCAGAGGTGACCCTTGTCGCCCTTCCCCTCTGTGTCACAAACAGCTCTCCAGAAGCCCCGATTCATAGCATTTGCCAGTTTCCATGGTGCAAGAACTCCCACAGTATGGAGTTAGCTACCTCTGTGTGGTGTGCAAATGTTTGCATCCCCACTGGACCCCCCAAATTCACATGTTGAAGCCCTAAGCACCAGTAGGGCTGTATTCAGAGGTGGGGCCCCTAAGGAAATAACCAAGGTTAATGAGTCATGGGGGTGGAGGGCTGATCCTATAGGACTAGTGTCCTTACAGAAAGTGACGTCAGAGTGCTGCTGTCTCTGTCTCCACACGCACCTGCTGAGGGAAGGCCTTGTGAACACATAGCAAGATGGCGCCGCCTACGAGCTACAGGCGGTGACCTCAGGACACAACCTACCCTGCCAAACCTTGATCTTGGACTTCCCGCACTCCAGAACTGAGAGAAATTCCTGCTATTTAAGTCACCCGGTCTGTGGCATTTCATCATGGCAGCCCGAGCAGACTAATACGACTCCCGATGTGAAGTCACTGAATTTGAGCCAAGAAGAAATGCACAGCGGCAGGTGCTTCTACGTTATTCCCACCATGCAGATGCAACAGCATAAATAACGTCAAGAGCATAGATAATAGTAATACCTGGTAAACTATGTAGGCAGAGACGAGCTTTCTTCCTTTTTAATATAATTTATTGTAAGGTTATATTTTTCTTTTTTTTTAGGTTTATGTATGTATGTATTTATTTATTTACAGTGCTGGGGGGAAGGGCAGAGAGAGAGGGAGAGAGAGAGAATCTCATTAGGCTCCACACAGTTAGCAGTGTGGAACCCCATATGGGGCTCAAACTCATGAATTTTGAGATCATGACCTGAGCAGAAACCATGAGTTGGAGGCATAACTGACTGAGCTATTCAGGTGCCCCAGGTTATATTTTTTTCTTGATTAAAAATTAAGAAAACATTTTTAAATGTTTATTTTTGAGAGAGAGAGTGAGCACGAGTGGAAGAGAAGCAGAGGGGGGGGGGGAGGGACGACACAGAATCCGAAGCAGGCTCCAGGCTCTGAGTTGTTAGCACAGAGCCTGACTCAGGGCTCAAACCGTGAGATCATGACCTGGGCCAAAGTTGGCAGCTTAAGTGACTGAGCCACCCAGGCACCCCTTGATTAAAAATGTTTTATTGTGTTAATGCATACTTAACAAAAACTTACCATTTTAGCCATTTTTAAGTATACAGTTCAGTGGCATTAGGTACATTTATATTGTTGTACACATATTTAATATTTAATAGTGGCTGTGTTGAGAAAGGGCTCACAATATTCCCCCAAATTAACAATCAGCTCCAGTACGTTTCCCTCTGTGGGATCCCCTTTATCCATGGTCATCAGGCAGCTTAGCAAATTCAGAAGAAAAAGCCAGGAAATGCTTTTGTTGATGTGCATTTCACAGAATTCAAATTTAAGGTGAATTATGATGGACACATAGTCCTCCTCTTTTTTTTCCTTCCTTTATTTGAAATATGTTTTCAGTGGCCTGAGCTGAGCACATTCTTACAAGGCCTGAACTGGCCAACGGATCTCAGCTGAGGTGACACTTTGGTTCACGCCGGCCTCAAACTTCATGTCATTCACTGCGTGTCACTGGCCCCTGGTACTGATGTGTTTTTGGTTTGAAAGAGCAGACATTTATTCCCTCACAACTCTGGAGGCCAGAAGTCCAAAGTCAAGGTGTGGACGGGTTGTGCCCCCTCTGAAGGCTCTAGGGAAGGATCCTTCCCGCCTCTCCCAGTTTCTGGAGCTCAAAGCAGGCTTCGGGGTCCTGGGCCCATTGAGGCACCACGCAGTCTCTCCCTCCCATGTCTGCCTTCCAGCGTGACGATTCGTTTCCCTATATTCCCTGTTCAGATGCAGAGTGGCTGCTGGCCCTGGTGTTTCACTGGAGCATAATTACTGTGATAAAGTGGTTACCAGTGCATCTTGGACAACACAAGCTGGGATGAGGGTGAGACCCGGGAGACCCGAGAGAGGGAGTTTGCATCTGAGAAGAGTGAGTGTGGGTGGTGACCCCCATAAGGACTCCAGGTGGAAAAGGCTTCTTCAGAGTCCAGGGGTGATAGCTGCAATCTGGGTTTCCAGGCACACAGCCTGCCACTGGCCTTTATTAACCTGTCGTCTCTGTAGAAACATAATTATTCAGGGCCAGCAAGAGGCAATATTTCTCCATACAAACTGGTGGATTTTGTTTCCAAAGGCAGAGAAGGGGGAGCATCTCTCTACTTGCTGGATAAGATGCTGTCTGATTCATGACTTGCTTCATAAAACCAATTTTGGGGGGGGGAAGACACCAAAATCAGGCGGTGTTACTTAGAGTTAGGCTTCCTGTAGCAAAGCCGGGCACAAGCCCTCCTGTAGGACCTAGGGGCCCGTCCCCCCTGCCCCCCGCCCTCCCTGGACGGAGCACTGGTCACTCCCTGCTCTTCCCGGAGTGATGGATTGACATGGGAGCAGGGGCAGGATCCTGATCCGGGGAGGGAGGAGAGTGAGGTCACGTGGGTGTGTCTCCAGTCCTGGGGGGCATCAAGGGTACACCCCACAGGGCTGTGGCCAGGTTCACTGTGAGCTGGCTTCCTTACTTTTGGATGGTGGGTTTGCTTCTATCACTTGTGAGACCCCGGCCAGAGCACAGCCAGAGCATTGTTCCTCATGTCCAAATATTTAAGTTATCATAATCTGCCAAATAATTGTCTCTCTGCTCTGAAAAGTATACCTTCATAATACAAAACTGAGAAATGTGTTTTTATACAGATGAAAGTTAGCAAAACAAAGACAACTGAATTGATCGTTATTACAGGAGCCTGCATGTTCTATTTTGGCTTGGCAATATTTGAAGAACTTATAAAGACACGTGGAATTCTGTATTATATATATTTGTATTGTATATTTATTGAAATTTATTTTGTATATTGAAATTTATTGAAATTTATTTTTTCTTTCAGTAAAATCGCTAAATACGTTATAATCAATATTTCCAGATAATTTATTTTCTATCAGCAGC
The DNA here is from genome assembly GCF_022837055.1 of Prionailurus viverrinus. Lineage (NCBI taxonomy): Eukaryota > Metazoa > Chordata > Mammalia > Carnivora > Felidae > Prionailurus > Prionailurus viverrinus. The sequence goes on from NC_062576.1 coordinate 7,573,234, forward strand.
GATGCCAAATTAGACAACATATCTTTGTCTACGAACAGAAATGGCATTGGGGGGGCGCTTGGGTGGCTCAGTCGATTGAGCGGCCGACTTCGGCTCAGGTCATGATCTCGCGGTCCGTGAGTTCGAGCCCCGCGTTGGGCTCTGTGCTGACAGCTCAGAGCCTGGAGCCTGTTTCAGACTCTGTGTCTCCCTCTCTCTGACCCTCCCCCATTCATGCTCTGTCTCTCTCTGTCTCAAAAATAAATAAACGTTAAAAAAGAAATGTCATTGGGAAAGTCTATTAGACGACTAAACCAAGAAACACCCTTTTTAATTTTTTAATTGAAATATAACTGATGTTAGCATTGTATTAGCTTCAGGTATACAACATAATGATTTGATATATGTATTATTGAAATGATTACCGCAATAGGTCTAGTTGACACCCGTCACCGACATAGCTACAAAATTTTGTTTCTTGCCATAAGAAGTTTTAAGAGCTACTCTTAGCAGCGTTCATATATACAATACAGTATTATTAACTGTAGTCACCATGCTGTACATTATATCCCAGGACTTATTTATTTTCTAGCTGGAAGTTTGTGCCTTTTGACCCCCTTCACCCATTTTGCCCCCCTGCCCACCTCTGGCAACCACCACTCTGTTCTCCTTACCTAGGAGTTTCTTTGTTTATTTCAGATTCCATATATAAGGAAGATCATTTGGCATTTATCTTTCTCTATCTGACATATTTCACTAAGCATGATGCCTTCAAAATCCAACCATATTGTTGGATCCACCCAAAGAAATGGCAGGATTTCTTTCTTTTTTTGGCTAATATTCCATTGTGTATATGGTGCCACACTTGGGTCCTTGGACCCAGGTATGGTAGAAATGAGGATGGACCCCAAATTTAAAGGTACAGACAAGGCTTTATTGGGGCAATAGCTGCAGGAGAAGGGAGACAAAGTCATGACTAAGGTGTCATACTGGCTCTCCAGACAATAGCCAGGGAGTTTTAAAGGGGCCGAGGTGGGAAAAAGGAATGTTGCTTAAGCAAGTAGGGGTGGGGAAGCCCAGGAAAGTGGGGGCACAGGTACATTTGACAGAACATGCTTCTTCATGCACAGGACGTTTCATTTGCATGTTAAGTCTCTACCTCTGGGCATGTTTTTTAGCATTAAGATGAGAAAAGTTGGTGAAAGGTCAATTTTGGTGACCATCCCATCTGGGATCAGTTGGAACCAGTCTCGGTTTCCTCCTTGATTCTTGCTCTGCCCTTCAGGGAAAGGGATATGAGCCCAGAGGGAGTGCCCTGGGTGTCCAGGGGCTTGTTCCAGTCCTTGACTGTTTCATAAATACCGCATTTTCTTTATCCATCCATCCATTGGTGGACACTTAGGTTGCTTCCATATCTTGGCTATTATAAATAATGCTGTAGTCAGTGAACGTGGGGGTACAGATACATTTTTGAGTTAGTGTTTTCCTTTCCTTCAGATAAATATCCAGAAGTAGAATTGCTGGATCATATCAGTAATGTCTTCTTTGACTGAAGTTTGACTTTTGTCATTCTTTTAGAAAATCAACTGTATTTCCCGAGTTATTTGAAATGTTTGTTGCCTTCCTAGTGGACTGCAGGGCTTGTACTTGACCAAGGGCCCCAGCTGTTATCCTCTGACATCCCTCACAGTGAGGCCACTCTTCCCATGGGGCTGCTGCCAGCCAACAGCTGAGCACGGCAGGGATACTGAGGCTGGCCCCTTCCTGGGAGATACAGGACTCCTCTGATGGTCAACTGTGATTCAAGAACTTCTCACTGGTCTTGCCAAAATTTCCTTAGACTGCACGATGGTCTAGCATGCTTCTACCCAACCTTCCTTCTCTTCATCCTTTACTCCAGGTCAACCTTGCATCAGGTCTGAAGGCTCTCCCAGCCTTACCTGGCTTCCTCCGCATTATCTCTCGTAGGTGTTTCTACTAAACATATTTGCACTTCTAATCCTATCTTGACACTTGCTTCTTGTAGGACCTGAACTGACCAAGGGGCACACACACCAAATTAATGTCCATTAGAATCTCAGAATAAACCCATCAGATATATCTTGAGTAAATAAAAATAATAATAAAAGGAAGAGGTATAGAATTTTGTTTTTATGCATTGAGAAACTGTTGGGAATATATGTATTTCAACAGTGATTTTCTCCCAGCCATGGGATTCTAGGTGATTTTTATTTTCATTGTTATTTTTTTGGTACCTTTTCAAGTTTTCTACAAAAAGCACTGCATTACTTTTACAATGAGGAGAAATATTTTATTTTACACATCAACCCCGAAAAGTCTTTATATATATAGTCGGGCTCTCCACGAGGGTGGCTCTGATGAACTGAAATGGAATCCCTCTCTTATATCTTTTCAAGGCTCGCTGGCATTCTAAATGGAGACTCCAGCACATAAAATGACAATCCTTATATGCACAGATGTGATAGATGTTTCTGGCTGTGGCTCTGCCTCATCCCTTCAGCACTGCCAGGTTTCCCTCACCTGCCACCCCCGCCGCCCACAGCCCAATTCTCACTGGTGGATTTATTGCCTGTGCATTAGAAAAGTTAAGAGAAGAAAAACCATAAAATACCTAGGAATAAATCTAACCAAAGAGGTGAAAAATCTATATACTGAAAGCTATAGAAAGCTTGTGAAAGAAATTGAAGAAGACAGAGAAATGGAAAAAGATTCCATGTTCTTCCAAGGGAGAACAAATATTGTTAAAATGTCGATACTACCCAAAGCAATCTACATATTCAACACAATCTCTATCAAAGTAACACCAGCATTCTTCACAGAGCTAGAACAAATAATCCTAAAATTTGTATGGAACCAGAAAAGACCCCAAATAGCCAAAGCAATCTTGAAAAAGAAAACCAAAGCAGGAGGCATCACAATCCCAGACTTCAAGCTACACTACAAAGCTGTAATCATCAAGACAGTATGGTACTGGCACAAGAACAGACACTCAGATCAATGGAATAGAATAGAGAACCCAGAAATGGACCCACAAACATAGGGGCAACTAATCTTTGACAAAGCAGGAAAGAATATCCAATGGAATAAAGACAGTCTCTTCAGCAAATGGTCCTGGGAAAACTGGACAGCGACATGCAGAAGAATGAACCTGGACCACTTTCTTACACCAGACACAAAAATAAACTCAAAATGGATGAAAGACCTCAATGTAAGACAGGAAGCCATCAATATCCTTGAGGAGAAAGCAGGCAAAAACCTCTTTGATCTCGCCTGCAGCAATTTCTTACTGAACACATCTCCGGAGGCAAGGGAAACAAAAGCAAAAATGAACTACTAGGACCTCATCAAAATAAACAGCTTCTGCACAGCGAAGGAAACAATCAGCAAAACTAAAAGGCAACTGACAGAATGGGAGAAGATATTTGCAAATGACATATCAGATAAAGGGTTAGTATCTAAAATCTACAAAGAACTTATCAAACTCAACACCCAAAGAACAAATAATCCAGTGAAGAAACGGGCAAAAGACATGAATAGACACTTCTCCAAAGAAGACATCCAAATGGACAACCGACACATGTAAAAATGCTCCACGTCACTCATCATCAGGGAAATACAAATCAAAACCACAATGAGATACCACCTTGCACCTGTCAGAATGGCTAACATTAACAACTCAGGCAACAACAGATGTTGGCGAGGATGCGGAGAAAGAGGATCTCTTTTGCATTGTTGGTGGGAATGCAAGCTGGTGCAGCCACTCTGGAAAACAGTATGGAGGTTCCTCAAAAAACTAAAAATAGAACTACCCCACGACCCAGCAATTGCACTACTAGGCATTTATCTAAAGGATACTGGTGTGTTGTTTCGAAGGGACACATGCACCCCCATGTTTATAGCAGCACTATCGACAATAGCCAAAGGATGGAAAGACCCCAAATGTCCATTGACAGATGAATGGATAAAGAAGATGTGGTCTATACACACAATGGAGTATTACTCGGCAATCAAAAAGAATGAAATCTTGCCATCTGCAACCACGTGGATAGAACTGGAGGGTATTATGCTAAGTGAAATTAGTCAATCAGAGAAAGACAAAAATCATATGACTTCACTCATATGAGGACTTTAAGAGACAAAACAGATGAACATAAGGGAAGGGAAATAAAAACAATATAAAAACAGGGAGGGGGACAAAACAGAAGAGACTCATAAATATGGAGAACAAACTGAGAGTTACTGGAGGGGTTGTGGGAGGGGGGATGGGCTAAATGGGTAAGGGGCATTAAGGAATCTACTCCTGAAATCATTGTTGCACTATATGCTAACTAATTTGGATGTAAATTTTTAAAAATAAAAAATAAAGTTAAATTATAAAAAAAAACCCAAAACACTAAAGAACTAGGAGAAAAATAGTTAAATGAGATGAACAATTCATAGAACCAACGCTGAGAACTGGCTAATAAAGTATTTTAAATTTAAAACTCACCAGGAACCCAATAAGTTTGAATTAAAATACAATAAAAAATCTTTTTTTCCCTCATCCAAAACAAACAAACAAACAAACAAACAAACAAACAAACAAACAAACAAAAAGTTAAGAGAAGAGGTACAGACAGCTGAGGGGAAGGGCTTCCAGGCTTGATCCTCACACCAGCGCCTCCATCCACACAGCCCAGGACCCGCAGAAGCACTCAAATGGGGCAAATGAAGGACAGGAGGAAGTTGACCTCATTGCGGACAATAAGCCGCCCTGGGTGGATCCTGTCGGGCAGAGCCAGACTGGAGGTCATTTCCCAGGCGTCCACAAAGGCCACACGGAGGTCAGCAAAGGCGGCTCGGAGAAGCCGGTTCACCTGGAGGGTGAACCAGTCACTGCCATACACAGATTTGTAGCCGGTATTGGCCAGCTTGATGACCACGAGAGTGCGGGGCTCGCGGGCCAGCAGTGCAGCTACGGCTGCCCTGATCCCTGCGAGTCGTTGCACAAAGACAGATGGGGGAAAGGTGGTGAAGTGGGCGCCCAGGCCCAGCACCACCACTGTGTGGGGGCCCCCGGCCAGGCCCCCCAGTTCCCGGACCACAGAGTGCAGGGAGGCCACTGGTGTGTGCAGGGAGCGCAGGGGCCAGCTGTGGGCCCGCCAGTGCAGCACTATGCCCCGAGCGGTCTCCACCGCCATCAGGGGCCCCGTCTGATATGTGGTGTGTAGATCCATAGGCTTCAGGGCTGTGGGGAGGACAAGAGGAAGCTTAGAGGCTAATATGGGACTGTACTTCTCGTTTAATTACATAGAAGATCTAGCATCAGTTTCCCCTTAGGACACAAGCATCCTCTGGCCCAGGCACCTGGTTATGTTCTCCCTAATCTGTGATATCGCCAGTAGTTACCAAGCCCCCAAACCTATTCTCAGTCCTCAGCCTCCCTAGCCCCTGGGGCATTTTGTCTCATTGATGTTCCTTTGGATGCTCCTTCCTTTCTTAGCAGAAAGGATTCAACTTGGATTGATCCATTGGCCCCCTCTGGCCACCCCTGGATGCAGACTTGCCCCAGGCTAGAGAGTGAAGGCTGTCCAGTGTGTCTTTGCACAATGGTGGCCAACCGAGGGAGCCAGAAGTTTCTGGAATCAGGTCTGGTCACTCAACTGTATGCCCTGATAGAGAGCTAGACACATCTGCAATAAAAGGCCCCTCCTTTGCACGATGTCTCTGCCTGCTTGCCCTACCTTGTGCTTCAGGGCTCTGTGGGCACAGGGGGGCACCTTTTTCTATTTCACAGAAAGGTGGCAAATCAGCTAGCAGAGGATCTGGTTTTCCCAACATTCTGTCATGAACTTCTATTCATCTCTAGATACACCTCTTGTGTAGGAAAGTCACCTACTCCACTGCCACGGGCAGTGACCCTGGGAGGTCACCTCAGATTGCCTAAACACCAAATTAGAACTGGAGCTCTCTTTTTCCCTGAAGGAAGGGGCTGCACCGAGACTAACCCTCCTGGGAGGCAGAGGGCTTTGATACCTCAAGCAGGAGCGTACACAACAGCCCAGACCTCAAGATCTCTAGGTGGGGGCAGCTGGTACTTTTAGAACTTCTGTAAACAAATGGCGGCCCACATCCCTCGGGTGCCAGGAAGCCCAACATGGCTGCTCTCACACTTGTAGGTGACAAGGGAGAGCCTGAGGGGGTTCTCTTCCAGGAGAGCACAGACCCACCCTGCACACTTCTCTTTAGGATCATAGGAGACAGGTAGGGGAGGCAGCTCAGTGCTGACGTTCCTTCTTTCCTTGGCCCTCACATTGCCCCCGCTCCCTGATAAAGCATATTCCTTAACCCATGTTACATTATATTGTGGAATCTGTGCCACAAAAGTTGGAGGCTCAGATGGCACTCACCCTTCATGATGCTCTCACCTCTTTTAACTTTTATCCTCCAGGGAATAAATAAATATGAAACTCTGTCTGAAGCTTGGACATCTCAATTCACTTCCAGTCCCCTGTGTTCAAATGCCTCACGCACAGACTCCCCAGAAGACCCGCCCACACAACCCGATATGAAGAATATAAAATAAGTACACCATCTTCTACCACCGCTGTCCCTTGCTCCCACACGCAGTCAGGCACCCCAGTGATTTCCATTTTGAGTCTGTTTTCTGTTATCTGTAGTTACCTGGTCATCTCCCTTCTTTCTAGAAGCAATCAGTCAACAAGCTGTCAGTTCCCCCAGTATAATGCTTCCTTTACTGCTGACCCCAATTTAGTCTCTCACCAGCCTGCATGCTGACCTACCAGTGTCTTATAACTGGTTTTTGTAATGTGCTTTTTCAACCATTCAGTCAAACAAAATGAAAACATTCAGTGTCTTCCCAAAGTCACAAGAGAAACCCCTGATTTCCCTACAGCACTTTTCTTAAATTCCAACTCTATTCCTGCAATATCCCTTGGCAAATCCTCACTTCCAGGTAAGGTTATCTATTCATCGTTCTTCAAACACATCCACCCTACTGTTAGAGCCTCTGATCATCCACCTAATTGTTGGCATTATGTGCAATCTGGGCAACCTGTTCCCCATCCCTGCCTCTGCCCCAAACCCAGTATCTGGTCCTTCCACAGCACTCTCCTGAAATGTTTTCTGCCTTCTCAAAGCCCTGGATCTTCTCTTTTTGCCTTAGGAGCCCTGCCCTCTCCCCTCACGGCCACTCACAGGGCACAGTGTCGCGCAGGTACTCCCACCACTGCCGAAGTGTGGAGTCCCCCATCATGTGGACGACGTGACCAGCCAGGCAGCCCAGGATGCTGTCAACAGTGGAGAAGGAGCGTCCGGAGCAGAACAGTGAGTGCCACACATCTTGGTGGTAGAAGCCAGAGGGCTTTGGGCCTGGGATCCCAGGGTGGCATGGTTGTCGAGGGGACAGAACTGTAAACAATTATTTGTGAGCAGAACAATCTGTGGGTACAGAAGAGTCTAAAGCCACAGGCATGGAACACGTGCTGCCTTTTCTGCAAGCCCCAGTGTCACTTACCCAGACTCTTGTTGCTCTCCTTGGCCACCCAGATTGGAGAAATACCCTGAGGGAGGACCTTGTCTGTCACGTTCCTGAAGAGAAACCAATTTGCAAGAGGGAAGCCCTTAATGGAAATGCGTGATGGGAAGGCACCCTGGGCTGAGGTGAGACTGGGGTTCTTGGAGGAAAGGAAGTTCTCAAAATCAAGGGCATCTGTCTAGTGTCAGGGCTCCTGGGAGATACTGAAGGCTTGGGGTCAGGAGAGGGATTGCAAGCTGGAGTTCAGGGATCCAGGTTCTTTGCCTCGGGGATCCCATCAGTGCAGGAAGCAGAGCTGTTTTAAAATGTACCCAGGCATGCGGCGCCTGGGTGGCCCAGTTGGTTAAGCGTCCGGCTTAGGCCATGATCTCATGGTTTGTGAGTTCAAGCCTCACGTCGGGCTCTGTGCTAACAGCTCAGAGCCTGGATCCTGCTTTAGGTTCTGTGTCTCCCTCTCTCTCTGCCCTTCCCCCATTCACTCTGTGTCTCTCAAAAATTAATAAACATTAAAAAAAATTTTTTTTATGTACCCAGGCTTTTTGGGGAGGCCAACACATCAGGAGATGATGGCCATGAGAAAGACAGGGGGTTACTCAGAGTCCCTGAGAGGCAGGGGCACAGTGCACCACATGGGGCCACAGGGGGATGCACCAGGGTCAGTTGGGGGCAGAGGGAGTAAGAGCAAACAGAGGGCACAAACCTTTGTAGTGATTTTCACAGGAAGGAATAGGCAAGGAAGGGTAAGCAGCTGAGGAGGCTTGGGATTGGAGCATTTGAATGATTTCAGTGGGCTCTGGGCTATAGAGGCAGATTCTGGTTGTCAGTAACTTGCTCTGGGGTGATTTCAGGCCCAGGACATTGGCCCAGACTGTAGGAGCCTGATAGAGGGAGGCAGGCTGGTGGGGTGCACTAAAATTGGGTGGTATGCTCAAGGCCTCTCTAAGAGCTAGCTAACCCTGGGAGGGGTTGGCCCTCCCTGGGTCCACATGGCCCCAAGGCATCAAAGCATCACAAAAATACAGGGAATTATAAACATGATTTATACAGGAAGGGGCTTGGAGCCTTTTGTAAGAAGTGCTAACTCTCTTCTTGGTCCTACTGGGCCCACTCCTGCTGGATTCTCCCCAATCACGATTAGACCAGCAGTTGTTCCCTGATCCCTGGGACTCGCTCTTCTCCTGGTTGCCAGGACTCCCCTACCAGGGCTCCCCTGGTAGCCCCTTGTGTGAGCCCCCTTCTTCCCATGCTCCAGGCTCAGCCTTCACTCCTCTATCCGGATCACACTCCCTCCCTTGGTGGTCTCACTCGGCCAAGATCTCCAGCCTAGACTTCTCTGCCAGATTCCAGGTTTGTGAGTCTAGCCATGTGCTCAACATCTCCACTTGGTGTCTAATGCATGTGACCAAACTCCTGATCTCTACCCCCACCCTTCCCCCCAACTGCAACTGTCCTTCCAGGGAAGCGGGCCCCAAGCCCCACAGCCACATGTGAGTTCTCGCTTTTTAGCACATTCCGTGTTCCCTCAGGACATTTTATGGGCACTGCCTTCAGGATATACCCAGAAATGAATCACTGTGGACACCTCTACTACTGCAACCTGAAGCAGAGGCCTCCTACCTTTCAGTCTCCCTGATTTTCCCTTAACCTGCAGTCCATTCTCAATGCAACGGTCTGAGACCCTGTAAATGATATGAATCATATCGTGTCCATCTTCTGCTCAAAATCCTGCAATGACTCCCTTTACACTTACAGCAAAAAAATCAGTGTACTCACAGAGCCCTTCCTGTCATGCTGCATCCTTTGCTTAACACCGCTGGTCTTCACCTGCCCACCTCTCCGTCCTTCACCCCATCCCAGCTATTTGGCTTCCTTTGCTGTTCCAGGCATACTATGGCATTTCCTCTGCCTGGAACCCTCTCATCTCCGGTACATCCTGGGCCAACTCTCTCATTCCCTTTAAGTCTTTGCATGAATGTCAGCTTCTTCTTCTTCTTCTTTTTTTGTAAGTTTATTTCTTTTGAGAGAGAAAAAGAGAGCGAGAGAGCACGAGAGTGAATGCACACGAGTGGGGGAGGGGCAAGAGGGAAAGGGGGAGAGAGAATTCCAAGCAGGCTCCACACTCAGCATGGAGCTTGGAATGCCAAATTCTTAATGAGGTCTATCCTGACCCCCTATTTAACACCGCAACCTGCCCCCATCGGACTTCTAATCCTTACCTCGTGTATGTTTTCAATTTCCCCTAGCACGAATCTCCTTCTAGCGTTCTTTTTTTTTTTTAATTTTTAAAAGTTTATTTATTTATTTTTGGGAGAGAGGGGGAGAGAGAGAGGGAAAGTGAGGGAGGGAAAGAGAGGGAGAAGGAGAGAGAGAGAGAATCCCAAGGAGGCCCTGAGCTGTCAGCATCAGAGCCCGACACGGGCCTCGGACCCACAAACCTTGAGGTCATGACCTGAGCTGAAATCATCAGTCGGACGTCTAACCATCTGAGCCACCCAGGTGCCCCATCTCCTCTAGCATTCTATACTATTTACTTATTGTTATGTTTATTGTTTATCATCCTCTCTCCTGTTGTAAATAAGCTTTACCAAGGCAAGGTCCTTGCTGTATCTTCACTGCTGCATTCCCAGTTCCAGCAGGGCCATGCATGTAGAGTATGGTCAGCATGCATTTGCTGAATGAAGGAATGGACTTACTGAAGGGGCTGTGTCTGAGGAGGAGAGGGGAACTTGCTTCTGGAAGGGAGAAGGGATGAGAATATTCCTACAAGCTAGAAAAATGCAGGAGTATGGCCTGCCCTGAGACTGTCAGGGCCCTAGTGCCCCCTAGAGGTGACAGCTTCAAGAAGCAGGTAAAGGATGATCTTAAGGACTCTCGACCCAGGTGGAAGACGCCTGCCCTCCCAGCAGAGCCCAAGATTACACAAGCTTGAACAGCGGGCACTTTGGGGAGGACTACGGGAGGATCCCAGATGGCCAAGGTGTCAGTATCTTTGCAGGACCCTCGGTAAAGGGAGCTCTTCCCACCAGCCTGGCTGCAGAGGTCCTCAGATGGGATTAAAGTTGATATACAGAAAACACCTGACCTTGGGGCTGCAAATTCATGTCCGTTATACATTCCTCACATGTGTGGTTATCTGTTTAACACCAAACTTCTATCAATACATTGTTAGCTCCCACAGGATGGGGCCACGTCTGCCCTGCTCTCCCATCCCCAGGACCTCTACGACTTTGGACCATGTCTGACAGAGCAGGGGCCACTCGACAGCAGCAAAACACTTGGGCCAAGATTGTAACAGCCAAGAGAGCTGGGATATGCTGTCCCTGTTCTAAGCACTTTATACACATTAAATATATTTGCTCTTCACCCCAAGTCTATGAGGGAAGTACTATTATTATCCCCCTCTATGAATGAGAGAACAGAGGTTCAGACAGGTTAAGTGACTTGCCAGAGATCACATGGATAGAAGCTGGCAATCGAGCAGGTGGAGCCAGGATCAGAACCCACGTACTCTCACTCCAGAGACTTCTGGGATGTACCCCAAGTGACATCCTGATATGGCTCCTGTTTTTACCCTTAGATTTATTTTTTAATGTTTATTTATTTATTTTGAGAGACAGAGCTAGAGCAAGAGAGAGTGCAAGTGGGGGAGGGGCAGAAAGAGAGAATCCCAAGCAGGCTCCACGCTCAGCATGGAGCCTGACATGGGGCTTGATCTCATGACCGCGAGACCCTGACCTGAGCCGAAATCAGAGTCGGATGCCTAACTGACTGAGCCATCCAGGCACCCCATAACCTTAGATGTATTTTTAATCGACCAATGCAAAAAGGATATGTGATTCTCCTTTTCTGACCAAAGGGAGCATAAGAATTGGTCTGGAAAGGTTACCTGGTGCTAAATTCTCATGCCAGGAAGGAAATGTTAGTGGGAATTCCCCAGACATGAACTACCGAGAGCCTCCAGAGATGGGTACCTGGTGAGGCCAGCAGGCACCTCAGCACTGCCAGGGCCTCCAGCTCGGCTCACCTCCTCCAGTCCTCATGGCAGCCAGTAAGAACTTCTGTGCTCCTTGGGGTGGTGCAGCAGCAGCCAGCCTGCTCTGTAAACACCTCTGGCTCTTCTCTTCCCCCACTCAGTGGGGGTGTCCCTCCACCCCTATTCTGCCTCCACCCTGCCACCTTCTGGGACCCCATTTTTACCTCCATCCCCTACTCTCCCTGCTGGAGACCAGATGCGCAGGTCTCCCACCTTAAAAAATGCCTCCCTTCTCCCTTGGGTCTCTCTAACCCCCACCCTGCCACAGATCTCAGGGACAGTAGGCTGTCTGCCCATCTCCCCTCCATGACTCCCATCTTGTGTCCACCCAGGGAGGCTTGCCCCCCCCCCCGAGACTGAGGACAGTTCTCAGCCTTTCTCAGCTTCCGGGCTGCAGGCTCTGCTCCCCTCTCACTCGGGGGTCACATCCACCCTCCATACTCTCCGACCACATATGCTGGTAATTTCTACCCTATGTCTCTCCTTACAGGGGCAGTCAGAAGAGCAAAGATGCCTGCAATGCTTCTCTTCTGCCAGAGGTCCATGTTTCTCCTTCAAGCCTTAGCTAAATTGTCACCTGCCCGATCATCACAGGCAGGTGGGTTGCCTTTTCTCCATGTCCCCAAACCACTCAATGTATACTGCACTTAGGCACTCATCACACTGTGTTTTCCAAAGTCATGGATCTCCATAGGGGCGCCTGGGTGGCTCAGTCAGTTGAGTGTCTGACTCTTGATTTTGGCTCAGGTCATGATCCCAGGGTCGTGGGATTGAGCCCCGTGTCAGAATCCACACTGAGTGTGGAGCCTAAGATTCTCTCTCTCTCCCTCTCTCTCTCTCTCTCTCTCTCCCCAAAAAACAAACAAACAAAAATATAAGCAAACAAACAAACCCAAACAAAAGTCAGGAATCTCCTCATTGAAAACTTGTAGAGGGCAGGTATTCTGACCATTACACAGAAGTAGTCAGCACTTAGTATGAGACCTGGCACGCAGTAGGAAACACATCTAATAGAAGGGAATAGATGAACAAGGGTAGTTGTTCAGGCAGAATATCACAGGGACTGGGGTTCAAGGGTTAGGGCAGACATCCCAGATAATGCTGGGTTTCTTACCATGCCAGCAGGGCCTCCTCGTGTGGTGTGGTCACATTCCAGTAATGTCCACTTGAATGCCCTACCAGTGAGTTGCAGGGCAGGGTTGGGGGTCGAGCACAGAACCAGAGCTCACCAGAATCTTCATCCTTGTAGTGACAGGTAGACTCTTCCTTCCCAGTTAGCAGGGGGTTAACATTGCAAGTCACAATTTCTTCATATCCTGTGGGTCCTCGGAAATAGCCCATGAAATCAACTGTGGCCCATTGGTCTCTCCAGATTCCCCGCAGGACCCTAACTGCCTCGCTGGAGTGGATCAGCTGCACTCGCACCTGGGCCTGCCCAGCCCACAGCAGAGGGAAGGACAACAGGTAGGTGCCATTCTCCAGATCCTGGATGTCCCCAGGGACTCCTGCCTTCAGGTGGGGACCCAGCAGCTGTGCCCGAAACAGATCTCCACCACAGGTCTTGGGCCTGCCCTGGTGGTCTCTGGCGACAAGGATGGCCTCTAGGGAGCCTCCCAGGGTGTAGCTGGCCTGGGAACGATCCCTCAGGTGGTAGGTGGAAGTCTGGGGACTGGTGGAGGCCAAAAGGTCCCCCGCATCTCCTGGGGTGGGAGGCCAGTGCAGAAGATGGGTCAGGTCCGAGAGCTCCTTGGGGAGAGAGCCAGAGGACTTGCAGGCGGGGCGGGGCTGTGGGGGCAGAGGGACCATGCTGTTAGGTCAGGAAACTCTGATGTACAAGATCTGTGGACAGAGAAAGAAGAAACTGTCAGTGGTTTGTGTCTCTTCACCTTTCTTCTGGGAAGGTATCAGTTCAACAGACGTAGTCCTCCTCTGCCTGGTGGGTCTCAGGCAGGAATCCTACCAGCCCTATGTCATGCCGCTTCTGATCCAAAGCTGGTGTGTGAGCTACCACCGCACACACGTGCAGATTATCATCTCATGTTTAAAACCCTATGTCTCGGGGAGGCTTAGGTGGCTCAGTTGGTTAAGTGTCTGACTTTTGATTTCAACTCAGGTCATGATCTCACCATTCATGGGATTGAGCCCCGAGTCAGGCTCTGTACTGACAGCACAGAGTCTGCTTGGGATTCTCTCTCCCTCTCTCTCTGCCCCACCCCCGCTCATGTGCATACACACACACACTCACTCTCTAAATAAATAATCTTAAAAAAAAAAAAACCCATATGTCTGTGGGTTTTGCTAAATCTCTCGGAGAATAAATACCATCTCTATCTCCCAGCCCCCACTGGCTTCTGCCCTGTCACCTGCTCACTTGGGATGCATACACTCTAACTGCCAGCTGAGGGGGGTCCAGGCTTGGACCTGGCCCCGCCACCCCCAACCCCCCCCCCCCCCACTTTCCAGCTCTCCTCACCCATTACACGTCCTTCTCTCTCTGGACTCCAAAACCCAGGATAAATTCTCCTTCCCCTTTGTATTTCCTCTTTCTACACCCCAACCTTTATAATCTCCATCCTGGATTTGAGAAGGAGGGTTTCCTTCACACACAGAGGAATGAGCTAGAGGTCCACCTTGGGGAGTAGTCAATGGAATCAGACTCATGGGGTCGTGGGGTTTCCCTGCATAGGAGGCAAAAAGGAGAGATGTGCAGATAGAAGGGAGCAGTGGGGAGGGAGTGGGCTGTGGCTCCAGCTATCTCTAGCCCCCAACCAAAATCCAAGTCTCAGGTAACCACAAGCCTAAATTGGCCTTGCTTCAGGGGGACATCGACATGGCTCAAAATCACAGTACGAATGCTCAGCAATTCCTCCCAGGGAAGGAAGTAAATCCAGTTTGATGGCCCATCAGTATTTGGTAGTCTCTAGCATTTATTTACCCTGCTTCTGATTTGTTCTCTGACTACACTTTAGTGTCAGGGATCTGGACCCCTTCGCTCAGCCTTTCCTCAGCACAGACATTAGGTGACACATACACACTCTGGCCATGTGATATTCCCATGTTTCACCAGGGCCAGGGCACAGGGGATGCCCAAGGCCCCTCCTTATGTATCTCCTGGGTAAAATCAACATGAGCAGGAAGAAAGATTTGGGGCCTACATCAGGAAGAAAGGACTGCAGCACACGGGGAGAGAAAGGAGGAGCTATTTCCTTCATGCAGATCACTGGGACCTGCCCCAGAGGCACTTACTTAAGCCCCTGGAATTCCAATTTTTCTGTATAGTATGAGTTGTTGGCATAGTTTGGGACTGAGAACTGGGGAGCCACAGTCTTATCAGGCACCCATGCAACTGGGGAATGAGACCAGAGTCTGCCAGTGGCTCTGGGAGTGGCTTGACAGTGAGTCCTTTATCTTCAGGGCCTGTTGGAGCCACCACCCTGTCATCAAGCCAATAGTTAATGAGCTGGTCAGCAACTTTGATCAGTCAACAAGAAGGGATGGCCACTTTGTCAGGTTAGTGACAGGATGGAGGCTACTTCTCCTTCTCTTGGTTTCCCTTCCCATATCAGAGGAGAAATAGAGGGCGGAGGAATGAGGGAGATATGTGTGAGCAGAGCATGCCTCCCACAGACTCGTATCAGCCAGAACCTTGGCCGAACCTGGCAAGAGGGGACAGAGGGAGAAAGAATGGAGCAGAGGAGAATTTTGAACTGGATATGAAGGTGAAGTTTAAAATGAATAGAGCTGAGTCTTAGAGACACGAGATCGACTGAATTTCACAACTGGAATTGACTTAAAAGTTATGGAATGAGGGGTGCCTGGGTGGCTCAGTCGGTTAAATGTCCGACTTCAGCTCAGATCATGATCTCACGGTTCATGGATTGGAGCCCTGCATCGGGCTGTGTGCTCACAGCTTGGAGCCTGGAGCCTGCTTCAGATTCTGTCTCCCTCTCTCTCTGCCCCTCCCCCACTCACACTCTGTCTCTCTCAAAAATAAATTTAAAAAAAAATTTTTTTTTTTAAGTTATGGAATAAGACAGAGATGTGGTTAAGGGGAAGGATAGCACTGAACAGACACATTGCATAGCAACAACTGGAAGAATTAAAATTGTTTCAAATTTATATTCCAACGAGGTTCTCCCTAAACTGGTTGTAAACTCTCTAGTAAGCACGGGCCTTTGGTCTCTGCAGGCTGTGATAACCCACATTGCGGTTGATGGCTATAGTCTTGCCCCTGGATTTTATTTTTTTATTTTTATTTATTTTTTTAGTGTTTATTTTTTGAGAGAGCATGAGCATGGAAGGGGCAGAGAGAGGGGGACAGAGGATTCGAAGCAGGCTCTGCACTGTCAGCTCAGGGCCCGATGTTGGGCTCGAGCTCATGAACTGTGAGATCGTGACTTGAGCCAAGGTCGGAGGCTAAACCAACTGAGGCATCCAAGCGTGGCTTGCCCCTGGATTTTAACTGCATGGACTTCAGTAGGCAAAAACTGGGTATCTGCTGTTGACTTTGATCTAAGAATCTGCTCCTAAAAAGGGGGTTAGATTATCAAGGAAAGAGAGCATATAGTTGTGGGGTTTTTTTGTTTGTTTGTTTGTTTTTTAATTTTAAGTAGGCTCCACACACAATGTAGGGCTTGAACTCACGACCTTGAGATTAAGAATCACATGCTCAGGGTGCCTGGGTGGCTCAGTTGGTCAAGCGACCGACTTTGGCTCAGGTCATGATCTTGGAGTTCATGGGTTCAAGCTCTGCATTGGGCTCTGTGCTGACAGCTCAGAGCTTGGAGCTTGCTTCAGGTTCTGTGTCTCCCTCTCTCTGCCCCTTCCCAACTTGTGCTCTCTCTCTCTCTCTCTTGCTCTCAAAAATAAATAAACATTAAAAAAACACTTTTTTTTAAAGAATCACATGCTCTACTGACTGAGCTAGCTAGATGCCCCTAGTTTTGTTTGTTTTGTGTTTTGGAGTATATCATCTCCACCCAAGTCAGGGGGTTCATCTGTCTAGGGGGGATTAGGATTTGTTTAAAAGGATTGCAAAAGGGGGGTCTGGGTGGCTCAGTCAATTAATTGTCCAACTCTTCATTTTGGCTCAGGTCATGATCTTACAGTTCATGGGTTTGAGCCCCACATTGGGCTCTGCACTAACAGCTCAGAGGCTGCTTGGGATTCTCTCTCTCTCCCTCTCTCTGTATCTCCCCTGCTCTTTCTCTCTCTCAAACTAAATAAATAAACACTTAAAAAAAAAGGAATGCAAAGAAAAAGATGATACATAAAGGCCATAATGAAGGAGAGGAAAATGGACTAATTTTTAAAGCATGTTAAAATATCGGGGCAGCTGGATGGCTCAGTTGGTTGAGCATCCAACTTTGGCCCGGGTCATGATCTCATGGTTTTGGTTTGTGGGTTTGAGCTCACATTGGGCTTTTGGCTGACAGCCTGGACAGCGCAGAGCCTGCTTCAGATTCTCTGTTTCCTTCTCTTTCTGCTCCTCCCCTGCTCCTTCTCTCTCTCTCTCTCTCTCTCTCTCTCTCTCTCTCTCTCTCAAAAATAAGCATTAAATTAAAAAAAAAATATTAAAAGCATAGTTGAAGCTTTCCAAAATGACTAGAGAATGAAGGAAAGAAATATATTACCAGAAACAAACCCTCCTCTACAAGAAAGATGTGACACACAAATATTTTTGCTGACATTAAAATAACAAGTTATTCACATACTGGAAAATTC
This sequence comes from Prionailurus viverrinus, assembly GCF_022837055.1. Lineage (NCBI taxonomy): Eukaryota > Metazoa > Chordata > Mammalia > Carnivora > Felidae > Prionailurus > Prionailurus viverrinus. Next base: position 7,590,528 of record NC_062576.1, read on the forward strand.
AAAAGCAGAAATAAGGCAAATGTGTTAGTAAGGAATTACTTTTGGCTGGTAGTAACAGACATTAATTTCATTGGCATAAGCCAAGAAAATTTAATTTTCTCTCAATGAGTATCTGAAAGTAGACAATTGGTAGCTTTGGTCTTAAGGATGTCAGACCAAGGTCTCTCTTTGCATTTCTCTCATGGTCCCAATAAAGCTACTGGAGCTCCAGTCATCACATTCATTTTTGGGCAACACAAAGGAGGAAAATCAGGGCATCAAGATAGCTTTAGAAGTACCACCCAACAACTTTTTTTTATATTTCATTGACTACTCCTGCCTATGATGGAATCTGGACATAAAGTCTTCTCCCCTTTCCCTGCTGGGGAGTCAGATGTGACCAAGGTGGATAATGGATAAGGAGGAACTTCCCAGATGATGAAGCCAAGGACCATGGAAACCAATGTGTGGGGAGCCCTTCCCAGGGAGTAGAATGATTATATGCTGAATGCTTAGCTCTTCTCCTCCCTTCCCAAACCTCACCCCCAGCCTTCTTCCCAGACTCCCCTCCTAGAAGACTGACAGCTAAGCACAGGCCACCAACCTCAAAGCAGAATCCTGGAAAATCTCTCTGAGGAATCTGACCTGAGAGGAAAGACCTAATGGTGCTAACATACAGGTTCTCCAATCACCCTACATTGAAAAGTCACCACCCATAAAGCTTTCCATTTGTTTATTGCTAGTACATAGAAATACAGTTGATTTTTATATTTTGGTTTTATATCATTTAACTGTCCTAAATTCACCTTTTTTTGATTTACTATTTTCTTCTTAAGGTGTTCTTTTTTTTTTTAATTTTTTTTTCAACGTTTATTTATTTTTGGGACAGAGAGAGACAGAGCATGAACGGGGGAGGGGCAGAGAGAGAGGGAGACACAGAATCGGAAACAGGCTCCAGGCTCTGAGCCATCAGCCCAGAGCCTGACGCGGGGCTCGAACTCACGGACCGCGAGATCGTGACCTGGTTGAAGTCAGACGCTTAACCGACTGCGCCACCCAGGCGCCCCAAGGTTTTCTTCTTAAATGACATCTCCCTGCCCCTGCCCATGTAAGTGACATATCAATGATATTGATTCTCTATTCCATTAACATGGTATATCTCTTAATTTATTTAGGTCTTCTTTGATTTATTTCATCAGTGTTTTGTAGTTTTCTGTGAACAGATTTTGCACATATTTTATTACATTTATACCTAAGTATTTTTCTCTTTTTTGGGTGGTGCTATTGGAAATGGTATTTTTAAATTTTTTGATTCCAATTGTTCATCTATAGAAATAGAATTGATTTGGTTTTTCAAAAAATTTTTTTTAATGTTTATTCATTTTTGAGAGACAGAGCACAAGCGGGGGAGGGGCACAGACAGAAAGGGAGACACAGAATCTGAAGCAAGCTCTAGGCTCTGAGCTGTCAGCACAGAGCCCTACATGGGGCCTGAACTCACAGACCGTGGGATTATGACCTGAGCCGAAGTTGGACGCTTAACCAACTGAGTCACCAGCCTCCCAAAAAAAAAACTTTTTAGACAGAGACTTCCTTTCCAATCTGCATACCATTTTCTCCCACTGCCTTATTGCACTGGCTCAGATTTCCAGTACAACGTTAAAGAGGAGTGCTGGAAGTAGATATCCATGCCATATTCCTGATCTTTCTGAAAAGCATTCAGTCTTTAACCATTACGTATGATTAAGTAGATTCCCTTTCTCAGGTTAAGTAAATTCTCTTTTATTCCTGCTTTGCTAAGACTTTTAATCATGAATAGATGTTGAATTTCATCAAATACTTTTTCTGCATCTATTGAGATGGTCATGTATTTTTCCCTTAGGCCATTAACATGGTGAATTATATTTAGTGATGTTTGAATATTGAGTCAGCTTCGTACACTTGGGATAATTATATTTAGTGATGTTTGAATATTGAGTCAGCTTCGTACACTTGGGATAAAATCCACTTGACAATGATGGTTCTCCTGGAAGGTTTTTTTTTTTAACTGCAAATTCAATTTCTATAATTGATATGAGGCTATTCAGGTTATATATTTCTTTCTGAGTCATCTTTTGTTGTTTGTATCTTTTAAGGAATTTGACAAACTTTTAAGGAGTTTGTCACCATCAAAGTTATCAAATTTACTTGCTTAAATCTATTCATCTATTTAGTATCTGCAGAATATTTACTGACATACCTCTTGCATTCCTAATATTGAAAATTTTTGTCTTTACTCTTTTTTCCTGATTAGTTGCACTTCAGGCTTAAGTTTTATTGATGTTCTCATAGAACCAGCTTTCAATTTTTTCTTTTTTTCTTCTGAGAAAGAAATTGAGAGAAAGAGAGAGAGAGAGAGAGAGAGAGAGAGAGAGAGAGAGTGGGGGAAGGGCAGAGAGAGAGAATTCCAAGAAGGCTCCTTGCTGTCAGCCCAGAGCCCAACGTGCGCATGATCCCATGAACCATGAGATCATGACCTGAGCCAAAATCAAGAGTTGGACACTCAACCAATTGAGCCAACCAGGTGCCCCTCAATTTATTTTCTACTATATTGTTTTTCTGTTTTCTATTTTATTTATTTCTGCTTTGATATATATTTTTTTCTGCTTACATAGGGCTTAATTGGTTCTTCTTTATCAGTTTCTCAGAACTCAGGTGGATACTGAGTTCACTGATTTGAGATCTTTTTTTTTCTTTCTTTTTCCAAATTTTTATTTAAACTCTAGTTAGTTAACATGTAGTGTAATATTGTTTTCAGGAGTAGAAGAGTAGAATTTAGTGATTCATCACTTACATATAACACCCAGTGTTCAACACAAGTGCCTTCCTTAACACCCACAATCCGTTTAGCCCAACCCCCCACCCACCTCCCTTCATCAACCCTCAGTTTGTTCTCTATCTTTAAGAGTCTCTTATGGTTCATTTCCCCCTCTTTCTTTTTTCCCCCCTTCCCATGTGTTCATCTGTTTTGTTTCTTAAATTCAACATGAGTGAAATCGTATATTTATCTTTCTCTGCCTGAATTATTTCATTTTAGCATAACACACTCTAGTTCCATCTGCATCATTGCAAATGGAAGATTTCATTCCTTTTGATGGCTGAGTAACATTCCATTATACACACACACACACACACACACACACACACACACACACACACCCCACATCTTTATCCATTCATTGGTCAGTGGACATTTGGCTCTCTTCATAGTTTGGCTATCGTTGATAATGCTGCTATAAACATCAGGGTGATGTAACCCATCGAATCTGTATTTCTGTATCCTTAGGGTAAATATCTAGTAGTGCAATTACTGAATTGTAGGGTAGTTCTCTTTTTAGTTTTTTGAGGAATCTCCATACTGTTTTCCAGAGTGGCTGCACCAGTTTGCATCCCCACCAACAGTGCAAGAGCATTCCCCTTTCTCTGCATCCTTGCCAACACTTGTTTCTTGTGTTGTTAATTTTAGCCATTCTGACAGGTATGAGGTGGTATCTCATCATGGTTTTGATTTGTGTTTCCCTGATGATGAGTGGCGTTGAGCATCTTTTCATGTATCTGTCAGCCATCTGGATTTCTTCTTTGGAAAAATGTCTACTCATGTCTTCTGCCCAGTTCTTAACTAGATTATTTGTTTTTTGGGGGGTGTTGTTTGATAAATCCTTTATAGATTTTGTATACTAATCCTTTATCAGATATGTCATTTGCAAATATCTTTTCTCATTCTGTAGGCTGCCTTTTAGTTTTGTTGATTGTTTCCTTCATTGTGCAGAAGATTTTATCTTGATGACGTCACAAATTTTGCTTTTGTTTCCCTTACCTCCGGCAATGTGTCTAGTAAGAAGTTGCTATGGCCCATGTCAAAGAGGCGGGTGCTTGTGTTCTCTAGGATTTTGATAGTTTCCTGTCTCACATGTAGGTCTTTCATCCACTTTTAATTTATTTTGGGGGATGGTATAAGAAAGTGGTCCAGTTTCATTCTTTTGCATGTTGCTGTCCAGTTTTCCCAACACCATTTGTTGAAGAGACTTTCTTTTTTCTGTTGGATATCCTTTCCTACTTTGTCAAAGATTAGTTGACCATATAGTTGTAGGTCCATTCTGGGTTTTCTATTTTGTTCTATTGATCCCTGTGTCTGTTTTTGTGCCAGTAGTCTTGATGACTTGCTTTGTAGTCCAGAATCATGATGCCTCCAGCTTTGCTTTTCTTTTTCAGGATTGCTTTGACTATTCGGGATCTTTTGTGGTTCCATAAAAATTTTAGGATTGTTTATTCTAGCTCTGTGAAAAATGCTGGCAGTATTTTGATTGGGTTGAATTAAATGTGTAGATTGCTTTGGGTAGTATAGACATTTCAACAATGTTTGTTCTTCCAATCCATGAGCATGGAATGTTTTTCCATTTTTTTGTGTCTTCTTCAATTTCTTTCATAAGTGTTCTATAGTTTTCAGAGTACAGATATTTTTACCTCTTTGGTTAGGTTTATTCCTTTTTATCTTATGGTTTTTGGTGCAGTTGTAAATGAGACTGATTCCTTGATTTCTTTTTCTGCTGCTTCATTATCGGTAAACAGAAATGCAACAGATTTTTGTACATTGATTTTATATCCTGAAACATTGCTTAATTTGTATATTAGTTCTAGCAATATTTTGGTGGAGTCTTTTAAGTTTTCTACATAGAGTATCATGTTGTCTGCAAATAGCAAAAGTTTGATTTCTTCCTTGCTGATCTGGATGCCTTTTATTTCTTTTTGTTGTCTGATTGCAGAGTCAAAGCTCTCAGTTTCTCCCCATTGAGGATAATATTAGCTGTGGGTCTTTCGTATATGGCCTTTATGATGTTGAGGTATGTATATCTATCCCTACTTTCTGGAGGGTTTTTATCAAGAATGGTTGCTGTATTTTGTCAAATGCTTTTTCTGCATCTATTGAGAGGATCATATGGTTCTTATCCTTCTTTTTTATTTATTTTTTTCAAATTTTATTTAAATCCAAGCTAGTTAACATATATATCTTTCCTTTTATTAATGTTGTGTATCACATTGATTGACTTGCGAATATTGAACCACCCCTGCAGTCCAGGAATAAATTCCCACTTGATCATGGTGAATAATTCTTTTAATGTACTCTTGATTTGATTTGCTAGTTTCTTGTTGAGGATTTTTGCATCTAGGTCATCAGGGATATTGACCTTTTAGTAATTTTCCTTTTAGTAGGGTCTTTGTCTGGTTTTGGAATCAAGGTAATGCTGGCCTCATAAAATGAGTTTGGAAGTTTTCCTTCCATTTCTATTTTTGGAACAGTTTGAGAAGAAGTATTAATTCTTCTTTAAATGTCTGGTAGAATTCCCTTGGGAAGCCATCTGGCCTTGGACTTTTGTTTGTTGGGAGTTTTTTTTTTTTTTTTTAATGTTTATTCATTTTTGAGAGGGGGGAGGAGCAAAGACAGAGGGAGACAGAGGATTCAAAGCAGGCTCTGTGCTGACAGACAGCCTGAGGCAGGGCTCCAACTCAAAAATCTGAGATCAGGACCTCAGCTGAAGTTAGACGCTCAATCGTCTGAGCCACAGGCACCCCTGTTGGGAGATTTTTGATTACTAATTCAATTTCTTTGCTGGTTATGGGTCTGTTCAGATGATCTATTTCTTCCTGTTTCAGTTTTGGTAGTTTGTATATTTCTAAGAATTTGTCTGAGATCTTACTTCTTTTCTGACAAAGGCATTTAGTGCTATAAATTTCCCTGTGAGTATCCTACAAAAATTAATAGGTCTGTTTTCATTTTCCATCTGTTCAAAATATTTTACAATTTCCTTTAAGATTTTCCTTTGACCCATGAACTATTTAGATGTTGCCTAGTTTCCAAATATTTGGGAGTTTTCTTGAAATCTTTCCATTATTGATTTCTAATGTATTTTCAATGTGATCTGAGAACACAATTTTGTATGATTTGAAACATTTTAAATTTATTTAGACTTGTTTTATGATTCAGAATACAATCTATTTTGGTAAACATTCCATAAGCACTTGAAAAGAATATGTATTCTTCTGTGTTGTGCGGAGTGTTCTATAAATGACATAATTGGGTCAAGTCAGTCTTCTGTATGTTAACCTATTTTCTGTCAATTTATACTGTCAATTATAGATGAAGGGATATTGAAATCTCTAATTGTGAATTTGTCATTTTTTATTTGAAGTCCTGTAAGTTTTGCTTCATATATTTTGAAACTATGTTATTAGATGCATAAACAGGTCTGTTATGTCCTCTTGACGGATTGCTGAATCGATCCTTTTAACGTTATGAAATATTTCCCTTTATAGCTTCAATTCCAGTCCAACACCTCAGGGTCTATTCCAGTCTTCCCTTTCCGTATTTGTAAGTCCTTCAATAATGGAAACTGGTTTCTCATTATCCTGAATGCATTTACTTACTTGCCTGATTTCCCTGTATGAAACCAATTTCCCAACATTTCCCTGCTGTTGTCCAGCTGCCACCTTTCTTGACTGCCTTCCTCCATAATTCCCAAGGGCTTATCACTCTATAGTGGTATCAGGAAATGCCATCTCTTGAAGTAATCTTTTCCTCTGCTAGGATCATATCCCTAAGATACATACTCTATCTTGAGATAGCACTTTTCTACTAAATTCTCATTTCCTGTTCTCTGATAAAGAACTCAAAACAAGAAAATATGTTCAAGAAAAGATTCTCAGTTTCACCAGAACTAGTCAGAGCAACAACAAAAACAAACTTATCTCAGGCTAAATGGCAAAAAGTTTGAACTAACGCCCAGAAAACGGAGCTATAGAAGCAACTCAGTTTGAAGACAACTGCTATTTAGCTTAACATAAATGATTTGTCTTTTGTACATACATAGATTTCTATCTTTAAGGTTTCTTTTATTTTTTCCCTTAAATTTTTTAAATGTTTTCTTTTGTTAAAATTTTTTTAATGTTTACTTATTTTTGAGAGAGAGAGACAGAACACAGCAGGGAGGGGCAGAGAGAGAAAGAGAAAGGGAGAGACATAGAATCCGAAGCAGGCTCCAGGTTCTGAGCTGTCAGCACAGAGCCCAACGTGGGGTTTGAACTCACAAACAATGATGAGTTGGACGCTTAACCAACTGAGCTACCCAGGCGCCCCTATTCCTGATAGAGCTTCTTTTTGAATAGTTCAACTTTTTTTTTTTTTCTTAGTGGAACCAAGGGGAAAAGGAAACTCTTACATATATGCAGAGGTAGAGAGGGACAGCAGGGCATCCTTAGAGACAGGTATGGGGGCTATCTCAATTTTAAGATCTAGAAAGGAGCCAGGTGGGCTGGAGCAGAAATATAGCACCTTGGGGGAAAGAAAGCATGGAGAGCTCAGGTTTCCTTCTTCCCCTCAGTTTTTCAGGCTAGTGTTTTGGACTCCCTTACAGTTACCCCTACCTGCTATAATTTGCTCATTCTTTTTCTAAGAGCTTGTCCCTCTTGGACACTTCTGTTTCTGGATTAGAAACAGGAAAATGGAATGATGAAATGGAGAGCCTCCTTCAGCTTCCTTCTCCTGGATGGAAGCAATTGATTCAAGCTCTATGGATAGAGAGAGACAAGTGGAAAGAAATATACTTACACAAATTGCAATGACTGATCCCACAATCACAATCATGTGCCACCTGAACAGTCTGATGAATAGGTCTGTGGAAGCCTGGAGTTGTTTACTAGACATCTGGTGTGTGATCAAGACCCTAAATAGATAAAAGTGTCAAATCAGAAGCAGTGTCATTATAAACATGGTGCAATATGAGTTTTCTACTGTCTCCCCCATAAAGAAGATGGATAATGACAATCACCATGGATGAGATGACTTTTGTAGAAGTTCAAGTGTCCAGTGGAGAAGTTTCAACACACCCTTGGAGCAATTATGATCCAGCAATTCTATTCATGTACACAAAAAACTTATATGAGAATGTTTTATTCATAGTATACCCAAATTGAAAAAGAAAACACAAATATCCACCAATGGAAGAATAGATAAGCAAGTTTTAGTATGTTCATACAATTGAATAACAACTGGCAATAAAAAGAAAACAACTACAAATAAATGCAATAACACGAATGACTTTCAAAAAATATCAGGTTGAGTGAAAAAAGCAAAACCCAAAAGGTATATATTACATGATTCTTTTAATAAGAAGTTCTAGAAGAGGCAAACTAATCTATGGTGATAGAACTCAGAATAACAGTTGGCTCTGGTAGAAGGGGTTGACTAAAAGGGGGCATGAAGGAACCTTATGGGGTTCTGGAAATGTCCTTTATCTTGAATTGGGTGATGTTTTTTATATATTATATACATTTGTCCAAATTAGTTATAGACAGATCTGTGCATTTGACTATATGAAAACTATATCTCAATAAAGAGAAGAAAAGATAAGCATGTATACTTATATAATTCATAACTAAATTTTACACACTATCAGTATGGTGGAGATGGTGCATGGGGTAAGATTAAGGGATATGAGAGTACACTAAGTATTTGTATCATTCGAGGGGGAATATACAGATGATGATATACTTCTTTTTGATACTATTATGAATGAAACTGTTTGTATTTTTTTTAAGTTTATTTATTTTGAGAGAGACAGAGAGAGACAGAGACAGAGAGAGAAGGGGGGAGAGAGACCCAAGCAGGCTCCACACTGTCAGTGCAAAGCTCAGTGCAGGGCTTGAACTCGAACTGCGACAGCATGACCTGACCAAAATCAAGAGTCAGATGCTTAACCAACTGAGCCACTTAGGTACCCCAAATGAACTTTTTTTATTTTTGGATTGTTCACTCATAGTGTTTAGGAATATAATTTTTTTTTGGCATATTAATCCTCGCAACCTTGCTGAACTTGTTTGTTAGCTCTAAAAGTTTTCAGCGCATTCTGTAGAATTTTATTTATACAAGATCATGTCATCTGGAAAATAGAAGGAATTTCACTTCTTCCTTTCAAATCTATATCCTTTTTTTTAAACACTTTTTTAATGTTTTTATTTAGTTTTGAGACAGAGAGAGACAGAGCATGAGCAGGGGAGGGGCAGAGAGAGAAGGAGACACAGAATCCAAAGCAGGCTCCAGGCTCTGAGCAGTCAGCACAGAGCCCAACGCAGGGCTCGAACTCACAGACTGTGAGATCATGACCTGAGCTGAAGTCAGATGCTTAACCCACTGAGCCACGCAGGCGCCCCCAAATCTATATGCTTTTTATTTCATTTTCATACTTGGTTTCTCTCACCACCTCTGGTACAATATTAAAATCAATAAGGGGTAATTAAAATAAGAAATCAATAGAGGTGGGGTGCCTGGGTGGCTCAGTTGCTTAAGTGTGGGCCTTTGGCTCAGGTCATGATCTTGCAGTTCATGAGTTCAAGCCCCACGTTGGGCTCTGTGCTGACAGCTCAGAGTCTGGAGCCTGTTTCAGATTCTGTCTCTCTCTCTCTCTCTGTGTCCCTATCCCACTCATATCTTGTCTCTCTCTGTCTCTCAAAAATAAATAAAAACATTAAAAATTTAAAAAATAAAAAAATTAATCAATAGAGGTAAGTAAACATAAGCACAAGTAACAAATATAAGACTAAAAATAGAATGTACGATGTTTAAACCATCAGGAAAAATATTTGATTCATTCATTGAAAAGCAGGGAAGGACAGCGGCACCTGGGTGGCTCAGTCAGTTTAGCGGCTGACTTCAGTTCATGTCACAATCTTGTGGTTTGTGAGTTTGAGCCCCACATAGGGCTCTGTGCTGACAGTTCAGAGCCTGGAACCTGTTTTGGATTCTGTGTCCCCCTCTCTCTCTGCCCCTCCCCACTCGTGCTCTCTCTCTTTCTCTCAAAAATAAATATTTTTTTAAAAGGCTATTTCTTTAAAAAAAAAAAAGGAAAGTAGGGAAGGAGAAAAAAAGAAAGTACAATAAATGGGAAATTTGAAATACATTAGAAGAAACAAGTCATAATTTATACAGTCATTGAAATAAATGTAAATAGGTTAAACTCACCAATTAAAAGACAGTGGAGTGCAATCAAGAACATATGCTCTTAGTAGACCTCTCACCACAAGAAAACACACAAAAAAAGGATATAGGCTTAACTACATTCCAACCTCTCTTCCCAAACTCACCAGATTCAGTCTCTCTACCACAGAAAGGAAGTGAATGAAGAGTTCAAGAGCTGACAGAAACATTACATTAATGGCTGCCCCTGCTAGATGGAAACATCAGAAGTGAGGGATAAGTGTTTTCTCTACCACGACCTCTGTAATATACAAAGAACTCTTACCAATTGATTAGAAAAAGATAATATCATGGACAAATGGGCAAATGTCACAAATAGTTAGGTTTGTCAAATAGCCAGCCTTAGGAATAGGTGCTCAAATTCACTAAAAGCCAGAAAACTATAAATGAAAACAACAATGAGATATAATTCCCTATTTCTGCCTAAAACGTGGAAGAAAAGAAAGGAGGAAAATAAATTATGCTCATGAAACTTTGAAGTGTTTAAAGCTTTTTGTTGTTGTTGTTTTAAGTTTATTTATTTACTATGAGAGAGAAAGAGAACTGGGGAGGGGCAGAGAGAGGGAGACAGAGAATCTCAAACAGGCTCCACATTCACAGCGTGGAACCCACTGCAGGGCTTGAACTCATGAACTGTGAGATTATGACCTGAGCCAAAATTCAGAGTCAATGCTTAACTGACTGAGTCGCCCAGGCATCCCTGTTCAAGCCTTTTTGGAAGGCAATCTGGCCACATATATGAATATTTAAAATGCAAATACTCTTTAAACCAGCAATTCTGGCTCTTAGATAGCTATCCTAGAGAAATAAAAGAACCTATTTGAAAGGAATGGGATATTTATTGCAGCACTGCTCACAGTCGTCCAGACTGGAAACCAAGCATATGTATATTAATAGGGGAATTCTACCATGTTATGCAATGAAATGTTGATATGGGATAGAGTTATACTAGGTAACTTGGAAGTGTGAACATAAGGTATTACTAAATAAGAAAAGCAAGGTGATAAAAGTATGGATTGAAGTATATCACATTTCAAAACCAAGAAAAAATCTATCTATTTGCTTATAAAGTATATGTATATTATATAAGCATAGATACACAGACATACACATATCTCTGTATGACAGTAATTGAGTATGGAGAAAAATATAGAAGGGTACACAGCAGATAGTAACATATGTAGGACAGAAATAGGGAGATAAGTGTTCATTTAGGAAGAAGAGATAGGAAGAAAGAAAAAATTCATGATTTTAAAATACACACACACACACAGTATGTGTAATATCATCCCATTCATGCAAAACTATACACATGTGTGTCTGAATGCATAAAGGGGTTCTTGAAAGGATGGTCACCAAACTGTTATCTCAAGGTAATGAGATTTCAGGTGTCTTCTATTTTTCTCTTTATATTTCCATGTGTTATTCAAATTCAAATAAAAAGCATGTGTTATTTATATGATCGCACTTTAATTACGGAAATAAAAAGTGTACTTTTATGGAGGAATTCTCTTCCTCCTCCACTGAGGCTGGATTCCAATAAAGGACAGGATTAGGTGGGGCAAAGACGGGCATATCCCTAAGTACTACTGCCTTGGTGGCCGATGACATATTTAAGTAGGAGAGGACCATGTTTAAGTAGGAGTCCAAAGGACTACTTATAAAGGGCACATGGGCATGGGGCCTCTTTCAAGTTGTCTAGAGCCAGAGAGAGAGATGCATCCACTGGAAACCTGGCCTGGAGCTTGAAAACCAGGCCTTCCACTATCCAGCGTGAATCCTGGGACTGGCAAAGAGCTAATGCTGCCAGACTCAGTGGCAACCTGGTTCTTGGGTAGGATGGGAGACCATCAAGCTGAGGATAAACTGAGACTCCTCTTGACCTTCTGCATTACTTTCTGCCTGTTCTCTAACCCAGAGCAGCAAAGAGCCCTGGGCCAAGTGAGTGGTATCACCAATGTCATTATAATTTTCTATATTATTGTCTCCAACAGTGCCCATGTGGAGACTGAGTGAATATAAAATATCCAAATGCAATTAAAATTATGAGGCCCCATTAAAAACATGAAGCAATTAGCAGTAACACAGCCACCTGGGCAGATTTTTAGCTTCTGCCCAAATGAAGATGGAAGGCAGGAGAAGTGTATGAAAGAGATTCAGTCCCCCAGTAGCTATCAGCAAACTCCAGAAACATTCCCCTTCCATCTCTTTTCTTGAAATGGAGGACTTGGCCCCCAATTCCACTCACCTAGTCACTTTTTCACTCTATCAAGCACCTAGAAACTCCACCCCTGCTTCTTTGTACTTGTAATATTGGACAGACTTCCTTAAAATCTAAAAGCTACTGGCACTGCTCTAATAAATCCAGTCATCCTACACTGTCAGGCATCTGCTTCCAGATTATTACCACATCAGGTTTATTCAACATCTTATCAAATCTAAGGCAAATACTAATAAGAGAATTTCACTTGGAATAGAGCCAGGGATCTCTTCCCTGACTTCATAAAGCAGCTGCAACCTATTCTTTAATTCCTCTCCCTCCAGCTCCTCCTTTAAGAGGGAGGGCTTATGTCTTCCTCTGCACTTCTTGTGGCTGTTGGAAGACCTGGGAATCCAGAACATCCTTCTTCAGAAATTCCAGACATCCTACCACTCAATTGCTCCTTTTCACTCCTGAGACAAGGTTGCAGGCTCCATATTCTCCCCAACACAGCTCTGAGACCTAGGCAGACACATTCAGCTAGGGCAGACCAAGAAGAGGAACCAATCTACCTAATTAGAAGTGCCACCCAGGGCAGAGTCAAGTTGACATCATAACTCAAACACTAGAGGGACGACAGCAAAACCATGTCAGAGAGGCTTATTCAGCTAATGAATAAGTCACTACTGTAATATACACTTGAACATACTGTTGCAATTTGGGTGGCAATCAGCAGGTTCCCCAGCCAGCACTGTATTCAGGATCACCTAGATGACTGCTATGCACCAGGCAATGGTCAATAGGAGCAAAAAGGGAAGTAGGAACGAAGGAGACCCCTTTGCCACCACCCAATGCCACCTCCCTTTTCCTTTTCCTCCAGTTCTTGAGTGAGAATGAGCATGCAGGGAAACCATGAGGTAGGCTACAGAACCACAGGGTCAGCTATGGGCTTACTTGTGTAGCACCACACTCTAAAATACCTTGGTCATCATCCTTGGCTCTGCACAGTTGGATGCTGGCTACTGCCTAGCAGGGGTGGACACCTAATATTCTAACCTAGAGATACTCCACATCTCACCCTCCTCCCAACCACGAACCTGCTCCCAGTTCTGCACAAGGTTGCCAGTGCTAACAAGGTTGCCATCTCTGAGGTCTTTTTCTCCATTAGCTTTCTCAAGTTCCCAGCAATATTTGACAATGTTGACCACTTTCTCCACCCTGAAGCTTTACCCAAGTCTCCTGTTTTCTTCATCACTGGGGCACTGCCTCATACCCCCTTCTGTGGACATTACCCAATGTTCTGTTTGTACATACCACTTTCCGAAAACCAGGTGCCATATCCTGTGCCCTTCTTTGTATTCCACACAACAATAAGGACAGTAATTTGCCCAGATGATGATTTTAATTCATGCTGGTTGCTTGACAAGTAGACCAAATACCCTGTTCCCCAACTTGAGTCTGCCCATGTGTCCACTTTCTCTGCTCACATTTCCTTTCTGAAGCCTCAGCCTGCTTACCTCATCTCAGGATACCTCTCAGCTCTTCTTGTTCTTTCTATCTTTCCTCTGTAAAGTCCCCAAAGTCTTGTTTCCTCTTTTCATATCAACTCACAGGGTAACATCCTGCCAATGGCTCAAATATTGCCCAAGCATGGCATCTCCAAACGTGAGGATGACATGGCCAGTCACCACCCAGAATGAAGTCAAATGTGGAGAGAAGGCACCTGTAGTAGGAAAGAGAGTCACGCTTCTTAGCAGAATAAAGTTAGAGGCTGAAAACACAACAGCAAAGAAGAAATGTCTTCTTATTCCTTATTCCTTCTTATTCCCTGCAGGGGAATAAGTCTGCAGGCAAGAGGAGCTTAATCACTGTAAAACACTATGGTCCAAACCCCCAAAGAATAACGACTTCCTCTTCCCACTCACCAGAAAGCCTTTTCTACTGATTGTTGAACAAAGCAAATACTGGCGAGAGGGCCATGTACATCTCCTTTCTAAAAAGAAACTAGACTTGAAGCTAATACCTAGGAAGATGCAGGGAATGTGCAGGATGATGTCCTTGCTTGAAGATTGAGTGCTTTTTTCCTGAGTCAGAATTTTCATTGTCTTCTGTGTAGCACTCAAGCACTAAGAAGTGAAAAGGGACCCAAGTTGGGGGCCAGGAGGATTCCCAGTGTCATGGCTATAGGAAATGCATGAGAGGTTAGGGGGAAAAGACAAACTTTGAAATCCGAGTTTACACAGGAAAACGTTATTTTGATTCTATTTCCAAAATAGATAATACAAATTATTTGATCAGACAAAATAAGAAAGACTGATTTACAAAAAGGAAAACTCAGAAAGCAGAGAGGGAAGTATTCTGGCCAGAGTCTGGTAAGGAGACAGAAATCCCACTAGATTGAGCAGAGAGAATTTAATATCAAGAATCGTTAACCAGGTATAAAGAGCTGTGCATAGGTAACTGGAAAAGCAGGAGAACACTATGTTGTTGGGTAGGTTCCAACTGCCGGAAGCAGCCACTACCCTTGGGACTGAGGGAGTCTAGCCAAGTTGTTAGAACGGTAAACACTTAGAAACGTAGGAGTCCATGGAGATAGTACTCAGACCTCTGCGGAGTGGCGCTGCCCAACTGGTTCCGAAAGTGTTGAAAAAACCACAAACTTGATCAGCTTCTGCTCCTGGAAGCAATAGGTGCCACCAGTGTGAGGAGGGTATCTGACTCGCTGGAAGGACACAAGCAGCAATCCCATAAGAAGCAGACAGGAATAGCAAATCCTGTCTCTTTGCAAGTCCTCTCTTTCCTGCAGCCTTGCCCTCTACTTCTGGCATCCTCTATTGGAAGAGCCTAACAGGCAACCAGCAGGTAGAGCAGCAATGTTTGCGGAGTCCCAGCCCCAGACTCACAAAGTAGAGCATAGAAGGGTAAGTTTGGAACTGAGAGACAATAGCATGTCTAACAGCAGAGGCAGACAAAACAGTAATTAAACTTGTTGCCTAGAAGTTGTTCCATGTGAGAGGTGCCTGGGTGGCTCAGTCAGTTGAGCCTCTGACTTGATTTTGGCTCAGGTCATGAGCCCAGGGTCATGGGATAGAGCCCCCCATCAGGGTCCGGGCTGACTGTGGAGCCTGCTTAACATTCCCCCTCTCTCCCTCTGCCCCTCTCCCCTGCTCATGCACGCTCTCTCTAAAACAGAGGTAGTAATAATTAAAAAAAAAAAAAAAAAGTTGCTCCACGTAAGCAATCAGCTTAGCTATAGGTTTTCTAGCAATAAGGCCAACACTAAGGTTTATAAAATGTTTTCTTTCCTAGTAAAGCAAGATACAGCTTTGGAGAAAAGCACTCTGTTAACCAAATTGCAGAAGACACAGTGGAGGGAGGAGGGTTGTCTGGGGGAGAACTTGAGATAACAAGGTCTCTAAGGGAATGGAGTTTGGCTGAGTTGGATCATAGTTGCAAGGACTAAGGGAGAGGAGTCGTGCTCAGGGGTTTGCAATGTGAGGGTCCAGCATGCTGGTTTCTTTCTGGGTCAGAATTTCCATCATGGGCTACTGTCACTTTCAACTAGCTGTTTCCTGAGTTTTCAGGCAAGGCTGAGAGCTGAATACAAAATAAGTAATCACCTAAAACCATATCCAGGAAGTGTCAAGCATTTACCTTTTCCCTGGGATATACATTGCAAGGCATAGGGCTCAAGCCCTGCTACTAGTCCAGGAAACCACTTTGGGTATGATATACAAATCCTCAGAGATCTTCTCGCTTAATTCTGCTACCTCACCTCTTCCCTCACCCTGTTCCCATCTCAAAAAATGTTGCCATGTGATTTATATCCTTCCTGGGCATCTCTGTTTCCCAGCCTGGAATGTCCTTCTATCTACAATGTCCTAGAATGCTCTGTGTCTGGCTAATTCACAATCCTCTTTCAGAACTCAGCTCAGGTATCTCCCCTTTGTGAAATTCTTCCCTAGGCCCCAGAGGCTGGGTCACATGCCTATCCTGTTACTCTCCATAGCTCACCTCTGTTATAACACTTACTGTATGAAATTGCAACTGCCAGTTACCAGGGGCAGCATAATAACTGACTCTGATTAATCAGAATTCTTACTTTCCAGAGATGGAAGCTAATTCTGGCTGATTAAAGAATAAGGGGTATTAATAAGAGGATTCCGTGTACTCCCCGTACTGCTGGGAGACTGGAAAAGCAAGCTTGAATGCTAAGTAAGCTTGTAGGAACTAGAGGGTCTAAGAAACACTCAGACCTTAATTAAGGGTCTAAGGAACCCTTACACCATGCTCTGAACATGCCTGCTGAGGCGTCCACCACCAGTGCTGCTGCCTGACAATCACTGGGAGAAATATCTGCTGTTGTTTACACCAAGGATGCCATTTTTTGTGCCAGGAGCCTGACCTTGAAACTACCACCACTGATACCACCCTTACCAGCAAAATGGATTCTGTGTGGACCTCATTTTTCAGGTCACTCATGTCTGAATTGAAGGATGTGATATTATGGAAGCCAAGAATAGGAGAGTTTCATAAAGGAAGGCGTGGTCCATGATGTAGAAAAAAATCAAAAGGTAAGGACTGGATAGTGTTCATTGGATATACCCTAAAAGGGGTTTACCTTAATAAGAGCAGTTTTGGTTGACTGGAAGGGAAAGCAGGGTGAGATGTGAAAGGGAGGAAAGGAAGTTGGGGAGACCCCTCTTTCAATAACAATAGCGCTGCAGCTTGAAGGCGTTCTCACTGGCCGAATCTGTAGTAATTTAAGAATCAATTCAAAGGAAGTATGTCCTTGGTAGTATTATCTGTGGAAAATTCTGTGAGATCCGAAATAAATGTAGGTTTCTCCAGAAACCATATGTATTTTCTTCTGTAAGGTGCCCGGAGGCAACATGAATCTAGAAGCACTTAAATTAATGTTGATCTAGAGATTTCTGAAGCCACCCAAGTGATGCCAATTTTGGTTGAAAATCAGCATGAGGACTGGCTTATGGCTATAAAGTATTAGTGGACACTTTCCCCTGCAGTTCTACTCATCAGATGTGCCCAAAGTAGTTTTCCTTGTGCTGCTTGGGTCTGGAGTTGTATCTCTATATTACCCTTAGCCTAAGGGTAGAGTCCTTTGAGATCACAGTTTGTCTAGGGCTCTTCTATTAGACTGGGCACTTAGACCTTGTCTTTCCTTTCCAAGGCTACAAAACAGATGCTAAAGAATTAAAATTATCACCAATATTAGACATATCACCAATACACATGATGAAGTTGTGTAAAACTAAATACATATGTGTGCAAATGAGTATAATAAAAATAGGGAGATCTGAATAAGACTGGTAGATTGTATCAATGTTAATATCCCAGTTGTGATATTGTACTATCTATCCCAAATATATTAAGAAAAAAAGGTACAGAATAGTCTATGCTATATGTTACCTTTTGCTAATGGTGTGCTGTGGGATTTGGTCCAACTACCCTGATGAAGACAACTGAAAAAAAGTAATTAAAAGAAAGTTTTAAAAAATTATCAGGAGAGAAAAGGGAAAGGATTAAAGCTCAGAGATAAAATAAGGCTGGTTCTAAACGAGGGGTATTTGTGAATAGAGAAAGCAGACATACAAAGCTCTGCTTCTGCCATTCTTAAGAGGTCAAGTGAACATAGGTCAAGTCCTTTGGCAATCAAGGAGGAAGACTTTAGTGAAATACGTTTTGCTTTTGGCTGAGACCCCCAAAACACCTGGGATTATTTACCAATCCATGAAAGTTCCCTGAAAGGTGGAGATGTATTTTTGGTGGAGCAATGGGGGTTGGAATTTAGCACCTACCAAGGGAGAGCCCTAGTGTTATGTTCCCTGTACTGGGCTAGAAACTGAACTTTACTCTGGATGTTGGTATGTACTATATTCTCAGAGACTATAAAGATGGCTCACAAAACTTCAAACTTTGTTCCTGAACTATAAACACTCTCAGATGTCTGCTGGAATGAAAAGTCTTCTTCAGAATATGATAACATTGCCTAAGGTCTTACATTATACATAAAAGTATCTTTTCAAATAAAATGTCCAGGAAACAATCAAGTATCACAAGACATATGGTGAAGCAAGTCAAAACAAGCCAGGAGAATACAGTGCGAAAAATAGAACATAATTAATTTGCAGTCCTGGAGGAAAGAAGAAAAGAATGGAAAAAGTTAATATTTGAAGAGATAATGGCTGATTCCTATTAGTCAATAATTTAAATTAGTCCTATTTAGTCAATAAATTAAGTATCAACTGTAGAATATGCATGCGAATATTTACAAAATTGATTGTATCCTGGACTAAAAAGCAAGGTTTATCAAATCTAAAAATATTTAAATCATATGAAATATGTTTTCTGGTCACAATGCAATTATATTAGAAATCAATGACAAAGGGGCACCTAAGTGGCTCAGTCGGTTAAGCATCTGACTTCAGCCCAGGTCATGATCTTACGGTTTGTGAGTTTGAGCTCCGCATCGGGCTCTGCGCTGACAGCTTGGAGTTTGGAGCCTGTTTCTGATTCTGTGCTCCCTCTCTCTCTGCTCCTCTCCCGCTCACACTCTGTCTCTCGTTCTCAAAAAAATAAACATTAGGGGCGCCTGGGTGGCTCAGTTGGTTAAGCGTCCGACTTCAGCTCAGGTCACGATCTCATGGTCCGTGGGTTCGTGCCCCGCGTCGGGCTCTGGGCTGATGGCTCGGAGCCTGGAGCCTGCTTCCGATTCTGTGTCTCCCTCTCTCTCTGCCCCTCCCCCATTCATGCTCTGTCTCTCTCTGTCTCAAAAATAAATAAACGTTAAAAAAAAATTAAAAAAAAAACATTAAAAGAAAAGAGAGAAATCAATGACAAAAATAGTATTAATGGAAAGATATTTATTATCTCTCAGTTGAAACCACACTGAACTAAAAATTCGGTATAACAACAGTTATTCAGTATAATCACAATTATGCAATATAATCATAAAAATTCCAACAGGAATTGTTTTCAATTTCACAAATTGGTGAAAGATTTCTATGGAAGCCCAAAAGACCAAAAAAAAAAAAAAAAAATCTGCCAAGGCCCTTTTATTTAAAAAAATTTTTTTAATGTTTCTTTATTTCTGAGACAGAGAGAGACAGAGCACGCATGGGGGAGGGGCAGAGAGAGACAGAGACACAGAATCCCAAGCAGGCTCCAGGCTGTGAGCTGCCAGCACAGAGCCCAACGCGGGGCTCGAACTCACAAACAGCGAGATCATGACCAAAGCCGAAGTCAGACGCTCAACTCACTGAGCCACCCAGGCGCCCCATGCCAAGGCCCTTTTAAAGAACAAAAAAGTAGGTCTTGTCTACCAGAAATGCAGAATTATTATGGAACTTTAGTAATGAAGACTGAGTGGTACTGGCGCAGATATAGACAAATCGACTCACTGTACAGAATAGACAGCCCCAAACAAATCGAGACATTGACACCTGATTTGCGATGGAAGATGTACTGCAGAGCTATGGGGGATTGGATGGACTTCTCAGTCAACGTGTCAGGTCAATCAGGTATCCAAACATCCAAAACTTTTTTTCTTTTTATGTTTATTTTTGAGGGAGAAAGAGAGAGAGAGACAGAGTACGAGCAAGGGAGGGGCAGAAAGAGAGGGAGACACAGAAACTGAAGCAGGCTCCAGGGTCTGAGCTGTCGGCACAGAGCCTGATGTGGGGCTTGAACTCATGAACCGTGAGATCATGACCTGAGCCGAAGTGGGACACTTAACCGACTGAGCCACCAGGCACCCCCAAAACTTTTTTTTTTAAATGCTGTTTCATAAGTAATCCAGAGAAATTCAAATTAAAACCACATGAGTCACTACTACACACCCACAAGTTTTGTCAAATATTTTTAAATGATAATATCGAATGCTGGCAAGAATGTGGAACAAGAAATGCTTGTGAAAGAGTAAACAGGTAAAACCACTTTTTAAATACTGGCAGAACCCAGTAAGTTGAAAGATAATCTACTCTCTGATCAGCAAAACCACCACCAGGTGACACCCTGCAAAAATGCCTATTTATGCAGGCTGTAGAGTTACACGCACAAGAACACAGCAGCATTTTTCATAATAGCCCATCAACAGTAAAATGTAAACATATAGGGTAATATAATCATACAATGAAATATAAGTGAAAAAGGATGAACTGCAATTATATGAAAGAATATGGATGAATCTTAAATACTTCATTGAGCAAAAGAAGCTAGACAAAACAGAATTCATACTGTATGTTGTCATTTATATGAAGTTGAAAATCGGGTAAAATGCACATATATTGTTTGGGAATGCCTTATAAGTTGGTAAAACCATAAAGAAAGACCAGGGCAAAAATATTATAAAAGTTAGAATAATGAGTACATCTAGAATAATAGGAGAAAGGGAGGGATATAACTTGGGAGGGACATGGTATCAGGGGCTTCTGGAGTAAAGGTCTTTTTCTCTTATTTAGGGTGGGAGTTATATGAGTGATCATTTTATAACAATTTGTTGAACTGTTTCATGCATTTTCTGTTTTGGTATATAATAAAATTTTAAGCAAAATTACATACATCCATTATATATATGCATGAATACATATACATTTAATATAGTGACTCAACAATTCCTTACATCACCTAGTGCTCATCACAACATCCCTCTGCAAATGCTTAAGTTAAATCTATCAAGTCTTTAACTCTAAATTTGTTTTTATAGGGAATACAAGAAATAGAGGACGAACTAAATGTCACCATCAGGGAGCAATCAGAAATGTCCAGAAGGTGGGACATTTATTTGACAGGACAACTGGCCCTGACTTTTCCATTAAAAAGGATAAGGGAAAGGAAGGGCTAGCCTCGAGTTAAAGAAATCAAGGAAGAAACCACCAGGTCCTGGAGTGCATCTTGGCTTTGAGAAAACAGTTGCATGGATTTTTGAAGGACAATGGAGGAAATCTGATTATGAACTGGATATTAGATTTAAGGAATTATTACTCATTTTGTTCATAATAATCTTTTTTGGTTTTCTATACAAATATTGTTTTTAAAATATTTATACCAAATTATTTGGGAGTAGAATGTCATGATTCTGTAATTGCCTCAAACACTTAAAGCATATGAAAATAAAGTAAAAAGGGACAGGTATATGCCACCAGAATGTAATGGAAATAACACTGTTATTTAAGTTGCAATGTCCTTGAATAGGCAAGAGGGGATGAGAACCAGAGCTGAGTAGAAGGACCAGTGACAGATAAGAGCACGGAGTTTCCTTTACAAAAACAGGTGAGAAGATAGAAAATTCTAGTACAGATGCCAGAAGGTGAGGAAATATGGTAGTGGGAGTCTGTGCGATTTCACTTCCGGTTGCTTTGTTTGTTCAAGAAGGTATGTTAGGTCATCCGCCGAGGTTGAGGTTGAGGAGGGCTTCAGGAGAGAGGAGATGCTGGGAAGCAGTCACCCAGGAGCACCCAGTGGGACTAGGGCAGTGGCTCTTTGGCTTCGTGCACATCAGCAGCACCTACAAGGCTTGTTGAAACAAACACCGGGCTCCTCCCCAGAGTTAATGACTGGGTGGACCTGGGGCTGGGACTGAGAAGCTACATTTCTAACAAGCCCCCAGGTGAGTCAGCCCATCTGGGGACCACATTTTGAGAGCCACTGTGATTACTGTGCAGCATTAGGGCCCCCTTAAGGTGTGCGGGCCAGTGTTTCAAGTGAGAATTGTCAGCATGGTTGAACGTTCCTCTCCAGATGTGTTCTGCGGCACAGGTGTACTTGCAAAAGAGGCAGAGGGTTGAATGTACCAGAGCCAGAGATTATCACCAAGATCATCAAACAGCTGGTTCCTTCTTGTCATTCTGGACTCGGCTCAAATGAAAATGCTCAAAAGCACCATCATTGACCTTTTAATCCAACCATCTTCTTCCTCTTCACCATCTCAAAACTTTCACGTTGTTTTCTCTCACAGAACTTTCCACTGTCTGGAGCTTTACCTATATTTGTTTTGCTCCTTGTTTCTGAGCCTTTCCACTAGAGTTTATGCACAAGAAAACAGTAATCTTGATTTCTTGTTTTGTTCCCTGCTATGTTCCTAGAACCTGAAGAGTGCTTGGACATCAGAGGGGTCCAGAGGTCGGCTCAATAAATATTTATTGATGAAAAATAAGAAAGAAAGAAAGAAAGAAAGAAAGAAAGAAAGAAAGAAAGAAAGAAAGGAAGAAAGAAAGAAAATGGAAGGGAAGGGGGAAAGCGAGACAAGGAAAAACAAATTACTACACAAGACACTAAGCCATAGTATTAATTTTGAATATGAAGAAGGAAAAAATTACCTAATTACAAAAATATAAACACAGTTCATTGATAGATCTAAAACTAATGTCAATCCACTGGGCAAATGGGAGTCTAGCTAGTTGCTCACTACCCTATTTTCTTTCCCGAAGACTTTGTTTCCCAACTTCCCTGTTTGGGCCACGAGTGGGTTGTGGATGTTGGAATTTGGGCAGCTAAGATGTATACCACTTCCATGCCTGGACATAAAACACCCCATATAATCCTCTATTCTCTCAGTCTCTCAATCAATGGGCTAGATGCAGAGGATCCAGTAGTGACCCTGGGGAGGCCCTGAGGGACACGGGGACTTAGGATAAAAGGGACCTTGATTCTGGAGTCAGAGCTTAAAGGACAGCAGTATGAAGGCTGTTCCCAGTCGCTGACTGGACTTCAGGGGAGTTCAGAATAAACTTTGGTGTCAAGTCATTGAAATTCCAGGGCTGTTTTTATTTTGCAAAAGAAAAAGATGAAAGTAAAAAAATTTAAAAAAACTTTAACATTTATTTATTTTTGAGAGAGTGTGAGCAGAGGAGGGGCAGAGAGAGAGGGAGACACAGAATCCGAAGCAGGCTCCAGGCTCTGAGCTGTCAGCACAGAGCCCAACGCGGGGCTCAAACTCACGAACCGCAAGATCATGACCTGAGCTGAAGTCAGACGCTTAACTGACTGAGCCATCCAGGCGCCCCAGCTGCTGAGTGGTTTTTTTGTTTGTTTGTTTGTTTTTTAATTTTTTTCAACGTTTTTTATTTATTTTTGGGACAGAGAGAGACAGAGCATGAACGGGGGAGGGGCAGAGAGAGAGGGAGACACAGAATCGGAAACAGGCTCCAGGCTCTGAGCCATCAGCCCAGAGCCCGATGCGGGGCTCGAACCCACGGACCGTGAGATTGTGACCTGGCTGAAGTCGGACGCTTAACCGACTGCGCCACCCAGGCGCCCCATGCTGAGTGTTTTTAAAGAATATTTCCATTTGTAAGATATCCACTTGGTTCTTTGTAGTATGTAAAGAATTCAAAGTAACATATACATAGATTAAGATAAAATTGACTTCCAGGAGGGATCTGAGCTTCCACTCCCACCTGGAAGCAACATGACAGAACAAGGTGGGATGAAGAATGCTAGTTTGCACTGTGTCCACTGCCCCTGGTGTCAGTAAGGCAAAGTGTGGACCTGAACTTCCACCTTTGTCCAGTGGAAATGAGACAATGAGAGTTGGTGCTCCATTGTCACCAGGCTGGCATCAGCAGGCTCCCAAGAGAGCTGAACATACATCCCATCTGGACCTGCTTGCTACACCTAAACAAGGTGACTGCCTTCTAAAAAGAAGAAAGGTCAAGTAAGATGAACAGTCTCATGACATAATACCCAGAGCGTCCAGTAAACAATAGAAAATCATTAATCAATACCAACAACCAGGATAATCACAACTGGAATGAGAAAAGATCATCATCAGGTGCCAATATCAAGAGAACTCAGATATTGGGGTGCATGGGTCTGACTTTGGCTCAGGTCATGCTCTGTCAGTTTGTGAGTTCGAGTCCTGCATCAGGCTCTGCATTGGCAGTGTGGAGCCTGCTTCAGATTCTCTCTCTCTCTCCCCCTCTCTCTCTGTCCCTCCCCCACTTGTGCTTTCTCTCTCTTTCTCTCTCTCAAAATAAATAAATAAACTTAAAAAAAAGAGCACTCAGATGTTGGAATTATCTGATAAGGATTTTTAAAACACCCATCATAAAAAATGCTTGAATGGGCCATATGAACACTACATATCTATTAGTATAGATACAATTTAAAAGATTGACACTTCCAAGTGTTGACAAGGATATAGAGCAACTGGAATTTCTAACCAATGATGGTAGGAATACAAAATGGTACAACTAGTTTGGAGAACATTTTGGCAGTTTCTTAAAAAGTTAAGTCGCTCAGTCAATTGAGCACCAACTCTAGTTCAGGTCACAATCTCGTGGTTTATGGGTCTGAGCCCCGAATCAGGTTTGCTGTTGTCAGCCTGTCAACATGGAGCCCACTTCAGATCCTCTGTCCCTGTCTCTATCTGCCTCTCTCCCGCTTTCTCTCTCTCTCTCAAAAATAAATAAAACATTAAAAAAAAAAAAGTTAAGCATATACCTACTATATGATCTAGCCATTGCACTTTAAGATATTTATTCAAGAGAAATGAAAGCATATCCCCATACAAAGACTTGTGAGCAAATATCCATAGCAGCTTTATTCATGATAGCTAAAAATTGGAAAGAACCCAAACGTCCACTGACAGATGAATGGATAGTCAAGTAATGGTATATCCATACAGTGGAAAACTACACAGCAGTAAATGGGGAATGAGCTATTGTCACACGCAGAAATGTTGATGAATGTCAAAATAATTATGTTGAGTGAAAGAAGCCACACAGAAAAAAGAGTATGTATTGTATGGCCACATTTGTGTAAAGTTCTAGCAAATGCAAACTAAGATAAAAAGACAGAAGATGTGTGGTTTCCTGGGGAGGGAGTGGGAGGTGGGCATGAGAAGGATTAGGAAGGGCCATGAGGAAACTTTCCTGGGTGTTGAGTATGTTAATTATCTTCTTTGTGAAGATTGTTTTCCAGGTGTACATATATGTTATAACTTATGAAACTGCATACTTTAAATATGTGTTTATGGTTTGTCAATTACACCTCAATACACTGTTTACAAATAAAGGGGAGCCTCGGGGAACCTGGTGGCTCAGTGGGCTAAGTGTCTGACTCTTGATTTCAGCTCAGGTCATGCTCTCACATTTGTGAGTCTAGCCCCCCGTCAAGCTCTGTGCTGGGAGCCTACTTAAGATTCTCTCTCCCTTTCCTGCTGCCCTTCCTCCTCTCAAAAAAAAATTTTTAAATTAAAATTAAAATAAAGGGGAACCTCAAATTAGTCTAGTGACTGAGGGTGACGATATGGCAAATTTCTAAACTTTGCAGGAAGATAGGAATGTATCTGAGCTTCCCATTTCAGATCAGAGAGGATATGCTTAGATGAACATTCCTCAAAAACATGGTAAGCAAGAGCTACAATTAGCTTGTTGCTAACTTTACAATTGAGTTCACAGAGAGTGTGATCCATTGAACATATGGCTAGCTTTTCTATTCTACTTTCCTTCTCCCCAGAAGTCTTTGAGATTTGTAATATCTTTGCACAAGACACTGTTTCTTGGGACATACCTTTATTCTATATAACCACTAGAGATGTTAAAATGTTTTTCTTTTCTAAATAGAAGGTAACTCACAGGTCCTGTGACAGTTTTCTGTTTTCCATTAATCTTGACTATTAGAAACTGGCACACATGGAAGATATGGGGTTTGGATTAATTTAACTTTGGAGGAGCTGAGGAAACTACATGCATTGAGCAAGAAGTCATTCAGGATTTAGGTTCTAAAAGGACCACAGCCTACTCGCTGTTCAATAAGGGAAAGAAAAAAAGAAAAGCAAAGAAAAGCAAAGCAAAGCAAAGCAAAGCAAAGAAAAGAAAAGAAAAGGAAAGAAAGCAAAAGAAATTGAGGTGGAATGTGGGACAAAAGTTTGAATTTTATGTCATTTACAAGTTAATTTTACTTAAGAGAATAAATGGGGATTTTATTTATTAACTAATTGGGGGGTGCTTTTGTATATCAGAAACTGTATTATTTGAAAGGTTTTTTTTAAATTCTGTCATTTGACTCATTACATAACATCTGGTTACCTAAACTGGAAAGGCAGCTCAATGGTACTAATTACATTCACGTAGCTCTGACTCTTTCACTTACATGCCCTTGGAAAAGTCCCAGCATCCTGCCCCACCTCTCTACTGAAAACACAGGAGTCTTGTTTCTCAAAGCCCTCTCCTTGTTCACCTTTCCTTCATGAAGCTCCAAGTGTCCTGCTCTCTCCCCGCATAGACACTCACAGCGCATGTTGTCTCTCAGGTACTCCCACCAATGCAGAAGTGTGGAGTCCCCATCATGTGGATATGGCCAGCCAGCAACCCAGGATGCTGTCAACAGTGGAGGAGTGGCCAGAGCAGGACAGGGACTGCCACACATCTCAGTGGTAGAAGCCAGAGGGGTTTGGGCCTGGAATCCCAGGGCAGAATGGGGGCTATGGGGACAGGGCTATAAGGAAAATGAAACACAGTACAGGGCTAACAGTTATAACTTAGAAAATGCCAGGCACTCTTTTATGTGCTTTATATATATTACTTCATTTACTTTTTACAAAATCTATGAAGTACTATTCTTATCTCCATTACAAAAGGGACACTGAGGTACTATACATATATAAACGTAATACAAAATGGATAAAAGACTTAAATGTAAGACCTTAAATCATGAAACTACTAGAAGAAAATTTAGGGAAATAACTTTTTAACGTTGGTCTTGGCAATTATTTTTTTGGATATGACACCAAAAGCACAGGCAAAACCACAAATGGACATGTGTGACTGCATCAAACTAAAAAGTTTCTGTACAGCAAAGGAAATAATCAACAGAGTGAAAAGGCAACCTACAGAGTGTCTGCAAACCATATAATTGATATGGACTTAAGCTCCAAAATATATAAGTCCAACAATTCATTAACAAAAAAACCTAATACCCAGTTATAAAATGGGCTAAGGACTTGAGCAGACCTTTCTCCAAAGAAGACACACAAATGGCCAACAGGTATATGAAAAGATGCTCAACATCACTAATCATCAGGAGGATGGAAATCACAGTATCACCTCACACTTGTCAGGATGACTATTATCAAACAACAACAACAATAGCAACAACAAAATTGTCAAGGATGTGGGGCAGTTGGAACCCTTGCACACCGTTGGTGAGAATGTAAAATAGTGCAGCTGCTATGGAATACAGAATGTATGTTCCCCCCTCCAAATTAAAAACAGGATCTAGCAATCCTACTTCTGAGTATTTATCAAAAAGAATTGAAATCAAGATCTTGAAGAGATGTTAACATTCCCATGATCATTGTAGCACTAGTCACGATAGCCAAGATGTGGAAACATTCATCGGCAGACGAAAAGATAAAGCATGGTATGTACATACAATGGAATGGAAGGAAATTCTGTAACAAGAGACAGCATGGATGAGCCTTGAAGATATTATGCTAGGTATGAGAAACCAGTCACAGAAAGACAAATATTGCATGATTCTGCTTATATGAAGTATCAAAAATAGTCAAATTTATAGACTTGAAAAGTGGAAATGTGTTTGCTAAGAGCTAGGGATGGGGGAAATGGAGAGTTACTAATCAATGAGCATAAAGTTTTAGTTAAGCAAGATAAATAAGTTCTAAACATCTGCTGTACAACATTTTACCTATAATACCATGTTGTATATTTTAAAAATTGTTAAGCAGGTAGATCTCACACTGTGTTCTTATCACAATAAAATTTTGAAATAAAAAAAATTATTCATTTTCGTCAAAAGACACAATTAGTGTGAAAGATAGTCATAACACAGGGCTGGAGAAGATATTTGTAACACACACACAACAAATGAAGGGACTGTATCCAAAACCTATAAAGAATTCCTCCCAATTCATAGGAAAAAGACAGATGACCCAATTAGAAATGGACATAAGATACCTTAACAGGCATTTCGCAGTAGAGGAAATTCAAATGACCAATAAATATATGAATAGATGCTCAACAGAATAAGTAAGAAAAGAACGAAAATGAAAACCACAATACATCCACATATTCAAAGAAAGGCTAAAACTAAGAAACAATACCAATGCTCGTGAGGATGTGAAGCGATTGAATCCCTCATATTGTTTTGGTGAGGGTATAAATTGGGAAAGCCACTTTGGAAAACTGGCAGTAAGTACCAAAGTTGAACATACGTATACCTTGGGACCAAGCAATTTAGCTTGTTGGTATATACCCAACAGAAAGGCATGTATGTGCCTTTATAGTAGCAATACTTAAAATAGTCAAAAACTGAAACCAACCCAATTGTCTATCAACCACTGCACTGATAAAGAAAGTGTATTTTCATATACTGGAGTACCGTGAGATGAACATGAATAATAGCTTTACGCTACAATGTAGATGAATCTCACCAAAAATATTGAATGAAGACACATCTTCTTAATGATAAAAAAAGAAGACACAAAAAAGTACACAGTGTATGATTACACTTCTATAAAATGTAAAATCAGGCAAAAATAAACTATAATGTTTACACCTGGAAAGAAGAGAGGGTGGTAGTGATGGGAATGAAGGCATGAGAGAAAGTTCCTAAGGATACTAGTAATGTCTACTTGACTTGAGTGATGATTCCACAGGTGTGTTATCTTTTATTTCATTGAGCACTTATGATTTATATATTTTCATGTATGTTACGGTTCAGCTTTTTTAAAAGGTGGAAAGTTTTAGCTCCAAGAAGTCTCACTCTTTCTCACAGTGAAAGGTTACTCTGGAAATGAAATCAACACTTTCCTTGGAACAGATTATTAAGGAATTAGGGTTTCCCTGCCAAACTCTTTCATACTTTTAGAATAAAGACCAATCTTGCCAGATCAACCACTTAAGTGAAACCAGAAATCCGTATTTTCATTTGAAAGCCCCTACTGTTTAACTATCAACAACCCATTCAGCATTGTTTAAACAGTCCAAACAAAATGTATCTGTAGCTATATTAAGCCCCAGATCTCCACTTTTGACTTACACGGGCAAACAGAGAAATGCCTTCTCTAGGAGATATTCTTAGCTTCTTACCATACTCATATTTCCAAAAGACACAGCAAAAGTCACTCCAGCCAATTACCCACTCTCTTTTCAGAAAGGGATTCCCACCCTCCCTGCCCCCACCGAATTCCTGCCTTCCCCCCCCCGCCCCCCCCCCCCCCCCCGCCTCTGCTAAAAAGCAGAGACAGCACCATAGATTTCCATCTCTTTTTCTTACAGTGGGATAGAAAGTAAACACTTTTTTTGAAAAAATTTTTAACATTTAGTTATTTTTTGAGAGACAGAGAGGCTTAGCACGAGTTGGGGAGGGGCAGAGAGAGGGAGAGGGAGACACAGAATCTGAAGCAAGCTCCAGTCTCTGAGCTGTCAGCACAAAGCCCGACACAAGGCTTGAACTCACCAACTGCAAGATCGTGACCTGGACAGAAGTCAGCCAGTTAACCGACTGAGCCACACAGGTGCCCCCAAGAAAGGAAACACTTTTGAAGGGTGAGGAGAGCTAAGAACCATGGGGAATTGCTTATTTTTGTTCTCCACAGGAATTTCCCTGAAATGATCTCTTCTGGGTTTGTGTTTTGGATTCCCTAATAGACCCTAACACCTAACAATTCACCCTCCTCCTAAGAATGATGTTTCACCCTGTAATGGCTGCCCCTGGAGTCACAGGAGGCACAGGTAAGGAGATGGAGAGCTTCCCTCAGTTGCACAGGAAAAAAACACAGGAGCCAGTGATGAGAGGCAGTGGAGGCAAGGGAGGTACTCCCGGAGCCAGAAACACCAACCTGACAGTTAGAATCTTGCACTCCATGAATGGATCCATGACAGCCTAGACGTTTCTCTTAAATACTCAGCATGAACCATGGACCCAGGTACAGCATAAAACAACAAAAGTTTAATAGGCCTTTGCAGCATTAAAGAGTGAGTTCACTCTGGTAACTTCCTGAGAGAAGGCATGGAAATTGTTATATGGCATATATGCATGTTCTGCCTGATACTGCCAATTCTTCCAAGCCCTGTGTCTCTCTTTTCTACCTTTCTAAGTCCTAGTTCCTCATCCACTCCCACCCCCCATCCCCTGAATCCTGGAGTCTCACTTTCTGTCCTTTGAAACCAATACAACTTCCTGTAAACAGGCAGATTTCATTCTGGTCTGCCAAAAACCAATCCCCCACTCCCACTCTGGGTCTTTGCACAAAGCTTGGCTTATACATCTGAGGAATTACCTTTTTCGCCACGGTTTTAGATAATAATTCATCATATCCGAAACAATCTCACCATCCGTGAGAGAATTTACATTTTGTCATTCATTTGTAAATTTTCACAAAATGTATTTGGTGTTCACTGTAGTTGTTTTATTGATATATTGTGACTCCATAATGGGAGGACTTTGGCATGACAAATTCCCACTATAGGAAGAGGGTATCTACCTGAGAGAGTCAGAGTGGATTCTTCCCAAGAACAACGATTCATAAGAATAGCAGAGATAAGAGGCAGCTACTTCTCCTAGGGCTGAGATCCAGATCTTTTGGAGATGACTCAAGTCATGGCCCACTGAATGGCAGAGAAGTCACTGTGGAGTCACAGCAGCAGAACTTGCTGTAAATCTACCCTCTGGAACCTGCTGGAAATAAATCAGTACTTTAGGGTGCTACTGAGAGACCTTCAGGGGGAACCCCACGTGAATGCAAAAAACTGCACCCAGCTCTGTAGGAAACCCACAGAGCACTCATCTAAAGCATTTGCCAGTTACCTCAGCAACCTGGATGTGTTAGGAGCTACACCCACCCAGATCTAGTGTTACACCTTGGACCAATTTTAGATTTCCTCCTTGGCCACTTCAAAACATTCTCAAGCTGCAACTTTTCCAGTGCCCACTTCCACAAGCAAATTTCAGGTCTTTTTCAATATATAGGGCCATGTTTACTGTAGTGTGCTACGGTTTTATTACGTTCGTATCTTTTTTTAATGTGTCATTGACAAAGTTTTTGAAGATTATACCCCTAATCCCATTTTCCCCCTAAACCCTGTGGTTTTCACTGTGTGATTTTAGTAATTTTTAGGAATGCTTATGTTGTGTTATTGCAGAATTGACTGCTTATACAACTCTAGGCTAAAACATTTTAAAATATTGATGAAATGGTGATTTTCTAGGAAATTTTCAAAATTGATATAAGAAGTTAAAATCCTGAACTTATCACAAATCACAAATGAGATTTTTTTAAGGTTTACAACAATATACTTCCAAGAAAGATGTCAGATCTAATTGGCTTTGAGGGTAAATTCTTTCAAATGTTCTAGAAATAAATCATTTCTATACTGTAAAAACTGCTGCAGAACATTGGGGAAAGTGGAGTATTTCCCAAGTCATTTTATGAAGCTAACAGAAACCTGGACACCAACTCCTGGCTAACACACACAACATAGAAAAAAATACAAAACCTTACATTAATCTCATTTAAAAGTATAGATATAATGATTATAAAAAAATAAGCAAATCAGATTCAACATTTTAATGATACTGCGACCAATTTGGATTTATTATAGCATAGGACTAGCTAAACATTAGAAAATCTATTAATATAGTTTATTGTATAAAAAGGAGAAAGGACAATTCAAATAGATGCAAATCAGTATTCTGTGAAATTAAACAGACAACATTTATCTTAACAAACAAAAGCGCTAGAAAAGTAGAAGCAAATACTTCTATATCATGAAAAAATATTTTAAATCTATCTCAAACCAACAACTAATATCAAAGATAAAGGATAAAACACCAAACATTTTTTTTAAGGTTTTTAAGTAATCTCTACACCCAACATGGGGCTCGAATTCACAATCCCAAAATCAAGAGTCACATGCTCCATCAACTGATGAGCCAGCCAGGTACCATCCCCCCCCCCCCCAATTTTTCTGTTAGAGAATATGGTATCATTATTATAATACTAGGATTATAAAATGCTTACTGTGTACCAGCCAATATTGCAAGAATTTTACATTTGGTAGTTAAATCCTATGATGGAACTATGCCCAAGATTACACGGTAAGGCATAAACAAAATTTCTGTTATTCATGTATGATATCATTACCTAAAAACCCAAGGAAGCACCTGAAAATTGTTAGAGTCAATTATAACTCAGTAACATGGCTAGTTATAAAATATTTAAACAAAAACTAATAGCTTTCCCTTATACTTTCCTGCATACTACCAATGATCAGTCACCGAAGTTTCAACAGAAACAACTTTTAATTTTCTAGAAATGAAGTGATAAAAGTATAATATGTATATAAATTCAACTTCAAAACTTTACTAAATGACATGGAAGAAGAGTTAAATAAATAGACATATGTTCTTGGACAGGAATACACAGTATTGTAAATATGTTCAACTTAAATGCAATTATGATTAAAATTCAAAAGGGGTATTTTTTTTAAGATTTTATTTTTAAGTAATATCTATACCCAACATGGGGCTCAAACTCACAACCCCAAGATCAAGAGTCGCACACTCCACCAACTGAGCCAGCCAGGTGCCCCCAAAGGGGTAGTTTTAATCTAACAAAATAATCATTGGGTTCATCTGGGAGAAAAATGTTAAAAAATCACCAAGAAAATGCTTAAATAATGAGGTACTCTGATATTAAAATGTGTACTAAACTAAAATATGCTCTAAACTACAATAGATAAAAAAACATGTTATACTGAAAACAGACTAGAGAGGCTAATAATACTGCAAAATCCAACCATATGCTGGAGAGAAAGCCTGGCCTTAGACCATATGATAAAGGAAACATTTCAAACCAGCGCAGAATAAAGACATTATTCAATAAATGGTATTGTGATAACTTGGGTAAAAAATTTTAATTAAAGAGTTAAAATTTTGATAGTAAAACAAAAAACCTATTATTTTTGGAAGTAAAAATTTACTTGATCTTGCATTGGAAAGGACTTTTTATTGTAGTACAAAATACATAACATGAAGTTCATCATTTTAACATTTTAAAATGTACAATTCAGTGACATTAAGTACATTCACAATATTGTGCAACCATTCCCACTACTTCCAGATCTTTTAATCACCCCAAAGAAAACCCCATATCCATTAAGCATTCACTCCCCATTCCCCCCTCCTTCCCTCTGGCAACCACTAACTTTCTGTCTGTATGGATTTGCCCATTCTACACACTTCATATAAATAGAAACATATGATAAGTAGCCTTTTGTTTTTGGCTTCTTTCATTTCCAAACTCATTCATGTTTCAGCGTGAATCAGGACTTCATCATTTTTAACAGCTGAATGATATTCCATTGTATATAGATATATTAGTTTTTATTTGTCATTCATCAGTTGATGGACATTTGAGTTGTTTCCACCTTTCAGCTATTGTGAATAGTACTGCTACAACCATTTGTGTACGTTTTTCTGTGGTGGACATATGTTTTAAATTCTCTTGATTTGGGGCGCCTGGGTGGCGCAGTCGGTTAAGCGTCCGACTTCAGCCAGGTCACGATCTCGCGGTCCGGGAGTTCGAGCCCCGCGTCGGGCTCTGGGCTGATGGCTCAGAGCCTGGAGCCTGTTTCCGATTCTGTGTCTCCCTCTCTCTCTGCCCCTCCCCCGTTCATGCTCTGTCTCTCTCTGTCCCAAAAATAAATAAAAGTTGAAAAAAAAAATTAAAAAAAAAAAATAATAAATTCTCTTGATTTATGGATTTTAGGAGTGATTTCCCTTTCTGCAAAAAGGCCATTGGGATTTTTATAAGGATTGCACTGAACCTGTAGATCACTTTGCAGTATGATAGAGAGTATGGCCATCTTAACCATATTACGTCTTTTAACAACCCATGAATATGGATGTCTTTCCATTTATTTAGATCTTCTTTAATTTCTTTCAGCAATTTTTTTTTGTAATTTTCCTTATACAAGTCTCACACCTCCTTGGTTAACTTTATTTCTAAGTACATTATTCTTTTTATGTATTATAAATGGTATTGTTATTTAAATGTCCTTTTTAGATTAATTGCTAATGAATATAAATACAACTGATTTTTGTGTGTCGATTTTGTGTCCTGCAACTTTGCTGAATTGGTTTATTAGCTCTAATAGTGTTTTCATGGATTCTTTGGGATTTTATAAATAAACACACACACACACACACACACACACACACACACATATATATATATATATATATATATATACAGAGGGAGAGAAAAATATATACACACACACACACATAACCATGTTATCAGCAAATAAATATAGTTTTATTTCATTTACAATTTAGATGTGTTTTATTTTTCTTGCCTAGTTGCTCTGGCTAGAACTTCTAATTCAACGCCGAATAGACGTGGTAAAAGCAGGCATCCTTTTCTTGTTATCATGAAAGTGTTGGATTTTGTCAAATGCTTTTTTTGCATCAATTGAGATGATCATGTGGGAATTTTTTTTTCCTTCTTTCTCCTATTGTGGTGTATTACAGTGATTGATTTTTGTAAGTTGAACCATCTTTGCATTCCTGGGCTAAATCCCACTTTATCACAGTATATAATCCTTTCAATATGTTGCTGGATTTAGTTCACTAATACTTTGTTGAAGATTTTTGCATCTATGTTCATAAAGAATATTGGTTTGCAGTTTTCTTTCCTTGCAATGTATTCTTATAGCTTTGTTATAAGGATAATGCTGGACTAACAGAATAAATTAGGAAGTGTTTCTTCCTCTCCTATTTTTTGAAGGAGGTTGAGAAGAATTGGTATTCATACTTTTTTTTTTTTTTTATTTTTTTAACGTTTATTTATTTTTGAGACAGAGAGAGACAGAGCACGAACAGGGGAGGGTCAGAGAGAGAGAGGAAGACACAGAATCTGAAACAGGCTCTGGGCTCTGAGCTGTCAGCACAGAGCCCAACGCGGGGCTCGAACTCACGGACCGCAAGATCATGACCTGAGCCCAAGTTGGCCGCCTAACCGACTGAGCCACCCAGGCGCCCTGGTATTCATACTTCTTTAAATGTTTGGTAGAATTTTTCACTGGATAATACCAGTAAAGCCCTCTGGTCCTGGACTTTTCCTTTTGTGAAAGTCTTTGATTATTGATTCAATCTCCTAACTTGTTATAGGTCTATTCAGATTTTTTATTTCCTCTTGAATCAGTTTTGGTACATTGTGTGTTTCTAGGAATTTGTCCATTTCATCTAGATTATTTAATTTGTTGGCAACTATTCAGAATATTCTTACAATCTTTTTCTTTTTCCTGTAAGGTCAATAGTAATGTTATCTGAAACTCATTTCTGATTTTATTTATTTGAGTCTTCTTTGTTTCATAGTCAGTTGGGCTAAAAATTTGTTGATTTTGTTGATCTTTTTAAGGAACCAACTTTTGGTTTAATGGATTTTCCCTATTATTTTGAATTCTCTACTACTTTATTTTGTATTCTCTATCTCCACTCTAATGTTTATTATATCCTTCCTTCTGTTCTCTTTAGATTTAGTTTGCTCTTTTTCTAGTGTGTGTGTGGGGGGATGATTGGGGGGGGTACTTTCTAAGCCTGACACTGAAGGGCAAAATCATAAAAAACTTGACAGTTTAATTACAAGAAAAAAACCTTAACTTGTACATCAAAAAACACAGGAATTGGGGCACCTGGGTGGCTCAGTCGGTTAAGCGTCTGACTTCGGCTCAAGTCATGATCTCGCGGTTTGTGAGTTTGAGCCCCACATCAGGCTCTGTGCTGATAGGCTGGAACCTGGAACCTGCTTCGGATTCTGTGTCTCCCTCTCTCTCTGCCCCTCCCCTGCTCATGCTCTGTCTCACCCTGTCTCTCAAAAATAAATAAATGTTTAAAAAAATTAAAAAAAACACAGGAATAAAAGACAAAAAGCAAACTGAAAAAAACATTTGAAACCCAAGTCAGACAAAGGTTAACATTCTAACAGCTCCTACAAACAGTAAAATGAACATCTTAGCAGAAAAGTGAGCAATAGACAGGTTCAAGAAAAAGAGTAAAAGAAAAATCATCCTAATGGTTACTAAACATATAATTAAACCCTCAATCATAATTGTAAAAGAAATTAAAATAGGGGCACCTGAGTCTCAATCAGTTAAGCGTTCACCTCCTGGTTTTTGTTCAGGTCACGATCTCACAGTTCATGGGATGGAGGCCCACATCAGGCTCTTTGGTGACAGCATGGAATCTGCTTGGGATTCTCTCTCCTCTCTCTCTCTCTGCTCCTACCCCTACTCCGTCTCTGTCTCTGAAAATAAATAAACATTTAAAAAATTTTTAAAGAATATTAAAAAAAAGACATAATATTTTTCTGTTTTTTTATTCAAGTGAAATTCACATAACACAAAATTAGTCATTTTAAAGTGAGCAATTCAGTGGCATTTAGTACTTTCACAGTGTTATGTAACTACCACATCCATCTAGTTCCAAAACATTTTCTTCACCCCAAAAGGAAAGCTAGTACCCATTAAGCAATTACTCCTCACCCCCCTCCTCCCAGCTGCTAGCACCATCAATATATATTTTTTTCCACCAAAGAGAAAATAAAGCAGTGATAACTCACATATCGGTATATCAGAATCACCTGGGAAGCCTCAAAAATTCCAATGCCGAAGGTCACATCCCAGACCAATTAAATCAGAATCTTTGGGAGTGGGACCAGGGTATCAGTATTTTTTAAGGTTCCCCACATGATTCCTATGTATAGTCAAAGTTGAGAATCACTAATTTAAAAGGGGGATAATATCTAACATTAATTCAAGTGAGAGTATATCCTAGTATAGGGTGCTGTGTAATTTGTGCAACTTTTTGAAAGAGCTGTCTGGCAGTAATAATAGCTCACATTTATTGAGCTCTTATCATGTTCCAGACACTAGGCTAAGTGTGTTATTAGTTCTTTCAATCCTCACAGCTGCCCATGAAGCAGTATGCTATCACCTTCATTTTATAGATGCAGAAAACAGAGTTACAGAGGGACTAAATGATGTAACTAAATTACAGAGCATGTAAGTGTTTTTAATACATGCTTTTGCCACTACTCTACACTGTGGACTGCCATCCTTTAAAATGCTCCTTCTAGAAAGTTATCCTATCTAGAAAGTGCATATCCTGGATATGCCAAGAATTTTCAGTCCATACTGTTTAAAAATGAAAATTGAAAACAATTTGAATAACCAGGTGTACAATAGGAAATTATTAAATTACATAAATTAAATGACTGAATATTAGGTAGTTTTATTTTTTTATTCTATTCTATTCTACTCTATTTTATTATTTTAGTAAGCTTCATGCCCAGCATGGAGCCCAAATTCATGACCCTGAGATCAAGACCTGAGCTGAGATCAAGAGTCAGACAGCCAACCAACTAAGCCACCCAGGTACCCCCTAGGTAGCTCTTTTAAATGGGTAGTTGAATGTATGTATGTACATAGTTGAATTATCGGTAGGCCAAAAAATCAAATAGTAAGCACAATCTCTCTCTCTCTCCCTCTGTCTCCCTCTCTCTCTCCCCCCCCGCCTCTCTCTCTCTCTCTCTATATATATATACATATATGTGTGTGTGTATATATGTGTGTGTGTGTGTGTGTGTGTGTGTGTGTGTGTGTGTGTGTGTGGAGCCTGCTTTGGATTCTCTCTCTCCCTCTGCCCCTCTCCCTGACTTGTTCTCTTTCTCTCTCTCTAAAAAATAAAATAAGTTTAAAGGGGTCTCATCCCAAGCACTTCCCAACCCTCAGCTACTCGCCCTTTGCTTCTCTCTTCCTTTCATTTCCTCCCCCACCCCCCCTCCATTCCTTCTCCTTCGATCTCCTTTCCCTTCTACCCTTTACCACTCTGGGTCCTCAGTGCATTTGGAGGCAGAAAGTTCAAAGACAGCAGCAGGAATTGTGCAGGAGTGCATGGCTGCCTGCCTGGTGGGGGCAAAAAGGGGCATGGGAGGTGGTGAACAGGGTCCCCACCAAGAACAACTCTTGGCTGTTTGCACCACGTACACACTTGGTTGGGAGGAAATGAAATAAAGCACAAGGAAACAAAAATGAACGCAACAGGCACAGAATTTGTGGCAGGGTTTTCCAAATAAAGAGGCAAGAGGGAATCTGTGTCCATGTTTACAATTTTTTTTTAAGTTTCTTTAGAGAGGGGGGGAGAGAGAGAGAGAGAGAGAGAGAGAGAGAGAGAGAGAGAGAAAGAGAGAGAGATTGAGCATGAGCAGGGAAGGGGCAGAGAGAGAGGGAAAGAGAGAGAATCCTAAGCCGGTTCTGACAGGGTCTGACAGGGGTTAGATCCCGTGACCCTGCAATCGTGACCTGAGCTGAAATCAAGAGTTGGATGCTTAACTGACTGAGCCACGCAGGCACCCCTCATGTTTATAAATTTTTTTTTTACTTAAAAAAATCCTTATTACAATAAAGTGACATTAGACATTTTATGATTTTTAGAAATATAGCCACAAATCTGTAAATGTAAATCTGTCCTTAAGCCATTCCGTGTCACTTTTTTTTTTATAATTTATTTTTTACTTTTTAAAATTTACATCCAAATTAGTATATAGTGAAGCAGTGATTTCATGTTTATAATTTTTTAACTCAAGGAAACAAAGCGGGTCTGAGATATGGATTGTGAGAAAGTGGAAGTCTCCCTCCCTCCTGCCAGAGTCTTGAGCAGCCTGTCAGAGTAATTCAGGGCTATGCCCCCAACCAGCCCCAGGACCTCTCCCAGTCGCGACTGGCAGGACCAACTACAACATGTGGGGGCCCTGTACAAAATGAAAATGTGGGGCCCTTTGTTCAAAAATTATTACAAATTTCAAGATGGGGACAGCACAGCATTAAACCCAGCACAGGCCCTTCTGAGCACGGGACCTTGTGTGACTGTACAGTTTGAGCACCCATGAAGTCAGCTCTGATGAAAAGCAATAGTAATATGGACAGGACTGACAACACACAGGAACCGACCCAGGCAGTAGAGTAAATGACAGTCACAAAGGAAATTAGGCCGTCGGGGTCCCACAGTGGGGTCTGTGAACTATCTGAAGTATTTAAAATACTTAGTAGAAGGGCACTTGGGTGGCTCAGTCGGTTAAGCAACTGATTTTGGCTCAGGTCATGATCTCACGGTTTGTGAGTTTGAGCCCCACATCAGGCTCTGTGCTGACAGCTCGGAGCCTGGAGCCTGCTTCAGATTCTGTGTCTACCTCTCTCTCTGCCCTCCCCTTTTGCACTCCGTCTCTCTTTCTCTCTCTCAAAAAATAAATAAACATTAAAAAAATTTTTTTAATAAAATACTTAGTAGAAATGGATGTTGAAGGTATCCAATGATACTGGAAATAGAAATGAAAAATTTTAATAAATTTGAAACAAAAACGGGGGAAAGGTTACATCATATTATAGTATTGTAAAAAGAGACTAAAAATAGGGTGTCTCAGTCCTGGATGCTGTACCAAAGTACCATACCCTGGGTGGCTCATATACAACAGAAATTTAGTTCTGGAGCCTGGAAGTCCAAGATCAGAGTGCCAGGATGGTCAGGTTCTGGTGAAAGCCCTCTTTTGAGTTGAGACTGCTGACTTCTAGTTTTATCCTCATGTGGTAGAGAAAAGAGACAAGAAGGAAGCTCTCCCCAGTCTCTTCTTATTGTGGCCCTAATCCCACTCACAGGGCTCCACCCTCAGGACCTCATCACCTCCCAAAGGCCCCACCTACTACCATCACATTTGGGGTTAGGATTGCAACATATAAAAGGGGGTGAGGGGAGACATTTAGTCCATAACAAAGGGGGTCATTGGTGATGAAAACGTTAAAGAATCATGAAATAATATTAACTCATATCTTCATTAGAATCTAATCAACTTGGGAAGAGTTTTCAAGGGAAAAGTCAGAATCAGAAAGGACTCTCTCCCATGTCCAACCCAGGAAAGTTCTCCTTGATGGGCCCAACCCCCTCTGTCCCTGAGATGATTTAGAACTTGGTTGAACCCCATGATCTAGCATACACTCCTCTGGGTTCATATTACCATCCCACCTCCATCTTAGCCCCTTTCTGGTCTCCCACCCTTCCTCTCTTTGGAGTATCTGCCAAGACTTGCCCAGGCCTTTATTCTTTCTGCAGTGGCTACATTGTCATTTATTTGAGGAGAGAAAAGAAAGGGTCACCAAATTTGGCTTCCTTACCTCTCATGGGTGGTTTTATGGTAAGGGAGGTGGGGATGATGGAGAGGGAGGGGTAATTGGGAAAGAGATGATACTGGATTTGTGGACCTGAATTTTATTTGATTTTGTTTTGCCCAATTTTGAGAAAATAAAGCCCCAGTTTATGAACATAATCTTAGTTTGCAAGGCAAGGGGCTAAATTCTAATGACAGCCCTGAGCTGAGGTTTGAGGGACTGAATAGAGAATGAGGATGAGCTGATATTTTCAAATACAAGTAATACAGGGCTGTAACTCCACAAATGCAAGAAATTGTTGTTTAACAAGTCCACAGTGGTGCCAACTGGACTCCCATCCATTCAGGCCCTATAGGATCATGTGCACCAGGAGCTCTGGGAATTTACACATCTCCATCTTACCATCAGGATCGTTTAAATACAGATGCTCGCCCCAAATCACACTCACCTCTAATGAAGGCAGGAGAGCCCCAACTTACTCTAGCTCCCAGTCGGCTTGGTCACTTGCTGCTGACTGGCTGGCCCTGGGCCTTGGCTTTCCAGCTCACTGTGCCATGCCTCTGAGGCCACATTTGCCCACCCTCACCTGCCACATTCCCAGCTCCACTGCCTTGACCTGGAAGGGACTCAAGCTCATAACTGCTCAGGGCCTTTCAGATCCTACCGCAAGTTGCTCCTGTTATCTACCAACAACCCTCCTCCCTCATTTCTAAACAATGTCAGCTCCTGGCTCAGTGTCACTCTCTCCAATTCCCTACCTGTCCTAACACTTAGCAATTTCAAAATCCATGTGGGTGAATCTTTCAACACCACAGCCTTTCACTTCCGTGAGCTGCTCTCCACCGACGATGCTGTCATCCACCTTCCTTAGTCACTCTTTCTGGGATGACCATTTCACACCTGGGCCTGTGTCCTCAAACTCCAAATACATCATCTCCCCCTCTCTCCTAGGCAATGGCTGTAGTCCCCAATTCTGAAAATATTTCACAGACTCCCCTACCCGCATTTCTATCCAGCTACTATCAGCATCTGTGTCCATATAACCAGCCTGCCCATCAGTTGCCATGAATGAACCGTCCATATTCTTATCTAAAGACCATCCTTCACTAGACCCCATCCTCCCTCAATTTCACAAGGCTATTGCCCCAGAAATTTTCTTTGCTCTCTCCTACATCACCACCCGCCCCCCTCCCCCACTGCTTCTGAGTTATTCCTAACAGCATAGAACTCTGCTTTTATTCTCTCAATTTGACAAAACCTTCCCTTGACCCCGTTGATCACCAAGGCCTGTTCTGATCACTGATTAATCCACTGATTAATCCACAGATTAATCCTTCTACCAGCTACTGCCCCTTTTCTTTGATTCCTTTGCAGTAAAACTCTTAAAAGTATATGACTTTACTCAATGCAATTGATTTCTCCACTCCCATTCTCTTAATCTTATATCAGACTCTGTTCTGACCATTCCACTGAAACTGTCCTTCTTGAAATTATCAATGATCTTCATAGCACATAATCCAACAATCAATCACTTACTGATGGTTCTCAGCACCTATCAGCAGTGTCTGCACCAGCTGGTCACTCACTCCCCCCTGATATATACTCTTCACTTGTTTTCCAGGACACCTCACTTTCCTGGTTTCCTCTAACCTACCAATTGGTAAATTGTTCCTTCCCAGACTCCTTCACTGATTCCTCCTCTTCTCACAATCTCTTGATGTTGGCATGCCCCAGGGATCAGACTTTGATTCTCTTCTCTATTTACACTCACTCCCTTGTTTAGCTTATCCAATATCATGGCCATCTATTAACCAATAGCTCCCGAATTTATATTTCTAGCACAGAACTCCTTCCTGATTTCCAGACTCTTCTATCTGCCTACTCAAAATCTCCACTTGGATACATACCAGATAGATATGGGCAAAAATGAACTGATTCCATCACCAACTGCCCTCTAAATTAACTACTCTATCCTTATCTTTTCCCACTAAGTTGATAATGCCATCCTTACAGTGGCTCAGGCCAAACACCTTAAAATCATTCTTATTGCTTTATTTTTTCTCACATCCTACACTCAATGCTTCAGGAAATCCTATTGGTTTCACCTTCAAGATATATTTATAATCTGACTACCTCTCAATACCTCCACTACTACTACCCTGGTCAACGTCACCATAATCTCTTACTTAATTGGTCTTCTTGCTTCAGCACTTACTTTCCTACAGCCTTTTCTCAACAGAACATCCAGAATGATCCTTTTAATAGTAAGATCATGTCATTCCTCTGTTTAAACTCCCTGGTGAGTCCCTATTTCACTCAGCATGCATTCTCAAAAGGAACAATATCATCTCCAAGAGGATGAAAGTTGTTTTTGGGGGAGCAGGGGGTGAAAAAATCTTGGATATTATAATGGTTTCTAGCCCTCCAAAGGGCCACAGTACATAGATAAATAGAAGCTATAT
This sequence comes from Prionailurus viverrinus, assembly GCF_022837055.1. Lineage (NCBI taxonomy): Eukaryota > Metazoa > Chordata > Mammalia > Carnivora > Felidae > Prionailurus > Prionailurus viverrinus. The sequence goes on from NC_062576.1 coordinate 7,633,440, forward strand.
CTATGGTATTAAAATTTCATGAAAGGGTAGCAATTAGGAAAATAAAAATCTAAAAAGTCTCCTACAGGGCATAATAATGGGGGGGGGGGGGGAAGTTGACAACAACTCAGAAGAAAAACCAAATTCCTATATAGCTATACATGTTCTGGCCTCCATTACCTCCCTGAACTTGTCTCCTACTACTCCTACTACTCCCCACTTGATCATTTAGTTTCAACCACATTGGCTTCTATGCTAATTCTCAAGTATATCAGATAAGCGCATTCATATGCACACACACTGAGCCTTTGTATTCGTTACCTCTTCCATGGATACTCTTTCCCATTTCCTCCAGGCTGACTCCCTCACCTCCTTCCAGTCTTTGCCGGAGTCTTCTCAATGTCTCCTCAGTGAAACCTACCAGGACCACCCTATTTAATAGAGCAGCAGGTCCCCTCTTACCTCCACACTCTGGATCCCATTTACCCTGATGATTTTTTTCCTATACCACTTATCATCTTCTAACACGCTACTTAATTTTCCTTTTATATGTATTGCTTATTTTCTGTCTCCATCTACTAGAGTATCAGCTCCATGACGATAGACAGCTTTGTTCTACCCACAACCTCTAGAACAATGTCTAGTAGTAGCTCTGTAATGAATGAATTAATCCTTTCTAGCCTTAGGGGAAAAACTTACGTCCTAAAAGTAATTATAAATTCAGTTGAGGGTAAATCTATAACTGGAAAAAAAGTATGAAGCCAGGGCTGAGGATGTGACTCATGACCACATTATTAATTCTGTCTGGGACCCCCTCCTTAAGGCCATAAAAATAACAAGAAATTGAGGCATGTTAAAGCTGTCGGGAGCCTAGCCCAGGCTGAGAGGGACTTTTTGCCTGGGCTTCACATTCATGAAAGCCTCAAATGTAGGTTTTGAACATTCCTTCTAAAGGGTGTTGGTTATATATTCAGTCAGAGACATGCCCACAAGAAAGGAAGGAGACTTTCAGATTACAACTTAACTGGTGTCCTATAGCATTCTGCTTCTCAGATTAACTTTGTAAACCTGGCAATTGCATTACTGTCAAAATCATAAAGCTTTGTAATATCTCTGTGTTAAAAGCATTCATTTGTCAAGTGCAACCATTTTAGTCATAGCACAATTTTGGAACCCTGCTTTTGCTTCTTTCTGTTTTTTCACATACTACTAAATTTGAGAAACGAAGTGGCTTGAGCCTGTGTATTATTAGATGGGCTTTGTTGTCTCTTGGCCACAGAAAGCCAAGGAAGTGGACTCTCCAACTTTATATGGGCTCCCAGCACTCATAGGCTGTAGTGCTCCAGACATTCAAATGTCTCCTCCCCTTCTGGCTCACCAGTGCTTCCTCAAGATATGTACTTACAAAGCACATTCCTTCCCCTTTGCTCAGTTATCCCATAAGACTCCTGGGTGGAGACAAGGGAAAGCCAGTGGGAAAGGATTACCCACAACTGCAGTCCCAGGTATGAATGCTGCCACAGAGACCATCACAGCAAAGGGGCACCCACCCTCTTTGGCTTTTGTGGATGTGATGGTTCACTTTATGTGTCAACTTGCCTAGGCTATGGTACCCATCGGTTTGGTCAAACATCAGTCTAGATGTTGCTGTTGAAGGAAATTATAGTATGTCACCCGAAAATATGTCTCTGTGACATAAAAATTATTATGAGCTAAAGGTACATAAAACAGCAGGTACAAGAAAGGCACTCTGACTCTCCCCCTTTTCTTCTTGGAAACAGATGGTAAGACCCTTAGATGTCCTCCCTGTATCAGAGGGCAAGTAACATTCTTAATTATCAAGGACAGGAAATTGTGACTAGAGAATTCTGTAAAACAGACGTTATTAAAATAATTCTTCTTACCTTCCTTTACCACCCACACACAGTTTAGTTTTCCACAACTGTCTTCCTTTGTTCAACCTAGTATAAAAGGTTTTGTCACTTCTTTCAGTCTCTGTTTCCTTATGAAGGCTTCCGAATCATGTAAAACTTGCATTAAATAAATGTGTATACTTTTCTCCTGTCTTATGTCAATTTAATCATCAGACCCAGACAAAGACCCTAGGAGGGCAAAGGTAAAAATCTGCCTCCCCTACACTGTGAAAGCATTTTTTAAGATATGATGAATATTTAATTTTGAACAAAACAGATTAACTGCCACTGCGGGTGGGCCTTACCCAATCAATTGAAGACCTTATAAGAAAAGATCAAGCTTTTTCAGAAAAGAAGGAATTCTCCAGAATTCCTGTAATAACATAAAACCCCCGAGTTCTAGCCTTGTGTCCTGCAGGTTTCAGATTCAAGGTGCAACATCAACTCTTCCTGCTGGCCCACCCTACAGATTTCCTACTTGCCAGTGTGATTTGCTTGAGATTCCTTAAAATAAATCTCTCTCTCTACAGAGAGAAGGGGGAGGGATTTTAAGAAATAAAATATTTTAAAATATGTATTATATATAACCATCAACAGACTTTCAAACCCCAACTCTATTCTTCCTGGATCTTAACCCTGGCACATCCATTCAACCAGCACTTTTTAAAGACTGCAGGGTAATAGTCATATGCTTTGGGAATAACATGTTGAAAATATCAAAGACCTGACCCCATGCTGCTCAGCTTGTAAGTGAGCTAGGCAGGTAAACAAAGAGTAGCAGTGAAGTGTAGTAAGCATTAGACTAGAAATAGGAGCCACTTACATCCTGGTGGGATAAAGTATGTGTGTTGGGAGGGGTCCAGTTGGGGGTAAATAAAGGAACATGTGGTTTCCAGGCAGAGAGAGGAAGGTCTGAGATTATTTGGAAACAGCTGGGTATAAACATTTTACATCTCAGGATTTGTTCCCTCCTTTCCAAAAGAAGAAAGTACCATGGAAGGGTACAGAGCAGAATTAAGAGACCATGAGGCCAAAAAAAAAAAAAAAAAAAAAAAAAAAAAAAGGCTCTAAAACCAGAAGGAAGTGGGGTGCCTGGGTGGCTCAGTCAGTTAAGCATCCAACTTCAGCTCAGGTCATGATCTCACGGTTCGTGAGTTCAAGCCCCACATCAGGTTGTGTGCTGACAGCTTGAAGCCTGGAGCCTGCTTCAGATTCTGTGTCTCCCTCTCTCTCTCTACCCCTCCCCCACTCATGCTCTGTCTCTCTCTGTCTCAAAAATAAATAAACATTTTAAAAAAATGAAAAAAAAAAAAAACCAGAAGGAAGTGCTAGAAGTGACTAGGACAATATACCAAAAACAAATTATTCAATTTGCAGGTTAGCAATGTGGTAGGTGCTGAGGTAAACACTGGAATTTCAAAGGTATACCAGGTGTTTATCTTCAAAGAACTCAGTCTAAGACAAGCTAGATGAGCACTCACCAGAATATTCTACCCCCAGGTATGTAGATACCCACATGGTTCACTCCCTTGGGTTTCTGCTCAGTTTTCTCCTCATGAGAGGCCAGTCCTGCCCACCTGGTGTAAAACAGCACACCCATCACCACCCTGACCTTCTCTATCTTCTCACTCAACTTTTTGTAACTTTTTATTCAAATATATAGACATGAAAAGTTCACATATCACAAGTGTACAGCTCACCAATTTTTCACAAACTGAACACACACAGGACACTAACATCCAGACCAAGAAATACTATTACCAACTACTGGAAGCATCCTTCTTGTCCAATCTCAACCCTTCCCCCATGGATAACTACCATCCTGATTTCTACAACATAGATTGCTTTGCCTGTTTTGGTACTTTACATAAATGAAATCACACAGAATTTACTCTTTTGTGATTCGTTTATTTCACTAGATATCAAGTTTGTGCAATTCATTTATGTTGTGTATGGTTTAGTTCATTCCTTCTCATTGATCAATAGTGCTCCATTACGTGAATGTGACACAATCTACTTCTGTTTTTGGGCAGATATATGCACACATTTTCTGTTGGGTATATACCTTGGGGTAAAATTGTGGGGTCATAAGACCTATTTTTTTTTAATTTTTTAAAGTTTGTATCTTTATTTTGAGAGAGAAGGAGACAACACAAACAGGGAGAGGCAGACAGAGAGGCAGAGAGAGCATCTCAAGCAGGCTCTGTGCTGTCAGCATGGAGCCTCATGTGGGGCACGATCTCATGAATGGTGATCGTGACCTGAGCCAAAACCAAGAGTTGGACACTTAACTGACTGAGCCAAATAAGGTCAGGTGCCGTGACCTACTTTATTTTTTTACGATTTTTAAAACTATCAAATCTTTCATGTATTAAAAAGTGCGTATGGGGGCACCTGGGTGACTCAGTTGGTTGAGCGGCCAACTTTGGCTCAGGTCATGATCTTTTTTTTTTTTTTTTAACGTTTATTTTTTGAGACAGAGAGAGACAGAGCATGAACGGGGGAGAGGCAGAGAGAGAGGGAGACACAGAATCAAAAGCAGGCTCCAGGCTCTGAGCCATCAGCCCAGAGCCTGATGCAGGGCTCGAACTCACGGACCGTGAGATCGTGACCTGGGCTGAAGATGGATGCTTAACCGACTGAGCTACCCAGGCACCCCGGCTCAGGTCATGATCTTATGGTTTGCAGGTTCGGGGCCCGGCATCGGGCTCTGTGCTAACAGCTCAGAGCCTGGAGTCCACTTTGGATTCTGTATCTTCCTCTCTCTCTGCCCGTCCCCAACTTGTGCTCTCTCAAAAATAAATATTAAAAATTTTTAAAAAGTGTGTATATATGTACACACACACACACAGAGGACACAGAAACAGAGACTTAGAACCTAAGAAATAGAGTATTACCGCCATAGTCCATTCTGGTTGCTATAGAGCTGAATATACAGAACTGGGTGGTTTATAAGCAACAACATTTATTTCTCACAGTTCTAGAGACTAGGAATCCAAGATCAAGGCACTAGCAGATCCTACAGTCTGGTGGAGGCCTGCTTCCTGCTTCATAGACTGCCATCTGTGCTGTGTGCTCACATAGCAAAAGGGGGGAGGGGTCTCTGGGGTATATCTTAAAAGGGCATTAATCCCATTCAAGAGGGTACCACTCTCATGACATAAGCACTTCCCAATATCCCTACCTCCAAATATCATCAAAATGGGATCAGGGTCAATATATTAATTTGGGGATCAATATATGAATTTGAAACCTTTTGTGTCTCTTTCTATCCCATCCCCTTCTCTATTCCAGAAGTAACCATTATTCCAGTTTTAAAAATCATTCCCTTGAGGGGTGCCTGGGTGGCTCAGTCGATTAAGCATCCGACTTTGGCTCAGGTCATGATCTCATGGTTCATGGGTTCGAGCCCCACATCAAGCTCTGTGCTAACAGCTCAGAACCTGGAGCCTGCTTCGTGGATTCTGTCTCCCTCCCTCTCTCTATCTGCCCCTTCCCTGCTCATATTCTATCTCTCTCTCTCAAAAATAAATAAAACATTAAAAACATTTTTTAAATAAAAATAAAAATCATTCCCTTGATCTTTATCATTTTGAGATAGGTAGCTAGATAATAGATAAATCCCTAAATAATACATTATTTTGTTTTTCATGTTTTTTGAACTGAATGGAAATGGAAGCCTGCTTTATTTTTCCTCATAGCACTTCTTGATAACTTAACATCTTCTTACTCATTATCTGGCTCACCCTCTCCCTCACAGCTTCTTGAAAACAATACAAAATGTCTTTTTAATTTAATTTTTTAATGTTTATTTATTTTTGAGAGAAAGACAGAGTACGAGCATAGGAGGGATAGAGAAAGAGGGAGACACAGAATTTGAAGCAGGCTCCATCCAGGCTTGGAGCTGTCAGCACACAGCCCAAGGTGGGGCTTGAAGCCACAAACTGTGAGATCATGACCTGAGCTGAAGTCTGATGCCTGAGTCACCCAGGCGTCCCCAAAAAATCGTTTTTATACACTGCCGTATCTCCAATTCCAAGAAGAGTGTCTAGTACACAGAAGGTGCTCAATAAACATTGGTTAAATGAAAGAACGAGAAACTTTGCTCTCTACATGGGTAGTATGATTTGTGAAAATGAAACAATTCTGATGATGGCTGATGAACATTGCTTTGCGAGGGGCTTCTCTGCATCAAGAAAAAGGAAAATAGGGAATTTCTGTGGTAAAGTTAAATGTAGCTTTAAAAAATAACAATAAACATAGTTGGCCAATGGAGTAATAGAAAAGCATCAGACTCAGTGTCAGCAAACTTAGACTGGAATCTGGCTCTGCCACTTGCCCACTTGGGTGCCTGTGAGCAGGGCTCAACCTCTCTTAAATTTGCACTTCCTCAGCTGCAAAATAGAGACACTATTACGGGGTGGTTAATGAGAGGGAGAAGTAAGCGTATGGATGAAAATGCCCTGAACAGTTAAGTTAAAGAAAATGACGCTACGAAGTATTGTCAATATCTAAGGCCAAGGGAAGCCTTTGCAAATTAAGCATCTCCACATAACTTTGTCTCTCTACACCCTCCTCCCAATTTAAATTTTGTTATACATATTTTATTTTATTTTATTTTATTTTATTTTATTTTATTTTAGTGAGAGTAGGGGAGAGGGGCAGAGGGAGAATCTTAAGCAGGCTCCACATTCAGCACAGGGCTCAATTCCACAACCTTGGGATCCTGACCTGAGCTGAAATCAAGGGTTGGAAATTCAACTGAGCCACCAAGGCTCCTTTAAACATACCTCGTTTTAAATAAAATACATCCATCTTCTCTAATTAACCTTCTCCTCAAGTAACAGTACTTAGTTTTATTTTATTGAGATGCAATTCACATACTCTAATATTCACCATTTTAAAGTGTACAAATCAGGGGCACCCGATCCAGCTCAGATCATGATCTCACAGTTCATGAGTTTGATCCCCACATCAGGCTCCGTGCTGACAGCGTGGATCCTGCTTGGGATTCTCTCTCTCTCTGTCCCTCCCCCACTTGCTCACGCTCTCAAAATAAATAAATATTTTTAAAAATAAAGTGCACAATTCAGTGGTTTTATTACATTCAGACTGCGGAACCACCATCACTCTATCATTCCAGAACATTTCCATCACCAAGTAGCAGTCACCCCCCCCCCCATTTCTCTCTCCCCTCTGCCCCTGGCAACCTCTAATCTTCTTGTTTCTACGGATTTGCCTCGTCTAGACATTTCGCATAAACAGCAAAATACTCTATGTGGCCTCGTGTATCTGATTGCTTTCACTCAGGGTTCATGTTTCCAAAGTTTATCCATGCTGTAGGATTTACCAATACGTCATTCCTTTTTATGGCTGCATGAGAGTCCACTGCATGGATACGCCACATTTTATTTCTCTGTTGTTCAGTTTATGGATATTTGCGTGGTTTCCATCCTTAGGTTATTAAGAGTATTTGTGTGCAAGTTTTTGCGTGGACATGTTTTCAAGTCTCCTAGGTATCCATCTAGGAGTGGAACTGCTCATGGAACTAACTCTGTATTTGGCTTTTCCAGGAACCGTTGATGGGTGGCATCATTTCACAGCCCCATCAGCAACGCACCGAGAGCGCCAATTCCCCCATCTTATCACCAAAAAGTACTTATTTCTAGAATCATCCTTCGTTTTACTTCACCAGCACTTTCTCGGTCACATTGGTATTGCGGGCCCAGAAACTATTTATATTAAAACAAAAACTTTCGATGTGACACTCATGTATTAAAAAGTGACTTCAAAGTACTGTTGCTAATGTTTCCTGGCACATATTAGACAAGACAGCACCACGACTGCTTTGCCTGAGGGGAGGAGGCGGGGGACTCGACTCACCATCACACCGTTCCTCACAGAATCCCAGGAGGAAAAGCCGCTTTGGGAACAAACCCCTGTCTTAAACAGAGAGCTGCCTGGAGTAGGTATAAAAATAGCATTTGAATAGCTCTTCACTCTGCATTTCACTTTATTCTCTCACTCGCTGTCACACTCTCAAGTGCAACCCCAAACCCCAGCTCATGGAAAACGCCGAGCCCTCTGCGCGCAGGCGCACACCCTCAGCCCGCCCTCCTCCCTCCGGCCCCGCCCCCACCCACCGACACGCCCCCCGTCCTCGAACTCTGCGGCTGAGGGGCTGGGAGATGGGTATTTAAGGCGGACCTGCGACCAATCCGCTTGCGTCTCTCGGAAGCGGCGCTCCTCACTGGCAGATTAAGGCTGATGATGTAGTCATGTTCCAATCCGCGCTTTGGGGGCGGAGCTAAAGTCCGGAGGCGCAAGGCTGGAGGGGACCGCCTGGAGAAGGCACGTGACCTGGGTCTGGAGCCGGAAGCTACCTATCTGAAAGGGAGCGCCCCCAGCACCTAAGGCTGCGATGGTGAGTGAGAACGCATGCGCGGGAGTACGCGCCAGGGGTTCCGCATCCCTGTTCCCCAATCTCTTTGGTTGCCCCCTTTTGGGCCTGCACTCAGCCTTTACCTCCAGTCCACCCCGGGACGCAGAGAGAATGGAGATGGGAGGGGAGGCGACGTAGAGGGCTGAGGAGGGATTTGTGGGAGGGTGTACGGACGCTGGCGAGTAGTCGGCGGGGGAGGGGTGGGCCACTAGGAGAATTGGAGATGGGGCGGGCCGATGGGGCTGCTGAGGCCAAGGGAGCCCAGGGTCAGAGGGTGAGGAAGATGGGAGCCTCAGGCTCTGTGTTGAAGGCTCTGTAGAGGGGAGAGGGTCTGGAAGGACCCTGGCTGGGGAAAGGTCTGGGGGGCACTGTTACGAGAGACATGGGTTTGCAAATGAAGGTCATCGAGGGCCATCCTTGGCATGCTTCTCACCAATTGCAACTTTACCCACTAGACTTCTGCACTGACCCAGGGCCTGGAGAGAATCCCAGACCAGCTCGGCTACCTGGTTTTGAGTGAAGGCGCAGTGCTGGCGGTGCGTTGTGGGCAAGGGCGGGGGTCCCCCAAGGACACAGGGCCCAGTGATCCCTTTTAACATCGCCCAGTTTAGCCTAATTTGTCTCCACTCTCACTGTTAGCTATCATGCCTGGCACGTAGTAAGCTTTTGGTAACTCATTAAATAAAATCTCTGGAATCAGTGTGGGAACTTCTGAGGTAGAAGTTTACTATCTTTTCAGACAACTAGTTATAGGTTTGTTGATAACTGATATTACCCACATTATTCTCGAATATGTTTTTATTTGGTATTTACTCAAGATCCTTTGTATTTTGTTTGTTCCGTAGTACAATACAGTGTTAGCTCTCTAGAAGTTTTTAATCTAGCTGGAGAGACAAGGCTTAAGGTTAAAAGCTGTTATAACTTACATTATGACAAGGAGACTTTCTTGGAGGAGGTGAGAATTCAGCTGGTCTTAAAAGGATGGATGGTTGTGAACAGGCAGAAAAGGACAGTACTCAGGGTAGGAGTGGTAGGTTCGTGTTGAGATTTGGAAAGGTTTGGAAGAAGAGAATATGGTAAGGAAAGATCTGACTGTGGAGGACTTTCAAGGCTGGATTAGCACATTTATGTTAATCTTGAGGGTGATAGGAGCTTTGAACAGAAACGTGAGCTGATGAAATAGTTAAGCAAGATTTTTCTATTAGGTGTGAAGATAGACGGGAAAGGGCGAGATTCAGAAGTGGTGAGGGCTGCTTTGAAAATCTAGGTCTGAGATGGGTCTGGTGGCAGTGAAGAGCAAGGAGAGAAGAAATTTTAAAGGAAGAATCAATATATCGTGGCAATGACTAGAGACGGGTAATAGAGATACTCTTCTGTCTAGTAAGACAGTGAACCCAAGTCTAGAATGATGGCACCATGGCAGATAGGAAATTAAGAAAGGAAGTTGATTGGGGAGGGGGTGAACTAAGGGGAATTTTGGTGACTTGACTTTAGACATTGGTTAGAAACAGAGTAAGAGCAGTTAGTATATACTGCTAGGAGCTGTTCTAAGCATCTCACCAGTGATATCTCAACATAATCCTCACCATGAGCCCATAAATAGGAACTTGTCCCAATTTACAGATGAGGATACTGAGGTACAGAATGTCACAGAGAGCAAAGGGCACTGAACTTAATCTAATTGGGAGGCCCATGTTGAGGACGTTAGGAGAGGAAGTTGAGACAAGCACCAGAAAAGAGGAAGCCTGGGCCGCTGTCACATCATTACCCAAGGGCTAGGTAGTAGGGCAGGCCTCAGGGACAAAGAGGATGTGTATGTTTCAGATTCTACAGACAGGGCAACCAGAGGAAAGACTGAGGAAAAGACAGAGCCTTGAACCAGTCAGTAGTGGGCGGGCACAGATGTTTGAGAATGTGGATTTATCAATAAGTGGGGACACAGGGAGAAATCAAGTTTCAGGGATTAGGAAAAAATGGTCAGTAAAGAAATGAATGAGAGTCCGTGCTCACTGGGGGAAGGCCCATGTTGTAAGAATGAGAAACAGGATGGCATCAAGAGGGGCAGCAAAATGGGGCATCAAGAGGGACAGAGGAAAATTTCAGGTTTGTTTTTCTCCCCAAATGGGGGTATCCTTAGGAGTACCGTAAAGTTGAGAGGTAGAATTACAAGTGCAAGAGCCAAAGTGACTGTTCTTGGAATTCTTTCCCGGTTCTGTTTCCTAATTTCTGCCCTCCTTCCTCCATCTGCATGCAGTCATCTGGGGATCTAGAGAATGATGAGCAGGCAGCCAGTGCTATCTCTGAGCTGGTCAGCACAGCCTGTGGCTTCCGGTTGCACCACAGCACGAACATACCCTTCAAGCGCCTATCGGGTGAGCCTCAGCCCTTGCCCCTAATGGTGGTGATGGGAGGGGGTGGGGGTTGCTCCCAGAGGCTTCTTTTCTTGGGGAAAAAAAAATTTGTCTCCTGCCAATCTCTCACCATCTCTCTCTGAGATCCCTGGTTCTGGCCACTTTCTTCCATTTGGGATTCACTCCTGCAATCAGGAGAAACCAAGAGAAGGAAGGGGATTTAATGGAGCCCTCCTATCTTCAAATCTCTGAGCCTTGAACTATCACATGCCTTTGGCTTTTGATCCCACCAGTTTGCATGACCCTGTAGAGGCCATTGTACCCCACTAACTCTGTGCTCCCTTCCCTCCCCCGGGTGGGGGAAGGTGTGTCTCCTCTCCAGTGGTCTTTGGAGAACACACGCTGCTGGTGACCGTGTCAGGACAGAGGGTATTTGTGGTGAAGAGGCAGAACCGAGGCCGGGAGCCTGTTGACGTCTGAGCCTGCCAGAGGGCAAGGGGCAGAGGTGGATTGGGTCCATGAGCCTCTGTGATGAGGAAGACGCAAACCTCCTCCACCTCTTTCTTGGCTTGCTGCTAGAACTAAGGCTTTCTGCTCACCCACTGCCCCACCCCTACCTGGAAGGGCAGAGGCTTGGGGACTTTGCACTGTGTCAAGGAGAGTGAGGGCAAGGGGATCTCCCTCTTCCCTCCCTCCCTCCTAATAAACATGAGTTTGATGCTCCCAGGCTTAGGGATGTGTGTACGATGGGGGGTGAGGGAGGTTACATCCTGAGTCAGTCTTCCATCTTCTAGGGAGACAGTCGTGTGTTGACACAGGGTGGGGTGGGGGGGCGGCAAGGCACCTGGGCATATAAAACTGGCAGTCGGAGAATACTACGATAGGAAGGGAGCTATTTGTGTGCCTACTGAAGGGAACCGTTCTGAGCCCCTGGGATCTCTGCTCCTGCCACCAACACACAAATGCAGGTCATTCTTCTCCCTCCTGAACAGGCATTTAATAGTCTTATTTCAGTTGGAAGCAGTAGTTGGAGAATAAGTTACAGGAACAGAGAGATTAAAAAAAAAAAAAAAAAGAAGAAGAAACAAAGAAAGAAAAAACCCCCACACAACTTAAAGTGCTTCAGGCCACAAACGTAAACATGAGGGGCAGGAGGAGGCCACCTGGCTATCCCCCCTCACCCCTGAGACAGGAGGGCCATTGTCAGGGTCCCTTTGCCATCACCACCCTCTAATCTCAGCCCTGCAGGTGGGTGGGAGGGAGGGTGTCAGAGTCAGGAGAGACAACTTAATAGGAACAAGGAATACACTTTGTAAACTTAGAACCAGGGTACTGGGCGGGAGGGGGGCAAGGGAGCTCTCGGAGCCCTTGCCCCTGGCCTTGGGGTGGGGCCAGCCCCCCCCAGGGAGCCGGGGAAATACTGTTGGCTTAGTGCTGCAGCCATACCCGCCCATTTCACAGCTTCTTCCCTGTCCCTCATCAGCAGACACAGACAGGCGGCCCTCTTGGGCCTCCTCATCCATGGTGGGAGGCATCCCAGGGGAGGCACAGTCTGGAGCAAGGGCCCCCTCCAGGGGGCTTTCGGTTTCTGGGAGCGTAAGAGGGAGGAGAGCCAGCAGGGTGCTACTTGACAGGCTCCACCACCAGGACCTTGCACTCGCGCTTGGCAATCTTGTCCAGAGAAAGCACGGCCTTGTCCGGAGGCAGGTAGAGGGGGCGGCCCACGGGGGAGGCCACAGGAGGTGTGATGGCCCTGCGCTCCATCACGCTGCCTGACCTGGGGGGGAAGGCAGAGGCTGTGGGCTCTGGTTGGGCCCCAGGACCCTTTCCTGTTCCCCCTCCAACTCTGGCCTCTCCACAGTCTGGTGCCCACGCCACGCCCCCCCCCCCCCCCCCCCCCCCCCCCCCCCCCGCTTCCATACCTCATGAGGTGGCTCCGGGAGGGCTGTTGGTGAGAAAAGGACTGAGAGCGGCCTAAGCTAGCCTGGTGTCTCTCTACCAGGTCCCGGACAGCAGGGCTGCTGGGGCTGCTCTTTCGAGACAGGGGCCGGGCCTCGGGCGGAGGGTGGGACACACTGGCGGTGAACTGCAGCTTCAGTTTCATGTGCTGGCTCAGCTGGGGCGGGGAGACACAGGTCAGCATTCCAGCTCAGCCTCCAGGCCCCGACGCTCCTTTCAAATCAAGTTCCCCACTTGCCCGGCCAACGTTGGATGGAAGTTCCCCCTTCCCTATACCCGGCTGTTCAGTGCCATCCATGGTGTTTCCTCCACAGAGGCTGGAGGCCTGGACTCCTCCCACCCTGACATTCCCTTAACCCATAAGCCCAGCCCCTCCCCAGCCCACCTCAAAGAGCCCTGTCCTCAGAGCCTGGAAGGCCACACTGAAGGTGAGCGCACTGCCCTTCCGGGAAAAGCCTAGATTGTTGAGTGGTGTGTGGCAGACAATGGAGTCCAGGGCTGCCTGCATGGCCCGGCGCTCCTCCTCACACAGCTGCTTTCCTGGGGGGGGGGGGGGGGGGGAGCAGAAACAGCCACCAGTAAACACATATGTATAGCACTTCTCAGTTCGCAAAGGGCTTTTCATGAGCACAGTCTTTATATATTCTCTTTTGTTGAACTTTATAAATAACAATAGCAAATCCTTACTGTGTGCTGAAGTCTATTCTGACCACTTCACTTATGCTACACTATTAGATCACCATTAACAATCCTAAGAGATATCATTTCCCCCATTTTAGAGAAGAGGAATCTAAGTGAGGCTCGGAGATTAAGTAACCTACCTAAGGTCACACAGCTAGTGAAGGGGAGAGATAGAAATCAAATATACAAGGGAGCCCAGATCCAGGGTCAATGTCCTTAAAATCACTGCCCCACTGCTTCTCTGATCTCTCCGTTTGTAACACTGTGGAGACCACCTAGGTATAGAGCCAAAGGAGCCTGCCACAAGCCCCCCACCTCTATAACTTCCTTTCCCCTCCTCTTCTGGGACAAGTCCCCAGAGCCTGACAGCCCACCTACCAGCCTGTGCATGCTCCGGGGTCCACACAAGCCTCACAGCAAGGAAGTCTTGGAGATTGTTGAGCAGTGTGTAGGTGACAGTGAACCGCTCATAAGTTCGAACGGGGGACTCACAAGAAGCAGTCATCACAAAGCATGGGCGGTCCAGGCGGATGCTGGGCAGGCTAGAAGCAGTGAGAGAGGGAAGAAGGGTGTGTGTTGCCAAACAAAGGTGAACAGGATGGTGTCTAGCGGGGAGTCCCACAAACTCACCGGTAGTGGGTATAGATGCTCTGGGTGAAGGGCAGCTTTGGGGTGGACCACTGAACCACAGCAATCAGGGGAACTTCTAGGCCCTGGGGGAGAGACAAAGGGAAACATCGTGTGTACCTGAGGTTCCCCTCTCATCTTCTGTGGCCCACTGGCCTTTCCCTCCCACTGCTTTTTGTTAACCTTTTCCTTGAGCATCCAGTCCCCTATACTCACCTCCTTGGCCCCTTGAGGGGGTTGCTCTCCCCCTCTCAGCTGAAACAGGAAGTTGTGTTCCTCCAGGGCACTAAGCGGGCAGGGGAAGCAGCCAGAGGTACCAGGGAGCCGGCAGAAGGAGCCCATGGAGACTTCCCCAGATTGGTGACTAGTTCAGAAGAAAGAGCGACACAGCTTGATCTTTTCCTGCCAGAGCTCTTGGCCCTGCCCCCATCCCCACTTTGCATCCCTGCCCCTCCTCAGGATCTCACCAGACATTATCCACCAGCAGCACAGAGCCATCAGGCATGACAGGTAGATAACTAGCGTTGAAGTTTGGGAGAATCCGGATATCCCAGATGGAAATTTCCTCCTGGGAGGAGCTGTTCAGCACTGTTGGAAGTAACCAGGTCAGCTCAGTTGAGAGTACCGGGACACCTCAAACCCCAACTTTACCCCTCCCAAATGGACCGATCCCCACCAGTGTGCCCAGAGTAACTGCCACCTAGTCAATGGCCCTACTGCTACCCAAGACCCAAGCCACAGATCTGCTCACCCTTGAGCACGGTCAAGTGTTTTCCAGCCACAGTGAACTGGCGGCATTTCAGAACCGGAGGGGGCAGCAGAGTCAGCAGGGTGCTCACTGCAGGAGGGCCAAGGCAAGAACTGATGAGCTGGGCAGAGACCTCATCCCCAACACAGTTCTAATCCGGCGCTTGCCAGTGTCACCCCTCCACTCTATCCCCTAAATTTCAGACTCGAGCATTTCCCCTCTACATTCTCCCCACCTTGGGCCTTGAAAGCGCTCTGCTCGCCCCGGAACGTCTCCCCAGGAGATCGGGTCTGCAACAAGCGCAAGTAGCCTTGATCTCTGACCTCTGGTGCCTCAACCTCCCGTTTCCACACAGTCACTACAATCTGAGAACAAGGGACACGGGGCCACAGTTAAGTGGAGAGCCAGCCAGCCCTGCCTTAGAAAGGGAGTCTGAATTAGGACAACAGTTCCACCCCTTGTCAATCTTACCTTGGCCTTAGGTGTCCCGGGGGGCAGTCTATCCAGTGAAACGGTGAGTGGGAAGATGACCTCATCTGTGGACACAATTGGTTCCTCCACAGGCAGCTGGTGTTTGCGAAAGGGGTAAAAGGGCGGGAGAGTCAAAGAGGCAGCCTGCAGCGTCCCCTTTTAAGATGTGCTGTACGCGGTTCTTCTTGGCTTCCTTCATCTGCCTCCTTCATGCCCCCAGCGTCCATCCCCCTCCTGTCTCTGGAGCCCAGCAAACCGCCCCTCCGCCCTGTGCCGTGTCACCCCAAGCTCCTCACCGTGGTCGCTCCCCCTGAGGTAGCAGGACCCGGGCCGTGGGTGAGGAGGGGGCTGCAGCCTCGAAACAACGGCCCACCGCCGGGATCCCCGCCCCCTGGGGGTTCGGGATCCTGGTCTGCGGAGCCACCACCCCCGGGCGCCCCGCCTCCGGCGCTGACCGAGGCCAGGGCGGCCAAGGCCGTTGCCAGTTCTGCCCAGGCCCCTCGAGAGCCCAAGCCCGCGCCACCCCCGGTGCCGGACCCTGCGCCTCCCCGGCAGCGCAGCACCAGCAGGAAGCGGACAGTCTCCCCCAAGTAGAGATGGTTGCGCCGGGGCAGCGCCCGGTACCGGCCCGGATCCCCCGCCAGCTCCGCGCGCGGCGGCAGCGGCACGGCCGGGAAGTACATGGAGTAGTCACACTGGGACTCCATGGGGCGGCGAGGACGGCGCGGGCCGGGGGCGAGGTGGGCCGGGCCGGCGGAGGGCGAGGGGGCCGTTGGGGTGGGGCTGGGGAGTCCCGACACCCGACGGGTGCTGTGCGCGGCCGGGCCGGCCCGGGAGACCGGCCGGGGCCGGGAACCGGGGCAACGAACCCGGAACCGAGACCCCGCAGGGCCGGAACCGGGCTGCTGGGCCGATTGACTGGAGAGAAACCGGAAGCGGAAAGGAAGGGGCGTGGCCTCCGGGGCCCCGGAATTTGTGGGTGACCGGACTGCTGGGGAGAGAGGCGGGGTCCGGCTGGGGTTAGGCTGCAGTAAGAAGGCTTTAGGGGAGACAAGACAGGTTTCTTAGAGAAGAAATATTAAAAGGACCCCCTGCAACTCCGCTTCTCCCGGGAAGATGGAACATCCCGCCCCCTTTCCACCCTACATAATGCAAGTCAAAGGTTCAAATTATTTATTCACAAACATTTCACAGTTAAATGAGCATAGTCTGGAACCAAATAATTCATAGAGAAATGGACGCATTATTCCAACCCACACGTTCCAAGTTATTTCTGGCTTACTCCATGATTTGCTCCTCCAGGGGACTTTTGAGAGTGCAATGGGGACCTGCCAGGGGTTTGGAAAGGGGAAGGGGCAAAGTTGGGGGGAGGGGTACTGCTGGAATTCCTCCACACAGGCCGGAGGACTTGGTGCCCACATCTGTGCAAAGTTCCACTCATCGTCTAGGGCACAAACATGCTTTCAGAGGGAAACAGAAACGGCATCTGGCTGCCCCATACTCATCATGTTTGCCCTTGTGGCTTAGCTGCTTTTAAGCTAAAACTTAGTAGTCTAATGGCTACGGGGAGAGTAGCCTTGAAGTCTTAAGGGGCAGAGAGACTGTTGAGGGAAATTGCTTGGCATCTAGCTTGTCCTTGTACTGTAGCTCAGGGGTAGCCAGGCGCTCACACTCCTCCTGGTCTGGGAGGCTCAGTCCACTCCGAAGTACATAGCCCAAAACCTTACCGGACCCAAACTGGAAAGGGCGGAATCGACGGTCAGTGATATATTTGGGGTCTAAAGCCTCACCCCCCACTAGACAATGTTTAGCCAGGGCCTCTCGGCGAGCCCGGAGCTCAGCCACAGCACTCTCCAGCCGGCTCTGGCCGTATTGATTGATCCGTGCCCACAGACTGTGGTTGAAATGAACGTAGAGAGCCCAGTCCAGGTGGTTCCAGGCTCGGGCCCGTGCAGTCAGCTGCCTGTCCTCAGCAGTCAGTCCACCACTGCTGACCGCGCTTCTGCCCTGCTCACCTCCAGCCTGGGCATTGTGCATGAAGCCCACCACATCATCTAGACCCCAGCACAGGGCATCTGCCAGTAGAACCAGTGACTCATCAAAGTACTCGGCCACCAAGACCAGGTCAAAGACAGAGTCCAGCCAGGCCAGACTCCACTGGATGAAGGATGAAGACCCCAAATCCAAAGAGGCATGGCTGGATGTCTGGCTGTGACCACCAGCAACTGTAGGAGCAGGATGGAGGAGAGCACTGGGATCCAGGGTATAGTGGGCTCTCAGGCCAGCGCCAGAAGGCAAAACATTCAGCTGTGGGGATTTGGGGTCTCTAGGGGGATGAGGATTCCCTCTCTTGGTCTTCATCTCTGGGGGGAAGGGGAGGCCAAAGTCAAACCAGAGTAAGTTGCGTGCATAGTGGTCCCCACGGGCTCCAGGCCGGTAGAAGGCTCGAGGATTGGCCAGGAAGGCAGCCAATGATGGTGCCTTGCGGAAGGCTGATGAGGTGGATTTATAGTAGGAGAAAGCAGAGCGGGCCAGAGCTGCTGGGTCTCGGACAATGGAAAAGAAGAAGCTGTCAGAGGGCATGACCTGGAGTACCTGCGGAGGAGAGAAAACAGGCATAGGGAGAAAGAAGTGGACCAGGAAGAAACTAAGAGCATGCCCATTGCTGGCTGATTCCCTAGACTCCTCAAACCACCTTCTTAAAGCTCTGCTGGGAACCCCTATCTTCCTTCATTAACTGACAAATCTTGGGCAAGTTACTTAACATTTCTAAGACTCAATTTGCTCATCTGCAAAATGGGGATAATCATACCTTACCAAATGATTATGGAGTTACAGGAGATAAGGATATGAAGGAACCTGGAACACGGGAAGCTCCTTGAGAACATTAATTTCCTTGGGATTTTTTGTGTGGCTTTGGTCAGAACCAAATCTCTAAGAATCAAACTTCATGTTCACTTCTCCAACAAAAACCTATTAAGTGCCTACCCTGGGACTCTTGGTCACAGTTCCAAGAAAGGAACTGGCCTCAGGCCTCTTCCCAGAGTACCAGTGGGTCACTGGCAGCAAAAAGGGAGGAAAGGGGCCAACCATAATGCTGTCTCATGTATAGGCATCAGGTGGGCAGGCCAACCCCAGGATGGCCGAAAGACAGGGTATTTCTGGGGCTCCTAGGCATCTAAGAAAGTAAAGGCCACCCCTGGACTGGGCACTGGGGAGCTATGGACACTTGGTAGGCTGCTACCCTGAAGCCTGGGACATGTGACTCAACTTCTCAGCAAGAAGGGAGGTGAGACTTGGGCTGAGCCACTCCCTAGCATGGTCCTACAGGCACATACACATCAGAACCCAGCTCCTGGGCTCCCTGAAGGGTTTCTGCCTCTGAATACGGCTTATCACTGAACCTAACATCCCTCACAACAACCTCCAATCTGCTCTGCTAATGTGGGCATGCCCACAGAGCACCGCCTGTGAACTGAGTGTCTCTTTGAAGGCAGAGGAGAGCAGTGCAAAGAACAGTCTGTGGCATCAGGTGAACCTGGAATAAATCCCAATTAGCCATTTACCAGTTGTGTAACTTTAGGCAGGTTATTGAGCTTCTCAGAGCCATCATTCCTGCATCTCAAATCTGGGTTAACGCTTACCTTGAATGTGGGAGCGCATGGTACTCAATGAATGGTAATGACAATGAAGGTCAAAAACCAGAGAAGCCTGCCTGAAAGCTCATTGTCATCATGTCACGCCCAGCAGTGACCCCCCCCCCCCCCCACTGCCTTT
Source organism: Prionailurus viverrinus (assembly GCF_022837055.1). Classification (NCBI taxonomy): domain Eukaryota; kingdom Metazoa; phylum Chordata; class Mammalia; order Carnivora; family Felidae; genus Prionailurus; species Prionailurus viverrinus. Next base: position 7,652,388 of record NC_062576.1, read on the forward strand.
TAGGTCCCACACATACTCCTCAGCTGCTTTCTCCAGCTCTGGCTTCATGGGAGCATCTGGGGTTCTGCCACCTACACACATTTCCCCTGTTACACACGTGCCACCACTACCACCACAGCTTTGCTGGTGTTCTGCTTCCTCTAAAATACCTGATATTCAAGGGGCACCTGGGTGGCTCAGTCAGTTAAGCATCCGACTTTGGCTCAGGTTATGATTTCGCAGTTCATGAGTTTGAGCCCTGCGTCGGGTTCTGTTCTGAAAGCTCAGAGCCTGGAGCCTGCTTTGGGTTCTGTGTCTCCCTCTCTCTCTCTCCGCCCCTCCCCTGCTCACACTCTGTCTCTCTCTCTCTCAAAAATGAATAAACTTAAAAAGAAATTTTTTTAAATACCTGATATTCTTACTACAGAGTTCTGTCAAACCTTTCCTTAAAACTCACTTCAACAGAAAGCTCCACCTCCTTTGCTGAATCTTCTCCCCATAGTTCCAAATACAAACACACATATGCATGCACACATGCCAGGGAAGGCACTTTGACTTTGGAGCAGACGGGCCCAAGTTCAGATCCTAGCTCTGCTGCTTTCTATGAAGGAGGCCAGTCACTTAGGCTCTCTGAAACTTGCCCTCTTCATCTGTGTAATGGGGACACTTATAATGCCTTTCTGGCGAGGTGATGGTGAGGTAAGAACCCAGCACTCAGTAAGTATTCAGTAAAAGTTCCTTCCCTGTATGTTGTCATTTGCACATTGATTTTGTGTGTCTGAGAGCTCTCGGGTTCCTGTGTATGTATGGATGAGCTCGTGAGTGCACGCACGTACCTTCCCCTTTAGAACTGGGGTCAGGACCGGGCTAGGGCTTAGCATGGAGCTGATTCTCAATATCTGGCAGAGGAAGGTAGTCAGAAGGCAGTGGCTGAGCAGGGGCCCTGGTAGTGTTAATAGAAAGGGCCAAGAAGAGCAAGAAGCCCCTGGAGGGAGAGTCTGGGGGGTCAGAGTTGTCAGGGCACTGATACCAGTGGGGTAAACTGGCCAAGGAAAGAGACCAGAAAGCTCCAGATGTGAGAAAGCAGGACTTTGGCTACCAGAAACTACTAGGCAAGAGACAGCTGAGGAGAGGGGAATAGGAAACACTGTGACCCCCATGCCCAACTTTTGGGTGAGGACCAACTTTTGCCTGGGGCCTCCTCCCCTGGTGGTCTTGACCACAGGCCTGAGACCATCTCTCTCCAGTCCCACCCTCCCCCTTCTATGCCCCTCACCTCTTTCAGGTTGAACCTCATGTGATGACAGAGGATGTGGAAGGGGAACTTGGTGCCTCCACCCTGAGGGTGGTAGCCTTTGACCCGAGAGGCCTGGAAAAGCCTTGGGTAGCCGAACTGGTAGCGGGCAGGGAGGGCAAAGCGCAGCCCGTGTCGGTCCCCGTAGCGATGAAGCAGGTTCAGCACAGAGCTGCTCCCAGATTTGTGCGTCTTCAGGAACACAAGTCGCTGCCGGGGTGGGCAGGATGAAACAGCTGATCCCAGGGATGGGGCCAAGGGCTGTCGGAGTTGCAGGCCTGGTAGCCTGGGGAGAGATGGGAGGGGAATTTTCCTGTCCCTCACCAGCAGGTGAGTGGGCATCTTGTGGAGCAAAGACAGAGGACATGGAACCTCCTCTGAGTCACCAAGAGTCACAGCCCTAGGTGGCATGGGGAGGAGCAAATAGGGGACATCTATCAGGCATTGGGACAAGATGGGAACTCACCTCTTCTGGAAGGGGCCCCCCCAGAGCTGGAGGGCAAATCCGATGGTCATGAAGACTCCCAGAGCCAACCCCAGGCTCCGAGGCCCCCAGAGGCGCATGGTCCTGGTAGGAGACAGAGGGCCCATGTGGCAGGTAAGGGTGATGCTATCGAGGGACAGGGCAAGGGCCAGGCACAGAGGCAGAGACAGCTTGAGACAGCCGTGCAGCCGTGGAAGGCGCTGGTTGGAGATCGGGGGGTCATTCCCCAGGCCTGCTCGCAGCCCTGGTTGAGTCTGCCCCCTGAGTTAGCAGATTTTTGCCTCTGTCAGCGTCTAGAAGGGAAATGAGGGGGAAAGGAGGGGAGTCTAAGGAGAGGGTAAAGCTTTCTCTCCTGCTGCTACAGCTCATACCAGGAGTGGGAGCCTGCCGGGAGGGGCATGTGCTCTCTACACCCAGATCTTCCAGGTGGCCCACAAGTACTCCTCTGCCATCAGTCTCCAGTTTCCCCAGACCCCCACCTGCAGTTCTCCCTGAGCCTCAAGGATTCAGAGGGGAGGGGAGAAAGACCAATCTGCTCATGTGACAGTGAGATGGACATCGGCCGGACGCCCGGCTTCCTCGTGAGTTCCTCTGCCTGTGACAGATGGGGATGAAGAGCCCCATTCTGAGGCCAAGAAGGCAGCCATAAGGAGGGAATGAGGGTCAGACAGGTACAGGGTGCTGAACCCAGGGAGGTCAAACTATAGGAGCAACTTTGTCACGAGTAGGAGTTAAAACTCGGGCATTTCTTTTCTCTTCTGAAACGTTCTCAGCATAAGGCAGACCCCCCGTGTATGAAAAGCTGGGGGAGACGGGTGATTTATGAAGCTCAGATCCCCGGACCCCCTCCAACACCCCTGTGCCCGCTTTCCAATCCCCTCTGTACCTAGAGAAGATGGAGAGGGTGGAGCTGGAAAGAGAGAGAAAAAAACTCTGCGACCTAAGGATACTGAAAGATACAAACATCGAGCTTCTGAGTTCCTCCCCGAAGGCCCCAGCTTCCTAATCAACTGGGAGTCTGGACCCACCCCTTCAGATTACAGCCACAACCAAGGGCCACAGCCCTTCCCGACAACCCCTTTCTGGGACAAGCTAGGAGTGACCCCAGGTAAGGAGAACCCACACTTGCTACCTAGAGACCCGCCCCCTCTGGCATCACCCCCTAATTCCCTCCCCCAACACAGCCCCCAGGATCCAGCACCTCACCGGACTCCCTCCAGTGTCCTGATTTCTTCTATTCCTTCCATCCATCTCTGTCTCCTCCCATTACCCCCATTTCAGCCCTGTGTCCCCTCCAGCTTTGGTGACCGCTCAGTCGCCAGCCCTTTGTTGGCCCCCTCCGAGGTTCTCTCTGTGACCCCCCCCCAGGTCTCCCCCCATAAATTCGAGAGTCCCTCCACTGGCTGCGGCCTCGGCTTCACTTGCCCACTCACCAGGCCACCTGAAGAGCAGCAGGGAGATCGGGGTCTGGCCCTCCCGCACGCCCCAGCCACCGCCCGGCTCCTCGCTGTGCTCAACTTTCCCCACAAACTTGCTCCGCGCCCAGGCTCCTCCCCCTCCCTCCCTTTGTCCCGCCAGTCCCTGCAGCTGCTCGGTCTTTAATTGTGTCTCTGGCTCTCTCTCTCACGGCATCTTTCCTTCTCCGTCAGGGCACCCAGCCCGCCCTTGGAAGACAGCACTTCTACCCTCCTTTCACGCTTAGGAATCAATTCTACCTTTTCCTTTTTGCTTTCTTCAGAACAAAAGACTCATTCAGGCAACAGAAAGAAAGAAAGAAAAAGAAAATAACAGACGAGTTGAAAGCAGACATTGTCAAGGACATGACAAGGTAGCCCCAGGCTGACACAGAGAATAGGGGCCCCCACCCTGAAGGCAAGGGGCAGTCTTGTGATATTAATGATGCCTCAGGTTCAGAAAGAATTTTGCCAGTCCCTACAATTCTCCCCATTTTACAGATGAAGGTGCCCAGACCCAGAGGGTAGACAACTTGCCCAAAGTGAATGACAGGGGGCAGGTTCCAAGAGAGGCCAGAAGCCTCTGCCAGGAGCCTGGGCTCAGGGAGGGATGTTAGAAGTACAAGGCAAACACAGGGTCCAATAAATTAGCTGTTTATTTGCAGAATAAACACTGAATCAAACACTGAAACATGAAATGGTGAAGCTTGTGAAGGATGTGGATGGCAGAGGTCATGAGAACAGCCCTTTTTCAAAAAATTTTTGGTATTGTAGTTTAAGAAATTGATAACTGAGAAAACTCCATAGAAACCAGGCCCACAGATCCTGACATCCTATTCACACACCCCAGTCCCCTGCCCTGCACCCCACCAGCACCCAGCTTGGTCCCTTTGAGACAGAGTGCCCCACCCCTCCCCACTTCCAACTTCCTTCAAACCCCACCCCCAACTGCAACTCTAAAACTCCTCCCCTTTTCTTTGTTGGGGCTGACAACTTGCCCAACATAGAGGTGTGCTTGGAAAGCACACACCTTCTTCCTAAATAAATACCCCCAGCCCCTCCTCCCCAGATTGTAAATGAAAAAATAAATATTATGAACACCCACCCACCCCCAACCCACCAATGGTAATCTCCTGGATTTGGGGCCCCAGCCATTCACCCAAAAAGTCCCTTTCTTTACCTCTCTGCATCCCCCTTCGACTCCTTCCCAGACCCAGCTGAGGGAGAGGGGGAGGAGGGGAAGGGCCATGAACCCTTCTGATGCTAGGGCACCCTTCCCCTGTTATCTTGGTCCAAGCAGGGCCAGGACTGAGAGGAAGAGAATGAGGATGGGTTGGGTGTGAAAACCAACAGATGTCCCCCCAGTCCTGCTCCTGCCCTGGTTGTGGCGGACAAGGACACCTCCTCCTTTGCCCCCAGAAGTGTCCCTTCGAGGAGGGCGAGGCAGCCGGGCTGGGGGGGCCACAGCTGCTGCCCCAGCCATCCAGTCATCTGCATAGTGCTGTCCCTCTCCAGAACCGCTGGCGTCCTCCTCCTCCTCATCTGCAGGAGGGAGAGGATCAGAAACAGGGTTGGAAAAGACATAATGGGAGACAGAGGAGAGAGAGAGACATGTAAACGGGGAGGAAGAGAATTTGAGATTAAAAAAAAGAAAAGGGATGCCTGGGTGGCTTAGTCAGTTAGGCATCTGACTTTGGTTCAGGTCATGATCTTGCAGTTCATGAGTTCAAGCCCTGCATGGGGCTCTGCACTGACAGCTTAGAGCCTGGACTCTCCTTCAGATTCTGTGTCTCCCTCTCTCTTTGCCCCTCCCCTGCTCATGCTCTGTCTTTCAAAAACCAATAAACATTACCAAAAAAAACCACACACACACACACACACACACACACACACACACACACACAGAAAGGAGAGACAGGGAAGAGAGAGACACAGATAGATGGAAGTTGGGAGGTGAGAGAAGTTAGTGACAGGAAGGCAAGGAGAGAGATCGGACAGACTTGGGAATGAGAGACAATGAGACAGACACAGAACAGAGAGATGGAGAGAAGATAAACAGAAAAGACAAAACAGACACGCACAGAAGCAGCTGGCAGACAGAAAGACGGGTGTTGGAAGAGAGAAGATGAAAGACAGAGACAAACAGTAGTAGAGAAAAAAATGAACGTCTGTCTGTGCGTTGCTTCTCTGGCAAATACCTTGGGAGTCTGCTCAGTGGCTTCCCACCTGGCTTCCCTGCCCTCCCCAACGATCCACAGCCTTTTGCTTACTCTAAGAGGTTTCCCGCTATTCTGTAGGAATGCTTTGGTGTCTCCCCACTGGACCGCGAACTTAAGGATGGAGAGCCTGTCATCAGTCTTCTAACCCCTCACCTTTGAGGTAAGCGTTCAGTACACGCGTGTTCAAAGGAGTGAGAGAATGAGTAACTGAGTAGAGACTGGGGGGGGGGGGGCGGGGAGGAGGGGTTCAGAAAGCAGTGGGCGGGCCCAGACCCGAGCGCTGAAAGCCTGGAGCTTCGAGAGGCTCTCGGGGAACCCGGGGCTCTCACCCCAGTCCTCCAGTTCCATGTCACGTCCCAGGGCGGCCGCCCTCATCCTGGTGGTGGCTAACCGGAGCTGCAGCCGCCGCCTGCGTGTCTGGACGTCAGATCTCAAGGATTCACGGTCCAGCTCTGGGTTTTCGAGCTGCTCCAGGGAACTTGCGACCACAGGCGACAAATACCTGCCAGCAGAGCAGCCCCGAAGGCTCCCAGGCTCCCGCCAAGCCCGCCCCGCCCCGAAGTCGCGTCCCACCCGCCAGCTGCCGCCCGGTCTCACCGGCCCCGCCCAGCTCCTGTCCAGCAGGGCGCCGCCTCCTGCGAGATGTCCGCCGCCATGCGGGGGTTCGCGCACACCGTCAGGGCCAGCCCGGCCCAGAAGCCCCTCACCCGGCCCAGCCGATCGCGGAGTTCCCACACCTGGGCCAGCAGAGAGAGAGGCTGGGCTGGAGCGCACGCCCCCACTACCCACCCAGCCTGGCTGCCCTGTCCCTCCCCCGCCCCTCCCCCGCGCCCCACTCACCAGGCGGTTCAGGCTGGTGCCTGCGGCCGTCGTGGGCCTCTCCTCCTCCGTCCCCGCCGCCCCCGCCGCCGCCGGGGTCCAGAGGCGGCTCACCTCCTCCCGGGGGGCTGGGGCTCGGCGGGCGCGGGACGGTGCCCTTTGGGGATTCCCGCATTCCCGAAACACCTACCGCCCAGGGAAGAGACCCCCTCCCAGTCATCCTGCGGTGAAAGCCACACAGTGTCCCCACTCCCAACACCCCCAGTATCCCTGATACCCCACACTGTCCCCCCACTCCAGGCCCTCACCTCCTGTATTCTAGCTGACACACCCACACTGTCTTTCCCCCTGTCCTCAGTTTGACACTCCCACCTTTCTCACGGCCCCTGTACCTGGGCTGACACCACTGCACTGTTTTCCTGCAGATACACCAAACCCTCTGAGATCTTCACCCCAATGGACTGGGCTGCCAGTTCAAAAGAAAAAGGGCCCTGGAGCTTCTCGGCCAGGAACAGGAGACCATCTTGAAGGAGGGGAAGACAGAGAAAGGGTGCTATGAGGGACTAGATGTCCCCACAAATCCTCCCGACCTGGGTCTTGGAGGGAAGCAGCAAGGTGTTGGAGAGGGCAAACTTACATGAAAGTTTCTTCACTCAATAGGGTTTAAAACTCCCTCCCAAGTCCACCCGGAAAGCATCCAGAACACAAACAGCCCTCCCAGACCCTCCTGAATCCCCTCACCCAGATAGGCCCCCCAGTCAGGATCCAGTCCCTGGCTGCTGAGACAGCCATGGGCCACGTTGAGGCAGAAGCCCCGGCAGGGTGGCAGCGAGGGGACACCCCGACAAAGAGGACAGCCGGTCAGACGCATCACAGCCTGCCTACAGCCTTCGGACAACGGCATCTGAGGGCAGACAGCAGGACTATGTCATTCACAAACACAGTAGCTGCACTTACACAAGTTTGGTGTTGGACAGAGCGAAATCAAATACATACTCCACCCCACCTTCCCTAGGCTCTCTGTGGAGAGCTGGATGTGAATGTCTAGGGTTGCTGACCCCATGTGGCAGCAGGTAAGACAAAACTGCCAAAGATCTGATGAGAGAGGTTCCTAGGGGCCCAGGCTGTAGATACCACTTCTTGAAGGGTATGGAATTAGAGAGACAGTGGGAAGAGGGGTCTGAGAAAAGGTTCAAAGAGAAGAGTGAGCCCATTGTGGCTGGGAAGAGAGGAGACTGGGGATGCAGGAGGTAAGGCTGGGAGGTCAGGGAGAGAATGGGTGGTGAAGAGAGGGCTTTAAAGGCCAAGGCAGGAATCTGGCCTTCAGTAGCAGGGGAATGGGGAGACACTGGGGGGTGGGGGGGAAGTGGTAGAGGCACTACTTCAATCTCAGGCTGCTATGGAGATAAACAGACCACCAGAAGCTGGCAGGGGTGGGGTAGGGGGAGTCATCAGAGAGCAGAAGAGAGTCAGAGAATGGAAGGAGATCATGGATCATGACACACGGGAGACTTCACTCTGGCCTCCCCCCCTCCTGATTTACCCTGGATCCCAGGGCCTTGGGGCTGATATGGGAAGGCCCCATACCTCTCCAGTCAAGCTGTCACTTGACTCTTTCTCATAGGGCCTCTCTTACTTCTGCCTCTCCCTCTCTAGGCCCTGCCCACACTCAGGTCCCCTCTAACCTTAAGTGTTTCGCTGACCACATCTCTTCCGGTTTCCAGGCCCTGGATAAAGGCCCGGGCAGCCACCAGGGCCCGGGTTATCTGGGGTAGGGGAAAGAAGGTGAGAGAAACCACAGGGTCAGTCATGATTCAAGCAAGACAGGGACCAAGAGACTGAACCAAGGGCACAAGCACTGGGGGGGGGGGGGGGGGGGCAGGTTTGTGGAGTTACATTGGGGTAGTTAGGAGTGTCAGGTGGTACAGGGAAGCAGGTTCAAAGGAATTGCAGTCTAGAAGGATAAAGGGGAACTGGCCTTAGGAAAAGACAGAGAGATCGTGTTTTACAGGGCTTGGAAATAGAGAAACGATGTATCAGAGCAAACAATAAACTGAAAGCCAGAAGATCTGGGTATGAGACACAGCTCTACCACTGGCTCTGAGACCTTAACTTCTGGGAGGCTCAGTTTTCTTACCCATAAAATAGGGATAATACTTTCTACCTCCAAGGGTTATGACAATTAAATGAGATACTACAGATGAAAGTCTGTCTCAACTATTAAGTACCTAATTCATGTTTAGTTGAACCAGAGAAAGTCAAGATATTAGGACTGGGGAGCAGTTGGCAGAAAGGTGGCTAGGGGCCAAGAGCAGGTGAAAGGGTCAGGGATTTGTGTGAAATTAGGGCACCAGATGAGAGTGAGGGAGTACCCATTCAAAGGAGACCAGAGAGCATTGGGTCAGGCAGAGGGGACTGGGGCTCAAGCTAGGGGTCACCAGGTCAGAGACGTCTGCCATGCAGGATGAGGAGATCACCAGGTCAGGGGTGACTGGAGCATGAGGGGGGTGGTCACTGGGCCAGAGGTGAGTGGTGCACAGCTCAGAGGTCACCAGGTCAGAGGTGGCTGAAGCTCAAGCCTCGGGGCCTCTCACCTGCAGGCGGAGGCGGCGGGGTGCCTCCCCAAAAGGCTTCAGAGAGTCATCAGGAGAGGAGGCGAGGCGAGTGAGGCAAAACAGGTAGTCGGGGGAGAAGATGTAGTGTGGATGCAGCAGGGGGAACATTTTCTCCAGGAGCTGTGCCCAGAAATCCACCAAAGCGTCCTCTAACCCCTCACCGGACCTCTCATAGTAGTCCCGCAGCCGAGAGAACAAGCCAGTGAATACAGGGGCGTGCTGGGAATACAGGTGGCCGTAGGAGCGGTGGAAGAGCAGGGCCAGAGAGTGCTCAGATGACGAGAGCATCTCCCGAAAAACCTCTGTGGCAAATGCAGAGAAAGGGGTGTGAGTTGGGGTGAGGCCAGAGAAGGATGGAAAATTGGTAGGGCAGAGGCAGGAAGAGATGGGGATTGGAAGAAAAAAGACGAGTGCGTTAGAGCCTCAGGAACTCTCAAGAGACCTGGGCAGGCTGGGAAAGGGGTGGGGGACAGATCCTGGAGAGGAGGCTGAAGAGAGGCTAAGCCAGGGTTCGGATGCCTTAGGGATGAATTAGGGAGTGAAGACATGATGTTTGCTGGGGTCATGAGCACAGAGAGGAGGGATGAGGCCAGGTGTGGGGACCACCAATTCCTCACCATCAAATTTTCTGTGCCGGGCAGCCAGTGTGTGAACCAGGAATGAGCCGCTCTCCTCCACCAGGCCTCTGAAGGTGGCCTCAGTCTCCCAAGTCAGCCTCTGCTCTATCTCACTGGAACAGCAGGTGTACTCCTGGGGACAGATCCGAAGGTGCTCACCTGGACAGAGGAGACAGAAGAATGGGGTGGGGGAGAGTGCTAGCAAGAAATTCCTTCCTTCTTCCTCTGTCTGGGAGATTTTCCTTTCTCTTCTACTTGTCTGGTCTCTTTTCTATTGTCTATCCCTCAATCCCACCTATCCCCTCCTTATTGTCCCATCACCCATCCCAAGTCGACTGCCATTAGTCATGGGATCAAATAGTGATGGGCGAAATGAATGATCAGAGTGTCCTCAGGTGACCCTCCCCAACACTGCACACTTCAGGCCTCTAAGGACCTACAGGGACAGCATCGATGGAAGAATGGGATTTGGAGGGGTGGGGTTACTAGGTAAGCAAGAAAGTATTATCATAGAAGGGGCTCTTAGAAACACCGAAGGGAACAAATTGAGATGTGAAGAAACAAACACGGCGGGGGGGGGGGGGGTGCCAATTATTAGAAAGGTATTCCTAGTGTGAGGGTGGAGTAAGAAAGCTATTATGTGAACAAGAGGATAACTGTGATCCTAGTAAGTAAGTTCAGGAGAAGAGACATTATTGGCATGACAATGGCATGAAAAGATTATTATAACGGTCATTCTGAAAAGGAAGAGTTATTGTGAAGCGGGGGGGAGCCGCCCCCGCCCCCTCCCTCGCCCCCAATTCTTTAGTCTTCCTCATTCTCCTCACCTGAGATCACTGCGGGAGGGAGTAGGCTTAAGCTATATCCCCGAGCCCCCAGCACCTGCCGGGTCTCAGTGCAACTCCGGGTGACCTTTGCCTCACTCCCGGGTCCAGGACCAGGACCGGGACACAGAGACAGCAGCAAAAGCAGAAGAGATGGCAGAGCGAACATAGCTGCTGCAGCCCTGGTTCTGCAAAGTGTGTCCTAAGAAGGAAAGAAGAACAGCCCGAACTCGGGAATCCGGTTCTCTGCCGCGCGACCGCTGCCCCGGCCAGAAAAAGAGCGCGACCTCAGAAAACTGAACACCGCGCACGATAGCAGGACCAAGCGGCATCTGCGGAGACAATGGGAGCTGGGAGCCGGGCAGGGGGCGGGGTCCGAGGCGGGGTCCCGCCAATGATGGTAAGGAGCGGGCCTCAGGGGCGGGGTCGAGGGAGAAGTTAAGCCAATGTAGTGGGGAAGCTCGTCGGGGGGGCGGGACTCGGCGGAACTAAAGAGGCTGGTGGGGGAGGGGCGTGGCCTTTCTTGGGGGCGTGGCTATCCTATTCGAAAGGCGGGGCCTGGGTGGAACCCAGCCTATGGCAGTTGAGAAGCCAGAGTGAAGGGGCTACAACAAGTCTAGTGCGAAGCCCGACCAATGGAGGGGGAAATTGGGGGCAGCGGGGGCGGGACCGAGGTGGAGCAGGGCTAAAGCCAAGGATCAGCGCGCCTGAGTCCACGTGACGGGGCGGCACGCCAAAGAGCACGAAAAGCTCGGGCTGCACGAGGCTGCTGGAGCAGCGTGACTGTAACGTGGTGAACACGAGCTCGCACACGCCCAAGCCTCGCGACAATTTCCAGTCCTGGGACGTGCCGTTGAGCTCGCGTCTGCGCACAACGTGTCTCGCGCCTTCCCGCGTTTTTCTGGATTCTTCCACCACCGGAAGAGAAGCAGCCGGCGCCTGTTCTGGTCGCGGGGTGAAGAACGCAGAACCCCAAGGGAGCCAAGGCTGTGATCTTTCCTCATCCCTGATCAGCCAGACGTCGCTATTCCAGGCTCAGACAGTGAGGCTCCTCTTTGACCCAAGAATACGCCCTCTCCCCGCACTCCCGGCCCTGAGAGAGGAACCCACCCTCCCCCAAGCCTCAATGGCTTCCTCCACAGAAGCTAGGAACCCCAAGCCCCAGGCCCCAAGACACTGACAGTCACTCCTGTCAGCGATTAGGAAGCTCCTCAGCCCACTTGCCCCAGGGTCAGTCAGAGATACCATCTGCTGGAAAAGTGGAGAACGAGAGTTTTCCTTTACTCCCTCAGTGTTTCTGCTCCAGTTCTAATGGTGACTGCACCCGTAAATCGTGAAGTGCTTCCCATTCCATTCTATGTGGAATCAGGTTCTAGCCTGAAAATGAAAGACTGGGGTTTTGTTTTGTTTTGTTTTGTTTTTCAATTTGTACCGCTTGAGCTGGTCTCCTTTGCACCAGGCAATCTACGTTTCCGACGTGTGCAGAGAGGGGTCTGCTTTAAGCGGCTCTGGTGTGCGCATCGTGGCGGCCTTGGAGAGGATTCCAAACGCACGGCCTGATGTCTCTAATCCCCAGATGCCTTAGGTCAGGACGGTCATTTTTTTGTGCGCATCCACACCCCACCCCCGAGTTGCAGAGCACTTCCCTTGGAAAGGAAGGGGATGGTCAGAGCTGAGGCTGGAGACGTGGTGGGCTAGAGGCCCTTTCCTCTCCTCCTTACTTCCGCAGCTCGACCATCATGCCTACGCTGCGGTCCTCCTCCTCCCCAAGCAGTGTGTCCTCCCCACTGCGGAGAGCGTCGGGAGGCGGACAGAGGGTCTTGTCTGCGTCTTCTAGTTCGTCTGTCAATATGCCCTGTGGTGACAGGGACTCGGACCAGACTGCAGAGGGGTGAGTGGAGTCGATGAGAACTTGTTGCATTGCCTGGCCTTCTCCCACAGTGGGGGCAGCTTTCAGCTCTGTCTGCCCCTCTGTGTAAACATTAAGAGATGCACTCTCAGAGCAGTGACTCTCTCCTGCTTTGCTAGCTAATTGGGTTTTTCTCCCCCTTGCCGTACATGTTGTAGACATCAAAAATAATATATCCACTTCCAAATCTATCATCCATTTGTCCAAACTTTTCTGGCATATATTTGTATGCTCAGCATGTACAGCCTCTATTGGGAGTGGGGAGGTGGGGGAGGGAGAAGAGTTCTTTGTTTGCTCCTGACAAATAGTATATACTTGTTGGTTGGTGTGTGATCCTTTATTTGGGGATTTTATAAACAGGTTTGTCTATCCTTCTCTATTATCATTTACCAGCTTGTTTTGTGAAGGCTATAATAATATATCTTTTTTATCTTTCCAGGAATAAAATAACCTCATACAAGATCTGATTTATCTCCTGGTTATTTTTAAATTGGCTTCCTCTGACTCATTTCTATCAGTGCCACTGTTGGAGAGAAGATTATATCTATGTTATAAACTTAACTCTAGTCAATACAACTTACAAACTTTTTTCAAGGGATGAAATTTAACTCTAGGCACATATTAACATCCAAGTTATATATGAGTAATATGCGACTTACCAGGCCATGCTGATTTTTCGCCACAGCAGTGATCCCTCTGCCTGTTTAAGTGAATATCACTTGATTTTCTTATTCAGAGAGAATATTAGGAAAAGGTTGTCCTTCACCCATCTCAGTTTCTCATTTTTCATCTTCACTGCTCTCTTCAAGTGAAAGCTTTCTTTTAAGATTTTTGTCTCTACTCCCTGTAACAGTAAGCACATCTCTTATTTAAAAAAAAAAAGACTTTATTTCACTTTGAGAGAAAGTACACATGTGCATGAGCAGAGGAGGGGCAGAGGGAGAGGGAGAGAGAGAATCTTAGCAGGCTCCACACCCAGCATGGAGCCTGATGCAGGGCTCGATCTCACAACTGTGAGATCGTGACCTGAGCTGAAATGAAGAGTCAGTCACTTAACCGACTGAGCTACCCAGATGCCCGCTAAAGATTTTATTTTTAAGTAATCTCTACACCCAACAGGGCTTGAACCCACAACCTCAAGATCCAGAGCCACACACTCCACTAACTGAGCCAGCCAGACACCCCAACACATCTTAAGAAAATGTGAATATATTTTTCTCACAGAGAAAGGGCTACAGTCAGAGACAAAGAAATTCTAATTCATTTACCCTTGTATGTAAAGACTGGGGTGTTGTATCTAAGGAGAACCACATTCCCTCATAGGGATAGTGATTCTTTGTCAGCTGATGAAGGCAGTGACTTTGAAGACAGCCTGAGACACAGTGTGAAGAAGAGAGCAGCAAAACGACCACTCAGGACAACCCCAGTGAGTCAGTCCATTTTGTTTTGCTTTTGAATTTGGTCTGGGAAGCAGCAAAAGAAAACCTAGAAAAAGCCTCAGATGATATGTTTGATGAAAGGATAAAATTTAAAGAGCATGAAGGGACAGAAATAAGAAGAGGGCAAATTTTGAAGAGAAAAGATAAGAGAAAAGGGTAGTAAGGGCATAAAGAAATAGAAATGGGCCTAAGGGACTTTTTTAAAAGAGAAGAAAATAATAAAGTTCACAATATAAGAATTAGTTATTTCAGATCTCAGTAACTCATACTCTGCTGTGAAATTGGCAGCTTAAGCCTACTCGTGTGACAATGATGAGACTAAGTGTTAATATCACTTCTACTTTTTAAGGATATTCATGATCTCTTTATACTTACTAGGTGGCCAAACATCCAAAGAAGGGGCCCCGAATGGTACGTGGTCATGGCCAGAAAGGCTCAGAACCACCAACCAGTGATCTTTTTGATGCTGTGAAAGCTGCCAAAAGTGACATGCAGGTAAAACGGTGTCTCACCCTCTGTTTCATGATACTATCTCACTCTTTGTAGGATAAAAAGAAAAGGACAAATGTTTACAAAATTGATTTAATGTGGACATGTTAGGGAATATAACCTATATCAGGAAAGAGAGATAAGACCATGGAGTGAATCCTTGGAATGATGTAAGGGAGACCTTGGATGAGAGAGAATGCGCCTTTCCTAGAAGTGTCACAGAACAAGGTGGATTTTGCTTTTATTGACTGACGGGGGAGGCAGGCAGAGGCATTGGATAGTCTAGAGAGGAAATGGTATAGGTGGCAACTTGTTCACCCTTGTGACTTTTTAGCTCCACTTTAACAGTTACACCTAATCCTTTTTTCTCTCTCCATATTTCTTTTTCCATAATTTTATTGTAATTCTATTATCATCTAAAAGTGTAGAAGGCTCATGTATAATTTTAAAATTTTGAATGATCACCCAGATCTCTAGTCCCACCTCAAGAAATGAAACATTAATAGGGCCACAGTAGATCTTCTCTCCACCTGGCTGGCCCCCACAGTCCCCTCACCACCCAGAGATAACCACTAGAGTAAATTTTATGTTAATCATTCCCTTGCCTTTCTTTTTTTTTTTTTTTTTTTAATTTTTTTTTTCAACGTTTTTTATTTATTTTTGGGACAGAGAGAGACAGAGCATGAACGGGGGAGGGGCAGAGAGAGAGGGAGACACAGAATCGGAAACAGGCTCCAGGCTCTGAGCCATCAGCCCAGAGCCCGACGCGGGGCTCGAACTCACGGACCGCGAGATCGTGACCTGGCTGAAGTCGGACGCTTAACCGACTGCGCCACCCAGGCGCCCCCCCTTGCCTTTCATTATACTTTTGTCACCAGTGAATGTGTTTTTTTTAAATAAGTGAGCAGTTCTTTATATGTATAGTCTTCTGTGACTTATTTCGATTGTTTGAGATTTAGTCATATTGATGTGTAGTATAGGTTTTTATAGTTTCTAGAACAGTTTTAGATTTTCAAATATAGGAAGTTTTTCTATTTATATTTTTGTTACTGATTTCTAACTTTATTGCATTATAGTCAGAAAATGTGGTCTTTGAAACTTACGGAGACTAGCTTTATGACTTAGCATTTAACCCATTTCCAAAACTATTTCACCTGTGCTCACAGAAGATGTGTATTCTCCAGTTGTTGGGTAGAGTGTTCTCTAGGGTGAGATCAAAACTCCCAAATGGTACAAATGTGGTACTGTTTTGATCTTTCTACTACGTGTTAGGGTTTCCTTGTTTTTGGTCTGGTATGTCAGTTACAGAGAGATGTATTAAAACCCACAAAGATGTTCTCTTTAGTTACTACTTTTGTATTCATGCCTGTCTTTGCCTTAAGTATTTTGAGCATTTGTTGCCTAGAAAATTGAACCTTTTATTGATATTTACTGTCATTTTTTATATTTTAAGATAAACAATTGTTCTGTTTTTTTATTAACATAATCTGTACTAGCTTTATTTTTAGTTACTATTTGTCTGATACCTTTTTTATCCTTTTCCCTTCAATCTATGTATGTTTGGAGTGTGTCTCCTGCATATAGCGTATATCTAGATTATGTTATTCAATCCATTCTGCCAATCTTTCCTTTAACAAGAGAGTTTGATTCGTTTATATTTATTGGCACTATTGATACATTTGAATTTGTTTCTCCCATTTTATGTGCTTCATTTTGTTTTAGCTTTTCTGTTTCTTTTTCTCCTTTACTTCCTTGCTTTTGGATTCTGTCTTCTATAAGGACCTATGCACACTTTAATTCTAATTGCCCCTTCCAATTTACATGCTGTCTTGTAGTGTTTTACTTGTATCTATTTCCCTTTCCAACAAATTAGACATTGCTGTTTTATAAAATGTTTGTTTGTATTTACTTGCATTTCTATCATTTTATTTATCATTCCTTCTCAAATCTTCTGTAAAAATTCATTCTCTTGCTGTTCAAAGTTTCTCTCCTTTAAAATTTCTGTTAGGTAGAGTTTATTAACTCTTTGTTGTTGTTGTTGTTGCTTGTATGAAATGTCTTTTACCCTTGTTCTTGAAAGGTTATTTTCTGGGTATAGAAGTCTAAGAGGACATTTTTCTGCTTCAGCACATTAAAAAGATTATTCCACTGCCTTCTAACTTCACTTATTGCTGGTGAAAGTCAGCTGTCAGTTTAAGTTAGCACTATCTACTACAACAATTTGTAATGATGGAAATGTTGCATATCGTCATTTAGTATAGTATTCACTAGCCACATGTGGCTGTTGAGTACTTGAAATGTGACTGGTGTGACTGTGGAACTGGATTTTAATTTTCATTTGATTTAATTTTAATAGCCACATATGGTTAGGGGCTTATGGATTAGTTCAAATCTAATTTATAAGTGGTTTTGTTTGTAAGTGTTATATGCAGATCCTTTGTAAGTGATCTCTTTTTGCCCTGTTTTTGAGATTTATTTTGCTTTTGTGTTCTGATGTTTTATATAATGTTTATAGGTGTAAATTTTCTTTTCATCTGTTATGTTTGAAATCTATTGGCTTCCAGGCTCTAAAGATTGGGGTCTTTCAACAACTATGGAAAATTCTTTTCAAATACTGCCTCTTTGTCATTCCATTATCTTGTTCTGAAATTCAATTAGATATTAATTAGAACTTCTCACTCTATTCTCCATGTCTCTTAATAGCTCTGTCACTGTTTCTGTTAGTCTGTCCAGGCTGCATTTTGGATACTTTCTTTGATTTAATCTTCTAGTTCACTCATCTTTTGTTTTTCTGTGTCCAATCTGCTTTTAACCCATTCATTAAAATGGGTTTTAAATTTTTTTTTTTCATTTTTATAGATTTTTGGGGGGTCTTTTTTCAAAATTGATTGTTCTTTGCTTCTGGTTTAAAGCTTCACTTTTATTTTTTTATTCATAGCATAATTTATAATCTGTGATAACTTTAATGTTTGAAATCTATGAATATGATTCTGCTGTTTTTTCTGCTAATTCTTACTTTCAGTGCCTTATTTCTTTACTAAGTTTCACTTTGAGCTGCTCATTTTCTCTTGGAGTTCTATACTTTGGACTCTATATTTTGGAGTTCTATATTTTGGAATTCTTTGGGTCCTGAATTAAAGGTGTGGTTGGTTGGTTGGTTGGTTGGTTGGTTTTTAAAGGTGTTTTTTTTTTTTTAACGTTTATTTATTTTTGGGACAGAGAGAGACAGAGCATGAACGGGGGAGGGGCAGAGAGAGAGGGAGACACAGAATCGGAAACAGGCTCCAGGCTCTGAGCCATCAGCCCAGAGCCTGACGCGGGGCTCGAACTCACGGACTGTGAGATCGTGACCTGGCTGAAGTCGGACGCTTAACCGACTGCGCCACCCAGGCGCCCCTAAAGGTGTGTTTTTAAGAGAGGAACCTGCTTGGCTTGGCTGTAGTTGACTGGGGACCCTCCAGAATCACTTTGAATTAAATTCTCTAATTGAGAGTATTCTGATCATATAGGGAGTGTGGATCTAGACTGCAAATCTAGACCTGAGAGCTGACTTACGGTTATGAATTTTCAAGGGCGAGTTCTTTTTTTTCCCTCCACCCCACGTTAACGTCCTAACAAGCTGGTGTTCGTGCTGTCCCCTTCTGACCTGTGGGTTTATTTTTCATTCCTGTTTTCATGCTAACATGACTTTTTTTTTTAATTTTTTTTTTTAACGTTTATTTATTTTTGAGACAGAGAGAGACAGAGCATGAACAGGGGAGGGGCAGAGAGAGAGGGAGACACAGAATCTGAAACAGGCTCCAGGCTCTGAGCGGTCAGCACAGAGCCCGACGCAGGGCTCGAACTCACGGACCGTGAGATCATGACCTGAGCCGAAGTCGGACGCTTAACCGACCGAGCCACCCAGGCACCCCCATGCTAACATGACTTTTTCCAGCACCTCGCTTTATCGCAGGAGCCTCCTTTTGGACCTCTCTTCTTGGAAAGCCCAAAAGCTCGATCTTCTATGCTCTGCATTCCATGCAGCTATCTGGACAGAAAGTCATGGTTCCTGGGGTTCCATAGAACCCTCAGGGCAAGAATCAGCTTGCTTATCTCCCAGGATTGCTACCCTCATTTCATTTTGGGCCTATACAGAATTCTACCTTTCATTCCAGTTCAGCAATACGTTTTAAAAGATGTTTTTAACATTTTAATCAGAAGTTTAGCTGTTTCAGTTGGTACAATCATACAGGATTTCCAGTCTGTCATATTGCCAGAAATAGAAATCATCCACCTTTTTTTTCCTAGTCTTTGGTGGATGAGTGGCTGGATAGCTACAAGCAAGACCAGGATGCAGGATTCCTGGAACTCATTAACTTTTTCATCCGATCTTGTGGATGTAAAGGTAAGGAAACTCCTACCCCTTTCTAATCCCTAGCCCTTTGCTCCTATGTTATAGAACTTTTGCTACATTTAGATGAGTAGGACTAGGAATCACCTAAATAAAGAGAGAAGGTTAAGCATATGAAAAGTTTCACTGATTTGACCACATTGTAGATTGGTAAGTAGGAAAGTGGTCCAGTTAGGGAACTATGTTGGTTTGGTTGGAGATAAGACCCTTTGGGGAAAAGTAACTAATCACACTAATGTGAGGCCAATGATACTCACAAATTTGAAAATAGACCATTAGACATCTTTTAGTCTTCCTATCTTTAGATGAAATCATCCTTCATTATTCCCTATTTCTCAGATACTTCCTTCCATATTTCTCCACTGAAGCTGTGGATTCCCCAGATCCCCACAGGTCATGACCTAACTTATTGGGGTAAGATAATCTCAGGCAGGTTGTGTTATAAGAATCCAGAATTGGTGTGGTTTTTTTGCTTTATTTATTTTTTATTTGGGTTTAAAGAAAAAAATTGTAATGTTTATTTGTTTTTGAGAGAGAGAGAGAAACAGAGTGTGAGCAGGGGAGAGGCAAAGAGACCCAGAGACACAGAATCCCAAGCAGGCTCCAGGCTCTGAGTTGTGAGCACAGAGCCCGACATCGGGCCCAAACTCACAAGCCATGAGATCATGACCTGAACCAAAGTTGGACACCCAACTGACTGAGCCACCCAGGTGCCCCAGGATTTTTTTTTTAAACTATTCTTTTCCATTGCTTGATTCCTTTGGGTTTTCTAGAGAGGTTGCTTTAACAGCAGATACACAGTTTGATGGCAGCAGGTTTAGGACTGGGATTTAGGTTTTCTGATTCCCCACTTATGCTCTTTTCAATATATTTTCTAGCTCATCTTCAGGTGTATGTGCAAATGGTCACAGTGTCCTGTTATTTTTCTTGTAACTACTTCACCTCCTCCATTCCTCAGGCAATGTGACCTCCGAGATGTTCAAGAAGATGTCCAACTCAGAGATCATCCGGCACCTAACAGAACAGTTTAATGAGGTAGAGGAAGACAATCAGAATTCTCTTGCCACTCTTATTTCAAAACACAAGGCCCATTATCCCCTTCTTTCTGACTGTGGGAAATAGGATAGCTTTTGGAAGAAGGAGTTCAATCTCTTGGGGGCAAAA
Organism: Prionailurus viverrinus; assembly: GCF_022837055.1. NCBI lineage: Eukaryota > Metazoa > Chordata > Mammalia > Carnivora > Felidae > Prionailurus > Prionailurus viverrinus. Next base: position 7,672,087 of record NC_062576.1, read on the forward strand.
GGGACCCATAGATGTTATCTGAATATGCCTCTGAAGTTGAGAATAGCAGGAAATGAGGTATAACAGAGAAAGATTTTTACTATACTATTGGGTTTTGACATCCAAAGTCCCTATGGTTTCATAGACTTGGTAGTAATTTTTCTCATTCAGTTCATAAACCCTTCTATAGGATTCAGGAGAGTATCCCCTGACAGCACCGGGTCCATCCTGGAAGAAGTTCCAGGGCAGTTTCTGTGAATTTGTGAAAACATTGGTCTATCAGTGCCAGTATAGCCTCCTCTATGATGGCTTCCCTATGGACAACCTCATCTCCCTGCTCACTGGCCTCTCAGACTCCCAAGTCCGTGCCTTCCGTCACACTAGCACCCTGGCTGGTGAGCATTCATTTTTAGTCTATAAATGTTCTTTTGGGGATTTCCTGTGTTCTCTGGTCTCTGAATTCTTCTTAGCCTTTCAAGCCCTGGCTTCTTTTACCCTGAACTTCAACCAAGTTTCTCACTAGTAGTATTGCAAAAAAGGGTAGATTACAGTGACAGTTTCCAGTCTTAACTTGTTTCTCATAGCTCAACAGCTGGGAACATGCTGAGGATTAAAAGAAGCCCAAAAGGGGGAGAAAAAAATGTCCAGAACAGTCTTAGGATTTTAGGGTCACCCTGCTCTAGCTTTTCATTTTGAGTCCCCTTCCTTTTTCTTTCCTTCTTTTCTTTCTTTCTGTGGCAGAGGTGGCAGCAGCCATGGTGGGTTACCCCCAAGTGCCCCACTCCCTGCTTCCTCCTCTTCTTCCCACTGGAACCACAAGATGCTTTTTTTTCTTCCTTTTTAAAATCTATCCTCCCTCCTCTGACCTAAGTAAAAATTCCCTTTTCTTGTTTTTCCTGGCTCAAAGCCATGAAGCTAATGACCTCCCTGGTAAGAGTTGCCCTCCAACTGAGTCTGCACAAAGACAATAATCAGCGGCAGTATGAGGCTGAACGAAATAAGGGACCAGGACATAGAGCTCCCGAGCGACTGGAGAGCCTGTTGGAGAAACGCAAAGAGGTAAAAAGTGTTCCCTGCCTCTTCCCTCTCTCTCTCTCTCTCAGCTTCATCCACTGTTGCTGAAGCCCGTTTTACCCCTGCCCACACACTTCTCTCTTGTAAGGCACAGGCCCCTAAGCAACCTTTTGGGTCATGAACAGTGGAGTCTGACAGTAGTCTAATAGACCCATCCTGTCAGAGGTCACTGCATGCTTATCTTGTTTCTGGGATGTGATCTCAATGAATTAGTTCTAACTCAGAGTAAATTTTAGAGTTCTTTATAATCCAACTTTTGCTTAGTTTCCATTATCTACATTCATTACCAGGAATGTTTTTAAGTGCTGTGCTTGCATCTCATGCAAGGAGTTAATTTTTGACTTTCTGGTCAACTATATAGTCTGCAGATCACCAGAGGAGTATTAAAGGCCAACCACTGATGAGGGAGGCCAACTGTTTGAGGACTGGAAAGTGACTGGCCTTTCAATCACTCCTGGACTGTCTGTTCCGATTAGCTACCAGTTCCATGGCCTTATATAACTTCCAAGCTTCCATTTCCTTTTCTTTAAAAAGGGGGATAATTCTACCTTTTTATGAAGATTAAATAGATGGTGAGTGAATAGTCTGGCACATAGTGGACACTTGCTTTATTTCCTTTTATACTTAAAGACAACTGGAGGACATAAGCCCTAACAAAATCTTTTACACTGATTAAACCCTCAAACAGCTGTGCGTGTCATGAGACACTGATTTTCCCCCTACTCTCTCTTAGTAATATCTCTTAGTATCTGAGACTCCTCCAGCATGAGGTTGGCAGGACTCCCCATGCCTAACCACAACAATTGACTGTCTTCTCACCCCTCACCAAGATTTCTTCCATGGTAAACCTTCTTTCCTTACTCTCTCTTACTATTTTCAATGTCAGTATGATCTTTTTTTTTTTTTTTTTAAATTTTTTTTTTCAACGTTTATTTATTTTTGGGACAGAGAGAGACAGAGCATGAACCGGGGAGGGGCAGAGAGAGAGGGAGACACAGAATCGGAAACAGGCTCCAGGCTCTGAGCCATCAGCCCAGAGCCCGACGCGGGGCTCGAACTCACGAACCGCGAGATCGTGACCTGGCTGAAGTCGGACGCTTAACCGACTGCGCCACCCAGGCGCCCCTGTCAGTATGATCTTAAACCTTATGTGTATTAGGTCTGTCTCATATCCTATGTATAATACCGTGAATCTTTTTTTTTTTTTACTTGTCTAGGCTCTTGCTTTATTAGTCATTATTTCTCTTTTTGTTTTTAATCCCTCTCTCCCCACTGTTCTCTTCACTTAGAAATGTCTGTAGGCCTTTGAATCTTCCCTTTACTCTTCCTCTCTATGAACTACTCCATTTCTATCCTTCCTTTTTAGTATTTTCTTACTTCCTTAATATCCAACTGAATCCATTTTTTACTACCTAGCTTCTATCCCCATTTTTCTTTGAAATTATTCTTTCCAAACCAGTGACTTTTTTTTTAATGTTTTTTTAACGTTTATTTATTTTTGAGACAGAGAGAGACAGAGCATGAATGGGGGAGGGACAGAGAGAGAGGGAGACACAGAATCAGAAGCAGGCTCCAGGCTCTGAGTCATTAGTCCAGAGCCTGATGCAGGGCTCAAACTCACGGACTGCAAGATCGTGACCTGAGCTGAAGTCGGATGCTTAACCGACCAAGCCACCCAGGCGCCCCAACCAGTGACTTTTTAATCCCTATAGTCAGTGGTCTTTTCTTAATTTCCTTTTTCCAAACTTCTATAGAAACTGGTACTGATGACAACTTTTCCTCCTTCTGTCCCTCTCTCTCTTTCCTTTTCTTTTCAATATGAAATTTCCCAAACATTCTGAGAGAGAGAGACATTGGCAGAGTGAACATCATATACAAATTATCTGGATTTAACAACTAATATTTCATTATATTTGTTTCTTCTAATTTTTTGTTATTTAAATTTTTTAAATGTTTATTTTTGAGAGAGAGAGAGAGAGAGAGCGAGAATGAGTGGGGGAGGGGCAGAGAGAGAGCGAGACACAGAATCCGAAGCAGGCTCCAGGCTCTGAGCTGTCAGCACACAGCCTGAAGCAGAGCTCAAACCCATGAACCGCAAGTTCATGACCTGAGCTGAAGTCAGACACTTAACTGACTGAGCCACCCAGGTGCCCCAATTATTTTGTTGTTTTATAGTAAATTATATATATACTGGTATTTCCACCTAAAGACTTAAATATGTTCTCTAAAAATTATTTTAAAACTTATCATCCAAGAAAATTATTCCTGCATTAACTCAATACCATTTTAACATTCAAAAATATTAATTATTCCTTAATATTTTGTAATTCCAATTCATATTTAAATTTCCCTGTGTATCCCCAAAATGGCTTTTATATCTGATTAATTCCAACCAGGATCTAATTAAGGATTATGATGCATTGCATTTGTTGTATTTCTTAAGCCTCTTTTAACCTCTCCCTCTCCCATTCCCCCCCCCCCAATATATTGATTTATTGAAGAGGTAGGGTCAGTTGTGTTCCCTATAATTCTGCTTCCTTGATATCTATTCATCTAATCCAGGGTTTCTCAACAATGGCACTGTTGACCTGGGGCCTGTCTTGGCATTGCAGAATGTTTAACAGCATCCCTGGACTCTATCCACTAGATGGCAGTAGTACCCCCTCCCATTAGTGACCACCAAAAATGTTTTCAGAAGTTGCTAAATGTCCCTTGAGGGGCCCTGGTTGAGGACCATTGGTCTAATCTCTTCCTTTTCTTCTTCTGCTAGGTTTTCTATTTCTATCAAATAAACTGCATTTATTTAAAAATTCATGTTCTCAATTGTAAGTCAAAAAACCTGTGTAACTACCAGCTAGTGCCTCTGAATAGCCAAAAATAACCAGACCCAGAGGTGATATTATTTTTTCCAAACACAAAGAATCCTCTGAGTCGGTGGTTGACTCTACAGCTTCTTCCAGAATTAGAAGGTTGAAAAGAAACCTAAGATATCAGGGGTTCAGATTATGTCCTGTAATAAAAGGAAGTAAGTGGAAGTCATACTTTTCTGTATACTTTTGGGGCACAAGAAAGATTGACCTGTTACTCCCTGTCTTCCAGCTCCAAGAACATCAAGAGGAGATTGAAGGGATGATGAATGCGCTCTTCAGGGGGGTCTTTGTGCATCGGTACAGGTGAGTGAATGCGCTCCTCTCGTTGAAACAGCTGGTCCTTGGTTATGGAATCTGTAAACGTAGCAAGGTGTCCCTCCGTTATAACCCTGGTAATTTGGTTAGTCCTAGTGCAAATGCAGCTGGAGCAAAAACTTTGACAACAGATGTTTTAAGTTAGTAAGGTTTAGTTCACCCCCAACTCCAGGGGCTCTTGTAGCTCTTTTGAGAGAGAAAATAAGAGAATAAGGCACTGTTGAGTAGTATTCTGCTCCAGCTTTGCCCAAGATCTTCCCTTCCCCATCTTCCTGGAGCTGGAGACCTGAGAAGACTGCAGCAGAGGGACAAAAGGCAGGGCTTTTCTGAGCATTTGCAACTTGGCAGGCCTTTTCCTAGTGCAGCCTGCTGTTTCACTGGGCTAAAGGCAGGGGAGTTTTACACTGTTTAAAAGAACTGGTGGAATTATGTTAAAAATAGCATCCATATTTTTTTCTCACTGTTACCTAGATTTCAACCTCTGCCTTTCCAGAACTCTTCAGCTGATTTAATATTTTCTTCAAGTGGAAATTTGGCCAACAGTTAAACTGACTTCCGAAGTCAGTTTTAAAAGGGGCATGGAAAATAAGCTCAATTATTTTATGCAGTATTACCAAAAAAATGTTAATTTTTTATTTTTAAATATTTATTTGAGAGAGAGAGAGAGAGAGAGAGAGAGAGAGAATCCCAAGCAGGCTCTGTGCTGTCAGCACAGAGCCCATCATGGTGCTCAAACTCACGAACCATGAGATCATAATCTGAACCAAAATCAAGAGTCAGATGCTCAACCAAGCAAGCCACCCAGGTGCCCCTAGAAAATATTTATTGTTTATATATTTACATTGGGAGGGAGAAATGAAAGGCTTGGAGCATGTTGTTCAGTCAAGAAAGTAGATTCTTCTATGGCAGGGAGAATGTCTGGGTGGATGGAAAGTGAATTTAGAGAAAGACGGTGATAGGGGTCAGTTTATCTCTCTGTGCCTAGGGACATCCTTCCTGAGATCCGTGCTATCTGCATTGAAGAGATTGGGTCTTGGATGCAAAGCTACAGCACATCTTTCCTCACTGACAGCTATTTGAAATATATTGGCTGGACCTTGCATGATAAGGTCAGTGTTGAGTCAGCTTCTTTTCCTCTGTTACCCTCACCATCTTCCCTGTCTCAAGACACCACAGCTTTTCCTGGTCCTGCTGCTTAGGAGCTTCACTAGTGATCAGCCCATCAAGACAGTGAACCTCAAAACTCTGCAGTATTGGGGAGGGTAGGATGAGGTAGAAGAGAGAAAGATATATCCAGGAGATGAACACCTTAAAACCAGAGTAGAGAAAAACTTTCCCTAGAAGAAGGCAAGAAAGCTATTAATGGATTGGTGATACAGGTGCTAGGGTGGTGATAGCCAAAATATCCTTTTCTTTTTTTTAATGTTTATTTATTTTTGAGAGAGAGACAGAGGGTGTGAGCAGGGGAGGGGCAGAGAGGGAGGAGAGAAAGAGAATCCCAAGCAGGCTCCACAATGCCAGTGCACAGCCCAACACAGGTCTCGATCCCATGAACCATGAGATCATGACCTTAGCTGAAATCAAGAGTTGGATACTGAACCAACTCAGCCACCCGGGTGCCCCAAAGATCCTTTTCATTATGATTGCTAAATTCTGCTGTGATCTTTTCATTTTTTTATATAAGAAGACAGCTGTCTGTTGTCTCTGAGTCACCCCAAAGTCCTCAGCATAGAGGACACCAAAGCCCAGAAAGAGTAATCGGAGGGGCATGGAAGCCCAGTGGGGGTTGAGTAGAGGAATAGTTAGTCATATTCCATTTTCCTCAATAGCATCGAGAAGTCCGTCTGAAGTGTCTCAAGGCTCTAAAAGGGCTGTATGGCAGCCGGGATTTGACTGCCCGCCTGGAGCTCTTTACCAGCCGCTTTAAGGTAAAATTGGGACAGTATTCCTGTGTTTGGTTCTTTCTTTGGTTCCTGTTTCCCCCACCTCATCTTTCCATTCCTATTGCTCTTATGTGTCTACAGCTATCCCAGCCTCTGCCTACTCATTCTTTTTAGGAATCTCTCAAATTCTAAGAGAGCATAATGTTTTGGGATGGATACAATGAAGTACTGAGCAACGTTCTCTCTCCTTATAGGACCGGATGGTTTCCATGGTCATGGACCGAGAGTATGATGTGGCGGTGGAAGCTGTCAAGTTACTAATACTCATCCTTAAGTGAGTCCTGGGGAATGGGGAGGCACGCATCTCAGACTTCTACCTTTCCAGCATTAGGCAGGCCCTTCCAGAGTTCTGTCCCTCCGCTTGTCATAGGTTGACTCTTCTTTCTATAACAGGTTGAAAGACAGAGGTCATTCCTGAGTTGCAGGATCTCCAGGGGGGATATTTCTTATCTTCTCTAACTCTCCATACTCTTCTGTTTTCCACTCTTCATTTAAAAGTTCTTGGGCGCCTGGGTGGCTCTGTCGGTTAAGCATCCGACTTCGGCTCAGGTCATGATCTCGCCGTTTGTGAGTTCGAGCCCTGCATCAGGCTCTGTGCTGACAGCTCGGAGCCTGGAGCCTGCTTTGGATTCTGTGTCTCCCCGTCTCTCAGCCCCTCCCCTGCTCATGCTCTGTCTCTCTCTGTCTCTCAGTAATAAATAAGTGTTAAAAAAATTAAATATTAAAAAAAAATAATAAAAATAATAATAAAAGTTCTCTGTCAGCTAATCCTCATTGATTTTTGTTGTTGTTGTTCCTCTTTTGGATCGTTCCAAATCCTTATTTGCCTCTTTGTGTTTCTAGCCCTAGTTGTGCTAGGGGACATCCTTCATATCCACCTGCTTTTTCTCCTTTTCTCTTGGCAGGAACATGGAAGGGGTGCTGACAGATGCAGACTGTGAGGGCATCTACCCAGTTGTATATGCCTCTAACCGAGCCCTGGCCTCTGCTGCAGGGGAGTTTCTCTACTGGAAGTGAGTAGGGTCCTCTCATTTGTTCCTTTAACACCCTCCTGTGTTGTTTTTTCTCCTGCGTCTGCTGCTGCTCTTCCCAACGACCACCCTGCATACCTGTTAAAGTCTCTCTTTTGTTGCTTTCCCCCTCTTAACTCCTTGAGGCTTTCCTTGGCTCTGCACCTCTTTTCCTCACACGTCTCCTTGGACTCTTTCTTTCTTTCATGGAGATTATTCCACTCCTCATTTGCTCCCAGGTGTGCCCTTTCCCTGTGTTTGTTCTACCAGGCTCTTCTACCCTGAGTGTGAGACTAAAATGGTCAGTGGGAGAGAGCGACGCAGAAGTCCACGTGCCCAGAGAACTTTCTTCCACCTTCTGCTGTCCTTCTTTGTGGAAAGTGAGGTGACGTATGGGAAGGAACTATTTGGCTGTTGTGCATAAAGACCTGTGAGTAGAAAAAGATGGGACTGGCACTACAGGAAGGAGAGACATGGTTTGTCAGTAGCCACTTCCCAGAATTTTCTAACATAGCTTCAGTAACTTAACATGTACCTTCTTCCACAGCTCCATAACCATGCTGCTTATTTAGTAGACAGCCTGTGGGACTGTGCAGGGTCTCAGCTGAAGGACTGGGAGAGTCTGACAAGCCTATTGCTGGAGAAGGACCAGAGTGCGTGCCACATGGTAGCTGGAGGAGGGGACATTTCCCCCATGAGGCATAGGTGTCCTGGGCAGTGGGGGAGTTGGGGTGACTTGGGAGATGGAGGGTGGCTAATTTGCTATTCTGGTTTTCATCCTCCTGCCAACCCAGACTTGGACGATGTGCAGGAGAGCACATTGATTGAGATCTTGGTGTCCAGTGTTCGGCAAGCTTCTGAAGGTCACCCACCTGTGGGGCGGATCACTGGGAGGAAGGTATGGTGTGAAGGGTGGGTGGGTTGGTTAGCAATAAAAGTCCAGACAGGTATGGTCTATCTTCACCCTCAAGCCTTGGGTTAGGGTGCCTCTTCTCTGCCCCTCAAGGAATTCCATTTCTAGAAAAATAAATCTGAAGGAGGTGCCAAATGAATTATCTTTTCCTTCCTGGGCAGATGAGATTGTGGGGAGGAGGGATACACACGCACTCCCTATGGACCTAGTGTTTTTCCATATCTTTCCCTATACCCCCAAATGACTAATTCCAGGGCTTAACCCCGAAAGAACGAAAGATCCAAGCCGATGACAAGGTGAAGCTGACAGAGCACCTCATCCCCCTGCTACCCCAGCTCCTGGCCAAGGTAGAGCTGCCCTACCATTCAGTACCTGGGAATGAGAGGTGAAAGGAAATGGCCCCCAGTGAGGACTGGGAGTAAGACTTAGCATACATTAGCTAGTAATTAGGTTTCCCTCTCAACCCCTACAGTTCTCAGCTGATGCAGAGAAGGTTGCTCCCTTGCTCCAGCTTCTTAACTACTTTGACCTCAACATCTACTGCACAAGGCGCTTGGAGAAGGTGAGTAGAGAGGAAGGTAAAGTTCCTACACCTTGCTGCTTTCTTGGTAGGACCAAAGGTTCTATTGCCAATATCTGGTTCTCAAGAACCCAGGTTCCAGAAAAATCAATAAGCCTTCTCTTCCATAGGCATCTTCCCCTTGAAAGTTAATGCTTTCAATTGTACTTCTCATCTCCCCCAACCCCACTCCCCTCCAGAAGACTTGCCCCCTCTTTTCCTTGCCCATAGCACTGTGTTCTCCCATCTCTTTTTCTGTCAGCACCTGGAGCTCTTCTTGCAGCAGCTCCAGGAGGTGGTGGTGAAGCACGTGGAACCCACGGTGCTTGAGGCAGGTGCTCATGCCCTCTATCTGCTCTGTAATCCTGAGTTCACGTTCTTCGGCCGGGTAGACTTTGCCCGCAGCCAGCTGGTGGATCTGCTGAGCGACCGCTTCCAGCAAGAACTTGAAGAGCTGCTGCAGGTAGGAACTGGGGCTGAAATATGGGAAGCCCCAAACTTGGGTCCGAGGGGCCGCTAGGTGGGGAATGTGGATCTATGCGTTATTGGGAAAATCCTGTTGTGGACCTTTTCTCTCCCTCAGTCGTCCTTCCTAGATGAGGATGAGGTGTACAGCCTGGCAGCCACTCTGAAGCGCCTGTCTGCCTTCTACAAGTGAGCAGCTCACCTCCCATTCCCTCTTCCTATTTCTACTGGTGTCTGTGGTGGTGATTCCTCTCATTCTGTTCCTGCATCATGTTTCCATCTCTTCCCCAAAGTGCTCACGACCTGACTCGCTGGGAGCTCTATGAGCCATGCTTCCGACTCCTCCGGAAGGCTGTGGACACAGGAGAAGTTCCTCAGCAGGCAAGTAGATGAGTCGGAGATGTGGAGGCAGAGGGGAGTTTTTAAGGGCCCTGTGTCCCAGGTGGCCGACTATCCCAGGCAGTTCCGGTCCCAGGGTTGCAGAGGAGACACGAGAGGAAGAGCATGTGCATATCTTTCCTTCAGTTCCACTCTAGAAGGTGAACTGTACTTTCCAGTGCCTGAAAACAGCCATCCTCTCTGGTTTCCGGGGAGTCAAGGATAATGTTGAGGGATTCTAGGAGACATCAGATAAATAAAGAAGAGGTGGCATTCCTGTCCAAGACAGAATGCTCTGAAGATTGTCCAGAATCAGATCTTTTCCCCCCAGAGAAGGAATCAGGTCTCTTCTAATCTCATTTTCTCTCTTCACTCCTTTGTGTGTGTTGCTTGTCTGTCTTTTCCTTTCTCTCTTCCTCCCTCTTTCCCTTTCTGCCCTTCACTCCTGACTCCCCCTTTTTTGTAACATTTGGTTGTTACAGGTGATGCTGCCAGCCTTGACTCTTGTCTATTTTTCCATTCTCTGGACACTAACCCACCTTTCTGGATCAGGTGCTTCCCAGGTGAATATGGGTCTGAGTAGGGAGAGTGGGAATGGAGGAGCCTGTGTCTCCATTCCTCCTCCTCAAGCCACTGTCTCCACAGAAGCAGCTGTTGAGTTTGAAGGACAGGATGGTGGCATTCTGTGAACTCTGCCAGAGCTGCCTCTCAGATGTGGCTTCTGAGATCCAGGAGCAGGTTAGCATTTCCTCAAGTGGGACCAAGGAGGCATGTCACTTCTCATGGTCTGAGGAACCCTTTTTCTAAGGAGAAATTAGCTGTGTAATTTCTGTCTTGTGAATATCCTGTCCTCTTTAAGCATTCTTTTTTCTCCCCCCCCCAACAGGCTTTTGTCTTATTAAGTGATCTACTTCTCATCTTCAGCCCTCAGATGATTGTAGGGGGTCGCGATTTTCTTAGACCCCTTGTCTTTTTTCCTGAAGCCACGCTCCAGTCTGAACTAGCCAGCTTCCTCATGGACCATGTCTTCATCCAGCCTGGAGAACTGGGCAGTGGTACAAGGACTCTATACTTGGGGCTCAGGAAGGGTCTGGGGCTTGGGCCTGCCTCAGGCATATAAGGGCAGGAGGCCTAGATCTGTGGTTCTGATCTTTCCATTCTGCTTTTGATGTGAGCCAGGTCATTCCCAGGAGGATCATTTACAGATAGAGCAGCTGCACCAGCGGCGCCGCCTCCTGGCTGGGTTCTGCAAGCTGCTGCTTTATGGGGTGCTGGAGATGGATGCAGCCTCAGATGTTTTCAAACACTACAACAAGGTACAGTGAGGCGTCAGGCTGAGTGAGCACAGCCACGACTTCAGATGCTGGAACACTGCAGGAAAGAACATGGCGAGGATGACAGTACCAGGCTTGAAGAAAAGCAGGAGGAAAAAGGCAACAGGAGTTTAGAATAAGGGGACAAAGAGGAATTGGTAGTAAATAATTACAGAAAAAAAGCTGTTAGGAAATTCATTGGAGAGAAAGTAAGCTTATTCATCCTGTCCAGATCTTTTTTTTTTTTTTTTTCTGTGAACCCAGTCTCTGTAAACTGGGGTAATATAAGAAGAAGAAAAAAAAAAAAGAATGGAAGATGTGTACCTCAGTTTCCTCAACTCACCATTGTATTGATTTCTGTTTGCTGTGAGCACTTCTTCCCCAACAAATGGGCTCTGAGCAGAATTTCTTCCCATATTTATTTGCCTAAACTCTGAGGTCTTCGGGCTTTGACCTATTGGTCTAGTCTGAGTTGTTTTATACTTAGATTCATGTTTCCTGAATTAACTCACTTTAGGAAGGAGACATGATGAGAAATGTAAAGGAAGAAACAACAGAACCGGTCTTGCCCTGTGGCCAAACGATATCTTCTTCATTTCCTGTCCCTCAGTTCTACGGTGACTATGGTGACATTATCAAGGAAACATTAACTAGAGCAAGGCAGATTGACCGAAGTCATTGTTCCCGAATCCTGCTGCTGAGCCTCAAGCAGGTACACTCCCTTCTGCCTGGAATACCTCTGACCTGTGATATGCCTTCCCTGTAGCCCACAAATTCTCTGCTCACCCTCAGCCATTTAGAATGTGAGATCCTTAAGGAACTTTCTAGTTTATTTTGACTCTTAACTTTACTTGACTGTCTTCTTTATAACTAGTAGGTCTGTAGAAACTATTAGGTGATGGGCAGTTTCCCCAACTTCATAGAAATTGAACTATCAGGACATAGGAGCACCAACAATAAAGTGATAAGAATACCTAATTTTTTTCTGCCCTGTTCTCTGTCAGTCTCTTCAGTTACTAGGGACATTTTTATTGTTACAGAGCAAGGGTGAAGTTTCTTTCTGTAGGGGTTCAGGAATAGGAACAGTGTCCTGGGAGGAAAGAAAGAGTAAAGGTAGCAGGTGGCATCCCAAGTCCTTTAGAATTTCTACGCGGAGAAAGGAATGCTGTACTTCTCTATTTCCACTTTGTTCCTTCGTTTCCCAAATGTACCATGTCTCCTGGACACAGTTGTACACAGAACTGCTGCAAGAACAGGGGCCCCAAGGCCTGAATGAGCTTCCTGCCTTCAGTGAGATGAGGGACCTGGCCCGAAGGTTTGCCTTGAGCTTTGGGCCCCAGCAGCTACAGAACCGTGACCTTGTGGTCACACTACACAAGTAAAGTACTGGTTAAAAGGGTACTTGATTGAAGAGGGGTGAGCCATAGGCTGTGTGCAGGGAGAGTGGGAGTGTGGTCTTGGAGGGAGGGATAAGCATGTTGAGGAGCAGCAGTCAGGTTGGCTGGTGGGTATTCTCTGGGAGACAGACTGGGAACAGGGGAAGGGTGCACTTGACAGGATGCTTCCCCGGGAGGAAAGTGAGGAGGGGCCATCTTCCTAAAATAATTCTGTTCAACCAAGGGAAGGCATCAAATTCTCCTTGTCTGAGTCTCCTCCAACTGGTTCCTCCGGTCAGCCCCCAAACCTAGCATTCCTGGAGCTCCTTGCCGAGTTTTCCCCCCGACTCTTCCATCAGGACAAGCAGCTGCTGTAAGTTAGTGGGTAATGGATAAAGATGAGGATTAGGGAGTAGTGAGGGCCTAGCAGACAAGTCAGCCTCTTCATCTCACCCCTTCCTTAGACTGTCCTACCTGGAAAAGTGTCTGCAGCGTGTCTCCCAGGCACCTGATTGTCCCTGGGGTCCAGTCACCACCTACTGCCACTCCCTCAGCCCTGTAGAGAACACAGTGGAGGCCAACCCTCAGGGCTATCCCCGCTCTAAGAAGAGGCGCACTGAAGGTAAGTGTGTGTGGATCAGGGTAGTGAGCACTACTTCCTTCCTCCATAGCCAATACCTAGATGTAGGGTCTTTTGCCTTCTACACACTTTTGTCTTTAGTCAAATAAAAAACATTTCACTGAGCATCTGCTATCAGTAAGGGGTACTCATTTTCTTCAGAGTTTATCTAGGCAGCTAAAAATAGCAAACCTCTGTGAAAAATCAAATAGCGACTGATGATAAGACCAAAGATGAAAATAAGAAATCTGTACATTTAGGGGGCCCATCCTTGCATCTAGTATTCTATTATTTTCTAAATGTTAAAGATTTTCACACAATCTTTATGATTTTTTTTTACTCTCAGATCATTACTTGTCTTCTAATCTAATGCTTTTTCTTTAATCTTCTTTTTTTTAATTCTTATTATTTTTGTGAGAGTGTGCACACACACACATGTGAAGCGTGGGAGGGGCAGAGAGAGAGGCCAATTGTCAGCGGAGAGCTCAATGCGGGGCTTGAACTCACAAACCTCGAGATCATAACCTGAGCTGAAGTCGGATGCTTAGCTGACTGAGCCACCCAGCTGCCCTTCTTTAATTTTCTTTTTAAATATAATTTCATTTTAGGTGAAAAATATCCTAGAAATCACAAGCTTGATGTGTTTACACGTATGTGTTTTCTAGTGAACAATTGAAAATCTTGGTTCTCCCCACCCCACCCCCCAGGCAGTATCACTTATCTACTTTCTGTCTTTGGGTCTGCCTACTCTAGACATTCATATAAGTGAAATCATACCATATGTGGCCTTATGTGACTGCCTTTATTCACTTAGCATAATGTTTTTAAGGTTCATCATGTTTTAGCATATATCAGTACCTCATACCTTTTTATGGCCAAATAATATTCTATCGTATGGGTGTGCCACATTTTATTTATCCCTGTACTAGTTGATTGCCATCTGAGTGGTTTTCATTTTTTTTTTAATTGACGTATAGTTGACATACATTACATTAGTTTCAGGTGTACAATGTAGCTGATTCTATAACTCTGTATAACTTGATAGGTTATGTTGTGCTCCCCCTAAGTATAGCTGTCATCTGTCACCATACCCCTGACTGTGTTCCCTGTGTTGTACCTTTCATCCCGTGACTTACTCATTTCATGACTGGAAAGCCTATGCCTCACTCGCCTTCATCCATTTTGCCCATCCTCCCACCCCTCTGCCAACCACCAGTTCTCTGTATTTATGGGTCTGTTTCCACTTTTTTAGTTCATTTGTTTTGTTTTTTAGATTTCACATATGAGTAAAATCATATCATATTTGTCTGATATTTCTTGGCATGATACTGTCTAGGCCCATCCATTGTCCACAAAGCCCTTAAATGAGGGCTGAGTGATATTTCATTGTGTATGTCTACTGTATATTCTTTATCCATTATCTGTTGTGTGTCCTTTGAAACACAAAAGTTCCTAATTTTGATGAAATCCAGATTATTTGGGTTTTTTTTTTGTTGTTTGTGCTTTGGTGTCATAGCTTGAGAAATCATTGTCTAATCCAAGATCATGAAGATTTTTTAGAAGATGGTTTTCTTCTAAAAGTTTTCTAGTCTTAGTTCTTTCTGCCATCCATTTGAGTTAATTTTTGTATACGGTGTGAGGTAGAATGTAACTCTTTAAAATGTCTCTAGGTATACTACTTAAAAGTATTTTTTTATACCACTAGGAGACTCTGTTTTAATCATTTAACTAATATCTGTTAAGGACCTATCGTGTGCAGGACACTGTGCTAGGTGTTTTAGAGGCTGTGAAGGATCCTCAAGCAGCTTACCATCTAATAGAGAAAATACATTTATAGAAAATCTAAATTATGAACCATCACCAGTAAATGATAACTTCCTGAGGGTTTTGAGAATTGACAGATTGAGGGGCTCCTGGGTGGCTCAGTTGGTTAGAGGTCTGACTCTTAGCTTCGGGTTAGATCATGATCTCACAGTTCATAAGATCAAGCCCTGCATTGGGCTGGGCACTGACAGCATGGAGCCTGCTTGGGATTTCTCTCTCCCTTTCTCTCTGCCCCTCCCCAGCTTGCTGTCTCTCTCTCTCTTTCTCAAAATAAATAAACATTAAAAAATTAAAAAAAATTGACAGATTGAATGCTTTAGAATTCCAGGAAAGAAGGTATCACTTTGAGTTTAGTTGATCTAAAGCCTAGGAAGGCTTCACCAGGAAGATGGAGTTTAAGCTGGAGCTTGAAAAATGGACAAGATTGATGTAAGCTAAACAGAGGAAGAACGAGTATCATGAGCTACCAGAGTAGCACAAACAAAACATAGGAAGGTATGTATTAGCTGAGTATGCAGATGTTTAGGCTGGTTTGCCTAAAACAGAGGGTTTGTAAAGGTAGGAGAAAACTGAAAAGACTGGTTCCATTGTCCACTCAACAGATATTTACTGAGCACTATGTACTGGGAATATAGCAGTGAACAAAAAAAGACAAGTCTCTTTTCTTTAGAGTGTGTGTGTGCTGTGGTGGAAAAGCAGAGAAGAGGACAGGGAAGCCTTGGTGAGGTGGGAATCGCAGTCTCTTATTGCTGGGGGAAGGCTGGCAGAGCTTGTGAGTGTTGGGCCAGGACTGCGAGGAAGGAAGGGGTGCACAATGTCTGTAGAAGAGCATACAAGAAGGGGCGCCAGTGCACAGGGCCATGATGGCATATGCCTGTCATGTTCTGGGAAGAGCCAAGAAGGCCAATGGCCGAATGGAGAGTATGTAGGGTATAAGACCAAAGAGATTGGAGGAACCCAGAGCATATGAGGCAGAGTAAAGACCCTGGCTTTTACTCAACAGTGAAATGGGAAAACATTACAGCATTTGAACCAGAGAGTGACAGGATCTGCCTTGTTTTTAAAGGATCCCTCTGGCTGCTGTGTGAGAATGGGCTGTAGAGGGGCAAGGGTAGAAGCAAAGGAACCAGTAAGGAGGCTGTTGAGTGGGTAGACTGGGGGAAGGGATGGAGGTGGTGAGAAGTGGACAGATCCTGGATATATTTCTAAGGTATCACCCATAGGATTTCCTGACAAACTGGCTGTGGGATGTAAGATGGGAATTGAGGGTGAATTTGGCCTAAAAAAAAAAAAAAAAAAAAAAAAAAGATTTCAGTCTAACAACTAGGTAGGATGGAGTTGATACCAACAGAAATGGGGAAGGTAGTGAATGAGTAGATTAGGGCTTGAGTATTAGCCATGTTGCTACAGGTGGAAGTGTAAAACAGACAGCTGGAGATAGGAGTCTGGAGTTAAGGGTAGAGTCAAAAGCTTGAGATACATTTGGGAGTTGGTATTTGAAATGTGAACTTGCGAGGCTAAGGAAGCCAGTGAAGATGGTGGGCAGGAGATGCTGGAAGGCTGAGCCCTCGGGCATCACACTGTGACTAGGTTGGGGAGTTGAGGAGGGGCCGTCTGGTCCTCCCCGAGGGCACAAAATCATGTGTATGGCTCTCACTGGCTTTCTCTAGTTCTCTGCTTAGATCAGTAGCAGCTCACTTTCCAGTTCTGGAAACTTGGGGCTGTGAACATTTACAGTGGACGAGTATTAATATCCCTTTGAAAGTACTATCGCCTGGGTTTTCTGAGATAACCTTGGATTCTTTCTGGTCCTCTACCTTTCTCAGGTCTCTGCAGAAGAGACTTTAACATTGTGAGCCCAAGGTCCTCCATTTCTTCATGTCAGAAGCATGCTGACAATGCAGCCACCTCCTGTTTTCCTGGCCTTTAGAAAATCCAGTCTCCCATTTGTCTTTTCTTGCCAGCCCTCCTGCTTCCACCCTAGCAGCTTCAGAGCTCAGGAACTCTGTTACCATTTTAAGGTTGTTTTTTTTTTTTTTTTCATACAAATGTTGAGGGGTGCCTGGGTGGCTCTGTAGGTTTAGTCTGACCCTTGATTTCGGCTCAGGTCTTGATCTCATGGTTGTGAGTTCAGGCCCCACAATGGGCTCCATGCTGGGTATACCTACAATGAATGAATGAATGAATAAATGAATGAAGTGATTGAGTAAGTGAATAAATAAGTTTAAAAAAAAATCTTGAATGAATGAACAGGACCTCACACATCTTCATTGATTGAGACCTTGCAATCTTAAGGAATCTTATTCTCTCTCACATTCGTGTTCATGTTACTGTTTATCTGTGATTGATATATGTCTATCACATATCACATATATGTCTATTTTTTTTCTATTTTCTGAGCTGTTTCGTTTTCCTTGAACAAGTCCTAGATACTGTTGTGTAAGCCTTTACTTTTTAGTATGTAGGGTTATGCTTAATTTTTAGTCATAACCTAATGAGGCCATATAAGTTTTCCATTCTCTTCTTTCTTAACTTTCCTGAACCAAAATCTGTCAGGTCTTGAAAATGTAGAAGATGGCCTGTGGCAGTACCTGGTCTGCAGTGAATATGTGCCTCTGTTGCCTTGCAGGCCCCTCCAGGCAGCAGAGAGAGGATATCTCTTCATCCCAGGAGGAAAGCCTCCAGCTGAACAGCATCCCACCCACACCCACCCTCACCTCTACAGCCATCAAGAGGAGGCAGCCTCTGGGGGGGTTGGAAGAGATGGAAGAAGGCAGCCCAGAACCGGAGCTTGTCCAAAGGTAAGGGCTGAGAGCAGTTGGGTGTCTGATCTTGGTGTTTGCCATCCTCCTCCTGCCATTGCTGTTCTCTTGTTCCATCCTGTGGCACTCCATCATCATTCTTGGGTTCTTCTCCAGGCTTTTACCATTTTCTTAGCTTTAGATTTTCTTTCTCCCTATGAGCTTTTCTCCCCTGTAACATTGCCCACCTTACCCTTTTTACCCTTCACTTTTATCCCCATCACTGATCCTGCTTTATTACCAGCAGCCAGCCCCTTTCAGGCAACCAGAGGTCAAGATTGTTGAGTCCACAGCATTTCCGGACTCTACTCAACCGTTCCGGTCCTGGTCTGGGCAACCGGCTGACCAGGTGAGCTGCTCCTTGCTTTTCATCCTCACTTCACATTAGGCACCTGCTGTGAGGGATTCTCCCCTAACCTGGTGTTTCTGTGCCCATACTTTTTGGGCTTGTTTACATCACAGACCACTTCCTTCCAGGGGTACGTGTGTCCTTAGCTCATAGAACTGATAGAAGTCAGCTGCTCTGTTTGAAGCAGCAGTGGGAGCCTGGAGCTCGCTCCACATCTGCCCATCCCACTCTCCTGGGTGCCTCCCAGATACTCTCAGGGGTCCTTAAATAGCAGTGTGAAAGCCTCTACTCTTTGCCACTGCCCTCAGACTCAGCCTTATGGAAGAGGATGAAGAAGAGATCCAGAGTGAGTTAAGTGAAGAATGGCAAGATACAGACAAGGTGAGTGGACCCAACATTCCCTTTTCCTGCTACAACCAGAGGGCTTTTTGAAAGTCCTTTAAGAATCACAGAGTAAAGAAGGGAGACCTGTAAGGTGCTTTGTACTTTTCCTGGACTTTTATTAAGGAGGGGAGGGAAAACAAATTCAAAATCCCAAAAAAGGGTTTGGATAACACTCCCCCTCCCAATGTCCAAATAAGTATTTTTCCTCTGAGTCTAAGGGTTGAAAGCAGTGCCAGAGCTGGAGAAGGAAGGCGGCTCACTTTCCCCAGTTCTCCCCTCACTCCCTTTCCTACCCGGCCGCCAGGCCAGCAGGAGCACATGGAAGCTGTGAGGTGATGTGGGTCTGCCGCACCACCACTCTGTCAAGTTAGCTCCTCTTAACCCCTCAACCTCTTCATCTTTCAAGTGGAGTTTTCCCTCAAACTACAAAGCGAAGGCACCTTATAAACTGAAAAGGGTTACGTGTCTGCTGCTGATATTCTCCTCCCTTCTCTGCTCTTTGCAGAGGGAGGAAGGGAGAAATAGTGCAAGGGAATGGAGGTTTTGTGCTCAGAAGGAAAAAAACAATGACTTCTTCAACAGAGACTAGAAAACAAGGCCTCTATTAACGTAGTCTTTCCTAAAGTCCCCTCAGAAAAAATGCCATTTTCTGGTTCTAAACTGAACGAATTTAAGGGACTCAATTGGCAGCCAGGAGAGGCCTGGGACTCTGGGAACTTTCTAGGTCTGAACTTTCTGCCCACCATCCCTTTGCTAGTCTCCCCTCCCTGGCTGCTGCAGGCACCCACCTGGGAAAGGGACCTTGGTTATTGTTTGCCCATGTGACAGGGGTGAGAAGAGCCAGTCTGACTGTCACCTGCTCTCTCTAGCACTCTTCCTCTAGTGAGCACGGGCTGGATCTCTTAGATTCCACAGAGATGAACCTTGAGGTGAGTGTCCCCAAAAATACTGTGGACAGCAGGTTAAGAGGACTTTGTGTCCTTGGGAGGTGCTGGCAGGTAACCTGTGTGCTATGCAGTAGGTGGAAATAGAGGCAGTAGCCCAAGGCCTGGCCTCTCTGCTGCTTCTGGAACCTTAGGAGTAGCTGTGGGGGGAGGGCAGGAGGAGAAGTAAACTGTCACGTGGAGGACCTTGCAGTCATCTCGTTGCCCTTTGGGCTGTTCTGTCTCTGTGTTTTCCTTTCATCTTTCCCGTTACAGGATCTCTGACATGACTCTGTGCCCCTCCCCGTCTCCACTCCCCATCTCAACTTGGAAAAGGCAAACAGGAGAACAGAGCAGAAGGAAGCACTACTCCCAGGCTCCACTCTGGTCTCTGAGGGGAAGGAGAGGTGGGCTGTGCCTTTCTAACCTGACCTTTCTCTGATGATGTTGGGATGGAGAAGCCTTAAGCCCCCAGTCCTTCTTACTGCTCCCTGGCTCTGTCCGTCTGTATTGAGAAGAGTGCCTTTTTCCTGCCACGTTTGGAGTGGGTGGGGGCTTCACCTCAGTATTGGAGAGGCACTGCCTCCTCATGTTGAGTGGAAAGAGCCCAATAGTTTCCTGTATTTTTGGAGCATCTTTCCCAGCCTCTTTTGTATCCTTGTGACTAGCTCAATAAACTTGTTTGAATCAGCTGGTTCCCAGGGTGTGGCTTGAGATTGTTAAACTGATGGAAGTCAGGTTCTTTGCTAGTGTCTCAAGCGGCTCTCCTTCGCCCTATGGCCCAGTGTACAGACACACACCAGCCCTGCACGCGTCCCCAGGTGCCTTTGTGTACTGGCTCTCAAGGATGTAATGCTTTGTAACTGGGAGACGTGGTAGGGCAGAGAAGCTAGGAAGGCACTGGCTGCCTTTCAGTGGTTTATGTAGTGAGGACTATTCAGACTGAGGAGAGAGGGCAGAATCCTGATTGCCAGAGGGTGACCTATCTCACTACACTGAGAACAGGCCATACACCTTGGCAGCCTTCAGCCAAGGATTCTTTGCAGGGGGAGTTTCATGACTTCATCCCAGAGACACCTGTTATAATTTGAAATTGTGTAGACTCTCAGTTTCTGAGTTAGGAAGAAATTTAGAAGTTATTCTAAATGTCCAACCCCCAAATCCAAGATTTTGACACTGTCTTCTCCTTTATCCTTGCCTTCCCCAGCCAGTTCTTAGCCAAATCCTCTCAAGTCATTCTGCAAAATATCTCTGATCTGTTTCCTCTCTCATTGCCACCGTCAGTTCTCACTTAGGCCGCCTCTGGACACCTGCTTCCTTGAAATTCTAACTTTTTTGTTCTTGTTCTGCTTCTTTGAAGAGCACAGCACCTCTGTTCTCTCTTTCCCCCTGACAAGCACCCAAATATGTGAAGAGACTCTTGTCACTTTCTTCTTTGACTAAGTCCACCTCCTCCTCCCTTCTCCAGCACCCTCTCTCCCAGATAGAAGCTAGAAATTGGGTTCAGGAGTCTCTGTTTGGAAAGGCAGCTGCCAGTGCTGGGCAGGGCAGCTGACCCATTCAGAGATGTTTAACCTGTATTCAGGGGGAACAGCTCCAGGGAGAGGAGCCTTTCCTATGGGATCTGGGAACAGAGTAGGAAAACCAATGTGAAGACATGGAGGTCACTAAGAATCCAGGAGGGGAAAGATTCCCAAGTTATTTAAATACCAGCCACGCTAAGGCTACTTCACAAGATCAAAAGACTTGGCAGTTCTGCAGATGTAGAGATCTGTACACATCCAGATAGCCCAGCGTGGGCAGTTGAGCCCCAACCTCAGAATACATGTGAGTTTTATATCCTGCTCCCCAAATTCTTTGACACTCTTTATTGAGAGGGTGGGTCTAGGTCCTCTCTCCTGGAATATGAGCTCTGTGATTGCTTGGTTAATAGAATATAGTGGAAATGATGCTGTGCCAGTTTCTGAACCCAAAATTAACTAGCAGCTCCCAACCTCCTGTTTCTTGACATGTTTGCTCTTGGAACCCAATAACCATGCTGTGAGATAGCCCCCAAGCAGCCACATGGAAAGGCCATGTTTTAGGTGTCCTGCCTAGCTGAAGTCCCAGCCTACATCCAGTATCAAGCACCAGATGTGCTTCAGATGTGAATCAGATGATTGTAACACCCATCTTTTGAATCTTCCAGCTGAGGCCCCAGGCCTCATCTTTTCTCAGCCTTTTCCAAATTCCTGCCCCATAGAATCCATGGACACGATAAAATGTTTACACCAAGTTGGGGTGGTTTGTTACATAGCACTAGTAACTAAAACAGAACCTTAGGATCCTAAGACTCCAAAAGTTAGGGCACATTTATCAGTTAAAAAATTATGTAAACATTTACCACTTGTTTTATTACACACTTTAGAAATGTATGGCATGGGGTGCCTAGGTGGCTCAGTTGGTTAAGCGTCTGACTTCAGCTCAGGTCATGATCTCCCGGTTTGTGGGTTCGAGCCCCGTGTTGGGCTCTGTACTGACAGCTCGGAGCCTGGAGCCTGCTTCAGATTCTGTATCTCCCTCTCTCTCTTTGCCCCTCCCTGACTCATGCTCTGTCTCTCTGTCTCTCTAATATAATAAATAAACATTAAAAAATTTTTAGAAATGTATGGTAAGTTAATAACAAAATAAATGTTTTGAAATATTTTATTTAGCAGTACAAAATACCTTTTTGCTCTAAAAAAGCAAAGTAATTTTTTTTTTAGAGAGTGTAAGCTGGGAGGGGTACAGAGAGAGAGAGAGAGAGAGAGAGGGAGGGAGAATCTTAAGCAGGCTACATGCTTAGCACAGAGCCCGATGCGGGGCTTGATCCCACGACCCTGGGATCATGACCTGAGCCAAAATCAAGAGTCGGATGCTCAACTGACACTGATGTAGCCACCCAGGCGCCCCGAGAAAAAATTTTTAATGGTTTAATGTTTTCTGAGGTTCTTCTTGAAAGATCAGTTTATTTTGATAATTGTCTTTTATGGTCTACATAATTGAAAGGGGTACTTCTCAAAACCTTGTGAATCCAAATGGAATAGGTGCTGCTTTGACTGCATTTACTACTTTTTTAAATAGATGAGCCAACACCCACTGAAAGTTTTCATTTGGAAGACTTATAAACAGGTCAGAAGATGCTTTCCAAGTACAATAACAGTGTTCTTAGAGGGGATACACATTGTTCAGGACCACAAAACCACAGCATCGTATAGCATGTAAACTACAGTCCAACATCAATTGTGGGTTTCCCACTCTTACCTTAGGATGATGATCTTCTTAAGAGATGAACCGTGACATTTGGATCCTGGCGAGAGGATACTTCATTGTATTTTGGGGCGCCTGTAGCTCAGTCTGTCAAGCATCTGACTTGATTTTGGCTCAGGTCATGATTTCGAAGTTCATGAGATCAAGTCCTTCATCGGACTCTGTGCTGACATCGCGGAGACTGCATGGGATTCTCTGTCTCTCCCTCTCAGCCCCTCCCTGCTTACATGCACACACGTGTGCTCTCTTGCTCTCACTCACAAACTAAACTATAATAAAATAATTAAAAAATTACTTCATTGTATTTTTATCTTAAAAAAAAAGAAAAATGTTAATCTTTTGTCCTGCATGACAGCAGTGGATACTTTGTGTAGCAGCTGAGGTGCAAACATGGCACCTTAAAAACCACAGCTTTGAAGGATGTCGTGCCAGTGAGCCCCTTGCCAACAGAAGTGGGGCTGTGGGCTTCAGAGCAGCAGCCCAAGTGGTCAGGCCCTGGCCAGGCCGGAACCAGAGCTGAGGCCAGCTGGGGCAAGAGAGGTGGAGGCCTCTGCACAGGCTGACCTTACCTGGGTTGACAAGTGACACCAAACAGTTCTTTCCAGGGGACTGGCACTGCTGTGCATTGCCTGTTAGCTTACTATTGAATAATTGCTTTTGAATTATTTTAAGTAACCTTCAATCAAGCCTCTTTCTTTTTAACTCTTGTTGTGGCCATAAGCTCTGCAAGAAGGTGAATTGTTTGGTGTTCTCTCCTAAATTATGAAGAGATTTTTTCCAGGTTACTGAGAAGAGTCTTCAGCTAATAGGTAAGTCATTCTGTGTTCTGAATTCCAGGCACACTGGGATGTTACAAGAAAAAAGAGAGTCTGTTTTTGGAAGGCATGAGAGGATAAGGTGGCAGGATGGTGGAAGGTTTATTTTCACACACATTTTGAAGTCTTCCTTGAGCTCTGTAGTTCCTTCCCCGGGGTTGGGTGGATCACAGGATCTGGAAAGTCTCCCTTGAGCACAGATTCCCTGAGAGCCCTGGGTGTTGAGTTGGGACAGCCAGAGAAATAGCACTGAAGAGGGGGGAGTGTCAGGTAGGAACAGAGAACTAGAAGGGTGGCCAACCTGCCAGATGAAGCCCAGGACACTAGAGAAGCCATCTGGGTGGCAAAGGAGCCTAGAATCCTGGGTGAAACTTGAAGGCAAATATATCTAAGTTAAGTCAGTAGGTGAGAGCAGCAAAGGAATCGAGTGGAGTAGCAGCAGCTGAAAAAGCCTCTCCTGTCGGCACTGAAGCGGCTCATGTCAGGGGGTGGGAGGCAGCCCAGCCTAGGGACTAAGCACAGGTTCTCTGCTGGTGGGGCAGAGGACTGCTGGATTTTGACAAAAACCTTGTAATTTAAATTTTTTAAATGTGTTGGGAGAGGCAGCTCAGCATGGTTGTTAATAGTGTGGGTTCTGAAGCTAAAATTTTTGTCAAATCCTGGCTTCAGAACCCACATATTAACAACTATGCTAAGCTGCTCTCCCACAGTGAGAGCCTTGTGACCCTGGGCAAGTTCCTTCCTCATAAGGTCATTGTAAGTATGGAGCTAAAATGTTTGACTTGTTCAGAACAAATTTAGCACAGAGTGTACACTCAGATATTACCTTTCATATTTATATTACTTTGATAGGGAAACAAAAATGGCCTTTTCACAACATTTAAGATATTTGTAAAATAAATGGATCAGGTATGAGTCTCAATCTACAAACTCAGGTGGGGAACTCATAAACTCATAAAAGGATGGTCACCAACATATGCTGAAGGCTTGAGCCAGGCATGAGCAGAGTGCTGCATGCCATGAAGCAGAGTATGATCCCTGTTGGGATGTTACTGCTTTGGGAGTTGAGGTTGCTTTGAGCTTGCAGAGCTATGAAATTGTGGCACCAGTCCAACCCTCATGGGCCTAATTCTAGAGACTGATGACAAGAGATCATCAGGACTTGAAGTGTGTGTGGCTGCAGGGATTTCACTAAGAAATGTCAGAGCTGGGGGTGCCTAGGTGGCTCAGTTGGTTAAGCGTCTGACTCCAACTCAGGTCATGACTCCCGGTTTGTGGGTTTGAGCCCCACACTGGGCTCTGTGCTGACAGCTCGGAGCCTGGAGCCTACTTCAGATTTTGTGTCTCCGTCTCTCTCTCTGCCCCTCCCCCACTTGTGCGCGCGCTCTCTCTCTCTCTCTCAAAATAAAATAACATAAAAAATTTTTTTTAAATGTCAGAGCTGGAGGTAGCCATTACCTGTGTCATCTAATGTGTACCTCTGGGCCAGAAAGGGAAGAGGCCCAACAATGCAGGCTTGGTGCTGCAGAGCTTTTGGTTGGTAAGTTCAATGACCTTTTGTGTCTCTGAAGCTGAAAATTCTGGAGACTGTTCAGGAGTAACCAAGAAAGTTCTGAGGGCAAGGGTCATCACATCAAAAGCATTCTAATAATTAGGACTGTGCAGTATTGAAACAGGAATAAGCAAATGAATCAACAGATTAGCAAAGAGAATCCAGAAGTAGATCATCTGTAAGAATTTATGATCAAGATGGCATTTCAAAACAGCAAGAGACCTTGAGGATGTTGGCTCTCCACCTAAAAGGTTATACTTTTTACACCATCCCCAAATTAAAATTCTTCAGGGGCAAAAAGAAACTCTTCCATAGTGTTAGGGATAAAAACAAAATTACAATGTTATTTTTATAATTTGATCTTCCTAAGCAATGTACAAAATCCAGAAATGATAAAATATTGACAGTCGTAACCTCCTGAAGATTAAAATGGGGAAGGACATGGGAATAAGCGGGATAGGGAAAGACAACTTTGATGTTTTCTATTCAGTGTTGTTTTAATTGTCTACAATGAGAACTTACCGAGGGGACCATGTGGCTTATGAGACTAAAAAAAAGATGGAGAAGGTTGGTGAGTAGTTGTACCATTGCTTTTCTCCCATCAATCACCAAGTATCAAGCTCCCCGTCTGCTTGGCCCTCTAAAAGCTATACCTTCTTCCAGGGCTCAGAGTCCATCTGTGAGCACTGGCCCAGGGGCAGCCACCACCCAGGCCCAGCCTCTGTGCAGCAGTTGTCCAAGAAGGAAATGTTCCCTTGGGGGCAGCCTCCTGGAGGCAGTGGGATTTGAGCAGGGCCTTGAAAGTGGGGAGGATCTCGGTGGGAGAGGGGCTACCAGGCTAGGGAGGCTGAGGCTGGTATGTGTCCCCCTGCTCTGCACCCACACTGGGCTGGGTTACCACACCGGTCAGCTGTGCACAGGTCTCCTACCCTGTCGAGAACAGCAGCAGAGGAAGTGGCGAGAGCAGGTCTGAGTCAGGTGTGGAGCCAGAGAGGAGGTCAAAGGGTCCAGAGGATGCTCACTGGGCTGAGAGCGGTGAAGTGATTGGCCTGGAGGCCCTGCTTCTCTCAGTGTGGTGGGATGACAGTTTGCCCAAGGGACCAACTGGTTTTTGGCTTGCTGTCCTGCTTGAGTGAAGCACAGCCATGGGTACAGGGAAAACCTTACTGCTGTTGTTTTAAGTCTCCCAAGGCAGAAGGTGCATTGCCCTGCATTCACGAAGCTGAGGCAGACAGAGAAGGAAATGGGGCAGGGCTGCAGAGCCCAGCTGCTCCCCAGGCTTGTTCACACATGAAAACTTCCTGTGATGAGAACGGAAACACAGGTGCTGTCCCTACCACAGCAGGTCCCATAGCTGGGGCCGGAGGGGAGCCATGGACAGGCCCCGGGCCCTGGTCCTGCTCTTGGCGCTGCTGACACTCTGCATCACTGCTGGTGAGTGGGGGACTGGAGAGAAGCAGAAGATGGGGCAGGGTGGAGACCCAGCCCTGGGGCCCTCCTATGCCTGTATCCCACAGGGACCCCTGAAGTGTGGGTGCAAGTTCAGATGGAGGCCACCAAGTCCCCGTCCTTCACTGTCCGCTGTGGATTCCTGGGATCTGGTTCTGTCTCCCTGGTGACTGTGAGCTCTGGGGGGCCCGACGGTGCCGGAGGGACTAGACTGGCTGTTTTGCACCCAGAATTTGGCATCCAGCATTGGCCCCCCGCCTGCCAGGTCCACTGGGAAACCAAAACCAGCATCTCCCTCACCTTGGAAGAAGGGTCTGAGGGGATAAGCCCCAATCCCAACACCACCTTCTGCTGCAAATTTGTTTCCTTTCCTGAAGGCTCCCAGGAGGCCTGTGGGAACCTCTTCCTCAGCACAGACCAAGGTGGGGCCAATGAGAGGGGCCAGGGAGGGCAGGGAGGGACCCCAGGGCACTGGCTGCCCATCTGGTACACCTCTCTCTCTATACACAGGGCTCCCTGCCCCTACTCCATCCCCCATACTGCGGGCTGACCTGGCTGGGATCTTGGGGGTCTCAGGGGTCCTCATCTTTGGCTGTGTCTACCTTCTCTACCTGCTGCATCGGCAGAGGCACTGGTGAGACCCAACCCCTGCTGGGCCCAGTCCGAATTCCCACACCAGCGGGCTAGCCACATGCTTTGCTTCTAACCCTCCTCACTTTCCCAGGTCTGTCATGAAGCTTCAGCCACCCTTCACCAGCCCCCAGACACAGACGCGAGCAAGGGTGAGGACTGGGGGATTGTTTGCGAGTGGGGAACAGAGTGGG
The DNA here is from genome assembly GCF_022837055.1 of Prionailurus viverrinus. Taxonomy (NCBI): domain Eukaryota; kingdom Metazoa; phylum Chordata; class Mammalia; order Carnivora; family Felidae; genus Prionailurus; species Prionailurus viverrinus. Next base: position 7,699,110 of record NC_062576.1, read on the forward strand.
CTGGTACTGGGGGGCTATGAGGTAGGGCCTAACTCAGGCCTCCTTCCCCATCGTCCCAGCAGGTGGCCAGCCAAGCCTCCCTGGCCTCTCTCCATATCCCGTACACTACCGTCAACACCAACCGTTACCGCCTCGCCACTCTAGACACGGTTCTTCAGCCCCGGCCACTGTCCCCATGGGCAGTGTTCCCCGCCCACACGGCGTGCCAACCTCGGCCTCCTGCCCCCTGGGTGCCCCTGCCAGCCTCTGCACGCAGCAGTTTCATCTCCATTGAGAATGGACTTTATGCTCAGGCGGGAGAGCGGCCTCTCCCAGTTGGCCCCAACCTTGTCCATTTCCCTGACCCTGTGGGGCACAGAGCCATGGAGGAGCACTTAGGAGTTCGATGAGAGGGACCCCAAGTCTGCTTGGGCTCCCTCTCTTCTCAGGCCTCTGGGATCCCCTTCTGTTGTGCACCTGTGTCCTGGGTGCCCATCATCTTTGCACATCTTATCTTATTCTCCGGCCTGCATAAGTGTCTCTAACATAAAGCTGGTCAAGGCCCACTCGCCACGGATGTGGTCAGCACGTGTGCACGTGTGGGTACGTGTGGGCACACATGTATCTATGCGAGGTGACAAAATTCCATCCCAGGTTGTTTCCTGTTTTCAAGTCCCCAGCCGTCACAGGTGATGTTGATAACTAAGTAAAAAAAAAAAGTGGTTTCTGACTGGGGCCTTGGCTGGACCTTTTCTTCTTTAGGGGTTAAGAGGTTAGAGGCAGTTTCAACCCCTGGGAGGCAGGAGCCAGGTTAGACTTGGACAGGGATGGGGCCTCAGCATAGGAGACCTCTCCCCTGCTCACCCTCCACTCTGGACCAGGGGGGTTCCTGGCCCTGTAGACCTTGCTGAGTGGCACCAGGGGCTGGGAAGGTGAGATTGGGGGGTCTATACTCCCATCTTGCCATGTCCTAGGACAGCAGCAAGGGCTTCTGGGGCTTCAACCCAAGAAAAGCCCCTGTAGCCTGGCCTAGCATGCCTATGTCGGGCTCCCTGAGATGTTCTGGGGGGGAGGTCCTGATGCCTTCCTTCCACAGAATTGATATTCAGAGGCAGGAGGATCACCTCAGATCTGCCCACAGTAGCTTCCTCTGGCTCCTCTCTTATTACTAGGGCACCAGCACTACTCCCCACTGGGTACTCAGGGGGCAGGTAGAGGCGGGTCAACACAGGGAATGAATACACACTCCCCTACCCACTCATCTTCCCATCCGGGAATCAGCCTCCTGCGGTAAACAGGCCCAGCCACCAGGGCCTCATCACACCTTTGCCATGTGAGAACACAGAAGAGCTCTACAAGCTGCAAGGCTCTACAGGAGTGTGAAAGATTCTGGGTGGCAGTGACAGGATGGTCCTGGAGCCAGGCTCAGGCTGCACCCCCAACCAGGATGGATACTAGCCTGGGAGAGGAGACACCTGCCACTAGGTCCTTTACTTGGTTCTGCTTGTGGGAAATCCCAGGCAGTGCTACCTGCCAAGCCAGGAACCACCCCCTCTGCCTGGTTCAGGAAGAGCCTGCCCAGAGCCTGTGTCCAACCACAGAACCTTCCAGAAACCCAGTTTACTATTCTAGGTATGCTCTGGTGTGGCTTTGCCAGGACCCAGCCCCACCCAGCCACCACCTCTATGAAGCACTGGGGAGAGGGTGGGGCAGGTAGGGTGAGGGGGTGGTTAAGGGGTCATAGGGCCTGCCTTCCTCAGCCTGTGATCATCTTCCTCCTCTGAGGAGACCTCAGCATTGGCCTAATCAGCTCAGTGGTCCCTGCAGGGCTGGGGGCTCAAGGGAGAGGAGAGGGTGCCACAGAGGTCCCGGAGGCCGCTCAGGGAGATGTTAGGGAGGGAGTAGATCTGGGCCCAGCTGCCTTAGGACCATGTCAGGGGCAGGGGTGTGGGGGCAATGGGACTAGCAGGGTCTCAGAGGAGGTGTTGGGGTCTCCCCAGGAAGCCTTGCTTCTCTAGGAAGGGAATGTTTGTGGGACAAGGGAGGGAGCTCTGAGGGACCCCGGGGCCTGAACCTGGCTGCCTGCCCAGGCCACTTACACATTATGGAGTCAGGGAGAGCTCTCCCAACTGGAGCCTGTCTTCTATAAGCTCAGACAGCCACAGCCAGCCTGGTCCCCACGGTATGTGAAACCCAAAACTTCAGGAGCCAGGAAGTCTCCACAGCTGGCCTGCTCCCAGCAGTCCAGCCCCATGTCCCAGAACCAGCAGCGCTGAAGGGACCAGCTGGGTGAGCGCAGTTGTGGTGCCAGACCACTCAGCCCCAGAGATTCCAGGTACAGACCCCTTCTCAGACCCCAGCCTGGGAGCTCATGCTCTACTATTTGCTCATTCAGTGCACGTGGTAATCGACACCAGAGAGAGAAAGAGGTGCATTGCCCAAGAGGACAGAACTGAACTAGCTCCTTTACTTCCATGTCCAGGACATGCCTTCTGCCATAATGTGAGATAAGGTTTGGGCTTTGGACCCTCTTGACTTGGAGTTCCAGGGGCCACTCCCTGACTGTGAAACCTCCAGCAGCTTAACCTCTCTCTGAGGTTCACTTTGCTCATCGAGTACATCATAAGAGTCATAAGGCCTGAGGGGAGGGTGAAGATTGTAAACCGGGACCAAGTACTAAGCAACTTTGCACGGAATATGTTACTTAGGACTTACAACTCCAAGAGGTAGGTGTTTTCAGTAAGTCCATTTAACAGATGTGGAGCCTCAGACTGGAAGGCGGAGGTACTTTCAGCAGGGAGCAAAGGAGGCACAGCGACAGCAACGAGGTCTGGCCGTCTCCGTGCCTGTGCTTGGCTGGGGCAGCAGGGGAGGCCGCGGGCAGGCGGCGACCTTCGGGAGCCGGGAGCAGAACGAGGCCTGGGCCTGGGGCGGGAGGCCGGGCGTGCAGGAACCACCAGGTGGCGCCGCTGACACCTGCTGCGGAGCTGCCGGCGAGCGGGCTCCGGAAGTCGCTCCACAGGAGACACCAGTGCCGCCCGAGAGAAGAGCATCTTCCGAGGTGCCGCCGAGGTCTCGGGGAAAGGATAAGAGTTGTGACTCACCCGTGTCTGCGACCGTCACCCCTCCGTACCGGCTCCCTCAGCCCAGCCCTCGCCCACCGCAGCTGGCCCGACAGCCCCGGACAGCTCGCCCCTCCGCAAACGGCCCTCGGGACGGCCCCACCCCGTGGCCGACTTCACTGGCGGTCAGTAGCTCCTTTTCCCCCCAGCAGCCCAGCGGTGGTCCCCGGGAACCCGCTCCCCGACCCCCCCACCCCCGCTCGGGCTGCCCCTCGGGACCCCGGAGTGCTCCTTCCGCAGGCCTGCTCCCACCCACCCTCGCGCTCGCCCACCCGATTTGGCTCCGGAGATCGTTGCCGGGCCCCTGCCAGCGTGAGCCCTTCTCCCCACCCGGATTCCGCCACCTGTTCCCCTGACCTTTCCCAGCCCTTTCCCCAGCGGCTCTTCCTAGCGATGGGAGAAAAAGAACAAAGACCAGACTTTGCTGCGACTCCTGAGGCAGCAAAGGTTACAGATTGTAACACTCCTCTATTCCCGCAGGGACTTCCTTTAATGTTTTATCGCTGTAGCTTCATCACTGTGGTCAGTGTAACTTCCCTCTGATAACTGCACACCTCCTCCTGCCCAGGATATATGTTAACAGTCTTCTTTCAACATATGGCCGCTGATACACATCTGAGAGGTCTCAGGACTGTTCTACTAGACAATGAAATAACCTTACCCTAACAACAGGATAAGTGCAGCTCTTTCTGCCCACGGTCCATCCCGTGCTGTAATACAAACACCTGTTTGGCACCCAAAACATCTCAAGAATTCTTTTTTGACTCTGCTCTGCAGCCCCGTATCACTAGTACCCCCACCCTCCTTGTGGTCCACTGCCCGTATAGACCATCCCTGCTTCTCTCCACTCAGGACTTTCAGCAGCCACCACTCTGTACTGACCCCTAGGCTGTGGGTTCAAGGCACCTGGAAGCTGCTTCCCCATGCAGGCACCCTCTGGGGATCAGAGGGAGTGCCAGGATTTGGACAGCTTGACCTCCTGCTGGCTGGGTGACTTCTGCACCTGTAGGCCAGGAAGACTCCAACCCTTGCTGGGTTCACTGCCGGACACTGGATGATGTGATGACCTCACCCCTGGCCATTGTCAGGTGCTCATCCTGCTCATGCTGACCTCTACAGTGAATGGCAGGGGCCTGGGACCTAGAAAGAAATAGGACAGAGGCTCAGCCGGTGGACATGGGTAAAAGGCCACATCCAGGATGAGCTGGGGGCTAAAAAGGGCTAGGGTTGAACTAGGAGAGCCTCCTGCCTCCCTCCTGTTTTCTGGGCCTCTCTCAGGTCCTATGGCGGAGTAACTCCCCCACGAGAAACTCCAGGCTGTGCCCCCACTGCAACACAGGGACACACATATGCATAAGATACCAGGTGTGCTGGCCCAGCCATGGGCAGGGGGAAGCTTTCCAACTTCAGATTCCAGGCAAACCTTGCTGAGGGGGACCGGTGACATCTGGAATCTGAACAACTGCTCTTCAAAAAATATTGTTAAGAAAATAAAAAACCAAACCACAGGAGTGCCTGGGTAGCTCAGTCGGTTAAGCATCTGACTCTTGATTTCATCTCAGGTCACGATCTCAAGGTTCATGGGATTGATCCCCTCATCAGGCTCTGTGCTGATAGCACAGAGCCTGCTTGGGATTCTCTCTCTCTCTCTCTCTCTCTCTCTCTCTCTCTCCCTCCCTCCCTCCCCCTACTCATGCACTCTCTCTCAAAATAAATAAATAAACATTTTTTTAAAAAACTACAGACTGGGAAATACACTTGCAAAGCATGCATCTGATAAAGGACTTGTCACCACAATCTATAAAGAACTCTCAATACTCAATAACAAAAATCCCAATTTTAAAAAATCGGACAAAAGATTTGAAGCAATACTTCATCAAAGAAGAGATACACATGACAAATAATTGCATTAAATGAACTTCAAAATCACTAGTTATTCAGAAAATGCAGATTAAAACCACAACAAGATACAATACCAAGAGCTAGTGAGGATGCAGAGCAACTGAAACTCTCATACTTTGCTGATGGGGATTCAAAATAGTATAATCATAAATTGGAGCAAGAATATTCCAGAGGTCATCAGGCCCTGGGTGCTGAATGATATGGACCAAATAACAACAACAAAAGGTACAATCACTTTGAAAAACACTTTGGGGGGGGGGGCACCTCGGTGACTCAGTTGGTTAACCTTCCAACTTTGGCTCAGGTCATGATCTCATGATTGGTGAGTTCAAGCCCCGAGTCAAGCTCTGTGCTGACAGCTTGGAGCCTGGAGCCTGATTTGGGTTCTGTGTCTCCCTCTCTATCTGTCCCCCACCCCCTCACACTCTGTCTCTCTCTGTCTCTCTCTCTCTCTCAAAAGTAAATAAACATTAAGAATTAAAAGAAAAATATTTTGGCAGATTCTTCTAAATATAAATACTTATGAACCATATGACCAAACCTCCCACTTCTAGGTATCTACCCCACAGAAAGGAAAACATGTTGTCACACAAATCTGTATGCTAATGTTCATAGCAGTTTTATTCATAATCCCCCAAAACTGTGGGGAAAAAAACAATTGTCCATCACCTGATCAACTGGTGACTGGATATATGAGTAGTGAGACATCCATACAATGCAATATTACCAGTAGTAAAAAGGAATCAACTACCAATACACATAATAATGTGAATAAATCTCAAAATTACTTTGCTAAGTGAAAGAAGCCAAACCCAAAAGGCTATGCTTCCATTTATATGACTGTGGAAAATTAATAAAGGAAATTTCACTAAAACCAAGTCGGGAGGTTAGGAAGATGGGTTCTCAAACTTTGCTAGTAGACAATTGCAAATGCAACAGAAAGAACTGAGCCTTTCAGGTGGATACTACTTTATTACCCTAACAAGAGGAAGAAAGGTTTTCATCTCCCCCCCCCCCCAGTCCCCTCAACAGCCCAGCCAATGAGAGACATATTCAGCCAATGAGAAGCCACTGTAGTTGAACTTCCCCAGGTGAGTCCAATGGACTTGCTTATAACAGACTTCCCACCTTCCCCCTTTCTTCTGTTAAAATACATTTCTCTTTGGGAGGCAGGCGGGAGGGGGGACAATGGGTGATGGGCATTGAGGAGGGCACTTGTTGGTATGAGGACTGGGTATTGTATGTAAGCGATGAATCATGGGAATCTACCCCAAAACCAAGAGCACACTGTACACACTCTATGTTAGCCAACTTGACAATAAATTATATTAAAAAAAAACAAAAACCAAAACATTTCTCTCCTTTATGTGGCAGACATGCCTCTGATTTTGCCATAGCTGGTTTGTTCCATATTGTTATCCTCTGCTGTTCCTGAACAAACCCATTTTTGCTGGTGAAATAACCAGCAGTTTTATTTTTAAGATGAACACAACATTCTAGAAAAGGTAAAATTATAGGGACAGAATTCAGAGCAGTGACTGCCAGGGACTAGAGCCGGGGAGAGAGGATTGATTACAAAGGGGCATGAAGGAGTTCTTGGGGTAATGGAAAAATTCTCTATTTTGATGGCAACTGCATGACCTTATACCTTTAAAAACCTCACTGAACTACAATACCTGAAAAGGAAAAATATTGTAGGTAAATTATACCTCCATAGACCAGATTTAGTTTAAAAAGATACAATTATCTAAAACAGCAAACAATGAGGTAATAGGAATAAAATGAATAAATCTAACAAAACATATGTAAGATCTTTTTGGAAACAATTAACTGTAGAATCAGGCCATCAAAGACTGCTGATATTAGAATTATCTGACACATCATAAAATAAATTATCTAAAGGAAGAAAAGAAGAAAAGATTGGAAACATGATGAAACAAGAAAATGCAAAAGCAACCAGGTAAATTTTGGGGGTAAAAACACAAATAGAAACTCTAGAAATAGAGGCGCCCCAGGGGCTGTCAGTTAAGTGGCCAACTCTTGATTTCAGCTCAGGTCATGATCCCAGGGTCATGGGATCATGCCCCCGATCAGGCTCCATGCTGAGCTTAAAGCCTGCTTAAGACTCTCTCTCCCTCTGCCCCTCCCCCAATCTTGCTCATGCACGTGCACACGCTCTCTCTCTCTCTCTCTCTGTGTGTCTCAGAAATAAATAAACATAAAAAAAAAAAAGAAAAGAAACTCTAGAAATATAACATATAAAAATTAGGGGTGCCTGGGTGGCTCAGTCAGTTAAGCATCCGACTTCAGCTCAGGTCATGATCTCGCAGTTTGTGGGTTCCAGCTCCACATCAGGCTCTCTGCTGACAGCTCCCTCTCTCTCTGCCCCTCCCCCACTCATGCTCTGTCTCTCAAAAAAAAAAAAATATATATATACAAATTTAAAAAGTAAGTGGATAAATTAAACAGCAAATTAGATACAGCTAGAGATAAAATTACTGGACAGGCTTGAGACAGATCCAGAGATATTGTCAAAATGCAGCATGGAAATACGGAGATGAAAAATATGAAGAAAAAAAAACAAACATAAAAGACAGAGTAAGAAAGTTGGCTGCATCTAATAATATTAATTTCAGAAACAGAGACTGAAAAACTGGGAAGTAAGCATTGTCTCTTTGAAGAGATAATGGTTAAAACTTTTCCAGTATTGATTCAGGAAGCCCAATAAATTCCAAGAATAATAAATATAAAAAAGTCCATAACCAGAAACATTGCAGTAAAACTACAAAATGCCAAAAACAAAGAGAGGATGTTAATAGACAAAATGATTTTAAAAAGCCACAAAAAACAATATCTATAGCATGGCCACAAGTATACAGCTAACTTCTTAATGGAACCCAAAAGGTAGTGCAATGTTATCTTTGAATTGTGAAGAAAAAGTAGTGTCCACCTAGAATTATACAGTAGGATAAATTATTTTTTTTTAACATTTATTTTTGAGAGAGAGAGAGCAGGGGAGGGGCAGAGAGAGGGGGACAGAGGATCTGAAGCAGGCTCTGCACTGACAGCAGAGAGCTCGATGTGGGGTCGAACACATGAACTGTGACATCATGACCTGAGTCGAAGTCAGTTGCTCAAATGACTGAGCCACTTAGGCACTCCTAGGATAAATTATTTTTAAGAACACTGGAAAAATACATTTTCAGTCAAAAGTAACAGAAAGAAGTAAATTCTGAGATACAAAAGGGGATGGGGAGAAGAAAGAAGCATGTAGATAAATCAAAACAAGTTGAGCCTGACAAACAATACCAGCAATGCCTAGTTTGTGGGATTCAAAGTATCAAGGTAGGAGTCCCAGCACTGGTTACGGTGGAATAAATAATACCCCACCCCATGTCTTCCACCCATTACAACTAAAACCTTGGACAGAGTCCACAAAGCAACTAATAGAGGACTGCAAAGTAGGTAATAACAGACTGGAGAGAGAAATCAAAACTCAGGGAAATAGGGGCACCTGGGTGGCTCAGTTGGTTAAGCGTCCGACTTTTGCTCAGGTCATGATCTCCCATTTCGTGAGTTCAAGCCCCATATGGGGCTCTGTGCTGACAGCTCTGAGCCTGGAGCCTGCTTCAGATTCTGTGTCTCCCTCTCTCTGCCCCTCCCCTGCTTGTGCTCTGTCTTTCTCTCTCAAAAATAATAAACATTAAAAAATTTAAAAAAAAACTCAGGGAAATATATGGCAGTGAGTTTATGGTTTTCTTTGGTTTTTCATCATCCCAAGTCTCCAGTTCACACTCAGAACATCCTGGATCCCAGAAATGCACAGCCGGCACAGGAAGAAAGAGCTCCAAGAGAAACTCTCTTGTTCTGGTCAGAAGACTAAGAGGGAGAGGGTAAGGGGAAACCCTGCTTTTATTTTTATTTTTTTTTTAACATTTATTCATTTTTGAGAGATACAGTGTGAATGGGGGAGGGGCAGAGAGAGAGGGAGACACAGAATCCCATGCCGGCTACAGGCTCTGAGCTGTCAGCACAGAGCCCAACACAGGGCTTGAACTCAGGAACTGGGAGATCATGACCTGAGCCAAAATCAGACGCTTAACCGACTGAGCCACCCAGGCGCCCCCCTGCTTTATTTTTAATCCCACCCAAGCCTGCCCTGAGGCACTCTCATGGCAGTAATGGTGACATAGCAGCAGCAGATGCGCCCACAATAACAGAGAAACCAGGAGACAGAGGGGAAAAAAAACCCCAAAAACCTTTGCCTGATAGAAACTAGCAAAGGGAAAGAGTGTGGGGGGAATCCCCCTGTTTTTTTTCTCTCTTCCTTTCCTCTAACTGCTTCCCCTAAGAGGTAGATGACCTCACAGGAAGTGCATGACAAGAAGTGCAAGGGGAAACTAAAATCTTGGCCTTCTTATCTTTATGAGGAGGAAGCTTGAAAAAGGAATTCCATAAGCTGTATATGAAGCCCTAAGCCCATCTCCAAGATAGACACACATGGAATGGATCACTGAAAGCATACCACAGGCTTTGAGAACCAAACTGTGGTGTGGATCCCCACCCTGGTCTCAGAATGGCCCATGGGCAGTGGAGGGTGGGTGGAGGGGAACACGGGGGTGGGATGCACACACAGGACAGATCCAAACACCACAGCCAAGTTTTTAAATGGCACTGAAACCACAGCCCACAGAAGGTGTGTTGGGACTTGCGGTCTGAACGTAGCTCAACTGTCTGCCAAAACAGAGACGTAAACATTCTCCGTAGAACTTTAACAGGACCCAGCATCTCATAGCATAATAATACTTAAAATGTCCAGGATAATCCAAAATTACTTGGCATACAAGGAAACAGGAAAACTCAACAGCCCACAAGGTAAAAGACATGAATCCCAAGATGTTGGAATGATTAGACAAAGACTTTCGTGCAGCTGTTTTATCACTATGCCCCCATGAAATAAATGTAAACAGTCTTGAAATGAATGGAAAGATAGACCTTCTCAGCAGAAAATAAAAGCCATAAAAAAAAGTCAAATGGAAAATTTAAAGCTGACAAATATGATAACTGAAACAAAAAGTTAATTGGAAGTCTTCAGTAGCAGAATGGAGATGAGACAGGAAAGAATCAGGAGACTTAAAAACAGATCAAAAGAAATTATCCACCTGAACAGCCAGGAAAAGTAAGATTATAAAAAATGAACAGAGCCTTAAAGACCCATGGGACAATATAAAAAGATCGAACACATATGCCATTGGAATTCTGGAGGAAGAGGAAATTGAGACCAATGAAGAAAGGAATATTTAAACAAACACTGGCTGAAAACCTCTCAAATACAGTGAAAGACATAAAATTAAAGATTTAAGATCAGTGAGGGGCACCTGGCTGGCTCAGTCGGTTGAATGTCTGACTTTGGCTCAGGTCATGATCTCACAGTTCGGTTCATGGGTTCAAGCCCTGCATCGGGCTCTGTGCTGACAGCTCAGAGCCTAGAGCCTGCTTCGGATTCTGTGTCCTGCTCTCTCTCTCTCTGCCCACCCCCTCTTAAAAATAAATAAACATTTTAAAATTTTTGAAAAGAAAACAAAACAAAACAAAACAAAACAAAAACAAAAAAACAAGTAGTGTTTAAAAAAAAATCAGTGAACGGATCAACTCAAAGATAATCATGTCCAGACACATCATAATTAAACTAGTGAAAACCAAAGATCAAGAAATAAATCGTCCGAGCAGCCAGAGAATAACAAAGCATTGCATTCAATCATTCAAACTACTACAGATTCCTCATCAGAAACCATGGAGGCCAGAAGAGAGAAAAACCATGCTTCAAGCACTCAAAGAAAGAGCCATCAACCCAGAATCCTCTATCCAGCAAAAATATCCTGTAGCAATGAAGGAGAAAGAAAGATATTCTCCCATTATGGAAAAGTTCACAGCCAACACACCACCTGCTAAAGGAAATTTCATAGGGAAGAGAAACAGCATCACAGGGAAGCTCCAAACTTCTATAATGTAGGATAAACAACAGAAATGATGATTATCCAAGAGAATATGACAGATTATTTTTCTCCTCTTAAATTCTTTAAAGTAACATGATTACTGAAAGCAAAAAATTATAACATTATCCGGTGAGGATTTTTCATGATTTTAGATTTAACACGTTTGAAAATGACAACAAAAAGGACCTCTATGGTTTACCATTTCACTTGAAATGGTAAAATATTAATTTTAACTAGACTGTGAAAAGTTCAGTGTATCTGTTGTAATCCCTATAGTAACTATGAAAGCACTACTTCAATAAATGGTGCTGGGACAACTGGATATCTAGACACAACAGAAGGACGTTTTTGTTTGGAATAATGGCAAAGTTTTATAAATAGAGACTGGTGATGGTTGTACAACATTGTACAATATTGTGAGTATAAGTGACGTCACTGAATTGCACCTTAAAAATGTTTAAAATGGAAAATGTTATGTGTATTTTACCACAAGTTTTAGGAATTAATAACGTCATATACCAAAAACAAAAGCCACTGAACTGTATACTTTAAATGAGTGAATTGTATGGTGTGTGAATCATGGCTCAGGAGAGCTTTCCTTTTTTTTTTTAAATTTTTTTTCAACGTTTATTTATTTTTGGGGGGACAGAGAGAGACAGAGCATGAACGGAGGAGGGGCAGAGAGAGAGGGAGACACAGAATCAGAAACAGGCTCCAGGCTCTGAGCCACCAGCCCAGAGCCTGACGCGGGGGTCGAACTCACGGACCGTGAGATCGTGACCTGGCTGAAGTCGGACACTTAACCGACTGCGCCACCCAGGTGCCCCGGAGAGCTTTCCTTTTTAAATGGGACAAACAGTCTTAACTACATGTGCTTGGAAATGAAGAGACACACTCTTAACTCTTGGACCAAAAATAAGTTAAAAGAAACTCCTACTTGGCAACAAGAAGGAAAACACTGTCATAACAACACCTTTGGACATAATGAAAGCCGTATGCAGAGAAAAGTGTCCTGTCTTAAAGGCATTTGATATAAAAAAGAAAAATGAGGGGCGCCTGGGTGGCTCAGTTGGTTAAGAGTCCAACTCTTGATTTCGGCTCAGGTCATGATCTCATGGTTGGGGAATTTGAGCCCTGCCTCAGGCTCTGCTCTGACAGCATGGAGCCTGCTTAAGATTCCCTCTCTCCCTCTCTCTCTGTCTCTCTGTCTCTCTCTGTCTCTCTCTCTCTCAAAATAAATGAATAAGCTTATTAAAAATTAAAATAAATTAGTAAATAAGAAGAAAAATGAAATGAATAAAAAATAAAGTTTGGGGATTGAGACTGTTGAATGTTTCTCAAAACTTAGATCCCTTTCCTTCAGGAAACACAAAAATGCAGGCCCCTACACACATTTCCTGTGTATTTTAGTGGTTAATTCTTAACAGAACATTAAAGAGGTTAAAAAATATACTCACACATTAAAAAGTGGTCTATTAAAACTCTCAAAACTATTCTAAGTTTAAATATTTTTAATTATACCCCAAACAGAATTTGTTGTAATTTTACCTACCTGGGTTTACTGGAAGCAAACTCATCCATTAAACTTTTAAAATCTACTAAATTTTTTTGGAGTCCTCTTATGGCTCTGATCTGAGGCCAGTGGCTCCCCAGCCTCACCCCGATTCTAGTCCCACATCTAAATACATTTCCCCTCTCACAGACAGGTGGGGGTTGGACAACTGATTTCTGGCCAGTGCAGTGTGGGAAGAAGGATGTATATTGCCTCCAGAGGAAGTGATCTAAAACTCTTTATGCAATCTTCCACGTGCTCTGTTTCCCCATCTGCCAGGCACGTGGAGAGGAGCCTCCAGAACTACAGGAGGTGAAACTGCAAGATGGAAGGAGCCTGGGTCCCTGAGTTCCTGAGTGCAGGAGAGACCAAGAAGATGCCCAGGAGAGCCTCAAACCAGGAACATCCACACTGGAATGCTACACAATCCAGTACTGACTTTCCTTGTGTTAAACCACAAGCATTTGGGGATTGCTTGTCACATAGTGGTCGGATTTACCTTATCCCATGTAGCTCCAGCCCAAGAATGAAAAAAATTATTTCTGTCTACATTTTCCAACCTACATTGTGGCTCTTCTCCCTCCAAAAACAGACGTTTTCTGCAATAATAGAACAGAGAGCCGCCGAGCACTTCACCCTTTGTATCTACCACACATTTGCCGACAATGAATTCACACTCTGCAAGCCTTTGTCCAGGCGTAAAGCGGGGCATGTCCTGGCTGGAAACAGATGGCTCTCAGATGAAGGCAATTGCAAGAGAGCTTAAAGGAATCTTTACAGAGGATGAAATGGGCAGGGCGTAGGAACGCTGTGGAGACAGAGTGGTGGCCCACAGACACTGCAGCAAGTCTGGGGTTGTATCTCCAGGCCCCAGAGAGTAGTTACCAGAATTCAGAGGGAGGCAGGGAGAGCTGTGTGGAAAGGGCTGCCTACCAGGCTGTGATGGGCACCGTGCCTGGAGTTGGGCAACAGGGATCCCACCCTGGCCCACCCTAGAAAGTCTTGAACATAAAAACATACAAGTGGAGGGCACCTGGGTGGCTCAGTCAGTTAAGCATCCAACTTTGGCTCAGGTCATGATCCTACAGTGTGTGGGTTCGAGTCCCATGTCGGGCTCTGTACTGACAGCTCAGAGCCTGGGGGCTGCTTTGGATTCTGTGTCTCCTATCTCTGCCTCTCCCCTGCTCATGCTCTGTCTCTCTGTCTCTCTCAAACATACATATAAGTGAATTTATAAAAGACACATGAACATCCGGGAATCTGACACCCATTGCTGGGCCAGTTCAACCTGGAACCTGCTAACAGGGATCTCCAGACTATCAGTCTTCCGGCTCCAGAGAAGTGCTTCTCCCCCCAGATTGCCCCATATTCTGACACAGGGGGGACTGGACCTAAGGCCAGAGGGGTGGGGGCTGTGCCCTTGTTGACAAAAGAGACTGTCTTTGCATGGGCCTAGGTAAAGGAAAGGGGCAGAGGAGCTACATAAGTAACAGAAAGACTAATTTGTTAAATCTTGCCCTCAGATAACTTGAATGCAATGGTTTTTGTATAACACACAACTATCTCCTAGTTGTATCAAACACCCACTCTCTCTCCTCTTCATGTTCCAATTCATCGTCCCAGAGATACTCACAGGTTAGCATGCTATGCCTAACAGGTGCAGACGGCAACTGCATATATATATATGCATGGGTATAAAATATATGTGAGTTTGACATATACATGAAGTGAGCTACCAAAGTTGATTTAAAATGTGGTTAAGGGGTGCCTGGGTGTCTTAGTTGGTTGAGTGACTGACGCTTGATTTGGCTTAGCTCATGATCCCAGGGTCCTGGGAATTAGCCCCACATCTCCACTGAGTGTGGAGCCTGCTTGAGATTCTCTGTCTCTCTCTCTCTTTCTCTCCCCCTCTATCCCTCTCCCCATCTTATGCTCTCTCTCTCTAAAATAAAATAAAAGTATAAAACGTGGTTAAAATCATAATGTGATAACAATTTACATCATAAAACTAAAATATTTTGTAGTATTTTCTATAACAAAGATAACTTGTGACATGTGATCCCCTCCAAGCACATGAATATGTTGGGTAAAATGTATGACATTTCCAAATCTGAGTATTGCTTTAAGAATGGTATTGATTGCTGCCTCAGCAGAGAGAAGTTTTCTCCAACTAGAATTGATAAAACAGGGACACCTGGGTGGCTTAGTCGGTTGGGTGTCTGACTTCAGCTCAGGCCGTGATTTCACAGCTCCTGAGTTAGAGCCCCACGTCGGGCTCTGTGCTGACAGCTCAGAGCCTGGAGCCTGCTTTGGATTCTGTGTCTCCCTCTCTCTCTCTCTCTACCCTCCTCTGCTCATGCTCTGTCTCTCTCTGTCTCAAAAAGAAACGTTAAAAAAATTTTTAGAATTGATAAAACAACACAACCACAGAACTACAATGATTCAAAAAAGGTTGCTTAATTTGGCATTACTACCCATACAAAACAAATTATATGACAATAATGATTATAATGTGTTTAGTGATTTTACTGAGAAAAGTTAAAAAATAAATTTGACTACATAAACAGATAATACATAAGAATTCCATGTCTTTAATTTTTTTTAATTTTATTTTGTATTTCTTAAAATCTACATCCAAATTATTTAGCATATAGTGCAACAATGATTTCAGGAGTAGATTCCTTAGTGCCCCTTACCCATTTAGCCCATCCCCCCTCCCACAACCCCTCCAGTAACCCTCAGTTTGTTCTCCATATTTATGAGTCTCTTCTGTTTTGTCCCCCTCCCTGTTTTTATATTATTTTTATTTCCCTTCCCTTATGTTCATCTGTTTTGTCTCTTAAAGTCCTCATATGAGTGAAGTCATATGATTTTTGTCTTTCTCTGACTAATTTCACTTAGCATAATACCCTCCAGTTCCATCCATGTAGTTGCAAATGGCAAGATTTCATTCTTTTTGATTGCTGAGTGATACTCCATTGTATATGATATTTTCTTTATCCATTCATCCATAGATGGACATTTGGGCTCTTTCCATACTTTGGCTATTGTTGATAGTGCTGCTAAAAAAATGGGAGTGCAGATATCCCTTTGAAACAGCACACCTGTATCCCGTAGATAAATGTCTAGTAGTGCAATTGTTGGGTCGTAGGGTAGTTCTATTTTTAGTTTTTTGAGGAACCTCCATACTGTTTTCCAGAGTGGCTGCACCAGCTTGCATTCCCACCAACAATGCAAAAGAGACCCTCTTTCTCCACATCCTCGCCAACATCTGTTGTTGCCTGAGTTGTTAATGTTAGCCATTCTGACAGGTGTGAGGTGGTATCTCATTGTGGTTTTGATTTGTATTTCCCTGATGATGAGTGATGTTGAGCATTTTTTCATGTGTCGGTTGGCCATCTGGATGTCTTTTTTGGAGAAGTGTCTATTCATGTCTTCTGCCTATTTCTTCACTGGATTATTTGTTTTTTGGGTGTTGAGTTTGATAACTTCTTTATAGATTTTTACTAACCCTTTAATATGTCATTTGCAAATATCTTCTCCCATTCTGTCGGTTGCCTTTTAGTTTTGTTGATTGTTTCCTTCGCTGTGCAGAAGCTTTTTATTTTGATAAGGTCCCAGTAGTTCTCTTTAATTTTTTTTAATGTTTACTTATTTTTGAGAGACAGAGGGCATGAGCAGGGGAGTGGCAGAGAGAGAGGAAGACACAGAATCTGAAGCAGGCTCCAGGCCCACAGAGCCCCATACAGGGCTCGAACCCACGAACTGTGAGATCATGACCTGAGCCGAAGATGCTTAATTGACTGAGCCACCCAGGCACCCCTACGTCTTTAAAAATCTGCAAATATCGCCAACCCAAAACTGAACATCCAGGCTCCTGTAATAATAATCAGTTCAGCTGTCTTTGTTTTGCTGTCATTTGCATAAAAACACATTTCTCAATTTTGTATTATGAAGGCATACTTCTCAAGGCAGAGAGATATTATTTGCCAAGTTATGATAACTTAAATATTTAGACATAAGGCACAGGGCTCTGGTTGTACTCTGGCCTTTTGCTGGCACCGAATAATTACATTTCTATAGACACCACGAGTTAATAAAGGCCCGTGACAGGGTGTGTGCCTGGGAGCCGTTTGCAGCTATTACCCCCAGACTCTGGAGAAGCCTCTTCCACCTGGGGTCCTTATGGGGGTCACCACCCACGCTCACTCTTCTCAGATGCAAACTCCCTCTCTTGGGTCTCCTGGGTCTCACCCTCAACCCAGCTTGTGTTGTCCAAGATGCACTGGTAACCACTTTATCACAATAATTATGCTCCAGTGAAAGACCAGGGCCACCAGGGCCGGCAGCCACTCTGCATCTGAACAGGGAATATAGAGAAGCCAATTGTCATGCTGGAAGGCAGACATGGGAGGGAGAGACTGGGTGGTGCCTCAACGGGCCCAGAACCCTGAAGCCTGCTTTGAGCTCCAGAAACTGGGAGAGGCGGGAAGGATCCTTCCCTAGAGCCTTCAGAGGGGGCACAACCCGTCCACACCTTGACTTTGGACTTCTGGCCTCCAGAGTTGTGAGGGAATAAATGTCTGCTCTTTCAAACCAAAAACACATCAGTACCAGGGGCCAGTGACATGCAGTGAATGACATGAAGTTTGAGGCTGACATGAACCAAAGTGTCACCTCAGCTGAGATCCGTTGGCCAGTTCAGGCCTTGTAAGAATGTGCTCAGCTCAGGCCACTAAAAACATATTTCAAATAAAGGAAGGAAAAAAAAAAGAGGAGGACTATGTGTCCATCATAATTCACCTTAAATTTGAATTCTGTGAAATGCACATCAACAAAAGCATTTCCTAGCTTTTTCTTCTGATTTGCTAAGCTGCCTGATGACCATGGATAAAGGGGATCCCACAGAGGGAAACGTACTGGAGCTGATTGTTAATTTGGGGGAATATTGTGAGCCCTTTCTCAACACAGCCACTATTAAATATTAAATATGTGTACAACAATATAAATGTACTTAATGCCACTGAACTGTATACTTAAAAATGGCTAAAATGGTAAGTTTTTGTTAAGTATGCATTAACACAATAAAACATTTTTAATCAAGGGGTGCCTGGGTGGCTCAGTCACTTAAGCCGCCAACTTTGGCCCAGGTCATGATCTCACGGTTTGAGCCCTGAGTCAGGCTCTGTGCTAACAACTCAGAGCCTGGAGCCTGCTTCGGATTCTGTGTCCCGCCCCCCCCCCCCCCCCCGCCCCTCTTCCACTCGTGCTCGCTCTCTCAAAAATAAACATTTAAAAATGTTTTCTTAATTTTTAATCAAGAAAAAAATATAACCTGGGGCACCTGAGTAGCTCAGTCAGTTATGCCTCCAACTCATGGTTTCCGCTCAGGTCATGATCTCAAAATTCATGAGTTTGAGCCCCGTATGGGGTTCCACACTGCTAACTGTGTGGAGCCTAATGAGATTCTCTCTCTCTGCCCCTCCCCCCCCCCAGCACTGTAAATAAATAAATACATACATACATAAACCTAAAAAAAAAGAAAAATATAACCTTACAATAAATTATATTAAAAAGGAAGAAAGCTCGTCTCTGCCTACATAGTTTACCAGGTATTACTATTATCTATGCTCTTGACGTTATTTATGCTGTTGCATCTGCATGGTGGGAATAACGTAGAAGCACCTGCCGCTGTGCATTTCTTCTTGGCTCAAATTCAGTGACTTCACATCGGGAGTCGTATTAGTCTGCTCGGGCTGCCATGATGAAATGCCACAGACCGGGTGACTTAAATAGCAGGAATTTCTCTCAGTTCTGGAGTGCGGGAAGTCCAAGATCAAGGTTTGGCAGGGTAGGTTGTGTCCTGAGGTCACCGCCTGTAGCTCGTAGGCAGCGCCATCTTGCTATGTGTTCACAAGGCCTTCCCTCAGCAGGTGCGTGTGGAGACAGAGACAGCAGCACTCTGACGTCACTTTCTGTAAGGACACTAGTCCTATAGGATCAGCCCTCCACCCCCATGACTCATTAACCTTGGTTATTTCCTTAGGGGCCCCACCTCTGAATACAGCCCTACTGGTGCTTAGGGCTTCAACATGTGAATTTGGGGGGGTCCAGTGGGGATGCAAACATTTGCACACCACACAGAGGTAGCTAACTCCATACTGTGGGAGTTCTTGCACCATGGAAACTGGCAAATGCTATGAATCGGGGCTTCTGGAGAGCTGTTTGTGACACAGAGGGGAAGGGCGACAAGGGTCACCTCTGAGAGTATCCTTCCTCCTCCCTCAAGCTGGGAGCACAGCAAGGTCAGGAGTCAGCCGGTGCCTCCCAGTCCGCAGCCCTCTGCTCTCACCTCTGAGAGGCTCTGTTGGCATTTGTCACATTGATCAGGAGCTGGAATGCAGCCAGCGGCCATGAGGAGGAGGCTGACAGGTGAGGAAGTCTCGGTCACATGACAAATGAAACTTGTGAATGTGACAGTGGCAGACTCCACAGAAGGCAGCCCCTGGGTCAGACTGCTGGGCAAATGCCTTCCCTTCCCCGAGCCTCAGTCTTCTCATCTGTAAAGTGGGGATAACAGCTACCTCCCTTAGAGGGTCTGGGGGAGGACAGAATGGGGTAAGACAGAAAACACTGCACACTGACTGGAAAGCTACATGGATCGTCATCACCTGACACCCACCTCTGTGTTCTTTCCATTCACACCAGTCGGCACTGACTGACCCGTGCACTATGCCAGGTGCCAAGGACCCAAAGCTCCATGCCCCGGTCAGTCCTCAAGCATGTCCCTGGGTAGCAGGAAGACAACACAGAAAAGGGAACCCTTGGGTGCTGATGTGGCCCAGAGGACTGTTGACGGTTGTCACTGCATGGGGAAGTGGGGGGAGCAGAGGCACAGACCCAACACCACAGCAGGTATTCAGTGGCAATGTGACCTTAAGTGATGTCCACAACCTTACTCAGGAGCTCAGTTTCCTCTTGTAAAATGAGGACCATAACAGACCCTGCCTACGGGGAGAGTTAACTCCTACTTTAAAATGTAATTTTAGGGGCATCTGGGTGGCTCAGATGGTTAAGCTGCCGACTTCAGCTCAGATCATGATCTCGCGGTTCCTGAGTTCGAGCCCTGCTTCTGGCTCTGTGCTGACAGCTCAGAGCCTGGAGCCTGCTTCAGATTCTTTGTCTCCCTCTCTCTCTGCCCCTCCCCTGCTGGCCCTCTCTCTCCCTCTTTCAAAATAAATAAACATTTAACATATATATATATGTATATGTATATATATGTATATATATACATATATATAATATATATATAATAAATATATAATATACATATATTATATATATATAATTTTATTTGGATTTGTTTGAATCAGATATGGTAAGACACAAAGACACAGAAATTACTGTCATGAGGTAAGAATTTATACTCACTGATCCCTAGATCCCAGAGGCATGGAATCTCATGCAGGGCTGCATCGGGAGACACCAAGGTCCGGCAGGAAGCAAAGGAAGTGAAGGGAAAACACGGGCAGGAGCCTTTATCTAGTGTCTGTGGAAAAGACAAGGCAAAGCAGGTTAAGCTGGTTTAAGATTGGCCAGTGGGAATAATTTCATCGGATTCTGCAGATTAGGGGCTGCCCTGGGGAGAATGGGGTAGAGGAATATTGCCCTCCTGGAGCAGAAGAGCCAGATGGAAGAGGTGGTTTGGAGTACAGGCTCTGGACTGGGCTCTGGACTGGTTGGTTTGCATATGAAAGGTGTGCTCCTGGGCAAGTCTTTGCCATCTCTAGGAACTGGCCAGCACTGAGAGGGGCAGTCTCTCCCTGGTCAGTGAGGCTCCACCTGTCAAAGCATCAAGAATACAGCAAATAAGCAAAACACCCAGCACCCAGTAAGTGGGAGATGTCATCCCCACCTGTTTCAGCATTGACTTTGTGGCCTCCCTCTCCTTGCTTCACACGGGTGAGTCTTCCCTTCCCAGCTGGGTCCTAATTCCTGGAGGGCTCACTGCCTGCCTGCCCCCAACCAGGGCAGGAGAAACCCTCTCTGGGCCCCCGTCCTCTGGATAGAAAACAGGAGGAAGTAAATAAACACAGTGCTGTTGTCAGCAGTGACACCAGGCAGTTCATGGGGAAGGGTAGAGACCAAGATCTGGCTCCTGGTTTCTCCTCCTTCCCTGTCCTTCAGGGAACCATTGTCATCTTGCTGCCTTACCTCATGCTCACATTCTGTTGCCTTTGTTTCCCCAGACCTTGACAAGCATCCAGATGAATGAAGCACTGATGAATGGCTTTCTCTAGAAGAGCTGTGGGAGGAGAGGGGACATGGCAGAGGTTAATCTCCTGGCTGAGCTGGGAAGAAGGGTAATCATATTGGAAAGCGCCAAGCACCCAAGGCACACAGATCTGAGCGTTGTCCAAAGTCCAGGCCGCCCCAGTAGAGGGAACTAGAGTGAGTGAGGTGACCTGTCTGAACCTTAGTTTCTTCCTCTGATGGGTGGGAATAAAATTTCTTCATCTCACAGGATTGCCATGAAAAGTAAAGGTAACAGACAAGGCAGGTCCTGAAAGTCAGTGTCCTTGCCCCAGAGCAGTGGTTCTCAAACTTCAACAGGCTGGACTGGGGCCTGAGACTTCTCATTTTCACAAGTCCCCATGTGCTGCTGCTGCTGCTGGTCAACACAGTGATACCTGTCAGTGGTATGTGTATGTGGTACATGTATATGTATAGGTAGTAGGTATATGTTTCACTTTTTAAGGAGTGACCCAAACAGTTGTACCTCTTTACATTCCCAGTTGCTCCACATCCTTGCCAACAGTATGACTGATCTTTCAATTTTAGCCATTTAACAGATATAGAATGGTATCTCATTATGATTTTCGTTTTTTAACTTAATTTTAATTTTTTAGAAAGAGAGAGGGTGTGCACTAGTGAGCAGTGGAGGGGCAGAGGGGGAGGGAGAGAGAGAGAATCCCAAGCAGGCTCTGCACTCAGGGCAGAGCAAGACCCCATGACCCTGAGATCATGACCTGAGCCAAAATCAAGACATCTAACTGACTGAGCCACTCAGGCGCCCCGAACAGTATTTTCTTTAATGCTTTTGGTGTTGAATTGAGAAATCTGCACCTAAGTCACAGATTTTCTCCTGTTTTTTTTTTTCTTGAGTTACATAATTTTAGGACTTAAATTTAGGCTTATGATTCATTTTGATTTAATTTTTGTATATAGTACAAAATATGAGGGGCATCTGGGTGGCTCATTCGGTTGAACGACCGACTTCGGCTCAGGTCATTATCTCACGGTTTGTGAGTTCAAGCCCTGCATCAGGCTCTGTGCTGACAGCTCAGAACCTGGAGCCTACTTTGGATTCTGTGTCTCCCTCACTCCCTGCCCCTCCCCCACTCATGCTCTGTCTCTGTCTCAGAAATAAGTAAACATTAAAAAAAAATAAAAACAGGGGCGCCTGGGTGGCGCAGTCGGTTAAGTGTCCGACTTCAGCCAGGTCACGATCTTGCGGTCCGTGAGTTCGAGCCCCGCGTCAGGCTCTGGGCTGATGGCTCAGAGCCTGGAGCCTGTTTCCGATTCTGTGTCTCCCTCTCTCTCTGCCCCTCCCCCGTTCATGCTCTGTCTCTCTCTGTCCCAAAAATAAATAAAAAACGTTGAAAAAAATTAAAAAATAAACAAATAAAAACAAAAACAAAATATGAAGTTCATTTTTTTAATATAAATTTCCAGTTGTTCCAGTACCAGTTGTTCAAAAGACTATAATTTCTCCACTGAATTGTCTTTGCATCTTTGTTAGAAATAAATTGACCACATAATCGTGGGTCTCTTTCTGTACTTGTTTCAGTTCCATTGACCTATTTGTCTTGACACTAATATATCTTGACTACAGTAGTTTTACAGTAAGTCTTAAAGTCAGGTAACATAAATCCTCCGTTTTTGTTCTTCAATTTCAGACAACTAGAGATAGCACTTTGAGTATTATGAATTTCTATAGGAATTCTAAGTACTAAGTACTTTGAATTTCTATAGGAATTTTAGAATTGCTTGCCAATTTCTACAAAACAGCCTACTGGGACTATGACTGAGATTGTGTTATATTTACATATTAATTTGGAGAGAACTGACTTCTGAACGGCATTGATACTGTTCATACTTATGTAGGAAATCTCCATTCGTCAATCTTTAATTTATCTCAGTAATGTTTTCTAGTTCTGTTCGGATCTTGCACATATTCTGTTATAAGTATTTCATATTTTTTAAAAATTTTTAATGTTTATTTGTTTTTGAGAGACAGAACACAGTGTGAGCAGGGGAGGAACAGAGAGAGAGGGAGACACAGAATCCAAAGCGGGCTCCAGGCTCCAAGCTGTCAGCACAGAGCCCGATACAGGTCCCGAACCCATGAACGGCAAGATCATGACCTGAGCTGAAGTCAAATGCTCAACCAACTGAGCCACCCAGGCGCCCCTAATATTTTTAAAAAATATTTTTTAATGTTTATTTATTTTGAAGAGAAAAACAGAGTGTGGGCGAGGGAGGGGCAGAGAGAGAGGGAGACAAAGAATCTGAAGCAGGTTCTAGGTTCTGAGCTGCCCAACGCAGGGCTTGAACTCACGAACTGTGAGATCATGACTTGAGCCAAAGTCAGACACCTAACCGAGTGAGCCACCCAGGCACCCCTAAATATTTCATATTTTTGTAGCTATTGTAAGTGATAGTGTTTTCATTTGACTTCCATTTTTTGTCACTAGTATATAGAAAACAATTGATTTCTGTGTTTTGCTCTTGATTCCTGTGAACTTGCTTAAGTCACTTATAGTTCTAGTAGGTTTTTTTGTTGATTCCATTGGATTGGCTACATAAAGCACCAAGTCATCTGTGAATAAAGAGTTTTTATTTCTTCCTTTTCAATCTGGATGCCTTTTGGCTCAATTCTTATACTCACAGAGTTTTAATTTATACAGGAGACTGAGTGATGACACAGAGAGGGTAATGACACTGAAAGGTTTTTATAACTGACATTTCTTGCAGAGAAGGAAAATGCCATGCCATAGAGGGCCACCTGGGGAAACACTAGAGGAGGCAGAAGCAAGACCAAGCGGAAGGCATAGATCACAGCCTTTATTATGTTTTCCCCTGGCAAAACAAGATAAGGAAGAGGAACCAGTTTAGGATTGGCTAGTTTGACTAATTTGAATGGGCCTTGGGTTACAAGTGCTATCTTTAGTTGTCTGGCACCAAGGACAGGGTTGACTCAGGGCAGAGGAAATACTGGATTGGTGTGTGAGAATTAGATAAAAGTAGTGTTTTAGAGTATGGGTCTCATGGGTTAGTTTGCATATGAAAGGCATGCTCTGAGGCTTTTCCCTAGATCTAAGAATAGGCTAGCCTTGGGAGGGGCCATCTCTTCCCAGTCAGCAAGGCCACAAGTGCCAGAGCATCAAGAATGCAATTAAAAAAAAAAAAGTCAATACAATTGCCATGTGATGAATGACTGCCAAATACATAAATACAGATTCTCAGAAAACACAGAACAACTTTCCCTCTTTGTCTTGCCTTATTGCGTAAGCTAGAACCTCCACCACAATGAATGGAGGTAGTGAGAGCAGACATCTTTGCCTTACTCCTGATCTTGGGGGAAAAGCAGGAGCAGGGTGAGGTGCCATGGAGGGGAAGGGACTGGGACAGTGACAGATGTGGCCAATGAGGAAGGAAGAACAGAAACTTAGGAGAACTTGGAGGAAGATGTAAGCCGTATTCTCAAATTGTGGTCCAAAGCTCATAGCCCTCACTCTGTCCCTGACCCCTCCCCCACTCCTGACCCCTCCCCCACAGCCACCCCCTGGGCTAAAAACCTGCATTTAGGCTCTGCCCATCAGGGAATCACAAAACACCAGGCCCTCCTCCTTCCAGAAGCCCCTCTGTGAGTAGAGCCACAGCTCAATGCTGATTACAGGGCCCTCTCATGCTACCAGGACAAGGGAGGATGAACAAACACAAAGACCACACACCATCTGTGAGCAGAAAACATGTCTCCTAATTTCAAGTGTCATAGGGATCTCACTGGGGCCAGGGGCTTGAACATGGCATGGAATGGGCAGCTTGCATCTAGGGAGATCCTATATGGGAGAGGCAGGTCCTGAGGCACCTGGGCGACAGGTACTCTGCCAAAGTGACCCAGAGCCTGTTGAGTAAACATGGCACGCTGCCCAACAGAAGGGGCTGGGGCACCCCCTAGTGGGGTCCAGCCCCCTCCTTGGGTGACCTGGCAAAGAAGAGACTGTCCAGCCAGGTTCCACAGCCAGGGAGGTAAGGTGGGAATAAAATTCAGGTGTCACCCCTCAGACAGGGCAGGCCACCCTCTAGAGGAACTGCCAAAAAGGCAGTCGGTCCCTTGTCCTCTCTTCTGTCCACCTTTCCAGCTGTCACCATTCACCCAAATGTCTTTCACAGCCCAGTGGACTCCATGACATTAAGGCTGCTTCCTGATGGTGCCTCAGTTTCCTGATGGTGAAAATAGAAAAACAACAAATCCACCACCCAATATTGTAGGGCTGAAAATGAGGCAATGGATGTTTAGGGCCTGGCTCAGAGAAGGGGATTCCATGAAAATGCAGAACCTGTCTCCTGGGGCCTAGGAGGAAGTACAAGAAATGCAGACACAGGGACAGGGCAGGGACTGCCTGGAAGGCCCTGGGAGAAGCGTGGGGGAAAATTAGGACTGAGGAAGCAACTGAGAAAGGAAGCTGGTCTTCTTGCTTCGGCCTCCAGAAGATGGGGCCACTTCCTGTGATGAAATCATGTTCTCCAATCCCCACCATCTACTGAGTAAGCCAATGCCAACCTCATTCTGGGGAGGGAGGGAGCTGAGCCTCCTAAAACCATCACAGAGAGTCACCAATGGTCTCAGCCCCAGTATCTCGTCCCCACCCACCAGCAGTCACAGGCTGGCAGTGCCCTCGATTGGAGACGGTCCAGGGACTGTCCAGAGGGTGACTCATTACTGTTCTGGGCCTTATTTCCCCCCTGCTCAAGGAAGGCTCCCAATTAGCCAGGGCTCTCACAGCTGTGGAGGGAATGACCTAAGGAGCATTATAAAAATACAGCCTCCTGGGGCTTACCCCCCAGAAGGGAGCGAGGCCCAAGGTTGTGTGGTGCAACTTGGTGGGAGCATCCAGAAGGAGCAGAAGGCTCTGTGGACTCAGTGAGACTGGAGTTTGAGTCCTAGACCTGCCTCAAGGGTCACATGACCTGAGGCAGGGCTTCTCTGAGCCCTTGGTCTCCTCATCTGTGGAGTGGAGGACAGAGGGGCCTGCCGATCCAGTCTTGCCTCCTGTGGGTCAAGGCATGGGCTCCAGAAGGCCCACCCTCACCTCTTAACCCCAGGGATGGTGTGAGACTGCACAAAAGGAGCTGACCAGGGGAGGGAAGGAGCCTGGTAGACCTGGGTCCTGGGCAGGGGAGCCCCTGCTGGGAGGGAGAGCGGCCAGGTGCAAGTTGGGTGTCCTTGGTGCCTGGTGCTGGGGTCGAGGCCATTTGATCACCAGTGGGTCCCTCCTCCTTCCTCTGGGGAGGCATTAGCTGGGCAGAGACTCATGGCTGCCTGTCCTCTGGCTGGAAGAGCCAAACTGGTCCTGCTGCAGCCCCTTCACCTGGACGACAGAAAGAGGCCAGGAGATGCCGAGAGCCAGTGAGAAGGAGAGCTGGAGAGACAGAGACTGACTCCTGAGGAGAGGTGGCCAGGAGCTGAGATGGAAGAGGCGAGGCCACAGATGGCCAAGGTGTGGGGTGGCCATGTGAAGAAAGAACCATGAACCATGGCCATGTGAAGAAAGGCCATGAACTATGGTCCTCCATGTGAAGAAAGAAGTTGGGGGCCTTTCTCACGGCTCTCTGTGCACTGACCACAAGGGAGGCGCTTTTGCAATGTAGAAAAAGAAGAAACCAGATTGATAAAGGAAGTGCTGGGTACTCCGGGGGCCCGCGAGTTTGGGGAAGCTCACCCTCCCTTGCTCTTCCGAAGGAACCTGATCCACGCTTTCCACGTTCCTCTGGACTCCCCGAGGAGGCACCTCTGTAGGGCCTGCCCTCTGGCCTTGACAGAGCTGCTTGGCTTCTCCTCTCCTGGGAGGAGAGTGAGGCAATGGGTCCGTCCCTGCTGCTGTCCCTGCTGCTGCTGCCGGCATCTCTGCAGGCTGGTGAGTGTCCAGGACACCCTGGCTCTGCCCCGAGGGCCAGGAGTCCCCAGGAAGGGCTGTGGCTGGGCAGCTGGAGAAGGGGTCTGCTGGGGTAGCCGGCCAGGCCTCCCAGCTCCAGCGGGCTGGTCCCACGGTGCCAGGTCCTCCCCAACCCTTCACCCTCCTCCCTACCCCAAGCCCGGCAAGGGGGACACCCAGGCCAGAGGGCCAGTCCTGCCATCTGTCACACTTGGTGTGCTCTGTGAGCGAGGATGCCAGAAGGTCTGGGGTCATCGTCCTCATCTCTCCCAGTGGCTCAAAGTCTCTCCTCTCTCTCCTCCAGGCAGCTCAAAAGAATGCAATCCAAACACTGACTTTGGGGTCAACCAACCAGCGTCTCTCTCAGCCCCCGAGGGTGGTTCCACCTGCATCTCTTTCTCCTACTTCCACTGCTGGGAGTTAGCCAAGGATCCCAGACTGAGTACAGCCGTCAGACGGAGAGACTTCCATGGAGAGGTCATCTACAACAGTACCCAGCGTTTTATCCATAAGGATTACAAGAACCGGATCTCCCTGGACTTGAGAGAGGGTCAGAACTCCGGCACCCTGTGTATACGGAACCTGCAGAAAAAAGATGAGAATAGGTACTTTTGCCGGGTCCAAGTGGAAACGCTAAGAGACGGCAAACAGGTGTGGCAGTCCATCCCAGGGACCAAACTCACCATTACCAACGGTGAGTCCAGCTGCCCGGCAGCCACCACACCCACCCTGCAGGGTGCCCTCATCCCCCAGGCCTGGCCCAGGCCCCAATCTTCCTGCTTACCCCTTCTCTCAAACTCCTCTCCCCACCCCTCTCCCCTCCCCAGGCCTCTGCCAACTTTACTCTTTCTCCTGGATCTCCCCAAACCTGGGCTGCCTTCCTTGCCCATCCCCCTCACTGCCCCCTCCAGAGCCAGTCCCCACCCCGCTCCCCCAGCCTCAGCACCTTCCAGGCTGCCCAGGAATCCTCCCTTCTTGCTTCAAGCTGGGCCTCCAGTCTTGCCTCCCTCCCCTCACCCCACGCTGTCCAGGTGGACTTGACTTCTTCAGGGCGTGGTCTGCCTTCCCTTTGTCCTGTGTCCCTGTGAGTAGCCCCTGCCAGCCCCCAGTCTTGTGTCTCCCCACAGTCGCGGGCTCAACCCAGCACACACAGCAGGTACCCAATCATGACCCAAGACCCCTGGCCCCTGGCCATGCCCCATTACCTCTTTTCCCAGTCCCCCCTGCGTCCTTCTCCTGCTCTGCTCCTCGGAACCTGGCCCACGATGCTCCCTGCCCCAGCCCCTTCCCTCCTCTCCTTTCCCATCCCCCTCTTCCCCTGCCTCCATCCTCTTTACCCTCCTTGCCTCCCCCCACCCCTGGTCCCCACCTCTGCCTGCACCATCCCCACTGTCCACTCCGATCTTGCTCCTCCATCCTGGCCTTTGAGACATGCCATCTACAGCAGAAATATGACGGCTGCCGCTTACCATGCACTGTGTCAGGTTGAACAACTAGGTGTACGTCACCCTGGTTAACAACCTTCCCCGCGACCCCACAGTAACAGTAGGCACTGCTCTTATCTTCTTGTTACAGATAGGGAAACTGAGGCTCAAAGAGCCTAAACGCCTGCCCAAAGCCACACTCATGGCGCAGGCAGGACTTGAACCCCGTTTAACCCCCGAGCCTCCACTCTTAACCTAGTAGCTGCTCAGCTTCACAGCTGACCTGATCCTATTGTTGTCTTCACCTATTTTAACCCAGGAACGGGATGTGTTACAGCAGCAGATCTTCCCATGTTACCCAGCAGGCCTTGGGAACTTGAACCTAGGTTTGTCAGTCTCCAGAACGGTTGGGGAGGGAGCCCTTCCCAGGAGCAGGCACTAGGGGATGCACTGTCTGTAGAATATTATCTGTAGAAAATTCCTTAAAAACTAAAAATCCCATGTCTTCTCTTTATAATCACTTGCACTGACAATTCTAACAACGTATCACTGCTCCTGGGTGGAAGGACACTCTCTGTGCCCCCACCCTTGGTAAAACACTGTCCCATCTGGCCACCGTGCTGGTTTCAGAGCAAATAGAAAGTGGCTCACAACCTGAATTTAGCAAGACAGCGTTGGATTTCTATTTCTGGCACCTCCTCCATATTCCCTTAAATGGCCTTTTTTGAGAGGTTTTCGCTCTCCCCAGACCCTTCTTCCTCCTTTCCTGATCCTCCAACTTTCCTCATTTCTCAGTTCAGTCACATTTACTATGAGTTTTTCATCATTAAATTAATTTTTCAATTAATACAATTAATTGGATATCTATACTCATATTTTTAAAAAATACAGGAAAGTAATAAATGTTTTTTTAATCCAAGTGAGGTGCCACCATGCAAAGACACCACCCTAAAGGAATATTTGCAGCAAATAGAACTGATAAGTTTGTGGCTAGTTTAACAATGTTTTCTATATACAGATGTTTTCCTTTTATAGGCAAATCTCATTGTATTCTCCTTTATAATTTTCTCTTTTATTTCTTAGCCAAAAAATCCCATATCCCCTAGGGGCTGAAAAGATTTTAATTTCTTCTGACTTTTTAAATTATTAATTTATTTTTAATTTTTTAATGTTTATTTATTTTTAAGAGAGAGA